>NC_060139.1:59806116-61056116 GCF_021461385.2 Schistocerca piceifrons
GTTGGTTTTGTTTATCTTTATTATACATCTCATTTCTTCTGCAACTAATTGTCTTGTCAGACCTGCATTGAAGTTTGCATTACTGTTTCTTTCTTGTTGTTGTTTGATGTATTCACTTTCTGGGTTAAGATTCTCCACTGCATTATGTGTAATATGTGTATTGACATTGTATTTTGGGCCTTTTTCTTGAAAATTTACTTCTTGGTTAGTTATTTGTATGACAGTAAGGTTTGCTTTCCATTATTGTGTGTAATGCTGTTTTAAAAGTGTGTTTAGTTTCTGTTGTTGTTTATTCCAGTTTGTTTTTATGGTGTTTCTGTGTTTTGCTTGACTGTATTCATGATATCATTAAATATATCCGATATTTTGATGTAATTTCTTAGTTCCAGGTGAATTTTGAATAGTTCAACGTTGAGTTCCTGCTTTTTTGTATGTAGGTCTCTAATTTCTTGCTTCAGACACTCAATTTCAGCTTTGTGTTTGGCATGTCAGGCTGCAGGTGACATACTATTTACATTTACATGTGTATAGTTGGTACTTTATGGTAAAGGAAAATTCTGTTAAATTTTATATTTCAAATGTTTTATGTAATTTTGCTGTAGTACTTCTCTGTTTCTGCTTTGTCTAGTTCAAAATTGTGCTTGCTCGGTTTTTGCTGATCACGACTTGGACAGACTCTCTCATTTCCTCTTAAAAATAGTAAAAATTCGAATTATCAAGTTTCTAAGGCCAAGATCACATAAATGTTTCTTTTTTACAATAACCGGCTCTGAAAGACTTAGCTGTCATCTTTAGGTCCTAAAAAATTATTGTTATAAAAGGTTTTACCTAGTAAAACAAATCGCTCCTCCTTATTTGTCAACATAAGAAAATTAAAAGATGCGAGTACTGTTTCTCTCATTGTACTATCATAATGGAAGTATTACACATACTAGTAAGCAGCAGGTTACGAACCACGGCTCGGGGTTTAGGGAGGGAAGCAATTACGGCTGAGTCGGGCAGCCGCTGCGGCCGGCTACGTCGGGCAGACGTCAGCAGGTGGCGGCTGGCGTCTGGCGGGCCCCGCACTGCGGACACAGCAGCCGGCGTGCCGTGGCGCAGTCCGTGCCGCAGCCGCGGCGGGCTCTCGGGGCCGGACCGCCCACAAAGGCCCGGCCCTTTATATTACAACACCTCCTGCTGCGAGCGCTCCACAGCCCATATCAGCAGAACATCGTGCATGCGAACTCTCTTCGTGAGAAAGACAGCAGGACTTCAGGCCTTAAAGTTTGAAACGCGGCGGGGTGGAATAGCTACACTTCCCGTAATACTGTTTCTAACATGAATACTGTTGTTCTCTAACCTCTCTTCATTTGTAATGCATTCTTGTTACGTCTGCCGCAGACGGCCCCTGCCAGGCAGACTATACTCAAGCACTTGCAGGCGCAACGAAGAGGAAAACAATTCTTCAAAATAAACAGAACTTGCTAGACACTAATGCGAACCTTTTTCTGCAGAGGTCGACTCACAGACACAGGGAAAGTTGGAGTACTCCGTCGGCTTTATATGGCCACTGCAGCAGCAGTACAGTCAGTTCCTCGCCGAGCTAGGACCAGCTCCGACGGACTTCAACGACGCTCTTGATGAATAGTCGTCTACATGTTATTTGTTTGCTTTGTGTGTATACAGTGAATGTTCGACAAGTGTAGTTCAGTTTCAATAAACGACATTATACTGGGTGTTCTACAATACAGAGTATTCTTCACTTCTGCTGCGAATACCTCCAATTGATAAATTTTTCTACAGCTGCTGTCCTGTCGCCTTTAGTTGCATGTACACTGAGATAACAAAACACATACATTTTTACTGATGGCGTCAGTATCGCGTACACAAGGTTTAAAAGAGCAGCGCATTGGCAGAACAGATCCGTCATTTGAACTCAGATGCTTCATGTGCAAACGTGTGTCACGTGATTATGGCCGCACGACAGGAATTAATAGACTTTGAAC
This sequence comes from Schistocerca piceifrons, assembly GCF_021461385.2. NCBI lineage: Eukaryota > Metazoa > Arthropoda > Insecta > Orthoptera > Acrididae > Schistocerca > Schistocerca piceifrons. The sequence continues at coordinate 59,808,105 of NC_060139.1, forward strand.
GTGAAATGTTTGATGGAGCTCGCCGCATGGTACATTCCATTCCGGGAATCGTTAGGGAGTTCAATAGTCGAATATCGACAGTGCCATAAGAGTACCGAAAATACCAAATTTCAAGCATTACCTCTCACCAAGGACATCGCAGTGGCCGATAGCTTTCACTTAAAGACCCAGAGCAGCGGAGTTTGAGTAGAGTTGTCAGCGTTAACAGACAAGTAACACTGCGTGAAATAACCGAAAAGAAAACGTATTCATCAGTGCCGCAAAGTTTGGCTTCAGTGTGCTATGGCACCAAACGATCGATGCGAGCGCTTTTGGTAGCAGCATGACATCGGCTGCAGCGCCTCTCCTGGGCTCCTGATCACGTCAGTTGGACCCTTCACGAGTGGAAAGCAATGGTCTGGTTAGACGAATCCTGATTTCGTTAGGTAGCAGCTGATGCAGTTGAGCTTTGCGCAGACCTCACGAAGCCATGAACCCAAGTTGTCAACAAGACACTGTGCATGCTGGTGGTGGCTCAATAACCGTGTAGGATGTGTTCACATCGAGTTTATTGGGTCCTCTGGTCCAACTGAACAAATCATTAACTGGAAAACGTTATCTTCGGCTACATGTAGACCATTTGCAGCCATTCATGGACTTCACGCTGCGAAACAACAATGTCCCGTCAACGGGCCACAACCATTCATGATTGCTCCAAGAACGCTGAGTACAATTCGGGCAAATGAGTTGACCTTCCAGACAGCCTGACAGCAGTCGCACCGAACATTTATGGGACGTAATTGACAGGCTAGTTCGTCCACAACATCCTGCTTAGGGAAAACTTTCGGTATTAAGGACGACTATAGATGCAACATGCCTCAGTACTTCTGCAGGGGGCTTTTAAAGGCGGCCGCACATGGTAGCCGAGCGGTCTTACGCGCCTTGGCACGGTCCGCGCGGCTCCCCCCGTCGGAGGTTCGAGTCCTCCCTCTGGCATGGGTGTGTGTGCTGTCCTTAGCGTAAGTTAAAGATAGATTAAGTTGGGGACCGATGACCTCAGCAATTTGGTACCATAAGACCTTACGAGAAAAAAAAAGTGTGAAGTCCACGCCATGTCAAGCTGCTGCACTAAACAGATCAAAACGAGATCCGAGCGTTGTTAGAGACTACCCCACGGGAAACTAACAACACCTAAACCCACAAATAGACACAGCACACATACACAGTAACACTACTCAGAAACAAAGCATATAGTATTTACTGTATGACTTACGCACTTGAATTAACGCGCAAACTGACGAACATGCTAAAGAGACAGGACCTCCATATACCATATCAAAATGTGCAAGCTCTCTAAATCAACTTAAGCCAAGCAACAACCTGGAGGAAAAAATTCCACGGATTAAAAATATACCACTTTTAATGTGAAAGTTGTGATGCAGTAAACCTGACTACGACATGCAGGAATTTTAAAACGCGGTAGAGGGAACACATGAGATGTTGGAAGTATGAAAAAAGTCATTCCACATTTACACAGCGCTTAAAACAACATAACCATAATCCTATAACTGGGAACAAGATATGAAAATCATCAGGATAACCAACTATAAAAAAAGCCTCATACGAAAGCAGTAAAACTACCATATCCCGGAAAGCAATTGCAGAGAAAAAGCACGTGATAAGCGACCAGACAGAGACTCTCTGCTAACATAATAAAGGAGAACATAAGGTAAATGGCAATAACATGCAACATTTTCCATTAAATTACATATGGTAGCAAGCAGACGAAGAGAAGATGAAAAACGGGAAAAAAGAACACATTTTGCTCAGTTTCCACGAAATATGTAAGTACACATTTGCATTACTGCTACATCATAGAAAAGTAAATAGTGTCATTGCTGCTTATTAACTCAATATACATCAAGTCCAAAACGTAAAGCAAAAAGCATGAACAAAATCATATATATATATATTTAGGCCACTGAAGGCACATTGTAAATAATAAAATCGAAAAGCGTATGGCACAAAATGTATGTCTTACTCAGTTGCTATCACATGGATCCAGAGTAAGAAATACCAAGATAATGCTAAATTCTTGTCAGTGCTGTATTTTACAGAACTTTACTATCCATTATAGTTTTCAAAGTACTGATGATAACGGCATGATCAGTTTTCGAGGAACGGTCTGTTTAAAGAAATATTTACAAATTTCTAACCATGTGAAGCATGTACACTACAATATTCGATCCCGCCAATAACTGTTTGTTTTAGGGTCGACATATTTTATTTGAATATCCTAAACTACATGTCCTCTATCTTATTTTTTTGGAAAACTTAATGTTTCAAAAGGTATTCCTATCCAAAATTATCTTATTCTAAAATGTTTCAGTTTTAATTCGTAGTGATTTCCGAAATCGAATTTCGTGGTTTTGTAGCCCTAACTTCTCTGTCTGAAAAGTTTCATACTTGTACTAAAGTGTAATTTCAGTTAACTGAATATTCAAATCAGAAAATTTAATTTTTCCAGAAGTCTCTTGGCGGTATTTTGTAGACCAAGCTGCAAGTCAAAACTGTTGTATCGAAAAATAAAATAATTAATTATACCAATTTAAGAGGATACGGCTCAATATGAAACAAATTTACTTCACTGCCTAATGTACTGATGTATAGATGTATAAATGTAATAGCTCTCTATATTAGCAATTTCTAATACTTGTTTTAAGCACTTCTATAAATAGACGTCGCACATAAAGTCAGTGTCAGACGGTGCCTATCATTCAAATGATACAGACACTATGTTATTCAGTTGATTCGTCATTCATTAGTAAAGTAATATCTCATAAAGTCTGTAGTCAACATACTCAGCAGCTAGCATTCACATAGTGAAATTACCTGTACCGGTTGTGATTTTGTTAGACCACTCATAGCATATGGAGCTTATCAACCTGTGTTGTTAAATCTACATAACTCGCTGCAAAAAAGGATTATCATGATTAAGTTTAATAATAGTGAATGTGAAGGAAATGTTTAAAATATCAGATGGTCATGAGGATGATAGCGGTGGAAAGAAATAATAGTACACTTATGAGGCTTCAAAAGAGATAGCGAGTTTCACCTACAAATGAAACATTTTCCATGTAATAGTACGTCCGGAAATTGAGGAAGCTGAAATGAAATGATCGTATGACAATGATGGCCAGGAGTCCGCACATGAGCAATTTCGGCCACCTAGTCCCCTAGCGGAGAAGATTTTTGTACCAGCCGTGAGTCAAACGCGGGCGCACTGCATGGTAGTTAGAGGCCTTGGCCACTCTTTTTTTACCCATCATTTAAGGAGACGAACACTGAGAAGCTCTTTACATGTATAGCAAGGAAGTACGGAATTGACGAGATAATAAAATACAGCAAACTGATATTTTCTTACGTAGCGCATGTGGAACTTGATAAAAAATTAACGAGACATCAGCGCTGCAAACCGGTGTCCTGCTTGTCAGGGGAAGACGTCCGCCCCATGGTTGTGATGTTTACCTGTGCCCTTGAAACAGATCAGTCTGTACTTTGCTGTTGTAGAGCTGAGGCAACTTGTTCACGAAATTAATTTAAGTTCAAACAATGTACACCACAGTCAAAAACGCAGATACGGTTTTCGCTTCTAGCGAAAACAGCCAAACTGTTATTGCAGCTGTAAGATATCCTTATCGTGCTAAAACCTCACGATCTGCGTTTACAAGTTAAGAGAAACTGAATGCAAAGAATAAAATACGCCAATGAAAAGGAACAGCAAATGATGAATTTGAACTAACATCTTACGAGCAGTGAAACATTATCTCCATGTCAGCACGAGGCAGGTTGAAGGTCCGAATGGGGTCAACCAAAGGGAAATCAGGCGAATATTCTATCCCGAAGTATTTCCTACTTTCTACATTATGCTCCGTGAACAGGTTCCTGGTAATTACTTTCAAAACCTGATTCCGCTCTCCGAAAACTGTCTATGGAATCCACAAAGTAATCCTGATCCCTGCGGAATAATTTTCATTTGAGGAACATCGTTTATATGCTATGGACTAATCAATTTATAAACTACTGGTGAGCTACATGTGCGACCTGCTGGAGAGATGAACAACTATATTCGTTCCTTTATTGAGACATATCCTGTTCGATATACGGCAGTTGCAGTGATACCGACAAGCTGTATGTATGTAAGTGTTCAGGCTGAAGGAAAAGGTGCCCATAATTAAAAGCTAAACAGAACACTTGGAGATCTTCGGATTGGTCGTTCGGATAAATATAATGGCCTTAGCGACGGTACCAACCGGTTATTGCTGAGTAGCTGTCTGTTATCTGTACTTTAGGTGCCTGGTCTATGTACGGTTCTGTTTAAAAAGGATACTTCGATGTAGTCCTATGGTCGAGACGAGCACATTTCCTTTCATGCCCTGCAGCTTGCAGCTAATTCGCTGAAAATAATAGCCTATAACTGTGATTCTTCAGTTCAAATAGTCTATGTACTGGCTAGAATTGCAAATTAATAAAACGCAGAGCGATATGAGATAGAAGTTAAATGAAAATTTTGTATCAAGAGTTCTATTTTGATGCTTATCTTTGATGTAGATCACAGACAGTTATGTAGAATAATGCTTATTTCAGAATGACATCTCGAGTAAACGAGAAGTGGTCCAGCGAATTCATTTACATAAGATAGAAAATACCGCTATCGTACTACAGTAAAGTACCGTTGAGAGCGTTACGAGAATGGTATTTAACTCCCAGACCACATAGTCATCAAAGACTCACAAAAACTAAATCCATTTCACACAATACAGTGACCAGAATACAATACGTTAACAACTCACTAGCTCAAAATAGGTCAGAGTTCGACATGATGATTAATAAATTAACACACGTGGCATGAAGAGTAGTAACTCATAATCTGTGTATCTTCAGTTCCATAATAAAATCGGAAAGTGTTGGAGTCCTACTCTGGAGCACATTCAGATCTCTCGAAATATAAAGATCCTTCAAAAGTTAGAGTATTGTAGCGGCCATTCACTGCCCAGAATGACTGAAACACATGTTACCGTAGGCAGGTGTGCATTCTTCCAGCAATCGCCACAAAATTGTTCAGGACCGCTCCCTTGAGCTCTCACTGTAGAAGACTCAGTCTCCCCTTGACTCCCATAATGTTTCGCTACTACTTACTTTTCCATTAGCTAAAGGCCATCCCCACCAAAAATAAATTTTCCCTAAGCTCTACAGACATGCTTTGATTCATGCTGACCATTTCCCAGTCCAAACAAATGTATTGGAACAACGTATGAAAATAGAAATGTCATAAACATTCAGTTACACTTATATCATTTGCAGTAATTATAAGTAATAGTTGGTTCACAAAAAAATAAGCCACCATTCTAGCGCAAGTGTGCTCATGGTAAATTGACTTTAAATATTGTTTAAGCAGTTATTCATTCAATCTTGACAGAAGCGTCTTTCGTTTCTGTTTACAATCGTGGTGTCCACTAACACATGCGATAGACCACTTATAAATCACCAGTTTCTAATAGCGCTTGCAGTCACCATTTACAGTACTGGCAATTAAAACTGCTACACAACAAAGATGTGCTACAGACGCGAAATTTAACCGACAGGAAGAAGATGCTGTGATATGCAAATGATTAGATTTTCAGAGCATTCACACAAGGTTAGCACCAGTGGCGACACCTACAACGTGTTGACAAGAGGAAAGTTTCCAACCGATTTCTCATACACAAAAAGCAGTTGACCCGCGTTGCCTGGTGAAACGTTGTTGTGATGCCTCGTGTAAGGTGGAGAAATGCGTACCATCACGTTTCCGACTTTGATAAAGCTTGGATTGTAGCCTATCGCGATTGCGGTTTATCGTATCGCTACATTGCTGCTCGCGTTGGTCAAGATCCAATGACTGTCAGCAGAATATGGAATCGGTGGGTTCAGGAGGGTCATACGGAACGCCGTGCTGGATCCCAACGGCCTCGTATCACTAGCAGTCGAGATAACAGGCATCTTATCCGCATGGCTGCAACGGATCGTGCAGCCACGTCTCGATCCCTGAGTCAACAGATGGGACGTTTGCAAGACAACAACCATCTGCACGAACAGTTCGACGAAGTTTGCAGCAGCATGGACTATCAGCTCGGAGACCGTGGCTGTGGTTACCCTTGACGCTGCATCACAGACAGCAGCGCCTGCAATGGTGTACTCAACGACGAACCTGGGTGCACGAATGGCAAAACGTCATTTTTTCGGATGAATCCAGGTTCTGTTTACAGCATCATGATAATCGCATCCGTGTTTTGCGACATCGCGGTGAACGCACATTGGAAGCGTGTATTCGTCATCGCCGTACTGGCGTATCACACGGCGTGATGGTATGGGGTGCCATTGGTTACACGTCTCGATCACCTCTTGTTCGCATCGACGGCACTTTGAACAGTGGACATTACATTTCAGATGTGTTACGACCCGTGGCTCAACCCTTCATTCGATCCCAGTGAAACCTTACATTTCAGCAGGATAATGCACGAGCGCATGTTGCAGGTCCTGTACGGGCCTTTCTGGATACAGAAAATGTTCGACTTCTGCCCTGGCCAGCACATTCTCCAGATCTCTCACCAATTAAAAACGTCTGGTCAATGGTGGCCGAGCAACTGGCTCGTCACAATACGCCAGTCACTACTCTTGATGAACTGTAGTATCGTGTTGAAGCTGCATGGACAGCTGTACCTGTACACGCCATCCAAGCTCAGTTCTAGTATAATAGATTTGTCAAATGAATACCCGTTTATCATCTGCATTTCTTATTGATGTAGCAATTTTAATGGCCAGTAGCGTAAAGAAAGTCACCAGATAAATTTTAAACTTTTCAGTAAAGAACTACACAACTATGACAACATGAGATACTCATGGTGCAGTCATTTGCTGTGTAATTGTGGCAGATACGATGTTCTGACAAACGTTATCATAATAAGAAAGACGTGAAAGATGTAATTAATCACGAAACAAATCGTATGAAACGGTTAAAAGTGGTTAACTCAGAGGTTCATTGTGAAAAAGATTTTCCATTATGAAATATTAACTTCTGTAATTCTAAAGGTATTGAAGTTATCCTTTTGTTACTGGATGCGCCTCATTTTCAGGAATCGCCGATGTATTCAGATTTTCAGTAATATTTGATTTGAACTATTGTCGAACCTCAAAGAGTTGTAACCTGGCCATCTTAAAAGCTGTCTGACTCTCCGCCATTTTCTGCAGCATATTCGACACGGAGGCAATGTGAGCATCACCCATCCAAAGACTCACTAAAGGATTTACTCGTTACCAGTGGCGAGCTCATTGTCTCTGCACGTGGCTGGATGGAAACCGTCAACTAGCCAGGCTGGCCGCAGCGTGCCCTGTCCCCTAGGCCCGCTAGCGTTCATCCGCGCAACAGATTCATCTCTGCTTAACACCAGGCTTAGGTCGACAAATAACTCTCCCATATACTCGTAGCGTTACACCTTCACTATCACCACACTCGTTATCTGTGGATGAAATTAAAATATCGTAAAACATGGGCCTGTGTTGCGATAGTAAGAGATGGAATTATATGCAGTATTGGTCGATATCTACATACAGGTGACTGTATGGTCCATGTTGGAAGGTACACTGTACCGCTAATAATCATTTCCTTTTCTGTTCCACTTCAAAATGCACGTTGGCATCACTAGAATCGCTCTGGAGTCAGTCGCAAACGGCGATCTGCAGTTGCTTCATATTATATAACAGTGCTCGAGATCAGCATGCCAAGCGTTTGTGAATAAAAACTTTGAATAAAGCACTTGTTCTTTCGACTGCTATTTCCGCCTCCCTCATCAGGGGTAAAAGACACCGATTTACGAGGCTGCTACAGTGTTTCGCTTAAATATGGGCGTGTGGAACTTTCCAGGGGGGTCTGCAGTGATGCGTGCGCTGGAAGGTAAGTTGGGTAGCTTATGGCAACTCCAGCCCGGCACGGGAAAGATGGACGTCAAACGGCGCCAGGCGCCGGCGCCACATTTGAAATTGCCGCTCCCACAGCCCTACAAGCGCCAATATGGATCACTGCTTCAGCTCGATTACAATAGCGGAACAGCTGTCGAAAGCACTAGTATTTTATTCGAGCTGACGTTGCTAGACAACCCAGAAGATTTTACTCAGTTATGCCACTTGGAAAGATTCGGAGGGCATATGTAGAGCATTTGATAAGACAGTCGTAATCATATACATAGGAACCGTGAATCAGTTACGTGCTTGTATAACTTTGTGTGCTTAGGAAGAAGTGTATAGGATACTGAGGCGGGACGGTGGTTTGTGACCCTGTTATGTGGTTATTATTATTTGATCAAGCTCCACACTTCGTACGTTGTTGAACTTCTCTTTTCAGAATATCTCCAACGTGGCGTAAAAACAAAGATGATATCATAATTCGGCAGCTATAAGCGTTAAACGTTATTTGCGAATATTAACAAATTCGCCATGTTCGTTGTCACTGCATTACCTGGCAGTTACACTTCCATTCTGAAATGGAGGGTGTAGGCGAACGAGGCCGTGAGCAGATTCTATCGGCTGCAGAGGTCTCTTACCGAGTGGAAATACGTTGCTCATCACGCATCAAATGAAACAAGTAGTGCAAGGCTTGCTACTATTGTGTGCTAGGCGCTAGGACATGAGTCGTGTTCAGTGGCTCAACCTTTAGATGTCCTACAGAATTTCTTCGATAATGTGTTCCACAGTTCCAGCGAGAATCAGCGAGAGCCTGTTCCACTCCAAGCCGCAGTCACTGCTACGCTCCAGTTATCGCAGCTCACCTGTCTGAAGAGGATCCACCGTTCTTCGACATCGCCCATGCAGATAGAGAACTGTTAGCACTTCAGTGTTTGTTACCAACATCCTACATTGGCGACAAAACATAACTGTAAATTAGCGAAATCCGCAGTTCGAGATACACTGATCAACCAGGTTCGAATCCTGCCTCGGGCATGGATGTGTGTGATGTCCTTAGGTTAGTTAGGTTTAAGTAGTTCTAAGTTCTAGGGGACTGATGACCTCAGATGTTAAGTCCCATAGTGCTCAGATCCATTTGAACCATTTGAACCAGAATATTATGAGCGCCAATGGTCCTGATGTCGTGGTCATCACATTGGCAGATGAATGGGCCTTCGGCTGCGGAGGCCATCGTCAGGTATGTTCTGTCCACTATATGTTCAGACACACTTGCACTCTGCTCAGCATTAAAGTCCGTTGACAGTTACGCCACGGGTCGCGGCCTGTCCTGTTTTATCAGTCTGCCCAGCCTGTGAGGTCTGACATGCGTAATGAGGAGTGGCCACCCAACCCCACTTCGTCTGAACGTCATTTCACCGTGGTTTCACCATGTGTTGATGACACTCACCACACCACTACTCGAACACCCGATAAGTCGTGCAGTTTTCGAAATGACGATGTCGAGCCTCTAGGCCATCACAATCTGCCATAGGTCAAACAGATAGAGCACGCTCACTGATATTAACATGCACCGTGCGTGTTTCATTCCTCTCCATGTGACGCTGCTATCGCCTAGGGGCGTGCGTATCGATAGTAGGTCGGTGATCAGTGTACACTGTCTAGACACATCAATGTTGCTACCTATCAAAAGGCGGTATCACCACCTTTTTCAGTGTAAGACGAGCAGGAAGAGCTGATGAGGGCCTGGAATGTACCGATAGGAAAGTGAAGCCACGCCGACTCCAGTGACGTGGCAAGCTGTGCTAGGTTGAGGATCCGTTGTGTGAGTGGTCCGATCGGGGTGGTCCCACAGATTCTCGATTGGATTTAAGTCGGGGAGTCTGATGGCCAGAGGTGTACGATAAACGTAGCTTGGTGCTCTTCGGATCACTCATGTGAGCCATGTGAACCATCGCATTGCCCTGCTGATAGATGCCTTTGTACTGAGGAGGTGAATGTTGTCCCCAGGACAGATGCATAACTGTGTCGATCAATCGTACCTTCCAGGAGGACCAGATATTTTACAGAAGTAACTGCTACCAGTGTTTGTTCCGCTATGATATAATCATACAATATAGGATCCTTCTTTCTATGTATTCGAAAAACTTTACATTTTTCTATGTTAAGGGTCAGTTGCCACTCCCTGTACCAAGTGCCAATCCGCTGCAGATCTTCCTGTATTTCGCTGCATTTTTCTAATGCTGGAACTTCTCTGTATACTACAGCATCATCTGCGAAAAGCCACATGGAATTTCCGACACTATCTACTAGGTCATTTATATATATTGTGAAAAGTAATGGTCCCATAACACTCCCCTGTGGCACGCCAGAGGTTACTTTCACGTCTGTAGACGTCTCTCCATTGATAACAACATGCTGTGTTCTGTTTGGTAAAAACTCTTCAATCCAGCCATACAGCTGGTCCGATATTCCGTAGGCCCTTACTTTGTTTCTCAGGCGACAGTGCGGAACTGTATCGAACGCCCTCCGGAAGTCAAGGAAAGTAGCATCTACCTGGGAGCCTGTATCTAATATTTTCTGGGTCTCATGAACAAATAAAGCGAGTTGGGTCTCACACGATCGCTGTTTCCGGAATCCATGTTGATTCCTACATAGTAGATTCCGTGTTTCCAAAAACGAGATGATATTCGAGCAAAAAACATGGTCTAAAATTCTACAACAGATCGACGTCAGAGATATAGGTCTATAGTTTTGCGCATCTGCTCGACGACCCTTCTTGAAGACTGGGACTACCTGTGCTCTTTTCCAATCATTTGGAACCTTCCGTTCCTCTAGAGACTTGCGGTACACGGCTGTTAGAAGGGGGGCAAGTTCTTTCGCGTACTCTGTGTAGAATCGAATTGGTATCCCGTCAGGTCCAGTGGACTTTCCTCTGTTGAGTGATTCCACTGGTTCTGGCGTGCAAATTTCAGCCTTCGTGCCGAAGAACAGCAGTTATCGTGGGTGCATGAATCAGGTATATGCTGTGGGGTCCAATATGCAGCTAGACTCGCTGAACGGTCGTTGATTGAACAGTGTTGGTAGCACGTGGTGCATCTGAGTGGTCAACGCCTCAACAGTTGCTTTTCTGTTCGGCCATACACATCTCCACAGGCGTCATTCACCCTCATATCTCGGGCCTGTGGTGCACCATGTTACCTCGGCGTCTGTTTCAGTTAGTGCCAGTTTGCCCTGTACGGTATACTCTAATCACGGCGGCACGCGAATTGCTTACAAACGTAGCCCTTTCGAAAATGCTTTCACACCCGAAATCCAATGATTATACCCTTTTGGACACCACTGTTTTCGTGCTACTACAGTGCACTGGTTTCTGTCTCCCCCGACAGGCTTCAAATAGCCCCACTGTTAGTGTTGACACCTGTCATTTGTGAGTGGTTATTAAACGTTGACGTCCGTCATAGGCGGTGGTCACATTAATATGACTGCAGTGTATTTTCAGGTTGACTTTTTTTTTTTTTTTTTGGTGTCCGCAGCTCGTGGTCGTGCGGTAGCGTTCTCGCTTCCCGCGCCCGGGTTTCCGGGTTCGATTCCCGGCGGGGTCAGGGATTTTCTCTGCCTCGTGATGACTGGGTGTTATGTGATGTCCATAGGTTAGTTAGGTTTAAGTAGTTCTAAGTTCTAGGGGACTGATGACCATAGATGTTAAGTCCCATAGTGCTCAGAACCGAACCTGTTTTTTGGTTGTCCAGTCTCAACTGCTTCTAACATTTTATTGTGGGTAATAAGAATGATTGGAAAAGAGCACAGGTAGTCCCAGTCATCAAGAAGGGTCGTCGAGCAGATGCGCAAAACTATAGACCTATATCTCTGACGTCGACCTGTTGTAGAATTTTAGAACGTGTTTTTTGCTCGAGTATCATGTCGTTTTTGGAAACCCAGAATCTACTATGTAGGAATCAACATGGATTCCGGAAACAGCAATCGTGTGAGACCCAACTCGCTTTATTTGTTCATGAGACCCAGAAAATATTAGATACAGGCTCCCAGGTAGATGCTATTTTTCTTGACTTCCGGTAGGCGTTCGATACAGTTCCGCACTGTCGCCTGAGAAACAAAGTAAGAGCCTACGGAATATCAGACCAGCTGTGTGGCTGGATTGAAGAGTTTTTAGCAAACAGAACACAGCATGTTGTTATCAATGGAGAGACGTCTACAGACGTGAAAGTAACCTCTGGCGTGCCACAGGGGTGTGTTATGGGACCATTACTTTTCACAATATATATAAATGACCTAGTAGATTGTGTCAGAAGTCCCATGCGGCTTTTCGCGGATGATGCTGTAGTATACAGAGAAGTTGCAGCATTAGAAAATTGTAGCGAAATGCAGGAAGATCTGCAGCGGATAGGCACTTGGTGCAGGGAGTGTCAACTGACCCTTAACATAGACAAATGTAATGTATTGTGAATACATAGAAAGAAGGACCCTTTATTGTATGATTATATGATAGCGGAACAAACACTGGTAGCAGTTACTTCTGTAAAATATCTGGGAGTATGCGTGCGGAACGATTTGAAGTGGAATGATCGTATAAAATTAATTGTTGGTAAGGCGGGTACCAGGTTGAGATTCATTGGGAGAGTCCTTAGAAAATGTAGTCCGTCAGCAAAGAGGTGGCTTACAAAACAGTCGTTCGACCTTTACTTGAGTATTGCTCATCAGTGTGGGATCCGTAACAGATCGGGTTGACGGAGGAGATAGAGAAGATCCACAGAAGAGCGGCGCGTTTCGTTACAGGGTTGTTTGGTAACCGTGATAGCGTTACGGAGATGTTTAACAAACTCAAGTGGCAGACTCTGCAAGAGAGGCGCTCTGCATCGTGATGTAGCTTGCTCGCCAGGTTTCGAGAGGGTGCGTTTCTGGATGAGGTATTGAATATATTGCTTCCCCCTACTTATACCTCCCGAGGAGATCACGAATGTAAAATTAGAGAGATTCGAGCGCGCACGGAGGCTTTCAGACAGTCGTTCTTCCCGCGAACCATACGCGACTGGAACAGGAAAGGGAGGTAATGACAGTGGCACGTAAAGTGCCCTCCGCCACACACCGTTGGGTGGCTTGTGGAGTATAAATGTAGATGTAGATGTAGATGTAATGGCTCTGAAAATCGGAGATGAGCGTGTTGTGTTCCCAGCGGCACTCCATACCACCACGCCAGGTTCTGAGCTCGTATGACGACGAGGGGTTTTATCTGGCAGGTGGATTTTCCTTGGAACCTTCTGCTCAGGTGTCCCCATTACAGAGATGTACACGGAACCTTGACTCGTGTCTATTGCTGTCGTTAGAAACACCACAGTGGGCGAACCACTCTGCTGGCCGGGTCAGCGGGAGGAGCTACAACGGTCATCGTGTTGAAAATCAGAGTTACTTCAGACATTGTCACACCGTCCATGTGGATACTTGACTTGGTAGCAGTTCGCCGATTTATTGACTCAACATGCTTGATGTGGGTTCATGATTCTGCGTGATCGATTGATGTATACCAGCACTTCCTTTCATTGGCAAATTCCGAATCTGTTGATGCCTCAGGACAGGCACAGGGGTGGAGCGGGACTGAGTCAAATAACTGCTGAGTGGCCTTTTAAAACATATAAAAATTACAAAGGCAGTCAAATAAAATTTAAAAACGCAATAAAACTTAAGCACTTCTTTGAAGCATCAATCAGATCTTTACCACCACAATTAGTGTTTATGTACACAATACATAACTTGAATTGATCTTATAATCTTTTCAAGTCAATTGTGTCCACCGCTACAGGACAACAAATGCAAATGAACGTCTTAGTGGTATACAATGTAACGCCACACGGACGCCGCCAAAAGCAGGTCGACACAAGTAATATTACAACAGGCTCATCTGTAAGAGGAATTTTTCCTTTAGGAATAATCAGTTTCCTGAACGATTAAAGCACTCAGCTGTAAAGTTCCTTTATAAAAAGGGAGAAGGGGGTAATGAAGACAAACGCAGACCTAATTCTGTGTCATCATTATTTGCTAAAACAATAGAAAATGCTGTGATTATAAGGATAATTGATCATTTCACTTCGCATAATGCACTGCCAGATGTACAGTTTGGTTTTCGCAGTGTTTTACCAAGTGAAAATGCTTTATTCGTTTTTCTCTGTGACGTACTGTGTGGATGAAACAAGAGGTTTCGATCGCTAGGCGTCTTTTTAGTGTGAAGTAAAGCGTTTGATTGTGTTGATCGCAAAATATTGCTCCGGAAGTTGGACGAGTAGGGAATACTGGCAATAGCTCACAACTGGTTCACCTCTTACTTTAAGAACAGATAGTAAAGCTCATTTCCCACGGTACTGAGAGTGGGTCAGAAGAGGGCACGGTTAAATGGAGGGTGACAAATGGACCTGCCCATGGGAGCCCATCCTCCATTCGTCCCACCACCGCCTCTTAATGGCTCTCGCTTTGGGCCAGCCCGCACACAATAAAGATGCACCAATCCCCTGAAACTAGCAAGGACCTGCTAACTTACTTCTTTTACTACAGTTATGACATAAATTCATTTTTTCTCCAGACTGATCCAGTAAGTCCGCATTAGTTATTCGATTTATCCATTTAAAACTTCATGTTTCTCTTGCGTACAAGGCTACAACTCAGAGAAGTCTCTTTCAGAAAAAAACTTCGCAGAACTTTAATTTATATTAGACAAAAATTCCTCTTCTTTCAGATATTCTTTCCTTGTTTCAGTTGAAGACAATAGTCTTTCACGTAGTGGAGGATTATTTTCTTAAATTTGAAACCTAGCAAATTATTTTAACTTCACCACTTTCTAACACACCCAACATCTGAAAATGCACAGTTTTACAGTTCAAACTATTTCTTCTTGATGTATAAGCTACTCATACTATTCTTTCATTGACTACTGTTATTTGTACTTTTGCAGCCCATATGCGTCAACATGTTTCTGTAGCATTAAAATTTACATTAGGTCCACATTAGGGGAAGACATTCTCAATAAAAATAAAAGCTGATTAAGGTGGATCTTAGAGCGTCCTCAGTTATCTGTGGGCTGTATTGCAGTTTTTGTCTTTTCCTGCAAGGTCCCTCTGGCACTGTGGAAGTTATGCCCAGATGACTTATGTCGTATTGCAAGTTTCCTCTTATTGGCAGGGTTTTCCGTATGTTCCTGTTCTGAATGATTCTCCCTTTTTTGGGCTTATTGCCTGACGATGGTCTTGCAACCAGTGCAGGAACAACAGCAGACAACCCACCGCTAATGGACTTGCCACAGTGCCACCCCAGGGGCAAGGAAGGTGACATTCCCGCAACGCACCGCCAAGGCACAGAGGACCTCCTCGCAAAGCAACCATGACTTCTCTGGACATCGCCTTTAATACACCGAACCTGGAAGCTCCGCTCTGTAACGTCACAATACGGTTGAGCCGTGTTTGTTGTAGTGACAGCAGACAACCAGTTAAAGACGTGTCTCATACGGATTCAGCCAGAGGAGATAATCTACGGTGCACACGAAAGGAACAGGCAGTGAATGGTGTCACATGCTAGGCTATGAACGGTCGATATTGCTTACCTAAGAGGAGATTTTTCAGAATGTTTTGTGAGTGATTCTCGAATGTCAGAAAGCCTACCTTTACAACCAGAGCCTTACCATATAAGGCCAATACTATTGTAATTAGTACAGTCTTGTTAAAACTAATAATCTGAGAGCTTCAGATGACGAAAAAAGACTACCCAAAGAAAAAACAATGACAGACGTAAGGATAATTTAGGGAGTACTGCTGCAAGAGAGTATTTTATAAGCGTTGCCATTCACGATGTCTCCTCCTCAGTAACCGATGTTCCTAAAGCACGTCTCCGGGGTGGCGCTGGATTTGGAGGTAAGTCATTCGAATATTTATGATGGAAAAATTTCACTGTTAGTATTTGGACGGCAAGGGGAAGAAAGCTGGTAGCATAAATTTCCTGATGATCAGTATTTGCGCCGATTGTCTGGATTAAATGGAAAGTCTCTCAGCAAATCTCTCTAGATGTAAGAATATGTAACACTGTCATGGTGATTCGTACTTCGGATGGGACGTTAAGCTAAGCGGTACCCTGGTGTTATTCGAGAGGAATACACTATATGCTGCCACCGAGTTTCACCCTTTATCTTCCCTTCATCCATAGCAACACGTGCCCAGTCACAGTGACAGTCACCCATGCGGCTCAGACACACGCTGGACATGTCCTACAACGTCCGAGGAAGGCGACTGCAAACCACCTCCACTAAGATCTATCCTAGAATGACGACGAGGGATTCCTCACCTGCTTCTCTGCGCTTATTTCCCAGTGTTGGGCTACTGTTGACGCTTATTCCCTGAGGTGGGACTACTTTTGATCGTTTATTATATACACTGATTAGCCAAACCAGTATCATCACTTGCTTAATAGCGTGGTTCCTGTGGTATCGACAGCTACGATGTTACTTCGTAGGTGCAATTCGTAGGTTGACATTACGACACCGACACCGACGAAAACGCCCTCTAGCCGGCGCTGTGCAGCTCTACGAACACCGCTGCAGATTCTACCCATTTGATCAAGAGCAGACGGCCGGGACACTTCGCTTCAGCTATGTAGAAACTTTGCTCTACTTAACGTCGGTTCTAAGGCTTCGCACCTACGTACAAAGCTATGTATGCCTCTGTATATATTCATGCACCAGTAAACCACTTTTACTTCCTTGCAGTACCGACGTGTTTTACCTTTTCCTGCTTCTACTCACTTCCCACATTCGGCCTACCCTTCAGTTCACAGGAGCAGAGCTACGCGCCGCCTTCCAGGCGGGATACAGAAGTTGCTCTATCTATGAAAGATAATGCAGCAGCGATTTAGCATGGCATTGATTAAACAAGTGCTCCATAAGTTTCTGGAGGTAAGTCGCATCAGATTGCCACGCACATGACACGCAGTTCCCGTAAATTACGATCGGGTGATGTGGGCTCTAAACTGGTGCCTAGTACCATCCCGTATGTGGTCCATCGGATTCAGATCAGGTGAATTTGGTGGCCAGTACGACGCCGTCAGGGAACACATCAGCAGGAAGCTAAGCATATACCACAGTAATGCTCACGCAGTCAACAGCTGTTATGATACCACGGAGTACTACCATCGAAACACAACCGAACGTCATTCGTAGCAATACATTGCCCCCACACGCCTGTGTCCGTGGTTTGGTGCAGGCGATGCAGCCGTTCGGCGGGATGATGGTGTATCAGATACGATCAACTACTGGTGTTACAAGAAACGTGAGTCATCCGACCAGACGACACGTATCATTCACGATCCAACCACAGTAATCCTGTGGCCAGTGTAATTGTAACTGATGATGTTGTTGAGTCAACATAGGAACACGTCGGTGTCGTATGGAATCCTGTATTCACAAAACAGTCGAACAGTGTGCTCGAAAACACTTGTGCGTGCAACAGCACTTTGTTGTCAGATCTATCACTGATTTCCATGTATCGTGGATTACACAACTGGCAGTCCTCCACGTTGTGATGAGATGTGCATGTCCAACATCTTGTCACCTTTTCGCGGTTTCCTCGTCCTACAATCAGTTTCCATACATGTCACGACAGTCACACCTCAACAGACAACTGGCTTCGCCGTTTCCGGGATCCGAGATGCTCGATCCCAGGTGCCAGCCATAAAAACACGCCCTTTATCAAAGTCACTTATATCAGTATATTTCCGTATCTGTTGCCCCTGTAGTCACCGAAATGATTCTCCATTAATCTCTGCTTCACTTACTTTCCTTACCGTGTCACGTCCCCAGACCCTCACAAGGCGGTATTCAATGGGATGTGGCAACATTATTTTACGTTATCATTTTCCACGTATTCTGAACATTTAATGTGTAAAATACGAAGTAATGGCTGGCCATAGAGTATCTGATGAGATGTCTCCGGACACCTACAGGTGGAAACTAATTTGAAGTGTGTCCACCCTTTGACTTTGTGACCGTTTGATCTCTGCTATGAACACTTTCAGTCAGCTCAAGAATGTTTTGGAAGAATGACAGCCGGCCGTGGTGGCCGAGCGGTTCTAGGCGTTTCAGTCCGGAACCACGCGACTGCTACGGTCGCAGGTTCGAATCCTGCCTCGGGCATGGGTGTGTGTGCTGTCCTTAGTTAGGTTTAAGTAGTTCTAAGTTCTAGGGGACTGATGACCATAGATGTTAAGTCTCATAGTGCTCAGAGCCATTTGAACCATTTTTGGTAGTCATTGAGCTTTGTGTCGAGTTGCGAGCAATGGGACACGCGTCGGAAATTGGCTGCTGAGCCTGTGCAATGTATTTATTTTCGTACAGTCCTGGTAGACACGGATTTCTGATACCCCACATTTAAATCGGTGGCGACCTGACTCACAGTAAATTGTCGATCCTCCCCGTAGTTCTGCGGAGGCGATGTCGGTTCGTTAAAAACTTGTCCTGTGTGGCGGTTCACGAGCGACGAAGTGTGCCTGTGCGATGCACCCTAGACTCTGTTGACCGTGGAAATCTGATTTCGTGTTTTATATCCAATACGCTATGACCCATACCAGCTTCCATTGACCGATTTTCATCCCAAGTGCAAAGTCGATCAACTCGCGAGTACTGTCATGTTCACTATACAGCTCCCTGAAATAGACTGCTCAGACACTGTGACTACAGTCCCACCACATGGCGCATCTATCCGGCTCATTCGAGAGTCATACACATGACATTTTGAAATGGGACAACCATTCCCATGACAATTGGCCACTCAGTTTATACAGGGTGTAAATTTTAAGTTGACAAACCAGAATAACTCAAATAAGCTTCACACGAAAAAATGTCTAGAATCCAAAGTTGATTGTTTTCGAGGGGGACGTCTGCTGGTGTTAAAATTAGCCCTCCTCCCCAGGTCCCTGGGGGTGGGGCGGGAGGCAACTTTAAAATTTCAATTGGGAACCCCCATTTTTTTATTGCAGAGTCAGATTCTGCATAAAAAACTACGCACATTTTGTGTTAAACATTTGTTTTGATTCTTGGTAGTTGGTACCGCAGTTCAAGATAATCCATGTTCACATTTGGGTCAACATTTAAA
Organism: Schistocerca piceifrons; assembly: GCF_021461385.2. Taxonomy (NCBI): domain Eukaryota; kingdom Metazoa; phylum Arthropoda; class Insecta; order Orthoptera; family Acrididae; genus Schistocerca; species Schistocerca piceifrons. Next base: position 59,827,220 of record NC_060139.1, read on the forward strand.
AAACTCTAATTCCTCTCTCTCAAACCCTACCTTATGGGGAGAGAGGGAGAGTTTTAGTTTTAGCGAATCAAAATTTACGATGTAGATAAGTATATATGACGGTAGTATCTGTTACCGAAAGAACAGTTACCGTGGATGAGCATGCAGCTTTGCTAGAAATGAATTGATAATTAAATGGACACCCTAGCTGCAAACAGGCGTTTATGTACTTCATTGGGGACATGTTGAAAATGTGTGCCCCGACCGGGACTCGAAACCGGGATCTCCTGCTTACATGGCAAACGCTCTATCCATCTGAGCCACCGCGGGCACAGAGGGTAGTGCGTCTGCAGGGACTTATCACTTGCACGCTCCCCGTGAGATCCACATTCCCAACATGTCCACACCACTACATTCGTAGTGCGCCTAATAGATGTTTGCCCATCATACTCATTACTCGTGGCAGATTAATCTACCAAGTCCCGTACGAGTTCGGGCATAGCGTGTGCGTTCGCACACGCTATGCCTGTTTGCAGCTAGGGTGTCCATTTAATTATCAATTCATTTCTAGCAAAGCTGCATGGTCATCCACGGTAACTGTTCTTTCGGGAACAGATACTACCGTCATATATAGTTAAAAATATGGGTTCCTGGCCTTTGACCTTCTTGTGCGAACGCACACGCTATGCCCGAACTCGTACGGGACTTGGTAGATTAATCTGCCACGAGTAATGAGTATGATGGGCAAACATCTATTAGGCGCACTACGAATGTAGTGGTGTGGACATGTTGGGAATGTGGATCTCACGGGGAGCGTGCAAGGGATAAGTCCCTGCAGACGCACTATCCTCTGTGCCCGCGGTGGCTTAGATGGATAGAGCGTTTGCCATGTAAGCAGGAGATCCCGGTTTCGAGTCCCGGTCGGGGCACACATTTTCAACATGTCCCCAATGAAGTACATAAACGCCTGTTTGCAGCTAGGGTGTCCATTTAATTATCAATTCATGTAGTTAAGTATTTTTTATTTATCCATAATCATTTTCCACGCAGAAATAAGAATATGGATTTTCTTGATTTACAGCTCTAGCTACCAACAATCAAATAAATGTTTAAGACAAAATGTATGTAGAGTTTATATAGACTGTGATTCTGCAATAAAAAATGGGGGTTGCCATTTGAAATTTTAAAGTTGGCTCCCGCCCCACCTCCAGGGGGCTGTGGTGGCGGCCTAATTTTAGCACCAGCAGATGTCCCCCTCGAAAGTAATCAACTTTGGATTCTACTCAGTTTTTTTGCTTAAGCTTATTTTTCGAGTTATTCTGGTTTGTCAACTTAAAATTTACACCCTGTATAATGGTTACAGATCCAGACGGCGAATTACTCTAGGTATTTAAATGGATGCAAGAAGTATTAAAGGGCAAGATACTACTCCGTCAAGTCAAATTCATGTGACCACCTGTCAAAAGCCTGTATAGCCACCATTTGCTCCGTCGACCGCTGCAAGACGTGCAGGAAAGGAGTCAATCTTTCTGTATGTGTTGGTTAACAGACGTATCCAAGTACTGAAATATATTGATTTTGTGCCACATACGGACAAACATAAGATGGATTCCTATCCACATGTACCGGTGATATACTACAATGTAAAATGAAGCTGGAAGCTTGAGATGCGCGCTTGAAAACGACCAAAGTTTGACATTGAGAAATCGCATAGTTAAAAGATAAAATAATACACTGTACCTGGACCAGGCTTTCGTTCATATAATCAGTGAGCTTCTGGAACGTACCGACAAGGGTGTGGAGCCATGAAAACATCAGTGCCGTTGCCAAATGCGCTAGGTTACATTGAAGAGAATCCGTGGCACGCACAAACCGATCGGGTGGTCCACCAGATTCTCGATTGGTTTTAAATCTGTGGGGAGGGGAGGGGTGGGGGTGTTATTAACCTCATCCTCTCGCTTTTCGAACCACATAGGCACAATGCCAGCTCTGGAACACGTTGCATTGTCCTGGTGGAAGATGTCATCGTGTGAAGGAAAAACAAATTGCAGTTAGAAATAGAATCTTTGTACTTTCAGCGTTGCAGCCCGGTCAGCGATCGTGATAATCTAATATATAAGAAACTATCAGCCTCGATTGCGGTAAGGTTTCAGCCCAAGTAATTGAGCCTTCTTCAGAAGATATACCTGAATCTATAATTTGTCTAAGAGGGCATGGTCTAGAAGTAAACTAAAACAGCCTGAATAGGCGTAGTCAAATTTTAAAAATTCGGTACATAAGTACGCTCACGTGAGTTCCCGAGGCCCACCGCACGGCGTCCATGGAGACGAGGCGCACCCCAGAGCTTAAGTCTTGGTGTTGACTTAGTACTTAAGTACCGCATTTTTAAAATGCGACTACGCCTATTCAGGCTGTTTTAGTTTTATTTCTAGGCCATGCCCTCTTAGGCAAATTATAGATTCAGGTATATCTTCTGAAGAAGGCTCAATTATTTGGGCCAGGTAAAGGTTGGTTTCATTACCGCAATCGAGGCAGATAGTTTCTTATATATTAGAAATAGAATCAGTCCCCAGTGAGAAATACATGCTTGTGCTGATCCATTGTGTCTTCCAGATCACACACTTAATGTCAGGATGCCACGAATACATTCCTCAAAACATAATACTGCCTGCACCTACCTGGACTCTTCCGACCAATTTTACAGAGTGTCTGCTTTCAGCCGTTCCATTCCGTACACGTGAACGGCCATCTGACAACTGAAAAGACCAACTGTCACCTCTGAGTGGACGTTCAACTGTGATATTGGCGTGCAAAATGCAGGCTTCATCGGTGATGAACAGCAGTCAGTATGAGTGGATAACCGTTAGCCTATTGCAGAGGCCCGTACGCAGCAACGTTCTTTGTACGATCGTTGAGGACACACTGTTAGCCTCTTCATCTGGGCTGTCAGTTGCTCAACAGTTGCAGGTCTGTTCGCTCGCACACCTCTCCACAGCTGTTGTTCACCCCTGTCGTCTATAACCCGAGGTGCACCACGTTCCCTCGGCGCCGATTTTGGATAACGCCATTTTTTCATGCATGGTATACTTCAACCTAGGCGGCACTCGAACAGTTTACAAACTTAGCGTTTCGGAAATGTTTCCAACCTTCTCCCTTTTAAACGTCAGATAAATCGCTTCGTTTCAGGATTACGACAACGACTGCACTGTTTTCTGCGTCCCCCGATACACTATACAAACACGTAGTGGTAGTGCTGCTACTTGCCGTCTCCGAGTGGTTGTTGCATGTCGACGTTTAACGTACACGGCGTCTTATTAATATGACTGGATCGCGTATGTTATCAATAAGATTTCATTTGGATCGGATTCGAGACAGTTATCTTACGAGATAGGAATATTTTGGATCAATGTCAAGAAGAACAAAGGCGCTCGTAAAGTTAGTCAAGTAGTAGGACCTTCCTAGACAGCACTGTCATCTTACGAGCAAAACACATTTTCGAGTGGGAATAGATGTGAAAATCAGATTTAATCAGGCCTAGACCGAAGTGCAGATGAGTGACGAATAGTCACGAAGCTGTCTCTGTACGCAGACAAGTATCGCAGTTTACAAAAATAGCCACATCTTAGCACACCACTAATTTAGGACAGCGTGAAACGTTTTTTGGAAGTGACGGAATGAGAGTTGATGGTTGCTCCAAATCATTACTGATACATATTTTCCCGATACATAACACGTGGGAGCTACCGAGTGGTCGGTCGCTATGCAGTCTTGACCTGTAATGTAGAGAACGGGTGCTCCCGCCTTACGGATTGTCTTTGAGTCTGATGCGACATGCATGTCTCGTAAATAGTTACTAAGACATCAAAATGTTCAAATGTGTGTGAATTCCTAAGGGATCAAACTACTAAGGTCATCGGTCCCTAGACTTACACACTACTTAAACTATATTAAGCTAAGAACAAAACACACAACCATGCCCGAAGGACCGGAACATCCGGCGGGAGGGGCCGCGCAATCCCTGATATGGCGCCTCAAACCGCACTGCCACTCCGCACTTAGAATGAAGCTTCAGCATACTTCAAATATGGAATTTTTATTAATGTCTTTAATTTATATTGATACTACATTGTAAACTTCTGTATATCATGATAACTGATAATTAGCATGATACACAGAGGTGTAACAATAAAACCTTAACGTCTGTTGAATACAATGATGAACCGATAGACTACCTACACTGGGATTTATGTGACAGATTACGCAGGTTAACACTGTACTAAATTCATGGGGTATCAGGATGTACATGCTCTGCAGATATCAAGTAAAAATGGCTGACAAACACGAAATCATGGAGGTAAAAGAAATGATCAAGTTCTGACGCGAAGAAAATCAAAGGAATAGTAGAACAAACGAAAATATGGACTATTATGAGGTCTCATTAAAAATCGTATATCCTTCGTTGTCTCACTAGAATATAAAAATGGGAATGTAAGAATATACACTCCTGGAAATGGAAAAAAGAACACATTGACATCGGTGTGTCAGACCCACCATACTTGCTCCGGACACTGCGAGAGGGCTGTACAAGCAATGATCACACGCACGGCACAGCGGACACACCAGGAACCGCGGTGTTGGCCGTCGAATGGCGCTAGCTGCGCAGCATTTGTGCACCGCCGCCGTCAGTGTCAGTCAGTTTGCCGTGGCATACGGAGCTCCATCGCAGTCTTTAACACTGGTAGCATGCCGCGACAGCGTGGACGTGAACCGTATGTGCAGTTGACGGACTTTTAGCGAGGGCGTATAGTGGGCATGCGGGAGGCCGGGTGGACGTACCGCCGAATTGCTCAACACGTGGGGCGTGAGGTCTCCACAGTACATCGATGTTGTCGCCAGTGGTCGGCGGAAGGTGCACGTGCCCGTCAACCTGGGATCGGACCGCAGCGACGCACGGATGCACGCCAAGACCGTAGGATCCTACGCAGTGCCGTAGGGGACCACACCGCCACTTCCCAGCAAATCAGGGACACTGTTGCTCCTGGGGTATCGGCGAGGACCATTCGCAACCGTCTCCATGAAGCTGGGCTACGGTCCCGCACACCGTTAGGCCGTCTTCCGCTCACGCCCCAACATCGTGCAGCCCGCCTCCAGTGGTGTCGCGACAGGCGTGAATGGAGGGACGAATGGAGACGTGTCGTCTTCAGCGATGAGCGTCGCTTCTGCCTTGGTGCCAATGATGGTCGTATGCGTGTTTGGCGCCGTGCAGGTGAGCGCCACAATCAGGACTGCATACGATCGAGGCACACAGGGCCAACACCCGGCATCATGGTGTGGGGAGCGATCTCCTACACTGGCCGTACACCACTGGTGATCGTCGAGGGGACACTGAATAGTGCACGGTACATCCAAACCGTCATCGAACCCATCGTTCTACCATTCCTAGACCGGCAAGGGAACTTGCTGTTCCAACAGGACAATGCACGTCCGCATGTATCCCGTGCCACCCAACGTGCTCTAGAAGGTGTAAGTCAACTACCCTGGCCAGCAAGATCTCCGGATCTGTCCCCCATTGAGCATGTTTGGGACTGGATGAAGCGTCGTCTCACGCGGTCTGCACGTCCAGCACGAACGCTGGTCCAACTGAGGCGGCAGGTGGAAATGGCATGGCAAGCCGTTCCACAGGACTACATCCAGCATCTCTACGATCGTCTCCATGGGAGAACAGCAGCCTGCATTGCTGCGAAAGGTGGATATACACTGTACTAGTGCGGACATTGTGCATGCTCTGTTGCCTGTGTCTATGTGCCTGTGGGTCTGTCAGTGTGATCATGTGATGTATCTGACCCCAGGAATGTGTCAATAAAGTTTCCCCTTCCTGGGACAATGAATTCACGGTGTTCTTATTTCAATTTCCAAGAGTGTAGATAAATTAATAGAATCAATATGTAACATTGTAAAGTTGTTGACATCGATTCTGCCACGCCGCAGGCCAATCATCATCACCATATCATCAACTTCTTCTTCTTCTTCTTCTTCTTCTTCTTCGTCTTCTCCTCCTCCTCTCTTTATAGATTAGGCGATTACACGCGATCCTGTCAACAACGCCCATCTATGTCTTCCGTGGCCTTCCCTTCTGTCTTGTCCCTCTAGGTTTGTAGCCAAGATTTCAAGAATTTGGTTTGGAAGTCAGTTTTCGTGCAGTCTGTTTATCTGTTTCCACCATCAACTGTTTCTATTTAGATGTATCTTCTTGCACATTGAATCAGCTTGTAATTCCGCTCAGATGTCTCTGTTTCTGAAGCAATTTGCTCTAGTGCCCCTTTTAACATTACAGGAAAGTCTCACGTCCGCAGCCTGGCTCCTGCTCATATCCTTTGGCGTCAGAAGCCAACTTTCAGATCCACAGAATACAGTAGGTACTGTCAAGACTTTGTAGAACAGCATAGGCGTCTCTTTCATAGGTACCTTTGTACGATATTAGCAATTGTTTCACATACTGTACTAAATTTCGGGATCTGCTGCACTGTCAAAATTTCGTCCTGTGTCTGCAGAAATAGTGAAAGCGGATTAACCTATTCCAGTATTACATAATTTGTTATAATTTTAGATCTTAAAGCCGATATTGTCCAGACTGCCACAGAATTTTGCGTTTATTACTGCAGATACTCATGTTATATATAAAAGCCAACATATTAAGGTAATAAGCGGCTCTTTGAGAACTACCTTCATCCTCTTGAATTATGATTTGATCACCTGTGAACAGTAGAGTGTTAAATCATTTCTCCCTGTTGATCTTTTTGCTGTAGATGACACCTTGTTTCCAAGTCGTGACTACGTTATCTATGTAGATGTTGAATGAAGTTGGAGAAAGTCACACTCTTGTCTAACTCCTTGTGTTGTTGTTAGCCCGCATCTCGTGGTCGTGCGGTAGCGTTCTCGCTTCCCACGCCCGGGTTCCCGGGTTCGATTCCCGGCGGGGTCAGGGATTTTCTCTGCCTCGTGATGGCTGGGTGTTGTGTGCTGTCCTTAGGTTAGTTAGGTTTAAGTAGTTCTAAGTTCTAGGGGACTTATGACCACAGCAGTTGAGTCCCATAGTGCTCAGAGCCATTTGAACCATTTTGTTGTTGTTAATCATCTTCGATTATAATTGTATCTCTTTGTCATGTATCTGTAAGGAATTAATTAGATACCTTGGGAAGATTTTTCCTATAATTAGCGACAACAGACGTCCATTACCCATGTGAAAAATTTTTTCACAATGTAGAAACACTATGTGCTTCTCTAAGTTAAATTCTTTCCTTTCCTCTGAGAGTTGTTTTAGACTAAAAATACCAACAGTGCAGGATCGTCCTTTTCTAAAAGCTATGTTTTAATAAAATTGTGACAGAAGTAGGGCGCAGTCTACTACTTAACATGGCGATACAGATTTTGTGGACTGTGTTAACGAAGTAAATTCCTCTGTAGCTGTTTGGGTCGCTACTATTATTGCCTTTTATAAAATAGAGAAAATTTTAATCAAGTTCCAACCCTATGGTACTGTCTTCCAGTGAAGGACATCCGTATATAAACATTTCGGTACCTACTCCGTGTGTCCCAGTTTCTTTTCTGTTCTTCAGTTTTTGAATAGTTGTATTTAATTCAATCGTTTGACAAGGTCTAGATTTCCGTTGATGACTAATTTCCAAAGAATTCCTCCCCTGCTGAATCGTCAACGCAAAGATTTTTGTACTGCTGTTCCCTTCGTCCTAAAGACGTTATATTTGTTTTAGCTGTAACTTCCTTTTAGTTCATGGGTCCCTTCATTTCGAATGCAAATGACTGTCGATCATCAAAATCGTTTTCAATTTCGTTAATGAAATGTTTCTGTGATTCTTGTTTCTTTTCCTCAGTTAAATTCCTATCTATATTTATTTTCCTGCAAACCATATAATAACTTATCTGTGATAACCCATGATAGATGCGCTTTCTTCCTGGTACGCTAGTAGTAGAGTATGAATTATTTCTTACATCAAGGGAGAACGAGGATACTAGAGCATTGGCGGTGAAGAGGCAACCGCTAGAGAGTCTGTCAATGGCCATGAAACGCGGAAGATGTGTAGTAGACAGCCTGGTACAAGAAAGGTAACAACTATGTTAGTCAACGCTACATCCAATCTATTTAACTTCCGATCGATGACAACAAATTCTGTATGACGTAAAACTGCATACAGATCGCAGTTCAGCTGAATAAAAATGAGCAATATAATTTATTAGCATGTGCTTAGCCTCTAGACGGATCAGACAGATTGGTGTTACTCAAATATATCAAATAAAATATATGTAAGAACAAACATGATTGACACATCCTTAAAGGTTTTCAAGATTAGCAATGCAGTGGATGACAAAGCCATGGTAACTCTCAAGTCAAGCTAGCACAGGATAACCACTACTATTAGCGAAGTCAAATTTATTCGTTTTTTTAACGAGCAGAACAGAACAGAACATCCAGTTATTGACACAGACTTTTACTTCAGCATCTGTTTATGATATTTAACCCAAGTAAGACTGTAGTATCAGTCCAATGGTCAACAGGCGATCATCAACGCCGACGCCAGCCGGAGTGACCGAGCGGTTCTAGGTGCTTCAGTCTGGAACCGCGCGACCGCTGCGGTCGCAGGTTCGAAACCTGCCTCGGGCATGGATGTGTTGATGTCCTTAGGTTAGCTAGGTTTAAGCAGTTCTAAGTTCTAGGGGACTGATGACCTCAGAAGTTAAGTTCCATAGTGCTCAGAGCCATTTAAATCAACGCCGAAATAACAGAGGGGTTGTTACAAGTTTATCAGAAAATTTTATCTCGAAATGCCGAACTATTTATTGTTTATTAGAGGCACTCGGTGAGACACTTTGTACATGTGAAAAATCTGGCATTTGAAATTTTCTTGTAATATTTAGTGCTAAGCATTTATACGAATTTAGCAACGTATATTTTTCTGGATGATCGTAAGGTGAAACTATCCTCATTTACCTCAGGTGCCACCTTACATTTTTATTAACAGAAATATTATTAAATTTTAGTAATTACATTAATATTTAATTTGCTTTTAGTATGTAAATTAATGTCTGAATTTACCCCTGGAATCAGTAAACCTTTTGATTTCATTCTTTGGTTACTACTCTGCTACTATGAAGCCTTGTGTGGTGTTCACGTGATCAGAGTGTGGTATGCTTGTGAGAGAACTACAGCGTGGCAGTTCCGGCTGTCACAGTATGGAAGTAGGTGACGACAGTCAATCATTCATGAGCAGGAACGGAAGACGGAATGGAACTAACAGAATGTGAAAGTCATGGTGATGGCACAGGAGAGGTGCGTTATGAGTACATAATAGGAAAAGTACTGTGTTAATTTCAATGTTTATAGGAGTGTTTAACGCGAATGATAACCATGTTGAAATCAGTATCAGTTTTGTACATTAACAATTGAAGACATGGTTCTAAGCGATCAAGAACAAATAGCAACGTATCTACCACTCCATTATGTAAAATCATATAACCCAAGAATCGTAGATAGGAGACACATGTGTAAAAAAATTATCGGGTAGCAGGAACAATATACAAGTGAATGCTTCATCATCATCACGGAGGTATATAGAGCTTCCATTTGCGGGAAATTATCCTATCAATTAGCTAAGTTATTCAAAACTCTTGACGACCTTGTAGCTTTTGCACGGCACAATAAAATTCGGAACGCGGTCTTAGGTGTCTTGATACGGTAACCGCAGCTCCCTCCAATGCAGGTTCGAATCCTCCCTCGGGCATGGTTGTGTGTGTTGTCCTCAGCGTAAGTTAGTTTAAATTAGATTAAGTAGTGCATAAGCTTAGGGACCGATGACCTCAGTAGTTTTGTCCCATAAGACCTTAACACAAATTTCCAATTTTCTAATAAAATTCGGAACTATTATGCACATAATGAGCTGCCTACTAGAGATTGGTACACTTCCTCTCAGGTTTACAAACTAGAGTACAGTGGCTGCGGTTAATTCTACACTGGTCAGACTGGAAGGTTGTTTATAACGAGATTTAGCGGGAATTTGTCAACCAAAAAGGTCAAGTAAAGCGGCAATCTGCATTTGCTGAACACATGAAGATTTCAGGGCACCAAGCACCCATACTCTATGACGCTTGCATTTTACATTGTGCTCGTAAGGGCAAAGAGCTTGATTTAATGAAAGAGTTGGAAATACTTAAACACACGTGTACAGTTGCCAAAAAATTACTAAACTATGAGCTCACTAATATGAGGGTGAGTCAAATGAAAACCTGAAATATTTTTTAAAATATTATTTATTGTGCAGAAGTGGTACAAAGCTGTATCACTTTCCAACATAATCTCCCCCACGCTCAATGCAAGTCCTCCAGCGCTTACAGAGTGTATAAATTCCTTTAGAAAAAAAATTCTTTTGGTAGTCCGCGCAACCACTCATGCACCGCGTGACGTACCTCTTCATCAGAACGGAACTTCTTTCCTCCCATTGTGTCTTTGAGTGGTCCAAACATATGGAAATCACTTGGGGCAAGGTCTGGTGAGTATGGTGAATTAGGAAGACACTCAAAACGCAGGTCTGTGATTGTTGCAACTGTTGTACGGGCAGTGTGGGGTCTTGAATTGTCATGTTGCAAAAGGACACCTGCTGACAGCAATCCACGTCGCTTTGATTTGATTGCATGCCGCAGATGATTTATTTAGGAGATCTGTGTATGATGCACTGGTGACAGTGGTCCCTTTAGGCATGTAATGCTCCAAAATGACGCCTTTTTCGTCCCAAAAAGACAGTCAGTATAACCTTCCCTGCTGATGGTTCTGTTCGAAACTTCTTTGGTTTTGGTGATGAGGAATGGCACCATTCCTTGCTCGCTCTCTTCGTTTCCTGTTGGTGGAAGTGAACCCAGGTTTCGTCCCCGGGAACGATTCTTGCAAGGAAGCCATCACCTCCTCGTTCTAAGCGTCGCAGAAGTTCTTCACAAGTATCAACACGTCGTTCTCTCATTTCAAGAGTCAGCTGCCGTGGCACTCATCTTGCAGACGCTTTGTGAAACTGTAGCACATCAAGCACAATGTGGTGTGCTGACCCACGACTAATCTGTAAACATGTTGCAATGTCATTCAGTGTCACTCGGCGGTTTTCCTTCACTATGGCTTCAACTGCTGCAGTGTTCTTTGGAGTCACAACTCGTTGTGCCTGACCTGGACGAGGAGCATCTACCACTGAAGTCACACCATTTGCGAACTTTCTTCTCCATTCGTAGACTTGCTGCTGTGACAAACATGCATCACAGTACTGAACCTTCATTCGTCGATGAATTTCAATAGGTTTCACACCTTCACTACGCAAAAACCGAATAACAGAACGCTGTTCTTCCCTGGTGCATGTCGCAAGTGGGGCGGCCATCTTTATACTGATACTGCGACGGTATATGTGCATCTGCACTATACTGCCACCTACAGGCCATGTTTGTAGCACGCTTACCAACTTACAGAATAACGGCGCGAAATTTCGATTTGTTATTACAAATTTAATGTTTTCTTTTGACTCGCCCTCGTAGGAACCAAAGATATTAATATTGAATTATTGCACTTTTTAAAATTATTACATAAGTATACATTTTAAGTCGATTGTGGAAATGGGTCATAAAAATTTGTTTCATCTCCGGTTATTGGGATGACGTCCGCCTTCGAAGGTGGTGGTACAGTTTTATTTAGTTACTGCTGGTGTTCCTATTTCATCTATTGAGTGTAATATAAAGTTTTCCTTTAAGTGCGACTATGTTTTGATTAATTGCAACCTCCTAATCTCATTAGAGTTCAAATGGCTCTGAGCACTATGGGACTTAACTGCTGAGGTACACATCCATGCCTGAGGCAGGATTCGAACCTGCGGCCGTAGCAGTCACGCGGTTCCAGACTGTAGCGTCTAGAACCGCTCGGCCATCCCGGCCGGCTCTCATTAGAGTGATTCAACAATTTTTGGATGTTTTTGTAAGCATTAAATATGCTGACTGTCACGTAACTGCTCTTGGCGCAACCTACGTATGTCCTCTACAGTAATATTATGCAAGCTTCGTTCCGCTGCTCACCTGTGTGCCCGCTTGACGCTCCTGACACACAGTTGCGGCAGCTTCTCTGTGTATTCTGCTCAGATGTGTGCACTTCTTTGTTACTATGGTCCTAACGTTGCACCATTCTGGCCTGCTGGTACGATTTTATTGAGATACGTTGGGCTCATTCTGAGTATTTATTTAACATTCTATTCTGTTGCTAGTTGATTTTGACTAGTCCTCTGCGGGTTTTATGCTGTAGTAGTGCGCTTAATTTAATTTATAGTTGGTTTTCAGGTTGAAACCAAATTGTTAACGCAGTCGAATGAACGGGGGGGGGGGGGGGGGTGACGAAAACCTATAATTTATTCGAAATTTTCCTCCAAAGCTACACAGGTAGTTGAAGCAAAAGAAGCAACTTGAAATCGATCCGAGTATTGTGGTTATCGTACCCTTCTATCGCATTAATGGTTCGAAGAAATGAGGAAAAGTTCGTATAGTAAAAGTAGACGACGTAAAAACCTGTGAACAGCTATAATTCCCATTTAAAGTAAACACCGTGATGTCTAATAGGGCGTGCAAAGAAAAGGCGGAGACAATCTGACAAGAAACGCATCGCAGTTATGAGAGCAATCCACGAGGGCCGTAAGAAGAGAGTCGGTCGACAAAACCGTGACCGTGGACGCGCGCAAAGTGGCGCAGTGGGAGCGCAGCGCCAACAAAAGACTCTCGCGGGCGGCAGGCGGAGAGCGGCAGCCCGCGCTACGCAGCCAGCAGCGGCGTCTGCGCGGCCGGTCGGCCCATCCCGGCTAATGACTCGCATTGTCTGCCGCCGGAGATAAACAGCCGCCCCCGGGGACCGCAGACCCATTTGCCGTCTCGTCGCAGCCGCCTAAATGAAGCCAGCACACACCACCTTCTGCCTGCGACCACGCCGTCGCTTTTGTGTCCGTGTCGGCGATGTCAAATCGGAACTCGAGAACGAAACGATTATTTTATCCGGTATGAACAACAGATCGCCATTCGAAGCTACTATTGTGAATAATACATAGAAGAACAGAAGAGATACCTGAGGATGATATTAACGACCATCAATTTCGCTTTATGGGAAAAAAAGGCATCAGGAAGGTAGTTCTGACGTTGCACTTGATAAAGGAAACTACATTTAAGTAATTTCGGTACACCTTAGTATCATTTGTCGGTCTATAAGAAACGTTCAACAACGCAGAATGGTACAAGGTGACTGATATTCTCTGAAAATATAAGCTACAGGGAATGGCAGTAATTGTGTATAAGAATCAAAAGACAATAATAAGAATCAAAGATCAAGAACGAAGTGCTCGAATTGAAAACGGCATAAATTCACGTGTGGGATCAAGAGACTGAGAAGGAATTAGTGATAAGTTTCGTTGAGGTTAGTGCCACCTTCACTGAGTGTGAGCTACACTGTCCACCTAAAATGCCGCATGTATTAGCACGGAGCTTCCGGATATGGGGCTGGCGTGTCAACACTGTATCGTAACCGGGTGGCGGATTAATGACGACGGCCGGTGTGCTGGCCAGCTTGGATGTAGTTTTTAGGAGGTTTTTAGATACCAATAGATGACTATCAGGCTGGTATTTACGTCTCGCCTCAACTACACGATTCACAAATAATTCTAAATCGTTCGCACACTATCACCTGAATAATACGGTATGTGGGCAGCTGGGAAACACAAATTCTGTCCTCAGGGATTAAAGGGTGGCGACAGGAAAGGCTTACAGACGTCCTCTAACATTAACAATGCCATATCCCTAATAATCACGCCAACCCCGTGAAGGTATGGGATAAAAGCAGAAGAAAAGAATAACACTAAATGTAAGGAACAGAACACGTTGAACGGAATGAGCGTCTAATAATCACAGAGCATGGGTTAAGAGTAAGCCAAAGAAACACAGCAGTAATCAGGGGTATCAGAAATGAGACATCAATGAAATTAATATCAAAGTTGTGGTATGTGTAGTACAAGAAATGAAAGATTTCTGCTGTCCGGGAAACAACACAACGCTGTTCATGAACACAGTATTGTGAAACCTCTAAAAAGCATATTTATCGTTGTACACTCTAAATGATTCAAATGGATCTGAGCACTATGTGAGGTCATCAGTCCCCTAGAACGTAGAACTACTTAAACCTAACTAATCTAAGGACATCACACACATCCATGACCGAGGCAGGATTCAACAAAATGGTTCAAATGGCTCTGAGCGCTATGGGACTTAACATCTGAGGTCCTCAGTCCCCTAGAACTTAGCACTATTTAAACCTAACTAACCTAAGGACATCACACACATCCATGCCCGAGGCAATATTCGAAACTGCGACCGTAGCAGTCGCGCGGTTCCGGACTGAAGCGCCTAGAACCGCTCGGCCACCGCGGCCGGCTATTGTACATTCTACCATCTGTATTTCTTACAGAGAAATCTGGCGGTTGCCAAATTCCTGACAGGGTCACCAGACGAAAATGGGTCGTTTTAATAATTTTTGATTGTTAGTGTTCTGTAGAAAGGTTTTCCGGGATGTGATACCAGTTAAATCGGAATATTTAAAATGAAATATACATTTATATCACTTTATCAACGAGCTACTGAGCTTGTGGGAGACATCTTGGTCTATGAAAGGTCTGAATCTATTCCGGTGGCCCAATAATGCCAACAACATTAATTCTATGTGCAACAGATAACTTTCATTAGCATACGAGCAGCAGGGTACGTCGTTACAAAAGATACACGCAATTCAAGACATGAAGCACAGGTAGGAAGAATAACATCACATCTTTAATTATATGGTCCCCTGCTACTGTTAATAACACAAGTCTATGGACATCTGTTACAGATACAGTTTTCTTTACGTGCGCGATGGACATGGAGAATAGTATGGAACAATGGCGACGGGTAACGATTCCCACAAACTCTCAGAAATAGGATTACAGGTTTCAGAAGAAGATAACCTAAGAATGTGCAAGTGCGCTAGTGCCCCATCAAACCCCCTGGAATAAAATGGGGAGCAGCACAGAGATGTTACTGGTCAGATATCATAATAACAAAAAATACGTTACTTTCTGTAATCACAATACGAGAAGAATTTCTGCACACATGTTGCTACCCGTTCTGCCCGTAATTTCACGCTGGAGAGTGTAAGACACAGTACTGCTCTTTGAGTGCGTGATAATTGATGCATGGCTGGTTCTCTTTACTACGATTACGTTCATCATTGGTTTCAGATCCGTTAAGTCGGGTGAATATTCTCATAAGACGAATGTGATTTTTAAGGGCGATGTGATTCACATTTAAATAACTCAGAACGAACTTCGATTAATTAATTTTCCAATTAACATGGTGACTCAGAAAAGGCCCAGAGCAAAGCATGACTTGTTGTTGTTGTGGTCTTCAGCCCAGAGACTGGATTGATGCAGCTCTCCATGCTACTCTATCCTGTGCAAGGTTCTTCCCTCCCAGTGCCTGCTGCAACCTTCTGAATCTGTTTAGTGTATTCATCTCTTGATCTCCCTCTAAAATTTTTACCGTCCACGCTGCCCTCCAATACTAAATTGGTGATCCCTTGATGTCTCAAAATATGCCCTACCAATCGATCCCGGCTTCTAGTCAAGTTGTGCCACAAATTTCTCTTCTCTCCAATTCCATTCAATACCTCCTCATTAGTTATGTTATCTACCCATCTAATCTTCAGCATTCTTCTGTAGCACCACATTTCGAAAGCTTCTATTCTCTTCTTGTCTAAACTATTTACCGCCCACGTTTCACTACCATACATTTCTACACTCCATACAAATACTTTCAGAAACGACTTCCTTACACTTAAATCTACTCGACATTAACAAATTTCTCTTCTTCAGAAACGCTTTCCTTGCCGTTGCCAGTCTACATTTTATATCCTCTCCACTTCGACCATCATCACTTATTTTGCTCCCGCAGCATCACCAGAATTAAACCGACTACATTCCATTATCCTCGTTTTCTTTCGTTGATGTTCATCTTATATCCTCCATCAAGACATTGTCCATTCCGTTCAGCTGCTCTTCCAGGTTCTTTGCTGTCTCTGACAGAATTACAATGTCATCGGCGAACCTCAAAGTTTTTATTTCTTCTCCATGGATTTTAATACCTACTCCGAATTTTTGTTTTGTTTCCTTTACTGCTTAATCAATTTACAGATTGAATAACATTGGGGATAGGCTACAACCCTGTCTCACTCCCTTCCCAACCACTGGTTCCCTTTCATGCCCCTCAACTCTTATAACTGCCATCTGGTTTCTGTACAAATTGTTAATAGCCTTTCGCTTTCTGTATTTTACCCCTGCAACTTCAGAATTTGAAAGACAGTATTCCACTGAAATTGTCAAAAGCTTTCTCTAAGTCTACAAATGCTAGAAAAATTGGTTTGCCTTTCCTTAATTTATTTTCTAAGATAAGTCGTAGGGTTAGTATTGCCTCACGTGTTACAACATTTCTACGGAATCCAAACTGATCTTCTCCAAGGTCGGCTTCTAGCAGTTTATCCACTCGTCTGTAAAGAATTCGTGTTATTATTTTGTAGCCCGTGGTTTATTAAACCGATAGTTCGGTAATTTTCACAGATGTTAACACCTGATTCCTTTGGGATTGGAGTTATTGTATTCTTCTTGAAGTCTGGGGTTATTTAGCCGATCTCTTATATCTTGCTCATTAGATGGTAGAGTTTTGTCAGGGCCGGCTCTCCCAAGGCTATCAGTAGTTCTAATTGAATGTTGTCTACTCCCGGCTCCTTGTTTCGGCTTAGCTCTTTCAGTGCTCTGTCAAACTCTTTACGCAGTATCATATCGCCCATTTCATATTCATCTACACCCTCTTCCATTTCCATAATATTGTCCTCAAGAATATCGACCTTGTATAGACCCTCTATATACTCCTTCCACCTTTCTGATTTCCCTTCTTTGCTTAGAACTGGGTTTCCATCTGAACTCTTGATATTCATGCAAGTGGTTCTCTTTTCTCCAAAGATCTCTTTAATTTCCTGTAGGCAGTATCTATTTTACCCTAAAAATATCAAGACTTCCGAAAGAGAAGGTGATTGAAAGTTCCATAAACAAACACGAATTTAATTTAGGAATGAACCACTGCATGAAATACTGAACTCATTGAACTACGGTTATACGTGTTTACATCTTCTCACAGACGATGTTTATATCACATAAGTACATTTCAAAGGTAAAATCCAAAGTATAAGGTGCAGTGAAATGAAAATGAGGCCGATCGGAATAAAGTAAGTACAACATTTATTATTTCAAAAGTAATTGCCAGAAACGTTAATAATTTTGTCTCACTGTGAGACAAGACTGCCATTGCCTTCATGTTTGCGGTTACCTAATGTACCATGATTGTAGCCAGGCGGCCACATCCTTGGCTGAAGCAAATCAATGGTCACGAACGGTTTTCTTCAGGGCTCAAAAATATGGAAATCGTGGAAATTGTGTGGGAAGAGATCGGGAGTGTATAGAGGATGTGTAAAAACTACCCTTCGGAACTTCTGCTCGGTGAAAGATCTACCGAGCGAAACTTCTGTAGCGTATTCGAAACATCCGCGGCAACATGTGGACAAAACCCACATGTTGCTAAGGTTGTTTCGAATGCACTGCGGAGGTTTCGCTGGGAGGCCTCTACACGTCCTCAATAAAGTCCCGATTTCTCACCGTTCTGTATCCATATTTTTGGAGCCCTGAAAAAAGACATTTGTGGCTGTCGACTTGCTTCAGACAAACAGGTGCAGGCCTGAGTGCATTCACGGTTCCGCAGGTAGCTGCAAACATTTTTCCATGAAACCAAAGGCCATCTTGTCTCAGAATGGGATAAATGTATTGACAGTTATGGCGATGGTTTTGAAATTATAAACGATTTACTTATATTTTTTCCATCTGTCGCGCTTTCATTATTTGACTGTCCCAAATATACAACGAAAATTGTGATCACAAAATAAATTATAGGCTCTAAATGAAACACATTTAAAAATGCTGCGTGGTGAAAAATCAAAATTTTTGATGAGTCAAATTTCAGAACCATTAAAAGTTATCGTTGAAATGAAACTTTATTTACTGTAAATCGATCATCGTGTTGTAACAAAATTACTTACATTAGTCTGTATGGTATGCTTCTTACTGTTGTGCCAAAAAAATAAAATAAGCTAAAACTGCTAGGAGACCCTCTGGTAGATGTGTTCAGTAATCACTGGTGCAAACATATTGCACTATATTCTTATCACCCCTGCAGCCTGATCATAAAGTCGTTTTGACACATTTTCGGTTGAGGGCGCTATTTGGTAAATTACTTGACAAACAGTTTCATACAGTCATTTAGCGCAACTGCAGACCTGAAAAAAATGGAATGAGTAAATATTCGCATGCCAAGCAAGTTGATGTAGTAAAAAAAAAATAATAAAAAAACCGGTAGCGAACGATGGTTTATTTTGTCAGGCTCTTAAATATACCGTTTCAAATATCTGTATGCTGTGTCCTGAATTTAATGAAAATGTATTGAGATGTGGAAACTGAAACCCTGGTTTCTTACTTATTGCGAGCAGTCATCTTAACCATTAAGCTCTCTATGCATGATTCCTGATCTGAGTCAGACATTACTCAAAGGGTCATTGCCACTGATTTTTCCACCTAACTATTTAAAGTTTCTGCTTTTGAAAACGGCACAATAGTGTCACTGAAGGAATGGCGTCAATGCACTCAGTGAAGAAGCCATGGCTTGAAACGACATCAATGCAGCTAAGCCAACTGTTCGCAGTGAGCATGAAATCTGGGTTTAAGGCTTGGTATTGTACGAATTTTTAATTTGTCCCTTCATTGAAAACTTAACGAAACTGATCAGTTTGCAATGATATCACATCATGTCATTTCGACATAACACACTTCATCCCAAACGATCTACTGTACTTTTTACGTGGGTCATCACGTTCCAATACTGGAGAGATAGGGAGCCGTTTCTCTGCCATTGGGAAGGCTAGACTGCTCTCTCCTACAATATTGTGCGTTAGAACGGTGGTCGTGGAGGACTGGACCCAACCAGCAAGAAGCCAACAGTTCTGTCGGGCATGATCGACCGTCAAACTTTGGCTGATGTAAAGCGAGGCTGTTCTGCTCTCTTTGCCTGGGAAGGTGCACTAGGCTTGATGGTGGCTGCAGGAACACTATGTTCAGCTGAGCTGGAGCTTACCCATTTGCGGCTAAAATGGCTGACATTCAAGGCCTTGGGGCTCCGTTTACTTGCGACAACAGAGAGTTCTGAATCCCCGGCCTCGGCAAATGAACGGCGGTAAGCGACGAACGACAAGTACCCAGCGGGTGCTGGATGGCTGAAGGATGAGGCCATTATCGCGCTCGAACGATACAAGGAGAAGGCATAGTTGCCTCGGTCACTGGCTCATTGCACTGGTGGCTACATCGGCGTGTATAAGTAGCGTCTCGATATTTATCTCTTTGGGTGGTGCTGGTGGCAGTGTTGTGTAGCAAAGTTGACTTGGCCGTTGCATATTGCGCTGTGCAAGGCTATCAGCTGTACAGAAGTAACACAGCCGCGCGGGATTAGCCGAGCGGTCTAAGTCGCTGCAGTCATGGACTGTGCGGCTGGTCCCGATGGAGGTTCGAGTCCTCCCTCGGGCATGGGTGTGTTTGTTTGTCCTTAGGATAATTTATGTTAAGTAGTGTGTAAGCTTAGGGACTGAAGACCTTAGCAGTTAAGTCTTATAAGATATCACACACATTTGAACACGGGGCCGTAACAATTTATTTTCAGCGCACTTAATTCATTACTCTTATGACATTGGTATCCTCAGTGAACATGCAGAAGAATTATTGGATCTCTTGAATGGAATGAACGGTCTAACTAATACAGATTGTGGATTAAAAGTGAATCGAAGAGAGACGAAAGTAATGGGAAGTACCAGAAACGAAAACAGAGAGAAATTTAACACTAGAATTGGATACCACGAAGTATTGAAACTAAGGATTTCTGCTACCTAGGCAGCAAGTACCTGGAGCAAGGGGTACATAAAAAGCAGACTACCACTGGCAAAAAGGGGTATCAAACACAGGCCTTAATTTGAGGAAAAACTTTCTGAGAGTGAACGTCTGGAGCGCAGAGTTCTATGGTAGTGAAACACGTAGTGTGGAAAAACCGGAAAAGAAAAGAATCAAAGCATTTGAGATGTGGTGTTACAGACCAAAATTGAAAATTACGTGGGCTGATAAGGTAAGGAATGAGGAGGTTTTCTATAGAACCAGTGAGGAAAGTAATATAAGGAAAACACTGGCAAGAAGAAGGGACAAAATGATAGGACATCTGTTAAGACATCAGGGAATAACTTCCATAGTGCAAGAGGGAGCTGTGGAGGATACATACTGTCGAGGAAGTCATAGATTTGATTACACCCACGAAATAACTGCGGATGTAGGCTGCAATTGCTTCCCTGAGCTGAAAAGTTTGGCGCGGGAGAGAAATTCGTGGCGGTCCTCATCAAACCAGGCAGAAGTTTCACGACTGAAAAAAAAAGAAAGAAAGAAAAGAAGAAAAAGATTACGCTGTCTCACCGAGGCCTTTTGCCCTGTGAGGCTGGTGATCAGAAATGCCAAGTGAAAGCACTACTGAGAACAGAAGTTTCAGGAAGGGCTGAAGATATAATCAGATAGTCTAATGGCTAAGGTGACTGCTCACGTTGAGCAGGAAATCTGGATTCGTGAGATGGTATAGTACAAATTTTCAGTTTAACAAAAGAGTTATTATCCATTTTACATCATACACTCTTTCATTGTTGAAGAAGTAAGCTTTCTTCTCTAATATCAATACACATCAAAGGTAAAAACGTCAACAGCCGTATGTATGTCACTTAAAAATGGCCCTGATGTGGCTACTATGCAAATTATGAGTACCCGTAAAAGATGTGTATCATGAGGTGAAGATATGGTATGTAGCTGAGAAATGCAGAAGCACTCGAAAACAGCATTTGTCGCGAGATTTGAAATGACGAAAAGGCCTTATATCGTTTCCTTACGTCATCGGTGGTAATTCATAGTTACGATGCTACGGGTATCCGTCTAAAACATCATTTAAATCTAGCGGAGAGGCTACCTTCTTTAATCTAAGGTACCCCAAAAAAGTTTAGTCCACTCACGAACGAGACTGCGTATACAATTCTTGTTGGGACGAATCTGAGCTTTGTTAGTAATTAGAGGATCATTTCTTCATTGAATTAATATAAGAATTTACACGACACCCAAGTTTCGAGAACCTAGATTTCATGAACCACCAATAAACTATCCTGCCTGTTCATATTTTGAGTAGTGCGCACTAAGGCAGCAGCAGAGAAATTCACGCTCATGTAGAGGTGTACAGTATCGCCAGATTTTATTCCCTAACATCACTAGCTGACTCTGCAGGAAGGAGAGAACGGGATTCCAGTACACTACATAGCCACAAAAAGTTCAGTTCCTTGCGCAATACACAGGTGAACTGATTCAGACAAAACAATGTTGGTGCAATTCCACTTACGTGAAGAAAAACTGATTGATTTGCGCTATCCCATTCATTAACATGGCCTCTTGGATGTCTGTGCTTACTTTTTTTTGGGGGTGGGGGGTTGGGGGGGGGGGATGGGCGTGTATTCGCTTCATGAACAGGGGATTCTTTCTTCGCATCAGGAGTCAGTAAGTCTGTGACCATTGTTCTCAGGGTTCTGCCCGTCCATGTTGGCCCAACTATTTGAACGATATAGTATGGTATCACATATTTAACATTACCATTGTTTTGCTTATTTGTCTTCTGGATTGTGAAATCGCACCTAGTGTAGACGTCTAGAGCCACTCAGTAATATCGGAAAGACATTGAAGAATCTTTGTATGTTCAAGTGATATATTCTGAAAACCGTATGTGTTTAAACTAAGAACTAATAATAGTAGGAATGCAACAGCGACCTTGGATCATTTTGATATTTTACATTTAACCTTGAACTTGACGTCTCACAAAACCCCCTCCCCTTGGTCTCTCCACTCTCCCTCGTTCTTCTGCCTCACTGGTGTCAAAGGGAAATTTATGAAGTGGCAATCGTGCCACTACTGATTCAACAACTTAACACTTAAGTCATTGACCCACACCTGTCAATAGCCAAATTCACTCACAGAGCAGGACGCCATATTCTGACATCACGTCTTCAACCCACTGAACTTTCCCCAGATACTTAACGAACGCACGTGACTGATGGCAAACAGCGAGGTCTGCTATGACGCACCACATGAGCCAGTACTGTGTGGTGATTAATTTCCATTCATTATTTTGCTGAAATCTTATGAAGCTCATTGTAGGGCATTGATCAACGCAGAATGAAATAGTCAGAAGCAGCTACATTGCCATGAGAACCCCACAACATCCGAAATGCAAGTTCCTTTGGAACAAATTGATCTTCTGTAGGGCGGAAACATTATCAATCGAAGAGGATGTTGTATATGTTTCTACGAAAGATAGCAGATCAATGCAAAATGTCACACTACCAAAAATTAAAACTCCCCACCGAAGCCCGAGAGAAGTTTCCCTCACTTTGAATAAGATGTTTGTCCCCCGCAATGCGCGCACAGCTGCGAGGAGAAGAGAACTGAGACGGGAACGTGTCAGAACTTATATATTACTTTTAGATGGGCTGCGAGCGACAAATTACGAGAAATGGGTTCATTATCAGCCTACGTCCTTAGCGGTGTCTCCATCTTCTAGGAATGAGTACGTACTGGCGACGTTGTGTGAGTTCTACGAATTCTGATGGAGCACTACAGCTTGAGCCAACAGTAAGAAGGAAAACGGTACCTTGAAGCCTTACTACACGATCTGTACTGCTATATGACATAACTTCCTTTACTGTTGCAACAAATGGGAATCGTTTCGCAGAAAGCAAAACCCACCCAGTCTGAGTAAAAACATAGCCTACAAAATTTCTTGGAGAACGAAAAGGTATTGTTCCTCTGGCACACAATGAACAGTGGAATGATTTGGTAGGATATTAATTTAGTGACACGTTTCGAAACATCATCAGACATAGAATGAGATTTTCACTCTGCAGCGGAGTGTGCGCTGATATCAAACTTCCTGGCAGATTAAAACTGTGTGCCCGACCGAGACTCGAACTCGGGACCTTTGCCTTTCGTGGGCAAGTGTTCTACCATCTGAGCTACCGAAGTACGACTCACCCCCGGTACTCACAGCTTTACTTCTGCCAGTATCTCGTCTCCTACCTTCCAAACTTTACAGAAGCTCTCCTGCGAACCTTGCAGAACTAGCACTCCTGAAAGAAAGGATACTGCGGAGACATGGCTTAGCCACAGCTGGGGGATGTTTCCAGAATGAGATTTTCACTCTGAAGCGGAGTCTCGGTCGGGCACACAGTTTTAATCTGCCAGGAAGTTTCATATCAGCGCACACTCCGCTGCAGAGTGAAAATCTCATTCTGGAAACATCCCCCAGGCTATGGCTAAGCCATGTCTCCCCTCCGCTATATCCTTTCTTTAAGGAGTGCTAGTTCTGCAAGGTTCGCAGGAGAGCTTCTGTAAAGTTTGGAAAGTAGGAGACGAGATACTGGCAGAGGTAAAGCTGTGAGTACCGGGCGTGAGTCGTGCTTCAGTAGCTCAGATGGTAGAGCATTTGCCCGCGAAAGGCAAAGGTCCCGAGTTCGAGTCTCGGTCGGGCACACAGTTTTAATCTGCCAGGAAGTTTCACATCATCAGACATAGTTGTGGTAAAAATCAAGAAGTGCAAAATAAAATAATACAGTACAAAGGAAAGGCAAGAGGAGGCAAAGAAATAAGAGTACTGTGTATTAGGACCAAGTATAGTCAGTAAAATCATTCTGCTATAGTATGATACGCACATTGTGTCAACTGTAAAACAGGAAACCATAAAAAATAAATATAACAATATTAACGATGGAGTAATCATGACATTGTGTCACAGAAGAAAATAAAATTACATGAACCGTGCAAAAGTGAAAGTCGAAGTATCACGATAACAACACACATTTAGCGCAAAATAAACTGAAGACCATTTGTTACACTCCGGCTGACTTCAGTCCTCAAAGGATCGTCACGGATTGACACTGCACCCTTATACGATCCTGTAGAATAACGTTTTCTTCATTTTATGGGTGATACGATACGCATGTCATTTTGTGGCATGATAATTTTGCTGACTACATTTAGCCTCGATATAGATTACTTCCTCTTCTGTCTATTGGATTCAGCATATCTTCAAATTTAACTTTTTGTCAAAGCTTGTTTGGAAGCTTTTAGTGAGTTATGTTGTCAGCTTCCGGTCTGTCTTTTCATGTTTTAACACTGATACGCCACATTATTTTATAATGTGTTTAGAAATTTTTCCGTTTTACTATTGCATAAACTTTGGTAAACAAAAAACTATGTTACCACAGACTGTAATATATTTTATTAGGCAATATGTCATATTCCACGCGTATGCTGTAATTGTTCATGAAACTATGTCTTAGTGTTTCTGCATTTATATATTGCACTTTGTTTTAATTTACGTTTAATTTAATAATTCCTCTCGTTTTGTAACTTTTAGCAGTTATCATCCTGCATGAAGACAGTGTATTTTGTTATAAATATTAATTAATGTAATGGTACCTCTCAGGCTTTCAAATTAATATAGTATGTAATCGATAGATGCCTTGAATGACTTCCTAGTGGTTACCTTCTTTGATAGCCAGCTATTATCTGTACGATTTCTAACGCTGTATGTGGACGGGAATTGTTTCTCTTACCACTCCATTTATCGGTATAAATTCGGTTTGGCACGTTGTGCCACTTACATGAGAGCTGTATTGTCAGTACTATATGTGCCCAGTTTTGTGCGGTTTGTTTATGAACTTAATTGTAGGTATTGATGGAAACTGCTGTGCACAGTGTACACACTTTTCTTGAGGCATCTTCTTTATGTTGTGTTTCTTGTTTTACCATAAATATGTCTGATGAAGATGTATCGAAACGCGTCACTAAACTAATTTGTGACCAATACCTTTCACCATTCACTGTGTGTCAATTCTGAATGGTCGCGCTGCCTCAAACATAGAAGCGATTCTCTGTCAAGTGCTAAAAAACATTGTTTCTTTATTTCACCAACTTTCAAATATCCAATGCTTCTTTCCTTTTATGAACTAACAGCATTTAATCACTTACATAAGTGTACATTTTGTTACCCTACTGAATGAAGGCGTCATTGCTATAACATAGTCATGAATAAACAGGTATTATGTTATAGTATCTTGGGAATGGTGTTCCTGCTTGCATTTCTATTCTCTTATAAACGACGACTGTTTCAGTGTTTCTTTATTTTGATGCGAATAATCGATAAAATATGCATAGCACTTCTTAAACTCAGTACGACTAATGGGTGGATTTCTCCTTATTCCTCCATTTATTCCCGTCCATTGTGACAGAAAACTACAATACATTTCATAAACTTTCGCAGTGTTCTTCACACTAAAATAGAGTGAAGAGTCCTACTAACGATATTTAGACGGATTTGGAAATACGTTCAATTCAGATCAGTTTATTGCATCAAAAATGCTTCAGTAATTGGAAATAGACTTCCTGTTTAATTGAAAAATTCAAATATTTCTAGAGCTGTATTTCTTCGTTCTCGGACACTCGTATTTACGGATTTCCCAGTACATGTTTTCGAATACAGTTTTCGACTTGGTGTCTGCTTAACAAGAAATGATAACATTGATGTCTTGCCTGCGGCGAATGAGCACAATTTAATGTTGAGCGGTTAAAATAATCCTCCTGTTCAAAAATGGTTCAAATGGCTCTGAGCACTATGGGACCTAACATCTGTGGTCATCAATCCCCTTGAACTTAGAACTACTTAAACCTAACTAACCTAAGGACATCACACACATCCATGCCAGAGTCAGGATTCGAACCTGCGACCGTAGCAGTCTTGTGGTTGCGGACTGAGCGCCTAGAACCGCTCGACAACCACGGCCGGCAATCGTCCTGTAAACCTCTGCGAACAGTGGTATCATTCTCAGTGGAATTCAGTGGGTAAAACCTTCATCATTATCAACAAATTCTTTTAAATCCTCTGTCGTTCTCCAACCATAATTCTGCAACGTGATTTACACGGTTTGTAAAAGCATGCTTATCTTTTCATTAACACTGCAGTTGCAGTTGTTACTGAAACAATACTGAATTAATGAAAATACGTGAAGGACATCAATATTACTTAGCAGCTTTCAGCCCTCCTATTCATCGAAAATTATTCCTTCATTATACAGACGAGCCATACCAAGCAGTAGGTAAGTGTTTTCATTTTGTATCACAATTGATACGGAATAGCTGAGGATGAAAATTTGTTTATTAAATGATATAATTTGCGGTGCTTGAAGAGGAGGAGGAGGAGGAGATTAGTGTTTAACGTCCCGTCGACAACGAGGTCATTAGAGACGGAGCGCAAGCTAGGGTTAGATAAAGACGGGGAAGGAAATCGGCCGTGCCCTTCCAAAGGAACCATCCCGGTATTTGCCTGAAGAGATTTAGGGAAATCACGGAAACCTAAATCAGGATGGCCGGAGACGGGATTGAACCGTCGTCCTCCAGAATGGTGTTCGAAGAGAGTAATAGAGTCGTCAACGAGAATTTTTCTCTCACATTCGCTGTGTAAGTCTTCTTCGTCTTCACTCACCCAAATGTTAAACGAAAACTCACAGAGAAAGGTTTTAGTTATTACAGAACTTTGTATGAAAGTGGTTGGTTTACTTGGGGGAGGGAGCCAAACAGCAAGGTCATCGGTCCCATGGGAATGGGGAAGGATGGGGAAGGAAGTTGGCCATGTCCTTTCAAAGGAACCATGGCGGCACTCACTTGAAGCGATTTAGGAAAATTACGGAAAACCTAAAACAGGATGGCTGGACGCCAGTTTGAACCGTCATCCTCTCCAATACGAGTCTTTTATCAAAGTGAAGACAGTATTTGTCGACTAAGAGGAATTAGTACATTGTTCACATTCTTCTTCTTTTCTTCTTTTTAGATATATCACGTTGCCTGTGTAAGATACCCAACACGTTTCCTTAATTGTAAAGGAGCCGATATGTCTTCACCATCAAAATCGACGAAGTTTCCGTTGTCGCAACTCGTTTTTTAAATGGGTTAATTTTGCGATTTCGCCATGGTGCGGGAAACATTGAGAGTGGTAAGTGGCTGGATGTTGTGGGATTGTAGATACTTGTAAACTTCAAATTCAACCCAGATAACCAGAGCGCATCAGATTAAATAACAAAACAGGAATATATTATTTGCATTCAACTCTAGCTAATAGACATGAACAGTACATCTTACATTAAACGTCAAATTCACAAAAATCCTAATACCTTAAGTAAATGTTCCATTAACAAAAAAACGTGTGTACGATATAAATTAACGAATCTACAAGTGATGTGCTATACAAACTGGAAAAGGACACTAATGAAACATGACTGCTGGACACAAGAACACTGCACAATTTCCTAAATTAATATATATGAGAAATGAACACCTGGAAAAGCTACGGCTAACTGTGCTGATTCTGCAATTCAAAACTCAAATAGCTAGTGGTAACCAATTTAACAAGCACAGAAAAAGGCCTACAGAACCCTGGAATGTGGGGAAAGATGGTCTGCTTCACTAAATGGTAAAACATGGTACCTAAATACGGCATGTGAGAACGTTTAAGTTGTTAAACATAACCTGACGGTAATATAAGGTCACACCCATGAGGTCTATTTTTACATAGAAGCATTCACAAGCGGAAGGTATCCCAGGTAAACACAACTTGACCAGGCGTGGCTCCCCCGGAAGCCAACTGTAAAAAGGAAATCACTGATGCGTAGAATTTCTATCACTGACTAGAGGTGATCTCAGCTAGACCACTGAAGACTGCACAAACGATATTCTCGTTGGTAACTGTCGGAACAATAAAGTTCCTGAGCACCGCCATTGAAGAGCACACAGTGGGTAGTTCCCACACGGATACAACCTGCACAGTCTTCACTGGAGCCAACACGCCAGGTACAATCTGCCCACTCAGATCAGGAACCGATGCCTGAATGTAGATTGTAAGTTGCCACTACCTAGTAGATCAGGCCCAGATTTCTCCAGCATCCCCCTCTGCTGGACAAGTGAACTTGCAACTCTGCCCATACTGCTCGCACTGCCGTCTCTGTTGTCCTGCTGTCGAGTGTTTCGTCTTCGGCAGTCCACCGACTGATACTCTCTTCTGCTCCACAAGGTAACAACAGCTGCTCTACCCTCCATACATAGGGGGCACTTCACATGCTACCAGCAGGAGACCGCCACTCGTCTCCCTGGGCACATGCAACCCAGAATTACTGCCCAACCGTCAGGCGGCCAGACAAGACTGGCTAGCCTATGCTCCTTGCATACGGGAGCATTCGTTTGTGATGTCAACTTATGCGGTGCAGCTTGCCTCCCCAGGCGTAAGTCTGGGTACCACGCGGTGTCACTGCTCGTCGACCGTCTCCAGAAGCCAGACACTCTGTGACGAGGTCCAGGTTGGGCGGCGCTTCCGCCATGGAGCAAGGCCGCTCTCGAATTGTTGTCCTGCCATTGTCCACTTCCATGGCGCTTACTCCACGTTTTGGTAGCTGCACTGTCACACGTCAGATGACCTTAGGCTCTTACTCATAGATATTCGTCGCCTCTCGGTAGCTTCCCACTTGGCTACTTAGAATTTCATGGGCTCCCTGTCGCAACACTAACCCTAGCACTAACTGACGAACGGGTTGGAATTTTATGTGCCTTGTGCTGCTAAATCATAGTACAATCTCCTCCTGAAGCTGGTACCAACCCTCTTCTAACATAAGAGTTCCGAGAACAACTGCAAGTTTTACAATTACGTATACATCATCGTCACTCAAAACTCAATTTCTAGATAATCCTCGCAGCAGCATTGTCACACTGCAGCTACAACAAGAATAAATGATATCACTCCAATTCATAGTTCCATAATACTGGAAATACGACATATAAGACATATAAGTCCAGTGCAAAAATAAATTCCAATTAGTAGGATTTTACAAAGTTAGCTTACCTTCAAGCCTCAATGATATAAACATCCAAAAAATTTTTCCTTACACATTAACATCAACCTTTCAAAAGTAATGCAGTGTCTGAGCTTGCCTCTCAACCAATTATTCGGCACCAATCACCCCTAAAATATTCGTCCATTCCGCCCTTATAGGGGTGCATTAGCTTTTCCACTGCACACACCAAATGATAGCGACAAAGTTTCCAGTAGCACTTTGTGTCAAGCTGCACCATTGCCAATAGCCTTCTCAGTGGCGCAAGGGGATGATATTTCTGACAATGCAGCACAGCATTACTAAAATGACGCACTTCAATCAGCATACAGACAGAAATGGTAGCGAGATGCATGGCCTAACTCTAATTCATTCCTGCAAATTAGTCAAATATGATTTGCTGTCATAATTGTCCACAAACAATTTCTAACCGCAACATACTGGATACTGCTTACATAAATACCTGCATCATACTTTAGCAGATCAAGAAGCGTTTTATCTTAATCAAAGGAAAACACAATCAGTTTTCTCACCCAGTTCGACTGACACAAATCACAACAGACTTATAGTCGGTGGGGATCAATGAAACGACGTTAACTCTTCCCCTATATCCACATAATCTAGTATTGCTATCAGTCAGAGATTTTGTGGCTCAGGATAATGAGGATAGAAATTTGGTTGTAAGTTATGTGGGCATAGACCCTTAATATTCTATGGCATGGCATTGCCATTAGGCAACTTAACGCAAATTTATCTATACCGTCAAGGAAACCACTAGAATTTATATGAAGGTGTCGTGTGGGAACACACACAGTCAAGCTGCATCGAGATAGACTGTGTTTAGCAGCTTTATATTGGCAGAAAGAGTTACCAAATCGACAGTCTTTGTTGATGGTCGAGTCTATATAAACACCTGTGAAAGCAGTTCAAAGAGTGCATTATTTCTGCCACCTAGAGTATATCTAGTTAGATTTTTAAAGCATGTAAAATGTTCTTTAATGATAACACAAATTATGTTTCCATGTCTTTGTAACTGAAGGATTAAAAATTAATCAATATTTTCGGTTTGTTGCAGTACGGTATCAAATCTAAATTATTGAATAAACCAAAATTTCCGTGTTCAATCTGTTACTTAGTATTTCATGTTCATCCCTTGCTCTAGCTATTTTTTTTTCAATGAGACTAGTTTCCACGAAGAAGGAAAGGATTGCAATAGAGGGTTTGGCAAAGAGAAAATTAAGTTTATTAATTTGCTTTCGATGTTGTTGTGGTCTTCAGTCCAAAACTGATTTGATACAGCTCTTCATGCTATTCAATTATGTGCAAGCCCGTTTAACATCCCCTGACTTAATTCCACAACATTCCATTATCCTCGTTTTGCTTTTGTTGATGTTCATCTTATATCCTCCTTTTAATACACTGCCCATTGCGATCAACTGCTCATCGAA
The DNA here is from genome assembly GCF_021461385.2 of Schistocerca piceifrons. Taxonomy (NCBI): domain Eukaryota; kingdom Metazoa; phylum Arthropoda; class Insecta; order Orthoptera; family Acrididae; genus Schistocerca; species Schistocerca piceifrons. Next base: position 59,857,886 of record NC_060139.1, read on the forward strand.
GTCTTCTTCTGCCTCTGATAGAATCACAATGTCATCATCAAAACTCAAAGTTTTAATTTCTTGTCCCTGAACTTTAAGTCTTACACCAAATTTTTCTTTTGTTTCCCTTATTCTTTTCTCAGTGTACAGATTGAATAACGTCGGGGAAAGGTTATAACCTTGCCTCATCCCTAATCAACCACTGCTTCCCTTATATGCCCCTCGACTCGTACAACTGCCGAATGGTTTCTGACAAGCTGTAAATATCTTTCGCTCCCCTTATTTTAACCCTGATAGCTGCAGAATTTCCAAGTAAGTATCTCAGTCAAGAGCTTTCTCTGAGTCTACAAATGCTGTACACGCAGGATTAACTTCCCTTAACCTTCTGAGAGAAGTCGCAAGGTCACTATTGCCTCGTGTGTTCCTAAATTTCTCCGGAACACAAACACATATTCCCGGAGGTTGGCTTCCATCAGTTTTTCCATTCTACTGTAAAGAATTCGTGTTGGTATATTGCAACCACGTTTTATTAAACTGTTAGTTCGGTAATTTTTACACCTGTCAGAAACTGCTTTCTTTGGAGATACAATTATTACATTCCTTTTGAAATCTGAAGGTATTTCGCCTGTCTCATACGTCTTGCATACCAGGTGAGTTCTGTCATGGATGACTCTCTAAAAGGTATCAGTAGCTCTGACAGCACGTCGTCTACTGCCGGGGGCTTGTTTCGACTAAGGCTTTGAGTTCTGTATCAAATTTTTCTCGCAGTATCATATCTCGCATCTCATCATCTACGTCCACTTGGCCTTCTATAATATTGCTTTCATCCCCCCTCTGTATACTCCTCCCACCTTTCAGCTTTTCCTTCTTTGCTTAGGATTGGTTTACCATCTGAGCTCCTGATATTCGTACATCAGCTTCTCTTTTCTTCAAATGTTTCTTTAATTTTCTTTAGGTGCTATCTGCATTTGTCCAAGTGAAACGTGCTTCTCAATCGTCACATTAGTCCTGTATCAATTCCTGCTTAGCCATTTCGCACTTCCTGTCAGTCTCATTTTTAGACATTTGTATTCCCTTTCGTCTGCTCCATTTGCTGTAATTTTATATTTTATAATTTAATGAATTAAATTCAGTATCTCCCATGTTATCGAAGGATTTCTACTCTGCATTTTCTTTTTGCCTGTTTGATCCTCTGACGCCTTCACTATTTCATCTCTTAAAGCTATCCATTCGTCTTCTAATCTGTTCCTTTCCACTGTTCCTGTTAACCGTTGCGTAATTCTCCCTCTGAAACTCTCAACAATCTTTGGTTCTTTCATCTTCTACAGATTTCATCTTCTTAATTTCCTACCTGTCTACAATTTCTTCAATTTCAATCTACAGTTCACAAACAATGAATTGTGACCAGTGTCCACAACTACACCTGGAAATGTCTTACAATTTAAAATCTCATTCCGGAATGTCTGTCTTACAACTACACAATCTGTCTGAAACCTTCCGGTGACTCCAGGTCTCTTCCGCGTATATAACCTTCGTTCATGTATCTTAAGCTACGTGTTAGCGATAGTTAATTTATGCTCTTTCCAAAATTCTGCTAGGCAGCGTCCTTTTTCATTCCATCCTCTTAGACCATATTCTCCTGTTAGTTTTCCTTCTCTTCTTTTCCTACTATGGAATTCCAATCTTCCATTAGCACAAAATTTTTGTCTCCTTTAACTATTTGAATACTTTCTGTTATCTCGTCATATACTTCTCCAGTCTCTTCATCATCGGCGGGGCTAGTTACCATGCAATATTTTACTACTGTGGTAGATGTGGGATTTGTGTCTATCTTGGTTATGATGCTGTTCATAGTAGCTTAACCGCATTCCTATTTTTTCATTCGTTATTAAACCCACTCTTGTATTACCCCTATGTGACATCGTATCTTCAACGCTGTGTTCAGCTTACCAGAAGTACCGTTCCTTCTGCCACTGAACTTCACTAATTCCCAGTATCTCTAGCTTCAAGCCATCCATTTCTCTTTTTAAGTTTTCTAACCTGCCTGCCCGTTTAAGGGATCCGACATTTGACTCCAGGTTTATTACTCCTGATGACGCCATACTCCTGAGTAGTCCTCGCTCGGAGATCCGAATGGGGGACTATTTTACCCCCCAAATCTTTTCCCCAAGGAGACACCGTCATCATATAAACAAACAGTAGAACTACGTGCCCTCGGGAAAAATTACGGCTGCAATTTTTCCATGCTTTCAGCAGTTCGCAATACCTGCGCAGCTAGGCTCTTTTGGTTGCTACGAACCAACAATGTAGCATCACATATCATTACATGGCCCCACTAAAATACGTGCTTTACAATAAAAGGAGCACGAATCATCACCTACAATAACACTTACCAATAGGGGAAGACGAGGGCCCTCAGTCAAGGCCAGACACCAGATGGACAACACAGACAGAAGGACGCAGTCTGCAGTGACATATTCAGCAAAAATGCATCCTATAGCAAAAACATAAAGAACGGAGGATAGCAGCAGCCCATATAAAAATTGTCAAGCACGGTAGGAATGAGATGCAAACCTTACATCAAAGGGGCACGACTAATGGACTATAATAAAAACACACTTACCATCCCCCCCCCCCCCCCCCCCCCCCGCCTCTTCTCCCTGAACTATGGAACTCAGCGATGGTAGGGTGGCTTGAGAGACTCATCGAAACAGATAGCTGCACCACAGCTGGGACCACAACTGAGAGATATCGGTTGAGAGGTCAGACAAACGGGTGGTTCCTGAAGAGGGGCAAAACGCTTTTCATTAGTTGCAGGGCCAACACTATGAATGAATTCATGATGTGGCCTTGTAAGATCAAGTAAAACGGCCTTGCAGTGCTGGTACTGTGAACGGCTGAAAGTAATAGGAAACTATAGCCGTAATTATTCCCAAGGGCATACATTTCTGTTGCATGGTTAAATGATGGCTGCATCCGCTTGGACCAAATATTCCGAAGGTAAAATAGTCCCCAATTCGAATCTCCGGGCAGGGACTGCAAAGGAAAACGTCATCAGGAGAAACAAAATGGGCGTTCTACAGATCGGAGGGTGCAGTGTTGACTTCCTTCATCGGGCAGGTAGATTAGAAAATTTAAAAAGGGAAACAGATAGTTTGAGGCTTGATAAAATGGGAATTAGTGAAGTTCGGTGGCAAGAGAAAAATGATCTGTGGTCAGATGAATGCAGGGTAACAAACACAAAGTCAAGGGTAATGCAGTTGTAGGGGTAGTAATGATTGAAAAAATAGGAATGCCGGTAAACAAATACATCATCGTAGTCACCACAGCAGTGGAATTTTATTCGCCAACTAGCTCCAGACATGACGAAGGTATTGGAGAAATGTATTACGGGATATATATATATATATATGTGTGTGTGTTTGTGTCTGTGTTAAGGGAGACGCAAATTTAACTGTGATTGGCGGGTGTAGTTCGACGATTGGAAACAGAAGAGAAGGAAAATTTGTAGGTGAATATGGACTGGGAGAAAGGAATGAAAGAGTAAGCCGTTTGGTAGAATTTTGCACAGAGCGTAATTTAACAGTCGCTGACACTTTGTTTAAGATTCCTGAAAAAGGTTGTGTATGTGGAAGACACCCCGAGACACCGGTAGGTCACAGATTTATTACACAATTATAAGACAGAGATTTCAGACCCATATTTTACATTGTAGGACATTTCCAAGGGTAAATATGGATTCTGATCACAATTAGAACTGAAGAATTGAAGAATAATAAACAGGTAGGAAATCAAGGAGATGTGACCTGACTTGGATGAAAGAACCAGAGGTTTTCAAATTTCCAGAGGGAGCATTAGGCAACAGTTAACTAGAACACTGAAAGTCTAATGGTTAACTTTAAGACATAAAGGCAGCAGAGGATGAAATAGGTAAAAAGAAAAGGCCTGGTAGAAATAGGAGACATAGAATTTAATTTGCTAAAGGAGAAAATATAAAAACACAGTAAATGAAGCAGACTAAAGGCAGTACAGACGTCCAAGAAATGAGATTGTCAGTAAGTGCGAAATGGCTAAGGAGGAATGGCTAGAAGTTAAAGGAAGGCTTTAGAAGTGTATTTCACTAGGGGAAAGATGGATATCGCCTACAGGAAAACTGAAGAGGCCTTTGGAGAAAGGAGGAGCAGCTGTATGAATATCAAGAGCTGATATGGAAAACCTGTACTTGCCACAGAAGGGAAAGATAAAAGGTAGAAGGTGTATATGGGGGGGTCTATATAAGGGAGATGAACTTAAGACAATATTACAGCAACGTCATAAGATGTAGGTGAAGATGAGATGAGAGGTATTATACTGCGAGAAAACTCTGAAAGAGCATTGAAAAACCTAAGCCGAAACAAGTTCCTGGGAGCAGATATTTCGTCAGAACTACTTCTAGCTTTTGTAGAGGCAGCCATGACAAAACTCTTCCATGTGGATTGCAAGATTTATAAGATAGATGAAATACCTGCAGATTTCAAAATGAATGCAATAATTCTAAACCCAAAGAAATCAGTAGTTAGCAGGAGTGAAAATAACCGAACTATTGTTTAATGAGTCATGGGTACAAAACACTATCACGAATTCCTTACAGAAGAATGGAAAAACTGGTGGAAGCCTACCTCTGGGAAGATGTGTCTGTATTTCGGAGAAATGTAGGAACGCATGCGGCAATACTGATCCTACGACTTATCTTAGAAGATAGGTTAAAGGAAGCAAACATGCATTTATAGCATTTGTAGATTAAGTGAAAAATTTTGACAATGCTGACTAGAATACCCTCTTTGAAATTCTTCAGGTAGCCGGGAAAATTACAGGAAGCGAAGACTATTTACCTCTTGTACCGCTTGTTGGAAGCCAGACGGCAGTTATAAGAGTCGGGGAGCATAAAAGTGAAGCAGTGTTGACAAGGGAATCAAACAGGAATGTAGGTTATCCCAGATGTTATTCAGTCTTTCCACTGATAAAGCAGTAAAAGAAACCAAAGACAAAATTGGAAGTAGGAATTAAAGTTCAGGGAGAAGAAATAAAAACTTTGAGATTTGTCTATGACGCTTTAATTCTGTTGAAGGCAGCAAATGTCTTGATAGAGCAGATGAACGGATTGGAAGCGTACTGCGATGAGGATATAAGATGAACTTCAATTAAATCAAAACAATAATAGCGGAATGTAGTGTAATTAAATCAAGTGATGCTGAGGATATTAGATTAAGACAAGAAACACAAAAAGTAGCAGATGAGGTCTGCTATTTGTCAGCAAAGTAACACATGATGGCCGAAATATAGAGGTTATAATATGTAGACTAACCATGACAACAACAAAATATCTGAAAAAGCGAAATTTGTTGACACTAAATATAGACTTGAGTGTTCGGAAGTCTTTCCCGAAAGTATTTGTTTGAAACGTAGCCACGGAAGAATGCGAATTATGGGTAGTACATGTAAATAACGTGGGGATTCGGAACAGAACTGGGGAGAAAGCCACAATCTGACTAGAGGAAGAGATCGGTTGATAGGACACATTCTGAAGCATCAAAGGATCACCAATTTAGTAGTGGAGGGAAATGTAGGGGGTAAAATCATAGAGAGAAAGCGAGAAATGAATGCAGTAAGCAGATTCAGATGGATATAGGCTGAAGTAGTTACTCGGAAATGAGGAGACTTGCACAGGAAAGAGTGGCATGGAGAGTTGTATCAAAAAAGTCCTCTGGCTAAAGACCACAACAGCATCAGCGACATCAGTAACGGAACACAACGAACAAACGTCAGATAGACAAAGCAGAACGATGGACACTATCTACAGCGGCACTTTAACCAACTGTACATTCTGCACCAGACATACCAAAAAAGAGACCACAGTACCAGGCCTGGCACCAACTGCCGAACACGCCAGGAGTCTTCCTGTGCCGTGTGCTGACAAATCAAGCGCACCACAATTTTACATTCAGCTGGTACCGCAGGACAGAAAAAAAGGCAAAGCGTTTGTGGGAGCAGCATTGTTGAATGAACGTCCAAAAACTTAACAGTAAGCACATAGGACGTTAATATTCCAAATGTTTACTGGATGGTCTGCTAGCTTTAAAGTCAGTTTTCCAGTTTCTCTCAGGACCTAGAAATGTCCATAAATTATTATCCAACTTGAAATAACATACACAATAATCTATATCTTGCTTCAGTGTATTCATCATGAACTTACAGTATTTTGAGGTCTGAACTTTTACTTTGCTGATCACTTGCTATTACATTTTGTTTGAATCACATTACAATACATTTGACTGTAGTTATCAACTCAGGTACTCTGTCTTCTCAATAAAATTAATCTGAATATGTGACCATAATTTTTCTTCCTAAATCTGCTTCTATTCCTGGAACCAATGCAATGACGCCATTACGTGACGTGTTAGGAAAAATATTCGTTTAAATCATGAAAAAACTGCTGACAGTAGCGATTAGTAGCTTAAATTTTAGCCAACATCTAAGATAAATATTTTGACCTCAACATCAATATTACGATGTTTGAAAGAAGAAGGTTTCGATTTTGAAACATCAATGTTCAAACTCCCGGCATAGACATTACGTAAGTACTGAAGGTAGTCCAACATCACTCTTCTGAACGGGTTCATACAGGTATTAAAGCATACATGAAAACCTTATAGAAATACTTAGAAACATGCTAAAGAATGATACAATAACGACAGAGAGTATAATGGCACAATGTTAGCGAAAGGAACATGAAAAAGGATCGTGGAAACATCACTAAAAGAGCTGCATTATCACTAACCTTATTTCGAAAGAATAACTTTTTTTTATTTAGGAAATAGTCTTGTTGTCAGACTGTTTCACTGAATAGCGTAAGTTTGTTGGTTGGCGCAAACAGTGTCTGTCGACAAAGTTGTCTCGCAGATTCGTAATAATGCACAGGCGACCAGAACACAGTCGAACGAGTACATTATAGTCTTGCGTTACTTTGTAACATGTAAAATGCAGTTTCATACAATAGCACTGCGTCAAATGTATTCTTCAGACGTTCGAGAATACACGAAACTTTGTGTATGCGTACGTAGATTTAGGCTGCCGAAGAACGAGGTTACTAACGCCTATACTAAAATTATCTGAGACGAATAAACAGTTAAAACTATAAAACATAACTACGTCTAAAATGACACTCGCCATTTACCATTCCCATTCGCATTCACCTGCTCACTTCTTAACAGTCACGTAGACTTTTTCAACTTAGTTAAAATGTGCTAGTATTTCGAAACTATAGTGCATAGGCTAGAATGTCACAAGGAAAGTATGGCTGGATGAACACTTACTAAAAACCTTGAGGGTAATAGTTTAGAGAGAAAGTCAGACACCTCACGAAAACCGGAAAGTCTTACCACATTAGTCTCATGTCCTGCTGCAAAAGTTAAAATTAACTTCAGGTTGGTATCTTCTTTTGTGTGGAACGAGGCCGGTTCAAACGCCAAGCGACACAAACGGCCAAGCGGAGAAAGGTGATAAATGCGCCCAAATTGAGAAATATGCATACAGGGCATGAGTATTAGCGAAAACTGATACGGGAGAAAGTGTACAAGGAGATGGGGCCGCCATATGATATGTCACTTCGGTGGAAAAATGTTCTCGATCCGGCCCTGACGTAGAAGATATATTCTTGTGAAATCGGATGAACCTTTTCTAACACCCTGCATTACACTTTGTATGTTTTTTGTGTTTGCAATCTACTGCCATATGACTATAAGAGGCGTTAGCTATGTTTCTCTCCATTTCTCTCTCCCCCTACCAGCCTGTCCCCACACATACACCCGCAAAAACACAGACACATCCGCGTACGTCTGTCTGTCTCCCCCCTCCCCCGTTCCTCTCTCTCTCATTCTCCCCCCCCCCCACACACACATACACACACGCACATACAAACACGCATGGTGAAGGAGTGTGTGTTGTATGGAGTCGAGTCCCGACGCGTTGCCGACGCCCCCGCTGCTTCCGGCAGCCACAGGCTGTATTGGCTCTACACGGCGACCCCACAACAGCCGCAAGAAGTGGATGGGCGAGCTGCCAGATGGCGTTTCTTGCCGCCCTGCGGGCCACACCACAAACATCGCACAATGTTGCCGACTAATGGAACCACTCCCTCGTCCGTGCTGCGTCCCCGCTTCGCCAGCAGGGCCTGAAGGCCGAGCCGAGCCTTTCTCCGGTGAAAACCACCCTCCAGCGATACACAGCCGCACCACTGCAGGAGACGGAAAGCGATGTGTTCCATTAATACATTTCATTTCACGTCAAAAGAGCTGCGAGTATATTTATAGTGTGCCACATACTCTTTTGAATTCACTACTAGCCTACACTCTTTAATACGTTTTTAAATGTTTTTCTTAAGAAGAGTACGAATGACCCATCACGCTAATGTTAAATTTGCTAATGTCGTCATCCATTTTCTCAAGAACTATTTCATGCAACGTAATGAAACCTTTTAGGTTACTTACAGGTGATTCGTGGAAAAAAAAATTCTGTTGTATCATTTTTACGACGCGTGTTTTTTAAGTAAGTACCGTTTTGAAATTTAAAAAAAAGACGTGCTAAGATATCTCAATAATTATATTTTAACATGAAAGCCTGTACCTTAATCTATTCACTGACGCCATTACAGTCTGATTCTTCCATGTTTACGTTGTGTACTGAGTGTTTAAGATGACTCCGATAATCGTAAGTCACGCCGACTGTGAAGTACGGGCTGTTATAAGATTTCTTAGTGCTAAAGGCCTCAAAGCGATCGATATTCATCGTGAGATCTGTGCAGTTTACGGATAAAACATTATGAGTGATGAAATGGTATGGAAGTGGGAAATGCGCATGATGAACAACGGAGTGGGCTTCCTTCGGTCGTTAATGAAAGTTTGGTGCAGGAAGTGGACAATAAGGTGAGAGAAAACAGACGCTTTACGATTTCCTCCTAGCGGGATGACTTTCCTAATGTTTCTCGTAGTGTTTTGTGTGGCTTTGTGACCGAGCACTTGAATTACCGAAAACTGTGCGCACGTTGGGTACCGAAAATGTTGGCGGATGTGCTCAAAACCAAACGTTTAGACAGTACATCGACTTTCCTTGAGCGGTACCACAACGACGGTGATGATTTCTTAAACCAAATTGTTACGTGAGATGAAACATAGGTGGCCTACGTCACACCAGAATCAAAACAACAGTCCATGGAAGTTGAGCATGGGGATCGTTTTGCTGCAAGATAATGTCCGTCCGCATGTGGCGAATCAGACCAAAGATCTCATCACATCTTTTCGATGGGACACTCTATATCATTACAGCCCCGATCTTTCGCCCAGTGACTCCTGGGCGGTCAGCGTCTTCAAGACGATGACAAAGTCAAAACAGTGGTGATGCAGTGGTTAAGAAGTCAGGCGGTATACCTCTATGAGGAGGGTATTCAAAAACTGGTACAACGTTATGACAAGTGCCTAAATATTGACGGAAATTATGTAGAAAAATAGATAAGGTACAGGCTTTCATGTAAAAATAAAATTATTGTGATATCTTAGCATGTCTTTTTTTAATTTCAAAACGGTACTCACTTAGAAAACACACCTCGTAATATATTTTTCGTTAAAGGATTGTGAATTTAGTGAAAATATACAGACGATTTCTACTATCTGAGAGGTATAGTATCAAAAGCGTATTATAGTTTAATTGTAAAAAAAATCAAGAGTCTGTATTCTATAGCTCATGAGAAAACGGATCATTCGTCTACCAAAATTCTATTTTCCAGAATTGTAATTACAAATTAATTTAGATTAAAACACACATTCTAATAGAAACAGCAGTTAAAACGCCGCAGCACTGTAGTCTTAGTGATCTACATTGTCTGAACGCATCCTCTCTTTTAGGCTTGTAGCTCAACTTTGTCGATTCGCTCCTTGTCTAGTTCCTCCAATATAGTTGGCGTATTCCAGTCAGTCATAACTCCTTGCTCCAAGCCTTAGTCTACCAATATTATCATCATTAAATGTACACACGAAGCCATAAAGTATGGAACACCGCAAATACAATTTAGGTACTCTTGTCCAAAGGACATTGTTCAATGACTCTTTCACATTTTGTATTTTCCCTGTCAGAAATTTCTTAAGTAGATGTGGATTTTTCAGATCTCTATAAACTCTAGTAGCCTCAGGTGAATAATTCTTGTGAGGAAACTTATCTAAAGCTACAAATGATTCGACTTCTATATGTACACTGCTCAACAAAAGTTTGGAATACTATGGTAAAATGTAGTCTAAGATACTAGAGGTCTCCTTGACCTAGGTACTTCATACACAATTCAGTTAGAGCCCATATACTGGACGGTGTTTACCAATGGCATGCTGTGTAATCATTTTACAGTCATGTAAACACACCACTGCCGCAGCGGCACACCACGAGCAGTCCATTATCTATATCACCTTCATTCAGTTTGTGTTCGGCACTGCAGCAGCGTGTCACTTAGGGGCATACAACACTTTGATAGAGTCAGGATAGTGGCTTTCAGCAGGTCATACATAGCAAGATATTGACAGATGGTTACAGGTCATTCAAGGATGTGTGTCTTAGATGTGGAGAAAGTACAGAGAGGCAGGAGATCTGAACGATTGACCTCACAGTGGTCGCCTTCGTATGAGAACACCAATGCAGAATCGCTTCCTCCAGCTATCGGCTCGCAAGTGCCGCACTCTCAACCGCTAGAAATTTTGCAAACGATTCTTCCCGGTCAACAGGAATTTGTATCTCAGACACAACAGTGGGTAGAAGATAGCATACGGGTGGTCTGGAGACCAATGGGAAGATTTGCCTGAACCAACGGGACCGACGGAATCGGAAGACCAGGGCTCTTGCACGTCAACACTGGACTATTGCAGAGTGGAGTAATGTCATTTTTTTTGACAAGATCAGGATCGGTTTGCGTCCAGACACTATACATTTTAGAGTTTGTTCCGAGCAGCAACACTGGTGGGATGGCAGACTGCTCTAAGCAATATGACTGGTCCCCTATACCTCCAAGAGGTCCTACAATCGCTTGTAAGGCCCTACAGACGTGAAGTCGACGACAACTTTAACCTGCTTGGTGGCTCCTTACTGTAGCAGTGCCTCGGTGTCTTCAAAGGTGAAACATCAGCTGAATCCAATGACCAGCACAGTCTCCAGATATGAATGCAATTGAGCTTGCACGGGACCTGTTGAAGGTAGCCTATGCACGGCATCCGAATCCACCTGACAAGTTTCAGGACTTATCTGAAGCTGCCGTTGAGGAGTGGGACCTCATACCCAAAGATAAACTTAATGGTCTCATCCAGAGCATGCCTTGCAGAATGGATGAACTCATTCGGGAGCGTAGAGGACATAGTCACTACCAAAGACTGATGACCGTCATCATGAGATAAAGATTTTTACTGCTTTTGTTTCCAAGATGTACACAAGTGACAGAGCCTGCTTTGTTTTGTAACGCTATTTTGTAAGTAACGAAAGTCTTTCTTGTTTTCAGAAGAAATTATGTTTATTTTGTTAATAAGGTATTGCATAAAGCTCAGTGGGAGTACTATAAGAGGTCGTTGTACAAAACTCTATGATACTCCAAACGTCTGTTGAGCTGTTTATTTTGCACCACTCGCTAGTCATCTATTGATATTTTATGTAAAAGATTGTCTACGGAGCTTTCTTTATACCATCTGGATTATTTTCGTTACTTGAACATAGTATTCTGATAGTCAATTGATGTTATTGTCTAGCAGACGACTCTTAATAGCCTTGCCGTCAAATATTAGTACTTCCTCTGTTATACCAAGACTATCGCATGTTCAGCGTACATAAAAATCACAACTATTATGCTGCTTCTACGAACTTACGCAACAAGATTTGCCATTAGAATTAAATAACGCCACAGCCTCTTAGCCGTTATTGTTGTTGAGATATTATTTTTTAATGGAGCAATTGTTTATCAAATCCTAAAAAAGTAGTACATAACTAATTAATTATACTTCCAGTGAATTTTTGAATGGAGCAATGGTTTATCAAATTCTAAAAAAAGTCTTACGTAACTAATCAAATTAAATATACCTCCACTTAATAAAATTTCATAAATTGTACACTGAATTAATCAGTAAATTCTAACTAACGCCTCTGAAACGCATGCAAAAATTAAAAATTGCCAAAACAATGGTCATTAATACTCTACCTAAAAGAACTGTTCGTACAGCGTAATGCACAGCCTACTAGTTTGTGAGAGAAAGGTTAGCAAGGCGTAAATCGTTTTCAGATGGCATATTAACAAAAGTACACAGCGTGAGTGTGGATTTTAGGAGGTTTCCCCCTGTTGTCTCCACAAATACTCCTTTGTTTCCCAAATTCTTCATCACAGAGCACAATATAAGTCTACATCTACATCGAATCGACATTCCGCAATCCAACTTACGGCGCTTGGCGGAAGGTACCCTGTACCACTACTATTCATTTACTTTCCTGTTGCACTCGCAAGTAGAATGATGGAAAAAGCCTGTCTATATGCCTCAGTTTGATCCCTAATTTCTTGTATCTCATCTTTGAAGACCTTATGTGCAGTGTGTATTGCAGGCAATAGAATTGTTCTGCAAACAGCTTCAAATGTCGGTTCTCTAAATTTCTAAGTAGTGATCCTCTAAAAGAACATCGCCTTCCCTCCAGGGACTGCCATTTGAGTTTCCAAAGCAACTCTTGCGTGTTGTTCGAACCAATAAAATCTAGCAGCCTGCTCAGAATGGCTTCGATGTCTTCCTTCAATCCAACCTGGTACAGATTCCAGATCTTCGAGCCATAATCAAGAATAGCTAGCACTAGCGTCCTATATAAGATCTCCTTTACAGATGAACCACACTTTCCTAGAGTCTCCCAACAAGCCGAAGTCGACCATTCACCTTTCCTACCACAGTCCTCCCATGCTTGTTCCACTTCATAACACTTTGCAACGTTACGCCCAGATATTTAAATAAATGAGTGTGTCAAGCAGGGCATTAATATTGCAGTACCCAAACACTATGGGTTTGTCTTTCCAACACATCCTGTAAGCTGTCTGGATTTTACGGATCTTACATGAGCTTGACCCATGACGACAGGATGATACAGTAAGAGATCCTCAGAAAATAGTAATTATATCAACAAAGGCAATTGGAGTTCATCTCGTGTACCAAATACTAACAAAACAATCTCTACAAATATGGACATGTTTGGAGATAAACTAAGCAGGTGGTTAATGATATCGTAAAACTCTCATTTAGTAAGAGAACGGCGAGCTTCAGCACAGAAAGGGATAAGGCAAGAACAATAAATTATTCCTTTTAACGTAAATAATCCCCCCCCCCCACCACATGTTCCATGGATCTTGCCGTTGGTGGGAAGGGCTTGCGCGCCTCAGCGATACAGATAGCCGTACCGTAGCTGCAACCACAACGTTGTCTGTTGAGAGGCCAGACAAACGTGTCGTTCCTGAAGAGAGGTAGCAGCTTTTTCAGTAGTTGCTGGGGCAACAGTCTGGATGATTGACTGATCTGCTTTGTAACACTAGCCAAAACGGCCTTGCTGTGCTGGTACTGTGAACGTCTGAAAGCAAGGGGAAACTACAGCCGTAATTTTACCTGAGGAAATGCAGCTTTTATGTATGGTTAAATGATGACAGCATCCTCTTAGGTAAAATATAACGGAGATAAAATAGTCCTCCATTCGGATCTCCGGACGGGGACTACTCAGGAGGACGTTGCTATCAGGAAAAAGAAAACTGGCATTATACGGATCGGAGCGTGCAATGTCATATCCCTTAATCGGGCAAGTAGGTTAGAAAATTTAAAAACGGAAATGGATAGGTTAAATTTAGATATAGTGGGAATTAGTGAAGTTCAGTGGCAGGAGGAACAAGACTTCTGGTCATGTGAATACAGGGTTATAAATGCAAAATCAAGTAGGGGTAATTCAAGAGTGGGTTTAATAATGAATAGGAAAATAGGAATGCAGGTAAGTTACTACAGCCGGCCAGTGTGGCCGAGCGGTTCTAGGCGCTTCAGTTTGGAACCGCACGACCGCTACGGTCATGGATGTGTGTGATGTCCATAGGTTAGTTAGGTTTAAGTAGTTCTACGTTCTAGGGGACTGATGACCTCAGATGTTAAGTCCCATAGTCCTCAGAGCCATTTGAACCATTTTTTAAGCTACTACAAACGGCACAGGGAACGCATTATTGTGGCCAAGATAGATACAAAGCCCACGCCTACCACAGTAGTACAAGTTTACATGCCAACTAGCTCCGCACATGACGAAGAGATTGATGATATGTATGATGAGATAAAAGAAATTATTCAGATAGTGAAGGGAGACGAACATTTAATAGTAATTTGTGACTGAAATTCGATAGTAGGAAAAGTGAGAGAAGGAAACGTAGTAGGTGAATGTGCATTGGGGGGAAGATACGAAAGAGGAAGCCGCCTGGTAGAATTTTGCACAAAGCATAACTTAATCATAGCCAACACTTGGTTCAAGTATCATGAAAGAAGGTTGTATACATGAAAGAAACCTGGAGATACTAGAAGGTATCATATAGATTATATAATGGTAAGACAGAGATTCAGGAATCAATTTTTAAATTGTAAGACATTTCCATGGACATATGTGGACTCTGACCACAATCTATTGGTTACGAATTGTAGATTAAACTGAAGAAACTGCTAAAAGGTGGGAATTTAAGGAGATGGGACCTGGATAAACTGAAAGAACCAGAGGTTGTAGAGAGCTTCGGGGAGAGCATTAGGGAACGATTGACAAGAATGGGGGAAAGAAATACTGTAGAAGAAGAATGGTTAGCTTTGAGAAACTAAATAGTGAAGGTAGCAGAGGATCAGTAGGTAAAAAGACAAGGGCTAATAGAAATCCTTGGGTAACAGAAGAGATATTGAATTAAACTGATGAAAGGAGATAATATAAAAATGCAGTAAATGAAGCAGGCAAAAATGAATACAAACGTCGCAAAATGAAATCGACAGGAAATGCAAAATGGTTCAAATGGCTCTGAGCACTATGGGACTTATCATCTGTGGTCATCACTCCCTCAGACCTTAGAACTACTTTGAACTAACTAACCTAAGGACATCACAAACATCCATGCCCGAGGCAGGAGTCGAACCTGCCACCGTAGCAGTCGCGTGATTCCGAACTGAGCGCCTAAATCTGCTCGGCCACCGCGGCCGGCTAAATGCAAAATGGCTAAGCAGGGATGGATAGAGGATAAATGTAAGGATGTAGAGGCCCATATCACTAGGAGTAAGGTAAATAATGCCTACAGGAAAATTAAAGAGACCTTTCGAGAAAAGAGAACCACTTGCATGAATATCAAGAGCTCAGTTGGAAACCCAGTTCTAAGCAAAGAAGGGAAAGCAAAAAGGTGGAAGGAGTATATAGAGGGTCTATACAAGGGCGATGATCTTGACGACAATATTATGGAAATAGAAGAGGATTTAGATGAAGATGAATTTGGAGATACGATACTGCGTGAAGAGTTTGACACAGCACTGAAAGACCTAAGTCGAAACAAGGCCCCGGGAGTAGACAACATCCCATTAGAACTACTGACAACCTTGGGAGAGCCAGGCCTAACAAAACTCTACCATCTGGTGAGCAAGATGTATGAGACAGGCTTCAAGAAGAATATAATAATTTCAATCCCAGAGAAAGCAGGTGTTGCCAAATGTGAAAATTATCCGAACTATCAGGTTTTATAAGTCACAGATGCAAAATACTAACACGAATTCTTTACAGACAAATGAAAAAACTGGTAGAAGCGGACCTCGGGGAAGATCAGTTTGGATTCCGTAGAAATTTTGGAACACGTGAGGCAATACTGTCCTTACGGTTCACTTTAGAAGAAAGATTAAGGAAAGGCAAACCTACGTTCCTAGCATTTGTAGACTTAGAGAAAGCATTTGACAATGTTGACTGGAATACTCTCTTTCAAAGTCTGAAGGTGTCAGTGGTAAAATATAGGGAGCAAAAGGCTATTTACAATTTGCACAGAAAGCAGATGGCAGTTATAAAAGTCGAGGGGCACGAAAGCGAAGCAGTGGTTGGGAAGGGAGTGAGGCAGGGTTTTAGCCTATCCCCATTGTTATTCAATCTGTATATTGAGCAAGCAGTAAAGGAAACAAAACAAAAATTCGAAGTAATAAATACAATGCATGGAGAAGAAATAAAAACTTTGAGGTTCGCCGATGACACTGTAGTTCTGTCAGAGACAGCAAAGGACTTGGAAGACCAGTTAAACGGAATGGACAGTGTCTTGAAAGGAGGATATAAGATGAACATCAACAAAATAAAAACAAAGGTAATGGAATGTAGTCGAACTGAGTCGGGTGATGCTGAGGGAATTAGATTACGAAATGAGATACTTACAGAAGTAAATGTTACTTAAAATCCGTCTTGATTGCAAATTTTTTTTATTCATATGACCGGTTTCGGTTCATTCAGAACCATCTTCAGATCTGATATTTCAGTTACAGGAGTAACCCGTCCAAATCCAGCAACTTTCACATTCTACGTCATGTGAAAGTTGCTGGATTTCGACGGGTTACTCCTGTAACTGAAATATCAGATCTGAAGATGGTTCTGAATGAACCGAAACCGGTCATATGAATAAAAAAAAATTGAAATCAAGACGGTTTTTAACTAACATTATAAAATCACTGATTGCTGTTAACCCATAAGACATTATGTCTGTTTTTGTAAAGTAGTAAAGGAGTTTTGCTATTTGGGGAGCAAAATAACTGATGATGGTCGATGTAGAGAGGGTATTAAATGTAGACTGGCAATGACAAGGAAAGCGTTTCTGAAGAAGATAAATTTGTTAACATCGAGTATAGATTTAAGTGTCAGGAAGTCGTTTCTGAAAGTATTTTTATGGAGTGTAGCCCTGTATGGAAGTGAAATGTGGACAATAAAGAGAATAGAAGTTTTTGAAATGTGGTGCTACAGAAGAAAGCAGAAGATTAGATGGGTAGATCACAAAACTAATGAGGAGGTATTGAATACAATTGGAGAGAAGAGAAATTTGTGGCACAACTTGACCAGAAGAAAGGATCGGTTAGTAGGACATGTTCCGAGGCATCAAGGGATCATCAATTTAGTATTGGAGGGCAGCGTGGAGGGTAAAAATCGTAGAGGGAGTCCAAGAGCTGAGTACACTAAACAGATTCAGAAGGATGTAGGTTGCAGGAGGTACTGGGAGATGAAGAACCCTACACAGGATAGAGTAGCACGGAGAGCTGCATCAAACCAGTCTCTGGACTGAAGACCACAACAACAACAACGTAAATAAGGCCAGGTCCGAGGCGAAGTTGCTGCACGTCATTATCAGGGCTAGGCTGCGACCCAGCAAGGAAAATAAGAATGTATTAACCTCTAGTGAGACGGTGATTGGCTGAAGTCATACTAGGCGACACAGAAGCGGCACGGTGGGGGAGATCCCCATTATATAAAACATTTTGAGATCCAAAATTTCTATATCTCTCTCTTGTCTCGTGGTGGACAGCAAAATTGTGTGGAAATAAGCGAGGGCATTGAGAGGTTTGCTTTGTGCGAAGTAACGTATCAAGGCGACAAATAGAAAAGCGGTAGTTAATTATTCCTGTGGGAATTTTTGTGGACAAAAAAATTGTACACATCGCACCAACCCACAGCGAGTGTGCAATAGCCACTATTTAGACTAGGGAAAGATTAACGTTCCACGGAAAGCAAGAAAGTTGCAACAGAGTGAATTCAGTCAAGGCCAGAGTAGGGAATTAGCGCTTCAGATACAGCATGGAGACAATGCTGTTGCAGATGCTGCTTGGTAAAGTACCATTGTGCATTAGTCCGCAGTATGTGTTGAGTCAAGATTTGGCTCACTTCAACTTGCATACACTTTGACCATTGAATGTCAAAAGCTTACTAACCTACCCTGACATTGAGTATATGGGAGTTTCTTCATTGGTTCAAAAAGTAAATTTATTCTCCACCAACTCAGTGCATTGACCAGCGATGACAACGTAGATTTAAAAGAGCTGATAAGGATTTCTTACATTCATTCTTTCCAGTGATAAAAAAATGTTCATGTATAGAGATATAGATTTTAATAATCCTCATTCCAAATTCTCAAAGAATTAAATATTTTGTTACTGAGTGACAAAAATAATTGAATATGATTGTTGTTTATCACTTGATCCCTGAAAGCAACAGTTGATAAATTATATGTAGAATAAAAAAGGGAATAGCTACGCTGTTTTTATAGAATAGAACCCAAACTTTTATTTTTATTAATTCATGCATCCCAGGTACATGACACGGCATTTATAATAATTTCTGTTATGGTCCACACCCGATATTAGCTGCCTTACACGGCCAGGGTCATATTTATTTAGATTGTCTGTTTGACACCCTGTACAGCTAAGTTTGCACACATTAGCACACTCACTGTACAGATACAAAGGTCAGACATACGACACTCCACAAGAATTTATTTTTTTCTACATTTACAGCTAGCTGCCATTCATCACACCAACTATAAATTCTGTCTAAGGCATCTTGTACTCTTCTACAGTCACTCAACTTTAACACCTAACAGTACATCATATCATCACCAGCAAAGAACTGCAGATTCCTGTCCGCCCTGTCTCCCAAACCATGTATTTATCTTGAGAATAGTAGCGATCTACATATACATGGATACTCTGAAAATCACATTTAAGTGCCTTCACAATTTTCTATTATTCCAATCTCGTATAGCGAACAGAAAGAACGAACATCTATATCTTTCCGTACGAGCTCTGAGTTCCCTTATTTTATCGTGGTGATCGTTTCTCCCTATGTAGGTCGGTGGCAGCAAAATATTTTCGCACACGGAGGAGAAAGTTGGTGATTGGAACTTCGTGAGAAGATTCCGCCACAACGAAAAACGCCTTTCTTTTAATGATGTCCAGCCCAAATCCTGTATCATTTCTGTGGCACTCTCTCCCATATTTCGCGATAATACAAAACGTGCGGCCCTTCTTTGGACTTTTTAGATGTACTCCGTCGGTACTACCTGGTAAGGCTCACACACCTCACAGCAGTATTCTAAAAGAGGACAGACAGGCGTAGTGTAGTAGATCTGATACATTTTCTAAGTGTCCTGCAAATAATACGCAGTCTTTGGTTAGCCTTCCCCACAAGGATTTCTTTGTGTTCCTTCCAATTTAAGTTGCTCGTAATTGTAATACCTAGGTATTTAGTTGAATTTACGGCTTTTAGATTAGACTGATTTATCGTGTAACCGAAGTTCCTTTTAGCACTCATGTGGATGGCCTCACACTTTTCGTTATTTAGGGTCAACTGCCAATTTTCGCACCGTTCAGATATCTTTTCTAAATCGTTTTGCAATTTGTTTTGATCTTATGATGTCTTTATTACTAAAAAAAAGAATGTTCGAATGTGTGTGAAATCTTATGGGGCTTAACTGCTGAGGTCATCAGTCCCTAATCTTACACACTACTTAACCTAAATTATCCTAAGGAAAAACACACACAACCATGCCCGAGAGAGGACTCGAACTTCCGCCGGGACCAGCCGCACCTTTATTAGTCGATAAACGACAGCGTCATCTGCAAACAACCTAAGTCGGCTGCTCAGATTGTCTCCCAAATCGTTAATATAGATTAGGAACAGCAAAGGGCCTATTTCATTACCTTGGGGAAAGCCAGAAATCACTTCTGCTTTACTCGATGGCTTTCCGTCCATTGCTAAAACTGTCCTATCCAGCTTCCTTGCGGCACTCATGACGATACCCGTAGAACTGGTGAACACTCATTGTCGAGAACAACATATTGGGCCCTATAAACTAAGAGGTGTTCGAGCCACTTACATATCTGTGAACTTATTGCATGTACTCGTACCTTCTTTAACAGTCTGCAGTGGGACACCGTGTCAAACGCTTTCCAGAAATCTATAAACACGGTATCTTTCAGTTGCCCTTCGTCCACAATACGCAGTGTATCAGACTGGTCTGTAACTTTTTGGGTCCATTCTTTTGCCATTCTTACACAAAGGAGCCACCTGCGCTTTGTTACAGTCTTTTGGGACATTGCTCTGGGGGAGAGGTTCGCTATAAGTACAAGCTAAGTAAGGGACCAATGCCGAAGATGACTCTTTGAAAAACTGAACTTCCATTTGGACGTGATGGCTTATACAAACAGTCAAAGTATGATAACACACAGAACGAAGTTTACACGATTTACAGACAGCTGTCGCACACGAATCCCTCTCGTGGTTTCGATTGACGACTGTGGCGAGCACCTGACCACAGAGATAGCTAATAATGAAATATCTAAACTCTAAGAATGGATACCACACTACACTGCTAGCGGAAAGAAGATGATTACGGTTTAGTTAAAATCTGCTTCCAGCAAAGGAATGTTTTACCAACAGGTTGGAGGATAATCGAGTGAATGAGATTTGCTAATGACATGGTGTTAACAGATAAAAATGAAAAGCCAATAAACAATATATTGAAAGAGCTGAACACCAGTTGTAAAGAACATTGAGTGAAGATAAATGTTTCTAAGACTAAGGCAGTAGTTTTTACAAGACAAACTAGGAAGGTGGAAGGGTTAATTTGTAATGAGTGTAATGATTTAGTGAAACAACGGGTGAATGGACTTCCTCTGCGTATACTACTGATGAGAAGCTCTCGGGTTGCCAAACAGGTGGTAGCGCTTCTGGTTCAGCACTTGGAGCTGCTGTGAAACTCTCTAAGCGCGCACTGACTACCAGCTACTTCAAGTGCAGTGGGGAGTGTTTTAAATAACTAGATGAAGTGGCCAAGGGATCCTCACTGGCGGTCGGGAATGGAACACTCAGAAGAGGTGCCGCTTCAAAACGCCTGCCAGAACCCAATCACTTCTTATGCCACGTCGACAATAAATTAGCAATGTTCTTCACGCACTGTGTGGCAGCCCGAAACAGCCGACAGATCGGGACGCTGTTATAGATACGTTTTAGTGGACAACATGGGAATCTGATGTATACCAGTAATTTTTGAACGTTTATAGCTGCCGAATGATGGCACTACCTTGTCTTAATGGAACTATATACCTTTTTTTGAGTTGGAAAGAGCCTATGAAGTAGATAACACGTCTGGAACTTGAAGGAACAATAACAAGGTATAAATCAGCGTAGCAAACTGCTGTCCCGTCGTCAGAAGAAGAGGTCCCACAAACGCCTGCTTTACAGCAAAGCAAACACGTAACTCACATAGGGTTCGCGTGTTCACACGTGCACTTGAAACGCATTAGTCTTTCCTCTGCGTCTGTAGCGATCAGACAACTTGTTAGTGAAGCTCTTCAGACCTTTACAATGCATACGACAATCGAATAAAGGAACATGTTTTTCGTTTTTGGCAAATGCCCGGGAACTGTGAGAGCTATAGTGTGGTTGTATGTACATCCTGATTGCGCTATGCTCTCATCCCTTGCGACTACAAACTTTATTTAAAAAGTCAGTAAACTGGAAGTATGAAGAATAAAATATGCCGAAGAGGAAGAACAGCAACTGACAAGAGAAAGGCAACTACTATTTTATCGGCGGTCAAGCACAATACACAAGTCACTGCGAGGCGGGTTGAATACGGGACTGTGATCAGCTGAAGTGTTCTGTGAATGCTACATTCCAACAAATTTAATTTTTCAACACATTTAGAGACCTTAGTTTCACCGCCGACGAGGAAATAGACAGCAGACACAGTAAAGATACTAAAAAACAGCAAATCTCCTGGGAGAGATGGAATGACAGCTGAACTACTTAAAAAGGCTGCAGTTACAATTGCGAAACAAATACACGAACTCTTGACTAACATGTGGAACGAACAAGGAATACCAGAGCGGACAGAAGCTATCAGAGTACCAGTCCATATAAAGGTCGAGAAACAAGAATGCAGGAATTACAGAGGCATTTCATTAATTAACACAGCCTGCAAGTATTATCCATGATTCTCCAGAAAAAAATGGAACTATGTTTACAAGAGGTGACAGCTGAGAAAGAAGCTGTATGTATGAAGTCTCGATCCACCATTGACCAGATATTTTTACTGAAAGAAGCCGTATCAGAATATGGGGAATGTACTAAAAAACTACGATAGAATATACAGAGAAAAGTTGTGGGAGAAAATGCAGAAATTTTGAATACCACCGAAGATTACAAATCTTGTAAAAGTTACACTGGAAGGCTCGCGAGGGATAGTGAAAATTGATGGAGAACATCCAGAGCTTTCAATATATAAAACAGGGGTAAGTCAAGGAGATCAAGTATCATTACTCTTGTTCAATATCATAATACAGGTGGGCTTTTGACATAAAAACAGAAGTTCAGTAAGGCAAGGAGATCAAATACTACTCCTCTTATTCAACATCATAATAAAGGAAGCACTGTATGCAGCAAGCGAAGCAGAAGGGGGGAATTAGCGTAGGTTTAGAAGTCCATGCATATTATAAACTTGCATATATGCATGCAAGCGCGCGCGCACGCGCATGCATGCATGTGTTTGTGTGTTTGTGTGTGTGTGTGTGTGTGTGTGTGTGTGTGTGTGTGTGTGTGTACGTGTGTATGTGCTTTTGTCCCACATATCCTTCTAAACCAGTGCACCGATTTCAGCCAAAATGGTACACACATACCTAGGCCGCAATGTCTGTGGGGCTAAGAACGGCAATCCTGTCACAGGGGTAGGGGTGAAAAAGAAGCGTAGCCTGCGATGCATGAATTCCCAGCTTTATTCGTCCAGTACTTGAGAATGAGAGTACTCAGTGACTTACAACAAACTTTGCACGTCATCTCAAACCCTCGCAAAATTTTTGTATCTGACAACTCCTACAAAATTGATTAAAGGAAAAATGTTTATCTCTTACTATTTCTCCGTTGCTCACACAGTAAATGTACCGCATAAAGCATGACGTTATATTTATTACTTCTGTAGTACTAACTGTATCCGCAACACATTTTACAAATAGTAAGCATATACACCAGTGAACATAGCGGCAGAATTATGTTATTGTACAAGACATGGTTCAGGAGATATGAGGTCAAAAATTATGACATACATGAAAAACTGCCGCATCACACATGATGTTAAAATTTATTACTTGTTTGCCACTAACTCTATTCGCAGTACATTTCTCAAGCAGCATCCACATGTGCTACTGTATGGATCTACAAAACTGTATCACTGCACCACATATAGTCCTGGAGATAAGGTAACAAAAACATTAAGCACAAGGTCACACGCTGCGTGCTATGGGCGTGGACGCACAGCTGTAAATAGCTGGGCAGCGCCGGGTTTCTCCGCTAGTAAATTAATAAAAATGAATGTACTGACCTTTGAAGATAACGGGGCACTAATTTCTGAAAATCTGGATTATCACAAAATACTGACGTGAAAGCTATTCAAAAGAGCAACTGAAGATGGATTAAAGGTGAATGATAAGAAAAAAAATTCGTGATGGTAAAGAGGAACTACAAAAAAAAAAGGGTGGAAAACAGTGCAAATTGATAACGACGTGTTTGAAGAAGTAGATGAGTTTAAATATCTGTGGTACCAGTAAATAACAGAAATGGTGAGAAAAAAGAAACAGAAGCGAGGATCAAATCAGCATCTAGAGCATCACGTTCACTCAAAAAATTGCAGTCACCCAGAATATTTTCCAGAGGAACTAAATCTATAACCAGAGCAGCTATACCGTATTGTGCAGAAATATGGACAATAGATAAGTACACAGACAGAAGGATCAAAGTTTTTGAAAATAAAATACCGCGAAAGATATTTGGACGAGTCTGTGTGGTTGGAGAGTGATGAAGGAGAAAAAACGGGGAATCAGGTAGAAAAATAACAAAGCACATGCTGGTGCAGAAACCCAGACAAGGGGACTGAGATGCGACGGCCTTGTCTATAGACGAGAGGAGGGCTCATTATTAAGAAAAGTGCCAGCAAGGAAAGCCGAAGAACGAAGGCATGTTGGCAAACCGAAATGTGATATCGAAACCAGGAGGCCAAGGGAAGAAGATTCAAAGAGAGTTTTCGGTTGAAGAGACTATTTGACGCGGCTAAAAATCGACTGCGATTCGTGGGGGGCAGGTGAGTTTCGTTCCATCGACATCATTATTGCAATGACCTTCAAAATCCATTGCAATTCGCCAAATGGAGTCTCCGACAAACGCAATGTAATGCGTCTTTTACAGACGAAGTGTCGCTTACAAACCGTAGGCAAAAACAATAACCTAGATATACACACTGCTCATTTGAAAGTCCAGACTGGATGAGAAAAATGGTAAACTATGATTTTGGTCCCATAAATTGTGTGAAGGGTTTTCAAGAATAGCACCACTCCTCGCTGTTTTATTGATATGACTCTAAACTGACATAAAAATCTACAATTACTACGAGATATACTGTCGCAGTTGTTAGAAGACCCCCCACAGGACGATAGGCAATCCACGCGGCTCTAACATGAAGGACACTCTTCCTCTTCTGCACAGCTAATTATAGACCGCAACCAAAGATCTGGAGAGCGTTGGATCTTGTAAAATCCCCTCACCAGCACTTTTGAACTAAACCTCCAGAGGTGTCTCAGCTCAGTTAGTCAGTCCGTATAAGAAGGCATAAGAGGTGTCCAGCCTGACTGGTAGTACTTTTCCAACTGAGACTTACGGAGATTAAGGCAGTTCGTCCGCGGATTATCTTAATGATTCGTCGCTTAGGATTTCTTCCTACCTATTTCGCTGCTAAATTTTCGTAGTTGATGTCCCTCGCAGACACAGTACCAGCGCCATCGGAATCTCTGGAACGTGCATTTCTATATCATACAATTTCTAAATTATGAAGCAGGAAGCTAATTACTTGAAATAATGCTCGTGGGCGCCCTTACAAGGCCCTTGTTTATAAAAAGACCGTATTTTGATAATAAGTGAAACAACATATTTCTTGACATCTTGGATATTTGGGAATCCAGCCGGATGTTCGCGTCGTTCTCGCACGATATTTCAACAGAGTGTCTCGCTGTCTTCTTCAGGTGCTACCTGATACTGATAGAGTCCAGTATTTATGTCTGGAAGGAGCGGGGCGTTCCCTAATCGAACAAACAGAAGGGGTGGCGATGGGTAACCCTCTATCACCTATGGTGGCCAACCTATTTATGGAAAGGTTTGAGGAGGAGGCACTCTCTTCAGCCACATATCAACGCAAGTGCTTTCTTAGGTATGTGGATGATACCTTTGTCATCTGGCCCCATAGTAGGGAGAAGTTAGATGAATTCCTGCTACATCTGAATTCTTGCCATCCGAACATTCAGTTCACAATGGAAATGGAGAAGGATGGACTACTTCCGTTCTTAGGTGTTCTAGTGAAGAGAAAGGCAGATGGCACATTTGGACACAGTGTGTACCGCAAACCTACCCACACTGACTTATACCTACAAACCAGCAGTTTCCACCATCCGGCACAGAAAAATGGAGTGCTCAAAAACTGGTCCACAGAGCACAAACTCTGTCAGATCCTCATAGTTTGGCCAAAGAAATAGAACACTTATGATCAGTGTTCAGCAGAAATGGGTACTCCTCTAGAGATATCCAGAAGGCACGTCAACCTGCCAGTCAGCCAAAGGATCCAGAAGAAGTACCAGAAGAGGCAAAGATGATGGCATACCTCCCAGAAGCCGGACCTATCTCTGCCAAAATCAGTAGGATTCTCCAGAAATATGATATCAAGAGCATATTTTGCCCACCCACCAAAATTGGGCTGTGCTGGGGAATGTAAAAGATGACCTGCAGCTACGGAAGCCAGGTATTTACAACATACCATGCCAGTGTGGGATGTCATACATTGGCCAGGCACCAGAACTGTGGACATTAGGTGTAAAGAACGCCAAAGACATACCAGACTCAGACTGGCAACTAAATCAGCCATAGCAGAGCATTGTCTGAAATTTGATCATTCAGTGGATTGCTATGACACCAAGACTGTGACACAGACCTTAAGATTTTGGGACAGTGTCATTAAGGAAGCCATTGAGATTAAGGTCACAGACAATCAAATCAACCGTGACTCGGGATACCAAACCAGTACTGCCTGGAATCCAGCGCTTGAGCTTGTGAAAACTCAATGCAGGACACTCCGGGATTCTACAATAAATACAAGTGGAGACCGAGAAAATAGCCGTGAGACAAGGTGTCGGACATTAGAGACCAGATTTGACACACCCCAGATCATGAACTCGACTTCAGAAGACGGCCAAGCCGGGCGCGGACGGCGGTCGGAACACCAGCGACCAGAGAGGGCCAATGTAGCCGCATCTGGCGGGCGCGGACCACTGACGGAACACACGACGCGGCGCGATTATGGAGCGCCCAGCACGAAACAGAATCTCAGATCGGGTCTGACACACCTCAGATGACGGCCACAACCGTTGAGGAGGGCCAAAACGGGCGCGGACGGCACTGTCACTGACACTGTCACTTATCCATACGAGTCTGCCCTGACTCGTGATGGGAGCAGGCTAAGCATAAACCTATATGTGTGGAGTGGCTTCCTCACGGTCCGAATTGGCCTGAGGTGTTTTCTGGGGAGTGTTGTCCTTGCTCTGTCGCGAGATATTACTCTCGTAACAGGTCAGGCCAACGCGTGGTTGGCCTGTGGTGAATAGGATGGCCCAAGTCCCTAATGAGCCTATTGTCGGATCGTTCGGCCCGCTCGCAGAAGACCCGCGCCGATTGTTGAAATTGTCTCGGAGGAAGGGAATGCCTGTTTGCCGGTGTAGCCGAGCGGTTGAATAGAGCCTCGGTAGGCGCAGAGCGACCTTGAGCGCCCTGTTCTGCACCCTCTGGAGCTTGTTGATGTGTGTGGCGGTCGCGTTGCCCCACACCACGGCCGCATATTCCAGCACTGGACGAACCAGCGCCAGGTACAGCGTGATGCCGTGGTGGGGAGGCAAGGCGGTCGACGGGTTGAGCAGAGGGTACAGAATGCGTAGGGGACGCGGACGGCAGTCGGGACATCCGCGACTAGAGGGGTCCATTGAAGCCGAGTCTGGCGGGCGCGGACCACAGACGGAACACTCGACTCGGAGCGGACCGATTAGGGAACGCCCAGCTCCTACCAGGCATAAATACTGGACTCGATCGACCCAAGGACCAGTCTCAGGTAGCAACTGAAGAAACAGCGAGGCACACTGTTGAAATATCGTGCGATAACGACGCGAACATCCGGCTGGATTCCCGAACATCCAAGATGTCAACAGATTGCCAGGAAAGCATGAAGGATTACAACATATTTCTTATTAATTCAAAACTATCAGTTTTCTGAGTGTATGGTCTTACGGCAGAACTAGATCGAAAAGCACCCTTTCGGCGACTGGGGATTATAGCGCGATCCAGATCTTGCACTTACAATCGTGAAACGTCGTAGCTATTCTTACAACATTGTTATCTTAACTGCGATGACTGCCGCAGACGTGAAACGCAGTGTAACATTGGCCTGTGGTGCGATAAGTTCAGATGAAATTAGGTGCTGTAGTATCTGTCAGTTTCTGGACATGTCGGTTAGTTCGAACCAACATTCTGATCACTTGATATGGGAGTCGTAATAATAATAAGCACATAAACCGTACGTAAGCTACGTGTTTGCTTACAGTTCTTACAACTGGGCATACATGTGAGAATTCTTCTGGTGACAGCGGAACAGTAGTTTGCAACGATGTTGTGCAGGATGGAAAAAATGAAGCTGCTCAGGAAAAAAACTTTTAATAAGACTGACACGTGATTGACGTCACAGAAAATTCTGGAAACAGCCACTGTTGCCGTCGATACAGTGTGGCGGTCGATTTATCGAATTGTAATACATGCGAAGTAGCTGTGCGGGAGGGATATCAGTGTTCTGTTGTTAGGATTGTTTGAGTGCCATTTGATTCATCGATTTGGCTCACAAATAAAACTCATAGGGACAGAGGCCAGGCGATCGATGTAGCCAGGACTCTGTACTACCTCTTCTGATTGCCCTTTCGTCACCAATAACGTCATGCACTGGTTACACATTTGTAAATGTGATGTGTACTGTTGCTCTGTCTTGCTGAAAATATCCATACAGTCGTCGTTCTTCTGTGATTTCATCCAGTATGGATTAAAGAGTTTTTGAACGTGTTGGCTAGCATTAACAGTTTGGTGTTTCATTGCACTGCTCACCAAATATCACATTACACAAAAGAAAGCACCGATGGGGATTTTTAAATGCATAATGCTTCATGTTTTCTGAGGTCGTGTACCCTGACAAGGTGAACCGTGCTTCATCTCAAAAGATTACAAACTGGGGATCCAAAAATCCTGATTCCACTTCACTCTGAAACCACTGGAGGAACACAGATTGCGAAAATTCGTCTGGACGTTTTAACTTATGTACAGCATTAAATTTGTAGGCATAACAATGCAGATACTCTTTGATAGTGTTTCGACACGACGATAGCTTAATTCCCTCTCGAAGAGATGAACGGCAAGGGGACTTCGTCGGACTTTATTCGAGGTTTTCCTTTTCTGCTGTACGAAATATTTTCTGGTAGTAACGGCTTTTATTCGCTACAGACATCATTTCTCGCCGTTTTGCCAATTTATTTTCATTCATATATTTTACTGGACGTTCTGCCAAAACCCTTCCAGTCTTAAAATCTTGCGCAGACTTTACTGCACACGGGTTTCATGAATTTTTATTTTCGCATAACACTGGACAATAGATATGCACTGCTTCATCGAAAGCGCCATTTTGTGTTTCATACAACTGATCACTAAACGTGACAGTTCATTTCCCTCACTTTAACATAATGACCAGTGAAGTACTCGGGACATGCGCCTGTGTGAACATATGACAGTAACCGATGATGCATGAAAATCTCGGTTTCCAGTATTTTCTGTGGTGAGCAGTTGTGCCGTTCATTGAGAAGGTTCAATACTACGTGCGTCTTGTAATTATTTTCTGGGCCACTTTCTCTCTGCCCGCTTTGAATTATTATTATTTGGTCGGGCTTCGCACTTTCTATGCCACTAAAGTCCACTTTGAGTGCTCTTTGCAAAGCCACAAAAGAACGTATGGAGCTCCATTAAAAGAACTGCAAAGTCGGTGTCACCGTGCATCAGCTGCAAACGATAAAAATTGCTTGCGTAAGTGGGAAAATATGTGACATCGTCAGTTAAAATTTAGCGGTATCGGTACGTCAACATATTTTCTCGTTCAGGACAAATTTTGGGGGAACTGTTTTGATGGCCTCATTCTGTGCAGGTCTGCCATGGTAGTGTAACAATAATCGGTAACTGCTAGTATAATAGCCAAACCGTCCTTCCTGTTGGGATTTAGTCGGACTACGGTCTTTAGGTGAAGTAGCTTTCACAATCAGTATTGTATATTTGTGCCATTGTAACGACATGGACTACTAAATTATCTAAAGCATAAATCCTCTGCTCTCAGTAAAATTATCTAAGGAAATAGCAACTATTTAAATTAAAATAGTTTTTTAGTACAACACACTTTTATATCGAAGTAAAAGGTATAAAATAATTTCTCCTATCTTCGAACAGATTGCTAACACCATGCAGACAGTTCTGAAAATTTGTGACTGTGAAACTGTAGTAGGTATCTGTAGTGACTTGGCAAGACAGGCAAGCCACTCGGAGGTAGCCGAAAGGCACGCGTTTAAGCTCACGCAGACTGGCGTGAGGTCTGGAACAGGACAATGTCTTGAGAATTGCAAATAAAGTACGAAGATCTTGGAATACTTAACTTTAATCCATAATTGGTGTACATCGCTCTTGACGGTACATTAATAACAATCTCATTATAAACTGGTAATGGCGCCTTGCTAGGTCGTAGCAAATGACGTAGCTGAAGGCTATGCTAACTATCGTCTCGGCAAATGAGAGCGTATTTGTCAGTGAACCTTTCCTAGAAAATTCGGCTGTACAACTGGGGAGAGTGCTAGGAAGTCTCTCTAGACCTGCCGTGTGGTGGCGCTCGGTCTGCAATCACTGACAGTGGCGACACGCGGGTCCGACGTATACTAACGGACCGCGGCCGATTTAAAGGCTACCACCTAGCAAGTGTGGTGTCTGGCGGTGACACCACAGTATCAAAACACTTGAATGAGTTATAATTGAAAACATGGGATAATAGTTCGGAGGAGAACTATTCATGCACCCCTTATGGGCTGATGTGTCCCACGTTTTTCGTTATAAATATTACACAAGTAATTTCATATCTATTAAAAATCCACGATCACTAATATTCGGGCCGGCTGGTGTGGCCTAACGGTTCTAGGCGCTTGAGTCTGGAACCGCGCGACCGCTACGGTCGCAGTTTCGAATCCTGCCTCGGGCATGGATTTGTGTGATGTCCTTAGGCTAGTTAGGTTTAAGTAGTTCTAAGTTCTAGGGGACTGATGACCTCAGATGTTAAGTCCCATAGTGCTCAGAGCCATTTGAACCATTTTATCGATAAACACTGTTGTTTCTATTCACCCCATTTTGCAGAGCGAATAGAAACGCCACGTTTTTATTTTGCTTATGAAATCGTGACCTAGGTTCCAAAACTTGTTATAAGTTCAAAGTTAGATGCAAGACCTATATCCCACACACAGAGTGTCAAAAAAGGAATAGTCTAGGTAAACGTGAACTTCAAAATGCACATCTTAATAGCTTTGAGCACCTGTTCATCTTCGGTGCTATGAAACACATCTCTTGCATTGAACAAGTGTCCATTTCTCTTAGGGTGTGAATTACAGAGCCCATGTTTACTGGAAACCTATTTTCTTTTAGGTCCATACTACCACTTTCTAAAATATGGACAGGAAACAGACTGCAATAGAAAGAGATGTGTTTCACGCTATCGAAGATGAGCAGCCGGCCGGGGTGGCCGAGTGGTTCTAGGCGCTACAGTCTGGAACCGCGCGACCGCTACGGTGGCAGGTTCGAATCCTGCCTCGGGCATGGATGTGTGTGATGTCCTTAGGTTAGTTAGGTTTAAGTAGCTCTAACTTCTAGGGGACTGATGACCTCAGATGTTGGCTCGCATAGTGCTCAGAGCCATTTGAACCCTTTTTTTTTTTTTTTTAAAAAAAAAAAGATAAGCAAGAGCTCATAGCTCTTGAGGTATACATTTTAGAGTTTTTTGTTCTTTAGGTAGGCGCTACCACCTGTTAAAATATTCGATACTTTCCTTTAACGTCTCATAATTTTTTTTTCATTTTCCTTTTTATTATGAATATTTCTGACGATGTTGAAAACTGTTTCTATTCAGCAAATTTTAAGGTATCTATACTTACCAGTGTCACTTACAGAATTAACCAACAATCTGCAACTGGCACAAAAGGAAGCTTTAGTTTCGACGCACAAGTTAAAATTTACGCCACGTTTCTATCTTCGTTCGTGCAGGAGATGTGAAACCGGATGATCTTGCTGAAACACACTGAATGTTACCGTGGGATTTCTAGGAGTGACGGTTGTTATCAGATAACAAATACTCGAGTACGTGTAGGCAGACAAGAGCCATTAGGAGAGAGGCAGACGTGAGCTCCTGCGCGGGAACAAGTGTTGGCGCGGAGGCAGCGGTGTGGTGGGGGTGGGTGAGGGTGGAGGGGAGGCGGCCGTAACGCAGCCTGACAGGCGGACAAACCGGCGCCCGGTGGCTGGGCTGTCAGCGCCGCTGCTCCCCGCAGTCAGTCCCCTCCTGGCCACACCTCAGCTACCTGCGCGACGCCGCCTCTCGCGATTTCTTCCTCCGGCTGGTTGATCCAACGAGGCAGTTGTCTGCCGCTTCTCAAACGTTGGCAACGAGAACAGCTTATTGTTATAGGCCTCGATTATTCGTAAACATTGGTTGATTATCATTTAACTTGTATTCTCATTTGAGAGCGATATTTGCGTGTACAAACGTCTGAAAAATGAGATCGACAGGAAGTGCAAAATGGCTAAGCAGGGATGGCTTGAGGACAAATGTAAGGATGTAGAGGCGCTTATCACCAAGGGTAAGACAGATACTGTTACAGGAAAATTAAAGAGACCTTTGGAGAAAAGAGGACGACTTGCATGAATATCAAGAGCTCAGATGGAAACCCAGTACTAAACAAAGAAGGGAAAGCAGGAAGGTGGAAGGAGTATTCAGAAGGTCTATACAAGGGGGATGTTCTTGAGGACAATATTATGGAAATGGAAGAGAATTTAGATGTAGATGAAATGGGAGATACAATGCTGCGTGAAGAGTTTGACAGAGCACTGAAAGACCTGAGCCGAAACAAGGCCCCGAGAGTAGACAACATTCCATTGGAACTGCTGGCGGCCTTGGGAGAGCCAGTCCTGACAAAACTCTACCACCTGGTGAGCAAGATGTATGAGACAGGCGAAATACCCTCAGACTTCAAGAAGACTATAATAATTCCAATCCCAAAGAAAGCAGGTGTTAACAGATGTGAAAATTACCGAACTGTCAGTTTAATAAGTCACAGCTGCAAAATACTAACGCGTATTCTTTACAGACGAATGGAAAAACTGGTAGAAGCCGACCTCGGGGAAGATCAGTTCGGATTCCATAGAAATGTTGGAACACGTGAGGCAATACTGACCCTACGACTTACCTTAAAAGAAAGATTAAGGAAAGGCAAACCTACGTTTCTAGCATTTGTAGACGTAGAAAAAGCTTTTGCCACTGTTGAGTGGAATACCAACTTCCAGATTCCGATGGTTGCAGCGGTAAAATCAGGGCGCGAAAGGCTACTTAAATTTGTACAGAAACCAGATGGTACTTATAAGAGTCGAGGGGCATGAAAAGGAAGCAGTGGTAGGAAAGGGAGTGAAACAGGGTTCGAGCCTCTCCCCATTGTTATTCAATCTGTATATTCAGCAAGCAGTGAAGGGAACAAAAGAAAAATACGGAGTAGGTATTAAAATCCACGGAGAAGAAATAAAAACCCTGAGGTTCGCCGATGACATTGTAATTCTCTCAGAGGCAGCAAAGTACCTGGAAGAGCAGCTGAACAGAATGGACAGTGTCTTGAAAGGAGGATATAAAATGAACACCAATAAAAACAAAACGAGGATAATGGAGTATAGTCGAGTTGGGTCGGGTGATGCTGAAGGAATTAGATTAGGAAATGAGACACTTCAAGTAGTAAAGGAGTTTTGCTATTTGGGGAGCAAAATAACTGATGGTGGTAGAGAGGATATAAAATGTAGACTGGCAATGGCAAGGAAAGCGTTTCTGAAGAAGAGAAATTTGTTAACATCGAGTATAGACTTAAGTGTCAGGAAGTCGTTTCTGAAAGTATTTGTATTGAGTGTAGCCTTATATGTAAGTGAAACATGGACGATAAATAGTATAGGCAAGAAGAGAATAGAAGATTTCGAAATGTGGTGCTACAGAACAATGCTGAAGATTAGATGGATAGATCACATAACTGATGAGGAGGTATTGAATAGAATTGGAGAGAAGACAAATTTGTGGCACACCTAGCCTAGAAGAAAGGATCGGTTGGAGGGCATATTCTGACGCATAAAGGGATCACCAGTTTAGTATTGGAGGGCAACGTGGAGGGTAAAAATCGTAGAGGGAGACCAAGGGATGAGTACACTAAAGAGATTCAGAATGATGTAGGTTGCAGTAGGTACTGGGAGATGAAGAAGCTTGCACAGGATAGAATAGCATGGAGAGCTGCATCAAACTCGTCTCTGGACTGAAGACCGCAAGAACGAAATTAGAATTTTTCTAATGCAGTGACGGAAAAAAATCGCAACACCAAAGAACAATGTACAGTAATGAAATTGCTGGAATACATTTGTCTAGATGAAAGTTTAAGGTTAACATTCCAAGATCACAAGTTAATGTAAACGCAAGATAAACTATTACAAGTGTGAAATCCTGGTACATTAACAACCGGTGCAACCGGCAGAATGTTGAATGCAAGCGTGAAAACGTGCATATACTGAGTTATGAACGTGTCGGATGTCAGTTTGTCGGATGCTTGTTGCACATGGTCGGTCAACACAGGGACGATTATCACTGCTTGTGGATGACACTGGAGTTGTCGTCCGGTGATTCCCATACGTACTCGATTGGACATATCGAATGATCAAGCATGTCAAAGCATCATGTCGACGTTCTGTAGAGCATGTTGAGCTTCAGCAGTGGTATGCGGGCCAGCGATATCCTGTTGGAAAACACTCCCTGAAGTGCGCCCACAAATGGCAGCACAGCAGGTCGAATCACCAGATTGACATAAAAATTTGCAGTCAGCGTGCGTGGAATAGCCACGGGAGATCTCTTGGTGCCATACAAAGTCGCACGTAGTCCGTAATTCAGCGTGTAGGTCCATCAAAATGTTCAAATGTGTGTGAAATCTTATGGGACTTAACTGCTAAGGTCATCAGTCCCTAAGCTTACACACTACTTAACCTAAATTATCCTAAGGACAAACACACACACCCATGCCCAGTGGAGGACTCGAACCTCCACCGGGACCAGCCGCACAGTCCATGACTGCAGCGTCTTAGACCACTCGGCTAATCCCTAGCGGCTTGGGTCCATCGATTCTAGCCGCGCAGGCAGGCTGGTTGCAAGCCCTTCTAACCAACACACGGTCATCACAGGCACAAATGCCAAATCAGCTTTCATCACAGACACAATATACATTATGTGATCAAAACTATCTTTATACCTGGCTGAAAATAACTTACAAGTTCGTGGTGCTCTCCATCGGTAATGCTGGAATTAAATATGATGTTGGCCTTGATGATAGCTTCCACTCTCACAGGCATACGTTCAATCAGGTGCTGGAAAGTATCTTAGGGAATGGCAGCCCATTCTTCACGAAGTGCTGCACTGAGGAGAGGTATCGACGTCGGCCGATGAGGCCTGGCACCAATTCGGTGTTGTAAAACATGCCAAAGGTATTTATAGGATTCAGGTCAGGACTCTGTGCAGGCCAGTCCATTACAGGTATGTTATTGTCGTGTAGCCACTCCGCCACAGGTCGTGCATAATGAACAGGTGCTTGATCGTGATCACCGATCATTCGCCATACCCACACCCTGCCATCGGATCGCCGCGTTGTGTACCGTGAATCGTCACTCCACACAACGTTTTTTCACAGCTCAGTCGTCCTACGCTTATGGTCCTTGTACCAAGCGAGGCCTCGTTTGGCAATTACAGACTTGACGTGTGGCATATGAGCAGCCGCTCGACCATGAAATCCAAGTTTTCTCACCTCCCGCGTAACTGTCATAGTACTTGCAGTGGATCCTGACGCAGTTTGGAATTCCTGTGGCCGGCCGTTGTGGCGGTGCGGTTCTAGGAGCTTCAGTCTCGAACCGCGTGACAACTACAGTCGCGGGTTCGAATCCTGCCTCGTTCATGGATGTGTGTGATGTTCTTAGGTTAGTTCGGCTTAAGTAGTTCTAAGTTCTAGGTGACTGATGACCTCAGATGTTAAGCCGAATAGTGCTCAGAGCCATTTGAACTATTTGGAATTCCTGTTGATGGTCTGAATGGATGTCTGCCTGTTACTCAGTACGACCCTCTTCAGCTGTCGGCGATCTGTGTCAGTCAACAGGCGAGGTCGGCCTGTCCGCTTTTGTGCTGCACGTGTCCCTTCACGTTTCCACTTCACTATAGAATTGGAAACAGTGGACCTAGGGATGTTTAGGAGTGTGGGAATCTCGCGTACAGACTTATGACACAAGTGACACTCAATCACCTGCCCAAGTTCGAAGTCCTTGATTTCCGCAGAGCGCCGCATTCTGCTCTCATACTATGTCTAATGACTACTGAGGTCGCTGATATGGAGTAACTGACAGTAGGTGGCAGCACAATGCACCTAATATGAAAAAAAAATGTGTTTCTTGGGAGTCCGGATACTTTTGATAACACAGTGTACCTCCAACCTGCTCTGCAATGAACTCTCGCTTGACACCTCTGAAGTCGCAAGCGGCGATGGTTTAGAATCACTGTAACATACGAACGGGGCATCTGGATCGGAGCTGTGTTCGAAGTAACCGATTTGTAACAGTTTTTTGTGTTGCTGTTGCGGCAACTGCTACTCATATTGCTGCTGCAGAAGTAGTACGATGCGCCAGAGTCATATGCCTAATGTTTTCTCTCTTCGTAGCGCCAACTGGCCATCCGGAGCTGGGTCTCCTTGGAACTGTACATCATCGTGACCATCGCTGCCAGCAATCATGCACAGGGGCTGTATTCTTGCCAAGTACTTCTGCGGTATCGCAGAAGGAACATCTAGCTTCTCGTAGCACTTTTACACTACCTCGTTCAAATGCAGTGAGGTGTTGATAATGGCATCTTTGCCGTTTTCAAGGCATTCTTGACTAAGATCAGCTCATCAAGTCTAATCGCAAAACTAACTAGCTTTCACGACCGTTACAGCGCCTATTTAAAGCAAACCAGATTTGAATTCTGATAGCAGCGCTATTAGTGCGTTATGCCTTTATGCGACTGGCGGGATATCTGAAATGATATCATCTTTCAGACGTAGAAATACTCCAACAAAATTTCGTTTATCTCGCGCAATTCTTCCTTGGTGCTGTGAGTGTTTTTTCCATCAGTGTATCTAGTTTGACAAATAAAAAGATATAAATATTAACAAACTTCTGTTACACAATAACTGAAATCATTACACTGTTATTGTTATTGTTGTTGTTGTGGTGTCCTGTCGAAAGGCTGGTTTGGTGCACTTTTCTACACTACTCTACCTGCTGAAAGTTTCTTCACTTCCGATTAACTACTGCAACGCTCATCCATTTGTACCTGCTTACTCTACTCCTCTCTTGTCCTACCTCTACAATTTTTATCGCCCACACATCCCTTTAATACTAAATTGATGATCCCTCGACGTTTCAGAAGGTGTCCTGACAGGCGAGCCAGTCTTTTGACCAAGTTGTGCAAAAACTTCTTACCTCAGTTCTATTCACCCACATCCTCATTAGTTACACGATCTACCCATCTAATCTTTAGTAATCTTTTCTTGCACTAAATTTCAAAAATTTCAAATCTCTTCTTGTCTGAACTGTTTATGGCCCACGTTTCTCTTCTGTACAAAGCTACACTCAAGACAAATGCCTTCAGGACTTCCTTACGTTTCAGTACATATTAGATGATAACAAATTTCTCTTCTTCCCAAATTATTTTCTTGACATTGTCATTGAAAATTTCACACCCTCTGGACTTTGACCATAGTAAGTTATTTTACTGCCCAAACAGTGGAAGTCGTCAACTTCTGTAAGTATTTCATTTCCAAATGTGATTCCCTCAGCATCTCCTGATGCAATTCGATTACATTTTTTTTTTTAATTTTCATCTTTATTTTTTTTAAACACTGTCCATTCCTTTGAACTACACACACTCTCAACTCCTCTGCTGTGTCTGACAGAACAGTGTCAGCAGCAAAATTCAAAATCTTTAGTTCCTCTCCCTGAACTTCCTTTCTTCAAATTTTTCCTTGCATTCCTTTACTGCTTCCCAATGGATAAAATCGGCGATAGGCTACATCTTCGTCTGTAACTTCTGAAACACTGCTTCCGTTTTCAAGAGAGCAGTTGCACTCGAAGGGGCCAATGGTGGTGGTGATGACGAGTCGGAGAGCCAAGTGGAAGCACTGCTGACAATGCAGAAAGCTTTGTTCATTCTCGGTACTTGCTCCGCCATGGCTCAGCGAGGCAAAACAGCCTCACCGTATTGACCCTGGCCGACGCTGACGCGTGGGTTCCGGCTTCCGCGCTGGTGAGACGACGTTACATAGGCGCCCTGCGCTCCAGACGATAGGCCAGTGGACTGTGGCGGCCTGTTTAGGACGCAGAGTGCTACTTTTCCGTGATGGTGTTTGGAATGGCCCTTCAGCTCTGCACGCGTCCACTGTGGTTGGCATGGGGTGGGGTGGACAGCAGACTGCTGTGCATAGGATACGACCCTCTGCTCTCGGACAGGAATTGGTCGGCGGCTTGCAATGCAACACTAAGTCCTGGAGTGTGGGGATTACTCAGTGCTGACAGCCACAGATGTGTGGCTCGAACTCATGGCTAGAGCTGGCGACGCCCAGTAGTCTCAGTGTCTGGCATGTTCCTGGCATCATGGTGGCGGTGCTGGATTACCGCCATGATGCTTCAAAATTGAGACATATTTACGTGTACATCACACCAAGGTGCATTTGCTTCACTAAATCTGGCACCTAAGCACGTTCCCCGTAAGAAGAGACTTACCTGGTTTGGTGACGTCGACACACTTGATACGGTTAGTACCATTGCATAGTGAATTTTTTCCGCTGAGAATGGCCAGTGTCATCTCGCAATCCCCTTACTTGCATGTTATTCATAGCACCGAAGATGAACAGGTGCTCAAAGCTCTTAAGATGTGCATTTTAAAGTTCACGTTTACCTAGACTGTTCCTTTTTTGACACTCTGTGTGTGGGATGTAGGTCTTGCATCTAAATTTGAACTTATAATTAATTTTGGATCCCAGGTCACGATTTCATAAGCAAAATAAAAACGTGGCGTTTCTGTTCACTCTGCAGAGTGGGGTGAGTAGAAACAACAGTGTTTATCTTTTCACTGTTTCTATTTATCAATCCTTTCGGTGATTATGGACTCGACAAAATCTGTTTTGGTTCTAAGACAATAAGAAACAAAATTATATGTTCTTGTTTTCAAATAAACAGTGTACCATCTCTGGTTCTGATATTGTAATCTTAATCGATGAGCCTCGTTTGCTTTACGTCATTGATAGAATCATTACACATGATAATGTCTTTGAACCTACCAGTCGTAGGTACCCTCAGAAATAACAGAGAACTTTCGAATAACATCGTCTAGACTAAAAAACAACTTCCGATCTGTTAA
Source organism: Schistocerca piceifrons (assembly GCF_021461385.2). NCBI lineage: Eukaryota > Metazoa > Arthropoda > Insecta > Orthoptera > Acrididae > Schistocerca > Schistocerca piceifrons. The sequence continues at coordinate 59,896,872 of NC_060139.1, forward strand.
AATAAACATGTTTAACAAGTTTTCATTTTTTCAGAATAAAAGTAGAACCAACAAAACCCTATCCCTCTAAATAACAAATTTTACGTGCATACAGTGTAAATGAATACTTTCTCCATGTATTTTAATCACAGTATAATCTCTTGCACGCAGGCCGCTGAGGTCGAGCGGTTCTAGGTGCTCACAGTCCGCAACCGTGCTGCTGCTACGGTCGCAGGTTCGAATCCCGCCTCGGGCATGGATGTGTGTGATATCGTTAGGCTAGTTAGGTTTAAGTAGTTCTAAGACCAGGGGACTGATGACCTCAGATGTTACGTCTCATAGTTATCAGAGCCATTTGAAGCGTTATGAATATCCTGCTCTGGGAACAGTGCTGGGTGGCTCTTCATTGTCGTCCAGTTCTTGCTCTTATTCTGAAGAAACACTGACGATTACTATTTCAGATCACACCAAAAAATTCCGAAGATATTACAATACATTTTTAATTAGCCGAAAGGCAAAGTATATTTTAAGAATGAAATTTTGGTTAATGTAACGAAATTGCAAATTTGCTTTCCACACTGCGGCTACCTGCGTGCTGCTATCAGCCTGAGGAGTTCTTCACAGCGGATTCTAAATAGTTCTTGTTACATTTAATAAAGAACTGGGTAGCGACACTACATTTTCGTACCTTGGACATTTATAGCTGCCATCCGGTTTCAGTGCGAGTCGTATGTAAGTAACATACTTTTCATTATATAGTCGCGTTTTCTTATTTGTTATTCCGCCTACTGTCTACCAGTTTCGTTACACAGTGCTATTGTCAGGCCATTCCCTGGTACATAGTCAGAACGCTCGCTTCCCAGGTACAAGTGCGTCAAATATCCTCAGAAAATACTTCCTAACTGAAAAATTTATATTCGTTGTTAAACAAATTTCTCCTCTTCGGAAAGCTTTTCTTGTTTTTTGGCGTTGCCAGTTTACATGTTATATATTTGACACACCTACCTGGGAAGCGAACATTACAACTGCGTGCCAGGGGATGGTCTGAGGACGCTCCTCTGCACTCAAACCGTTGGCCAGTAGCGAAATAGTAAATGAAGCATTGCGACTGTAGTCGAAAATATGCATTACTTCTTAAGAGTATTGGTCACTGTTCCAACCGACAGTATGACGAGAATATGTAAGTTGTTTGTAACCTCTCACTCTCTGTATTTTACTCCTACTATCTTCAGAACTTCAAATTGTGTATTTCAATCAACATTTTCAAAAGCTTTCACTACGTGCACAAAATCTATAAACATAAGTTAGCCTTCCCTTAACCTATCTTGTAAGAGAACTTACAGCTTCAGTACTGTCTCGTTTGCTCCTACATTATTCCAGGCCGGCCGAAGTGGCCGTGCGGTTAAAGGCGCTGCTGTCTGGAACCGCAAGGCCGCTACGGTCGCAGGTTCGAATCCTGCCTCGGGCATGGATGTTTGTGATGTCCTTAGGTTAGTTAGGTTTAACTAGTTCTAAGTTCTAGGGGACTAATGACCTCAGCAGTTGAGTCCCATAGTGCTCAGAGCCATTTGAACCATTATTCCAGGACTAAAAATGATCTTCCACGAGGTAGGCTTCGACCAGTTTTTCCATTGTTCTGAAAATAATTTGTCTCAGTATTTTCCAAACATTTATGAAACTGATAGTTCGATATTATTTACACCTGTCAGTAATTGCCTTCTTTGGAATTGGAATTATTTCATTTTTCTTGAACTCTTTGTGACATAACCAATCAAATAAAATAATAACATGCCTATCATTAATAAAAGATCTTGCAAGGTATTAAATCATGTCTTCTAACAGACAACCGAAACTCGTGGATAGGCTGTGCTTGGAGTGCTTTAGTGCAAGTCATGAAATGGGCTCTTGGACATGTGGCTGAATGCGCACTGAAGTCGGCTGCCAGTACCTTCCGGCGGCAGCGTGGATGTGTCTGGCGGTCCAACTCTTTGGGCAGCGTCCAGAAGTGGATGCATGCCGTTAGTGACAGTCATGTTAGGAAGTGAGGCTTCTTCAGGGCCTTCGTCGATGTCCGTACCCAGGTGTCTTTAACCAAAGCCTCTGCTATCCAGTCTCGTCAGAAAATGTATACTCTTCTGTCCCAGAGTCCAGCCTTCGACCCCGGGTCGATCTCTACCTTAGTATTCTGCACAGGCCCCAAGTTGGGTGTCACCATACGCACGATTGTACTTCATCCGGCCAATCAAATCATTTTGCAATATCGTTTTGAATATTAACCGTTAAGGACTGAAGGAGCAGTTGTGAAAACAATGTTTATCGTTATTTATCATAAACCACACGAATGTGATGAACGTAATCCACAACTAAGAGTTTTGGGAGTCAAGCTAGCATCATCAGGCTGTCTACCTTCTGCTCTTCATACACGAGCGCCTAAAAATGCTCGGATTAGTCATAAAATAAAATCAAGTGAAACTATCCGAATAAATAAATTAGAGAAACGGGATGTGTATAATATACAGTATGTTAAAGTGACGTGAATCATATAGGGAAGACAGGAAGAAAATTTTCGACATATTATAATGAGCACTGAGATGCCTTCAGACAGGACAGTTACGGTAAATCGGTGGTTGCCGAACATATATATATGAGGCAGGTCAGCCGCTTAAGGGCACTGAAGAGGATTTACAGGTCACGTACGATGCGAAGACAGAAAGAAAAGCCTGATCTACATGTAGAACTGGAAATAACAATTGACCTAGTTAGATCAAAAGATGTGCGTAATGTAAACAATAGGAGAGGGCGTTAACACTTTCTTCACCGTGTTTGTGTATCTGTTTCGGGGCTAGTAATAATGTGATTTGTGTGGGTAGTTTGCATAGATCACTACTGTTATGTTCTTTTCTTCGTGTCTCCTATAACATCTCTGAAATGCAATTGAACGGCCGAGCTGGAGCTGTGTACTCGCATACAGAACTAGCCAGCGCACGGGATGACAGTGTCACTCGAAACAGATGTGACCTGTGTTACCACAACAGGGCACAAGCGCTTTAGATAATGGGTTGTCTTATGGAATGCGAAATGGAGAATCGGGTGTTGCCGATTTTAAGATACGACGAGACTTTACGTCCGAAAAGTCTTAACTTGCTTTCATATTATGATTATTGCGTACTTTTTAAGTGCGTGTTTATGAAGGGCAGAATGCAGACAGCCAGATGATCGGAGCTTGACTTTCGAAACCGGCAGTTGTGGATTACATTTCTCTTATTGGTGTGTTGTATGGTAAATAACGTCAACGATGGTGGGCACATTAACTGTTGCGACCTCCTGCAAATATCACCATAGAATGCTACGCACTATCACCGAGAGTGTCATTCTTAGAAAGCATTCCCTCAATTAGCCAGCTGTACCTCGTCCGTTAAGTGTCGACATCCGGTGTCTTGTGGTCGTGTCGCATTGTAATCTCTTTCAATGTCCTAACGTCGTCTTTCACTCCAGCCTGGGAATGTGGAATTGGATTGACGATTGGTCCATTATCCATTTGGACGTACAATAGCGGATGTGGAAGAGACTTGCGGTTTTCCACGGCGTCGAACTGCACAGGTGTTTGCTTCACTATTTGTCAGGACACTTCAGAACCAATACACTAGATAACTCTTCCAGAAACACACGGCTCTCTTGGGGCTGTAATCAGATGAGCATATCCGTGACGCTTTCGGAGAAACAAGTGATGAAATGCGCTGCTTTTACTTCGTCAATATGTGACTCAGAATTATGAGTGCAACCCAAGAATTGAGCGAACAAATGTTTTTTAAGTTACCTTCTTCGTCAGAGAACTATACTTTCTACAGATTCTTACAATGAATCTCAGTCTTGCATCTACCGTTCTATGTGGTTTTTCCACATTGCATTGCTCCATACGCAGACTGAGATGTGTGACGAACGTCACCATTTTCAATGATTATACGTCAGTTGTTTAATCGTACAATAGCGAGTATTACCGAGCATTTACGCCCGCAATACATCGTTTCTTTATATTGATGCTTAGCTGTCGACCTGTGTCCCACTTAGGGCAGAAGAGTCGCTTCAGGAGTAATGAAATCAATTCATGGGGAGGGGGGGGAGGTGGCGGAGGAAGTAAGCCATAATCCATAATGTCAGATCCTGGTCCTCTGGGTTATTGGTTGAGCCGCTAGGGAAGTCCCCAAGTCCCCCACTGTGCTGTGTCAAAACGCACGGGTTTCGTTCGCCATTACAATTGATTAGCAGCCGACCCGATAAATGGCTAATAACACCTGGTGGTTACAATAAATATACGTGTACGATGTGTTAAGGGCGATAAAACATATTATAGATTATCCGAGAGTGTCGACGAATAAAACAGGTGGTGAGCACGTGCGACTTCAGCGATGCAACAGCTCCCCATCGCTGGGTCCAGAGATGCTACTTGAGCAACGCTTAGCAGCCGGCAGCTGTCGTAAAGAACCGACAGCATCAACGAATAATTAATTAATTGTCTGAAGTTGGGGTGGCGCTGCGTGTTTGTTCGTGTAAATGGTTCCTATCGGGGTACGTCTAGGTCGGATAGGATATCGACCCACTGCGTGGCGTATTGAGGCACCGAAGTTGGTGTTTAAGGTTTGCGAGACGGAAAGAATTTTTGCTGGTAAACCCAGTATTTTATTTTGGTGCAGTTCACGGAGGCAGAGTGGATACTTTGTCTTCTAGGCCCCTGTTCATATACGTGGCTGTGACGGTAGTTTCCTCCCAAAGCTGAGCTAGGGAATATACGTAGGCTCAGTGTGATTTTATAAACAGTCGCCGATGAGACACTGGTTTCGGCAAATTTATGTGCTGGGGCGATCGATTTATTGTCGTACAGTGGACAGTTCGGTAGTAAGGAATAGTTTGCTGTGATATATACAGCGGGAGCCGGGTTAAAAAGAAAGAGATTTACAGTTGATGGAATTTTCGGAATCGTTGCAACCGATATCATGTCTGTGGTGTACGGTTAGTAGTCGCGGCTCGCCAAGAGGTGATTGGGTGGATAGCTGTTTTGTTGGAGTGGGTTGGTAGTGATTGGTGTTTATCGAGAAGGGAAAGCCTCGAACACATGTTTGTTGTTGTTGTTTAAATACCACGATCATATAGCGGACCTAGAATTGTCTCGTATAGATTTGAACTATTTCACTGTGAAATGGTAGATCGCACCAGTAGTTGAGTTCATATGCGACGAGGAAAAAAAGGAACCATTTACAAGCAACACGCAACTAAACGAAGACTTTGTTAGTCAAAGTGATGAGTGGCCTGTTTCAATTTAGGGAACTTAGCGGGTTGCGTTTTGCTAACGCCTGAAGAGGCTCAGAATTGTGTTAAATTGTTACTTAAGGTTAGGGTCAAAGAGGGGGTGGTGCCTAGGATTTTCTGTATTGAATTTTAGTGTGGTGTGTTAGTCTTTGCTGGTACTCGCTCACTTACGTGAATTAAATTGTGTTGAGGTACCTAGACCCAATAAACACCAGTTTTCTTGGGTTGTTGTGTTCAATTAGTAGCTGTTGTGTGTAACTATACAGAGGGGTCCAAAAATGTATTCACTGTTTAAAAGTCCATAACTTTCTAATTGACGGAGTTGTCCCATTTTTGGTAAAAGTGTAGCTTAAAGTCCAACTTAAAGATATCACTGCAGGTGTTCGAAATGGTCACCATTAACATACACACAGAAACTATGCCGCCGAACTGCAGCACGAACTAATGACTGCAACGTGTTCAGTTGGATATTTGCACATTAATGTACGATGGATTCTCAAAGTTCATCCAATGTGCGTGACTTTTATCTACACTCCTGGAAATTGAAATAAGAACACCGTGAATTCATTGTCCCAGGAAGGGGAAACTTTATTGGCACATTCCTGGGGTCAGATACATCACATGATCACACTGACAGAACCACAGGCACATAGACACAGGCAACAGAGCATGCACAATGTCGGCACTAGTACAGTGTATATCCACATTTCGCAGCAATGCAGGCTGCTATTCTCCCATGGAGACGATCGTAGAGATGCTGGATGTAGTCCTGTGGAACGGCTTGCCATGCCATTTCCACCTGGCGCCTCAGTTGGACCAGCGTTCGTGCTGGACGTGCAGACCGCGTGAGACGACGCTTCATCCAGTCCCAAACATGCTCAATGGGGGACAGATCCGGAGATCTTGCTGGCCAGGGTAGTTGACTTACACCTTCTAGAGCACGTTGGGTGGCACGGGATACATGCGGACGTGCATTGTCCTGTTGGAACAGCAAGTTCCCTTGCCGGTCTAGGAATGGTAGAACGATGGGTTCGATGACGGTTTGGATGTACCGTGCACTATTCAGTGTCCCCTCGACGATCACCAGTGGTGTACGGCCAGTGTAGGAGATCGCTCCCCACACCATGATGCCGGGTGTTGGCCCTGTGTGCCTCGGTCGTATGCAGTCCTGATTGTGGCGCTCACCTGCACGGCGCCAAACACGCATACGACCATCATTGGCACCAAGGCAGAAGCGACTCTCATCGCTGAAGACGACTCGTCTCCATTCGTCCCTCCATTCACGCCTGTCGCGACACCACTGGAGGCGGGCTGCACGATGTTGGGGCGTGAGCGGAAGACGGCCTAACGGTGTGCGGGACCGTAGCCCAGCTTCATGGAGACGGTTCCGAATGGTCCTCGCCGATACCCCAGGAGCAACAGTGTCCCTAATTTGGTGGGAAGTGGCGGTGCGGTCCCCTACGGCACTGCGTAGGATCCTACGGTCTTGGCGTGCATCCGTGCGTCGCTGCGGTCCGGTCCCAGGTCGACGGGCACGTGCACCTTCCGCCGACCACTGGCGACAACATCGATGTACTGTGGAGACCTCACGCCCCACGTGTTGAGCAATTCGACGGTACGTCCACCCGGCCTCCCGCATGCCCACTACACGCCCTCGCTCAAAGTCCGTCAACTGCACATACGGTTCACGTCCACGCTGTCGCGGCATGCTACCAGTGTTAAAGACTGCGATGGAGCTCCGTATGCCACGGCAAACTGGCTGACACTGACGGCGGCGGTGCACAAATGCTGCGCAGCTAGCGCCATTCGACGGCCAACACCGCGCTTCCTGGTGTGTCCGCTGTGCCGTGCGTGTGATCATTGCTTGTACAGTCCTCTCGCAGTGTCCGGAGCAAGTATGGTGGGCCTGACACACCGGTGTCAATGTGTTCTTTTTTCCATTTCCAGGAGTGTATGAACGACGTCCTTTAGTGTTCCCCACAGGTAAAAGTCCTGGGGAGTTAGGTCTGGGGAACGTGGTGGATACTCCACAGCACCTCTACGGTCTGTCCATCATCCTGGTAGATTTTCGTCGAGATACGCCCTAACACGATTTTGCTAGTGGGCTGGGGCACCATCTTGTTGAAAGTAAACTCTTCCGCCTCCATAAAAGCCTCGGATGGCAACTAAAATGGATGTCTGAAGCTCCTGAAAGTACACCTCACCGGCAACTGTGCCGTCAAAGAAGAATGGCCCAATGAAGCCCTAGTAAGACAACCCACACCACACATTTATTCATAGCAAATTCGAGTTTGAACTGTGCCTCATCATACCACAAAATTATCTCTGCAAACTCTTCATCGTTGCGCACCATGTTAGTAAACCACTCGCTGTACACCACTCTACGATCTGGGTCGTCCTCGTTCATTGCGTGTAGCAGTCGTGTGATGTAGCACTTGCACTTTGCTGTCTTCAAAATTTGCCGAACACTTGAGCGACTCACTCCAGTTTCACGGGCACATTGTCTCACAAACTTCAATGGGGAGCGAGTGAATTGTTGTAACACAGGACGAGAGATGGCTGGATTTGTTACTGTTACAGGTCATCCAGACCGTTGTTTGTGTACATCTTTAACACAGCCTTCGGCTTCAAATTTGTCTCGAATGCGACGAATCGTTAAACGTGTCGGTGGCTCTTTAGATACTCATTTCGCCATTGCCGTTGAACCTCATTAATGTTTTCGTACTTAAAATACCACTTCAGAACTGACTTCCTTTCATCGAATGTAAGTCTTGCGCCAGACGTATTTACTCGAGTAACCAGGTGCAACTAAGAACAAAACACTGACTATCTGGCGACTGTCATCTGACAAAACAAAACAACGCAATACAACGCTTGTGTGGCGATTTCCGGAACTACAAACTATTACACTACCAAAGATGAGACAACTCCGTCAGTTAGTTTGCCAGTTATGGACTTTTAAACAGTGGATACATTTTTTTGGGCCCCCTCTGTATTTTGTAAGAAAAGCAAAGGTTTAGTTTCAGATATATTAATAAAGCTTTGCATGACACAATTTACGATGGTTTTTGTAAGTTTTGCCTGATCAAAAAGTTCATTAATTGAGTTGACCCTCGCTAAATATACAGAGGGTAGATATGCTAAACAGTTAAAACGATTTCATTTATGGAAAGGGTGTCCTATGTAACTTCAATTAGAATTGAAGTTGTAGAAAGTCATCACCGAAAAGTCAGCGACTATACTAATAACAAAGATTGGTAATTCTGAGGAATACGTTACGTGGTATTATTTACATAGCTACACTGAACTAAACAGAAAGAGACTTAATGGAAGCAACTTAAAGTGAATTGGTTGTACCACGAGATGTATTGGATATAAAATTGTAAGTAATCAAACAGTTCCGAGACTTTTCCGGAGATAGTGTGCTGCGTTGTGAGAATTTTGTGGTGTGTGAGAACAATTGCAAGCTAGAGGTAACATTTAGCTTGACATAATATAAACACGTACTGTATTTAAAGTGCTTTGGTGTTTTGTTTAGTCCGATAGTACGATAACGGGAGTTGTTATCTAAATCTGCCTGTCTCGGAATTGCTGCACGACATGGTTTGTCAGTGCCATTGGAATGTTTTAGCGTGTCTATTAGTGGTGTAATAGTGTGACTGTACGTTTACGACTTTGTGTATAGCCGGCCAGAGTGGCCGAGCGGTTCTAGGCGCTACATTCTGGAACCGAGCGACCGCTACGGTCGCAGGTTCGAATCCTGCCTCGGGCATGGATGTGTGTGATGTCCTTAGGTTAGTTAGGTTTAAGTAGTTCTAAGTTCTAGGGGACTGACGACCTCAGAAGTGCTCAGAGCCATTTCAACCATTTGACTTTGTGGTTGGTTGGTTGGTTTGGGGAAGGAGACCAGACAGCGAGGTCATCGGTCTCATCGGATTAGGGAAGGACGGGGAAGGAAGTCGGCCGTGCCCTTTGAAAGGAACCATCCCGGCATTTGCGTGGAGTGATTTAGGGAAATCACGGAAAACCTAAATCAGGATGGCCGGACGCGGGATTGAACCGTCGTCCCCCCGAATGCGAGTCCAATGTCTAACCACTGCGCCACCTCGCTCGGTTTTGACTTTGTGTATAGTACAGTTGCTGTTTATTATTATTCGACATTTGAGTCTGCCGTCTCGTCAATGTTTATGATTGCTGCTGTATTAATTATCCGAGGTTTGATCTGTCTTCAATTTGTCTTTTATGAGTGCAACTATGGTACGAGCTAGACATCGACTATTTGCCAGGAGCTCCGCTACGACTGGAATCTTCTGAAAACAAATAGCGATCCACAGTCATAACATCGACTGTAAAATTAAAACTGTACCAGATTCATGCTGTATTGATCTATTGGTTCGCTCAAGCAATTTTGCGCGGCAGGAAGCCATACATCAGCGGCATAGCGACGTTGGTAGTACGATCCGTTGTCGTTGTGAGTTCGATCTTGAGTACCGCCAGTTCGCACGTTACACTACGCGTAGAATTTTGTAACGGTCGAGAATCAAAAGCGAAATATTGGAGCTCTGATGGAGAAACATTACGACGGGTACTGGGAAGATAATGATAATGAGAGTTGAGAAATGATACATGGAACCTTTAAAGGATGACAAGGAAATTACTTTACAAATAGAAAGTCAAATGAATCGACAGAACATAGGCACAGTTGTGTCATCTGAAACTAAAGATGAAGGATGAGGAGAAAAGTGAGAAGAAGAAGGTGTTCGAATTGTAATTAACAAAGCTCTGAGCACATTTTCAAGGCCTATGCGTTTCTATTTGAAACAATTGTTACCAACATCTTTAAGTTGTATGAAATTGAAACGGTTACAATTTGAGTATTTACACCGAATGGTAATATACCACAACAAACGAAATACCATTTTTACCAGAAACTAGAACGCTTACTCAACCAAATTAAAAACCAGAAAGATGTAAAGATTACTAGTACCGTTATCGCAAGATGTGCCTCACAAATAAATAAATGCAAAGTAGAAGACACGAGGATAATGTCATTCATGGCTCTGGAGCGAATCTTTTACAATTCTGTAACCAGTAAACTTGAGAATTTATTCAAATCAATATATTCACATATACACAGTGATTAGACCCTTATGACACCAAAAATGTTTAATTGATTACATCATTAGTAAGAAAAGACCAAAACAGGTAGTTCAAAAGTGTAGAGTCTTGTGGGGAGCTAACAGTGGATCTGATCACTACTTATTTTTATCGAAGGTGATGTATCCGTTTAGTAATAAAATATCAAATATTGCACTATTGTGTATCCAGAGCAAGGAATAGAAACTGTAGCAGGCACGATACAGAATCTTTCTGCTGAAGCAATGCATCATAACGGATTTATTTAGATAAAATAATAACAATGCAAAACACAATTTTGAAAGAGAATATGAGAATATTAAACAAACGCCTAGTAAAATTGCTCTGGAGGTACTGGAGACTGAGGGTAAGAGTGTAGACAAGCAGGATCCTCCACGGATGTCGGATTATGTTAACAAGTTAATTTGGAAAAAAAGAAGAATGTATATAAATTGGATACCAGATAAATCACATCGGGACTGGCTAAATTACCAGACAATAAATCGCAAGTTATTTCCAGTAAGTAAAAAAAGGAACAATTGCATTCAAACTGAAACCGAAGTGTAGAGGATAATATTAGTTATAAAGAAAGCACCAGTAAATACAGTAGTAGGCAATTTCTTTAACGGAATGGAGAAAGCATTAAACAGATCTAATTGATAACAAACCCCAATATACAAAATGGGAAGCATCTAAGGCTGAAGAAACTGTCCGAAATACGATCACTACGATGGTGGAGATGAACGGCGCATTAGCTAAAACGAAGGTTGGTCATCACCTGGCCCTGCAAATATTCTCGTTGAACTACTGAAAGCTGGAGGATCACATCTGAAGACCAGAGCAACGCACTTTATGAACAACCGTTGTCGTTGTTGTTGTTGTTGTTGTGGTCTTCAGTCCTGAGACTGGTTTGATGCAGCTCTCCATGCTACTCTATCCTGTGCAAGCTTCTTCATCTCCCAGTACTTACTGCAACCTATGTCCTTCTGAATCTGCTTAGTGTATTTACCTCTTGGTCTCCCTCTATGATTTTTACCCTCCACACTGCCCTCCAAGGCTAAATTTGTGATCCCTTGATGCCTCAGAACATGTCCTACCAACCGGTCCCTTCTGCTTGTCAAGTTGTTCCACAAATTCCTCTTCTCCCCAATTCTATTCAACACCTCCTCATTATTTATGTGATCTACCCATCTAACCTTCAGCATTCTTCTGTAGCACCACATTTCGAAAGCTTCTATTTTCTTCTTGTCCAAACTATTTATCGTCCATGTTTCACTTCCATACATGGATACACTCCATACAACAAATACTTTCGGAAACGACTTCCTGGCACTTAAATCTATACTCGATGTTAACAAATTTCTCTTCTTCAGAAACGCTTTCCTTGCCATTGCCAGTCTACATTTTATATCCTCTCTACTTCGACCATCATAAGTTATTTTGCTCCCCAAGTAGCAAAACCCCTTTACTACTTTAAGTGTCTCATTTCCTAATCTGATTCCCTCAGCACCACCCAACTTAATTCGACTACATTCCATTATCCTCGTTTTGCTTTTGTTAATGTTCATCTTATATCCTCCTTTCAAGACACTGTCCATTCCATTCAACTGCTCTTCCAAGTCCTTTACTGTCTCTGACAGAATTACAATGTCATCGGCGAACCTCAAAGTTTTTATTTCTTCTCCATGGATTTTAATACCTACTCCGAATTTTTCTTTTGTTTCCCTTACTGCTTGCTGAATATACAGATTGAATAACATCGGGGAGAGGCTACAACCCTGTCTCATTCCCTTCCCCACCACTACTTCCCTTTCATGCCACTCGACTCTTATAACTGCCATCTGGTTTCTGTACAAATTGTAAATAGCCTTTCGCTCCCTGTATTTTACCCCTGCCGCCCTCAGAATTTGAATGAGAGTATACCAGTCAACCGTTGTCAAGAGATTAAAATACCACCATAGTGCATAAGATCTGAGACAATTTTACAGTGTGCTATCTACCTCGTTCAGTTTGTAGATACATGTGACTCTTTGAACATGGAGGAACATCTGTGGAGGAATGAAAATCATTGTTACTGATATAATGCATTTTATGGGTCATTTGAAAATTTGATCAAAGTTCAGGGCTCAAAAGTGTCTTTTCTGCGGTTCGCGAACATTTAGGATATCTGCGAGTCATGTCGACATTAAGTTTTCGCTGATTATAAAGCCATTCTAATACAAGCTGACGACAATTACGAGAGCACCTGCGGTTTTATACTCATATATCACTATAAGCGTAGCCAATGTGTGACCGAATTTTGTTGACATGACTCACAGCTATCCTAAATGCTCGCGGAAAGGAGAAAAGCCAGGTTTGAGCTCTGAGATTTGAACAAATTGTCAAATGGCTCATTCGAATTAAACGTTAATTTGTATTCTTCAACGGTCACCTAAGTCGGCACTCACGCGCATTGTATAAATTGCTACTTATGCATGGAAAATCTTCACAATTACGGAGGAAAATAACAGTCCGTATTTCAAGTTTTGATGAAAGATTTTCTTCACACAGAATTTTTGCTATAATGTGACAGCGCATATTAGTCCATAAGATTCAGCACATCCAGAGGACAGTTTCATTTATGATAGGCCTTTCTGAAATGCATTTCGTTGAGATTCAACGGGAATAACAAGAAAGAAAAGGTAATATTAGTCCAAGCAACCTCCAATGGACTGCGTTATATTGTAACACATTAATAAAGGCGAATGAAATCAATGTTTGCCGACTGTTTTAGCTGTTTCCAGCGAGGGAGCAGTACGTTGCCCATGAGAACGAAGTGTGTTTACACAACTTTTGTGGTCTTACGGAAGAAGAGAAAAAAATGTAGGATGGTTATATTCTGGTGCGCGTCTCACTCGTCCCTTTGTAATGAGAACAATTTATCTACTTACACAATGTGGCCACTGCTGTACAAGCGCGAAGAAAATATTTTTGGCCGTGGCATGCATTCCGTTGCCTCTTGTACGCATATATGTTCAACAGTACAATTTAAATGTGGCCCCAGTATATCAAACTGAGGGGACGCTCCTCGAAAAAGAAAAAAAGAACAACCCCGCCGCGTTATGCGCTCATTCTGAACCCATAACAGGAAGGCATTCCCCAGCAGCGTATAGTGGTAGTGATGGCCAAATAAAGGAAAATTGTGTAGGAAAACTTATTGCGAGAACTATAGTACATACCACTGATACAAGTGTATGAAATACAAGATGATTTGTGTTTATCAAATATTGACATCTACATCTGCATCTACATCTACATACATACTCAACAATCCACCATACGGTGCGTGGCGGAGGGTACCTCGTACCACAACTAGCATCTTTGCTCCCTGTTCCACTCCCAAACAGAACGAGGGAAAAATGACTGCCTATATGCCTCTGTACGAGCCCTAATATCTCTTATCTTTTCTTTGTGGTCTTTCCGCGAAATGTAAGTTGGCGGCAGTAAAATTGTACTGCAGTCAGCCTCTAATACTGGTTCTCTGAATTTCGTCAGTAGCGATTCACGAAAAGAACGCCTCCTTTCCTCTACAGAATCCCACCCGAGTTCCTGAAGCATTTCCGTAACACTCTCGTGATGATGAAACCTACCAGTAACAAATCTAGCAGCCCGCCTCTGAATTGCTTCTATGTCCTCCCTCAATCCGACCTGATAGGGATCCCAAACGCTCGAGCAGTACTCAAGAGTAGGTCGTATTAGTGTTTTATTCGCGGTCTCCTTCACAGATGAACCACATCTTCCCAAAATTCTACCAATGAACCGAAGACGACTAACCGCCGTCCCCACAACTGCCATTACACGCTTGTCCCACTTCATATCACTCTGCAATGATACGCCCAAATATTTAATCGACGTGACTGTGTCAAGCGCTACACTACTAATGGAGTATTCCAAAATTACAGGATTCTTTTTCCTATTCATCTGCGTTAATTTACATTTACCTATATTTAGAGTTAGCTGCCATTCTTTACACCAATAGCAAATCCTGTTCAAGACATCTTGTATCCTCCTACAGTCACTCAACGACGACACCTTCCCGTACATCACAGTGAAACGTCCCCTTTTTGATGAATTATACAAGACTGCTTTAACTGACACACAATATTTTTTAGCACAACGCAATCTGACTTTCAATAATCCCTACAAAAGAATGGCCCTGTCTAATATTAACTTATACGTTTCACAAATCACTTACCTCACAAAAATCTTCGTTACTCGAACTACTGCAATACAGCGAGCGCCACTACTGCCAGCTAAATAAAAGATTCAAACTAAGGAAGGCACTAGCTACTGATAGGCATAGTTAGCAAATGAAAGATTTTAATAGAGAAAAAACACTGTCTTTACCTTAATAGTCATATTATATATAGCAGTTCATGACAGTCTTACAAATTTCAAAACTCCGCCATCTCTCTCCCCACATCCATCACTGCTGGCGGCTCACCTCCAACTGCGCAACGCTACGCGCTGTTCGCAGCCAGCTGCCTAACACTACAATGGCGAGTATTACAACAATGCAAAGCAGCCACAGACTGCACACAGCACAGCCAGTGATTTTCATACAGAGGTGGCGTTACCAATAAGAAAACCTAAACAGCCTACTTACAACAGCATCATCAGCAAATAGCCGCATATTGCTATCCACCCTATCCAAAAGATCATTTATGTAGATAGAAAACAACAGCGGACCTACCACACTTTCCTGGGGCACTCCAGATGATACCCTCACCTCCCGTGAGGTGCTCAGTGAGTACTTCAGTGAGTACTTCAGTTCAGCAAGTACATACCTAACTTGAAGGTGACGAGAGAGAGCTTTCAACCAGCACTAATGCATCAACTAATAAAATCCGTTGGGTAAATCTACAAATTGAAGTTTGAAATAATCAGACGCTGAAAAACGATGCCGGTTTGGGAAGCTACATAAACGTCTTACTAGAAGATGTGCTAAGAACAGTTACTTCTCCTTTGCTGTAACTTATTTTCGGTAAACATCATAGACGGAAAAAATTATGAAACAGATAATTGGAGACGATATTTCCGTATACTGAAAAGTATGTACATCAATGCTAGAGCTTCCGTTAATCTAAGGATACTAGGAAACACAGAATTAAAAGATGATCCGTGTAATGGGATTATGTACCATGAAAAATTTTATGTTCCGACCTAGAGGCATTTTTCAGACGTAAAGAAATAGTATTTAGTTGAACGCGTCCGAAACACCTTCGTTTTGCAGGTGATATTTCACCGTTTGCCCCCAGTGTAGGTAATCAGCAACAGCGAATTGAAGAATTTCGCTTGTGTGAACTAAGACTTGAAGACCAGTTCTGCAGTAAGATCCCGAATACCGTAAACTGGGGAGAACGGAAACAATGGATTGTGTAGAAAAGGAACATCCAAGAAAGCTCTGTACTATCATGTTGGTTGACAAATGGGAATATCATTCAAGACTTGTTTGTCTAGTTTGGTAGTGAACCAGACTACAGAGAAATTATGAATTTCAAAGTTTACAACACTGTCAGCTGATGTTTTGTTCACAAACAGCAGATGTGATGATCCATTGGTGTCATCTAACTTTGTTTGTATGTATCAAACTAAATTGTTTTGTTTTAGTTTGAGTACATGATAAGCAAATTTTCAACCCCATTGCATTAAACAAAAGTTCAGTTTAAAGTATGGTTGAACCTGACATGTGTTTGGGTTAGTGGATAATGTAGGGTTCTGTTTTAGGAATTTTTAGAGCGAATAGAAACAGTAATTTCAGTGTTCCTTCAGTAGACGACCACGATTTTGACGAAAATTGGGAAGCACCTGGCTCTGTTCTCAACCCAGGAGACTATGCTGTGATGAAAATATATAGAGAAAGGAAGCAGTCGGTTAGATTGCATTTATGTAGAAACCTGCTATTTAGAAAGCAAAGGTTACCTTGATGTATTTTAGAAAAATAAGACCTATTAATCACCTTTTGTAACAGATGAGGAGTCATTTTTAGTCAAGGAGATGTTGTAAAGCTCTTTAATGTTCTGGGGGTATGACTTGTAGATTAAAATATGTCATTTTTAATATGATGCCAGTGATTTGGTGTATCGCCACACAAACCAATCTCATTAGCTCAATATTACGATAAAGTCATTTTTAATATGATGCCAGTGATTTGGTATATCACCACACAAACCAATCTCATTAGCTCAATATTACGATAAAATATAAAAATATTATTTGGAAAAACTGCATAAAAATTATTATTCATGTAATCTTTTTCGTTTTTGTGTTGAATATAACATAGTTTGAAGGTCATAAATTATCTTTCTTGCTCTCCTGAATGGAAAACCGATTTTGATGTATCCCTATTCACATCAAACTCAATAAATCGGAAAGTAATAAGTTTAGTTCTGTTCTTTTGTTCACGCCTCTTTGTGGAGTGAATAGAAAAACCAATGTTTGTTTTTTAGGCCACAAATCTAATTATAAGTACACAGTCACGCACAAAGATTATTCATATTTAATTCTGATTTCCATAATTTTTTAAAACTATCAAATTTTTATTTTAAAGCTGAAAAACTATTTGTATTCATCCCATCTTATAGTATTGTATATCCATACCCTGAAAGAAAATTTTCAACCTTACAGTTTATTCATTGAACCAGTGGAAAGATTTTTTTGTTTAGTGCTTGTGGACACAAAACGTAGATAAACAATAAAATAAATAAACAGAAGACATCAAGTTTGCAGGATGGTATTGGTAAAGAAACTGCGGTTTGGACTGAAAGCTTCCGACGTTTGTGAAAAGGAAAGTGAACGCAAGAACTAAGGGTTTCTCAGCGATGGTGATGCTGGTTAGGAATTCGTACGAGGAACTGGTAACAAATGGGGCAAGAAATGAAAGGCTGGTGAGCAGGATGTGTAGCCTGGCGAAGGATAGTGGGTAGATCGAGAGCTCCATGTGTCTGGAGACATACCATCAAACTTTCAGTATATTATCATTCACGTAGTCGCGAAGGTAGCAAAGGTAAGTAAGTGCTACAATTGTCGAAAAACAGTTCAAAATCTCACACAACCAAGTTTGTGGCAAGAATATTATACTGAAGAGAAGAAAAGAAAACCATGGATTCGTTAGATGATGAACAGTAGGGCCTTAGGAAAGAAAATGTGTAAGATAGGCAGTTCTAACGTTGAGGAAGACCTCTAGATCTTTAAAATGCGTTTGACTATGTTATACGGTGCAAGATGTTCTAAAATCTCAGAAAAATGAGAGTAAACTTTAAGGAACGACGGGTAGTGTATAATATGTACAAGAACTAAGAGGGAAGAAATAGGAACAGAAGACAAAGAAAAGAAATACTGCGGTTATAAAAGGTGCAAGTCAGAGATTTGTCACGTCTACTCTTCAATGTATAAGTTAAGGAAGCAATGACGGAAATACAATAAAAATTCAGGAATAGGATTAAAATTAACAGTGGTAGAATTTGTACGATAGTTTTAACTGATGACAGTGCCTTCATGAGCGAAAGGAAGGGAAGATTTCAGAACGTGCTGAATGGAGTGTGAGACATTACAGACAGGCCCGAAAACGTGCGATGGTTTGACACTTGTCGCAGGGCGAGTGAGTCTTGGCACAAGGGAGCCTAACACATGAGGAGGCAGTAATTGTAGCTTATGCGAACCTAGCAGACGACACTGCAGTCTCTACAATTGGCCAACAAAGAGCCATGAAGTTGACTGGCTAACAGAAGGGTGACAGTCTGCATGGAGAGTAACTGAGAGTAAGAAATACAGAGACACGAAGCCTTTGATGGACGCATATGGGGTAAGATACCACCAGACCTGCGAGCCGGCCGTCGTGGCCGATCGGTTCTAGGCGCTTCAGTCTGGAAACGCTGGACCGCTACGATCGCAGTTTCAAATCCTGCCTCGGGTATGGATGTGTGTAATGTCCTTAGGTTAGTTAGGTTTAAGTAGTTCTAAGTTCTAGGGGACTGAAGACCTCAGCCGTTAAGTCCCATAGTGCTCAGAGCCATTTGAACCAGGCCTACGAAATACGCTCCTGGAAATGGAAAAAAGAACACATTGACACCGGTGTGTCAGACCCACCATACTTGCTCCGGACACTGCGAGAGGGCTGTACAAGCAATGATCACACGCACGGCACAGCGGACACACCAGGAACCGCGGTGTTGGCCGTCGAATGGCGCTAGCTGCGCAGCATTTGTGCACCGCCGCCGTCAGTGTCAGCCAGTTTG
The DNA here is from genome assembly GCF_021461385.2 of Schistocerca piceifrons. Taxonomy (NCBI): domain Eukaryota; kingdom Metazoa; phylum Arthropoda; class Insecta; order Orthoptera; family Acrididae; genus Schistocerca; species Schistocerca piceifrons. The sequence goes on from NC_060139.1 coordinate 59,915,567, forward strand.
CCGTGGCATACGGAGCTCCATCGCAGTCTTTAACACTGGTAGCATGCCGCGACAGCGTGGACGTGAACCGTATGTGCAGTTGACGGACTTTGAGCGAGGGCGTATAGTGGGCATGCGGGAGGCCGGGTGGACGTACCGCCGAATTGCTCAACTCGTGGGGCGTGAGGTCTCCACAGTACATCGATGTTGTCGCCAGTGGTCGGCGAAGGTGCACGTGCCCGTCGACCTGGGACCGGACCGCAGCGACGCACGGATGCACGCCAAGACCGTAGGGTCCTACGCAGTGCCGTAGGGGACCGCACCGCCACTTCCCAGCAAATAAGGGACACTGTTGCTCCTGGGGTATTGGCGAGGACCATTCGCAACCGTCTCCATGAAGCTGGGCTACGGTCCCGCACACCGTTAGGCCGTCTTCCGCTCACGCCCCAACATCGTGCAGCCCGCCTCCAGTGGTGTCGTGACAGGCGTGAATGGAGGGACGAATGGAGACGTGTCGTCTTCAGCGATGAGAGTCGCTTCTGCCTTGGTGCCAATGATGGTCGTATGCGTGTTTGGCGCCGTGCAGGTGAGCGCCACAATCAGCACTGCATACGACCGAGGCACACAGGGCCAACACCCGGCATCATGGTGTGGGGAGCGATCTCCTACACTGGCCGTACACCACTGGTGATCGTCGAGGGGACACTGAATAGTGCACGGTACATCCAAACCGTCATCGAACCCATCGTTCTACCATTCCTAGACCGGCAAGGGAACTTGCTGTTCCAACAGGACAATGCACGTCCGCATGTATCCGGTGCCACCCAACGTGCCCTAGAAGGTGTAAGTCAACTACCCTGGCCAGCAAGATCTCCGGATCTGTCCCCCATTGAGCATGTTTGGGAATGGATGAAGCGTCGTCTCACGCGGTCTGCACGTCCAGCACGAACGCTGGTCCAACTGAGGCGCCAGGTGGAAATGGCATGGCAAGCCGTTCCACAGGACTACATCCAGCATCTCTACGATCGTCTCCATGGGAGAATAGCAGCCTGCATTGCTGCGAAATGTGGATATACACTGTACTAGTGCCGACATTGTGCATGCTCTGTTGCCTGTGTCTATGTGCCTGTGGTTCTGTCAGTGTGATCATGTGATGTATCTGACCCCAGGAATGTGTCAATAAAGTTTCCCCTTCCTGGGACAATGAATTCACGGTGTTCTTATTTCAATTTCCAGGAGTGTACATAAAACTGAAACCAATGCGATTAAATATAAGTAATGACACCAAACGAAAGATAAAAACTAAACGCGCGTTCGATAGAGAGAGTAGTACTTAACATATTGAAGAGGTAAGATTGAAAATACCAAGAGAGTTTAAAAATTAGTACTTCTGAACGCCTTAAGGGATTTTAAAAATCCATGAGTTCACAGCGCTTACACCAGATTACCAAAATACAGTTTCAGAATTTTTAATAATGCGATATATTTCGAAACCACAATACTAACCCAGAGAGTTAAAAACGTTTTAACGCAAAACAAATTACAAATAAAAGAACGTATCGGCAATATGAGACAGTAGACTACCGCAACAACATGTACTCCTGTACGTTTCGTGCAGTTTAGTAATAAATAAAAGAAAATAATGGTACGTCAACTATCTTGTTGATCAAAATAAAGGTAATGGGAAAAGCAAGAACCCCAGCAAAAATTTAATAGATTCACGGGAAAAGTGGTGAAATTTTGGACTTAATTCATGCGTAATACATGTAGCAGCAGTGAATTTCTCGTCAGATCCGGCTATTTAAGAGCGGCAGCCATATTGCCTGTGGACACTTTGAGTGATGGCCTAGGACGGACGTATGGTTTGATCAGGGTCGTGCCGGTAACGACTGAAAGTGAATTTACTCGGGCGTCGCTTTCGTGCACTTGCAAAATTTTCTACAGGAGTTCTAAAGACTTAGCAAAGTTCTAACAGTCAGCTTCGTGAACGATTAACACTGAGCAATTACAGATTTGATGTTTTAAATTTTTCAGTTGTTACTCTCGTGGACTCTAACTTTAAGCAGTACCGCACTTGGACCTGTAAATATTTCGACAAGTATTTTTTGGACGCTAATTCTGAGCCGAAATGTGTTTGGACGTAGAAGTTTTCTACATAGCAGCGTCAGTTTGGAGCAGTAATGTAGTTTGCTAGAGTTGCACTTCCGTAATCTATTTAGTGGCTTTATCAGTCCCTGTTGCTTCCTCGATATTAAACGAACAATTAATAAACATTTTTATTTCTAAATGTTAACCAGTATATGATTAAAAGATTTTATTTACGCCACTGACCATTGACTGCATTGATAACATTATTAAAACCCAGCAGAACATTTTACATGGTAATGCTGCATCCCACTGACAACAAACTAATCAACAATCATTAAACCAGTCTAACACACTTAATAACGCCTTTGTCTTGCTAGAACTGTAAAGGATGGGGTGTAGGTAAGTATATCGCAAATGAATAATCAAATGAGCACGCACTATGGACTAACACTAAACCGAAGAAAGTCTAATGTAATGATGAGTAACAGAAATGAAATTAGCGATACAATTAACATAAAAATGGAGGACCATAAAGTAGATGACATTACGGATTTCTGTTACCTTGGGAAAGCAAAGTAACACGCGATAGATGAAGAAAGGAAGACACAAAAAGCATATTAGCACTGGCAAAGAGCGCGTTCTTGGCTAAAAGACGTCTGCTGGTATCAAACATTAGCCTTTATTTAAGGTATAAATTTATGAGAAGGTACTGCTAGAGCAGATGATTGTGTGGAAGTGCTTCATAGGCTGCCTGAAAAGCGGAACAGAAGCTAATCAAAGCATCCGATATATAGTGCTACAGAAGGGATATGATAGAACATGTATTAATTAGTGCAACTACAATGCAACCAGCTCACATTATACTTAAAGGACCTTGAAAATTGTAATGGTTGGTGTGGTTTGGCTACATGACAGCTGCAAATGGGTGACGTCAAAAGCCACCCTCTCCTTTTCTGTGACGCCTTAACTTCGTCATGTGACATGCGACACAATCTTTTCTCAATGGCGCCGTCATGCCTTTCCTCTCCCCATCCCCTATCCCTCCCTACCCGACCCTCTACAGCCAATCTCAAACTAGTGCTTTAGTAGTCATTTTAATGATGCAGTAGGTGTCAAATCATATACGTGTCTCCTGAATTGCGTAAAAATGACGCTATGCACAAATATTTTGCCAGTACTATAATATTTTAAAAATTAAGCTTTATTACATTGTGTAAGGTTGCCCCCTCTTGAAAGGTATTTTACAATACTACAGTAATTTCTCTTGAAATGATATCCTGTTCAAGAAATTGCATATTCATTGCCACCTCCAACGGTGTAAATTGGTGCCATTAAGCAGCCATATATCTATATTTTAAATTTCACTCAAAAAATGTTGGTGTCAAATACTCTACCACTTACACATGTCATCTTTCTCTATCTTCCAAAGTAATGCTGGAGTTGTATGCTTTTACAGAAGCTTTGTTTCCTTTATCTTTCTACCGTCCCCCACGTACATGTGGTTCATGAAAGCTAACTGTGGCAGGTGGAGGCAAGTAGGTGATGCTGTTTTGAGTAGCTTTGTCAAGTTCGGACATGGTTGACTTTGCAGAAAATTGATACACACTGTGTGACGTCTGCACCTGTTTGTCTGCATACGGTTCACTACCTACATGTACAAGCTCTTACAAAGTAATCCATAAATTGTGTGTTTCATCAAAACCGGGTCAGTTTACTAAAGTTTTATTTCCGTTTCTTGTTTTGTTGCCGGCCGAAGTGGCCGTGCGGTTATAGGCGCTGCAGTCTCGAACCGCGAGACCGCCACGGTCGCAGGTTCGAATCCTGCCTCGGGCATGGATGTGTGTGATGTCCTTAGGTTAGTTAGGTTTAACTAGTTCTAAGTTCTAGGGGACTAATGACCTCAGAAGTTGAGTCCCATAGTGCTCAGAGCCATTTGAACCATTTTTTGTTTTGTTCTTCTGATTTTTTCGTATTGTAAATGGCGGCATTCACACACGAAACGGAGTGTATGAAACGGAATTTCACTCACACAGATGGCAGTGAAAGTGGGAATGGAACGGAAAAGATCAGGACATCAAAGAAGTTCCACAATAAATTTCATTCGCACAGACTGCTAAAATGGGATGAAAGTAAATGGATCCGAATGTTAAAGAAATCCACAATACTTTTCAGAAAGGGGTATTCAGACAGGCACAATAGTACACTTAGAATACTGGTTGAATAATGGCAGTAGTCCTGGACGGGCTACAAGAATTTCTAGGTAATCAGTTCTAGCTGCGAGTACGGTACGCAGTTCCTTACGCACTTGAGCCCTCTGCAGCGAGTATGTGGAGCGATGGACCAGAGATGATGGCACAGTGTACCACTGGCGTAGGACGTACTTGTTTTACTAATTTCTGGATTATGGGGAACTGCAGTTACATATTATAAATTCTGAAGTGTCATAGGCGTCAAGATTATCGTTATTGTTTAACACTTTTCTACAGACACTCGTGTTGTTGTTGTTGTGGTTTGCAGTCCAGAGACTAGTTTGATGCAGCTCTCCATGATACTCTATACTGTGCAAGCTTCTTCATCTCCCAGTACCTACTGCAACCTACATCCTTCTGAATCTGTTTAGTGTATTCATCTCTTGGTCTCCCTCTACGGTTTTTACCCTCCGCGCTGCCCTCCAAGACTAAATTTGTGACCTATTGGTGCCTCAGAATATGTCCTACCAACCGATCTTCTAGTCAAGTGTGCCAAAAATTTCTCTTCTCCCCAATTCTATTCAATATCTCCTTATTAGTTATGTGATCTACCCATCTAATCTTCAGCATCCTTCTACAAATGTTGGTTAAAAATGTTACTGCAAATTTTTGCTCTCACGGAAGTCACAGGGGATGATTTCAACACTTGGTGCTTTAGTACACTGTTCCACACCCGCGTAGTACTTATAGTTTTTGAATTAATATTCATGAGTACAGTTTATGCTAGGGAATAAAAATTAGGCGATTATTATAGCAAAATTAGTTTTTCACGACACAGTTCAATCACTATTTATTGGCGTTGTCCTCATTTTTCACACAATAAAATCAGCACTGGTGAGACGGTTTACAGTTTTATAATTTGACTCCGAGCCCCCAATAGCAGTAATGTAGGCCGCTATGAACGAAAATTACTCATTCAATTCGAACAGAACCACAAGTCTCACTGTCCTCTTGGTTCTACAGTTTTGGCGCGAAATCACAGATCGCCCCATGTTCACTTACGCCGATATATACCTTGTAAATCGTACTCACACAAATAATTGTAGCACTTCCAGTTCACCAAATATATGCTTGAGCATTTCCACTATTAAACAATACTCTTTGTCGAAATAAATCGGCGGGAAAAAGAATTCTCAAACGACCAAATGGGCCACCCTCAAGTGGGACTCGCTCGCCAGCCACCCTCCAAAACGACTGACCAACGACTGACCCCTGGCCAAGATGGCCGCTCGCTTATATAGGCTCGGACGTCTAACCCTCAGTTATGCAAGTACCAATCCCACCAGTTAAGATTACAAATTTTGATACATACATCCCACGACAGAAATAAGTACACCGTCGGAACCGCGCTAAAAAGTACATTTTATCTACTATTGTACATTAATTTCTAGGATTACTTTATCGCCCGTAAATCAAGTTTTAGTTTGTGCACAATTGCGCCACTTAGCGCAAATTTGTTTGTTAACATCTATGCTGCAAAGTTTTAACATAGAACTGCATATAGCACCGTTTTTAGACGTAATCTATAGCGATCTACACATTGCGCTGCTCATAATCTTCGTATATATAATAATTAATTAATTACGGTCGATAAATGTTAATAATAATTTGCAAACAATGAAAACTATTGAAAGTTAAGTGTATAGTGTCACTTAAATAGTTTAAAATAATTGTGATGCCACCCAAAATGTTATATAGTGCCGTTCTTTACGTCATGAATTTTCTATTGAATTTTATAAACAATTTCCCCTCAAACTTCGTTTATTGCTCTTTACGGGCTTAATTACTCATGAATCTTAACGTATGACTACGGCACTCGATCAGATATGACGAAACGTTTTTAATGAGTGCTTGCTCATCCCTGTAAGTTATTATTTACTGTTTTTATTAATCTTTCAGTATTCGTTATATTAACTGATTTTGAGGCTACTATAACTGTTGCGTCTCGTGACTTGAATTAAAGATCGATCTTTCAGAAGGTGCACATTACTGACCACAATCCACTGCCGCATCGCTCTGCACTGTAAGTTACATAGTTTTCCCGTAATGCGCGAAAAACCAAACAATGCACCAAGCTGCGGGCCACGTGGCCGCCCTGCGGCAGAGACCATCCCACCGACCGTTGCAAATCTCGCGCAGGCGCGCCGCGCGCTTCCGCGAATCGCGCACGATGTCGTGCGCTCGCTCTCCACAAAGCAATCCTTGCATACTATAGACCTATTCATCTAGTAACGGGGTTTGTACCGTCACAACCTGCGTTCGGTTCCCACTCACTGCGATCTGCTGGAATGTTGTCGTACTTTTTTCGGTCCCATTATCTGCTTGCAGTACTACAATACTGTTGTCTTCCCGGAGCTTCTTAAGTGCAAACCTCTCCTCAGTTGTGATGTTAGATTTTTTAGAGCTGGTTTTCGTGACAGCCCTGAAAGTCTCTCGGCGAATTTCCTCTGCCTCATTAGGGGGAAGTGTGGCTGTAACTTGCTCTACTGCACTGATGAAACCTAAAATGAGCACAAAGGGAACCCTATAGTCATTTTGCGATGGGTGGATTATGATGAGAAAGTACACCAACTTCTGGGGTACCCTGCATACAGAACTTGGGAGTGCCAAGGTGGACAAGAAGACCAGGGCTCTCCGGAAGGATTCAGAGATGCTTAATAAGATCATCAGACAACTACAGACAAAATCACCAGCGCCATATAGACTACATGGTCTGCCTTAAATACACAATGAGGGCGTGACCCTATTCCAAATTGTCAGTAATATTGGAGCACCTACGTACGTAACAGCTAAGTACTTGAAAAATCTACTGTCTCCTTATGTGGGGAAATGTGCCCACCACATCCGAAACTCAGAAGACTTCCTGAAACGCCTCAAGCAACGACGCATCACAGATTCAGATATCATGGTTGGTTTTGATGTAGTACCGTTGTCCACAAGGGTCACACTGAAAGACTCACTAGAACTGATTGCGGAGAAATTTGATGGTGGTCTGTTGGACCTGTTCTGGCATACACTGACATCCACGTATTTCCTGTACGGGAACCAGTTTTACCAACACACTGAAGGTAGTGCTATGGGCAGCTCACTGTCTTATGTGACTGCCAACATGTTTTTGGAGAGATTTGAGGAGACTACGTTGTAGACAGACAGATATAAACCCACGTGCTTCTTCAGGTTTGTGGATGATACCTTCATCGCATGGCCTCATGGGAAGGACAGGCTCTTAACTCATGCCACCCAAATATCAAGTTCACCATACAACTAGAGAAGAATGGCCAGCTGCCATTTCTGGACGTACTAGTCAAAAGGAGAGCAAATGGATCAAACAAATTTTTGGATTTGTCTTTAATGTACTTTGAGTACATCTTTTTTCTGTTGATTACTTGCGTCTTTCGCTTTTGCGATGTACGTTTATGCAGATGTGCCAATGTTTTTTCATTGATGCCCTCACATATACGAGGGCGGTTCAGAAAGTAACCTCCGATTGGTCACAGTGCGGGTTGTGGGGGGAGTAGCGACGCCATCTGTGCGTTCACGCACTCAACAGGTCAGTCGGCATCAAGCCGTGGTCGAGTGAACGTCGTACCTGCGCTAGTTTAGTTTTTGTGGCAGTTTGAAATAAGTGCTGCAATAGAAAACCCCGCCAAATGTGAAGTGCGTGCTGTCATAAGGTTTTTTACAGCCAAAGGATATTCTGCAGCAGCTATTCATCGTGAGCTTTGTGCCGTGTACGGACCAAGAGTTATGAGTGAAGGAGTTGTCCGTGAATGGGTACGTTTATTTAAAAGTGGACGAGAAAACGTTCATGATGAAGAGAGGAGCGGTAGACCATCATTGGTGACTGACGAACTCGTTCAGACAGTTGATGCAAAAGTTCGTGAAAATCGACGTTTCTCAATGTCGGAGTTGTCTACTGGTTTTCCACAGATTTCTAAGACTCTCTTGTACGAGATAGTGACAGCAAGATTGGGTTACCGTAAGTTCTGTGCACGATGGGTGCCCAAAATTCTTACCGACCACCACAAAACTCAAAGAATGGCCTCTGCATTAGACTTTCTGTCACGTTATGAGGACGAAGGAGAACCATTGTTAAACAGAATCGTGACCGGTGACGAAACCTGGATTAAGTACGTGAACCCTGAGACAAAAGAACAATCAAAGATGTGGGCACATTCAAATTCACCTACCAAACTAAGAAAAGCCTCGCAAGATTTTTCTGCCAGAAAACTGATGGCAACGGTGTTTTGGGATGCCAAAGGGGTGTTGTTGGTTGAATTCATGGAACGTGGTACGACCATTAATCAAGACGTGTACTATGAAACAATAAAAAAGTTACGACGGGCTATACAGAACAAACGCCGTGGTATGCTGACTTCCGGTATCGTTTTTTTGCACGATAACGCCCGTCCTCACTCTGCTCGCAGAACAACGGCCCTTCTTGAGTCCTTCAAGTGGGACGTTATCAACCATCCACCTTACAGCCCAGACCTGGCGCCAAGTGATTATCACCTCTTCATGCATTTGAAGAAATGGCTCGGGTCACAGCGGTTTGATGACTACGAAGAGCTCAAAGATGCGGTCACAGACTGGCTCCAGGCACAAGCGGGTGATTTTTATGCAGAAGGAATTTCAAAGCTTGTGAAGAGAGTGCCTCAATCGCTATGGAGACTATGTAGAAAAACAGTGCAAAGATGTAGTTGTAAGATGTATATATTAAAATATTTTTATTTAACTTGGTGTATTTTTTTAAATCAACCGGAGGTTACTTTCTGAACGGCCCTCGTATTTCTATTTTAGAACCTTTCAGAAACGCATAAGGCAGTATAAAATTAATAAATAGTATTACCAGTTTTTGAGCGCATTAAAAAAGGCGGCCCCATCAAAGTATTTACATATTTTGCTCCTTGGAAACGTCTCAGGAATATCACGGAAGACTTCAATTGCTATATGTATTCGTGCCACGAGATCTTATGGTGACCTCAGGAGTGTCTAGTACATCAGGACTTTCCCGAAACCTCAGGAATAAAAATCCGACAGTGTCAGGTCCGGTGAGCGAAGGAGTCGAGCTATATATTTTACAACTAAAATCCATTCGTTGCTAAAGGTGACGTCCAAGTGGCCACATGCCACACTGCCGAAGTGTGGTTGAGCGCCATTCAGCTGGAACCTCATGGCACGAAAGATTTGCAAAGCCACTTCGTCCAGTAACCCGGGGAGGACCTCTCGCAAAAAATGCGAGGTAACTGTAACTCATTATGCACCGGCATTAGATATGGGCCTATGGCATGATGAGACCTCCACACACACTGACAGCAAGAAGACGCTGGTGGCCTCTGATATGCAGTCCGTAAGGATTTTCTTCCTTACAAACATGGCCGTTTCTATTCTTGAACATGCCGCCCTGGTAAAGATGATCTCATCAAAAAATCAGGATGCATCGTAGGAGGTGAGGATTGTCTAGTTTGCTAAAGCAGCCATGAGTAAAGAGAGAGAAAGTCATTCTGAGTCATCGGATGAGCCTCCTGGAGTATGTAGTTGTGAAGCCGCTCGTCGTGGAAACGTGTCACACTGCCATGTGGTTCACACCGGTGAGGTTACCTACAGCTGGGGCGCTAGTGGAAGGCTGCTCTGCAAAACGCTGACGTACAGATTCTTCAAACTCACGTATACGGCGTGTCCGTGGGCATCCAGTGTGGTGATCATATGGACGAAAGCTACCCTCTTCACGCAACTGACTCTTCAGTCTACTAAACATGATGTCGGCGGTGTGACGCCTGTCTCAATAATGCTCTCTTGCTTTCATTTGGGATTTCTCACACACGAGAAGCATGTCGGTATATTCTGCAGTTGTGCACACGGCCACCATTACTCAGTCCCGTTTTACGACAGCAACACAAATGACTGGAAACAATGGAACGCAATCCCGACCTGTACTCTACTGTTATCTAAGTAACACTGTGGAGTGCTGTGTGTGTCACGTAACAAATGAAGCACTATGACTGCAAAACACTCCGACCTCACAATACACGCAGTATGCTATCTGCTGCATGTCCGTTTTGGTTTGTTTATGTACTGTCCTGGCGGAGAGGCCCTAGCGCGTCAATAGTCTCAGAGCGATTGTAGTTTACATTGTCTCCCTAACTCCCTCCTAAGCTTGTGTGCTCCTCTATGCCTGCATTTTCCTCCACGTTTCAGAAACAGTAGCACGCAGACGAAACGTTTTCAACCTTACCTTTACTAGTAACATGTGTTCAAATCGCACCCTTCTACCATCCACCACTCCTTCAATTATAACGTATCAGGTATTATGTAAAAAACAGAATCTGCAAAACATTCCAATGACAACGAGGAAATCAGACAGAACACAACCGCAGACAGTTCTTCATCAGTAGCTGGTGACGAACCTCAGTCGACAGAAATGTGGAAATACTTAGGGAAAGTACATTTTAAGTATATTGTACACAATATTTGCTATAGTTTATATCTTGTATTGTTAAATATTTGATGATTTATAGATACGTAATGAAGAAAAAATAGTCAGTAAAGCGGAAGGGAAAGAATTAATTGACAGTCGATTGAAATAATGAATCATACCTTCTAAACCTAATACACACCATGACGGAATTGTCTGAATGGGACGGAAATCGGTTGATTTTATGTACATATACAGACAAATATGTGATTACAATTATAGGAAAATTGGATGATAGTTATTCGACTTGGCACTGATTAATAGAGTTTTTGGTTGTCCTCCTGAGGGACATCGTGCAAAATTTTGTCCAATTGACGCATTAGATTGTTAAAATCCCGATCGGATGGGGGGCCATCCCATAATGCGCAAAATTCAATGAGAGATTAGGCGACTTCGCTGGCCAAGGGAGGATTCCGAAAACACGGAGACAAGCAGCAAAAACTCTCGTCGTGTGGGGGCGGGCATGACCTTGCTGAAATGTAATCCCATGACAGATAGCCATGAAGGGTAACAAAATGGGACGTAGAATTCCATTGGCGTACCTCTGTGCTGCAAGGGTGCACAGATGGCAACTAGATAAGTCCTACTATCCCACACCATCACTCCTGGTTGTCGGGCAGTACAGTGAGCAACTGTCAGGTTGGTATGTCATTGCTGTCCAGAGCGCCTCAAGACATGTCTTCGGCTTCGTACCTCACCGACTGGAGTCGAGTTTTCTTCCGTGAGGAGCCCTGCTCCGAACTGAGCCTCAATGACCAACGAAGACGTGCCTGGAGACGCCCCAGACAGCAGTGGGATACCAGCTTGATTGTACGAGGTGCGTTCAAGTTCTAAGGCCTCCGACTTTTTTTCTAATTAACTACTCACCCGAAATCGATGAAACTGGCGTTACTTCTCGACGTAATCGCCCTGCAGACGTACACATTTTTCACAACGCTGACGCTATGATTCCATGGCAGCGGCGAAGGCTTCTTTAGGAGTCTGTTTTGACCACTGGAAAATCGCTGAGGCAATAGCAGCACGGCTGGTGAATGGGCGGCCACGGAGAGTGTCTTTCATTGTTGGAAAAAGCCAAAAGTCACTAGGAGCCAGGTCAGGTGAGTAGGGAGCATGAGGAATCACAGCAAAGTTGTTATCAGGAAGAAACTGTTGCGTAACGTTAGCTCGATGTGCGGGTGCGTTGTCTTGGTGAAACAGCACACACACAGCTCTTCCCGGACATTTTTGTTGCAGTACAGGAAGGAATTTGTTCTTCAAAACATTTTCGTAGGATGCATCTGTTACCGTAGTGCCCTTTGGAACGCAATGGGTAAGGATTACGCCCTCGCTGTCCCAGAACATGGACACCATCATTTTTTCAGCACTGGCGGTTACCCGAAATTTTTTTGGTGGCGGTGAATCTGTGTGCTTCCATTGAGCTGACTGGCGCTTTGTTTCTGGATTGAAAAATGGCATTCACGTCTCATCCATTGTCACAACCGACGAAAAGAAAGTCCCATTCATGCTGTCGTTGCGTGTCAACATTGCTTGGCAACATGCCACGTGAGCAGCCATGCGGTCGTCCGTCAGCATTCGTGGCACCCACCTGGATGACACTTTTCCCATTTTCAGGTCGTCATGCAGGATTGTGTGCACAGAACCCACAAAATGCCAAGTCTGGAGGCGATCTGTTCAACAGTCATTCAGGGATCCCCCAAAACAATTCTCTCCACTTTCTCGATCATGTCGTCAGACCGCCTTGTGCGAGCCCGAGGTTGTTTCGGTTTGTTGTCACATGATGTTCTGCCTTCATTGAACTGTCGCACCCACGAACGCACTTTCGACACATCCATAACTCCATCACCACATGTCTCCTTCAACTGTCGATGAATTTCAATTGGTTTCACACCGCGTAACTTCAGAAAACAAATGATTGCACGCTGTTCAAGTAAGGAAAACGTCGCCATTTTAAGTATTTAAAACAGTTCTCATTCTCGCCGCTGGCGGTAAAATTCCATCTGCCTTACGGTGCTGCCATCTCTGGGACATATTGACAATGAACGTGGCCTCATTTTAAAACAATGCGCGTGTTTCTATCTCTTTCCAGTCTGGAGAAAAAAATCGGAGGCCTTAGAAGTTGAATGCACCTCGTATCCCGTCACATGGCGACAACCAGAAGTGACGGTATTGGGCACCACTTCTTTCCGTAGAAGGACCCCTTTGGTACCCATCCGCGGCACCGATACTGCGCAGCGGTAGGTCGACGATATTCTACAGCCCGTTTTCTTTCCCTTCATGGAGAGCCATCCGGGGCTTAAACTCAGAAAGATAATGCCCAGGCGCATAAGGCGAGATTTCTACTGCTTGTCTTCGTGCATGCCAAAGCTACCTTGGTCAGCAGCGCGGCCGAATCTCTTCCCAGTTGAAAATGTTTGGAGCATTATCGGCAGGACCCTCCAACCAGCTCGGGGGTTTGACCATCTAATATGCCAGTTGGACAGAATCTGCCACGATACCGCACAGGAGGATATCCAACAACTCTGTTAATTAATTCTAAGACAAATAACTGCTTGTATAATGGCCAAAGGTGGACCAATGCGTTAATGGCTTGCTCCATATAGTGTAACTCTTCGTCTTGTATGAATCGACGAGTTTTTTTGAAGTTGCAATCAGTTTTTTGTCTGCACACGTACATCGCGTCTACTCACTTTGGTCCAATTTGCATAGTGCCTTCGTGGTGATTCGCTTGTTTTTTCGTCTTATAGTGTGTTACACATTACGTACTCATTGATAAAATGTGTGACAAAATGTGGAATTAGTCGCTCCATCTTTCGGTAATAGAAGAGCAGGCATTGTGACCAATGCGGGCCTAACAGCCATTTGAATAGGAGAGTCCGTACCATGCAGCAACAACGTAGAGGCTGCGGAAAGGTGTTACTCGAAGTCCCCTCTGTTACACACTGTCATTTGGAGGAGACACGATATAGCAGTGCCTCGTAGTCACGTTTTGTATGGCTTTGAAACATTGTGATGTAAGGTAGTCCAAGTTCTCCAAGTAATTATTACAGCCGGCCGCAGTGTCCGTGCGGTTCTAGGTGCTCCAGTCCGGAGCCGCGCTGCTGCTATGGTCGCAGGTTCGAATCCTGCCTCGGGCATGGATGTGTGTGATGTCCTTAGGTTAGTTACGTTTAAGAAGTTCTAAGTTCTAGGGGACTGATGACCACAGCAGTTGAGTCCCATAGTGCTCAGAGCCATTTGAACCATTTTTTAATTACTACACACTTTGACTACAAGTAAGATTTTCCAACTTTACTGGATTCAAAGTGTGGTTATTCTGCGACAGATATCAAAGTCGAGGAATGCTTTATTGGAGGTGGGTACCATGGCCAGCCAGCGGTCAATATAACGGACAAGTAATGTTTTCCTTACGATTTTATTGTTACTTATGCGAAAAATATTGAATGTAACTATAGTGGTTCAAATGGCTCTGACAAGGGAACCTCCCCATCACACCCCCCTCAGATTTAGTTATAAGTTGGCACAGTGGATAGGCCTTGAAAAACTGAACACAGATCAATCGAGAAAACAGGAAGAAATTGTGTGGAACTATGAAAAAAATAAGCAAAATATACAAACTGAGTAGTCCATGCCCAAGATGTGCAACACCAAAGAGAATGTGAGCTTAGGAGCGCCGTCGTCCCGTGGTTAGCGTGAGTAGCTGCGAAGCGAGAGGTCCTCGGTCTAAGTCTTCCTCGACTGGAAATTTTACTTTCTTTATTTTCGCAAAGTTATGATCTGTCCGTTCGTTCATTGACGTCTCTGTTCACTGTAATAAGCTTAGTGTCTGTGTTTTGCGACCGCACCGCAAAACCGTGCGATTAGTAGACGGAAAGACGTGCCTATCCAATGGGAACCGAAAATATTTGATCGCAAGGTCATAGGTCAACCGATTCCTCCACAGGAAAACATATCTGATATGTTCTATACGACACTGGTGACGGCATGTGCGTCACATGACTGCAATATGTTGTCGATCCACCTAACTTGTACACTTGGCGAATGGGTAAAAAGATTCTTCTACCTTGCCCGATTTAGGTTTTCTTGGGGATGTGATAATCACCCCCAAAAAAGTGATGAAAACATAAGAGTTTGTCACATAAACTGAAAATAAAAATTTAAACTTTTCACTCGAGGGAAGACTTTAACCAAGGTCCTCTCGTTCCGCAGCTGCTCACGCTAACCACGGGACCACGGCGCTCCTGAGCTCATACTTCTCTTGATGTTGCCTATCTTTCGCATGGACTACACAGTTTGCATATTTTGCTTATGTTTTTCATAGTTCCACACAACTTCTTCCTGTTTTCTCGATTGATCTGTGCGATGGGGAGGTTCCCTTGTGAGCACTATGGGACTTAACATCTATGGTCATCAGTCCTCTAGAACTTAGAACCACTTAAACCTAACTAACATAAGGACATCACACAACACCCAGTCATCACGAGGCAGGGAAAATCCCTGACCCCGCCGGGAATCGAACCCGGGAGCCCGGGCGTGGGAAGCGAGAACGCTACCGCACGACCATGAGCTGGGGACCAATGTAACTATAGTAAAAGATGAATTATAATAATATTGTAAATAATTAATAATAAATACAATAATTCCCGCATAATAATGAATAGATATAATTAGTGAATAAAAAATAATTTTTTCTTATATTGATATATACGCACCAAGGAGAGAGTCAATCACAGGATCCATGTGACACATAACACTACAGGTAGAGGAGAACGGCATGATTTTCAAAATGTTCCCGTCACTTACCGACTTGCTTAGAATAAATTGAGCAGGAGAGTTCTGAAGACAAATATTTGTTTTAATGACAACAATGAGCTACTTGGAGGGTTTCAGTACGAATTTATCTCAATACTAAAAAAGTAAAGTTACCAGTTTTTGTGCATCTCCAGATACTGTTGTCATGACATCTACATCTACATCTACATGGATGCTCTGCAAATCACATTTAAGTTTCTGGCAGAGGGTTCATCGAACCACATTCACAATTCTGTATCATTCGAGTCTCGTATAGCGAGCGGAAAGAACGAACATCTATATCTTTCCGTACGAGCTCTGATTTCCTTTATTTTATCGTGGTGAACGTTTCTCCCTATGTAGGTCGCTGTCAACAAAATATTTTCTCATTCGGAGGGGAAAGTTGGTGATTGGAATTTCGTGAGAAGATTCCGTCGCAACGGAAAACGTCTTTCTTTTAATGATGTCCTGCCCAAATCCTATCTCCTTTCACTGACTCTCTTTCCAATATTTCGCGATAATACAAAACATGCTGCCCTTCTTTGAACTTTTCAATATACTCCGTCAGTCCTATCTGGTAAGGATCCCACACCACGCAGCAGTATTCTAGAAGAGGACGTACAAGCGTAGTGTAGGCTGTCTCCTTAGTAGATCCGTTACATTTTCTAAGTGTCCTGCCATAAAACGCTGTCTTTGGTTAGCTTTCCCCACAACATTTTCTATGCGTTCTATCCAATTTACGTTGTTCGTAATTGTAATTCCTTGGTATTTAGATGGATTTACGCTTAAGGATATGCGATGTGCAGCATTTGAACTGACCGAAAGAAATAATCATTTTCTTAATTTTAATAAGAATACTGCTGTATCTGCACACAATTTAGTGAAAACGAAAATTACTATTTGTGCCAAAACTATTCGTAAAACTTATTGAAGCAGTGTACTTCAACTTTTCCCGGTAGTGACAGAATTTTTTTCTTGAGAAGGTGGGTACAGCAGTTGATGATACTTGATTTCTAGGGTGCTCGACTGCACGGTTATCAGGGCCCTCAAAAATTTCCAATCTTTCCATTGTCCAATTTCTCCGTTTTTTCAGAAAGATGATGAAATGACGATAACAACACAAAAGCCCCTTCTGGGACGCCGTGATTAGAAGCAGCGACGCTAGCCACCAGGCCACGAGCTGCGGACTGGCTAGAAACAACCTACAAAGCTTGAAAGGGTGTTTCAGGGTAAGGTGAGCATAGAAATAATTGTAAAGAAAAAAAGTCGATAAGTTGTGCTCTTTCCCAATTAATTAGCGATGAAGTTAGCCAATGAGGCCGATGCGTGTGCAAGTCCAATCGGCGTCTGTTGTTCTGACAACGTAGATGAAGGCTTACGAGACTGCTCAGCTTTTGGTTTGGGTTCAAAACTTACTACCATTCCTTGTTCAAATTTTGTATCCCTCTCTGGTTCGGTTTTAGGAATCCAAACGAAGAACACGTGCCTGCCGGGATTCATGGCTAAATTCAATGTTAGTTAACTCGGAAACGGTGCAACGTATAGAATTTTTTTGTTGGCTATTATTTCTCAGCACAGCTTATCCTGCTACACACTATCAGACTGTTTCTGACCATCCTCTGCTACGTAATTAGTTTTTTACTCTCATCATACAACTTACACAGTAACGAGTTCTTTTTTTACAACACACTTTTTCAAACTTAAAATGTTTTCATTAACTTACTTACCCCATTTTAGTTATGTGGTCATTTGGCTTACCCCATTGGGCACGATGGCCACAAAGATATTTTTCGGTTTATTGATTATTTAGGTGTTTTCCTTTCGTTTAACAAGAATGACAGACATAATTCAAGTAGGCGGATAGTCTGACTGTGATTTTTGAATTTCTAGAATGCTTGCAACCCAAAGGTGACAAATCCTAACTGTGGGCGTTAAGCCCACCCTTCCCCTATATGAAAATGTCTACGTACAACATGTCGTGAAACAGAACTTCGGAATAATTTCTTTGAAGCCCCGCTATTCAATTGATCAAAATAGTTTTTAGAACCTTCTACCGCGTATCACTCAAAGTACTTACGCCAGTGACTCAGTTTTTCATTGAGAAGCACTACCCATTCATCGCAAGAAATGAGCAACACAATATTTTCTAGTACAAAGTATCTTTACTTCATAAACTCGTCTTAGCTATACTCCTGTTCTTGAACTGGAAAGTAGTACAATAAGATGTGAAGAAAGGACGTAGATGTTTCGAATAACAATACGACTGGAAAAGGTGTCCTCTAATATTTCATACCATCGTTGTTAGTATTTGTGTACGTTAAAACACGTGATCCGTATCCTTAATGAGCAGCGATGTATTTGAGGTGAGGTAGCTGGAGGCTTTAGCTTGTCTGTTATATTCCGCGCAGATCGTTAATTACTTCTACGCCAATTCAAAAAGTATGTCGATTACAGATTACGAAGGCTTTTAAGACTGATGTTTTACTCCTTGTATTAATGTTTTAAGTGGGAACTCGATTGTTGTTGAATATGTGAAATACGTACAGAACGAGTATTCTTACTCAACGCTCTACATCTGATCTAAAAACGTTGCTAATAATACGACGACGATGCTTCACAAAACATGTCCGTAAATGCATTGACTGTAGCATAATTTAGATTGGTTGAACGAAAAAATTATTATGCTCAACCAGAATGTAGCAGAGTTTCATATATTCAGTTAACTCATCGCCTACTCGACAAATGGCAGAATGTCGTCAGATAAAACATAGTCTCGCACCTAAATGAACGGAGATATTGAAAGCGATGTTCCATGTGGCGACATACAAGAGTCGTTATGTGCAATTGAGAGGTTCAGTGTCACATTCACGATAAGTGATTTGATACAAAAATCCTGTCGAGAAGGAAATTATGCTTATGGATGTGGCATCGAACTACAGCAGCAATAGTCTGGGCTGGTGAGCGTAATTTATAGTAACTGGAGACTGTAGCAGTCCCGAAGCATATAACGAAGGTAACTGTGAAGTAATGTGCTCCAGTGACCTAAACTTGAAATTATATTTAACATTAGAGACAGTCACTAATTTTGGCCCATTTGGGTTCTCTGTTCAGTTACTACAGAGTAGCAGTAATAGAACCAAGACGAAAAGGAACTAAAGACATTAGCTGTCACAGGGCCCTGACTGATATCAACGGGACAAGTTGAAAATTTCTGTCAGACAGGGATTGGAAGCCAGGTCTCCTGTTTACTAGGCAGATACGCTGACCACTGTACCATCCAGACACAGTCGTCACTACAGCCGCACGGACTACCCTAGCACACCCCTCACACACTACTTATGCAGAATGTGAGAATTCGTGTCTCAGAGGAGGCGTGCTAGGGTAGTCCGTGTGGTTGTGGTGACCACGCGGATGGCGTAGTGACCAGTGCATCTCCTTCGTAAGCAGGTAACCCAAGTTCTGGTCCCAGTCCAGCACAAATTTTCATCTTGAAGTAAGTCAATACGCACTGGCAGATAATGTTATTAATTCCTTTGTGTCTTGATTCGTAATGGTTCTGTTCTTTTGGACATGTCCGAAAGAAAAGACACTACATATGTATTAACATAATCGAGGATTGGGAGCGTATTTACGGGCGAAGCATGTGCGTCAAGAGCTTATATAAGTGATGGCTGTCCTCAAATTCATTACTCTGACTCATTTGTACAACTCAGTCTAGGTATAAGTCAATGTGTGGTATTTGCAGCTGTGAAGAGCCGGGATAACTGATCTATTATTGGTTCTTGAGGGACAGAATACTGTTAGTGTTCGACTGGTTTGTTCCGAGCCGTACACGCAATGTTGTGTAGCTGAACAACGTCAGAGGAATTTCTGTATTGCAACTGGAAAATTATTAAGTTTTTGATGTTTATATTTTGGATTTTCAAATTCTGCAATGAAAAATGTTTTCTATTGAGAAATTTGCTGAGGTGTCACTCCTAGTAGCCTCGCACGACTGACTGATCATAAATGTCCTGTAGGCAACAGAATCTCGAGGTGCAGAATTCTCCAAACTCGTTGGCAATGAACGTAGAGCGGAATCAACGCGAACAATTGCTATAGTAAGCCTTGCCCGGCCTACTACGTCTGAAAGGTTCCACTCGCTCGACACGGAAAAAAGCAGGCATACGCAGAGCATCGATAACTTTAACCGTGTTCACATTCATACTGTAATTAGTATCCACATCGAGAACAGGTTTACAGATGGTGGGGCGCCAGCGACACATACGATGCACACGATGGCGAGGCATCGTGGGCCGCTACTAGGAGTGACACCACAGCAAATTTATACATTGATAAACCTACGTGTGCTCGTACGAGACGTTTGTCTCAATTGTCAAAAGATACCTTGTCTATATTTATTCGTCGTGGGGATTAGTGGGACTGTTGCGATATTTGATATGTCTGTGTATCATATTTTGGAGGAAGAGTGGCCTCTTTTCATTCCCTCCTCCCGCGCAGGCCATGAAGGCCCAAAGGTACTGACTGGCTGCCGTGTCTTCCTCAGCCCACAGGCGTCACGGGATGCAGATATGGAGGGGCATGTGGGCAGCACACCGCTCTCCCGCCCGTATGTCAGTTTCCGAGACCGAAGCCGCTACTTCTCAGTCAAATAGCTCCTCAGTTTGCTTCACAAGGGCTGAATGCACCCCGCTTGCCAACAGCGCTCGGCGGACCGGATGGTCACCCATCGAAGTGCTAGCCCAGCCCGACAGCGCTTAACCTCAGTAATCTGACAGCAACCGGTGTTACCACTGCGACAACGCCGTTGGACTCTTTCTTCTACGCAGCAGTTAACAATTAGCCACCTCTTTTCATTGCAGTAATCAGTTCCACAGAGCTGGGAATATGTGTGAAAGGCTCCATTTTATTTCTACAGATATATACTTGTGATTAAGTAGTCACCAAGCTGAATGTTATCTAAGTGTTATACAATCTCGAGGAATAAATGTTGATCGATATTCCAAAGATTTAGCAGCTTTCTTATCATTTAGTGACATTATCAACTGTCTTCTTCAGGCATCTGAGAAGATTCCTGCAATTAGATTAAAGTTAACGATACGACTATTAATAGAAACAGTGCACTAACCAGATACTCAATTCTTTGCAGCGTATGGAAATGCAGGCCTTTCGACTAAATATTCTCATGAAATACTCTCGATTAATGTCATGTTAAAGATATGTTACAAACAGTTTCCTAAATGTAACGGACAGACCTACAGAAGACGGATACGAAACTTTAAGAAAGATGCTGTAAGTTCTTCTGATAAGCATAGAAGATTCCCACTTCTGCTCTGACAGTTGACAGTTGGTGGTTAGAGAGACGACTTCACAGTTACAGATAGTCTGCATAAACCAGTTATGTTGGCCAATGATGCATCGTATATACAGGGTTGTTCATCTGGAGGTTCCTATCCACCGATCAGGGTACCCTAAATTTAAAACGTGCCGCACATTTTTAGTATAATGGGGAGCTGCTCCATCCTTTTGGCACCACATTCGTTGCCTAGTTTCTAAACCAACATCTTCCATTAGCCCCAACAAATCATTGCGGAGAAGTTGTAAATAAGATTCCCCAGTAACATTTCGGTCAAAAAAATACGCTCCTATCAAGTAACCATTTAAAATTCCACACCAGACCATTAACGACCGAAACGACATATCGTTTCAGTTTGCGCGCTGGAGCAACGCATTGCTCCTCAAAACTGTAGACAACTTTCGCAGACGATTGACTTTATGCGTTGAAGCAAATGGGGATAATTTTGAACAATTTCGTCGTGGCTAATTTCATTAATTAAGCACCCCAAATTGAGAGAGGCAAGGGGACTCACACTAATGAAGCACCCCAACATGTGAGGGGCAAGGGGACTCACAGTAATGAAGCACCGCATGAGAACATCATTCTACTACGTCCATGTCGTTGTTTCTGGGTAAGGCTAAAAGTAGGATACAGTATATTTTGTACAAAAATAGCTTAATTTGGCTTAACGAAGGAATTGGTGCCCTTATCGATTTGATGCGTCTTTCTATGATAATTCTAAATAAATCCGTGTTCTTCCCCAATTTTACATTTTTTCTCGATTTCAGCGCCGTTTGTCAATGGTTTAAAAAAATGTTTCAGACAAAACTCGCTTACTTTTTACAGAGAATCCGAATCAGCAATAAAAATTGTGTTTCCATTTAAGATGTAAAAGTTGCCACCCTCCCCCACTCCACCCAAGGGGGCGGGGGCTGGGGGTCACGTGTTGTATCATTTGATGTCCCCCTCTGAGCTTACGAACTTGTCTTACCCACTATTTTTACCCGATGTATAGTTTTCAAGATAATCTCATCCGAAACTTTAGATGGACCACCCTTTATAAATCGTGATAACTCCTTCAGTATCAACTAAGTCCTGGAGATGGTACACTGAAGCGGCGAATGCAGTAGCTACATAATAAATGACATCTTAAGGACGGCTGTAGGTGTTTCATTTTCTTACAATAGTGAACGGGCGTGGTCCCCCAGACCTCCAGTTAAAAAGGATGGACAAACAAAGAAATTATTTTGTGAGTTCCTCGCGGTTCATATCTAGAAGTGGAGTTCCTGGAACGCTGTCGACCGAGGGGAACAAAGCCAGTAGTTGAGGCCGAGGCTACGTTCGCGCCTCACATTGCCCTTCCAATTAGGTTCACCTCAGGCTGCGCCACAGTTGCGAGGCTTATCTGTACCGGCGGCTGCCGTAAATGGCATCCAATCAAATACACATTACCTGCCTGCCATAAGGTAGCTGTTGCGCAGCAAATGCACAATGCACGAGAGGTGAGCAGACGGCTTTGTGAGCTTGTTTCTCGAAATACTGCCAGCGCACCATTACATGGTCTTCTGCAGCTGAATGTTAAACACAGGAACTACGGTCACGTGCGAGGTGGAAATTAGGAACCGAAGGTAAAATACTATAACCCCCCCCTCCCCACGACACACACACACACACACACACACACACACACACACAAGGCACACCAGTCTAGATTAGGCACGAATACATGATTCATTTTATCTTTTTTTACTGTTCATGTTAATATGTAGGGATAAAACGGCTATCGAATTACACGAATTTGCGACAGCTCTACCGAATAGTCACGTAAAGACCACTTTGAAAATCATTTTGTTTGTAACGGAAAAAAACCGGGGCTTCCGTCGACAATGGGCGTCGAATGAAAGACACGATCAGCAGAATTTGTTTGGGCTAACTCCAGCTACACCCAACAAAAACGGAACAGCAATATCTGTCGAAACACAAGAGAAAATATGTCTGACGCCTCTCGTGAGGGACACACGGTACACACGTGAACACGCACACACTCACAAACATAAACACATTGCATAACTGTAGGGTTTGTTCATTCCTGCCCATTCTGTGAGCCTCTAACATCGATGCATCTTTGGCCAATTACGTTTTTCACATTTTATTTCATTTCGGGAAAACATCATGTGGTAAAGTTAGCCAGGACAGCCTATATAATACAAGGTGCTTTGCGAGCAGTAGTGCATAGTTTAGGAGGTTTTATAGGGTAAAACGCTCTCATACTACGAAGGCAGTGAAAACTAAGAGGAAAATTGACAAAGGAAAGAAGGAATCAGAGCGAGAAATGGTCTAGTTAGAGTGGTGGGGACTGGCCAACAGGGGTCATGAGCTCTGCCAGTAACTACATACCTAACCTACTCCATTAGGTCTATTCTGTATAAAATATTTGCTAATATCTTATCAACTATGATACGTACAATTACAGCTTGTTGTCTGTTTTACAATTATACCTATTTCTGTAAGAGTTACCTTTGAAAAATGTTGTGACATGTAACGTAAGTGAAAGAGAGCTAGATAAGTAAGGTAGCACAATCGTCAGTGAACCATTAGCGGTAATTCTGCATTGAGTTTTTCATCACTGTATTTTGGATGGTGCTTTACTTAAACTGATGTTTTGGGGGTTAAGGAGTTTTAATTAGATAGGGCAGTCTGGGATGCTTGCTATATTGTATTGATGGAACCGGTGTATGGCCTTCCATGATTGTGCCTTCGCAAATTGTTTGAATTTTCTGAATGGCATTGCTCTCATTGCTGGAAATGGCAATGCATGGTCGTCACCTGTTCTTCATATGTGAGTGCTACATGTCTCAGCCGGTATTTGTATAGTTTACAAATTCTTATAAATGGTATTTATGAACTTTTACTGGACCCAGTAATTTATAAGTCGCAAGTTGACAAAAACTATTTGTTAAAAGACAGTTGGCCTCATGTACTCTACCGCCATTCAGCGGCCTCATCCACTGTATTACTTTCAACTACTCTAAAAATCTGTTAGGCATTGTTTTGTAAGGAGATACATTTTTCTAAAACATTGTAACGTAATTTCCATCAATTATTTAGAGATGAAATTGTTTTATTCCATGTGATGATGAAACTGTAACTGTAAGTAAACAAAGGCAGCATGAACCAATGTTCAGCGCCGCCGAGTGGTTTTGTCTATTTCGTTCCCAATTTGTCCCTTGGTAGCAGTTTGATCTCGTCTCGTGACTGAGAATGTTGACGAGTTAGACTGTATGTATGGAATGAGTTTGTGTGATTGACATAACACTGGTAAGCTAGAAAGCTACATTCTACTCATTACACTACATACCTAATCAATGGTGAAACGTAATATATTTTCATATCTTTTGAGGCAAGTTTTGTGTTGTATTTTATATTATTTTAAAATGACTGAATGTCGAAACGTGTAAGAAGATTTTGGAAATAATAAAAAAAATATGATCAAAACATCTGAAAGTTATATAATGTGCGTCCAAAATTGGTTCTTCGTCTCATAGTATTTTCATGCAAAAAAAAAAAAAAAGCAGCACACAATAGTGGTAAACCACAGCATACAATATTAATATCATTTACATCACCTAGCATTTGTGGTTTCATGTATTTGCGTAGGCCTACGATTTATCCAGGATCTCGGTGGATAACGTCAATGAAGTTTTCGTTTAAGTGTTTATAATTTAGGTCAGTTTCTACGTTGAGGATTAAATGTGGATAATTTATTGTGTGTAAAAATATCTCGATTTCATCCAATATATTTATCATCGGTCCTTTTGGTGCCATGCGTAAAATATCGACATCATTTTCCAACAAATCTGTTGTGTGTTGTTCATTTTTAATGTGGTGGAGAAAAGTGGATAAGATGTTCTCACATTTTTAGCAATCTCTCGGTATGTGGTGGCCAAATCTTTACCTCTCTGCCCTGTGTCGAATTTTTCACAGACCTTGCGACGAATTTTATATATACCTGGGTTTGAGTGCATTCGTGGTTCCCTGTTGCATCACCCTATTCTTGTTTTTAAATTAAATCACATTTGGTAAGCGAAACGTCTGTTGGTGTTTTCCAGCAGTGCTTTAATTTTGTTTTATGTACTTCCGTTGGATTTAATATATATATAGCAATTTTCTGTTTTATTGAAGTACCTCTAACGGGTGTTATTTTTTTACGTATTATAGGTTGAGAGGTTTTGTATATTTGTTATATAACTCAGTGATTACTTGTGGATTGTGTTCATTCTCTTGTGCCGCATATAAAAGAGTATTAATTTCTTTTTGTATAGCGTCATGTTAAATAGGCAGGTAATCATCCGACTGCTTACGGTGTGAAAGTGTGTGTTTGTGTGATCTGGGGTGACAGAAATTTTCTTTCACAACGTTATCAGTTGTTGTTGGCTTTGTATATATTTCGAACTTATGAGTGCTGTTACCGTTACTTATGATCAAGTCGACGTAGTACTGGTTCCATTGCACATTTAATTTTGGGACAGAGTGTTGAGAGTTTTATGTATGTGTTTTTCGTTCGTATTGGTTCCATCTAATTCCTTGGAACCACGAACACTATCGTTTATAAAATAACATACTACAGATAGGTTGACGACACTATAATACATTACTGGCCATTAAAATTGCTACACCACGAAGATGAAGTGCTACAGGGGCGACATTTAACCGACAGGAAGAAGGTGCTGTGATAGGCATATGATTAGCTTTTCACAGCATTCACAAGAGGTTAGCGCCGATGGCGACACCTACAACGTGCCGACATGAGGAAAATTTCCAACCGATTTCTCTTACACAAACAGCAGTTGACCGGCGTTGCAAGGTGAAATGTTGTTCTGATGCCTCGTCTAAGGAGGAGAAATGCGTACCATCACCTTTCCGACTTTGATAAAGGTCGGATTGTAGCCTATCGCGATTGCGGTCTATCGTATCGCGACATTGCTGCTCGCGTTGGTCGAGATCCAATGACTGTTAGCAGAATATGGAATCGGTGGTTTCAGGAGGGTAATACGGAACGCCGTGCTGCATCCCAACGGCCTCGTATCACTAGCAGTCGAGGTGACAGGCATCTCATCCGCTTGGCTGTAACGGATCGTGCAGCCACGTCTCGAACCCTGAGTCAACAGATGGGAACGACTGCAAGACAACAACCATCTACACGAACAGTTCGTCGACGTTTGCAGCAGCATGGACTATCATCTCGGAGACCATGGCTGTGGTTACCCTTGACGCTACATCACAGACAGGAGCGTCTGCGATGGTGTACTCAACGACGAATCTGGGTGCACGAATGGCAAAACGTCATTTTTTCGATGAATCCAGGTTCTGTTTACAGCATCATGATGGTAGCATCCGTGTTTGGCGACATCGCGGTGAACGCACATTGGAAGCGTGTATTCGCCATCGCCATACTGGCGTATCACCCGGCGTAATGGTATGAGGTGCCATTGGTTACACGCCTCGCTCACCTCTTGTTCGCATTGACGGCACTTTGAACAGTGGACGTTACATTTCAGATGTGTTACGACCCGTGCCTCTACCCTTCATTCGATCCGTGCGAAACCCTACATTTCAGCAGAATAATGCACGACCGCATGTTGCAGGTCTTGTATGGGCCTTTGTGGATACAAATATATTCGACTGCTGCCCTGGCCAGGACATTCTCCACATGTTTCACCAATTGAAAACGTCTGGTCAATGGTCGCCGAGCAACTGGCTCGTCACAATATGCCAGTCACTACTGTGGTATCGTGTTGAACCTGCATGGGTAGCTGTACCCGTACACGGCATCCAAGCTCTGTTTTACTCAATGCCCAGGCGTATCAAGGCCGTTATTACGGCCAGAGGTGGTTGTTCTGGGTACTGATTTCTCAGAATTTATGCACCCAAATTGCGTGAAAATGTAATCACATGTCAGCTCTAGTATAATATATTTGTCCAATGAATAACCGTTTATCATCTGCATTTTAATGGCCGGTAGTGTACTTATAGATAGGAAAGATGGGTAGAAAATTCGCCACTAGATATCGAGAGCATATTAGGCTAAGTGACAACAACCTTTCCACTTATCTTCACTACATTGAAAATCAACAAGACACAATATGGTGATTGGAAAATGCTATCCTTATTTTGCAGATAATACCAAATGGACCGATGATAAATCTATTGTAGGAAACCGAGATACATTTACACATAAGAAATTATCCGCATTTAATCCTCTAGGAACAAACTGACCTCAAATATAAACACTTTATCGAGATCTTTATTGACATTATCCACCAAGATGCTGGATAAATCATAATACAACCAGAGACATAATTTAAGTACCACAACACCACAGATATCTCCTCAGTATAACCCAGTACATCGCTGGAAGAATTGTCTACAAGTAGATGTAACCATACAATATCGTTGATCATCTAACATAATTCTTGTCACGAAATTTCATCTGAAAATTAAGTTTATTTCTGAGCATTATTAAAGAAATGTCAGAACATAACAAAACACGCAACTGATTACTACGAAGAAGAAACAACGAAACAATACAAACGCCGGCCTGGGTGGCCGAGCGGTTATAGACGCTACAGTCTGGAACCGCGCGACCGCTGCGGCCGCAGGTTCGAATCCTGCCTCGGGCATGGATATGTGTGATGTCCTTAGGTTAGTTAGGTTTAAGTAGTTCTAAGTTTTATGGGACTGATGACCTCAGAACTTAAGTCCCATAGAGCTCAGAGCCATTTTATGAACAATATAAACCGTCACCAAGGAATAGAGTTAGTAAACAAATAGCAGCGGAATCAACGATATTACATGGAAGTCAGGGCTTGGAAACGTATGTAAAATCATATTGTCCATAACCATCATGTCATACAACAAGCATACCAATATTTTTAAAATTTTATGATACAGATAACCTGATTATGGCTGCATAGCTGAGGTAGGCCTACAGTGATTTTTTTAAAAAGAAAACATATCAGCGTAATTGGTTATAGAAAATTTATTGTGTCATTGAAAGACATTTATTACGCAGCAGGGCCAGATGATTACAAAATGTAATAAAATTGTTTACCTGGTGCTGCACTCAGTGGTGTATGTGAAACGATGCAGTCTCAAGGTTAATGATGTTCCCTTTAGCTACCATTAAAGATAAAATTTGTGGCTCCCAACGTGCGACAGTTTCAATATCAATGTTACTTCCTTGAGGTTATTTTTGTTGTGGTCTTCGTCCACAGACTGGTTTGATGCAGCACTCCATGCTACTCTATCCTGTGCAAGCTTCTTCATCTCCCAGTACCTACTGCAATCTACATCCTTCTGAATCTGTTTAATGTATTCATCTCTTGGTCACTCCCTACGATTTTTACCCTCCACGCTGCCCTCCAATACTAAATTGGTGATCCCTTGATGCATCAGAACATGTCCTACCAGCCGATCCTTTCTTCTAGTCAAGTTGTGCCACAAAATTCTCTTCTCTCTAATTCTATTCAGTACCTCATTATTAGTTATGTGATGTACCCATCTAATCTTCAGCATTCTTCTGTAGCACCACATTTCGAAAGCTTCTATTCTCTTCTTGTCTAAGCTATTTATCGTCCACGTTTCACTTCCATATATGGCTACACTCCATACAAATACTATCAGAAACGACTTCCTGACACTTAAATCTATACTCGAGGTTAACAATTTTCTCTTCTTCAGAAACGCTTTCCTTACCATTGCCAGTTCACATTTTATATCCTCTATACTTCGACCATCATCAGTTATTTTGCTCCCCTAATAGCAAAACTCATTTACTACTTTAAGTGTCTCATTTCCTAATCTAATTCGCGCAGCACCACCCGATTTAATTTTACAACATTCCATTGTCCTCGTTTTGCTTTTGTTGATGTTCATCTTATATTGTCCTTTCAAGACACTGTCCATTCCGTGCAGCTGCTCTTCCAGGTCCTTTGCTGTCTCTGACAGAATTACAAGGTCATCGGGAAACCTCAAAGTTTTTATTTCTTCTCCATGGATTTTAATACCTACTCCGAATTTTTCTTTTGCTTCCTTGAGGTAATCACTATTATTACAAACGTAAAAGGGTATATTCTACGATGGTTGAGAAAGGTGCTCCACATCGTGTTCCGTCAGTATGTAACCAATTCTGTTGGAAGTACTGCCTGCATTAAGGGAGAAAGCCACTTCAGTGTTCACATCATTTACCCGATACATGTTTAGCCATAAAGCAACGCGAATATGATATATCAATCACTATACGAAGTAATGGCCGCTATCGACAAGGGATCTCAAGTTGATTCCGTATTTCTAGATTTCCGGAAAGCTTTTGACACTGTTCCTCACAAGCGACTTCTAATCAAGCTGCGGGCCTATGGGGTATCGTCTCAGTTGTGCGACTGGATTCGTGATTTCCTGTCAGGAAGGTCGCAGTTCGTAGTAATAGACGACAAATCATCGAGTAAAACTGAAGTGATATCACGTGTTCCCCAGGGAAGCGTCCTGGGACCTCTGCTGTTCCTGATCTATATAAATGACCTGGGTGACAATCTGAGAGGTTCTCTTAGGTTGTCCGCAGATGATGCTGTAATTTACCGTCTAGTAAGGTCATCCGAAGACCAGTATCAGTTGCAAAGCGATTTAGAAAAGATTGCTGTATGGTGTGGCAGGTGGCAGTTGACGCTAAATAACGAAAAGTGTGAGGTGATCCATATGAGTTCCAAAAGAAATCCGTTGGAATTAGATTACTCGATAAATAGTACAATTCTCAAGGCTGTCAATTCAACTAAGTACCAGGGTGTTAAAATTACGAACAACTTCAGTTGGAAAGACCAGATAGATAAAATAATGGGGAAGGCGAGCCAAAGGTTGCGTTTCATTGGCAGGACACTTAGAAGATGCAGCAAGTCCACTAAAGAGACAGCTTACACTACACTCGTTCGTCCTCTGTTAGAATATTCCTGCGCGGTGTGGGATCCTTACCAGGTGGGATTGACGGAGAACATCGAAAGGGTGCAAAAAAGGGCGGCTCGTTTTGTATTATCACGTAGTAGGGGAGAGAGTGTGGCAGATATGATACGCGAATTGGGATGGAAGTCATTACAGCAAAGACGTTTTTCGTCGCGGCGAGATCTATTTACGAAATTCGTCACCAACTTTCTCTTCCGAATGCGAAAATATTTTGTTGAGCCCAACCTACATAGGTAGGAATGATCATCAAAATAAAATAAGAGAAATCAGAGCTCGAACAGAAAGGTTTAGGTGTTCGTTTTTCCCGCTCGCTGTTCGGTAGTGGAACGGTAGAGAGATAGTATGAGTGTGGTTCGAGAAACCCTCTGCCAAGCACTTAAATATGAATTGCAGAGTAGTCATGTAGATGTAGATACCCATTCTGTAGGAAGGTAACAACACTATGGTCTTATAGCTGAGAAACGCTCAGGAGCAGAGATGACATGGACTGTAGGAACCAAGGTGCATATTACCCCTCCACGTTGAGCCTTACTTGAATCAGACTACAATGTCCTACTATCCTTGAAATGTCGCCACCGTGTATAAGTAGCATGCCTGTCTTTTCCTCGCTGCCAAGTAAGCAGTAACCGCACAGAGGAGAATTTCAGAGAATGGGTGCGCGAGTCCCGCAGCAGGTGTATCGTTTGTAAGGAGCCGGCACGACTAGACTCGGTTCCCGCGCCGCCGGCTGCCGCACAAGCAAACGAACAAGCGAGTGTCGCGAGGATATCGATTGCGGGGCAGCCGCGAGCCTGCAGCCGGCGTTACTGCGCCGCGCGCGCGGCCCAAGTTTGTGCCGCGTAATAGAGTGCGCACTGGCCGCCAGCTCGTCTGTCCCCCGCTTCCTCTTCCCGCCAGGCCGCCGCACGCGCACAATATTCTACGTGAGGCCGCTCCCGGCTCTGACCAGCGCCTTCTTGTTAAGCAGACACGCAGTAAACTCCGAACTCTTCAAGTGTCAGAATTGTACCTCGATAAAGTGCTGCCAGCAAGTAAAAAAGTCTCGCTACGGCATACGCCTTATGACGTCGGCCAGTACTAACTGTATGTGGACGACAGCTATAATCTTCCACAGCAGTGTCGTGAAGAAGAAGATATTGTAAATTCAGACTATACTATTTATTTACACTATAGTTGACATTATCGTCTTGAGAGATTTAGCAACTGTTTAGACAATTAAGATAATTCTCAGTTCTTGTTCCCCCTCAGCTGCAAATTTTTAATTAGATTACATGCTTCGGTCACTGTCAATTATCTTCAGATATATGTAGCATCAACAAAAGCAAAACGAGGATAATGGAATGTAGTCGAGTTAAATCGAGTGATGCTGAGGGAATTAGATTAGGAAATGAGATTCTTAAAATAATAGTAAAGGAGTTTTGCTATTTGGGGAGCAAAATAACTGATGATCGTTGAAGTAGACAGAATATAAAATGTAGACAGGCAAAGGCAAGGAAAGCGTTTCTGAACAAGAGAAATTTTTTAACTTCGAGTATAGATTTAATTGTCACGAAGTCGTTTCTGAAAGTATTTGTATTGAGTGTAGCCTTATATGTAAGTGAAACATGGACGATAAATACACTCCTGGAAATGGAAAAAAGAACACATTGACACCGGTGTGTCAGACCCACCATACTTGCTCCGGACACTGCGAGAGGGCTGTACAAGCAATGATCACACGCACGGCACAGCGGACACACCAGGAACCGCGGTGTTGGCCGTCGAATGGCGCTAGCTGCGCAGCATTTGTGCACCGCCGCCGTCAGTGTCAGCCAGTTTGCCGTGGCATACGGAGCTCCATCGCAGTCTTTAACACTGGTAGCATGCCGCGACAGCGTGGACGTGAACCGTATGTGCAGTTGACGGACTTTGAGCGAGGGCGTATAGTGGGCATGCGGGAGGCCGGGTGGACGTACCGCCGAATTGCTCAACACGTGGGGCGTGAGGTCTCCACAGTACATCGATGTTGTCGCCAGTGGTCGGCGGAAGGCGCACGTGCCCGTCGACCTGGGACCGGACCGCAGCGACGCACGGATGCACGCCAAGACCGTAGGATCCTACGCAGTGCCGTAGGGGACCGCACCGCCACTTCCCACCAAATTAGGGACACTGTTGCTCCTGGGATTTCGGCGAGGACCATTCGCAACCGTCTCCATGAAGCTGGGCTACGGTCCCGCACACCGTTAGGCCGTCTTCCGCTCACGCCCCAACATCGTGCAGCCCGCCTCCAGTGGTGTCGCGACAGGCGTGAATGGAGGGACGAATGGAGACGTGTCGTCTTCAGCGATGAGAGTCGCTTCTGCCTTGGGGCCAATGATGGTCGTATGCGTGTTTGGCGCCGTGCAGGTGAGCGCCACAATCAGGACTGCATACGACCGAGGCACACAGGGCCAACACCCGGCATCATGGTGTGGGGAGCGATCTCCTACACTGGCCGTACACCACTGGTGATCGTCGAGGGGACACTGAATAGTGCACGGTACATCCAAACCGTCATCGAACCCATCGTTCTACCATTCCTAGACCGGCAAGGGAACTTGCTGTTCCAACAGGACAATGCACGTCCGCATGTATCCCGTGCCACCCAACGTGCTCTAGAAGGTGTAAGTCAACTACCCTGGCCAGCAAGATCTCCGGATCTGTCCCCCATTGAGCATGTTTGGGACTGGATGAAGCGTCGTCTCACGCGGTCTGCACGTCCAGCACGAACGCTGGTCCAACTGAGGCGCCAGGTGGAAATGGCATGGCAAGCCGTTCCACAGGACTACATCCAGCATCTCTACGATCGTCTCCATGGGAGAATAGCAGCCTGCATTGCTGCGAAAGGTGGATATACACTGTACTAGTGCCGACATTGTGCATGCTCTGTTGCCTGTGTCTATGTGCCTGTGGTTCTGTCAGTGTGATCATGTGATGTATCTGACCCCAGGAATGTGTCAATAAAGTTTCCCCTTCCTGGGACAATGAATTCACGGTGTTCTTATTACAATTTCCAGGAGTGTAGTTTAGACAAGAAGAGAATAGAAGCTTAAGAAATGTGGTGCTATAGAACAATGCTGAAGATTAGATGGGTAGATGACATAACTAATGAGGAGGTATTGAATAGAATTGGGGAAAAGTTTCTGGCACAACTTGACAAGAAGAAGGGACCGGTTGGTAGGACATGTTCTGAGGCATCAGGGGATCACCAATTTAGCATTGGAGGGCAGCGCGGAGGGTAAAAATCGTAGAGGGAGACCAAGAGATGAATACACTAAGCAGATTCAGAAGGATGTAGGCTGCAGTACGTACTAGGAGATGAAGCAGCTTGCACAGAATAGAGTAGCATGGAGAGCTGCATCAAATCAGTCTCTGGACTGAAGACCACAACAACAACAAAAGTAGTTGCGTCAGCAATCCGTCTGTCAGAACCACAGATCAGAGTACTTTTGTACTTGTGGTGCAACTACTTACATCTGAAGATGATACAGAGTGATTGAAACATGTAATCTAATTAAAAATGTGCAACTGAGACGTAACAAGAAATGAGAATACCTTAACTGCTTATTTACTTATACATTATTAATTTGCTTCCATGGTAGTTTCTCGAGATTTGCGTGACGATTTTCCCACGTTAAAAATTTGTTGCTTTACGATAGCTAACTTTAATCAACGCTTTCAATACATAAAACTGCGATCGTGAAACTTGACGTAAGTAGCTTCAATGAGACTCACTTTTATGATTCCATACCTCAGTCGGTAAAAACTTTGTTGGCAGTCTGTCCTTTTCAAAACCGTTTTTCTCAGGAACGGATAGACGCATCAATTTCAAATCTGTGTCACGTATTAAGGTCTCCGGTCAACTGGCGATGTACGAAAGTGAAGCTTCAGAGTCAGCGCGATTAGAAGATACGGCAATTTATGTCAAATTTTTTGGTACGCGCGAACTCACTCATCAAAGCCTACTCCGTATTTCCTGTTCACCTAGAATCGTTAAATCCGCCAAGAAGCAAGGTTTCACGATACAACCAAAAAAAAATTTCCCAAACTTTTTTTTTCCAAGAACGCACAGACGTATCATGTTGAAAATTGTGTTACTATCGTAGTGATATAATAAACATTATTCTCTAGGTCAATGCAATCAAAAGATACGTCCATATATGTCACATACTTTCATTAATCAAAACCTGCCAGGGTATTTCCCGTTGATTTAGACTCATGGAACTCGCCAAGAAGCAGAGTTCCACAGTACAACCGAGGTACAAATTCCGAAAATGGTTTGTTGTCCGTCGGCCTGTTAAGGCTCCTTCCTATCAGGAACGATTTCATACATCTAGTTCAAATTTATGTCAAGTACTAATGTCTATGGACTCTTGGCGACGTAAAAGTGCGAGGCAACAAGAGGAGAACCGCACCGGAAATGACCGCGGAGAAGCCCTCGGACGTTGGCGCGCCAGGTACATATAGTCTGCGGCCGCGAGCTCGGCTCCAGTTCACCACCGGCAATGGAGGGTGAAGCTTTGACAATGCCAGCCAATCGTGCTGGCGAAACGTCAGTAAAATCAATAGATGAACGTCGGCCGAAGAACTCGAGACAGAAGCCAACAGGCAGTTTGTCAACAAGTGGCCACGAAAGCCTTAACAATTTTGTATAATTAAATTTGTACAGAACATTGAGTGTGCTAGTCTTACTCGCTCCTGGCCAGTTTCTACAAAGACGGACGACTTTGTGGTGACCATGTTTGTAGACGACTGACGTGGCCTGTTCATGAAACGTTCCACCTCAAATATCACCCTCCTCTTTCTTGAAATTCAGTTGTTTCTTCATCTGAGCAACGGGGAAGGAGACGCTGGCTGATGTCTCAGGAGAATACAGGGCTGGACGTGAAGGTGGGGGTAGAGGTGGGGATGCGGCTGGGGATGGAAGTAGGAGCGGGGGTTGAGGCAGAATTTGGTAGCCGAAGTAAGGCAGCGAGTGTGACTGTGCCTCGTGCAGAATGAGAAGAGGCACTGTCGTGGAGCAGGAACACCACCACCAAAAACATCGTCACCTTCCCCGATAATGGATGCGTCTTCACCTCTTTCAGTTAAGTGTGATGTGACATTTATGTGTATAGATGATCAGGTAAGCTTTGAGCTATGTTAGAATTTTTGTTAACCACCAGAAGTGTGAAGGACCTTTGGTGTAAACCAGAATAAGACCGTGGTACCTGCACATATCCTCTCTCTGTTCCAAGATTTGGAACTTTCACTCTAAATGGGTGCAATTTGTTTAACTGCAGTTACTTCTATATTTTCACAGTAAATGATAACAGCTAAACAGTTACAGCATAAAGGTTTATGGAAATCCTTGACCACGATTTCGGGATATCTATATGTAATACTCCTGAACAGGAAGACAACTTCATTAGCAAAAAACTTAGCAATGTAACTGAGATAAAAGATAAAAAAGCAAACACTTACAGTTTTAAGTAACTATGAAAATTACCAAAGTATTACAATCACAAAAATCTTTCGTCACTTACTAAAATCACATCCTGCAGTAGAGAAACAATCGTGCGAAAGGCGTCGTCAGTAGGTACAATTAAAATATCACCTCCATCTGTACAGCATAATTATGAAGAGATGGTCGATGCGAACACGGCGTATTATCAGTACATAGTCTGTGAAACAGCGTGAAGTGGTCGTAGAAGCACTAGGGCACACAGTTTCACCGAGAGAGGGCGCTTGTTCGTATAAATTTTAAAGGTTGTGTTAATCAAACCCTCTGTCTTAACAAATAAAACATATCAGAACCAATTAAAATACCTACACACAATAGAAAATATGAACACTAATTTGCCTGTGTCCTAGTGTGAAGCAGGTGAAGGTTGCGCTAAGGAACACGTCTAACGAGAGACGGCACTAGTGTTATGCGCGAGAATTTCGCGCAAATTAAAGACTAGGATACATAATAGCGAATACAAGGAAAATCTTGTAGTAAATCGAAACCATCCGTCGTCATGAATAAGAAACATAACATAATCATTTAAACCACACATACACATCGAAAGCCGCGAACAACAATCATTCAGAAATATGTAAAATCCCAACAAGACAGGAAAGGAGCGTCTCACCAGCATCAACAGACAAGAAACCTAGCTTCTAGTCAGCCAGACTACATTACGTTAGAGCAAGAAGGGGTTTCAAACTATCAAAAAAAATTTTGTTTCTAAGCTGCACCTATTCATTACGAATAGATCCAACTTTTTGAGATAGATGTCTGAAAATTTCAAATCCTCGAACAGGCCCAGTTTGTAGCCCTTACTCACCTCATGTAGCAATTCTACGTCATCCAGTTTACGTGGCGTATGCTGTAACAGCAATAGATGTTCAGCAAACGTGGAATTCTACACTTTTTCACCATTTTTACCTAGCATGTGTTCTTCATATCTTACTTTAATAGGTCTACCTGTCTGTCCAATGTAATAGCTGGGGCAGTCGTAACAAATAATTTTGTAAACTCAGGATATAGTGACAAGTTCTGCCCGTGCCCCAATAGTATGACTCACTCTTTCTTTTAAGCTGTTATTTACAGAAAAGGCAACTCTATATTTACTAAGAATATAAAGTTTTTACTAAAATTATTAATGGTCAGTGTACACCTTCGTAATGCTATTCACCCCAACCATGCCAATATTCAATAGGCTGCTTTCGGTCAGCTGCTAGTGTCAGTAAAAAAAAATTTAAAATGGTGTAGCTCATCGAATAATAACTTTTTCCCTCATTTTGGCTAACGAAATGGGTCAAATGGCTCTGAGCACTGTGGGACTTAAGTTCAGAGGTCATCAGTCTCCTAGAACTTAGAACTACTTAAACCTAACTAACCTAAGGACATCACACACACCCATGCCCGAGGCAGAATTCGAACCTGCGACCGTAGCGGTCGCGCGATTCCAGACTGTAGCGCCTAGAACCGCTCGGCCACCCCGGCCGTCTTGGGGTGACATACAGGTGACTTATTAGTGCAGTGGTTCATCCATTTCTTTGACTTCAACCGGTGCTGTGCTGCTTGGCGACAGATGCTAGTTATCCGCGTGCTGGCGCCAGCTGTAAGCGGCTACTGTGGAGAGTGCCGCAATCGGCAAGGGTGGGCAGTCTGTTGTGCGTCTGTGTCCTGGAGTATCGCAACAGTGTTCGTAAAGTGCTGGCTGCGATTAGCTTTTGGAGCTACGGTAAATGTGCCACTGCAGTAGTGCGACGCTTGACCAAGGTTTGTGCAGCGCGTTGATGAGTTGCATTTGTACTGGAATCCGGATTCACGCCATCACTATACGAATTGTAGTTATCTACAACACCTTGAAGAATATTATACGCGTGCAGCTGATGTTGCAGGCTGAGAAAAATCTTTTGTGAATGGGTACATGGTATTTCTAGGAATACGAAATGCAACCGCTACGTTTCGTGTGTTACTTAATGTGGCCTATTCAATCCACGCATTGATCGAGTGTACACTCTTCCTAAAATTGTGGACTTTTGAGGTTTCGTTTACAGACTTGTTTGGTTCGGCTTAAATAAGGGAATTTATTATGAAGTTGTAACCACTGTGGTCGTTCAGTGTTAATGTTGTACGTCCCAATTGTAAGGAGTGATATCTTGTCTTAAGGTTTACCCTGATTTTCAGAGTATCCATTTACATGTAGACTAGCACAGTGAAAAGGTGGATTCGTGGTCAAGAGAAGTATACTAGTATCAAATAGATATATTATTAGGCCTACAACTTCGCTTCCGCAGTTTTGCAATAGATGACAGTAGCGGCAAGTAGGGTTCGGGTGGTTGGTCATAGGTGTCATACAATAAGTTTAGGCGTCTTTAAACATAATACCATAATAATATTAGTCGATTTGTGATTCCATAATAAGGTTATTCTCGATTAAGTACGTCAGCCTACGTACCCATTTCTCGCCATTTACGAGAAGTTTTAATGTTCTGCTTTAACATGAAGAAATCTGCGGCTGTGTCTCTTAAAATGCTAGGTAAAACCAATGGTGAAGGAACAATTAGTGGAAGAACGTGCGGAGAATGTTTCCAACGCCTTAACAACGGTGATTTTGACGTCGAAGACCGGCATAGCAGTGGAAGAGAGAACGTTTTCGTAGCTACTGAAAGAGACGAAGACAGTCACAAGACATCATTGTCGAAAGCAGTTGATGCATTCGAGTCCAGCATTGAAACACAATACAGCGATAGACACGTAAAGATAATTTTGCAGCAAGTCAGTGCTCGACCCCATGTCACAAAACCCGTCAAAATATACATGGAAACGTTGAAATGAGAAATCCTATCCTTCCCGCCGTATTCTCCATACGTTGCTCTCTCTGCCTACTACCTTTTTAGATCAGTGGCATACAGTCTGGCTGATCAGCACTTGCGAT
Organism: Schistocerca piceifrons; assembly: GCF_021461385.2. NCBI lineage: Eukaryota > Metazoa > Arthropoda > Insecta > Orthoptera > Acrididae > Schistocerca > Schistocerca piceifrons. The sequence continues at coordinate 59,953,925 of NC_060139.1, forward strand.
CATATGAACAAGTGCAAAATTGAATCGATTCATGGATCCCCACAAAAGACGCCCAGTTTTCTCACCACGAGACTCGTATCCTATTCGAAAGATGGGAGAATGTAGTGGCCAGCGATGGGCAATACTATGAATATAACTTTTTTGTACGTTTTTCACGTTAAGGCCCCGAACTTCGAGTAAAAATGGCGGAAGCAAAGTTGTAGACCGTGTTGTTTGAGGAAGAAATATCTGAGTGTCTACGTTTGGAGCACAGCAGTGCATGGTAGTGAAACATGGGCTGTGGGAAAACTTGAACACAAGAGGATCGAAGCGTTTGAGATGTGGTACTACATAAGAATATTGAAAATTAATTGTACTGATAAGGTACGGAATGAGGATGTTCTAGGGAGATTCAGCGAGGAAAGGAATAAATGGAGAAAAACTGACAAGAAGAAGGGACGGGATGGTAGGACGACAGGATGGTAGGACATCTGTTAAGACATCAGGGGATAACTTCTATGACACTAGAGCGACCGGCCGGCCGCGGTCAGCAAGCGGTTCTAGGCGCTTCAGTCCGGAACCGCTACGGTCGCAGGTTCGAATCCTCCCTCGGGCATGGATGTGTGTGATGTCCTTAGGTTAGTTAGGTTTAAGTAGTTCTAAGTTCTAGTGGACTGATGAGCTCAGGAGTTAAGTCCCATAGTGCTCAGAGCCATTTGAACCAGAGCGTTAGCGTGAAAAGTAGAGGAAAAGAGAGATTCGAATACGTCCAGTAAATAACAGAGGACATAGTTGAAAAATAAAAATAAATAAAACAACGTGCTCTGCAAGACCTGCAACAACCTCCAAAGCCAGCACCATCTCCGGACTTGCCTGCAATCGAGAGCGAATGGTATATAATGTATATGAGACGTGACTCGCGTGACACGTCAGCCGAGAACTCGTACGGAGCTACGTGAACAGGTCGAGCTGGCGTGGCACAACGTATCCCAGGACAGTATTTGCCACCTGTACGATCGACTGTATGCCAGAGTCAGCGCCTGCATTGCCTCCCTTGGAGGCTGCACCACTTACTAGTATGGGTTTTTCGGCATGGGTCGATATCTGGTACCTATGGAGCTATTGATCTATAAATGTTATACTCCATAAGCACTGTTACAACAATAAACCTTGAGTGAATTAGGAATCTTAAAACGCGTCTACTAAGTTTTTCTGGCAATTTATTTTTACAGACTTATTATGGTGATTGATGTGGGATGAGGGGGGGGGGGGGGAAGGGTGAGGTGACATTAAAACCTCAATTGTGATAAGTTGGTTTCGTGCAGCTGGGATTCAACTTCAATTCCCCGTATCGAATGATAGAAAAGAGGAAGTTATCAAATGTAGAGGTAGAGGTGAGAACTGCGCAAGTAAGCAGGATGCGTGACGACATACAGTTTTCTAGACGAGAGAACGCTTGGTAGAAATGCTCCTGTTAGTGTCTGCGAGTGCTCCGATTTTCGACCCAACACATTGTCAAGCAGAAGTGAAATCGGATGTTAGCAGAGGAGGAAGTGACGACATTACAACTCGAAAAGACGCGGTGTAATATCTCTTTATACTCGATGAATTATTCTGATACAATTCTACCCTTGAATGACGTTTACTAATTTTCTATCTTCATACTCGCAGAATGCATGCGCAAAGTAGTTTCATACAATAGCTATGCCATGAGCGCATAATTATTCTTTATAGTACTCTTTCTGGTGGTTGTTAGAAGAAAAGCATCCGAGATTGTCTTCGTGCCGATTAGCCTGAGCTTTGTTTGAAGAACTGTAATCTGATTATTGAGATTTATGACAAGATAACTGATACGAAATTGTACGATTAAAAGGGAAATATATATATATATATATATATATATATATATATATATATATATATATATTGCTCCTTCATACAAAAGGTGTGTATTTGACATTTGAGAATTAATGATATGCATCGATATATTGCGTAGTTGTTAATCAGAAGGGAACTTCCGAAAGACTGAATACTAACCTGCATTTAATAATCCAAGAGCTCCATCACTTCTTCGGAAGGTTAGACTTCATCAAAGCTAAATATCCGCTTGATCTGAGGTTTCCCGACTGATTATACGTACAACGCTCCCAAAATTACGAGGCATTTTATTTGTACAGATTAGCAGACTGCCGCAAAGCACGAGCCTCCAGAGAAGAAGAATCATCGCCTGATTTCATTCTAACAAGTAAAATTTCTGAATCATTTTGAGTGTCTGAGCTATGACTGTGTTTCATATCATGAATGATTGATTGCTCGAACGAATTGAGAACTACATAATTACAGACATAGGAGGAAACATTACAACGGGGCATACAGGCTGTCGGAAAAGACTTTCCCTGATTATATAAATTGGTAACTCAGGCTAGAAGTAAGATACAAATATGAAACTTGTGTCGAATTGTTTCAAACTATCAAAGTTTTTTTTCTGTTTTAGGTTTGCAGCACGTAAGTAGTGAATGAGGTATAGTGCCCAAGAAGCCATGTTAACCAAAGAGGAGAAGACACAGTATGTCTTGTGGTACCATGAGACACGATCACCAACCACACTGCAGATACACTTCCAGACAACATTTGGAAGGAATCCACCTGCTGTCAAGAGCATTAAAGCCTGGTATGAGAAGTTCAAGAACACAGGATCGGTTGCTGACCTTCCGAGGTCTGATCGACCAAGAACCTCAGCAGATAGGGCGGAAGCTGTAAGGCAATCTTTTCTGCGACGTCCGAAGAAATCGGTGCGCAGGGCCTCACATGAAGTACAGCTGCCAAAAAGCTCACTCCATGACATTTTACTCAAACGTTTATTGTTTCGTGCATACAAAGTGCAAATCGTTCAGGCCTTGTTGCCCAATGGCAGTACACGTCGAAATGACTTTGCGGTCGAAATGCTATCACGTATTGAGGACGATGATGGTTATCTCACAGGAATTGCCTTTTCCGACGAAGCGACCTTTTTTGTCAGTGGAGTAGTGAATCACCATAATGTGCACATTTGGGGTTCACAACCCCTTGGCGAGGTCATGGAGTGCACCAGAGTCAGTCCAAAGGTGAATGTTTGGTGAGCGACATTGCACGATCGAATTACCGGGCCATTCTTCTTCGCTGAGGCTACCATCACATCAGCAGTGTATCTGGACACGTTGCAACTGTTTGCTGTTCCTCAGCTACTTCTGTATCACCCCGATGTCTTGTTTCAGCAAGACGATGCACCGCCTCATTGGGGTTTGGACGTCTGTGCCTACCTCGATATGACCTTTCCTGGGCTATGGATTACGTGATGGGCCAACGGTTTGGCCTCCACGCTCTCCTGACATAACCCCATTAGACTTCTTTTTATGGGGTTATGTCAAGGACGAGATCTACCAAACACGTGTACCAGGTCTTGAAACCCTGCGGCAACGGATAACCACAGTCGTTGAATCGATCCCTACAGTGATGTTGGCTAATGTGTGGGCGGAAATTGAATATCACCTAGATGTGCTATGTGCTACCAAGGGTGCTCATGCGGAATTTAACTGATGTGTGAAAAAAACTTTGATAGTTTGTAAACAATTAGACACCAGTTTCATATTTGTATCTTACTTCTGGCCTGAGTTATCAATTTATGTAATCAGGGTAAGACTTTTCGGACACCCTGTATATTCTTAACTGACAGCACGCAGTTACACAGGCGAGAGGAATGTCGTCGCCTAACTACGGGGACTGTGGGTGGTACAAAACTCTTAAAAGGACGTTGAACAGTAATCTGAGTGCCCAGAAGAAGAAATTAGCTAGCCAATCGGGTAGGTGGTTACGCCCAGGGAGAAAGATCTGGAGAACGCAAAGAGATCGCCCTGGAGAGAAACCTGTCAGTGAGGCGGCGGAGGGGCCGCATCGAGGCTATAGTCGAGAGAGGACGTAGGCTTCTGAGGGTCCTCCGCTGCGTCGCCAAAGTCGAACACCCTCCTCCGGCCACTGCCAACGCAAACCTCAACCACCGACGCCATGCCTCCACCGGGACACGGCGCTGGCAGTCTGCACTGCGTCGTATCCGGCACAGGCAGCAGTCCAATCATTGCATCTTAAATGCGCTACAGCTCCCTCATCCAAGTTTGCGTTCCAGGTCTGTTTGTTCAATAGCAAGCACGAATTAACAGTCGTGGTGGCGAACCTGTCAATTTTTTTATTGGTGTGATTCTGTGTGGCGGTATTCAATCTTCGACTGGTTTGATGTAGCTTTCCTCGCTACTCTATGCTGTCGCAAGGCTACTGCAACTTACAATCTTCTGAATCGGCTTACTGTATTTATCTCTTCGTCTCCCTTTGAGACTTTTACCCCCTCCCCCCACCCCACACACACTTGCCTCTAACACTAAATTGGTGATCGCTTGATGTTTCGGAATGTGTCCTCTCAACCGATCCATTTTTGCGGTCATGATGTGCCACAGAATCCTTTTCTACCCAGTTAGCTTCAGTACCTCCTCATTAGTTACGTGACGTACCCATTTAATCTTCGGCACTCTTCCGTAGTACCACATTTCAAAAGCTTCTATTCTCTTCTTGTCCAGACTGCTTAACGTCCATATTTCTCTTCCATGCAAGGCTAAACCCCATACAAATAGTTTCCAAAAGATTTCGTAACACTTAAATCTATATTCGAGATTAGCAAATTTCTGTTGTTCAGAAATGCCTTTTTGCCATTGCTAGTATACATTTTATATTCTTTCTACTTCGCCATCATCCGTTATTTTGATGCTCAAATAACAACTCGGCTACTGAATTAAGTGTCTCGTTTCCTAATTTAATTCCCTCAGCATCACTTGATTTAATTCGACTACATTACATTTCCTTTGTTTCGTTTTTGTTGATGTTCATCTTATACTCTCCTTTCAAGACACTGTCAACTCCGTTCAACTGCTCTTGCAAGGTCTTTGCTGTTCTTGACAGAACTACAGTGCCACAGGCAAATCTCAAAGTTTTTATTTCTTCTCCCTGAACTTCAGTTCCTACTCCACATTTTTTTTCTGTTTCCCTAGCCCTGAAACTGGTGAAAAGTCTTCTGTCCATCTTCAGGAAACACACATCTACCTGGCTTCTCAACCGATAGCCCTCTGTTGTGGTTGCACCTGTGGTACGGCTATCTGTGTCTGCGGAATCCAAACTGATCTTCTCCGAGGTTGGCTTCTATCAGTTTTTCCATTCTTCCGTAAAGAAAAAGAATTAGTATTTTACAACCATTAGTTGCTGAACTGTGTAACAGCCACACCTGGCAGAACCTGCTCTTTGGAATTGGAATTATCTCTTCGTATTTGGAGTCTTACGGCATGCGCAGATTTCCGTGTTTGTTTTCATATTGATACAGCTAGTTATCTTTGCTCCAAAGGTCCCTTTAACTATCCTTTACGCGGTATCCACCTTCCCCCTAGTGGAGTGAACTTATAAATCTTCACATCTGTCCTCTAATTATTTTGCACTTCCCGCCAATATCACTTCTAAATGTTTGTATTCGTTTTCGCCTGCTTCAATTGCTGCATTTTTATACTTTTTTGCTTTCATGATTTAAATCCATAATCCACTGTTTTATCCAAGAAATTGTACTATACTTTGTCTTTTTACTTATTGTGTCTTCTGCTGCCTTCATTATTTCATCTCTGAAAGCTACCCAATCGTCTTCTACTGTATTCTTTCACCGGGTCTGTTCAATCGTTGCCTAATGATCCCTCTGAAACCCTGAAACACCTCTGCTTCTTTCAACTTATCGAGGTCCCATATTTTTAATTTCCTACCTTTTTGCAATTTCTTTCGTTTTAAGCTACAGTTCATAACCAATAAATTATGGTCAGAGTCCACATGCGCCCCTGAAAATAGCTTCCAATTTAAAATCTAGTCTCGAAATCTCTGTCTTACCAATATATAATCAGTCTGAAATCTTCCATTGTCTCCATCTCTCTGTGGCGCATACAGCCTTGTTTCGTAATTCTGAAACCAAGTGTTAGCGATAATTATATTATGCTCTGTGCTAGATTCTACAAGGCGGCTTCCTTTTCCATCCATTCTTCCAATCTATATTCAATTACAATTTTCCCTTTTTTCCTATTCCTACTATCAAATTCCAGTCCGCAGTCACAATTAAATATTCGTCTCCGTAGCTATGTGAATAATTTCCTTTGTTTCTTCAATATCTTCATCATCTGCGGAGCTAGATGTCATACAGACTTGCACTACAGTGGTGAGTGTTGGCTTTGTATCTCTCTTACCTATGACCACCTGTTCACTGTGCTGTTCGTAGTAACTTACCCACTTTCCTATTTACTTATTCCGTATTAAACATACTCCAGCATTACCCCTATTTAACTTTGTATTTATTGCCCTGCATTCACCAGACCACATCTCCTGTTCCTCATGCCAGTGAACCTCACTAATACCACTGTATCAACCTTCAAACTATGTGTTTCCCTTTCCAAACTTTGTAATTTACCTGCCAAATTAAGGAATCTAACATTGCAAGCTCTGATCTGTAGAACGTCCATTTTGTATTCATTTGATAACGACATCTTCCTGAGGAGTCCCCACCCGGAGATCCGAATGGGGGACTATTTTATCTCTGGAATATTTTACCCAAGGGGATGCCATTATCATTTAACCATACGGAAGAGGTGTGTGCCCTCATGAAAATTACGGCTGTAGTTTCCCATTGCTTTCAGCCGTTCGCAGCAAAAGACTAGAAAGACCGTTTTGGTTGATGTTACAAGACCAGAGCAATCAATCATTCGAACTGTGGCCCTGCAACTGGTGAAAAGTCTTCTGGCCATCTTCAGGAAACACACATCTACCTGGCTTCTAAACCATTACCCGTCTGTTGTGGTTGCACCTTTGGTACGGCTATCTGTATTGCTGAGACACGCAAGCCACCCCACCAACTGCAAATTCCATGGTTCATGGAGGGTGATAACGGGTTGTTGAGTGGTACTTAAGTAAATAAATTAGTGAAATCAAAGTGAAATATCAATTAGAATACAAATGAAAAAATTAGTTTAGTTTAGAGAGTTACATACTGGCAAACAGCAGGCAGAACAGCAGAGCAGAAGAGACAATGACCGTGAAATCAGCAAGTTCCACATAAGCGGACGCTGTCGATTCAGCCGTCAGGGCATCGCCCGACCGGCTCACGTGTTTCTCACTTGTCACATGTGAGCAAAGGCCATCACCTACACTCCAAGAGCCAATGACCGACGTTAAGAAGATTCTTTGAGAAGCTTTTCAACGTGACAGAAGAGGCAATGACCGGCTCACGTGTTTCTCAGTCCTCACATGTGATCATAGGCCCTCGCCTACATTCCAAGAGCCAATGACCAACGTTAAGAAGTTCTTCGAGAAGCTTTTCAACGTAACAGAAGAGGCAATGACTGTGAAGTCGTTCACCTCCAGTAAACTGAAGTGAATAAATACGCGAGTCGCAGTGGGCCCGAGAGACGAAGAAAAGAGAAGAGAGTAGCAGTAGTTTTCAGTCAGTTTCGGTGCTGAAGACCGTCATGCAAGAAGAGACTACATCATACACAGGCGCACCAAGTCCACCGCTGTAATGGAATAGCAAGCAGCAACCTTGGCGCCAGAAGACAGAAGTTAAAAGGTATTCGAAGTCTGATTTTTACGTACCCGGGAGACTCGTGAGGATGGAAAGGAGACGGCCTCACATCAGCAGTCACCTGTGAGCTGGGATGAAGATCTGACAGCCGAAGACTGGCAAGCAGGAGTCCGTTGTTCGAGTCCGGGACACTGGTCTTCCCCCGCTGCGCCACTCCGCTGGCCGATCCACAAACACGCGGCCGCTTAGAGAAGAGAAACACTGGGAGGCCACATCCAAGGTATCACCATCCAATGCACGACTTCGCTCGCAATAATTAAACGGGCCACCTCGCGCTGCGCGTCTCTAGTCAGCTGGGTGAGACGGCGACACGAGATACACACTGCCACGCGTAATCAGACGCCACCGCTGCTGCAGCAGAAGGCTTCGCAAACGACACAGCTGCCGCTCTCAGAGCCAGGACATCGAGTAAGGAAACAGTTGTACGAAACTTGCAATAAATGTTATCTTATGTAAAAATGCTGTTTCATTCTACGTCATATCCGAGCCAAGGAAGAACCCACCCTGCCCACATGTTGTTAAGAGAGAAAAATTAATTTATTTAGTATTTTCATGCCCTTTGCAGTAATGCTCATCCTGACAATTGACTAGCATCAAAAGAGAAAACCCAGTTGCATTTAGTGACAGAACTGTTACAGGGTGAAGCGGTAGTGTCCGCAGCTCGTGGTCGTGCGGTAGCGTTCTCGCTTCCCACGCCCGGGTTCCCGGGTTCGATTCCCGGCGGGGTTAGGGATTTTCTCTGCCTCGTGATGACTGGGTGTTGTGTGATGTCCTTAGGTTAGTTAGGTTTAAATAGTTCTAAGTTCTAGGGGACTGATGACCATAGATTTTAAGTCCCATAGTGCTCAGAGCCATTTGAACAATTTTTTTGAAGAGGTATTTCCATTTCACTCATAATTGTAAATCGTTAACTGTATATGTAAAGCTCTGGTCCAAATGCATTTTTGCTATTAAAAATAAATGTTTATGACTAATCTAATTACGTACTTGTTTCTGATGCTCCTAATCCTTTATTTGATATGCAAATGATGGACTGTAGTGCAGTTTCATATAATGTAATCAACAAGTGTCGAAACGAAGACCTTCAGGTGGCAAAAATGTAAACAATAAACGAATGTATAACCTTATGTAATCTTAGGACACTGAATTTTTCAATTCAAATAAGTATTGTACCATAGTATTTTTTAGTGTGAATAATGTTCCAATACAAACTTCTGAAAATAAATTTAGTTCTGTGGTATCCACTATCGAGGTTAGTATTTTCAGGATGAAAAGATAACCCCCACAACCATTGTCGAGGCAGGGATTATACATACCTGTGTAAACAGAAATGAAAACCCAAGAAATTTCACAGAGTGGTAGATGAAATTTTAGCGTTTCTACAAAGTGAGTCAGTGGAATGTGTGGTATGTGATCGACTGTGCGACAATGTACATGATGAGTAGAAGGAAAAAAATATGAACAGATTTCGAATACGTCCGCAGCTAATATGAGTCTGTAGTGCCATAAGAAAAACTACAAAATTTCTTGGACGAGCAAGGTACACATGTTACAGAAACTGGCGTTTGCGCGTTTCAAGGATGCTCGATATAATTTACAGGATGTGCAAATTAATGACCTACCGGGTTGTGCACATCAAACTGCGTGTGACATAGATTACAGTGATTTCAAGGGAAGCAGTGGATGCTTGTTTAACTGCAGTGAGTGCTACAGAATTGGAACACATAAGATACTGAAACTTCAAACAAATCGTCAACTTGACGATGCAAACTGCGGAATTTGCCCATAAAGTTATAGATGAGATAAACAAGCATATTCCATCATTCAGTAAGGAATCTGTTTCCAACCCCAATCACACGGCATTTGAAGAGGAAATGCATGTCAAAGGAACCTGGAAATTAGATGTACGAAGAGAGATCAATAAAGATCAACTAACATCAATGCCTTAACGCATTCGTATACAATTATGCCGATAGTTAATCTGGATGGTAAATTATCTGGAAAGTTGCTTAATTTGCTGCGAGAAGATGGAGGTGCTCTGCCCTCTACGATTTTTCCCGTGTGAGTGATCTTGCAAAGACAGTAGGGAAAATATACGTCACAGCAAAATAAGAGTAGGAAAATTGACGTAAGAGAACTTCAACTGTGGTACGAGCACTGCTTTTGGCAAACAGATGCTGAAAACAGCTTGCTTTTGCTTAATTTCTGGTCTGTGTATAAAAGTCATACTCCGTCACAGCAAACTATTCCTCCTGAGAAATGTGTGACAGTACAATTCATAGCACCTGCAACCTATGGACAAATCCAGCCTCTGGATGTTTGTATCTTCCGTGCCAACAAAACATATTATCGAACTGTCTGCAGCTGCACCTTAAAGGATAGCCAGTTTCACGATAAGGTGCGTGACGGACTGTTTCTAATTCGGTTGCATGCTATCACAGTCCATCAGTTCCTATCACCCTGTTACACCAACATGATTCTATATGCATTCTTTAAGAGAGGTACGGAGTTGAACGTCCTGCACGATTTGTAACTCCCAAGGAGTTCGCCTTCTATCTTGATGGTGTGAACCTTTGCGATCACTGTGGTGCGCCATTTTTCATTCGGTGTTCATGGTGGAAGTTAATGGTTTGTTTTGATCATTGCTTGAATATTGACGGTGTCTATCCTGGGAAGTGTAGCACGTACATCCCATAGAAAGTTGATGTCTGCATCTCCCGGATACTCATTTTCTGTCGCCCTCCTCATACACATGCTGAGTCATCAGCAGCTAATATTTTTCCTGTCATAACTGTTAACACAACAATTTCAAGTGAGTGTTACTAAAGATTGAACCTGCGACCTCTCACTCAAGGCATTACTTGTGAGGCTTTCTCATTTCTAGTATCGTATACTTTCAATGGTATGCGTTTACGCCATTAATTATGATAGTCACTGTATTCATAAAAACAGAAGCACGGGAAAGAAAAACAGCAATTTGAAGTTTTATCTAAAACCGTCATGTCTGTTTGAACAATTCAACCAACAAACCTACTACACGAATGTTAATGGGTTCTCACAGGTAACTTGAGCGTAGCTTGGAGCAACATATGGGGCTAGGCTTTATTTAATCAGAATCGGACAACGAAAATGAAGATGCCGTAATTTAAAATTTTGTCTTAAATAGGCTGCTCATCTTATTAGATCGAATGCGTAGTCATCTCGGTGTACTTCACCATAGAACCAATAGATGGAACTGACAGTTTCGTAATACGCGAAAGATGGTTCTGCTATTTTCGTAATACGCCAGAGAACCAATAGACGGCACTGATAATTTTGTGAACTGAGTGGCAGACATATTTTCGGAACCAAGCACTCCAGTCTTATCTTTACTAATACAAACTAACAGAGAATTTACTTGACTAGGGTATTCAGATTTACTGATTTCCAGTTTCGTGTTAAAAGTTTAACGACATTGCTTAGGTTAATTTGATATGTTTTATTCATATTATTTACTATGAAAATTGATTTATTATGTTTGCTTTTTGATGTGGGTCTCAACTCGTTACATTCTTACTTCGTTTTGTTTACGAAAAAAATACTTAAGGAACGGCGGATTCTTTCTGGAGACACCCAGTATGGCTTAGAGACAGAGGGCCATGCAGTCTCAAGAAACCAATAAAGATCGTGAGCACAGACTTGCTGCGGCTTGAGAACATCAGGCTGTAACTCCCTCTTTGGAAAGTACTTCCGAAAGCGAGGCGCGATTTACCTCTTGTTTAGAGTGTCATGCATTATTCCGCTCCTCGAACTCTTCACTCACAGACGCGACATCATGGAACCAGAAATTTTGACGAAAGTGGTGCAGGTGAGAAAGTTCTTGATACCCTGAATTCTGCTTATTCTTAACGATTTGCCATTTAAAACGTATATAATTCCCGGAAAGCTTATGTTTTGCCATGACCATAAACAAAGCACAAGGCCATAGAAATCACGCGAAGAAATCATTTCAAAGTCAGAAAAACAAATAGCTACACAGGACCAAGACAGATCCACAGGATTCCATATATATATATATATATATATATATATATATATATATATATATATATATATATATATATGTGAATGACCTTCCACTTAAGAACCAGAAAGCATAATTGGCATTTTTTGCAAATAAATACTTGTGTTATAATGAATCGTGTTAGAGAGAAAGGACAGTATAGCTTGTTAATGATGCTTTTCAAAAAATTCTCTGAAAATGGATCTCCTCTGATTCTGAAAGCAAACACTATACTCAGTTCTGCAGAACAAATAAAGTCACACGAACAATTGATGTAAGAGTCAATAAATAGTGTAGAATGCTCCAAGTTTTTGGGTTCACAAGTTGATGAAAACGTGAATTGGAGAAAGTGTGTTTGGTACTGAGCTGCTTAAACGATTAAGTACAGCTAAATTTGGTCCCCAATACTTACTTGTTTTGGAAACAAACGAATCCAACTCCTACCATATTTTTCACATTTGCTCTTTGTAATGTCTAATGGAATAATCTCTGGGCTAACTCATCACTCAGAAAAAAAATATTGATTACACAAAAGCGAACAAGATCAATAATATGTGGTGTTCACCCACAGTCAGCATCTAGTCACCTATTCAAGGATTTAGGTACTGTCGCAATGCATATATTAGCTATTTAAATTCGCCATATATAATCTATCAGCTTTTGAGAAAACATTTATGTCCCTACCTTCAACACTAGATGAAAAATGAAACGACTGTAATGACTTTTACTGCCAATTATTAAAGCTATCAGTGGCTCAGAAAGGAGTTGAATATACACGAATAACGACTGGTGGTCATTGTCCTAGTGACATAAAATTTCTGACAGGTAACAAAAGGAAGTTTTAAATCCAACCTAAAATCATTTCTTCTGGGCATCTTCTTCTATTCCATAGTCGAATTTCTATTTAACAACTGGTACCTTTTAATAAAAAAAAAAAAGAAATAAAAATTAAAAAGCCTTGTTTTCAAATGCAGTTGCGCGAGTAGAACTAAAAGAAATAATTCGTTCTTCAATGTTGACAAAAATTGACTCGTTCCATATCATTTCGATAAAAGAACCGTCAAGTGATGTATGGGACGTGTAACTAACTTCATAACTAACTAACGAACTGCTTCACATGCACCATTTAAAGAAAAACATTTTGATGATGTTCGATCCAACGAGGAGGAAGACAGAATTGGTTACCTTTTAGTGCTTCGCATATTTCATTTTAACACCTTCCCTCACACCTGTATTAAACACCCATTGAAGTGATTTTTCCTTTCATATTTTTGGCGGATGAGACTCCCAAACGTAACAGTAGCGTCCAATCCCTTTTCAGACTTGACAAAGAGTTTTTAAAATATTTATCTGTCATAGGTGTGCAATTCTTTTCATGTGATTTCGTATGTACGTAACAAATTTATATTCGTTACATATAACAGTGAAAAACTTTTATACAGGCTGGGGCAAATAAAAGTGTCCTGGAGAACAGAGTTCCATGATATGAAGAAACACAGAAGACTAAAGGAAATATGGTACTACACTGACAACAGCAGATGTTGAAAGTGACCACCATTCATATCTTAGCACTTTTGGGCCCTGGTCAGCCAGTTGCTGAAGACAGATCGTAGCTGTACTACTGAAATTACTGCAGTCTCATCCGAAACATTCTGCTGTGGTTATTGAAGACCATGAGGGTTTTTGGATACACGTCAGACTTGAGCCATCCCCCCCCCCCCTTTCCGCCTCACACACACACACAGAGACAGACACACACACACACACACACACACACATACACACAGACAGACACACACACACACACACACACACACACACACACAGAGAAAATAATCGCCCACTGACAAAGGTGACCTGGGTGACCAGCTACGGCCGCGATCAGACTTGTGTAAATGTACCCCAAGGTTCGGGCAGCTGATTGGGCAGTTGCCCTATCCTGTTGAAAATAACTGTAGGTCTTTTTCTCCTCCGTTAGTGCTGCCACAAATTGACGTGCAATCGTATCCACTCGCGGGCCCCTTTTATTTTTTCCACCCTGTACAAACATTTCCCTCTACGTAGAATGTTCCTACAGTGCATCAGACGTTACGTTCGCACTTAAATCTCAAGTAACGCTTTCATCTACGTGTCTCACAAAGTAAAATGATTACAATGGTACAAGAAAAGCTAAATTGTACGAAGACGAATGTAGGAAATTTAAAAGAGAGGAAAACATTTTTTTTCGTGGCCTTCTACTGAGTTCAGTTAGGACTTAACACGTTTACAAACGTCTTTCACTTCCAGTGGGATCATGTTTCGCATCTGCTTGCTCTAGCAACATTGTTTCGTGTAGAATACAAAGTAGGATACACAAGGACGCGAGTTTGCTCTGCCTGTGTAACGTATGAGAAGGTGAAAAGCCCGCGTGCTGCCACAGACGTGTCTAAACATAGCGTTTCTGCAACGTACGCTTCATGAGAACGAACGTCTCTTTGTTTGCATGTTAGCCGTTACTGTACAAAGCTCGTATTCTCCATAGCCGGCAACACATGAAGGAGCGGTGGTACGTATCCCTAAACATCATTGGATTGTAGTAACACTGTTCGCTTGTTTTGCTACCACAATCGCGATTTTCAAATTCAGGAAACTGTACGTGTACACATCACATATATAAACAAAGAGATCATACTTTTTTCCTTTTTGCACAGTGTGATTCATGTACATTCTCCATGAAATGTCACAGAAATTTAGAGAGGCTCTGCGAGGAAGACACAAACGACTCTCTGTAAAATCACTTATTATCCACAAGCTTTATAAGAAAACTGCATTCAGTTGTCTATGCTTCTTCATTGACCTGTTCGTGTCCATTACAAGAGGATCGCATATAATTGCTAGTCTGAATTGCATTAGACAGGCAATCTCCTTTTTAACACTGGACGATAACGAAGCATAGCACAATGGAGACGACTGTAGTATCAAATTTCGATCTAGACTGTTGTTACAATTCCTCAGTTACCTCCAAGTGAGCTTAGGACATAGTTGAAAACAAGGTTGTTGCCTATATTCTTCATATTATTGTGTATGCGTCAAGACAAAAAAAAGCACCTCTTCATGTATCCCACAGTGTTTATATATAGCTAAGAGGAAGCAAAGGATCGTGTTACATAGCCTATACCAGTTTTTGATAAGTCACTTTCTAAGTGAGGAACAGTCACCACTCAACTTCCAGAGGTTTGTGTGTAGGGGGCGCTGTTTCTCCTGATAGCCTATATGTAAATAACATTCCATCTCACATAAAGCAGGAATAGTGACAGTTTCTGATGATACGACCACCATAAATAAAAAAAAGGAGGAGTGCAACAATAGAAGAATCAAAAATAAAATAATTAAAGTAATAATGCTTGATTACAGGATGAGAGTGAGATCTTAGAGAATATTAAGAGGCAGGTGAGGGAAGGCGACTGAGTAACTGTATATCAGCTCATAAATGATTCTTGTGCTGTTGTACCTGCCGTTACGGGAGGCCAAAGATTTATTTGCCCAAGCAGAATATGTAGAAATGATATTCTATTTATTGATACCAGGACACCACCTGAATATTACCGGAACAGGAGTGTCTCATTTGTTCCTTGCAAAAACAGAGGCATATATCCAGTAATTTGTTTCGTAGAAGCAACCTCAGGGATATCATTAAAAATTTAATTACCAAACAGTATATCCAGTATTTTGTTTCGTAGAAGCAACCTCAGGGATATCATTAAAAATTTAATTACCAAACAGTATTTCCATCAGGTATCATGCTATTCTATACGCAAAGTATAAATAAGAGGATCGATTTAACTACATTTCGTTGTTTTATAAATATTTATTCTGCCAAAATTAGTGTAAGTTCTACATAAAGTATAAGCTTTAAGATTCTCTAACCATGTTTTATAAATGTTATAAAATAAAATTGCTTCTCTACTTCTTAAATCACCATTGTCGTGAATCAGGTGGGTGGTTAAACAGTTTTACTGCCAACTGAATTACTAAACCTTATGGTAGGTTCGAGAAGGATGACTAACTCTTCTGCAATCCTCTGCAAATCCATGTAGGCCTCTCATAACGAGTGGGATGCGGAAGCTGAAATGCGCATCATCATCATCATAATCATCATCATTTCTCGTTCTTGAACCTGCATTCTTCAGTGTCATTAAACCACTTGGCGTAAAAGACTCATATCCTTTCAGTAACTTTACAGTTCCTGAATTGCTCACATTATCGCTAATTACTGAACTTTTCAAAACAAGTGCAGTGCACAGTTTTTGTTTAAGTCTGTTCCAACATCTTTCTATATTCTGTTTCATTGAGAAGCTTTCGTTAAAACTAGAGATGACTTTCATACATCAGTAGGTATGTGTTCTCATTCTGTATCTTAATGAATATGGAATTGCTGTGAGTAAAAACTGACTAACAAAATGACTTATTCTTATGATATTTGAAGAGAGTAATAGAATGGTAACGAGATTTTTTCCTCTCACATTCAGAGTATTTCTAATTCGATTATTTATCTTCTCCTTCACTCACCAAAGTGTCATTGTTCTTCTTCTTGTCTCAGCACAGTGTCGAATGAGAGGTCATAGAGACTGATGTTAGTACGAATAGCACTGCGTATCCTATTGGTTACAGTATCCGTTAACTGAAAGGAGTTAATACATTTTTCATTTTGTTATTTTTCTTTGTCTCCTTCTTCTGCTTTGTGTTCGTCATTTCTTTGTCACACATAACACACTGCCACTGCACAACGCTGATTACGTTTCCGAAAGTGTACCCGGACAGTGATTTCTTCATCAAATCCACAAGATTTCTATCTTGATCAGTAATTGATTTATATTCTAAATTCTGGAACGTGGTACATCAATGTGCGAATTTGATCCTTCCACAATACTACTTCCAGGTGATATTGCAGGTCAGAACCGATGTAACTTGCGTATAGGAGCAGCACTGAGCGATGAACCTCCAGAAATGCGACAGTCAACGCATAGAACGTTAACATTGTAGGTATTTCTAGAACATTCAACTGTCTTCATGATTCCTGTTTCAGTTACATATCTCTTAAACCGACCTTACATTATCATCCACCTAAATAACAGAATTACATTACTCCTCATCTAGCATGGTTTGAGGGTTTTCCTGTAACTAATGTTGAGTTTTACGGTGATGCTTTTCTTCTCTCCATCATCTTGATAGTCATTCTTGATGTTGTATGACTCTGTTTCTCTCAACAAGGTGGAAATAATATCAGGGAGTTCATAAGTTCAACGTTTTAAGTAAATCTCCAGAATCCCCTGGATACCTATCTCATTATGAAAGTAGAAATTGTTGTTCCTCAGTGCAATGTTGAAACATAAGTTGAGCAAGCAATTTAAAATACGTGACAGAACAGATTTAAAATGAGGTTAAAGACAGTAGCTATAACTGAGTTTTAACTGACAGGATAAACTACATACAATGATCAATGTCATCCATTGTGGAGCTGTCAGCATGTGCTTAAATACATCCTAGTTCATCTAGAGTTCAGGAACTAAAAATAGAAGTCGTTTAAGCCTTCCTGTATCCTCCTGCATACAAGCCATCGTCTGTGATTAAATTTGTCTGGTTACTGGATAAGTTGTTAGTTCAAAAGAACGTAACCTGAATAATGTGGGAAAGATTACAGCTAATCATTTTCATTTGATGTAAATAGTATTCTTAATATTGATTGAAAGTAATTATGTATCATTACGAAGATTCATTTCGATCAGTTACTCGAAAGTGTTACTAATTGTGAAACTACAATTTAGTGAAAACGTAATTACTTAGTGAAATAATATGGTTACCACTCTCAAAGTGGACAATACTTTTGAATGTTACTGTGTCAGATTGAATTTTAGCTTATGTAAAATTAATTATTCAACTATATATTACAATGGCCATTGTATTCTCAATAGAATATGCAGATTATCATAGAATTCAGATCTTCAGTTACTATTATATTAAACAGCGTCTTTCATTTGAAATCATTGTGCATTTAATATTTTTAAAATAAAGTATTTTTTTCTCATCTGTGACACTTGTTTGTTAGGATGATCCTGTTCCTGGTAATAATGACTTTAGTAAGTAATTAACATATGGTTAGAATTAAAGTCTTACACATATGTTATATTGTCTGAGAAATGACTCTGCTACACCATCAAGTTTTTTCCAGTTTTAATTTTCTGAAATAGTGTGGTCTTACTTCATGTCAAACTGCAAGCATGATATAGTAACCCAGTAGCAATAATTGTTTTCGTGAAGGCTCTTCATACAGTTGTGGGTAACTATTAATATACTATGGCCACACAACACTCTTCTTTCAGCAATTATCTTGAAACCCATCCCTAAATATATAAATTGTACTATGGCCTAAATACTGAATGTTCATTTCATCCATAGAGCCTTCATGCATTCACTGACACCATACCATCGACATATAACCATTTGCATGTGCTTTCCTCGCATTCTGTTGCCGTCTTCCAGCTGTTTTACAGCTAACATCCAACTCTCTACCCGACATCAACACTTAATTCTCTTCAGAAACACATACACAGACATGCAACACAAACGTATATTTCACATATACACAACATTTTGATTTTTATATGGGGATCATCCTCAAATGAAGGTTGATGTCCCACAAATAAATTCATATTGCGCCAAGGTTTTCCAAAGGTTTCCCTTTGATTTAAGGCAAATACTGGAATTGGTAAGATCCTCCCATTTCTTCCCAATTGGGATCCCCCATTTGCCCTACTATCATCTTGTCTGATAATTGGCTGAATAGAACCATTCCAGTAGGGGGATACAAGTATACCCATATCATTAAGCTAACATTAAATAAAAGTGGTGAATCATCGTTAAGAGGTGGCACGCATATTGATGTGAGAATGTACAAGTCTCGAGAAAGTGAAAATTTACTTGATATTCCAATGAACCATCAGCACATATCATAGGTGACGGAAGTTAAACTGAGCGCAGGTCATGAGTCGTGCATGGATTCTCAGTTGGTAAAGTACTTGACCTCGAAAGTTAAGAATTTCAGGTCCATAAAGTATCACTAGTGGAACTATAAGAAAAATAAAATTCGCTAAAGGAAGGCAGTTGTGGTTCTGAGTTTAATTCACTAGAGAGTTTAGTTCTCAGATTTAAGTAACTGGAATTGGTTACGATCTAATTGCCTTTTCATAAGTAGATGTGAAAATAATACCGTCGCTTAGGTGAGACTCCTTTACAGAAGCTGAACACCTTGTTGCCTGCGAAGTGTACGATAAATATGAATTAATTTATAACACTCTGCTCTTTCTGATTGAGTACCACAAACTGGCTGAGCGTAATATTAAGAAAATATCATTCGCACTGTATAATGTATGACCACAAAATAGAAATCAGACCATTCCGATTTTATTAATAAAGACACAGCTGTTAAAAATTGGTTATCCACTGAAGATGTTTCACATGTTTACTCAAACAGCGACTGTGAGTTGTCGGTTGAACAGTTCAGCATACCACTGCGATGCTACAAGTCCATTCCCCCAGGGACATTCCGATTTTATTAAGACAGGTACACTTGAAAATTTATTATCCGCTGAAGTTGTTTCGCTTATTTACTCAAACTGCAATTGTGAGGTGACGGTTGAGCAATTTAGATACCGTTAAGAAGCTACAAGCCCAATCCTCGATGACCTAAAGGGAGCGGAAGGTTCTCATATGATCATCCAAATGTAACTGAATTAATGCCGCCCTATGGATAACGTCATCATAAATGGAAATTCGTAGCGATGGACCAATCAAGCAAGGAAGCACCGTACCACACCACAGTTCATTTAACTAGAAAAGGAAATTAGTTGTCACAATAACATTTGGTTTATTACTGTAAGACAGAAAACATAAAAGATTTATCCCCAGAATCAAGCACATAAACATTAAATAAATGGACAAAAGGCTGTGATTATGAACTAGAGCCTGGACGCATGTGAGTTTTCACAAGAAAGTATAATATATGCTCGGTTCTGTGAAGGATGAGTCATTGCTTCGTAAGGCGGGTGTGTGTCAGATTCCTTGTGGAAACTGTGATGTCCTAATAGGTCAGACAGCATGCACCATCCATGAAAGGCGCGTGAAACGCCGAAGGTAAGTCATCTGTGGCAGAACATTGTATAGATACAGAACGTGACGATTTTAACATCCCCCTCTTCCTTTTGATATTCTGTTTTCAGGAAAAAGCCATAGAAATTACATTAATCGTTGACTTAGTAAATAGAGATAATGTTTTTAATTTTGTTAAGGCATGGAATCCGGCTCTCGGTGTAATCAAATTGCACAGAAGTCATCAAAGTGTTATTGCCGACGAATTTACATCAATAAGGGAATCGGATGTCTGAATGCTTCCACTATAGGTGGCACGTGTGTAAGTGTAATTCTTCGCCGCCGACCAGCATGTGTGACCCGCATGCCTGGTACCGTGACGATTAAGCATACAATTCCGTGCTTCCACCTTGTAGCCAGTCTCACCACTCAATCTAAGAATGACAAGGCGATACGCAGCCCAAATACAAGTTGAAGAAATATTATTTGGGTGGCTGCTTGCCCGAAATTTAATGGACGTAGAATGTGACTTGTATGTGATTTATCGTGTGATGTTGTTGTTGTTGTGGTCTTGAGTCCTGAGACTGGTTTGATGAAGCTCTCCATGCTACTCTATCCTGTGCAAGATTCTTCATCTCCCACTACCTACTGCAACCTACATCCTTCTGAATCTGTTTAGTGTATTCATCTCGTGGTCTCCCTCTACGACTTTTACCCTCCACGCTGCCCTCCAGTACTAAATTGATGATCCCTTGATGCCTCAGAACATGTCCTACCAACAGATCCCTTCTTATAGTCAAGTTGTGCCACAAACACATCTTCTCCCCAATCCTATTCAATACCTCCTCATTAGTTAAGTGATCTACCCATCTAATCTTCAGCATTCTTCTGTAGCACCACATTTGAAAAGCTTCTATTCGCTTCTTGTCCAAACTAGTTATCGTCCATGTTTCACTTCCATACATGGCTACGTTCCATACAAATACTTTCAGAAACGACTTCCTGACACTCAAATCTATACTCGATGTTAAGAAATTTCTCTTCTTCAGAAACGCTTTCTTTGCCATTGCCAGTCTACATTTTATATCCTCTCTATTTCGACCACCATCACTTATTTTGCTCCCCAAATAGCAAAACTCCTTTACTACTTTAAGTGTCTCATTTCCTAATCTAATTCCCTCAGCATCACCCGACTTAATTCGACTACATTCCATTATCCTCGTTTTGCGTTTGTTGATGTTCATCTTATATCCTCCTTTCAAGACACTGTCCATTCCGTTCGGCTGCTCTTCCACGCCGCCCGGGGTGACTGAGCGCTTCGGGGCACTACAGTCTGGAACCGCGCGACCGCTACGGTCGCAGGTTCGAATCCTGCCTCGGGAATGGATGTGTGTGCTGTCCTTAGGTTAGTTAGGTTTAATTAGTTCTAAGTTCCAGGGGACTGATGACCTTAGAGGTTAAGTCCCATAGTGCTCAGAGCCATTTGAACCATTTTTTGCTCTTCCAGATCCTTTTCTGTCTCTGACAGAATTACAATGTATCGGCAAACCTCAAAGAATTTATTTCTTCTCCTTGGATTTTACTACCTACTCCGAATTTTTCTTTTGTTTTCTTCACTGCTTGCTCAATATACAGATTGAATAACACCGGGGAGAGGCTACAACCCTGTCTCACTCCCTTCCCCCCCCCCCCCCCTCCTGCTTCCCTTTCATGCCCCTCAACTCTCATAACTGCCATCTGGTTTCACTACAAATTGTAAACAGCCTTTCGCTCCCTGTGTTTTACCCCTGCCACCTTTAGAATTTGAAAGAGAGTATTTCCGTCAACATTGTCAAAAGTTTTCTCTAAGTCTACAAATGCTAGAAACGTAGGTTTGCCTTTCCTTAATCTTCCTTCTAAGATAAGGCGTAAGGTCAGTATTGCCTCACGTGTTCCAACATTCCTACGGAATCCAAACTGATCTTCCGCGAGGTCGGCTTCTACCAGTTTTTCCATTCGTCTGTAAATAATTCGCGTTAGTATTTTGCAGCTGTGACTTATTAAACTGATAGTTCGGTAATTTTCAAGTCTGTCAGCACCTGCTTTCTTTAGGATTGGAATTATTATATTCTTCTTGAAGTCTGAGGGTATGTCGCCTGTCTCGTACATCTTGGTCACCAGATGGTAGAGTATCATCAGGACTGGCTCTCCCAAGGCAGTCAGCAGTTCTAATGGAATGTTGTCTACTCCCGAGGCCTTGTTTCGACTCAGGTCTTTCAGTGCTCTGTCAAACTCTTCACGCAGTATCGTATCTCCCATTTCATCTTCATCTACATCCTCTTCCATTTCCATAATATTGTCCTCAAGTACATCACCCTTGTATAGATACTCTATATACTCCATCCACCTTTCTACTCTCCCATCTTTGCTTAAAACTGGGTTTCCATCGGAGCTCTTGATATTTATACAAGTGGCTCTCTTTTCTCCAAAGGTCTCTTTAATTTTCCTGTAGGCAGTATGTATCTTACCCCTGGTGAGATAAGGGTCTACATCCATACATTTGTCCTGTAGCCATCCCTGCTTCGCCATTTAGCACTTCCTGTCGATCCCATTTTTGAGACGTTTGTATTCTTTTTTGCCTGCTTCATTTACTGCATTTTTATATTTTCTCCTTTCATCTATTAAATTCAATATTTCTTCTGTTACTCAAGGATTTCTACTGGCCCTCGTCTTTTTACCTACTTGATCCTCTGCTGCCTTCACTACTTCGTCGCTCAGAACTACCCATTCGTCTTCTACCGTATTTCTTTCCCCCATTCCTGTCAATTGTTCCCTTACGCTCTTCCTGAAACTCTGTTCAACCTCTGGTTTAGTCAGTTTATCCAGGTCCCATCTCCTTAAATTCACACCTTTTTGCAATTTCTTCAGTTTTAATCTACAGCTCATAACCAATAGATTGTGGTCAGAGTCGACATCAGCCCCTGGAAATCTCCTACAATTTAAAACCTGGTTCCTAAATCTCTGTCTTTCCATTATATAATCTATCTGATACCTTTTAGTATCTCTAGGATTCTTCCAGGTATACAACCTTCTTTTATGATTCTTGAACAAAGTGTTAGACGAGATAATAAAATACAGCAAACTGATATTTTCTTACGTAGCGTTTGTGGAACTTGATAAAAAATTAACGAGACATCAGCGCTGCAAACTGCTGTCCTTCTATCCGGGGATGACGTCCGCCCCATGGTTGTGGAGTTTACCTGTGCGCTTGAAACGGATCAGTCTGTACTCTGCTGTTGTAGAGCTGAGGCAACTTGTTCATGAAATTAATTTAAGTTCACCTACTACGTTTCCTTCTCTCCCTTTTCCTACTGTCGAATTCCAGCACCCATAACTATTAAATTTTTGTCTCCCTTCACTACCTGAATAATTGCTTTTATCTCATCATACATTTCTTCAATTTCTTTGTCATCTGCAGAGCTAGTTGGCATATAAACTTGTACTACTGTAGTAGGCATGGGCTTCGTGTCTATCTTGGCCACTATAATACGTTCTCTATGCTGTTTGTAGTAGCTTACCCGTACTCCTATCTTTTTATTCTTTATTAAACCTACTCCTGCATTACCCCTATTTGATTTTGTATTTATAACCCTGTATTCACCTGACCAGAAGTCTTGTTCCTCCTGCCGCCGAACTTCACTAATTCCCACTATATCTAACTTTAACCTATCCATTTCCCTTTTTAAATTTTCTAACCTACCTGCCCGATTAAGGGATCTGACATTCCATGCTCCGATCTGTAGAACGCCAGTTTTCTTTTTCCTGATAGCAACGTCCTCCTGAGTAGTCCCCGTCTGGAGATTCGGATGGAGGACTATTTTATCTCCGGAATATTTTACCCAAGAGGACGCCATCATCATTTAACCATACAGTAAAGTTGCGTGCCCTCGGGAAAAATTATGGCTGTAGTTTCCCCTTGCTTTCAGCCGTTCTCAGTACCACAACAGCAAGGCCGTTTTGGTTAGTGTTACAAGGCCAGACCAGTCAATCATCCAGACTGTTGCCCCTGCAACTATTGAAAAGGCTGCTGCCCCTCTTCAGGAATGACACGTTTGTCTGGCCTCTCAACAGATACTCCTCCGTTGTGGTTGCACCTACGGCACGGCTATCTGTATCGTTGAGGCACGCAAGCCTCCCCACCAACGGCAAGGTCCATGGTTCAAGGGGGGGGGGGATATTTTTTGAAATTCCCGCCAACGTGCCATCAGATAAAGGAATGTGAATGGCCTGTGAAGTAATGCTCATGGCATCGTAGAAAGAGCGTGGCTTCTGACATTATGCGTGACGTCATGCAATCATGGTAAAAGACAGCATGTAACTTCGCCAGGGTAAATAGTCATTTAAAATGTCGGTGTGTTCTGGGAGCCCATATACAGCTACTCACAGAGGTTCAGTGTGGCAGTAAAATATAATGGAAATTCCAAAGTGTTAAGGCGGCACCGTTTTACGATGCTACAATATATATCTATATATTAGTTCCAGTTATGGCCTCCATGTGTAAATCTGGCACTGTGATTGTAAGAAATATGTACAAGAATGATTCCATATGTAATGGATTAGTATCAAAGACCTGAGAAAGACATAATTTCGATTATGTCATTGACTGACGCTTACACAATTTGATCAGTATGAACACCCGAATCGTCGACGAGGTGCAGCATCTGTAAAACTACGTGATCAACAGTTGCTCGCAGAAGTTCCCGGGGATTTGAACAACGCGTTCCTGTAAATTGACCTTCAGACCGGTGTAGAGACCAAACGTGTCCCTGGTAACGCGTTCATTTAGATATCCCTAGAGCTGAAAGTCACAAGGATACAGATCAGATGATCTTGCAGGCCGTGCACCTTGAAAACCTCTGGAGATAACTCGTTCACGGAACATTGCATGAAGTAGATCTTTCACTGAGCGAGCAACATGTGATGTCCCATCTCGAATGAAAACAGTCGTTCCCACACATCAAGGCTCTTCGTAAGTGGGAAGGACACCTTGAAAACTTGCAGACGTCATAGTACATATGACAGGCCGCCTGTTTGTATTCACTGCGAAGAAGATCGGACCGAAAATACAGATGCTTGTGAACCCAAACCACACGCTTGCATACGGTGAATGCAGCGCCTTTTCGTGCACAATACGCGGTGTGAGAGAACCATAAATTCGGCAGTTCTGCGTATTCACTAGACGCTGTAGTGCAAAATGTGCCTCGTCACTCCATACAATATTTCCCAGTCACATGTCATCTATTTTGATCCGTGCCAGAGACAGAAGGGCACTTTCAGAAAGTTTCTGCGGATCACGACGTTTCAGTTGCCGTACCGTCTAGATCAGGGCTTAACAACTGGCCGGTTTTGAGCGCGAGTAATCGCGTCTGCTCAGGCACGTGCTCGCGAGCAGTTGCAAGGTTGTGGAGTAGGGAAGGAGGGGAGGGAGGGGAAATGCGCGCGCACGTTTGAATGTGATCTCGCGTTCTTAGCAGATTTAACTAGCCATCTGAGTGCTTTGAACATTTTACTACAAGGTGAAGATCTGCTAATTACTCATTTCATAGACTGAATACGAGCTTTTAAAATGAAATTGACACTTTGGGTGAGTCAGCTGGAAACAGGAAAGCTAGCTCATTTTCCTAAATTATCATCCACGCAAGATGTTCACAAAGACTGTGAACAATATTCACACAGTTTAGTTGATCACCGCTTTCAAGATTTGACAGCACTAGACAGTGATTTTGATCTGTTCTCTCCATATTCAGCGAATATTTAAGAGATTCGTCCTGAGCTGCAGCAAGAAATTATTGACCTGCAGTGTGACAGAGAATACAGAGACAATTTCCAGAACAAGAAAAACATTTTGGAATTCTACAGACACTTCCTGCAGGATAGATTTCCTCGTTTGCACAAACTGGCGGCTACAATAATATCAGTGTTCGGTTCCATGTATGTTTGTGAACAACTGTTCTCTGCAATGAAATGTAACAAGACACGCCTGAGAAACGCATTGTCTGATCGAAATTTAAACTGCACGCTGCGCCTAAAATGCACAAGAACAATTACTCCGAACATAGATGCAATTGTAAAGGGCAAAAAGTACAAGATAACCGAGAATCCCACACTTCAGTGACACCTTTTATTGTGTAACAGTTCACAAATTAATGCGAATGTAGAGGCGTACACTAAGGTAACAAAATTATGTGGCACGTGTACATTCTCCTTTATTTGTTTCATTTGTCGCAGTAATAATTCGTGAGTGATATCCCTGCAGGTGGACGCGGATTTACATTGACTGGCGGCAGCTGTTGTGTGCCCCACGTGACTTTCCCCACTCTCCACTCTGGTCCGGTAGTGGGGGTAGCGTTCTCGTGCTGCTCCGTGCTCGCGCCTTGCTGCTCACAGCTTGCTCCGCGAGCACATATGTTGTGAAGCCCTGGCCTAGATCTTGTACAGATTTCAGTGAAAAATAGACCGCAAAACTTTCTGTATTGTTGACCGTTGAATTGACGATTCTCGTGACACAGCATGAGCAGTAGCAGCACGTGTTGCACAATCAGTTACAGCAACACCAACGTCGTCAGTAACCTCCACCGGTACTGGACGCCATCCTCCTCCAGGTCCCACGCCAAGCTCACCTGTCATTTCAAAATTTCACTCCCATCTTCGTTAAATCCTCTTAACGCAGCCTTGTTAATGTTGCCATTCACATAAAACATTTCTCCTAACAGCTGACAGTGTCTCTTCTCGATAGCCATACTTTTCACTCACGTTCTGACTTGTCAAATGACAGCGTGGATGACATACCGTCATACAAATTGTGTGTGGTACCAGTTTTTTACCTGGTGGCCACAATTGGAACTAATTGTTTTCCTAGCCTAAATCGTCTCCGCATTAACTCATTTTCATATTTAGCAAGATTCGCTGACATACGAGGTGCATTCAAGTTCTAAGGCCTCCGATTTTTTCTTCTAATTAACTACTCATCCGAAATCGATGAAACTGGCGTTATTTCTCGACGTAATTGCCCTGCAGACGTACACATTTTTCACAACGCTGACGTCATGATTCCATGGCAGCGGCGAAGGCTTCATTAGGAGTCTGTTTTGACCACTGGAAAATCGCTGAGGCAATAGCAGCACAGCTGGTGAATGTGCGGCCACGGAGAGTGCCTTTCGTTGTTGGAAAAAGCCAAAAGTCACTAGGAGCCAGGTCAGGTGAGTAGGGAGCATGAGGAATCACATCAAAGTTGTTATCACGAAGAAACTGTTGCGTAACGTTAGCTCGATGTGTGGGTGCGTTGTTCTTCAAAACATTTTCGTAGGATGCATCTCTTACCGTAGTGCCCTTTGGAACGCAATGGGTAAGGATTACGCCCTCGCTGTCCCAGAACATGGACACCAACATTTTTTCAGCACTGGCAGTTACCCGAAATTTTTTTGGTGGCGGTGAATCTGTGTGCTTCCAATGAGCTGACTGGCGCTTTGATTCTGGACTTAAAAATGGCATTCACGTCTCATCCATTGTCACAACCGACGAAAAGAAAGTCCCATTCATGCTGTCGTTGCGCGTCAACATTGCTTGGCAACATTCCACACGGGCAGCCGTGTGGTCGTCCGTCAGCATTCGTGGCACCCACCTGGATGACACTTTTCGCATTTTTGGGTCGTCATGCAGGATTGTGTGCACAGAACCCACAGAAATGTCAACTCTGGAGGCGATCTGTTCAACAGCCATTCAGCGATCCCCCAAAACAATTCTCTCCACTTTCTCGATCATGTCGTCAGACGGGCTTGTGCGAGCCCGAGGTTGTTTCAGTTTGTTGTCACACGATGTTATGCCTTCATTAAACTATCGCCCCCACGAATGCACTTTCGACACATCCGTAACTCTGTCACCACATGTCTCCTTCAACTGTCGATGAATTTCAATTGGTTTCACACCACGCAAATTCAGAAAACGAATGATTGCACACTGTTCAAGTAAGGAAAACGTCGCCATTTTAAGTATTTAAAACAGTTCTCATTCTCGCCGCTGGCGGTAAAATTCCATCTGCCGTACGGTGCTGCCATCTCTGGGACGTATTGACAATGAACGCGGCCTCATTTTACAACAATGCGCGTGTTTCTATCTCTTTCCAGTCCAGAGAAAAAAAATCGGAGGCCTTAGAACTTGAATGCACCTCGTACGATAGTTAAAACCCTCACTGCACCTGTGTGAGGAGCTGCTTTTAAATATAACCACCCTGTATTAGCAACCAGCGATCGGTTCATTTGGGCCAGACGACCCACTCCATTCCATGTAAACACTGTCCTCAGCATAATGTCTTGTAGCTTTGTTTTACATTGTGTTATTTTAATTTTTCTGTTTGTAATTGAATGTTTCCTGACTGAACGAATAATTTTACGATGGTCATACAGTAATTAAAGAGAAAAATTGGTCTGGGGGTAAAACTGTTAGCAAGGCACATTTGGTACTTTTATGAATTTAAGTTGGCATCACTGGGATGAGCCCTCGTCAGCTGATGTATCAACATTGTTTTGTTTATAATATAATACATTTCAAGGTGGTGAGTCCGCTTGAAATGTCCACATTAGTTGAACAACGTTCTGTGATCGGTTTTTCACTTGCTGAAGGCGAGAAACCAGTGAATATATAGTATAGAATTTCTAAAGTTTATGGTGAAAGTTGTATGAATTGTGCCAATTTTCACAATTGGGTACAGCAGTTCAAAAATGGTCGTGATTCAGTGACTGACGAACGCCGTTTGGGCGACCAGTTGCAGTTTCATGACATTATTCGTGCCGACCGCCGTGTGGCTATGGAAATGATAGTTGGTAAGGTTCAAGTTAGTACTGGTACAGTTCATTAAATTATCTGTAACAATCTGAAGTGCCGTAAAACATGTGCAAGATGCGTCCCAACGGAGTTGATGCGGGTACACAAGGTTCAAAATGGTTCAAACGGCTCTGAGCACTATGGGACTTAACATTTGAGGTTATCAGTCCCCTAGAACTTAGAACTACTTAAACCTAACTAACCTAAGGACATCACACACATCCATGCCCGAGGCAGGATTAGAACCTGCGACCGTAGCGGTCGCGCAGTTCCAGACTGTAGCGCCTAGAACCGCTCGGCCACGCCGCCCGGCGCTACACAAGGAAACAAGGTTGTGATAATGCAAAGAGCTAAAGGAACCTTATGAAAGAGAAGGTGAGCACTTTCTCAACAAAATTTTAACTTCTGATGGCACTTGAGTTCACTATTATGAGCCAAAATCAAAAAGAGAAAGCATGGACTAGAAGCCCGCAAACTCACCTGTCAAGAAAAAATTCAAAATCCAAGCAGAAACAGGAAAAGTCCTGTTGACGGTGCTTTGGGATGCTGAAGGTCCAGATTTTTGTCATTATGTAGAAGAGCAGTGTACAGTGAATAGCCAGTACTACTCGGATTTGCCTTTAAACAAGGTGAAGTCAGCCTTGGTGAGAGACGTCGCGGATCTCAGAGGAGAGGTGTGATTCTCCAGCAAGACAACACACGTCCTCATGAACTGCTCAACTAACCCGTGAAACCACCGACAAAATGAGCTGGGAAGTACTACCTCATACCATTTAGTCCTGATGTAGCACCTAGTGATTTCCATTTGTCTGGTGCACTGAAGGAGGCACGCGAGAGGAGGTTCCAGGAGAACGAGGACGTGAAAAAGTTTGTGAGAAACTGGTTGTAAAACTATGATAAAGAGTCTTTGCAGCAGGAATAAAAAAGCTTGTATCCCATTGGAACAAGTGCATAAATGTTCAAGGGGATTATGTTGAAAATTAGAAAAAGTATTGTCTTGTAAAAATAAACGCTTTTTTCTGCAGAGCAATTTGTCTCTTTAATTACTGAATGACCTTCGTATTATAAAGTTACGAGTGTTGACTTTAATCACGAAAGTAGAGAAGTTCGACGCCTTTTACTTTGGCACCGTTTCGATTACCTTGGGACGCGACACGTAAGGGAGTAGCAGTTAGTTCCATCAAGGAAGTATTACAGTGCAATCGGTGTATAATGTGCGCAACAAAAGGTTAATTTCTCTTCAGAAAATTTGTGGAACCTACGTAATGGAAACGTTTTCTATTATTTCCAGGTAAAACTTGTGATATAATTGGTCGGGTCATAAGTACTAAAAGTACTTTTGCTGTGGAAGGCAGTGCGTTAAGGTGACAAAAGTCGTCGGATATTTGTATGTGTACTTACAGATGGCGGAGAAACGGCGTTCACAAGGTATAAAGAAAAGTGCGGAGCTGCCATTTGTATTCAGGCGATTCATGTGAAAATATTTTCGACGTGACTGCGGCCGCACGACGGGAATTTACAGACACTGAAGGAGGAATGGTAGTTCGAGCTATATGAATGGGAGTTTCCATTTCGACAATCCGTACACAATTCAATATTCCGAGATACACAGTGTCAAGAGTGCACCGAGAACACCTAAACTTAGGCATTACCTCTCACCACGGACGATGCTGTGCCCGATGGCCTTCCCTTAACTACCGAGAGCAGCGGTGTTTGTAAAGAGTGGTCAGTGCTAACAGACAATCAATTTCGCCCTTTCGGCGAACGTGTCCGTTTGGAAAGTATGATGATATTTTGCGTTATTAGGCTATGTCAGCAGACGACTGCCGCGAGTGTCTTTGTTAAGAGCACTACGTCGCCTGCAATAACTCTCCTAAGCTCGTGACCCTATCAGTTGGATCCAAGATGACTGAAAAACCGTGGTCTGGTCAAAAAATGGTTCAAATGGCTCTGAGCGCTATGGGACTTAACTTCTGAGGTCATTAGTCCCCTAGAACTTAGAACTAGTTAAACCTAACTAACCTAAGGACATCACACACACCCATGCCCAAGGCAGGATTCGACCCTGCGACCGTAGCAGTCGCGCGGTTCCAGACTGTAGTGCTTAGAACCGCTCGGCCACTTCGGACGGTTGGTCTGGTCAAATAGTCCTCATTTCAGCTGGTAAAAGCTGATGGTTGGACTCGAATTTGGCGAAGAGCCCACGAAGCCATGCATCCAAGTTGTTAACAAGGCACAGGGCAACATAGTTATTGATCCATAATGTTGTGGGCTGTGTTTACATGGAATGGACTGAGTCCTCTGGTCCAACTGAACCTATTATTGACTGCAAATGGCCATGTTCGGCTACTTTGAGACCAAACCATACATGGACGACATGTTCCCAGAAAACGATGGAATTTTACTGGATGAAATGCATCATGTCACGGGCCACAGTTGTTTGCAACTGGTTTGAATAACATTCCGGATAATTCGAGCGAACGATTTGGCCACCCATCGAATATTTACGGGACGTAATGGAAAGGTCAGTTCGTGCACAAAACCCTAGAACGGCAAGACTTTCAGCAACACTTTCACATATGAGGGGAGTGTTGTGACTGACAATTCATAATTTTTCACAAACACAACTCTTATTGATGTAACTTCACAAGGTTGATGACTGCACAACAAACAAAAGGTAACAATAGCGATACCAGTAAAAGTCTTCTAATTGAGGCAACCAAAATTTCACTTCCAATTTCTCACAAACTTACATGGTAACACACGCACACACACACACACACACACACACACACACACACACACACACGCACACATACACACACACACACACACACACACACACACACACACACACACACACACACACACACACATACACACCCTCACACACACACTAGTAACAGTCCAATTCGGAGACGAAGACGTAATCTTCAGCGATCACAGTATACGTGGTAGGCATCTGGCGTGAACTGAACTTTGGTTCAAAATGTTCAAATGGCTCTGAGCACTATGGGACTGAACTTCTGAGGTCATTAGTCCCCTAGAACTTAGAACTAGTTAAACCTAACTAACCTAAGGACATCACACACATCCATGCCCGAGGCAGGATTCGAACCTGCGACCGTAGCGGTCTCGCGGTTCCAGACTGCAGCTCCTAGAACCGCAAAGCCACTCGGCCGGCAAACTGAACTTTGGGGCTGGTTCTAGCCCCTAAATAGCTGTCTGCAACCAGTCAGGTTATTGGCGTAGTGATACTTCCTGCAGGCCGTGGCTCGAGCTCCCCCTGCGGGAAGTAGTGCTCGGAATGTCTGTTTCCATGACCTTGTGTGTAAATAGCCTTTGTTTACCATGGTGCTTTTGGTACGCCTTGGGCATAGACAACCTCGTCCTCTGTGGTGTAATATGTGTTGCCGGCCCTCAGGGGCTACCTTGGCTCCGGTATAACAGGGAGCATGGCCGAATATTTTTGCAGGGTACTCCCAGCGACATGCTGAGTCCTTGCCACGTCGAGTTGCTGCTCAATGCCGGGAAGAAGGTGGTCCGACACGCCAATAAGAGGTTTCCCATGAATTCTGTCACCTCATTGTATGGGGGGTAGTAGCTATGCGTCTAAAAATGAAGAGTGAAGATAATGTAAAATATTAATTTTGCAGTACACACACGACTGCGCTTCTGTTTAAAGGCACTAACGCTGTACTTTCATCCCCATCTTTAGAACTGTGACAGGAGAAGCAGTGAAAGTGCTGTGATTCCTTTTGAACAGAACTGTCGCACGATTTGTATTAAACAGATAACATAGATCACACACAGAGCTTAACTGTTCACACAGGTTCATCTATACCTTTTTTAGCAAGAGGTGTCGCTGCAAACAGACAGCTGCTCCCTCGCACTAGTAAATGGCTTTGCGCTGTGTGTTGCTGTTAGTGCTGCAAGGAATATTATGTCTCTCAAGCCGGATAATACGGTAAACCATTTTATTATAAGAGGCTTTCAATTATTGCCTGTTCAATTTTTACTTTAGTTTCTTGCATATCTGGCCAACTGCGGACTGATCATGAAATTACATGACTGTAAAGCAAAACATACTCAATTAATGCGGTGAATGTTGTAAGCGCTATTTTGTTCTGTCTTATTTTGATTTTGTTCTGGCAACTATGACCAACGGTTCAATTGTACCTTGCACTCTAGTTACGTTTTTGTGGTATATCTTCAGTTGCTTAACAGTGACTACTCTGCGGAAACGTCGTAGTACACACAACAAAAATAAAATATAAATGACTAACGGCCGGTGCAGCAAATTTCTTTCTTTCTAGATTTAATCACAGTTGTGGCTGTTACGACTAAAATATTTTATTTCGTTCATTATTTAATGTAAAAAAGCACTGCAAATGATGAGTTCCGTGTGTGCAGTTTCTGCATGGTGCAGGTACAACAGCTGCATGTAGAGCTATAAAATAATTATAATCAGATATTATTGACAAGTTATTCTAGAAATATTCAGATTTTCAGATTTATGCAATCTTTTACCGATTGCACTGCGATTATTGAGAGGTGAGAGCAGGGGGCACACGTGCGAAGTAATTTACGGATTTTCATCTCACGCAGCTTTTGGCACATTGAACGCGTTCCTGAAACGCGTTGTACTGAATGCTTTCTCAGAAAATTATTTTGAACAATTAGTTCATGAGCCCACTCGAAGCGTAAATGGTTGCGAAAGCATACTTGACCTCTTAGCAACAAATAATCCTAGCCAAATAGTGAGTATTATGACGAATACAGGGATTAGCGACCACAAGGCAGTTGCTGCTAGGCTGAACGTCGATTCACAGTAGGGTTTTGGAACATATACTGTATTCGAACATTATGAAGTATCTCGAAGAAAACGATTTATTGACACATAGTCAGACGGTTTCAGAAAATATCGATGTTGTGAAACACAACCAGTCCTTTATACTCATGAAGTATTAAGTGCTATCGACAGCGGAAGTCAAATTGCTTCCATATTTTTAGATTTCCAAAAAGCTTTCGACGCGGTTCTTTACAGGCGTCTTCTAACCAAACTGCGTTCCTAAGGAGTATCGCCTCAGTTGTGCGGCTGGATTCGTGATTCATGTCAGAAAGGTCACAGTTCGTAGTAATAGACGGAAAGTCATCGAGTAAAACAGAAGTAATATCCGGCGTTCCCCAAGGATGTGTTACAGGCCCTCTATTGTTCCTGATCTATATTAACGACATAGGAGACAATCTCAGGAGCCGTCTTAGATTATTTGCAGATGATGCTGCCATTTACCGTCTTGTAAAGTCATCAGATGATCAAAACGACTTGCAAAATGATTTAGATAAGATATCTGTATGGTGCGAAAAGTGGCAATTGACCCTGAACAAGGAAAAGTGTGAAGTTATTCACATGAGTATTAAAAGAAATCAGCTAAATTTCGATTGCGCGAAAAGTCACACAAATCTGAAGGCTGTAAATTCAAATAAAGACTTAGGGATTACAATTACAAATAACCTAAATTGGAACAATCACATAGATAATATTGTGCGTAGAGCAAACCAAAGACTGCGATTCATTTTCAGAACACTTAGAAGGTGCAACAGGTCTACTAAAGAGACTGCTTACACCACGCAAGTCCGCCCTATTCTCGAGTATTGCTGTGCGGTGTGGGATCCGCATCAGGTGGGACTGACGGATGACATCGAAAAAGTACAAAAAAGGGCAGCTCTTTTTGTGTTATTGCGAAATAGGGGAGATAGTGTCACAGACATAATACGTGAATTGGAGTGGAAATCATTAAAACAAAGGCGTTTTTCGTAGCGACAGGATCTTCCCATGAAATTTCAATCACCAGTTTTCTCCTCCGATTGCGAAAACATTCTGTTGGCACCCACGTACATAGGTAGAAATCATCATCACGATAAAATAAGAGAAATCAGGGCTCGCGCAGAAAAATTTAAGTGCTCGTTTTTCCTGCGTGCCGTTCGAGAGTGGAACGGTAGAGAGAGGTGGTTCATTGAACCCTGTGCCAGGCACTTTATTGTGAATTGGAGAGTATCACGTAGGTAGATAGATAGCACTACACCTGAACGAAACGGTGCTGGAGCAGTAAATTTCTTATATGAATCTGGGTTATCTGCTGTCAATTTCAAGAACTTTTGGGGAAAGATTAATTATGTCATCGTCATTTACCACAAAAGATGGCATAAACGGAAATAATAGTTTACTCTGCGGTCAGCGCTGGTAATCGTATTTTTTCCATTTCAGTGGAAGTTTTCCGGCTCGTAGCAGCTCGGAGGTTAATACTAAATAATTATTTCTAGGTACTATATTACTTATTATTATGACAGGAAAAGTATCTAGACAAACTGTCTTACTCACTAACGGCTTACTGAAGGAAGCATGGTGGGTTTTAAAGGAAATGTGTACTCTGTTTAACAAAATTTCATGGTCGTTGGAAAGAGTAGGATATATCTGTGATAGAGTTTGTGATTTAAAATGAAAATGCACCCAATAAGTTCTGGAACAGTGAAGTTTTGTCACCTTCAACTTTCACGTCAATTGACTCTCAAACATTGCAGTTTCTCTTTTATCTCATTCAAAATGTAGAACATGTGGTAGGTCATATATAAAACATGGCAGGCATTTCGTAGTCAGTTATGTGTGTATAAACATCAAATGTGTAGGAAATAATGAAAACAAACTCTGAGGTTATGTGCAGCTTTCTTGAAAAACTGCTTCAGTAAGCGATGGTCTATGGTGGTGCGGTATGGAGTCGGGGTGACAACACGATGACATCAAGAGAAACCAAAACTTGTGCAGTAGCTGTCACCTCTGGAAATCGTGCAGGCCACTCCAGCACATGTTTTGCTACTGAATTTATTAGTCCACGAGTTCAACAAGTCGTAGTATGACGCCGATAATGGGAGGAGTAATAGGTAATAACGCTTTTGGCCTTCGTTCCCGAAAGTACCACGCAAACATTCTGGATGTAATATGTGTTCCATGTCAGGTTATGTAGGTAATGATGTAAACACACTCTACCACCGGAACTGTAAGCAGGTAATTTTTGACTGAGCACAAAAAAATCCCACTTTTTGTTTTGTTCTCGTTAATGGAATGATGCAGAGTTCCACGACTGTTATGCAGTTTATTGGTACACAAACGAAGTTCTCCACACAGGCCCTGAGAGAGCCTAGACAGCTCATGGTTAAATGTTATTTTCCGTAAATATCGTTGAATAAGTTATCACTACAGTTGTTCAAGATACTGTGTCATTCTGTATGCAAACTAAAGTCAACCATCATCACAAAAAATTAATTGACGTTTCAGCAAATTATTGTTAGTTGGCGTTTAACAATATACAATACCGCTAAAACATGTTAGCTTAGTTGCATATTAATAGTCATTGAAATTTCCGTAAAATTTAAAGCAATAACTCTACTTTGTACATACCAAATATAAGTTTTAGAACTGGTTAGTTCCATCAGTTCTGTTGCAACGTACCTGAAACAGATTAGAAAGAGAACTATTAGTAGAGAGATTGGTGGCAACTGATTTTTAAGTCCTGTATTGAGAAACATACGTAAGTATATGAGAACACTACGTACATACAGCGTACAACAGAAAAACATAAAAATTTCGATAATTGGCAGTATCTATACTCTTTGACGCTTTTTATTTGGCTCTTAGAACTTGCGTGTTAGAATTACAATCTATCACAGTAATGGTAAGTTAGCATCTTCACACCAAATAAAAAAAGTTTAGTTTCTCGCATGAGTAAAACTATCAACAATAGAAGGACTATGATTATCAGGACACAATGTACAGATATCGATCAACTTTTTGTTATTCGTACTCTAAGTAGTCATCCACAAAGAATGTTCGAGAAGTAGAAAATACAGCGGATAACTTATACACATGACAAAAAAATCACTAGCTTTTGAAATACAGCGTTACCGAAGAAGTACTTCAGTTTATTTTTTGTAACTACCACGCTCAAGAGCAGAAAGTAAATTCCAGACGGACACACAGAAATCTGTTTCCATCAGGGATGGCCTTAATATTACTTGTTTGTTAATAACAATAAATCTCTCCCTTTGGAACGAATACTTGACTGGTTTACTACAGTATTTTAGTATTTTTTTGCCGATTTACAATTTTACTACGGAATTTTATCATGAAGCTAAATTATGAATGAAACTTCCTGGCAGATTAAATTTGTATACCGGACCGAGACTCGAACTCGGGATCTGTGCCTCTCGCGGGCAAGTGCTCTGCCATATGAGCTACCCGAGCACGACTCACGCCCCGTCCTCACAGCTTTAATTCCGCCAGTACCTCGTCTACTACCTTCCAAACCTTCACAGAAACTCTGCTGCAGACTTTGTAGAACAAGCACTCCAGGAAGAAAGGATATTGCGGAAACATGGCCTAGCCACAGCCTGGGGAATGTTACATTCTGTCAAGTTTGGAAGGTAGGAGACGAGGTACTCGCGGATTTAAAGCTCTCCTGCAGACCTTGCAGAACTAGCACTCCTAGAAGAGAGCATATTAGGGAAACATGGCTTTGCCACAGCCTGCGGTATGTTTCCAGAATGAATCATCCCTTCTGTGAAGGTGTGGAAGGTAGGAGAGGAGATACTGGCGGAATTAAAGCTCTGAGGACGGGCCGTAACTTGTGCTCGGGTAGCTGTGGTGGCAGTTGCCCGCGAAAGGAACAAATCCCGAGTTCGAGTCTCGGTCCGGCACACAGAATTAATCTGTCAGGAAGTTTCATATCAGCGCACACTCGGCTGCAGAGTGAAAATTCAATTCTAAGTTATGAATATGTTTTTAAATTTTTATTACATAAGACGAAAAAATAAGAGTGTTCGAGGGTGGTATTTCCAATAGATGTGACTACTTTAAACCCATAAGAAGAAAGAGAACGGCCAGTCTATCACATAGGAAACGTTTACGGCATAGCTTAGGAACTATAGTGAAAATAAAGTTTATTAAGCTAAATGTATCAGTTATATTAAAATATAAAATAAGAATTATTTTGTTCAAAAGAGAACATTCTTGCAGTAGTTATTGTTTATTCCGTCCTAAGCTTACTTCAATTTAAGAGTTATTCTCACCAGGAGCGTTTCGTTTCATGGTCATCTGAAAATGTGGTATACGTAATATATTTCTACACAGCTGCCAACATGAGTAACGTAGAAGTAGATATCTTCAGAGTAGTGTAGCAACCTAAATCAATTAATAAAAGGAAGTCTTCTGGTTCAGACTATATACCTGGTTCCATTCAGAGTATGCTGATGAAATTGCTCCATACTTAACATATAAAACCATTCGCTCGACGAAAGATTCGCACCCAAAGACTGCAAATTTGCGCAGGTCACACCAATATTCAAGATAAATAGTAGGAGTGATCCACTAAAATACAGGCCCATATCATTAACGTCGATATGTAGCAGGATTTTGGAACATGTATTGTATTCGGACATTATGAATTACCTCGAAGAAATCGGCCTATAGACACACAGTCAACACGGATTTAGAAAACACCGTTCCTGTGAAACACATGAAGTGTTGAGTACTATTGACAAGGTATTTCAAACTGATCCCGTATTTCTGAATTTCCGGAAGGTTCAATGGTTCAAATGGCTCTGAGCACTATGCCACCTAACTGCTGAGGTTATCAGTCGCCTAGAACTTAGAACTAATTAAACCTAACTAACCTAAGGACATCACACACATCTATGCCCGAGGCAGGATTCGAACTTGCGACCGTAGCGGTCGCTCGGCTGCGGACTGTAGCGCCCAGAACCGCACGGCCACTCCGACCGGCTTTCCGGAAGGCTTTTGACACTGTACCACACTGTACCACACAAGCGGCTTGTATTGAAACTGCGTCCTTATGGAATATCGTCTCAGTTATGTGACTGGATTCGTGATTTCCTGTCAGAGAGGTCATAGTTCGTAGTAACTGACGGAAAGTCATCGGCTTAAACAGAAGTGATTCCTGGCGTTCCCCAAGGCAGTATTATAGTCCCTTTGCTGTTCCCTATCTATATAAACTTGGGAGACAATCTGAGCAG
Source organism: Schistocerca piceifrons (assembly GCF_021461385.2). Lineage (NCBI taxonomy): Eukaryota > Metazoa > Arthropoda > Insecta > Orthoptera > Acrididae > Schistocerca > Schistocerca piceifrons. The sequence goes on from NC_060139.1 coordinate 59,992,696, forward strand.
CCGTCTTCGGTTGTTTGCAGATGACGCTGTCGTTTATCGACTAGTAAAGTCATCAGAAGATCAACACCAATTGCAAAACGGTTTAGAAAAGATATCTGTATGGTGCGAAAATTGGCAGTTGACCCTGAATAACGAAAAGTGTGAGGTCGTCCACACGAGTGCTAAAAGTAATCGGTTAAACTTCGGTTACACGATAAATCAATCAAATCTAAAGACCTTAAATTCAAATCCCGACAGTCTCACGGCTAGGACAAGCTTGGATTCCGTGTGTTTCTCGGTAGATATGAAAAGACTGGAAAGATAAACTCATCCAAACTGAAATATATGAACGTTATGGTGCTAGGGGGCAGTAATAACTTTTCAATCGTATTTTATTTCTCTTTTGTACGTGGAGTAGGATGGGCAGTAGACGTGTACATCCACCATATTAATATTTGCTTTACTTCATAATCGCCTACGAGGCACTATTTTTTTTTTTTTTTTTTTTTTTTTTTTTTTTTAAGGTACGGGATGGTGGCTGGGTATGGGAGACTCGGCTCTGCTCTGTGCAAGCGGCACCCTATGCGACTGAAGTGTAGCACTCCATGACCAAATGGCTCTGAGCACTATGGGACTTAACTACTTTGGTCATCAGTCCCCTAGAACTTAGAACTACTTAAACCTAACTAACTTAAGGACATCACACACATCCATGCCCGAGGCAGGATTCGAACCTGCGGCCGTAGCGGTCGCTCGGTTCCAGACTGAAGCGCCTAGAACCGCACAGCCACTCCTGCCGGCCACTACATGACCATATCACTCTATGTTCGTCAGTTCAAAGATATAAAATAGAAAATCTTCCGTTCTCCAGTATTAACTAATCTCATTTTGACTGTAACTGCACTATAGAAGTCGTCAGAATACGTGCCGATATGTTCAAAACAGATTTGGGAACTGGAATTATACCTACCTAGAGCAGGACTCAGTAAAATATTCAGTGCTTTAAAGTTGCTTTCTGACTTCTTTAAATAATGGCGACTGAAAATTACACCCATAGGACTAAAGCCACGGATTTTGGTAACAAATGTGAATTATGATTAACTGAAAGTCGGGGAAAAAAATTAAGCGCCAGGTACTTTACTAAAATTCCATTTTCAGTCTAATGAACAATTTACTGTCTAGGATAACACCAAACAATGGTTAATGTAGAGTAATGAAGTTTTGGGAATATATTTGTGTAAGTAACATGTTTAAATGATTAACATTGCAAGATCACAGGTTAATGTGAGCGCGACATAACCCATTACAAATATAAAATTATGGTATTTGATAACCGGTGCAATCGTCAAAATATTGAATGCAAGCATGCAAACGTGCATACCCTGTGTTGCACAGGTACCGGATGTCAGTTCGTGGGGTGGACTCCCTCGCCTATTGCACTTGGTCGGTCAGTAGTGGGACGCTTATGCTGTTTTTGAGTGTCGATGATGTCGTCCGATGATGACTCATACGTCCTCGAATGGAGAAAGATGCGGTGATCGAGCAGGCCAAGGTAACATGTCGAGACTCACAAGGGGAGGCCGGCAATTGTGAAATTCAGATTCGGTTCATACTGCGCATAATAAAAGCTCATGGCCAGAGGTGTAATGTGGCAAAGCACCAAGATGCACTTCTCAGCCGTTGTCGAGAAAATCGACAGTTAAAAGAAACCGTTGCGGTGAAATACTCTCTACGATTAACAATTTTCTGCAGCATGGTGGTGCAGCGGTAAGCGCTCGGGTTCGTAATCCGAAGGTCGCCGGATCGAATCTCGCTCCATGAAACTTTTCGTTTTTAGTATTTGTTTTTTGTAATTTATATATATATATATATATATATATATATATATATATATATATATATATTATTCCCGGCAATCAGTTGCAACAATTATGCATATAATAAGTTGTTGAAAGTCGTTTGTCGTGGAAAAACTGGCGACTTCGAACATCATTATGTTTTCCGCAAACAAAGTTGTATTTCACAAATGTTACTAATTGTCTTCATAATGTTAACCACTTACAGTTAACGGAAGACGTAGAAACGAATACGTATAGCGTAAGTCAAACGTTCGAATTAGAATAGAGACCCCGCGAACACAAACTTGCTGTGGCAGGCATGAAATATAAACTCCGTTACTCGCTCGTTACACTTGAAGGACAGATGTTGAATGGGCCGAAACGAGCCGCCGCATAACAGCGTAGTTGCCTGCTAACTTCGAAAGTAGGTAGATGCGGTCCCTAGCGCAACTTATAACATCGTCGAAAATCAGTGCGGACGGGACAGCTTTGGTACACCCTATTAAACAAACGGAAAAATGGAGGCGGTACAATTGGAGAGCGATCCGCCTTCACCAACATGCATAAGCAATTCATTAATAGTTTATAATATATATATATATATATATATATATATATATATATATATATATATATATATATATATATATATTTGAATTGCAAAAAACTAATAATAAAAAAAATATTGCATGGCACGAGACTCGATCCGACGACCTTCGGATTACGAACCCCAGCGCTTACCGCTGCGCTATGACGCTGTAGAAAATCATTAATCGTAGAGAGTATTTCACGTGGCATGGACTCATCAAATCCTTGGACGTCCCCTGCAGAAGGATTGAGGCATGCTGCCTTGGTAACCGTCCACAGCTGCGAAAGCATTGCGGTGCAGGATGTTGTGCGCGAACTGATCTATTGATTACGTTCCATAACTGTTCTATGGGGTTCGTTCAGAAATGGCTCTGAGCACTATGGGAGTTAACAGCTGTGGTCATCAGTCCCCTAGAACTTAGAACTACTTAAACCTAACTAACCTAGGGACATCACACACATACATGCCCGAGGCAGGATTCGAACCTGCGACCGTAGCAGTCGCGCGGTTCCGGACTGCGCGCCTAGAACCGCGAGACCACCGCGGCCGGCACGGGATTCGTGTTGAACGATTTGAGTGACCAAATTTTTCGCTTGAACTGTCCAAAGTGTTCTTCAAACCGATCGCTTACAATTGTGGCCTACGGAAAAGGAGCATTCTCATCCATTAAAATTTCAAGGTCGTTTGCGAACATGACGTCCATGAAAGGCTGTAAACGGTCTGCAACTGGCCGAACATAATGATTTCCAATCAGTCAATGATCGGTTCAGTTGGACCAGAGAACTCAGCCTATTCCATGTAAACACAGTTCACACCATTATGGAGCCACCATCAGCTTGCGCAGTGCCTCGTTGACAACGTGGGTTTATCGAGCGAGGTGGCGCAGTGGTTAGGACACTGGACTCGCATTCGGGATGACGACGGTTCAGTCCCGCGTCCGGCCATACCGATTCAGGTTTTCCGCGATTTCCCTAAATCGCTCCAGGCAAATGCCTTGATGTTTCCTTTCAAATTGCACGGCCGACTTCTCTCCCTAATAAAATGAGACCGATGACCTCGCTGTTTGGTCTCTTTCCTTAAACAACCCAACCCCAACAACGTGGGTTCATGGGGTCTGCGCCATACTCGAAGACTACGGCGAGGTCTTACCTACTGAAATCGGGACCCATCTGATCAGGCCACTGTTTTCCTATCGTACAGGGTCCAACCGATTCAGTGACGAGCCCAGAAGCGGCGCTGCGGACATATCGTACTGTTACCAAAGGTACTCGTCTCCGTCGTCTGCTGCCGTAGCTCATTAACTCCAAATATCACCACACTGTCGTAACAGAAACGTTTGCCGTGCGTCCCACATTGATTTCTGTGGATATTTGACGCAGTGCTGCTTGTGTGTTAACGGTGACAACCCTACACAAACGCTGCTGCACTCGGTCGTTGAGTGAAGACCTTCAGAGAGTGCGTTGCACATGGTGAGGGCTAATGCCTGAAATTTGGTATTCTGGGCAGACTGTTCACACCGTGGACTCGGGGTATTGAATTTCCTAACGATATACGAAATGTTACAAGACTGCATTGGTCTTGAGGTAAGATTTGAAAGACTACAGACGACTATGAGCTTACGATCTGACAGCAATCACTCTAACTAGTAAGCCTTCCAGTTGTCTATCTGGCCCACGCGTAGGATAAATTTATTTTTGCCCTTTCACTGCGGTTGTTGCTGTTAACCTGCATTTATTTACTTTCGTCAGAATCTAAATGAACTTTAATGTTGAAATAATTTAATGAAATGGTAGCCCTGTCATTATTGAAGTCAACTGTTGATGTGTGATTAATATATCAACGCAGGATTGATCTCTTACAAAAATTATCGCATAAGTTTCTTGATCATAAAATAGGACAAACAATACAAGTTAAGCGTGATGACAAATGAATCATGATTTTGTTGGCAACACAAATAGACGCAATAAGTAGTTAACACTCCACTGGTTGGCGATTGGCTTACATATATATGTGAACTTATCCCATATGATCGTACCTTCGTTAACACCCTGCAGTGGGGCACCATATCAAATACTTTCCGGAAATCTAAAAATATGGAATCTTACTTTTGCTCTTCATCCATAGTTCGCAGTATATCATATGGGGAAAGGGCAAGCTTAGTTTCGCACCATGATGATTTGTGGACATAAGCTTTCCAGTCTCAAGAAAATTTGGTATATTCAAACTGAGAATATGTTCAACGATTCTGCAGCAAACAGATGTTAAGGATAATTGTCTGCAATTTTGTGGGCCCATTCTTTACTCTTCTTATATACTCGAGTCACCTGCGTCTTTTTTCCAGTTGTTTGGAACTTAGTGCTGAGCGAGAGTTTCATGATAAATGCAAGCCAGGTAAGGGGCCAATGGCGTTGAGTACTCTTCGTAAAATCGAACTGGGATTCAATCCAGACCTCGTGATTTATTTACTTTGAAATCTTTCAATTGTTTCTCTAAGCCAGGTATGCTCATTGCTATGTCGTCCATATGGGAGTCTCTCTGATACTCAAATGACAGTATGCTTCTTCGATTCTTCTATGTTGATGGCTTGTTGAATGTGAAATTTAAAACCGCCTCCACAAGGGGTTTGGTCTAATCACAAGACTCCCCGAGCTCCATGACTCCCCTCTAACTCTTCTGCTCTACCCATCAGCCACACCCAATCAAACAATATTCTTCTCTTTTTTAGAGAAGCAGCCAATCCCTGACTCATAAATTCCCATGCAGAGAGGAGAAAACGTGCATCCAACTTGTTTTTTCTTATGGCCACTTTAGGCAGCATGTTTTGAGTTTCCGTTTAGCTCTAAAGTAAACTACACATTTATCACGGAGATCATTATCTGGAATCCCACATGTTACAGCGTGTCTGAGCAGGTGCCTCGGCTAAACTAAGAGAAGTGCTTTTGTGCCCCAACATACACCATTTCAGAGCCACCATAAATGTTGCATTAGTTTCCAAATTTCTGTCGAATGCTCGAGGCTTCCCAAAAACTCGGCAGGCAGGGGATGATACCACCTGACAGCTCCCTCGATAGTGTCCCGTCCACAGTGAACACGGAATTTTTATGGCCGCCATCCCTGTTCACAAAGGGCGTTTACGACACTAACGAAACGTCTTAGCTGGGCGATCTAAATTTTCTCTCGCGCTGCTGGCAACTCCAGAAAATATTATTTGGAGGAGAACCACCGTAAATATGCTGCTTGCACTAAAAACGTACACGCTCCCATCAGTGCCTGCTCATGTTGGTAACTTCCTGTCATCTCACAAAAATGATGTCTTGGGTGTAAAATCATTACAGAATAGCCTTCAATACGAAAAACAGTGAGAGAGTGACTCGTGCTCTACCTATCAGCCACTCCCAATCAAACAATATTCTCTTTTTTAGGGAAGCAGCCAATCCCTGACTCATAAATTCCCATGTCCTTTGATACATTGTGTGCGAGATACTCTGCCATCTGTATATGTGCATATAATTCTCCCATGACATGTCACCTCAGTGTATGTATACGAAGAGGGATTTTCTTATTAAGCTGTAATGAAGACAATTTTCAGGAAGAGGCTTGACGCCCCACCAGATACCAGTATTCAACTTTGTACTGTTATCTATGATATCACTATAAGAGGCACGGGTATGGCAAGCTGAGCGCTATAGGTTGCTGCCAGAAATGCAGCAGGTCCAATAATTGAGCAAAGTGTAGCTGAACTGTAATGGTACTGTATTTATGATGTACACAATTGACAGCCGTTGACTGCACTGGGCCACGTGCGCTGGCCTTCAACTGCTGCAGAGATGCCCACGGTGTCTGGCTTGTACGACAGAAGGTGCTTCTGAGAAAGGCCCCGGCTGCATCACGCTCAGTGTCCCGAAATGCCAGAGACCTGTGTTGTATCCCAGGCGAGGACAGGACAGGCTATAACTTGTCAACTTGTCTCATCGGCTGGAGGTGGGGCACACCACGACTCCCTGAACAGCCACTCAGGCGACAGGCAGGAGGTTGGGGCCCGGTGGTGGCCGACGCAGCTGCCTCATCTATACGTGGTGGAGCGTCAAGGATCAACCAAACAACAAGGTCCAAGATGACCAACGAATGACGAGTAAGAGTGGAACCGTGCTTAGATGTGATGTCGCCCGCTGATTGCACGACAGTGGTGTTATTAGTGCGTCACTCTGAAGTCCCTCATAATGACCATATTTGGTAGGGTACCAATGTTTTCCTGATAGCAGCCAGGCGATGTAACTGGTAGTAGGACACTACTGTCATGCCCTACATCGTACATAACGACAAGGTGAGGGGGCTACAGAGCGGTATAGCAGATGTCCATTATGATTATCCGGGCTGTTATGCCGTGGCCGGTTGATGAATTTTGGCTCAGTTCTGTGGAGACATGGCAGGGAGGAACTAAGCCGGTTCCACGAACATCTGAATGGTATAAACTAGAGAATTCAGTTTACAATGGAGGAGGAGGTAGACGGCAAATTACATTTCCTCGATGTCCTTTTTTTAGAAACGGAAATGGTAATTTGGGCCACTCAGTATACCGCAACCCACAAACACGGACCGTTATTTGCACCGGGATTCGAACCACCACCCACAACATAAGCGGGGTGTTATCAAGACTTTAGCGGACAGAACTAGAAATATTTGTGAACCTGAGTTGCTCGACGCTGAGATGGAACATCTCCACAATGCACTAATGAAGAACGGATATTCGTCCGCCGAAATAAAACGTGCGTTGAGACAGCCACGCAGAAACCATAGTGACGTTCAGGCTACTGCAAAACCTAAGGTTTTCCTGCCGTTTGTCAAAAATGTAACGGAAAGAAAAGGGAGGATCTTGACGAAGCGGAATATTGCCGTAATTTACAAGCCCACCAGGAATATACAGGAATACCTCAAGCCTGCCAAGGACGCTCGCAAACCATTGGAAAAGCTGCAGTGTATAGGATCCCATGCAGCTGTGGAGATGTTTATGTGGGTACCACTAAGAGAACTGTTTCAAAACGTTTGGAAGAGCACAAGGGCAATTGTAGAAGAGGAGAAACGGAACGATCAGCTGTTGCGGAGCATACTTTCCAGCCAGGGAACCACCATATTCGTTTCGAGGAGACTTAAGTACCAGCTGCCACAAGCGGATTTTACGAAAGGCTCTACAGGGAGGCAATCGAGATCGCTGAACACCCTAATAATTTCAATCGAAAGGAGGAGAGCGTCAAATTAAACGGTATATGGATGCCGGTGTTAGAGAAGATGTGTACCACCCGTCCACAACTAGGTGATGGCAACGGCGATCGACGGCAGCGGACAGCGGCCAATTGCACTGACGTTTTCAAAACACGTGAGTCACGCCGTGGCGACTGAGGGCGCGGACTCGGAATTTAGCGGCAGTCAGTAGCGAGCCAGCGGGTGTGTTGGACCTTCTTCGAGCTACACACCCCCGTGAAGATGTCTCCCGCAGACGAGGACGAAACGTTTGGGATTTGAGACAAAATTCATCAACGGACCACGGCATAACAGCCCGGATAATCATAATGGACATGACTTTCCGGCCGTGAAAGTCTACATTTAGGTATAGCAGCTGTCACTGGAGATAAACTGAACATGATCAGAAATGATGAGGGAACAAGCAAATACAGTAAACAAAAGCTTTACTTAACTGGTAGCTTTCTCCAATTGTACGAAGACTCATTACAAATAATGTAGCAACCAATCGAGCCCTGGTAATACAATAGGAACAAGGATGAGACTCACTGAACCAACGCACAAACATTGGTGATACAGCGCGACTAGGCGATATCAGCAAAGTACCATGTAGAAAAGTGGCTTCAGGTGTGAGTGGACTGTGTGGCTGCTGCTGGCCGTCTTATATCGCGGCGGCAGAGAGCGCTCATGGTAGGGAGACACTGGGGGTGTGTCTCGGCAGGCGCACGCCATTCGGTCCAATAGATATCGCGCGGCTGCTGTCGGCTTCTGACGAAAAGTTGCATTGGAACTGCCATCTTGGTGTGGTATCGATATGTGGTACCACACTTACAGCAACTATTCCGGGTGTCTGGATTCCAGTCTCGTATATCAGCTTAATTTTCAGGGTGACGAGCGGTGTGAAGCACCCCCTTTTTTCACAACCAGCGACCTACCCTGCTCCAACCTCTGTTCTGAGTCTTGCATTTCTACATCTAGAAGGACTCCAAATCCCAGAAACCAATCAAAACTTTATTCCACTAAAATAATTGATAAATTCATTTGAACTTAATAATTATTGGTTTTTTATTTTTCAAATAAAATTTATTACGAGTTCTATGGTATTAGTTACGATTTAAAAGCTATGTAATCTGTCAGTAAAACACACCTTCCTCTCTTTTTTTAAATTTTATTAAACTTGAAAATAGATTAGGTGTTCCATTGGAGTAGCAGCATTCACAAAGTGTTCCATCGGAGGAAAAGGTTAATAGCCCCTGGTCTAGAATAATGAAATTGATTTCCTGTGTGATGACAGTATAAGAGGATGTGGATATCACGTTTGACTGTACTCTTACATTGTGTCATAATAGAATACTGACATGGCGGATCTATACAAATGATTCTGCTTTATTGAATAATGAGACTCAAACATTTTTCTGCTTGACGTGTTTGATTCAAGCATCGTATGTGGATGTGTGCAGTACATTCAGTATTAGTGATGAACACATGAACTGATGAACTCTGACACACAGAAGTAAGGGGCGATCAAAAATTTTCCCTCTATGGGCGTTGCTGCAGCGTATATGCAAAGTAGCGCGACTCCGATGACGGTATACATCTACATCGACATCTACATGACTACTCTGCAATTCACATTTAAGTGCTTGGCAGAGGGTTCATCGAACCACAATCATACTATCTCTCTATCATTCCACTCCCGAATAGCGCGCGGGAAAAACGAACATCTAAACCTTTCTGTTCGAGCTCTGATTTCTCTTATTTTATTTTGATGATCATTCCTACCTATGTAGGTTGGGCTCAACAAAATATTTTCGCATTCGGAAGAGAAAGTTGGTGACTGAAATTTCGTAAATAGATCTCGCCGCGACGAAAAACGTCTTTGCTTTAATGACTTCCATCCCAACTCGCGTATCATATCTGCCACACTCTCTCCCCCATTACGTAATAATACAAAAAGAAGCTGCCCTTTTTTGCACCCTTTCAATGTCCTCCGTCAATCCCACCTGGTAAGGATTCCACACCGCGCAGCAATATTCTAACAGAGGACGAACGAGTGTAGTGTAAGCTGTCTCTTTAGTAGACTTGTTGCATCTTCTAAGTGTCCTGCCGATGAAACGCAACCTTTGGCTCGCCTTCCCCACAATATTATCTATGTGGTCTTTCCAACTGAAGTTGTTCGTAATTTTAACACCCAGGTACTTAGTTGAATTGACAGCCTTGAGAATTGTACTATTTATCGAGTAATCGAATTCCAACGGATTTTCGTTATTTAGCGTCAACTGCCACCTGCCACACCATACAGCAATCTTTTCTAAATCGCTTTGCAACTGATACTGGTCTTCGGATGACCTTACTAGACGGTAAATTACAGCATCATCTGCGAACAACCTAAGAGAACTGCTCAGATTGTCACCCAGGTCATTTATATAGATCAGGAACAGCAGAGGTCCCAGGACGCTTCCCTGGGGAACACCTGATATCATTTCAGTTTTACTCGATGATTTTCCGTCTATTACTACGAACTGCGACCTTCCTGACAGTAAATCACGAATCCAGTCGCACAACTGAGACGATACCCCATAGGCCCACAGCTTGATTAGAAGTCGCTTGTGGGGAACGGTGTCAAGCACCGACATGCAGGCAAGCGATCAGCGTGGCATTCGTGTCTTTCCGACGTGCGTGCGTTAAGCGCGGAAACGTGAACTGTGTCGACGGTATTACATCTACATCTACATCTACATGAATGCTCTGCAAATCACATTTAAGTGTCTGGCAGAGGGTTCATCGAACTATCATCACACTACAATCAGATACATATTTTACATATTCACATACACCTTTACCTCTAACCCAAATAAATACAGACTCATTTTGATTAATTTTTCTTTTGTTACGAGTATACAAGACAAGCGGTGATGTTGAGTCATAAGTTAATTTACCAAATTCTTTACTACCAATTTCAAACATATGACAGGTACGATAGGCGATTATAACTCTATCATTAAACTTTCAAGACCAGGTGCACTAGGAATTCCACTACCAGCTCTTACTATGGCAACAGTGAACCAGTCTACAAAAGCATAGAAAACATTGAACTTACAACAACATCAGGAGACAAGAAAAATCGCATTCCAGTGAAGAGTGTTGCAGCCCACGCCCTCGTCGACGGACCTTGTGTATTTTTTGGATGTTCTCTTAATTTTAGCTTGGATATAAACGACACTTTCTCACATGGAAATGGATGGTTCACCGTTGCCATAGTAAGAGCTGGTAGCGGAGTTCCTGGTGTACCTGGTCTTGAAAGTTGTAATGATAGTGTTATAATTGCCTATCGTACCTATCATATGTTTGAAATTGGTAGTAAAGATTTTGGTAAATCAGCTTATGTCTCAACATTTTTAATGATTTCCAGCCCAAATCCTGTACCAATTTCTGTGACACTCTCTCACATATTTCGCGATAATACAAAACGTGCTGCCTTTCTTTGAACTTTTTCGATTTACTCCGTCAGTCCTACCTGGTAAGGATCCGACACCGCGCAGCAGTATTCTAAAAGATGATAGACAAGCGTAATGTAGGCACTCTCCTTAGTAGGTCTGTTATATTTTCTAAGTGTCCTGCCAATAAAACGCAGCCTTTGGTTAGCCTTTCCCACAACATTTTCTATGTGTTCTTTCTAATTTAAGTTGTTCGAAACTGTAATACCTAGGTATTTAGTTGAATTTACGGCTTTTAGATTAGACTGATTTATCGTGTAACAGAAGTTTAACCGATTACTTTTAGCACTCATGTGGATGACCTCACACTTTTCGTTATTTAGGGTCAACTGCCACTTTTCGCACCATTCAGATATCTTTTCTAAATCGTCTTTCAGTTTTTTTTGATCTTCTGATGACTTTATTAGTCGATAAACGACAGCGTCATCTGCAAACAACCGAGACGGCTGCTCAGATTGTCTCCCAAATCGTATATATGGGTAAGGAACAGCAAAGGGTCTATTACAATACCTTTGGGAACGCCTGATATCACTTCTGTTTTAGTCGATAACTTTCCGTCAGTTACAACGAACTGTGACCTCTCTGACGGGTAATCGCAAATCCAGTCACATAACTGAGATGATATTCCATAAGCACGAAATTTTACTACGAGCCGCTTGTGTGGTACAGTGTTAAAGCGTTCCGGAAATCAGAGGGAATACAGAATCGATCTGAAATCCCTTGACAATAGCACTCAGCACTTCACGTGGATAAAGAGCTAGTTGTGTTTCATAGGAACGATGTTTTCTAAACCCATGTTGACTGTGTGTCAATCGACCGTTTCCTTCTAGGTAATTCATAATGTTCGAACACTTAATGTGACGAAAAAGAACCACCGTGCCGTTGTTCTATTCTTGGCTGACGAAGAGCAAACTTCGGTAGACATCCATCGGAGAATAAAGAATGTGTGTGTGGGGCAGTATGCCTGTCGAAAACAACCCTTGTAAGATGGTGCGCCAAATTCCGAGAAAGTCACTTTTTGACACAATGCTTGTGCAATTAAGGCGAAACGCCTGGGGAAACTGCGACGAGGAGTACTGCAGCTTCATGACAAAGCACGTACCCATATCGCAAAAGCTGTTACGTAGAAGTTACGTCAACTCGAATTATCTCACTCCAGTCCTGATCTCCTCCCACGCGATTATCACGCGTTGGTTCCCTTAAAAAATGCCTTGAAGGGTCGACGACTCTTGTCGGGCGCCGATGTGCAGCAGGCAGTTACAGACTTCTTTACGCGGCAGGACACGATGTTTTAACGAACGTTTCTCTTCAGCCTGGTGGGTCGCTGGGATTACTGCCTGAATGCTGACTGCGAATTTGTCTGACTGTCATACCGGTTCTGGACTGCCGCGTTAGTTGGGAAACTTTTTGATTTCTCCTCATATGAACTGGATAGGCAGACTGAAACCGGTGGTTAATAAAGTTATTCAATTCAGCAACCGAATGTGTTAGTCACAGACTCATTCCCGCAATACATCGTAGCTGTTTTGAGGCTTTTACTGCTTTCTCACGTCGTTAATAATTACTCTTTACCTTGCAATTACAGATAGTGTCACCATTGTGTCATTTCATGATCGGTTGGATCGAGTTCTTTAAGCACGATGGATTGAGATATCACTATTACTTTATTATATCCTCCGTCATAACATTATGAATTACCTCGAAGGAAACGGTCTATTGATACACAGTCGCATGGGTTTAGAAAACATCGTTCCTGTGAAACACAACTAGCTCTTTATTCAGATAAAGTGCTGAGTGCTGTTGACAGGGGATTTCAGATCGACTACGTATTCCTGGATTTCCGGAAGGCTTTTGACACTGTAACACACAAGCGGCCCGTACTGAAATTGCGTGCTTATGGAATATCGTCTTAATTATGTGACTGGTTTTGAGATTTCTTGTCAGAGAGGTCACAGTTCGTAGTAATTGACGGAAAGTCATCGAGTAAAACAGAAGTGATTTCAGACGTTAACCAAGGTAGTGTTATAGGCCCTTTGCTGTTCTTTATCTATATAAATGATTTGGGAGACAATCTGAGCAGCCGTCTTCGGTTGTTTGCAGATGACGCCGTCGTTTATCTACTAATAAAATCATTAGAAGATCAAAACAAACTGCTAATCGATTTGGGAAAGATATCTGAATGGTGCGAAAATTGGTAGTTGACCCTTAGCTTCGGTTACACGATAAACCAGTCTAATCTAAAAGCCGTAAATTCACCTAAATACCGAGGTATTACAATTACGAACAACTTAAATTGGAAAGAACAGATAGAAAATGTTGTGGGGAAGGCTAACCGAAGGCTGCGTTTAGTTGGCAGGACACCTAGAAAATGTAACAGACCTACTAAGGAGACTGTCTACACTACGCTTGTCCGTCCTCTTTTAGAATACTGCCGCACAGATCCTTACCAGATAGAACTGACGGAGTACATCGAAAGAGTTCAAAGAAAGGCAGCACGTTTTGTATTACCGCGAAATATGTGAGAGAGTGTCACAGAAATGATACAGGATTTGGGCTGGAAATCATTAAAAGAATGGCGTTACTCGTTGCGACGGAATCTTCTCACGAAATTCCAATCACCAACTTTCTCCTCTGAATGCGAAAATATTTTGTTGATACCGACCTAAATTGGAAGGAACGATCACTACGACAAAATAAGGGAAATAAGAGCTCGTACGGAAAGATATAGGTGTTCATTCTTTCCGCGCGTTATACTTGCAGAGTACCCATGTAGATGTAGATGTAGATGTAGATGTAGATGTAGATAAACTATCAATAAATTATACAGGGTGATTGAAAAAGAATACCACAACTTTAGGAATATAAAACTCTGCAACGACAAAAGGCAGAGCTAAGCACTATCTGTCGGCGAATTAAGGGAGCTATAAAGTTTCATTTAGTTGCACATTTGTTCGCCATTTTAGCCAATAAAGTTTTTGGTCCCTTTTTCTTCGAAGGTGCTACTGTAACTGGACTACAGTATCTGGAGATGTTAGAGAATTGGCTGTTCCCTCAGCTCGAACAAGAAGCACAACAATTCATATTTCAGCAGGATGGAGCGCCACCACATTGGCACTTATCTGTCCGTAACTACCTGAACGTCAACTACCCGAGGCGATGGATCGGCCGCCAGGCAGCCCGTGACAGAGCACTTCATCACTGGCCACCAAGAAGCCCTGATCTTACCCCCTGCGATTTTTTCTTATGGGGGTATGTTAAGGATATGGTGATTCGGCCACCTCTCCCAGCCACCATTGATGATTTGAAACGAGATATAACAGCAGCTATCCAAACTGTTACGCCTGATATGCTACAGAGAGTGTTGAACGAGTTGGAGTATCGGGTTGATATTGCTCGTGTGTCTGGAGGGGGCCATATTGAACATCTCTGAACTTGTTTTTGAGTGAAAAAAAACCTTTTTAAATACTCATTGTAATGATGTATAACAGAAGGTTATATTATGTTTCTTTCATTAAATACACATTTTTAAAGTTGTGGTATTCTTTTTGAATCACCCTGTATATCATGACCTAACAATCGAATAAAAATTGACCTTTCACGAATCATTCAATCTTGGATGACGTTTCCTGCTTCCGAATTACTAATGAATACTCTTCCGACAGGTAATCGTAAAATTCAGTGCCGAAATTGGCTACCATCCTCCGACCGAATGTGCACGACTGACCACATCTGCAGATCCTCTAACGACTGGCAACCCGCGCGTACGTTCAGAAACAGGCAGCCATAAAAACTCGTTATTGAGCTCAGACGTGCTTTACCATATGTTGCCGCGCCTCCTGACGGTGTGCATTTAGGCATATGGGTCGAGATGGAGCAACGGTGATCTCACATGGATTACAGTAGTGAGCCAGTTGTCCTGATGACTCAGAACCAGATCCGATCCGAATAATGAGATGTCCAGATAGTTGGATAAATCATCAATACAATTCATCTCTTTAAAAAAAAAAATCTGAAATTGTGTACACATATTACTTTAATGTTCATTTAAGGGCTACAAAACAATGTTGTTTACGTATTTTAGAGTACTGTACTTACATACACCAATAGCCTTGGCAAAGTGGTAACAATGACTTCCTTCCTATCACCAAAGTCTGTCGTGTCGGGCTTGGCTAGCAGTAGGGTGGGTGACCATCCAGGCCAGCCAAGCGCTGCTGGAAAAAGGGGCGCCCTACGCTCTTATGACGCCAACTGAGGAGCTATATGACTGAGAAGTAGCTGCTCCAAGCACGGAAACTGACAACGGAAGGGAGAGTGATGAACTGACCACATGCCCCTCCACTTCCGCATGAAGTGGCGCCTACCGACTGAGGAGGACACGGCGGTCGGACGGTAGCGTTAGGCCTTCCGAGTGTTAGTTCTTGAACGTATCGATCCTAGTTCATATTCTGTCTTCAATCGTTTTCGTGCAGCCAAGCGTCGCATCCACTTGCCGATGGGCAGCGTTATATGGTCACACTGAGGTTATCGCTCGGTTCATCTTAGCATAGTGTCAAGACACGCAATTGACTCACCAGCTGACGGTTCAGTGATCATGCCATCCTCTTGCCACCAGGTTTTCCTCTCACACTCTGAATGACTTCATCGTCACAAAGAATTTGGAATACAGGATCCGAAGAATCAGAAGCAACCAACTTGCCTGTATCCTTTGCACCGCAATCAGTACGTACAGGAATTTTCTAAGGGTTGTATTTTATGCCCTAAGTGATATTTTGTACTCTGCCACTTATTGATCTTCCTGAACCTTTTCACTCTTCTTCTTTTCGTCTCGGTGGTTCTGTACATTTTTATTTGAAATGGCTTACAATTTATTCGAATCTCTTTTAATGCGACTGTCTTCACTAAATTTCATGCTTCCATCACCATGTAAGAGCAGAGTTTCAAATTCAGTTTTTGGTGATGAGCCACAATGGCTTCTTTATTTCCATCTTCTGTCAAATCCGGGGACTGAGTGTTTGTGTTAACCTCATCATTCCATCATCATTCGTGAACGTCGCTACATTGGACGGTGTACATATCAGGAATTTGTATGGACGCTCATGGCCGCGCAGTAGAGCGCCCCACAAACTAAACATCATCATCATCATCTGCCAAAAGCTTCCTCGCCAGTTGTCTTCTGTAATTACGCACCATAATTTAGACAACAAATTGGTTGACTGACTGCAACAAACTCTTCACGTTTGGCGGCAGGAAGAGTATATTGGAACGTCCGTCTTTTCTATGAAGGCTTTTTGTAAAGTGCATTGTCCAGAATTAACATCACCTTACTGCAGGTGTGAAAGTTGAATCGTATCAATCGCAAAACAGAGAAGCAATCATCCAGGCCTTTAGTTGATTCTTGTAAAAAAATGGAAGGTTTTTCACATGTATGAAAGCTTGCCCATTTTTCGAATTTCCTATCAATAGAAGGGTCAGTTTGTAGTTTCCCATAGAGTTAGCGCAATTCTGCGCGGTAACACGGTATGACTAGCCTCGTGGCCGGGAGCGCTAGTTTCCTTGTTAGGAGCTAAGGTTGTTTCAGGTAAAGCCTTCCCAATAACGCGTGTCACATCTGCGTAATGTAAAATTTTTTCAATAAAATTTTGTGCACTTTTTGGTCTGCTGCTAGTTTTTCACCTTTTAAATCCATCTCACGAATACCGTGCCTTGCCCTGAAATGCTTTACCCAGCAATTTCTCGCTTCAAATGAAGATAAACTGTCGATTTTCTCGGCTGCAAATTTTGATTTTCGTGAACAATCCAATCTGAAAGAGGGTTTCCTACAGCTCGCTGGTGGAAAAAAAAACTTGAATACGATCTCCTGCAGCTCTTTCTTTTCTGTTGTTCTCATCGGTTTCTCGATGAACTTCCATCTTCACTCTCAGGGACAGACACAAGCTTAAAACGGAAGACTTATTTTTGTTTTATGTCTGAAGTTGATGTTCGCACGCTAAAAAATTCTGATGACTGCTTATCACACACGTCTTCGTCTAATTATTCAAGGACTTTTGTTTTGTTTGCCATTCATAAAACAAGACATTTCCTTCTAAAGGACATGTGCCTCCCAGTAAATTAAAACACACACACACACACAGAACAAAATGAAACAATCGGATAACGCAAGTGAAAGATCGGTGTATACGTTAAGTTCACGACAGACTGATGATACTATATTGCAGTGCCTGTGTTTTCTGAATTACAATGAAAATTTCCTTTCGATATGCATTCATTTCCAAAGGAGCTCCGCATCGTAATTCAGAATAACATAGGCACTGCAGTACCGCATATATCCGCCGACACTAGGCAAGCGACTTACAAGCAAACTCACCTGTACAAGAGTATGGTACATAATGGATGTACGCGTACAGGTTGTAGACGCATGGACAACGATATAAGGAAGTTTAGGACTGGCCGTGAGTCATGTACGGATAACCAAACGTTAAGGAACCACTCGCGACAAGGGGGAAATGCTGGTTCGTCTCCCTTAAAAAAATTGTTCAAATCGCTCTGAGCACTATGGGACATCTGAGGTCATCAGTCCCCTAGAACTTAGAACTACTTAAACCTAACTAACCTAAGGACATCACACACATCCATGCCCGAGGCAGGTTCAAATGGCTCTGAGCACTATGGGACTTAACGTCTGAGGTCATCAGTCCCCTAGAACCCAGAACTACTTAAACCTAAGTAACCTAAGGACATCACACGCATCCATGCCTGAGGCAGTCGAACCTGTGACCGTAGCGGTCGCGCGGTTCCAGACTGAAGCACCTAGAACCGCTCGGCCACACCGGCCGGCTCGAGTCCCTATCTGGCACAAATTTTCATTATCCTCATTCCATTCTACAGCTGACACTTCTCCATATTCGCAACTGCGAATACGTAGAGTGCAGACTCATGTAGGCCGCACTGAGTGGCAGGCACCACAAACACAACAATTCGCTTATTGCGCGTTCAAGAATGTGCGTATTGTATTCATTGTTCAATGGAAGATTTTGTCTTTTCATACATTTTCTACCGATTGACTTTTAGAACGATAAAGAAACCCACAGTGTACCGGACACCGTAATAACTATCCAACAAAACCAACTAATTTAGTCACAAAGGACAAATTTCTTTTTCTTGAAAGCTATCCGGATAATTGGTGATTCGCATAATTGGAGTTCGGATGATTGGAGTTGCAGTGTACTTGCTGAACGAGACACCTGCAGCGGGACAAACAGAGGCGCCGGTGCGTGTGCTGACCTGCTCATCTGACAGCAAAGCCGGTGGCGCATTATGACGCGGCGAGCGGCAGTGTATACAGAGGAGCAGGGAGGGCCTCCCGCCTGTGCAGCGGGGGATCAGGCGGGCGGCAGCCGCTTATTACCCTGCGCGGGACACCATTAGCCGCCGGCTGACGGGATTACTATGTCACAGGCTCTGCCTTAACATCCGCACAGTGGGAACGGTTGCAACCGGCGGCGCGGTCCCTGAGAGCTGTTCACCTCCCGATAACTCGTGTATCCTAACCAGGTGCGCTCTGCGCTACAATCGATATGACCGACGAGAAGGAATGAGATTTTATCACGCCGCAGAGCCGACGCTGCTCTCCCATTCGCCTCACTGGACTAGCACTCGTGAAAGACAGTGGTGTTAAAGTTACGGAACGATGGAGACAATGCCGAGGAGAGTTAGATTCCAGTTCCTACAGCAGTTATTAAAATGTTCTTTGTTGGTGATACTGTGTTGTGTAATGTGCGATTAGGCCATAATTCCTAGTTTGTGCAAACAATATCAGAAAATAGTTAAGCAGAAAACGCTTCACAGGTATGTCACAGAGAAACCTAACAGATGGGCTAGCAGAACCAAAACTAAGTTCAAAGGTTAATTAATAAAAAAAGTCATTTCTACTCTTTGTAAAGTAAATACGTGTTTAAGGCAAGGTGATAGCTTCAAATAGTTCATTTCAAATGTCTAATAGAAAACAAATATAGTTAACAGGAAATGAAAAGTTAAAAGAATGTGGAGTACCAACAATAAAACTGGAAAGGAAGAGACATTGTATCTGTGTAAACCGCCAGGTATTACCTGACGATTTTTCTATACTATCTGAAATATTAGCAGAAGGAAAGACACCGACACAAGGAAAGTCAGTCTATTGCAACTGAGAAATGAATTAAGAGTCTCTACAGAGAAAAACAAATCTATGAAAAACATAAAAAATGTCCCAGACATTTTAAATATAGACTTTGATCAAATAGAGAAGATCGAGATGTTTGTTGTATATAGAAAAGATAGTTGATGAAAGGGTGACAAAACGCAAAGCATACGTAGAATAGCAAAAAAAAAGTATTTACAATTAAAAAAACACATTAAGGAAATTGAAAATAATGCATTACTAAACGGTAATGATAGAAAAACACCTCTATGCAAATGAATACCCACGCTGAATTAAAAATTAGACAAATATTACAGGGAAGAATCACATAAATTTTTTTGTGCAACTAGAAGAATGAATGCGCGGTAGTTAAAAGGTAATTATGAAATACATCAGAATGCAGAAAAAAATAGCAGACATCATCAGTAAAAGGGGACAGATAGTTTTAGACATTTTTACAGAATGACTGAGAAGTGGCTGAAAAACAAAACAAATCTTCAAGTATGTCTGGGAAAATAAATTAATGACAAGCTGGATTCGACAAGTTAAAGCGATTTAGAAATAAACAACGTAAAAGCGGAAGCAACAGATGGAGACATTCACCGAAGGAAAGTGTAGAGTTTAGGATTCCATGGCAGAAGCTGTAAGAGAAGGGAGTGAAGTGTCTGAAGAAAGAGAAGACTTAATGAAAAGGTGAAAGAATACACGACGACGAGAAAAAAAGAGCTCATGACAATAGAAATTGTTACATAGTCCTTACTTCGGCAAAAATCAATATCTTAACCGAATATGAAAAAATAATGAAGGCCTTTATGTACTAAATTAAGTTTCTGAAAAAAATATTAAGCATAGAAATTCATACAAGCAGTTATTCATTTGCACGAAACGAGGGTCGTACATGTCACAGTGGGTCTGAATGCTGGCAAAGCATCATTTCACGGGATTAGCGTCGAACAAATGGGAGTCCATATTTAAGCACTGCACAACCAGTTGGTGGATTGAAATGTATTCCACGTTCATTCTCATGAAGAATTCAAAAACTAAATGTTCGTTTTATCAGTCAGAAAAAGACCGTTAAAACTGCAAAGAAAGAAAATGAACCCACAACTGATTCCACGGATGTCTCATGAAAATAAAGGCGCCTTTGTTAATGCCTTTTATCACTTCATGTAGGAAAACAAATCATGTCTCCCCTATTTAGCTAAAACGTGAAATACAGTACCCACACATATCTGAGCATTTGAATTGAATGCCTGTTCTCTTGAAAGAGGTCATTAGATGAGCATCAACAAAAGTAAAGTATTAGCAATGGGATACAGCCGAATTAAATCAGCCGATGGTTCGGGCATCAGTTTAGGAAATGCGACGGTATATCTTGTTAACGAGTTTTGTGATTTGGGCTGAAAGTGGCCAAACTCGGGAGTGTATAAAATGATGACTTGAAATAGCAAGGAAATTATTTCTGAAGAAGGGGAATGTATTAACACTGAAAATAAATTTCATTGTAATTGAAGTTTTTTGGAAGGTATTTGTCTGTACTGTAGGCTTTTACGAAAGTGAAACGCGAACGATAAACATCAGACAGGAAAAAAATAGAAGCATTTGAAATGTGGTGCTACAAAAAAAAATGCTGGAGATAAGATCATCATCAGATAACATAAGGAAGTTCTCAGGTGCAGTGAAGAAAATAAAATAAATTTTTCGCACAGAAAAGAAGGAATTGAATGGTTTGACACATCCTGAGGCGTCAAGAAAACGTCAATGTGGTAATGCGGGAATGCTTGGGGGGCTAAAATTGTAAAATGAGACCAAGATTTGAATATAATAAGCAGATTCAGATGGATGTAGTTAGAGTAATTAAGAAGAGTGCATTGACTGATGTGAAGACCTGCATCAACTCAGTCCTCAGACTGAAAATCACTGCCACATACTACTTAGCACACATTGGTAAGGACAGGTGCAGCAGATGTCTTTCACGGAAGCTACACAGGAGCAGAAATGATCAGCAAAGACATAAATACAGCAAACAGTTTTACTTAACTTATAGCTTACTCCAAGTGCTACGAAGAAACTTTACAAACGAACAAACAGCAACAAAGTCCAGCTATGAGAGCAAGCAGACTAAACAGCAACATGCTGCTCGAGGCTCCCACTACCAATACATTTGAGGCTCCCACTACCAATGCACGGGCGAACTGTCGCAGGCTGACTGTGACTGAACACTGTCGAAGATTGTGACTGAAACTGGGCCATGTAGCTGCTGCTGGCCATCGTGTATCACGGTAGTAGAGGGCGCTCAGAGTTAGAGCCGGTGAAGACGTGGCTCAGTGGGTGAGCATAATTGGATCCGCTGGTTCACCGCGGGACCACTATTGGCGACTGTCGTGCATTTCCATTGTCAACTGTGAAACGCCGGCGGTGGTGGTATTAATCTATGATGCGACAACCATAACAACAGTAAATATCGCCTTAATCGGATCTGGAGGAAATCAGATGTTTTACATTTAGCCGGCTGAGTTGTCCGAGCGGTTCTAGGCGCTACAGTGTGGAACAGCGCGACCGCTACGGTCGCAGGTTCGAATCCTGCCTAGGGCATGGATGTGTGTGATGTCCTTAGGTTAGTTAGGTTTAAGTAGGTCTAAGTTCTAGGGGACTGATGACCTTAGAAGTTAAGTCCCATAGTGCTCAGAGCCATTTGAACCATTTTTACATTTACAGATGAAGAATAACTTTCTCATAAAACTTTCTCAAAGGAAACTAAAACTAAGGAAGTTTCCGCTGCAAAGTAAAGCATCCATTCACGAGCAAAACTGTCTGCAAACGTTCCTACTGACGCCTTTCTGCTTTATGCTTTCAACATTAAGCACAGCGGCTTAGTTCTCCGTCCGACTCCACTAGGAGGAGGCAGGAAGCGTGCAACAGCTAGTGTCGCTGTAATCTCGAAAACGAAGCATAAGGAACGGGAGTAAACGATTTGAGCCACGTTTTTCCTTTATCCGCTGTGCAAATGTCTTGCGCGTCGTAAAGTGGCGATGTGAATAATTCTGGCTGAGGTCCCTCACGCTTTACAGCCCATAAATGTTGAGCCGAGCACCGACGTCTGGTAGGACGCGCGGAAGCATTCACGAGGGAGGCGAGGGACGGCAACGTGGCAGCGCATAAAGCCCCAGCTTCCGCCCCCGCGGGCATGCTGCCGCCCCCGCTGATGGAAAGATAACAGTGGGCCTCGGCCGCTCATTAAACGCTGATGAAACCCGAGCCGCCCGTTTATAATCCATAAAAATACCCGCGACCGCCAGCAGGGCCGTTTGGGAGAATGGGGCAGGGGGAGCGCCAGTCAGACAGGTCGACGTCACTTTAAGTTGGGATCGACGTCGCTTTAAGTTAGTGCACAGGGCAGGACAGCACTCAAAAGATTTAAAAATAACATCCGACTGTTGATATATATATATATATATATATATATATATATATATATATATATATATACTACTGACCATTAAAATTGCTACACCAGGAAGATGACGTGCTACAGAAGCGAAATTTAACCGACAGGAAGAAGATGCTGAGATAAGCAAATGATTAGCTATTCGTAGCATTCGCACGAGGTTGGCGCCGGTGGTGACATCTACAACGTGCTGACACGAGGAAAGTTTCCAACCGATTTCTCGTACACAAAGAGCAGTTGACCGGCGTTGCCAGGTGAAACGTTGTTGTTACGCCTCTTGTACGGAGGAGAAATGCGTACCATCACGTTTCCGACTTTGATAAAAGTCGGATTCTAGCTTATCGCGGTTGCGGTTTATCGGATCGCGACATTGCTGATCCAATGACTGTTACCAGAATATGGAAGCGGTGGGTTCAGGAGGCTAATACGGAACGCCGTGCTGGATCCCAACGACCTCGTAACACTAGTAGTCGAGATGACAGGCATCTTATCCGCATGGCTGTAACGGATCGTGCAGCCACGTCTCGATCCCTGAGTCAACAGATGGGGAAGTTTGCAAGACAACAACCATCTGCACGAACAGTTCGACGACGTTTGCAGCAGCATGGACTATCAGCTCGGAGACCATGGCTGCGGTTACCCTTGACGCTGCATCACAGACAGGAGCGCCTGCGATGGAGTACTCAACGACGAACCTGGGTGCACGAATGGCAAAACGTCATTTTTTCGGATGAATCCAGGTTTTGTTTTCAATATCATGATGGTCGAATCCGTGTTTGGCGACATCGCGGAAAACACACATTGGAAGCGTGTATTCGTCATCGCCATACTGGCGTATCTCCAGGCGTGATGGTATGGGGTGCCATTGGTTACACGCCTCGGTCGCGTCTTGTATAATATATTTGTCCAATGGATACCCGTTTATCATCGGCATTTCCTCTTGGTTTAGCAATTTTAATGGTACTGTTTGTCTGCATACTGTGCAGTAGGAACTGTTGCGTACGGCATTGTAGCAGAGCTGGACACGAGCAAAAATGATTAGTGAACAAGTTGACACGACAAACGGAACATTTACTTTGCTAGTATTTCTCCAAGTGTACGAAGATTCATTGCAAATATTGCCACAAGTATTAGAGTCCAATTCATACAGCAGGTTCGCTGCACGAAGCATAAACGATTGTACCGTAGCGACGAGGTTCGGAGTAAAAGTGGGTTGAGTTGCTGCCCTTGGCTATCGTATACCACGGCGGCAGAGGCCGCTCGCAGTCCGGAGGGTGTGCTTCGCTGGATCTGCCACATCCCGTGCGACCACTTTCCGTGTCAGACTGAAATGGTTCAAATGGCTCTGAGCACTATGGGACTTAACTTCTGAGGTCATCAGTCCCCCTAGACTTAGAACTACTTAAACCTAACTAATCTACGGACGTCACACACATCCATGCCCGAGGCATGAATCGAACCTGCGACCGTAGCGGTCACGCGGTTCCAGGCTGAAGCGTCTAGAACCGCTCCGCCAGTCCGGCCGGCGTCAGACTGAAACTTGCAGCTCCGTAGCCAACTATTAAGACTCCCAGGTGTGGTATCGACAGGCGATACCACAGGAAGAACACAAGATTAAACTTGCAGGTGATTTTGGCATGTACAGGACGACCAACTTAACAAAGAACTGCCAACTGTGGCAGTCTTCCAGGTTGTTTGATGTGACCAGTGCACTAATTGCTTTCAAGTGCCAACTTCACCCCAGTCTCTGTCTTCTCTTACATTCTTTGGGCTTTCTATAGCTCCTTCAAGTACCATGGCAGTAATTCCTTGATGTCTTAACATCTCCACTCTCATTCCGCTCCTTCACCTTGACAATTTTTGCACATGTTTTCATCTTCGCGGTTTTGCAAAGTAACTCTCTACTTCTTTTCTTATTAGTCCACGTAATTTCCAACATTCTTGTGAAGCAGAACACCTCATTTTCATTTTTTCCAGATTGTTCAGTAGCCCGAGGACCCCAAGGACCAAGAACGTGCAGTGTGAAGAGCACAATTCGCTGTGATCTGCTTCCCCTGCACGTACCTCCTCCTCTCTGGGAGAGGTACTTTGGACTGAATTTTGATGCACAATGGAGATCCACCTCACATTGCTCGTCACGTCACTCGGTCACTCCGCGACACATTTGGAGAAACCTGGACCATTGGCCAATAGTTTCAAACTGTGAGACCACCGAGATCACCAGATTTAAATCCTTGTGATTTCTGCCTGTGGGGTTTATCAGTGGGTCACTGACACAGATTGGCGGTTGCAAATGAGCATAGCGAGGGAGGTAACCAACATTCCACCTGAGATATCGTGGGCAGCAGTAGAGCAATCTCCAGTGCGGTTCCAGGCTTTGTGGGTTCAGATAGCCGTCACATTGACGATCGTTGTAGCCTGGAAAGTAAACATGGTACTTCATTAACAAATGATACTATCCCATGAGGAAATTAAAACATCTCTCTTTCAACGGTTAATTCCATTCCTCAAAGTTTCATCGTGCTGCGATCACTTGCTTTTCACGAGGGCCCGCTCTAGTAACAGAAGTTTAATTATAATCACCTTGCATTACCGATTTAGCCTTAAATCAATAATGTGTGAACATTGACTGAAAAAAATTGTATTCAAATTTAGTGAGCTCTACGCCTCAACATGACACAGGGGAACAAATTTTTTCTGTTGATCAACGTAAACATTCTTCGCTACCTATTTGTGATTAGATTCGTCCGAGCTCTTCTGTGATTATAGTTCAAGCCTTTAATAAACCTGTAACTCTGAGTTTGTAATCTATTCCTGTATTAGAGAGTTGTCACATCCTCACTTTTCTAATAGTAGCCTCAATAATAGTAATTTTTTTCAATTCAGCAAAAGTGTTCGGTTAATTACGCCTTACCGTAAAACATGAAAGCTGACACCTAGGTCACGGACAGGACAGGAAAGGTTCTTAGTTAAACAGTTCATTACAGCAGAGGTAAGGGAATATTCATGTTTCGCCACCATAGCGGGCTCCAGTTTAACACAGTCTGCATGAACACTTTTCCTATCTAGTACTGCTTCTAGCGCCAGATTGACGATTCCTAGATTCTGTATGAAATGTCCCGAAAACGTGTACTTTCTTCCAGTAAGTGTTTTCCGCAGATTACTATTCTACTTTTTATGCCCATTTAAATTTTAACATTGTTTCATATTGGTTTACCATTGTTGTCGTTGTGTCCGAAGATTGGATTAATGTTGCTGTCCAAACTCGTTTATTCTATTCACAGCGCCATTTGTGTAAAGGAAATAACTATCCACGCAGAAAACAATTTGTCAACGTTGACAATGACTTCAGAGAATTAGAGTTCCATTTTCAGTGCGAACATATGATTCATTTATTTTGAGTTTTACAAATGGCGCACTATCACTCATGTCAGAATATAGCACCATCGGTAATCAGAAAGTGTGCAGATGCCCTTGAAAATTGATAATTTAGATACAAGTATGTAGAATAATTAAAATAAAAAGATGAATTCGTAAAGACCAATACATCTATTGAAGTAGAGCAGGTTAATGAACAATGTATGACAGTCAAGTGTTCTTTCGGCCACCGCAAAGATGTGAGCGAAAGAGACATGGTTGTAAGCCGAAACAGGTCGTACTGAGGCACCATCCACCGGCCGCTGTGGTCGAGCGGTTCTAGGCGCTTCAGTCCGGAACCACGCTTTATAGACGTGTGTAATGTCCTTAGGTTAGTTAGGTTTAACTAGTTCTAAGTTCCAGGGGACTGATGACGGCGCGTCTTAACGGGCTTATGGAGGTATTACTTAGTTCATGGTTGGTTCCTGAGAAAACACGAAAAACATAGTTTTTGGGTACCAAAACCGAACCGCGAATTCCAAGGCATACATGCTCATCAAATGGTTATGATTTTTACGATACATTCCTAAGATGCCGATCTCTAACAACGTTGGAAATATTCTTGATAGAGAAGTCTAGGGGACTGATGGCTTTAGATATTTTGTCCCATAGTGCTCAGAGCCATTTGAACTGCTTTGAGGCACCATCCGAATTAACGGCCGTTGGTCTGGTGCAGAGGCCAGTAAAAGTGCTGCTTTCAAATGCTTCCCCATGCTTGTTTGGGAAAATATAGGGCTGGTTCTCAATTTCTTCCTCAGAAAACGCGATGGATAAACAGTCAAATTACGGTAACGCACACAAAATAGCTCACACAGTTCTGAGACAGATGACAAACGCGACTTGAAAAACTACTAGACTACGAAATAGTCGGCCGCATTACAAGCGATCTCCATTTTCATCGTCGGGACGAAGAGGTTATTAGCCGAGATATGGTACGCTTACGCACTCCGAATTCAACATGAACAAGTAACAATTAGATTACCCCATTTTAAGGAAATAAGAGCAAGGTCATCTTCACCTTTCCGCAGAATCAAGAAACATTCACATTAAGAATATAGGATCACCATGAATCAGGGCGTGCTCAAAAGTAATATCTCTGAATTTTTATGGGAAAACTGGCAAAGCTTTTTAATGTCTACGTATTTAATTCGCAGCATTGTCACCCTGATGACGAACCAAATGTTCAAATGCGTGTGAATTTCTAAGGGACCAAACTGCTGAGATCATCGGCCCCTAGACTTACACACTACTTGCACTAACTTGTACTGAGAGCAACACACACACCCATGCCCGAGGGAGGACTCGAACCTCCGTGCAGTCAGTGACATGGCGCCCCTAACCGCGCGGCTACTCCGTGCCGCGATGACGAACCTAACCAGAGACCAACAAAAATTGGTCACTGTACAACGTTTGACTTTGTTGACGGAGTCAGAGTGCTCCGTCTTATCACTGTCGAACTGAAGTCCTCGAAGGTGTTCAGGAAAAACGGATGGAGCCAAGCCGGGGCCGCATGGAGGATGTTCGATGACATTGAATCCAAGGCGTCTCACTGTTGTAGCACTCGCGTGTGGTCCGAGATTGTCGTGCTGGAGAAGGGGGCGTTTTATGTGTGGAACTCGAAACTGGAATACAGCACGCTATTTCTCACGCGCTGTCATTATTACAACACACACCGCCGTGTTACACGCTACCATTCGGTGATACGTAGCGGCGGAAAGCTGCAATTAGTATCAGCGAAGCGGGAAAGTCGACCGAGTAATATGCATGTCACATAATACGTCAACCGATAGTGAAAACAGAATAAAAGATTCAGAGCCATTGGTTTTCAGCACGCCCTCGCGCATATATTCTTTCTAAAACGCCTGTATTTTTCCACATGTAACTCTACGGCTTTGTGACTGCTGTATTATCAAGAGAGTTCCAAAAAAACAAGACTTTTATTTTGCTGTTACGAAATTTTATCAAGTCTGTCACTGTATACTTATTAAATTTATTAATTCTTCGATATTGTGCACCGGTATATGGTGAAATATTAAACACATAGCTTGTCAAGCAAACGTCCTTTCTGATAAACACACATATAGTTGACCTAATACAGAAGAGCGTTGCTTAAGTACGTGACAACTTATTTAGATAATCTTTACATCTGATGAATACAAATATTTGTGATCTAGTACAAAAATGCGAACCCTCGAGTGCATGACAGCTATTCTCAAACCATATTTACTTTTGATAGATACACATATTACCGACCAAACACAAAAATGTTTAGACTAAAGCGTGTGGCACCGTCTGTGAGATTGTTTCGTGTTAATTCCAAAAAAAGAACAGTAATTTATAGAGTAAGTAGTAACAGAAACGTTTTCTTCACGAAAAAATTCTTCTTCACAAAGTTGTTAGGTTACTTTTGTCATATAATGGATAAAGTGAATTAAAATATTATTTATATTTCCAGTGACTAAAATGTAAAATGTAGACACAATCAGATACTATATTATCTTAGTCTCGAAAATCAACAAAAGCTTTCCTGTTCTTTCTTTCATCTGTTCGGTAGTTTACGATTCCGTCACCTCCGTTTCATTGCAGTTTGTAATCTAATTCTACCTCAAACTAAAAGGCAGTTTCCAAGCCGTAGGTCAAAATTTTCATTTACTCTGACTGTAAACTTCCCTTTTCAGACGTTTTGGTACTTATTTCACCAAAGGTATTTTAGCCCATGCCTGATATCTTATTTTTTCTCTGTCCATCCAGTAGGTGTCCCTAACTGCCTTAACTCTACGATTTCATTGTCAATTTCCCACAATTTTCTTTTAAATCTATTTATTATAAATTTTTATTCGCTTCATCTGGTATACTTCTTTCTTTATGAAAATAAATGATGATGGCTCACGTTTT
The DNA here is from genome assembly GCF_021461385.2 of Schistocerca piceifrons. Classification (NCBI taxonomy): domain Eukaryota; kingdom Metazoa; phylum Arthropoda; class Insecta; order Orthoptera; family Acrididae; genus Schistocerca; species Schistocerca piceifrons. The sequence continues at coordinate 60,021,773 of NC_060139.1, forward strand.
TCATTTCTATCGTGATGAGTACGCCTCTCTACACATTTGTATGTAGCTCTCTATGCCTCTTACTGGTCTGTTATCTCCTGAAATCATAAATTAGTTTAGGACAGTCATATCCTGTATAATGTATTATTTTTTGGAAAATCTCAGTTAGTTCATGATAAACGATAAAGACAATAGATCCTTTTTAAAACTGGTTCTACAAAACATGTCAAAGATTAGGTGGCTAGATCAGGTAAATAAGTACTGAACTGAATCTGGCAAAAGGGGGGGGGGGGAATTATGGACCATGTCGACTAAAGGGGGGGGCGGCAATTATGGACCAAGTCGAATAAACGAAAGGACTGATTCATAGCACACATACCTCAGGCATCAATGAACAGCCAGTGTGGTTGCGGAGGGAAGTGTCAACGTGAAAATTATAGACAAAGTTCAATGATCGACTAGTATAAGCACTGTGAGATGAATGTAAGCTACATAAGCTATACAGTAATGTATCGTTTACTATTTGTTTTTGTCTCGAAAAATATTTTTTCTTTCTCGAAAAATTCTGCTAACATATGAGTCAAATCATTTCGTATTTCCTATGTATGGTTTCGTCCTATTTTCACTTTGAAATGCATCATTATTGCTTTGCACTGGGATTGGCTGCCCTCGTAAATGTATGTTACTAACTTTTTTCTGAACGTTGCACGTAGATACATAGATGTGAATAACTTCCCCTGTACTGTTTTACAATCAAATGTCACGTTATTCAGTTGTTTCTACACCACTTAGTATTGTTAGCATTCTGAAGTTCCGTATTTTGCTGTACTTAAATAAATTCGGTAGAAGTTGTTCTGCTTCTAACATTCAGATGGTTGTTTATTCATGTGGACTTGATGTACCAAGCTGTAGGCATATGAGTGACTACATGTGTTCCATGGCCTAAGTCCAATGTCTGAATTTCCTCAGTGTGGCACGCTAGCTTGCTACTGCCTGTAGAGTTTGGCGAGACACTTGGACAGTGTTTTAGCTCTGAAATGTTATGTTCAGAGCTTTCTACATCCAGGCCTTGGTGTCCTTGGACCTGAGGAGCTGAAATTGCTGTGTGTAGTTGATGTGTCAGCAGATCAGATTTCAGAGGTCAGTGTTACGATTCAGCAGTCACGAAGTGTTTGTGGGATTAGTAATACATTTATACAGAGCAGGCCGTGCCAAAGCTGCCCCGTTGGCACCAGGGCCACGGGCGCCACCCAGCACCCTCGCAGGCAAGAACAGCGTAGACCAGCCACCAGACAATCCCACTCCATGCGCTCTTATGTTTACGAGAGTTCAATAAGTAATGCTAAATATTTCTTTCCTCGGCCAGTTTCGCACCAAAAGCTGCGAAGTTTGTTTCGCAATATCGTGCAATATTCCGCTTGAGCCCCTACAGTCTCATGAAGTTCCGATTGGTGGTAGCGCTATACGCAGCCTTCAAAATGGTGTAGCCCGGGTCTCGCACCTTCCCCATCTGTTTCGCCAAATGGAGGACGCCTCACTGGGAAGCAGTACGTGGATGATGGGGCGGTTACTGACGTGGGAAGGCGTTGGCTAAGACGTCGACCAGTAGAGCTGTACTATGAAGTCATACAGGATCTCGCCAGTAAGATGCCGTAAGGTCGTGGCACTGAACGGAGATTATGTTGAAGAATAGAGTTCTTTAGTCAAAAGGGTGAGGAATAACATAGTCTGTGGAAATTCTCGATAAAACCAACCTCCTTTCAGAAAAAAATGTGTTGCATTATATTCAACGCCGCTCGTACAAGCCAGCTGGCCACCCTAGACCGAGTTGGGTCGCCCAGTTCATGGTGAATAAAACTTCTGCACGGCCTGTTAAAATAGTTTTATTAAAAAGTCAGTGGTGATGCATCTACAGGTGATCTGTACTATAAATTGAAACATTAAAGAATTACAATAGTTTTAAAACACCTTGTATCAATGAAGCTGAGTACTCACAAGTTTCTATATCTTTTTAAACGGTCATGGCGCAGCAGAATAAATACAAAGAGAAAATTCTCATCATTCATCGACAAGATTTTTTTTTATAGCAGTTTACTGATACACAGCGTCACCGGTTCAGATACGGTCCAACTGTCTCCGTGGACAAGTGAGAGGAGACTCAAAGCAACGGCAGAATAACAGCCAAGCATAGCACGTTGAAGGTGTGGCGGTGGAACTGTAAGTTCGGTGCCACCCTCCGACGGTGGAAGTACAGAGGAGGGACCGGAAAACGTGGTCGTATTGGGCCTAACGTCAGTCATAGCCCGAACCCGAGCCCTACAGGATGGTGAGAGGAACGGGGTGTCAGTGCCAGCGCCGTGGAATTGTGGTGCCGATTGTTTGGAGTCCAGCGACCGTCTCACGGAGGGCATCCACTTTATAGTTGGCGAGCCTTACGGCGAATGGTGGTCTTGAGAGGGGCCGTAATTGTCTCCTCATGCAGAGTGACAATCCTGGTGAGCCGAGGGGCGTGAAGACTCCACCTGAGAACTTTATTCTATAGGCGCTGGAGTGTCAGCATCTGGGACTTACTAATCGTGGCCTACGCAGAAAAACCATATGTGAGTGAGGGTAGGACAACGGAGTGATATAGCCGGAGCTTGGTATCTAAATTCAGCTCTCGGCTGGAAAAGAGCTGGTACACGGCCTTTGTTAACTTTAACCCTTTATGGGTGATGTATGGTGTGTGGCCTTGGCAGAAAATTTTCTTATCCAACCAGACCCCGAGATGCTTGGTAGCTTGGGTCCACGGGACCCGTACGTCCCCGATTGAGATGTTGTGATGGAGTATAGGGCGCCGTTTTGTGAAGTACACTGCTGTAGTTTTGGCGGCATTAAGGGCCAACTTGTTGGAGCGACACCAGGTGACTGTCGACAAGATGATTTTTTTTTCTATATTGTATTTCAATTCCCCATCGGGGTGGGCTAGCAGCAGCATATGCACTGCTCTTTAGCCGAAAGACATAGAACAAACAATAGAAGACATTGAAAAATGTATATATAAAATGGTGAACATAGATATAAAAAAGGGGGAACATCATGGAAGGCAGTAGGCAAAAAAAGGAGGTAAAAAACTGTAAAAAAGTGGTGCACACAAGAAGCCACACACTGACAATTAAAAGAACACAAGGCACAGTATGACCGGAGCATAAAAAGTATCAACGGATGGCGTAGCACGTAACAAACACCGACAGCGAACCTCAAGGCAGTACACAATTAAAATCACACCTCTTGACGCACAGGAGAAACAGCACTAAACACAACACTGACGTGGCACACTGATGATGATCAAAACAGAGGATCTGCCAGGCACAAGGAGATGAGGGAGACTGGAAGAAGAGAGGGAGGGAGGGAGGGGAAGAGAGGGTTGAGATGGGCGGTGGGCGTGCTGAAGAGGGCCAGGTAGGGAGGGCTGTGGGAAGGAAAGAGGCAAGTATGGGGTGCAGGGTCTCAGGGGTGGGGTGGGGGGAATACGCTCTGGGAGAAGGAGGGAGAGGAAAAAAAGGGGGCCCTGGGAGGGTGGGGGGAACAAGGCCAGGTTATAGTTGGAAGGAAGGGTAGATGTCATGGCAAAGTTCATCATCTGGGAGCTGGAGGCGCTGGAAATTGCCCTGATGAAGGAGATTGAGGGTGTGGAGGTAGAGAGAGGGAGGGATACAGCGATAGAGGCGCGGCAACAGGCGGGGGGTGGAGAGGAAGGAGGAAACCAGAGGGGGGGGGGGGGGGATCAAGCCTGCGGACAATGTAAAGGATGCAGAGATGTTGGAGGAACAGGAGGAGGTGGGGGAAGGGGATCAGTTCATACAGGAGCCATGTGGGGGAAGGAAGGCAGATGCAGAAGGCAAGGCGGAGCACATGGCGTTCGAGGATTTGGAGGGCCTCGTAAAAGCGGGTGGGGGTGGAGATGCAAGCAAGGCTGGCATAACAGAGGATAGGATGGATGAGGGATTCGTAGGTGTGGAGGATGGTAGAAGGGTGCAATCCCCATGTCTGGCCAGACAGGAGTTTCAGGAAGCGGAGGCGGGAATGGGCTTTCTGCTGGATGGTCTGGAGGTGAGGGGTCCAGGTGAGGTATCGGTCGAGGGTGAGGCCAAGCTATCACAGGGTGGGGGTGAGCTGGATGACAAGATGAAACCAATACCGCGCTGGGATTACATATAAGTGAGGGGAAGCCGGATAAATCTATTTTAATGTCTATTCACGTGTATTTACGGGGACTAACTAAAAACGAGACGTTATTCTATCTTCACTTCGACAGAGAAGTACAATAGAGCCTTGAATGTCTTGGCCATCCCGCAGACATCACAGGCATGCCCATGGCACCAGCGTAGACTGGTAATACGAGCCACGCGTGCGAGATGGCGCTAGCGCGATGCTCAGACCGAACTGATGCAATATGTGGGGGCTGCCTTTACATATTACGTGGTGACTAGGAATTTCTATTTAAAAAAAATATTTTTAGCCAAAAACAGTTAAAAATAATAAAATAAGAGTTAATACACGTCTGAGAAGATGCAGCTGATAACATGAACTTTTTGAATGCTAAATTGCACTATTTTATAGAGCCAGCACGCGTAGAGCGTATCTGTAATACTGGAAGGCACATAAAGAATTTTTTTAAGCCAATTACGTTAACTGAGATTAAAACTAAATAAAACCAAAACATACGAAAACAAAAGTCAGAGCAAAGAATAACAGCGTCCTGCAAGGATGCAGCGGTTAGGTGGACTAACTATTACCTATATACGAGTAGACAATCGAAACTGAATAGCAGACTTTCGTGGCGCAATTCGATTTGAGCGTTAAGCGTATTATCGGAGAACTTTTTTAGTGACCAATAAACTTCATCCTCTTCTAAAATGTTAAGTGTAATACCGTTACATTCATTATGCAGCACCTGTAAATTTCTGTGGAGGATTGTTACCGAATGGCCTGTTACATGTAAACAGGCACTTAAAGCTGATCTTGAGCCCGAGTTGTTAGTATGTTCTTCAAAACGGACCTCATAAGCGAGGAATGACAATCCTCACACGTGATGCAGTCCACACCTGACGGCTTAAATTTATCCCGACTTCTCCCCACCCTCTGTCTAAATTTTACGCCATTGTTTTTAGAGACTAGATGCTTACCAACCTAACTAGAAATATTGCCATAATAAGGTATCCTGTTACACGAGGGTTGGAACTTTAATAGTGGCAACTATTTATTCACAGCCGATACAAAAGAGTTACATGTTTGCACCTGTTACTGTCCTTCAAACTAGTCACAGCGTTGTGTAGAACCCGTTGCCAGCGATGTGGAAGGCGTGGTACACCGTTAGTAGAGACTATTCTGTTGATAGTGCGAATGGAGCAGTCTACTGCCTGTAGAATCTCTGGAACAGTTCTGAAGCGAATGCCACGAAGTGTTTCTTTCATCTTCGGTGACTACTTTGCAGGACAGTAACAGGTGCAAACATGTAACTCTTTTGTATCGGCTGTGAATAAGTAGCTGCCACTATTTAAGTTCCAACCCTCGTATTTGCCATCACTATAGCTCCGTTAAGTGTTGGGACGAGGGTAACTGATGTACTTAGTGGTGCAGAGGTGCCCACATCATAACGCCCTATATTAATTTTCCGCAACACATTTCTGTTAATACTGTGGACAGAGTCTGCGTCGTAGCCATTAGAATACGCTGTAAACCGGATAATCTAAATCCCTGGTCATGAGCTCCACGTGACGGATGGACACTGTGTAACCTGTAAAGCAATGTCCTGTAGGCTACATTCTTGTACTGCCGTGGTTAAAGGAGCTACGAATTACCAGGTTCGAAGTAGTTGGCTTCCTGTAAATACCATAGCGGGCTGTATTACCTTCAATCCTCATGGTCAAATCCAAAAAGGGAAGAATTCTGTCAACACTCTCTTCCATGGTGCGTTGCATATTATCATGCAATTTACTCAACTCTCCCAGACAATTCTTGCAATCCTGAAAGGAACTCTTGTATAACAAGATGATGTCATCCATGTGCCTAGCCGAAAAAAATACACTCCTGGATATGGAAAAAAAAAAACACATTGACACCGGTGTGTCAGACCCACCATACTTGCTCCGGACACTGCGAGAGGGCTGTACAAGCAATGATCACACGCACGGCACAGCGGACACACCAGGAACCGCGGTGTTGGCCGTCGAATGGCGCTAGCTGCGCAGCATTTGTGCACCGCCGCCGTCAGTGTCAGCCAGTTTGCCGTGGCATACGGAGCTCCATCGCAGTCTTTAACACTGGTAGCATGCCGCGACAGCGTGGACGTGAACCGTATGTGCAGTTGACGGACTTTGAGCGAGGGCGTATAGTGGGCATGCGGGAGGCCGGGTGGACGTACCGCCGAATTGCTCAACACGTGGGGCGTGAGGTCTCCACAGTACATCGATGTTGTCGCCAGTGGTCGGCGGAAGGTGCACGTGCCCGTCGACCTGGGACCGGACCGCAGCGACGCACGGATGCACGCCAAGACCGTAGGATCCTACGCAGTGCCGTAGGGGACCGCACCGCCACTTCCCAGCAAATTAGGGACACTGTTGCTCCTGGGGTATCGGCGAGGACCATTCGCAACCGTCTCCATGAAGCTGGGCTACGGTCCCGCACACCGTTAGGCCGTCTTCCGCTCACGCCCCAACATCGTGCAGCCCGCCTCCAGTGGTGTCGCGACAGGCGTGAATGGAGGGACGAATGGAGACGTGTCGTCTTCAGCGATGAGAGTCGCTTCTGCCTTGGTGCCAATGATGGTCGTATGCGTGTTTGGCGCAGTGCAGGTGAGCGCCACAATCAGGACTGCGTACGACCGAGGCACACACGGCCAACACCCGGCATCATGGTGTGGGGAGCGATCTCCTACACTGGCCGTACACCACTGGTGATCGTCGAGGGGACACTGAATAGTGCACGGTACATCCAAACCGTCATCGAACCCATCGTTCTACCATTCCTAGACCGGCAAGGGAACTTGCTGTTCCAACAGGACAATGCACGTCCGCATGTATCCCGTGCCACCCAACGTGCTCTAGAAGGTGTAAGTCAACTACCCTGGCCAGCAAGATCTCCGGATCTGTCCCCCATTGAGCATGTTTGGGACTGGATGAAGCGTCGTCTCACGCGGTCTGCACGTCCAGCACGAACGCTGGTCCAACTGAGGCGCCAGGTGGAAATGGCATGGCAAGCCGTTCCACAGGACTACATCCAGCATCTCTACGATCGTCTCCATGGGAGAATAGCAGCCTGCATTGCTGCGAAAGGTGGATATACACTGTACTAGTGCCGACATTGTGCATGCTCTGTTGCCTGTGTCTATATGCCTGTGGTTCTGTCAGTGTGATCATGTGATGTATCTGACCCCAGGAATGTGTCAATAAAGTTTCCCCTTCCTGGGACAATGAATTCACGGTGTTCTTATTTCAATTTCCAGGAGTGTATCTTGTTGGACTAACTATTTCAGTTTGTTACCATATTATGTTCAAAAATCGCAGTAGTTTATATATTAATTACAGGAAAGAATTTCTCAGTGGTCATGCTATGACTGCCTGAATTTGCCAGAGGAGTGAAAGATCTACAGATGCAGCCAGCATTTCTGATACAGTCGTAATGAGTCGTCAGCTACTAGCGAAAGTATTGCACTCAGAAGGGAGGCCAATCCTAACATTATACCTACACACGCAGCTTAATTCGCGCACCCCGTTGGACTAAGCAGCAAACGCTCCATGTTCGTCTCTTACATACGTGATGCGTAGACGGTACAGTAAATTGTCACATATCAGCTCTGCCTCACCCAGCCAGACGCAGTATCTAAGTCAAGTGTTCTCTTCTGTGACTTGACCAGAAGTCCGGTTCATTGAATTCCAAGCCAAAGTCTGCTTTACCATTCCCCGAACAGAAGCATTCTCTACTGTACTTAAAACAAGCTTCCTCTGTGTATCGAGAAGTAAGTTTCTTCTCCATTCTGGAAATCTGCACAGTTCTCGTGGGCCAGTGATAATGGCGTTATAAATTGCTGGCCAATGGTACATTCGTTACGGAGCCAACAATTCCCCTCCATGTGAAAATTGTATGTCACTAACCAGTCGTTACACATCCAGGCTTGCAGTTCTTAAACAGTAATGAATTGTTCTACCAATCTTCAGCCATTTCAGACAATGAGGTAACCTCCAATTGCACACTTCTCGAAAAGTGGCGTCTCCCATTCCCCTACTCTGCTATTTGTTTAGGTTATTCAGTGAGGAGGCCTCTTACAACATTTTAGGCCAGACATAATCCACATCGCGTAAATTGACGATAGCGAGTCAGCCATGTCCTCTTCGAAGAGAAAGGAATTCTATTCACAAAGCTGGCGAACCATTTCTTACAGCAAGCCAAGACAGTTATCTATCACGGTATGCCTCTCGCATAACATCCCGTAACGCAACGTCCGGTGCAAAACAGGGTTCCTTTGAGTCCCTGTAAGTCCATCTTTATACAGATGGTTGCGTGACCTCGGCTGTTCAGTATAAAATGTCAAATCGAAACACTTTCATCCGTCTAAATTTCCACCTGTTATTTTATTTGCGTAACAAGTTTCAGCACTATATCATCCCATATTCTGGTAGCCTGACCGCCATGTGGGAAGAATTCTACCTGTGATCTAATCAAAACAGGAACCAGCATTCAATGAATGGTGTCCATAGATTGGTTCATTTTAAGTTTGTTTTGCCAGAATCTCACTTCCTGCAAAAATTGCGATTCTCCACGAGTGCAGGTTTTCATCACACGTCTATAGCTGTATACGTAAATGCAGTCCCAAACTCACATTGTGCTAATCATGAAGCGAAAGCAGCAGGAAGGCACCTTGACATTTCCAGCCCCGACAGTGTTGTAGTTGGGATTCCGTACCTGTCTCTAGTGGTCACTGTGGCTTGTGCGGTCCTCTGAAACGGCAGACTGGCTGGTCCCATGGGGACCGTCCGTAACATTTTGTTGCTGGCCTGGCACATCTGGCTTGGTTCATTGTACACTCAACTCAGCAATAGGGAAAATTACATTCAAAACCTTTTTATTTCGAAGCGACTGGGAATTGAGTTCATCTAGTAATGATTATAAATCAAATTATGATTGGTACATGGGACGTGTCAGTTCAGCAACAGACTGCAGCATATCACAGTAAGATCACATACGCTACGAACAGGCTGCAAGATTGCCGTCATGTCAGCTGTTTGTCACCCACTGTCCAATTGTGCCCACGGGAAACACGTTGCCTATGGGTGGGCACTTGAACTGAAACAGCCTGGTGAGGGTTGCACGCATGACCTCTTCAAATTCCTTGTAATGGAGGCTGATGAGGAGAACACCCATATTTGTTGCTGCCTAATCGATTCAAGTCTTTGATTACCTCAGAGATACTAACAGGTTCTAAGCGTCATCATCCAGAGTGAAAATTGTGATGTGACAGAACTATCACATATCGCTACATAGATTCGTTTTGGTCACCACTTCGTGGTTCATTTTACTGAGACTTAAGTGTGTACATTTCCTAGGACGAAAGCTTTTTATTTGTCTCACTGACAAGATGTTCTCCTTGTGTGATGTTCTCATTAGGAACGACGGAAGTTTCAAGGATGCTGGGCAGTTTTCGGATAAGTAATTATTTGGTCGGTTTCGTGCTTTTGCCATCATAGAGAGCTTCTCTCCTAGCCCTGAGCGGAATGTGCTGTGCCACCACTGCTATCCTCTGGAGTAATTGAGCACGACAGTTTTGCTTATCCTGTTGAGACATTACGACATTGCTCAACCAGTAACGGAATGTCTGTTGCTTACGCTCTAAAATTTGGTGGGGCCAATCGAACTGAGTTGCCCCGTCACTCTGCTTGGTGCAGAGAATCCGACCAATCGACGGTATGCGGCTCTATCCCTGCACCAATCTCTTATTTCATGAGGTACAATTTGTACGCCAAGAGTATGAAATTCTGCTGCGTGCCCCCAGTTTTTCATGATGTAGGTGATATTTTCGTCCATTACATCGGCAACAGCATCGAGTCATCCATCCCAAACAGAATTTTTCTGAAATTAGAGAGTTGTGGTTTGGGATCTGTGTTTTATTGTCATTTGACGAACACCTGCCGTGAGAGTCACTCACCTCCCAGCTGATGAGCACACACTTTGCGGAGTTTGGGTAAATGTAAGTGTCTGAATTTCGGGAGCATGATCCATATTCAGAGCAGCCTCCTAACTGCATATTTCGCCATGCAACGAATGTCTCCTAATTTGGTTACAATCTGTGGGGTCTTATTGTGTAATTAACTTTGATTTTGTGAGTTATCATATGAGCAGATGTTACCCTTACTCCGTAGAGTTTCCACACGTTTTGGTATCTCCTCAGAGTGTTAACATTATTTTATAATTTGATTTGAGTTTAAGATAACTTGTAGAGATTGGAAACAAAAAGGTTCAAATAGCTCTGAACACTGTGGGACTTAACATCTGAGGTCATCAGTCCTCTAGTACTTAGAACTACTTAAACCTAACTAACATAAGGACATCACACACATCCATGCCCGAGGCAGGATTCAAACCTGCGACCGTAGCAGTCGCGGGCTTCCGGATTAAAGCGCCTAGAACCGCCCGGCCATCACGGCCGTCCCGAGATTGAAAAAATCAACCAAACAGTTGCAAATAAAGGTTTATTGGAACGTTTGACCTAGTTTAAATTTAAGACAGAAAGGTATTAATGATATCAGTTGCTAGTGGACACTGATTTAAATAGATGGAGAAAGTTGATAATTTCTTCCGTACTGGGATTCGGATCTGAGTCCTCTGGTAACTAGGGAGATGCGCTGACCACCACAATTCGGACATTTTAGCATCGCATCTGCATGAACTGCATCCCGTCAGACACAAATTATCAACTTATCCACATACTAAAGATGCTGTTGCCCCTTTTATCTATTCTCTTAGACATGTCCGAATCAACAAACATAACATTCATTATTTTGAATTTGTCATCTTCACAAGATGTGGTGGATCTTGTTACATGAGATGACGATTAAGAACACTGTAATGCTCGACATCCGTCATAAGGACACAAATAACCACAAACTGTGAATTGGAATTGCAGCATCTTAATATTGCAGGCGTGCAGATAATCTGATGTAACTGGGTCCACTGCATCTTCCGATGAAGACAATTTTAAAACTGTCGAAACCTAACGTTCCAATGAACTTCCATTTGCACGTTTTTGTCTGAATTTTTCAATCTCTCCAAGTTTACTGTCACACATTTGCTTAAGTTTCAGCCATGTTTAAGATATTACTTTCAGAGAATTTATTATGATTTTTGTCAGTCATTAGTGCAAATAAACATACATCAATCGTAGTCTTCACTCTAAGCTTCGCCTACTGCTTTTCCATGATTATGAGACCCACTGATAATAAATATAACCTGGTACATACCAGCATGCCCTCAGCATGAGGGTGTTATCGTTGAGCACAGAGACCTAAGTGAAATATTCGTTAGATTAAGAATTCAGGGAAAATAACGAGCATTCCACTCACTCATACTGTATGAGCAAAGATTTGTTTTATACCGCGAATGGCATTTTCGCTCCTTGACTCTGGGACTCAATAATAAGTGATTCACTCTGGTCCGTTCCTCTAATCACGACTAAGTTCTTTTCTTTTCCTTTTTTCTTTTTTTCAGTGCCCCCACAGAGTCGCTTCGCTATTATCGGATATGGCTTTTTTGATGTTATAGGGTGGCCATATTCCCTTCTTGTTGCCACCCCTTTACTCCCCGTTATCGAATTTGACTAACCCAACTGTCTGCATGTAGTATAACCCAAGTAAAAGCGCCGGTCGCTGTGGCCGAGCGGTTCTAGGCGCTTCAGTCCAGAACCGGGCTGCTGCTACGGTCGCAGGTTCGAATCCTGTGATGTCCTTAGGTTAGTTGGCTTAAGTAGTTCTAAGTGTAGGGGACTGATGACCTCAGATGTTAAGTCTCGTAGTGCTTAGACCCCCCCCCCCCCCAAGTAAAAGCGTGCGAACACTGAGTAAAAGTTTGTGAATCGTGTAACTAATATGTCATGTGGATACCGGCACGGCATTCACCTAGCTGGATGTGGTAAACCGCCTAAAAACGCTCGACTAGACCGCTCGGCACACAAGCCCTTTTCGTTAATCCGCCAGGCTGGTTTGATCCGAATTCCAGAAGCGGCGTGCTAACACGTGGGGCTGTCCAGGTGAGTGAATCATCAATAAGCTGTAAATGATTTCCTTCCAGTTCCTAGTAATCGTATTTTGCAGCTGTAAGTAATTTATTAATATAGAAATGTACTATTTCTGGGTAGTCCAGAAATATTTTACCGTTACAGAAATTACTACTTTTTAATATGATGTTACTGCTGAAAAGTCATGCTCAATGAATAAAAAAAATGAAATAATGAAAAACAACTATGATTTGTCTGTTTACACACTCGAAGCAGATTCTATTTGAATCACAGTGAAAGTAAAGTTTATGGAGCCAAAATCTATGTCACGTATGGCGTGTGACGCTCATTGGCACGCAGAAAGAGCTGTAGTTAGAACTAAAGCCTGAGGGCAGTAGGTCTTGGCAATATTCGCAAATGTAGGTTTGCTTGTTTTTAAATCACTGTTCCTCCTTTTGAAGGGTCTGAACTAAAATCGATATTGACTGACAGAAATTGTACAAAACGCTGTTTTTTTAGAAAAGAAATCCTCACAAAAATTGTTATGGTTCTAGCTGTCGCCACGAACACAATGATTTGAATATCTCGCGGCCACCTTCTACGTAAGAAGAGCTCACACCTGGAGCTAAAGCCTGGGCCGTCGTAGCGAGAGTGGGGGCTGCGCCACGTCGGTGCGATAGTATGGCTCTCTCAGTGTGCAGAAGTGAACGGGTAAACATCTCATGCGAGGACGAAGGTCACAAGCAGCTCAGCGGGCACTGAGAACTTGTTGACAACATCGGCTAGGGCGGCCGAGAATTGTTCTCTTGGAGTTCGGCAACGATTTGATTGAGGTAGCATAATAGAGGAATGGATTTGTGAACCTTTTTGATCAGAACAGTTTTGAACGTTGATCCTGTGGAGTGTGTGGCCACCGACGTCTCCTGTTGTTTCGTCCGGTGGTTAATCATTGACATCTCCAACGGTTTTGTAGATAGGTGTGCTGATAGCCTGTGGCTATGTCTGGAGAAGATGGTTTTCTGGGTAGTGGTAAGTGGGGAGGAAGTCTTGTAGTCGTGGTTGGTTATACACGTACTTTATGTCTTGTGTGCAGGCAAGCAACCACTGAGAGGCTCAGGTCTACGTGCAGGCGCTGTTGTTTTGAGCTCAAGGGTAAGTGGGAGCTGTGAATAGTAGCTGTTTGTTGTATTTGGAAGCTGAGCATATGTTGTTTACCTACTTTCCTACTCACCCGTGTAACTCCTAACCATGTCCTTCGGGCACGCTTAACCGTATGTACCTCGTAACCATGTCCTTCGGGTATGCTTAACCATGTGCAACTTATTCTCCAAACGTAGCAGTAATCTTTAAGGACATTAAGTGCCATTTGTTAATGGCACGACACTGAAGTGTCGTGAACGGAGGCTGGAGCTTGACAGCGTTTGTACTTTTGAATTAAATCTTGGACCAGCTCTCGTTAATGGTACTTTGATTGAGAATTTTGCTACAGAGTTTAAGAGGCGCTTAAATATACACTGAAGCTGACATTCGACCATCGTTTGTGCTATTGGGTAAAATATCGTACTGAGTTATATCCAATTGAATTTTTACTTGAGAATTGTAATACGCGCCCTACTTGCTATTCAAATAATAAGTGATGGAGGTTATAGAAGAGTGTTATGCTTTTCAATAAAACATGGAACTGGTTCTAGTTAATTGCCGCTTTAGTTTGAAATTTTGGAATGTACCCTCAGTGCCACTTTGCCAGAAGGGCATGTTGATACCATATTGATTGAGTGCCGGCTGCTGTTCCTGGATGTGTGGGGAGCAACAGGATGCTGATTCTTCTCTTAGTTAGCTGAAGGAATAGATACAGACGGGTGAAGTAGTTGGGCCATATGTTTTAAGAGAAAATGTCTTAAATTGTTCGATAAGAGAAGGCCGGGTAAGGGAGAGGGGTAGACAGACTGTGTTTCCTAAGTATTTTGTGCCCCTCGTCTTTAAATACGGTTACCAGACAGAGTAGGGGACACCTTTTCGTGTTAAAAACTTGGATGTAAACGAAGAAAGAGCATCACATGGAAGGCAATGGATAAAAATATACATGGTAAGGTGGATAGGAGTTGTTGTTGTTGTGGTCTTCAGTCCTGAGACTGGTTTGATGCAGCTCTCCATGCTACTCATTCCTGTGCAAGCTTCTTCATGTCCCAGTACCTACTGCATCCTGAATCCTTCTGAATCTGCTTGGTGTATTCATCTCTTGGTCTCCCTCTACGATTTTTACCCTCTACGCTGCCCTCCAATACGAAATTGGTGATCCCTTGATGCCTCAGAACATCTCCTACCAACCGATCCCTTCTTCTAGTCAAATTGTGCCACAAATTTCTCTTCTCCCGAATCCTATTCAATACCTCCTCATTAGTTATGTGATCTACCCATCTAATCTTCAGCATTCTTCTGTAGCACCACATTTCGAAAACTTCTATTCTCTTCTTGTCCAAACTATTAATTGTCCATGTTTCACTTCCATACATGGCTACACTCCATCCGAATACTTTCAGAAACGACTTCCTGTCCCTTAAATCTATACTCATTGTTAACAAATTTCTCTTCTTCAGAAACGCTTTCCTTGCCATTGCCAGGCGACATTTTATATCCTCTCTACTTCGACCAACGTCATTTATTTTGCTCCCCAAATAGCAAAACTCTTTTACTACTGTAAGTGTCTCATTCCCTAATTTAATTCCTTCAGCATCACCCGACTTAATTCGACTACATTCCATTATCCTCGTTTTGCTTTTCTCGATGTTCAACTTATATCCTCCCTTCAAGACACTATCCGTTCCGTTCAACTGCTCTTCCAAGTCCTTTGCTGTCTCTGACAGAATTACAATGTCATCGGCGAACCTCAAAGTTTTTATTTCTTCTCCATGGATTTTAATTCCTACTCCGAATTTTTCTTTTGTTTCCTTCACTGCTTGCTCAATATACAGATTAAACAACATCGGGGAGAGGCTACAACCCTGTCTCACTCCCTTCCCAACCACTGCTTCCCTTTCATGCCCCTCGACTCTTATAACTGCCATCTGGTTTCTGTACAAATTGTAAATAGCCTTTCGCTCCCTGTATTTTACCCCTGTCACCTTCAGAATTTAAAAGAGAGTATTCCAGTCAACATTGTCAAAAGCTTTCAGCAAGTCTACAAATGCTAGAAACGTAGGTTTGCCTTACTTTAATCTAGTTTCTAAGAAAAGTCGAAGGGTCAGTATTGCCTTACGTGTCCCAATATTTTGACAGAATCCAAACTGATCTTCCCCGAGGTCGGATTCTACTAGTTTTTCCATTCGTCTGTAAAGAATTCGCGTTAGTATTTTCCAGCAGTGACTTATTTAACTGATAGTTCGGTAATTTTCACAGGAATGGGAGTAGGGGTTGTGAAATGAAAAACCTTACTACCGGGGCTGAGAATAGCTGTTGTATTTGAAACCTGAGCACATACTCACCCCCCCCCCTCCCCCCCGCCTCCTTCTCCTTGTTTCTTGATAGTGATTGACCAAATTTGTGCCTTATTGGGGGGGGGGGGGGGCGGTTGTATTTTCTCGAAGCGCCTGAGTAACCGTTAGGGGCCAGAAGGGCGGACTGTTAGTAATATTAGGCTGAGATGTTGTTCAAATAATAACTAAAGCTGGAGTTCGACCAGCGTTTGTGTACAGGGTGACAAACAGTCTAAGGATATTTTAGGGGATTAGTTTAAAAAAATTATTTCAAAGGCCCAGCCAAATTTTGGGTAGTTTTCTTCCACAGCAGCTTCGGCTGTGCCTACGTCACACAAGTTGCCTACCTTTCAGAACCGAGGCAGTTCTTTCTAGTTAAAGCTGCTGACAAAAGGCGCCTTAAGCCCTCTGCTGAAACTGCTAGCGAATTCACGCCATCGGTTTTAGCCAATAGCATGCACAGGATACTGGGCACGTGTGTGGACTCTGGAGGAATCTGCAGTGCAGAATACAGCGGCCTCTCTCTCTTTTGATCGAGACCTTGAGCAGAACAGACGTCTTTTCTTCCAAGATTGGCCACCGACATCAATAACATGAACTGCCTCCCCTTCCTTTGTACATTTTAATTAGTTGTTCGACCTCCTGCACATTGTCGTCCAACAATTTTTTTCCCCTTCCCTGCCTATGTACATTTGCACCTTTGGATTAAATCTTGTAGTGAGTCTAGTTACTTTCACTTTACTTCAGAATTTTGGTATGCACCTCAGCTGCGTCTTAGATAGTGACTGAAGCTGGCATTCGACCAACGTTTGTGCTAGAGGGTTAAATCTTGTATTGAGTTCCGGTCAACTGAATTTTTACTTGAGAATTGCAAGAGGCATCTTATGTGCTACTCAGTAGTAACTGAAGTAGGAGCTTGACCAGCATCTGGCCCAGTGGACTAACCCATGTGTTGATTTAACAGCACTGAAAATGTTGGAACTGTGTCTTGTCTAATCTTATAGCAGTGCGATAAAATTTTAAATTAAGAGGGTGGTTATATTGTGGAACAATTATATAGTTATTGGAAGTGGCTTGACAGACTTCTCTATTTATGATGTTAAGATTATCTTAAAACGAATACGCACTGCTCAGTTTAGCACCCTATCTCCCTAACGATCAGTTCTGCTACAAAAGTGAATAAAATGTTAAATTTGAAGACTGAGGTTCAATTCAGAAAGAGAACTACGGAGATGCCACAAGAAGAATATTCAAATCAATAAATGTGAAGAGCTACGCGAAATACACATAATAAATGGTAGTTGAATAGTTGGGTAAAGTTATTATTTCGAGTAGCACACCAGTGGCAAAGTACCCAGTAGCACAAAATTCAGCAGCACTAGCACAGTACGAGTCTCAACTTAAGGCCTGTCTGGCTTTGAATACGAACCCTCAGCAAGCAGCTGCCTTGGTTAAGTGCTCTCAAGTCTTTTTATGCGTCGGCCACAACGAGATTTTCTGTTAAAATTTCAGAAGTCTGGCTCAACCTGTGCCACACTACCTCTTTCCACGCCTCTTCCCTCGCCCTCTGTTGCCCGTATTCCCTCTGTTGCTGACTGCAGAAGGAAGAAGCTACAGTCAGAGTAAAAAGGAGAATAATACTTCATTAATGCTTCGCCGGAACTGAGAAAGGTCTGGATTAATCTTCGGTTAATGTAATGGACGTCAGAGAGAACTGGAGTTAACATCAGTTCAGATATAATGAATAGCTTTGAAATCATATTATGGAAATCATGCGTTCTCCAGTTGGATGAGTTTCTTTCCGTAAGGGAGACATACTGTGCTGGAGGGGCAGATATTATCTTTGTGTGGTACACCGTTAGAAGTGACTTCATAAGTATTTCAGCTCTTCAGCTCTTTCCAGGGTATGCAATCATCGTAGAACAAGCACCGACAGTAACTTACGAAACGCCTTTCTCAAAATGTATGCCAGCGTACTGTACTATTCGAAAATTGTCTTCAATTTGAAAAACCTTCTAAGTTTATTTGACCAGGGATGACATGGCACAACTAAAGTAACTCTCGTGTGAAAATGACACTGTCTTCTCTGAGAAGTTCCTCAGACGAAATAATACAGTAGTAGTTAGCTGTTGCGTGTTTCGATGGCCGTCTTTAGGTGAGAAAGTGTTGTAACAACAAAGTCTACATCCTGCGAGGTGATGAATATGCGGCCAGATCAGCTTTTCACCTGAAGCCAACTGTTAGTAAGCATCGAAATCGGTGAAAACGAATCAATTTTATCTTACTGTGCATTAGAAATAATCGTTCCTTATTAGAAAAAAAAATCTCTCACAGTGTTACGCGAGACACATTATCTTGGCTGACAGCCGTTGTTAAATGATATATCTAATAACGAAAGGAAGTTCAGATCTAAATTTAATACATGAGACTAAACTTTAATCTTCAGTTACCCTCTTCATTCTCGGACACACAAAATTAAAAGCTTCTCGGTTGTTTTCCTAAAGTGAGCTTGTTGCTCGGAATTTCGGTGGTGGGGAAAAGGGTTGTCCATGATTGTTCTCGTGAGACAATTTTTATGGGATTCTTTAGCTCTCAGTCTTCTTACTTATATTTCGGAATTCGCAGGTGCTGTGAAAAAAGAGGTAGAGAGGAGGAGCAAAACCTTAGTTGGACATTTAATGTCCCAAACCAATATATCTTCTGCGACGTCATGGTGAAAAAAATGTTTCCTCATTTTCACGGTATCCAAAGAGTATTATCAGCTGTATTGAGAAACACAACCCACATTACAATCAAATAACACTACAGTCCATTTCAACCACGTAACTTTGCAGATATTGTAGACTTGGTGTCATAAAAGTGACTACACGTAACAGATCTACAGTCGTAATGATCAGGCTAGAAGATATGTTATAAATTTTACAAGTATATCCTTTCTTAATAGAAACAAAGCGAGTCCGTGTTTCGAGGACTTTCTACTTGAAGAATGAAAAAATAGTCAGTCGAATCAATAAATAAATTGTTTGTACTCTGCAGTTTCCGCTTTTATTTACATCCACATATATTTTAAACACCTTAAGAATTTGTTTTCTATTGAACTAGTTTCCCTGTTATAGGAGATGCAGTATTAAAAGAGGATTAGATAAAGATGGTAGTTGTAATACAGGTTAGTAGCAGGGACCGATGACCGTAGCAGTCTGGTCCCTTTAATCACACAAACCAACCAACCAGGTTAGTAGCAATGTCTTCACTATGTAGAACCGCTATCTATGGAAAATAGAGAGAGAGAGAGAGAGAGAGAGAGAGAGAGAGAGAGAGAGAGCTACCAAAATGAAAAACGGTCCTAATCAGCTACTATATCGGACTGAAACGTGAAAGAGACATAAATAAAAGGATTAGATAACATTTGAAATGCGATGTTGTAGGAGATTGTTGTAGAAGATGTAACTATACACCATCCGTCCAAAAAGTTGCAAGAATGATTTCATTCCTGGCATATAAGAGACGTCAGCGTAGAAGCTACGGCGGCAACTTGGACAACTCTAAACAACTGATGATTCGAGCAGTCACTTGTGAGCAGGTAGTGTTACGTAGTGGACGTGCGCCATAACGTGTCATCGTTGTTGTGTCACAAATAACAATGGAGTAATCTAAATCAGACGTTCCAGACATTCTGCAGAATATTCTGAAGAAGAGAAAAATGAGCGCAAAGTTCTTCCTGCACATATTCGCTCCTAACAAAAACAACGAGGCATGAACGCCTGCCACGACTTGATTAAAGTGCAAAATGCGGACAATTCTTTAGAGGAAAAAGTCATCACGGTTGAAGTGACTTGGTGTTATCAATACGAACCTATTTCAGAATGACAAAGTGTAGAAATCCACGTGAAGGGTCAACATTTAGATGACATAACCGACATTCAAACGATGGTGACGCGCTATTTGAGCAACATCTCCAAGTAATGACTTTTCTGACAGTTTCACATCGTTGTATGCACGTTCTGTGTGTTGTACTCAAGTGTTGGAAGACTATGTAGAACGCCTGAAGCATTGAAGTCACTATCTTAACTTTTCTCTATTATTTTTATTAATCCTCGCAATACCAAGGAATACTTTGTGCTCACCTTTTGACAATATTTTAATCTAGTGAGATGCTTTATATTTTAAAAGTTTGAAACGAATATTTATTGCATTTAATGAATTCTTCTATCAGAGAGCATAAATAGTTTAAATTTTTTCAGAAAAAACTAACACAAAAATTAATTCTCAGCAGTAGATTTCACTGTCCCCAAAGAATTTCATATTCAATATTTTCAGATTCAGGATTTTGCTTATTTATCAACATCCCTTTAAAAAGCATGTTGTGAGTAGAAGTCAATAAAATTAATGAAATTAGCATTATTTATTTATTTATTCATTTATTTATTTTTACTGTGAGCATAAAGTGTCATCCCGTTGGTAGTCCATGTTATTGAAGGTGCGTTGATATTCCTAAGAGTAAAAATATGTTTTCGGGTTTTGTACCGTGCTTACACATAAGCATCACTTTAAAGAGTTGGTGGTTAATATAAGTCAACAACAAGTAACGAATATTTTCCTTTTCAATTTTTTTTAGGGGACATAAAGTAGCTTCACTTCCCCTTTTGATAACGCGTGTTATGTGATACACTTTGGTATTGTAAGGGTTAATCCAGTCTCGAAACTTTTCAGACTGACGGGACGGTGTAAGGAATGAAGATACTAAGTGAAGAATTAAGGAGAAAATATCATTATAGAATACAGTGATTTGTCGAGACTATGTCTGGATATGTCTTACGACATGAGTAGTTGATGAGAACCGCATTTAAATGGGTGAGTGGCTTGGGGAGGCCTGGATATGAGTACATACAGAAATTCGCTGATGTTGGAAGCCACGGCTTAGCTGACATGAACAGGATAAGTAGCATGCAACAAGGCTGGAGAACTGTATCAAATACACCTTTCGGTTCCTTAATGAATTTTCAGTCTGCAGTAAGGTGTGCAGTGATTTGAATCTTCCAGGCGGATTAAAACCCAGTGCTAGAGAGGGCTTCGAAAGTGGGACCTTGCCGTCATCAGGGATGAAGTTCGAAGGTAGTATGGCCTAGACGCGTTTTAAGTGATATACACAGTGTGAGTTGTCGTGGAGAACGTGCCCCACACTCGCCTCACTTTCCCCTTGTTGGCAGGCCGCCTGTCTGGTGCTGATAGTGAGATTACTCTGGAAGATCTTTTACCTCCTCCTCTGAAAGGCACTTGTGCCTATGTCCATGTGACCAGTTTTGCTCCTTGCCCTTTCAGAGACCGTTCTGCGCCTTTGGTACCATTTAGGGAAGACTCCTGTATATGAGTCATCCAGTACAAAACGGCCAGATTTTCGAAACCACTTTGTTATCATGGAGAGCGAGCATTCTTATGAAAGACTTTGAGGTAAAGCACTTTGGATGGTAGAATTGAATACTTCAAATTCTTGGTGAAATGTAGATGGCTGCCGAACAAAAGACAAAAAAAAAAAAAAAATAAAATAAAAAAAATGGCTCTGAGCATTATGCGACTTAACTTCTGAGGTCATCAGTCGCCTAGAAGTTAGAACTAATTGAACCTAACTAACCTAAGGACATCACATACATCCATGCCGGAGGCAGGATTCGAACCTGTGACCGTAGCGGTCGCTCGGTTCCAGACTGTAGCGCCTAGAACCGCACGGCCACTCCAGCCGGCAACAAAAGACATCTATTGGCAGTACAGCGAATGCAAAAGATGGCACTATCTAGAAAATTAAAATACCGGTGTTTAGATAAAACCACTAGAGATGAAATCGAAGATAATGTGCTGACATGATCCTATTTCAAATCTTCAAAGGAAAAGGAGAAAATCAAGAATTTCTGAATCAGTAACTGGAACCATTTAGGGTTCGGAAGATAGTGCATCCTCATTCTGTCAAGTTGAAAAGGATCAATGGCAAGGATTTCATCGTATGGAGAGCATTAATAAGCATCAGCATCGTACTGAGAAGACTGAAAGTGAAGAGTATTGTAGTAATTTATGTTTCACATTGTGTTTCTATTAGGATGTGATAAGTTATATACTGGTTAAGTATCTTTCCCAGTGATATGGGGAAAGAATGTGGCTGAGAATGCTGTCTGTGATTAGGTTAGTGAATTGTATGTCATCGCCTGTGAATTTATATTGATAACATACGGTATTCTGTGAACAAAGAAATTTTCATGTGGATGACGAGGTACAATAGACTGGTTAATATTATGTATAAAATCACGTCTTGGTGTGCCTCGGTACGTTTCACGTTAACAGCTGTTGAGTATTTACATTTTCGACGGGAAAGTCACCGCGAGTTTTGTGTTTATGTGATATTGCTATCTGTTTTCCTTGTATTGTTCGAGAGATGCTGGCGAGGGACGTCATGTCATTGATACGTCATCCTATGCATGAAGGTGTACCATGGGCTGATCTGACGTCCTAGAGCTGGCACGCATTCGGCTGGGTGGCGCTGCCATTTAACAATGCGCGCACAGTGCTGCGAGCTGATCCCTGTACTCAGGGGTCAAAAGGGGAGGCGTGATTGTCAACAAATCCATGGGGGTGTGCCGTGACGACGTGAAACTTCACTTGCCTGTGACGAACTAAATACTGATCATGTTCTTTACAATTGCCTGTGACGAACTAACTACAGATCATGTTCTTTACAAAGCAGACTACCCAAGTATGTAATCAGTTTTTAAAATAAAATATTGAGACGTTAAATGTGTTCACATATGGAAGTAAAATGTGCGTAGGTAGTTATGTAGAAACCCGTATTACTTATGTAAACTTTGTACCGGATATCTACTTTTGCCCCATTTTAATTATCTTTTTTTAAATTCTCAAAGTACTAACAGTTAAGATGTACATCTTGTGTTTGTTTTATACATGACATGATTACTCTTGCTAGGTAACCATGTAATTACTTGATGTTTGTTTATAATGATGATATGGATTAGAAGATTATTTATCCTCACTATACATTCTTCTGAACACAAATCTTTGCTGATATACAGTTTCCTGATTTCTACTGTAAAATGGCATATGTTCTACATGACGAGGGCTATGCTATTCTACATAGTGATTAGCAAACAGCGCATTAGTTTGGTGTACATGGTTAATCATTTTGCTAATTTTAATATATAAATAGTTTCTTAAAACCGGTCTAATTTTATACATGCATTTGATTTTGTGAAGAGATAGTTAAGGATTTTCGCGCCAAAATTTGCCTATTGATTTAAGGTTACCTTCACTGCACGTAATTGCTATAATTCTTTATACTCTTTTTGCCTTTTTCCCCCTTACGCTTCTTGAACACTGTGTCATGTAGATTTTTCACCAACTTCGCTTAGTGCTTCTTTTCTGAAGTTATGTTTTCATGTAGTATCGTTTGTTACATGTGTATAATGTATGTACCTGTTAAATTAGCGACAAATGGTATTTATCTACGGCTTCATTCCTATATGCTAGAGCCCACTGTTCGAGTTAATTACACTCTAAAAATTTATGATGCCACAAATTTCCAGGAGAAATTAATTTTTCCGGTCGGGGGATGTGTGAACATGCTTTATCCTCCCACGTCGGAATATTTCTTATATTTTATGACATTTGTGGTAAGTTTATAAATTAGCTTCACTGTGGATATGTGTTACATTAACGGAGCTGAGAACAGGCAGTTGCAATTGTGAGTTGTCATGCATCGACCATGTTCGCTAATGTATTCGAATTAACAATTGACGTGGTGTTCTTAGTTACAACGTTAAGGTTTCAGTGTGATGTGGCATGTGGGATGTTGCTCAAATTCACTCTTTTTGAAATGATTTCAAACGAACAATTACTTAAGTAAAAATCCTGCAGTCACTGCACCACTGTTATCAATCGAATCTTGCCAAGTCCGCTTCCTAAAAATTACCAGCAAAAGAGATTATATAATTAGATACTTGAGTAGAAGAGTGAGGTAGCTTCTGTCGGTATGGTAAACCAGCAGGTTGTTTTACAGAATGTCTGGATATACTAGTTGCAATACCTATTGATCAGAGGATACAGGCGGTTGTATATGAATTCTGGCTTCCGAGTTTAACAGTGTCTGGGGCTGATCTTCAGTGTAGCAGAGAGCGTCTTTCCACAAGAGGAAACCGCCGCAAAGGATGAATCCCACGTGTCTGACGAACCGACGCAACGTCTCCTCCACAGAATCCTGAGGATCAATCGGCAGCCTGCAGTGAATAGCATCGCAGGTAATTTGAGTGTGGAACTCACATCCTCCAGGATTGCACTGTATGAGCTCCAGAAGGCGACTATCGACCTGTGTCGCAATGTCTTCTCAGGACCTTTGAGCATTCAGAGATTCACAGGTACTCACATAAGCAGGCGGTGTAGATAGTGACAAAATATTGGCGCTGCAATAGTGTATTATATTTGTATGCAAATTGTCGCGATTGAGCTAACAAGGGAACCTCCCCATCGCACCCCCCTCAGATTTAGTTATAAGTTGGCACAGTGGATAGGCCTTGAAAAACTGAACACAGATCAATTGAGAAAACAGGAGGAAGTTGTGTGGAACTGTGAAAAAATAAGCAAAATATACAAACTGAGTAGTTCATGCCAACATAGGCAACATTAAGGACACTGGGACCGCAGGAGCGCCGTGGTCTCGTGGAAACGTGAGCAGCTGCGGAACGAAAGGTCCTTGGTTCAAATCTTCCATCGTGTGAAAACTTTAATTTTTTATTTTCAGTTCATGTGACAAACTCTTATGTTTTCATCACTTTTTTGGGAGTGGTTATCACATCCACAAGAAAAACTAAATCGGGCAAGGTAGAAGAATCTTTTTACCCATTCGCCAGGTTAGGTGGGTCGACAACATATTCCTGTCATGTGACGCACATGCCGTCACCAGTGTCGTATAGAATATATCAGATGTGTTTTCCTGTGGAGGAATCGGTTGACCTATGACCTTGCGATCAAATGTTTTCGGTTCCGATTGGAGAGGCACGTCCTTTCGTCTACTAATCGCACGGTTTTGCGATGCGGTCGCAAAACACAGACACTAAACTTATTACAGTGAACGAACGGACAGATAATAACTATGCAAAAATAAAGAAAGTAAAATTTTCGCTCGTGGGAAGGCTCGAACCAAGGACCTCTCCTTCTGCAGCTGCTCACTCTACCACGGGACCACGGCGCTCCTGAGCTGACATTCTCCTTGATGTTGCATATGTGACACATGAACTACTCAGTTTGTATATTTTGCTTACTTTTTCACAGTTCCACACAACTTCTTCCTGTTTTCTCAATTGATCTGTGTTCAGTTTATCAAGGCCTATCCACTGTGCCAACTTATAACTAAATCTGAGGGGGGTGCGATGGGGAGGTTCCCTTGTAAGTACTATAGCTTGTCACAGTCGTTATTTCCTTTCTCCAAAGAAAAAAATATTGTAATGATAAGATAGTAAGGCGGCTTTCAAATATTTACACCTTAGATAATTCCATATTGCGACGCTCTCTCTCAACACCAGCTTCGTTTGGTCAGACGCACCGTTTCTCTCTTCACTCAGACCACCGTAGCGTGATGTTTCCGGGGAAATTCGGTGGAAGCACACTATGCCTGATAATATACTATGTGTTCCTACTAGTACCATCATAACATTCCTGCCGCTGGAACATATATTACTTTCAGTTGTGTTTATTGCAAATGCTGTGGTCCAGTGCGTTACTTTAGTTCGACGTTTTGGTAGTAAGTTTCAGCTCTCAGGTATTTTTGACTTCAATTAGTTTCTCGGCATTGACAACATAACACAGTCAACCCGCTATAAATAACCTGCCCAAATTGGTATAACGAAAGTGCTACAATCTAATAAACAAATTTTGGAGTAATAAATTCGTGAGACACACAAAACGTTATTAAATGTGGTTGTTGGTATACTGTAATCTATCTGCAGTACTGATACGAACTGCGTGTTACAGGTGCCAAAAAGCACTTTATTGAAATTCACGAAAAATTATTAAGGTCAACATTTTTCAGAAATACTCATCACAGAGTCTGTCTTGTTGATAACTAGTGTTCTGTATTACGAAAGAAACCTAGCTCTGTCTGAAGAAATTATGACCTATTGGACTTAGGGGAAACCATTTTATGAGTTGTTTATCGGTATTCGCGTAGACAGAAACGCCCAGTAATATTTTTACGTTACAAAAGATATTTTAATGGAATAGTTATGTAAGTTCTCCCCGTATTAGCTTCATCATCGTAAGCAATACACGAAATAATGCAAGCTGCTGTACGTATAATTTGACAAAAATTAATACAGAGATTTTACAACAATAAATAATATGAAAATCTCCGTTCAGTAGGTCTCGGAAGGCCCAACGTTACCGACCACCATATCATCCTGCTGTACGTACAATTTGACAAAAATTAATAGAGAGATTCTACAACAATATTTAATATGAAAATCTCCGTCCAATAGGCCTCGGAAGGCCGAACGTACCGACCGACCGCCATATCATCCTCAACCGTGGGCGTCACTGGATGCGGATACGGAGAGATATGTCGTCAGCATACCACTCTCTCCGCAGCTCTCAGTTTTCACGACCAGTATCTAATGTGAAATTCGTGGAAACATTGTTCAGTACTATTTGTAGGTCTTACAGCATTGCAGGCGGGGTAACCGTGCGGTCTTGGGCGTGTTGTCACGATTCGTGCAGCTCCACCCCGTCGGAGGTCGAGTCCTCCATCGGGCATGGATGTGTGTTGTGTGTGTGTTTGTGTGTGTGTGTGTGTGTGTGTGTGTGTGTGCTTGTGTGTGTGCATGTGTGTGTGTGTGTTTTGTCCTTAGCATAAGTTAGTTTAGGCTAGATTAAGTAGTGCGTAAGCCCAGGAACCGATGACCTCAGCAGTGTCGTCCCATATACAACGTTGCATCATTGGATTCGAAATGTTAAATTCTATTTTGAAGTATTCATAAGTCATGCCACCATACAATATTTGGTAACATTACATATTTACGTCTATGAAATTACGTATCTGATACGTAATTACCATTTTCCCATTAATGTCAGGGTACTGTCAGCATGTTTGTTACATAATGTGCATATTGTCAGCAACGAAAGAACGATGATGACAAGCTGTCCTTATGTCTGAATATTTCAGAATGAATTTGTCATTTCCAGTGTAGTTGTGAAGTAATTTCAAAATTTTAGTGAGTATGGCTGATGTAAGGAGATTTTCTCCAAGTTCTAATGATGTAATCCATAAAAAAATCAACATCTAAGATGACGGAAAGTGGTCTAAATCTGTTGAAACATTTTGGATATCAACATACGATTAAAGAATGAACGATTGACACGATGATAACGACGAAGAAATGCTGGTGTAGGGTAGGGGATCATTTGCATACATTTTTGCAGGGCAAACCAAAAGTATCGGAGTATTTTGCAGATGAAAAAATGCGACTACATTGTACACTGAGTTCTAGCTTAAGTTAAGGGTATTCCAAAGCCGTATGGTCAAATAAAAACCGACAGAAAAGGATCTTAAGCTGTATGTTTTGAGATGAGGAATTTTTTTTTCACCATGGGACGTACCATCTGTGGTCATCAGTCCCCTAGAACTTAGAACTACTTAAACCTAACTAACCTAAGGACATCACACACATCCATGCCCGAGGCAGGATTCGAACCTGCGACCGTAGCAGTCACGCGGTTCCGGACTGAGCACCTTAACCGCGAGACCACCGCGGCCGGCTGAGATGAGGAATCAATGGTTGGAAGAGATTAATACGGATAACCTAATGGTCTTCATTATCGACCCGAAAAAAAAAACCTGTGGCCATGTAACTTGGTGTTGGTCCTTCCCTTCACAATCGCCCTTCATTGCATCAAATTTTTCCCATCGATGCATGATATGGTGGAGACCTTGGCCGTAGCACTCTGCATTTCGGCAGTTCAGGAAACATTTCACCTCAAGATCACAGCGTCACTATTCCTGAGATACCTGCAAAGCAATGGTTTCTTCAGTGGGTGACATGCCTCGGAGAGTGACACAAAATTTGGTAACTCAAAGAAGTGACGTATGTTACTGTGACCTGTGCATATTGAGCTGATGCAGTGTCGTAGCGCAAAATCAGCCTCTCCGACACAGCGGCGGATACAGAAAAATCTGAAGGAGGGTCTCTAACGATATCTTGAGATACCATTACTTTTACCCTAATAAGAAATAAGTCACATGAAAAGTTTTATTTAAACCGATTATACACATATACAAGACAATGTCAACTTATGATATAAAAAATGTTACAATTGTGATTCTCTTCCTTAAATGATGAATTCAATGCGCCTGTGCTTCGTGGCAAATTGGTTAATTACATCATCAATAGGACGATCAATGTCAGGGTAGTGTTCAACAGAGCTAAGCCATTAAGTCGACACCCCCGCCCCCCCCAAGGGGGGGAGGGGAAAGGGAGGAAGCACCGCGCTGGCCTCCCGTACGTATCTGCTACTGCTCCGATAGTTTCTTACCATGTTCTCGTTAGCCTCATGGAACATCGTTAGGAGTGGTTGGTAATACGCTCCTGTAACTATTTGGCCTTACGGGCGTAATCCGTTAACACCACACCATGTAAATAAATAAAAGCACAAAACAACACCTTGCACGATAGTGCTTGTGTTTCCGCCTAAATTGGCGCTGGCGATAGAACCTGCAGTCGCTCATTTTCATGAGGTAGCTAGAGGAGTCTTCTGGGTTTTCCTGAGATACATGAAACATTCCCGCATTTGTTTGGTTCTATGGGCGTATGGAATGGATGTGATCGATCAGGAAACTCAGTGGGCAGTGAACTTTGTCACTTTCAGTTTGTCGTGCAAGGTACTGAAAACTGATGCATGACTCGTTGTCACTTGTCCCAGTATTGCCTAGGTTTTTGATAAGCTGATCTCGAGGAACTAGGGCCTCGTACCACCTTTTTTGTTTTTTATTTTATTTATTTATTTACGTATTGGTGAAACGCAACTTCGTTACTTTTCTAGTTTCACAAAACAGAAAGTGTCTGCAGCAGCTAGCCATGGAGTTCCGTGACGTTGGATTGTTGTAATATCCACCAACTCAGCATGGATTGTTGCATCGTTGTTTCTTTTCAGTTTTAGAAAAGGAATTATTGCACGATACTTCAATGCTTGGAGAACACTAAGCACTTGCTATTTACTTACTCTGTGGTTATAAAGTGTGTGCTGCTTGTGCCAACAAAAATCAGCTGTTTCCATACATTAGTTCCTCACCTCAGCAAACTGAGAATAGGGTGATCTACAAACTACATAATTCTGATCCACGTGGTTTCCGACAGCTTGTAAATCTCGGTCTGTTTGCCCATCCACTGTATAAATGGGAGTCAATAAATAGGGTAGAAAGCTCTAAAATGTTTGGGTGTGCATTTTGTTGAAAACTTGAAGCTCCTCAAACAATCGGTCTGTGTCGGATTATATACTGAGTGCTTCTATTAGTACTATCATAACATTCTTGCCACTGAACCATACAATACTCAATACTCATTGCAAACGTTGCAGTCCATTGTATTACCTTTGTTCCACGCTTCCACTGAAAGTTTAGCTCCGTAATGTTCTTATTTTATAAACTAATTCTTAAATGCCTCCTGGCATAGACAACATAACATATTTACCGCGTTATAAATAACCTGCCGAAGTCGGTATAGCGGAAATGTTACAGTTTAATGAACGTATTTTGGGCAATGAAGTCGGGAGATTCACAGAAAGTTACTTCGTATTTTGTAGAACGTATTATTTCTTCGTTACCGGTACCAACTGCGTGTTACGGGTGGCAAGTAGCGTTTTATTCAACTTACAGTAAAATTCCTAAGGCGAACATTTTTCAAAATAACTCATCTTTGAATCTGTCTTATCCGTAACTGTTATTCAGAATGAAAAACAAATCAGGCTCTACCTGAGGAAATAATGACGTAAATAACTGCGCAGGCTTCTACGGCCAGTATCAGTTGACACAAATGTCTTTTGGACGTAGTACCGCCTCATAGGAAAAATAAAGTGCTGGAGAAACCAACGTTTCGGCTACGGTTAAAATGGTCTTCTTCTGTCTCTCCGTTATGAGGCAGCACGATACTCGGAAAATTTTTTGACAAATAATGACGTATTTTATGTAGTGGAAACACTTTAATGATTCCTTTATGAGTATTTGTCTAGACAGAAACGAACACTAACATTTTTAACATTATAAAACATGTCTGAAGAAAACCTCAAATGAAACTGTTATGTAGATTGCTTTCCATTTTAGCTTCATAGTCGTAAGTAATACATAAAATAATTGAAGGTACTGTACATATAGTCTGACAGAAATCATTATTGAGATTTTAGAACACTATTTAATTGAAATTCGGGTAAATATTTTTCAACGCCATGTATAGGCCTCAGCGTGTTGCACCATTGTTATCGAAACATTAAATTCTTTTTTAAAATATTCATAAATCGTACAACCATAAAATATTTAATAGTATCACAGATGCACGTGTATAATATCGTGTGTCTGGTGCCTGATCACCACTTTCCCGTGTCTTGTCAAGGTACTGCCAGCCTATTTGTTACAGACTGTACACACTGTCAGCCGGCAAAGAACTGTGATGCACGATCTACCACGATGTGCAAAGATTTCAGATGGAATTATCGTTCCCAGTTCCGTTGTGCCACAATCTGAAAACTTTTAAGGGGATTTACCGCAATTTCCAATCATATCAACCTAAAATCATCCACATCCAATAAACAGATAGTGGTCTAAACCTGTTGAAATATTTTGTGTGTCAGTACACGGTTAATGAGTGAATAAGTGGGATGAAGAAAGGGAGGAAGAAATGCTGATGAAGGGGAAGTAGTTCGAATTATTACATTTGTGTTAGATAACCCAAAAGCGGAAGTGTATTTTGCAGACGGCGAAATGCGATACTTTGGACACAGAGTTCTGGTGTGAATTAAGGGTATTCCAAACCCTTCCAAACATACGGACAGTAGAGGATCTTGGACTGTATGTTTCGAGGTGAGGAACCAGTGGTCGGAAACTATCATGGGGGATGGTCGTATCATCTTTATTATTAAATGCATCTGTGACTATGAGATTTACTTGTAGTCCTTATCTAGATATTCAACCATCAGCGGACCATATTTTTTCCCATCGATGCAAGACATCGTGGAGACCTTGGGTGTAGAAAATCTGGCTGTTCTGGAAACATTTCACCTCTAAATCACTCGTCATCATTCTGGATATGAATGGCACACAACTGTTTGTCCATCTGAGGTAAGAAGAATAACTCCCGGGATGACATAGTAACGGAGAGTGAGACAAAATGCGATAACCTAAAGAAGCCACATATGACCGTGACCCATGCGGAGTGAGCTAGTGAGTTGTTGCAGAACTGAACCATCCCTTTTGTCAGCTTGTGAGGGGTTCACCACCCTGCTGGAGCAAATGTAATCTCGATGTATTGCTCACTCGCTAGAACGACAATTCACAGGCGCTGCCTGAGACAGAAAATATCTTTGCCCCTGTCAAAAGAGAGCTGCTATAGAGTCGCAGGTCAGAGCAGTCTCTTCCGCAGTTGCAGTCGCTCGCTAGTACAGTGTAGTTGTAGTTTGTCACTGGTACAGCGCACTCTACAGTTAGTAGTTGTTGAACTCACAGTGCAGAACAAATTGTAAAATTTTATTATATGGAACCGAATAATAATTGTGATCACCCGCAGAACTAAATGATACCATGGAATGAGATGATGATGACCAAATGAATAATTGTTAATATAATGAAAATCAACAGTGTAATTAAGTCAGTCATCTATTGTAAGGTAAATTTTATTATATGTAGTGGCATGCACGTAGTTAAGTCACTTTCTGAAATGTTAATATGAATTTGTTTCAATCTTTTCTTTTGTGATTCGTCAGCACCAGTTGACCAAGATTTGTAATGTATTCAGTTTTTCCGTGTAATGCATTGTAGATCTCAATCAATAACGTAAATTACCAGTGAACTATAAAAATATAATTTGCCCTTAAGTCATTTCCATTCCCAATCTAGTCACTTATGTAAATTAAAATATTCCAGAATTTTTGTCAGATCATAGTCATGTGTTCTTCAGTAATCAGACGACTAGCTGTGCAGCTTTGTCACTAAGTGAAATTAGTTTTTCTCGAAATTCAGATCTCAGACAAATGCTATCCAGTTTTAGTAGGTAGGCTAGCATTGCACTAAGCTGTGCCATTTAAGAGCAGATATACAGACAGCGTTATCCGGCGACACCATCACGAAGTACGAATTTTTCAGTTTATTTCTCACGGACAGATTCAGATCGATATCGGAGGGTCATGGTGTAGCGCTGCTTACGTCAAAATTTATCATTTTTTAATGAGTTAAGATTTATCAGCTTTCATACGTCAGAATTTTATTTACCCAAATTTAATTATTATTATTTTCTGTTCGGCAAGGTTACACATCATTAGTTTATACTTTTTTGTTACACGGGAAGGTTACAAGCTTCATGCGATGCTCTTGCTAGCCTCTCAGAATGTCAGGAGAGTTCGATAGTATGTCAACGCGAAGATCTGCAGTGCGAGCATATTATATTTAACACCACACATTGGGGAAAAGCACTCAACAACGCCATTCTCATCGACGGTTGAGTTTTTGCCTACCTTGACAATGGTGAATGCACGTGTTACGCCCACTCACTTTGCTTGTTTATGGTACAGTAATACTCTCCTAGATCGTTCATGATGCTTAGGCAGCTAGCGATGACGTCTGGGTTTCCTGACACACCTTAAGCATTCTCGCAATTATTTGGTTCGACGGACTTTGAAAAAGGGTGTGGCTCGTCAGAAAACCCAACCGGCACTATATTGTGCAAGGTACTGAAAACTGATCCATAATTAGCTGTCACTTTTCCCACTATCGCCAGGGTTTTTGATAGACTGATCTTCGAGAACTAGGGCCTCCATTTCTATAAGTTTTTTATTATTATTATTTTCTTTCTCACAGAGAGATGATACGC
The DNA here is from genome assembly GCF_021461385.2 of Schistocerca piceifrons. Classification (NCBI taxonomy): domain Eukaryota; kingdom Metazoa; phylum Arthropoda; class Insecta; order Orthoptera; family Acrididae; genus Schistocerca; species Schistocerca piceifrons. The sequence goes on from NC_060139.1 coordinate 60,054,586, forward strand.
CACTTCATTATTTGCCTTCTTTGGCAAGATCGGAAGTGTCTCTGCACCCAACCTCTCTGTCTTGTGACGGTATATTGTTGCTGTAATCTTCCACCAGCTCAACATGAAAGGCTGGAGCGTTGTTTCCTTTCAGTTTCAGATAGCAAATTTCTGCATGATACTCACTTTATCGATGGGCTGTGTCATTTTGTTTAGTCTGCTACAGCGCTGTTGTAATGTATGAATGTACATGGAATTCTGTTTATATTTCGGTTGCAGAGATGCGCCTAGAAAGTAGTAGTAGTAGTATGATATTCTGCCTTACGTCAGATCTTGTCATGGGTTAATCCTCTTCCACTTTTGCCTGTCCATAGCCAGTCTTTTCATTTCTGAATATTTGTCTCCTTTGATAGTGTCCAGCATTTGATATCTTCTTTTTCCTCTTTCCGATTTTCCCTCCACCATTCCTTCTACTCCTTCCTTCAATAAACAGTCCCCTCCTCAAACAATCTCCAATCCAGTTCCGTTTTCTCTTTCTGACGACTTTCAGCATGTTTCTTTCTTCTCCAACTCTTCTTAGTACTTCTTCATTCTTTATTCGGTCTTCCCATTTCACTTTTTCCATTCTTCTCCATATCCATATCTCCAGGGCCTCCAAACTTCTTTCATCTTCCTTCTTCATTGTCCAGGTCTCCGCAAAATATAGTGCAACGCTCCAGATGTAATATTTGGCAAGTCTTTTCTTCAGATCTTTGTTTAGTGGTCCACAAAGTATTTTCTGTTTCCTCTCGAATTCTTCTTTTGCCATTGCAGTTCTTTTCCTAATTTCTGTTGAGCAATACATATCATCCATTATTACACCCACTAGAAAGAAAACACGTAATTACGTAATTTATACAAATGAAATGAGTTTCAGAGACCTTACAGGTCTCATACATGTACGATTTTATGAATTTAGAATGAAGCAGCGAGTGGAAATTTCTACCAAGACCGAGAATCGAACCTGGGTGCCCTGCTTACTAGACAGGTGCGTTAGCCACTAAGCCACTTCGACACAGAGGTCACACCACCGCACAGATTACCCCGGCACGCCTGCCTCCTCGATTCAAATTCCTACTGCAGCCCCAGTTCACTTTAAATTCCCCCTTCCTTCACTCGCCGTTTCAGTCTGTATACACAAAGTCATGTCTTTATGAGTCCAATAAGTCTCTGAAACCGTGTCACTTCACGTGTATAAGTACCTGCTCCTGGATTTCATGCTGGATCCCCCATTTACGTTCAATGCTGAGGTGCCTGGAAAATTGTTACGCTATAAAGTCAAGCGCTGGCAAGGCAGTCGGAAACGAGAAATCACAGAGGACTGTGAAGAAGACGTCACCCAACTGCAAGCTGACCAACCCCTCTCCAGGACAACAATGCGATGGCAGCGGCCTCTGTGTGAAGAGGACATAAGCGCCGCGCCGACTGGCCATGGCCCAGTCCTATAGAAGCTGTAAGACTAGAGACCTGTATAGAAGCGTCAACTGTAGTACTTCACTTGTATTAGGAATTGTATACAGGGTGGTCCATTGATAGTGACCGGACCAAATATCTCACGAAATAAGCATCAACGAAAAAACTACAAAGACAAAGAACGAAACGCGTCTAGCTTGAAGGGGGAAACCAGATGGTGCTATCGTTGGCCCGCTAGATGCCGCTGTCATAGGTCAAACGGATATCAACTGCGTTTTTTTAAATAGTAATAACCATTTTTATTACATATTCGTGTAGTACGTTTTAGTAGGACCACATTTTTAGCTTTGTGATAGATGGCGCTGTAATAGTCAAAATCGTATAAGTACGTGGTATCACGTAATATTCCGCCAGTGCGGACAGTTTTTACTTCGTGATACACTACCCGTGCTAAAATTGACCGGTTACCAATTGCGGAAAAGGACGGCATCGTGTTGATGTATGGCTATTGCGTGTCCTACGTACGCTGCTCGGTTTTCTGGACGACATCATCCAAGTGTCCGGACCGTTCGCCGGATAGTTACGTTATTTAAGGAAACAGGAAGTGTTCAGCCACATGTGAAACGTCAACCACGACCTGCAACAAATGATGATGCCCAAGTAGGTGTTTTAGCTGCTGTTGCTGCTAATCCAGACATCAGTAGCGGGAAAATTGCGCGAGAATCGGGAATAAAAAAACGTCGGTGTTGAGAATGCTACATCAACATCGATTGCACCCGTACCATATTTCTATGCACCATGAATTGCATGGCGACGACTTTGAACGTCGTGTACAGTTCTGCCACTGGGCACAAGGCAAATTATGGATGACAGATTTTTTGCACGCGTTGTATTTAGCGACGAATCGTCACTCACCAACAGCGGTAGCGTAAACCGGCATAATATGCACTATTGGGCAACGGAAAAAATCCACGATGGCTGTAACAAGTGGAACATCAGCGACCTTGGCGGGTTAATGTATGGTACGGCATTATGGGAGGAAGGATAACTGGCCTCCATTTCATCGATTGCAATCAAAATGGTGCAATGTATGCTGATTCCCTACGTAATGTTCTATCGATGTCACTACAAGATGTTTCACTGAATGACAGAATGGCGATGTACTTCCAACATGATGAATGTCCGGCACATAGCTCGCGTGCGGTCGAGGCTGTATTGAATAGCGTATTTCATGACAGGTGGATTGGCCGTCGAAGCACGATACCAAGGCCAGTACGTTCACCGGATCTGACGTCCACGGACTTCTTTCTGTGGGCAAAATTGAAGGATATTTGCTATCATGATCCATCGACAACCCCTGACAACATGCGTCAGCGCTTTGTCAATGCATGTGCGAACATTCCGGAAGGTGAACTACTCGCTGTTGAGAGGAATGTCGTTACACGTATTGCCAAATGCACTGAGGTTGATGGACATCATTTTGAACATTTATTGCATTAAGGTGGTATTTACAGGTAATTGCGCTGTAACAGCTTGCGTTCTTAGAAAGGATAAGTTCACAAAGGTACATGTATCACATTCATCATCATCATTTATGACTGATTATGCCTTTCAGCGTTCAGTCTGGAGCATAGCCCCCCTTATAAAATTCCTCCATGATCCCCTATTCAGTGCTAACATTGGTGCCTCTTCTGATGTTAAGCCTATTACTTCAAAATCATTCTTAACCGAATCCAGGTACCTTCTCCTTGGTCTGCCCCGACTCCCCCTACCCTCTACTGCTGAACCCATGAGTCTCTTGGGTAACCTTGCATCTCCCATGCGTGTAACATGACCCCACCATCTAAGCTTGTTCGCCCTGACTGCTACATCTACAGAGCTCATTCCCAGTTTTTCTTTGATTTCCTCATTGTGGTCACCCTCCTGCCATTGATCCCATCTACTAGTACCTGCAATCATCCTAGCTACTTTCATATCCGTAACCTCAACCTTGTTGATAAGGTAACCTGAATCCACCCAGCTTTCGCTCTAATACAACAAAGTTGGTCGAAAGATTGAACGGTGCACAGATAACTTAGTCTTGGTACTGACTTCCTTCTTGCAGAAGAGAGTAGATCGTAGCTGAGCGCTCACTGCATTAGCTTTGCTACACCTCGCTTCCAGTTCTTTCACTATGTTGCCATCCTGTGAGAATATGCATCCTAAGTACTTGAAACCGTCCACCTGTTCTAACTTTGTTCCTCCTATTTGGCATTCAATCCGTTTATATTTATTTCCCACTCACATTACTTTCATTTTGGAGATGCTAATCTTCATACCATAGTCCTTACATTTCTGATCTAGCTCTGAAATATTACTTTGCAAACTTTCAATCGAATCTGCCATCACAACTAAGTCATCGGCATATGCAAGACTGTTTATTTTATGTTCACATATCTTAATCTCACCCAGCCAGTCTATTGTTTTCAACATATGATCCATAAATAATATGAACAACAGTGGAGACAGGTTGCAGCCTTGTCTTACCCCTGAAACTACTCTGAATCATGAACTCAATTTACCATCAACTCTAACTGCTGCCTGACTATCCATGTAAAGACCTTTAATTGCTTGCAAAAGTTTGCCTCCTATTCCAAAATCTCGTAGAACAGACAATAACTTCCTCCTAGGAACCCGGTCATATGCCTTTTCTAGATCTATACAGCATAGATACAATTCCCTGTTCCACTCTTAACACTTCTCCATTATTTGCCGTAAGCTAAAGATTTGGTCCTGACAACCTCTAAGAGGCCTAAACCCACACTGAGTTTCTTCCAATTGGTCCTCAACTAATACTCGCACTTTCCTTTCAACGATACCTGAGAATATTTTACCCACAACGCTGATTAATGGGATACCTCTGTAATTGTTGCAATCTTTTCTGTTTCCATGTTTAAAGATTGGTGTGATTACTGCTTTTGTCCAGTCTGATGGAACCTGTCCCGACTCCCAGGCCATTTCAATTATCCTGTGTAGCCATTTAAGACCTGACATTCCACTGTATTTGATGAGTTCCTACTTAATTTCATCCACCCCAGCTGCTTTATTGCACTGCAATCTATTGATCATTTTCTCCACTTCCTCAAATGTGATCCTATTTCCATCATCATTCCTATCCCATTCTACCTCGAAATCTGAAACATTACTGATCGCATTTTCACCTACATTGAGCAACTCTTGAAAATATTCCCTCAATCTGCCCAAGGCATCCACAGGATTCACCAGCAGTTTTCCTGACCTGTCCAAAATACTTGTCATTTCCTTCTTACCTCTCTTTCGAAGACTGTTAATTACACTCCAGAATGGTTTTCCAGCAGCTTGACCCATAGTCTCCAACCTGTTTCCCAAATCTTCCCAAGATTTTTTCTTGGATGCTGCAATTATCTGTTTGGCTTTGTTTCTTTCTTCAACGTAACTTTCTCTGTCTACCTGAGCTCTAGTATGTAGCCATTTTTGATACGCCTTCTTTTTCATTTTACAGGCTTCCTTGACTGTGTCATTCCACCAAGTTGTTTGCTTTATCCTACTTTTACACACTGCTGTTCCAAGACATTTTTTAGCCACTTCTAGTATTGTGTCCCTGTACCTTGTCCATTCCTTTTCCAATGACTGTAATTGACTACATTCAACTAACTGGTACCTTTCTGAGATCGCTGTTATGTACTTGTGCCTGATTTCCTTATCCTGAAGTTTCTCCACTCTTATCCTCCTACATGTGGACCTGACCTCCTGCACTTTCGGCCTCACAATCCCAATTTCACTGCAGATTAAATAATGATCAGTGTCATCAAAGAATCCCCCGAAAACACGTGTGTCCCTCACAGCCTTCCTGAATTCCTGATCTGTTATTGTATAGTCAATGACAGATCTGGTTCCCCTGCCTTCCCAAGCATACCGGTGAATTTTCTTATGTTTAAAAAAGGAGTTTGTGATTACTAAGCCCATACTGGCACAGAAATCCAAGAGTTGTTTCCCGTTCCTGTTGGCCTCCATATCCTCTCCAAATTTACCCATAACCTTTGCATACCCTTCTGTTTGATTTCCAATCTTGGCGTTAAAATCACCCATGAGCAGAACACTGTCCTTGTCCTTTACTCTAACAACTACATCACTGAGTGCCTCATAAAAACTATCCATCTTATCTTGATCTGTCCCTTCACAATGCGAATATACTGAACACTCCTAATTTTCTTGCTAGACACTGTCAAATCTATCCACATCAGTCGTTCGTTTACATACCTTATTGCAACTACGCTGGGTTCCATTTCTTTCCTGGTGTAAAGCCCTACACCCCATTGTGCTATTCCTGCTCTGACTCCTGACAGGTAGACCTTGTATTCTCCCACATCCTCTTCTTTCTCACCCCTTACCCGAATGTCACTAACAGCTAAAACGTCCAGCCCCATCTTACTTGCAGCCTCTGCCAGCTCTACCTTCTTCCCAGAGTAGCCCCCATTGGTATTAATAGCTTCCCATCTCATTACCATTTGTTTGCCAAGTCGCATCTTAGGAGTCCCTGGTTTGTCAGTTAGGGGTGGAACTCCGTTACCTCCAAAGGTCCGAGGCATTTTGCTCTGATTGTTGCCAGCATCGTATTTAAAGTACCAGAGAAGCAGGTTGCTAGCCTTACTTGCCCCGGGTCCCATTGGGTTTTACGGCTGAGGGACTAACCGGTGGATTTAGTAGTCTTTGCCGTATGAGCACAAAGGTGACCACGACTCAGAATATGTCCGAGATGCCCAGCCTTATTCCAAAGTAACTGGTATCCCGACTGTGGAGACCATTTACTTGGCCACTCATACGTTGCCCGTGGTTCATGGACTAGGACATGACTACAGGAACCCAAACCATGACCACATTGGAAAAACCAAAATAAAGTGTCAAACGTGCCTGCGTTCTGTATTTTAATTTAAAAAAACCTACCTGTTACCAACTGTCGTCTAAAATTGTGAGCCATATGTTTGTAACTATCACAGCGCCATATATCACAAAGCGAAAAAAGTGGTCCAGCTAAAACATTCATATTTCTTTACGTACTACACGAATATGTAATAAAAATGGGGGTTCCTATTTTAAAAAACCCATTTGATATCCGTTTGACCTATGGCAGTGCCATCTAGCGGGCAAACCATAGCGCCATTTGGTTTCCCCCTTCAAGCCAAACAAGGTTCGTTCTTTGTAGTTTTTTCGTTTGACGCTTATTTCGTGAGATATTTGGCCCGGTTACGATCAATGGACCACCCTGTATATTGAAGAGATTCCTTATTTTGCACGTCGCCCTTTGCTTGCGACACATCTGTGTACTTCTCAAAGTATTGTCACTTATTGTAATAAAAACTCATTAATACGATTTGTTTGCATGTTATCTAGGGATCTGAGAAAGCAGGTTTCCTACACTCCCCGTAGGTGACGAGTAAGCAGGATTCAAAATTTGGCGACGAGTTATCTGAAGAACACAGCACCTTGCGGCCACTGATTTTCCTTCGTGTTTTGCTGGTGCCTTAATTCTACTTTGTCTCTTCTTTGCAGGGGTGTCTTTACTTGCTTTAACAGTATCTCTTAAAGTGTTTTTGCTAATCAGTGTTTTCAGGTGGGCGTTGCTGAAATTTTCTTTGCTTATGTGTTCATTTTTATTGCTTGCCTTGTCTGTTTATTGTTTTTGTCTCGCCCACTATGAGCATCCCACCTCTCCCACCCAATGCTCAGGCGCCTCAGCTGCAAGCGATGGATGCAACGCAGGTAACACATATGATTCAGTTTCCGACTCAAGAAATAACTACGCTGCTAAACACGTTAAAACATCTCCTGGTGAACCAATCTACCAACACAGCATCCCGAGCAGCGACAATAGCTCCAAGTGCTACAACGCCTTTTCGAAAGGTTAATGACAAAGCTGATGAATGGCTGGAGTGGTTGCAACAGTTTGAAGCCTACGTAACTGCTCACAACATATCAGGTACTGAGAAACTACATTACCTTTGTCCATGGTAGGAAGTGCAATGTTTCACCTCATTCAGGAACTGTTCCCTAACGCCACTTTCGTATGGTGAGGTTATACTTTCGCTAACTAACTATTATGATCAACACGTAAATTCGGTGGCGGCTGGTATCAATTCTTTAATTACAAGAAACAGTCACAACAAACTTATCGCGAGTGGGTAACAGATTTGCAGGGTATGACGAGGAATTTCAAATGTGCTTGCGGTGCTTTATATTCCGATCTTATGTTGCGTGATGCTATCTTTTACAATGTAACAGATGTCAGGCTTACATAACAGATTTGAAACAGTCAGATCCATCACTTCAGCACGTAGTGTAACTACTAGATCACTAACATTCAGCCGGCCGGTGTGGCCGTGCGGTTCTAGGCGCTTCAGTCTGGAACCGCATGACCGCTACGGTCGCAGGTTCGAATCCTGCCTCGGGCATGGATGTGTGTGATGTCCTTAGGTTAGATAGGTTTAAGTAGTTCTAAGTTCTAGGGGACTGATGACCACAGATGTTAAGTCCCATAGTGCTCAGAGCCATTTGAACCATTTGAACTAACATTCAGGTGCTGTGTCAGCCGTCAAGTTTGAGCAGCCACCAGTTTCTCGGGTTGAGTCGTCCCTTGCTTACGATTGGCCCATTAGGCAGCTACAGCCTGTTCACGCCACGCCACATAAAAAGGTATCTAAACAGGCGCACAGAATTCAGTCACGGTCACGGTGCTACTCACTGCACAACCGTCAAGATTGCCCGTCCCGACAGGCAAAGTGTTACGCTTGTGGCAAGAAAGAGCACGTACAATCCGTATGTTTGCAGCAAAACAAACACAAGAATTCTGCCACTTACAAAAGTCTACTCACAAGGCCCATGTAATCAATGCAGTGTGTTCAAAGCCTACTGCAGGCATTAGAAAAACTAGTCGGAAAACAGTTTCTTCAGTACTATGCCAGTCCAAAAAGCTTTTGCATCATCTGCACATTAGTGGAAAACGTGTGAAATTTCAGTTGGACACGGGTGCCTGTGTTACATTCCTGAATCGTAACACGTATGAACTGTTAGGCTCCCCATGTCTGTCTATCACTAGCACACACCTGACGGCTTATAATGCTCAAGACATCCACATTCTGAGAAAATATACTTTGCCTGCATGTATCGCAGACATACACGAACAGTAACTTTCACTGTCCTACAATAACTCGATTGTGAGAACATATTTGGAACTGATTCATTTGATTTGTTTGGCTTTAATATTCAGGACAATGTGTTGTCAGTGACTGCATTCAGTGCTAAAGACAGTGTAGCTAGCTTGCTTGCCGAAAGGATTCCCAGAACTTTTCTTCTGAAGGTTTAGGCAACATCAAAAATTTTGTTGCACACATTATTATGAAGGACAATGCTCGGCCGAAATTTTGCCTGGCCAGAATTGTTCCACTTGCATTATGGGGCAAAGTGGCCGCTGAACTTAAAGGATTGCAAGATAGTGGAGTTTTAGCGCCCATATCAGCTAGTCAATGGTCAAGTCCACTGGTTTCTCTTTCCAAACCTTCAGGTCGCATTCGCCTCTGTGTTGACTTTAAGTCTTCAGTCGACTGGGCGTTAGTCGCTACTTTTCAAAAACTGATTTGCGCGACACATATCTTCAAATACCACTAGATAAAGAATCTAAAAATTTGTATGTTGTGAACACTCTTTTCTTCTTCTTCTTCTGTGGCACTACGGTCCAGGATGAATCTTGGGCTTCCCAACGAGTTTCCGCCATCCATCACGGTCACATGCTATCCTCCTTCAGTTTCTGCATCCAAGCTTCCGTAGGTCTTCTTCGACTCCAACCAGCCACCTTGCTCGAAGTCGACCTCGCCCACTTTGTCCTCCTGGATTACCAAAGAGAATCTTCTTTATCATCTCAGACTCCTCCATTCTTGCCACATAACCTGCCCATTTTATCCTTCGTGATCGTATGATTTTTGTTACAGGAGCATCGGCATATATAGTATACAATTCTGCATGTACCTTTTCCTCCATTGTCCTCTGTCGAACACAGGTCTAATTATTCGCCTCAAAACTTTCCTCTCAAATCCATTGAGCATCCTTGCATCGGTCTCCGCCAAGAGTTATGTTTCCTAAGAGTAAGTGAGAACTGGTCTAATAAAGGTTTCATAAATAGTGAATTTTCTTGGGGAGTCTTGACTGAATAAATTACTCAAGGCGAAATATGCCTCATTTACTGATATCAGCCTAATGTTAATTTCAGTTGGGATGTCATTAAAGGCTGGCCGGGGTGGACAAGCGGTTAAAGGCGCTACAGTCTGGAACCACGCGACCGCTACGGTCGCAGGTTAGAATCCTGCCTCGGGCATGGACGTGTGTGGCGTCCTTAGATTAGATAGGTTTAAGTAGTTCTAAATTCTACGGGACTGATGACCTTAGGAGTTAAGTCCCATAGTGCTCAGAGCCATTTTTTTTTCTGTCATTAAAGCACGTGACTGTTGTAATGGTACTTGAATTACGTAACCATTATGGCACCTCTCCTCAACCTCTCGATACCAGCAATATTCTACTGAGTTTCTGTAAAATAGTTAACATATTTCTGTGACAACATTCAGATTTGATTTCATTTTGGAACGAGTTACGTGATATTGCAGCAAAAGTAATAAAAAGAAGTGTAATTTATATTCGAAGTGCTGATTCCTTTTTCACATCACCATTATCCTAACTTGCAAAAGTTTAATCTTCAAGAATGGTTTATGAAACACACCTATAAAACTTTTGAATATCGCAGAATAACACCTAGGCCTGTTTGCACCCGAGCTTGAAATCATCACTACCTAGATTTTCGACGATTGAGACATGAGTTCACAACGAGACTAGCGTGGGAAACACGAAAAGATAAGTGCCTAGTTTATCCATTATTTCAAGAAATGACTTTATTAACTGTGCTCTAATGACACATGCCACATAATATAACTTTGTGTTGCCCGAAAATGCAATATTTAGCATCGTGAGCGACACTACAATCATAATTAATTTTTTACCTTTGTTGTGGTAGGGTTGTTAGACTGTGGAACCAAGATACTTGAAGCTATCAACACTTTCAAATGTGTATCCATTCACCCCGAAAGTTGACGGCATATTGGGTTGATATGCTTTCCCACAGGCCATGGATTTAGTTCCTCATTTATCATAACACCCATCTTCTTACTTGCTTGACTTAAAGGTATAAAAGCTTCTTACAGTGCTGGTACTGTCCGTGCCATGATGTCAACATACGCCAAAATCTGCACTTTGATGTAAAAGATGGTGCCCGCGGTCTCTTTTGGGCTTGTTTAAATATTTAAGTTTGCCTTTTGGCAGTGCTTCCGTACCCGCCATGTTACAACAGCATCTGGAACAGCTGACTGCTTAAGTACCAAACAGTTCAAACTATCTGGATGATACTGTCGTAGCAGGTCGTACGCCTGAAGAACACATTGCAAATTTGTGTGCTTTGTTTCGCGTGTTATCTGATGCAGGCCTAAAGTGTAGACTGGAAAAGTGTGATTTTTTAAAACCTGATTACAGTATCTTGGTCATGTTATGTATTTCCTGCCACACTTGTTAGCCATACGTAACCTACCAATTCCTCGCAATCTCACTGAACTGCAGTCAGTCTTAGGGAAAATGAACTATTATATTCGTTTCAAACGGAATGCTGCACAAATCGCAGTTCCATTGCATCGCTTGCGTCGCAAGAACCACTCTTTTATTTGGACAAATGAGTACCAAGAAGCTTTTCAAAAAGTTAAAGATTCATTGCTCAATGATCAATGCTTGGTTCACATTGATCCTGACAAACCAGTTGTGTTGCAAGTTGACGCTTCCTCTTACGGAATAGGTGCAGTGCCTTCGCACAGATTTGGTGATAGGGACAGGCCTATTGCTTTCGCATCAAAAGTGTTGTCCAGAGCTCAGTGTAACCAATCACAAATTTGAAAAATGGTTCAAATGGTTCTGAGCACTATGGGACTTAACATCTCAGATCAACAGTCCCCAAGAACTTAGAACTACTTAAACGTAACTAACCTAAGGACATCACACACATGCATCCCCGAGGCAGGATTTGAACCTGCGACCGAAGCGGTCCCGCGGTTCCAGACTGTATCGCCTAGAACCGCTCGGCCACCAGCGGCCGGCCACAAATTAGAGAAAGAGGCATTGCCTGTTGTGTATGGTGTCACAAAATTCCACCACTACTTGTGTGACAGAAAATTCTACTTAGTAACGGACCACAAGTCACTGCAGTCCTTGTTTCATCAGATCAAACCGGTTCTCGTACTGCAGTCCTTGTTTCATCAGACCAAACCGGCTCCCGTACGAACTGCTCAAAAATAGCTTTGTTGTTGTCTCAATATCAGTACGAGATTGTGTATCGTCGGACAGCTAAACATTGTAATGCGGACGCACTTTCACGTCTTCAGATTGGCCCTGATACGGACTTTGACGCTTCTGCTGCATCTTGTTGTCACATCGATGCTCAGGATTCTGAACTGTTTGAGTCCTTTCCCCTGAACTATCGGAAAACTGCACAGGCCATGGAAGCCGATTCCGATCTTTTGCTAAACTACATTCGTACATCTTGGCCTCGCTCATTGCACAGCATCAAGAGCTCTGTAGTGCGTCGATACTTTGCACGTCGGCATAGATTAGCTATGCAGCAAGGCGTGATTCTTGTTCAGAATAACAGTGGACAGTCATGTATGTTGATTCTGAAAGCTTTGCAAGAAGATGTGTTTCAGTTACTTCGCCAAGGATACTGGGGTATTGTTCGTGCGAAACAGTTAGTAGGTTGACACTGTACTTGGCAGGGTGTGGATACCAAGATCGTACAGATGACGTAACAGAGTCACGCATGTGCAGAAAATGAGTCCGCTCCGCCACTAAAATTCTCTGCTTGGCCTAGGTCGCAACCATCATGCAAAGTGTGCACATAGACTTTGCGGGACGATTTTGGAACACTCGTTGGTTGAGTGTGGTAGACTCTTATAGCAAGTTTCCTTTTGCTGTTCCAATGAAATCGATGATGTCACGTAGCACAATTGAGGCGGTGTCCTCTATTTTCTGCCTCGAAGGTTTGCCTGAAGTCACTCAGTCAGACAACGGTCGTCACTTCACGTGAAATGAATTTGAAACATTCTGTGAACGCAATGGCATACAGCATCTAACTAGTGCACCGTTGCATCCACAGTGAAAGGGCGAAGCGGAACGTTTTATCAGCACGTTTAGGCAGCAGATGGCCAAACTTCGCACCGCACACATCATGGATCAAGCATTGCAACTGCTTCTCGCCTCCTGTCGTTCACATCCACGAGATGGACCATCGCTTCACGGCCACCAAAATCGGACACTGCTCCACCATCCTCATTGTGTCCTGCGACGAAGGAAGGCCACAAGTATCGCTTCGAGCATGGTATTGTGTTTTTCGCGGTTTCTATCGGCAGCAGACGGTGAGCGCGGGGCGAGATCATTCGTCGATTTGGTGCATGCATGTATCTTATTTCAGGGACCGACAATTGCAGCTCCGACATCACAATCAACTTTGCCACTGTCATGTGTACGATGGACCTTCTGTGTCTCTTCCCCCAGGTTCACGGATACCGAGGACAACGCGGCCACAGCAGCCACCAGAGGGTGTCATCACGACACCGTGGGACGACCCCATGGAGACGGAGCCTTCGACTCCTCCGCCTCCTCTAGTCCTACCGATGGAGCTGGACCCGCCCACGCCGCAGCAGCTGACGCGTTCTACATCTGGTTATGGGCCTCAGGAGGTGAACGTTGTAAGGGATCTGTGATCCCACAAACATAGATGCTAGTATCCGACGCCCGAGTCGATAGCAGACAGGAGTCGATTGTCGAGCGCTGCAGGTGGAGTGTGGAGTGCGGTAGTAGTACTAGAGAGTGTCGAGTGAGAAGTAGTGTGGCAGAGACAGGCAAGAATGGGGTCGAGAGAGTTGTAAACGGTAAAATTCACCGGAGTATGACGAGTGAGCATGTCCCCCTGATCGTCGTGGGGTTGACCCTCACTAATACCGATTCGCGAGTGGTATGAAACAGAAAGTGACAAGTGCCGAATTACGTGTTTCGCGTCAACCGCGTTGGCCAGCAACAACCATGGATTGCAGTGGAGGATTGTTGGGAATGTTAACCACCAGCATTGCGTGTGACGAAGTACCTAAAATCAACAACCAATAAAAAGATATAACTGTGATTAGACGTGTAAGGCGAAGGTACCAACTGCCTCAGCATTTGTGTGTTAGTAGGAAATACTCGTATATATCAGTTTGTACATCGCAACCTTTGTGGTCCTTAATAATAGACAAACTTTCTATCATTTCCACTATTCAATATCAGAACAGCCGCACTCGGTTGAAATACCCCCAGAAACCAGCAGAAAATTCGATAGCCTTTCTTCCATTAAGCACACGGTCATATAATCATAATAATTAACTGTTTGGCGGCTTCGATAATTTACACAAAATCCCAATAAGGAATTTTAATCGGGGGTGTTTCAACGTGTATCCTTCTGGTCGTTTTCCATAGGACGTTTCCGCCAGAGCGAAGGCCGGATGGCGGGGTATGACTGGAGGTCTGCCATCCCCTCCAGCTACAGCTTCCAGTCCCTCAGAGCGTCCACACTCCTGCCTCCCTCGCCATTGTAGCGAATCCTTTACGACGACGGTCCGTCGCTTTTTGGGGGGGGGGGGGCGGGGGAGGGGGGGGGGAATTTTACGGCCTCAAGTAAAGCGCCGGCACGCCAATCGGAAACCAGAGAGCAGACAGGGCTGTGATATGACATCAGCCTATTGCACGCTGACCAACCCGTCTCCAGGACGACAAAGCGACAGCAGCGGCCTCTGTGCAATAAGGACATATGCGCCGCGCCGACTGGCCGTGACCCGGTTCTACAGAAGCATCAAGACTAGCGACCTGTTGAGGCGTAGCGCTATATAAAGATCCTGCCTTGGAGGCAGTTAAGTCGGAGATGTGTCTCAGAGCTGGAGAGTGACAGATGGTGACGAGAGACTGGATGCGCACGTAGTTTATGTATCAGCCAATAGAGGACAGTATTGGATAGGGGACTGATTTAGTTTCTATTGTGCCCAGTAGAGTGCACTAAAGTAATAGAATGTTTTTCATAAGCTGTTATAGTATTTTCATAAAGTGTTATTGTGTCTTTTTGGGTATGTAAAATGTTATAAAGTGTGTTTTAGCAGTATGAATGATGCGTGAGTGTGGTTTAAGGTTTATATGAAGATAATTATTTAACGAGTTATGTAGTAGGACTTAGTGTGGGAACATTTCGAAGAAGTATGGATATGGACAAAGGGGATTTTTGTTGAACAGATTTGTAAAGTAAGTTTATGGTAAAGGGAAAGTTAATTTAGGTATAAATAACAATAGTAAATAACTTTATGCATAAGCAATTCTACAGCATACTAGATAATTACGTCGGTAAAAAGTGCAGTCATGAGGTTTAGTATTTTGGCATTGGTTATGGATGAAAAGCGCGGACTGACGCGGGAGAGCGTTGTTTTGCTATTGGCTGTTGAGCAAACTGACCAATGGTAAAGCAATATTCATTGAGCGCCTTCCTCTGGTGGTTGAGAAGACTGAGAGTTTTCTAGAGGAGGAGTCGAAGCCTAGCCATGAAAGAGATCGGACGTGTGCGGTAGTAGTTCCGATGGACACGATAAGTTGCCGGATCTAGCGGTGATTCATACATAAAAAGTGTTGGAAAGTGACGGCATAACTATTCCGATGTGTGTGTAGAAATTTCGGAATTTTTAAGTGACTTTTGTGGCGAGATAAGACATATATTTCGCGTGGTGTATTGAGCAGGTCGGTGGCTAAAAACTGTGACTGCATTTCGTACCGACCGACTTAATATTTTGCGAGCATTCTCAATCAAAAACAATCAGTATTTCTGTAGCTATTACGTTTTCGGGAAATGCAACACCATAAACTTGCTAACGCGAGTGAAAGGGATTATGAGTGACTCTGTTAAGACTAGCACGGGTTTGGCAGTGATACTTGTTCATCTAAGTTTAAGAACATATTCATTAAGGAAAAAAATTTCCAACCTTCCATTTCGTGTTTCTTCCGAAACGTAGATTAGTGACTTAAATTGCAGCCTGGTTCACGTTGAAGTACACTAGGTTTCACTCGGCTTTCCTATTGATGATCTGCTGAGACAATGTTCACAGGTAGGTGCAGGTCAGCCGCACTGTGTACAAGCGTCAACTGTGTTACATCACTTGTGTTAGGAATTGTATATGCTGAAGATTTTTCGTATTTTGCATGTCGCCATTTGCTTGCGACACATCTATGTACTTCTCAAAGTATTGTCATTTACCTTTTTGTAATAAAAAGTCATTAATACGGTTTGTCTGAATGATGTCTAGCGATCCGAGAATGGAGGTTTCCTGGACTCCCCGTAGTTGACGACTAGGCAGGTTTGAACAAAAATTCTCTTCGTGTGTAAGTGGGAATTTGGATCGAGGAGGGAAGCGTGCCTGGGTAAACAGCACTGCTGAATAAAACGTTTTCGGTTTTCAAGCCGCGTCAATTCGAATAAAATCCTCGAGCTTTCGATGACCATCTCCGGCATCGTCGTCAGGAGTTCCCTGACTGCCGGGTCTGTTTTTTTTTTTTTTTTTCTTTATTGATTTTCAATTCCCACCGAAGGGGGCGGGCTGGCAGCAGCTTACTACGCTGCTCTACAGCCTACAGACTTTTTTGAAATAAAGGAAGAAGAAAGAAACAAGGAAAAAGAGGCAATAAGGTGGTGATTTAAAGTGTAAAATGGCGTAAAATTGCGGAGAGTTAAAACAGAAAGCAAAAGGGGTTGGCAATGTAGATAAAATACACAGGAATCAGACAAGGAACATAGTAGACACACAATTAAAAAACATGGCGACAGTCTGGTTTGTGTTCACAAAAGATAAAAGGCACACCCAGCGACAGCATGATGGCCGTTCGCAACAAGTCGCAAAAAAAAAAAAAAAAAAAAAAAACACAACACGGAACACTCACTGTAAAACACGCACTGTAGAATACCCACTGTAGAACACTGCACGAAAGTGGCAGCACAAAGACGACACTCCCGAGCCAAAGGCAGATGGGGGGTGGGGGGGGGACCTGCAGGAGGGGGAAAAACAAGGAAGGAGGAGAGGAAAAACGAAAAGGGGGGGAACCAAGGAGGAAGAGGACTAATAAAGGGGGAGAAGGGCAGACGCGAGAGGGAATGAGAGGAGGCAGAGGAGGGAAATGGAAAAGGACACGGGGGAGAGAAGAGGGCAAAGAGAGGGGAGGTGGGGAAGAAAGAGGATGGAAAGGGGGGGGAGAGGGAGCCCGGGAAAAGGACAGAGGAAAGGAGGGGGAGTGAGGATCAGAGTTGATAGGAGGGGTAAATGGAGGGAGAGGGGGCATCATCCGGGAGGGGGAGTTGATGAAAGCCACCTTGGGAAAGGGGATGTAGGGTATAGAGATGGAGGGTAGGGGGGACACAACGGTGAAGAAGTGGCAGGGGGCGGGGATCGGAGTGGAGCAACCAGGGGTTGAGGGGGTCCAAGACGGCGGGAGGTGTAGAGGATGCGGATATGTTCGAGGAATAGGAGCAGATGGGGGAAAGGAATGAGATCATAGAGGATCCGCGTGGGGGACAGGAGGCGTATACGGAAGGCGAGGCGGAGTGCATGACGCTCAAGGATCTGGAGGGACATAGAATTTGGGGGGGGGGGGGCGGGTCTGCTACGGTTTCTCGCTTATATAGGCTTGATGACATCATCAGCAGCCAATCAGATAGACCCTATGTGGCGCGCGCGCGTAAGTCGACCCGGGCAGCTAGCGGAGCTATTGGCCGTGGCAGCACCGGTGACGTCAGGTGGCGCCAGGGGCAGGAGCCACGTTTGAAACTGCCACTCCCGCGTCGCGCATCTGTCTTTGCTTTCTTTCGATGTCCCACGCCCGTCCCCATGCCCTGCTAAGTGTGTACCCCTGGTCTCTGTTGGAATTGTTGTTGTTTAAACGAATCTCGGCCACTCCCTTTATGACGGAGTGCGAATATGTAGATGCATGAACCAACACTTTTGTATTTTCGAACACAATCAGCGGTGCATGGGGGCGGGCGTGGGACATCGAAAGAAAGCAACGCGGGAGCGGCAGTTTCAAACGTGGCGCCTGCCCCTGGCGTCATCTGACGTCACCGGTGCTGCCACGGGCAATAGCTCCGCTAGCCGCCCGGGTCGACTTACGCGCTGGCGCCACATTCGGTCTGTCTGATTGGCTGCTGATGATGTCATCAAACAGTAGCAGACCCGGCACTCTACGGATCGCCCAGAAGACAAACATCCCACGATGTCCGCATCTCTCACCAACTCGGGAGGAGAAGCCGCAAGGCTGGACACTCCATACACCCACGGGTTGAAGTCCACCCCCACTGAAGATCCTTGGCGAGTGGCGAGGCCCGGCACTCATTACACTCCTGACGACAATGGTGGGGATGGTCATCGAATGCTCGAGCATTTTATTCGACTTGACGCGGTTTGAAAACCGAGAACGTTTTATTGTTGTATGCCGTCGTGAAAGACTCTGGGGACACATAACCGTGCAGCTGTGTGAACCGCTATGCCAAAGTGGCTTAGTCGTTAACCCACCTGCCTTGAAAGCAAGAGACCCATTTTCCATTTCCGGCTTTCAAACAAATTTTCGCTCGCCGCTTCAGTCTATATGCATAAAATTACGAAACTTTTTTTGCAGATGATACATAAAATTTTAAGATTAACCTTCGTAATTCAGGTGGTACTGTATAGATTAAGACAGATGTTTATAAACGGCTAGTACATCTGCTCGTAGGTGTGTGACTGTGCCTTGAAAAGCAATTAACGAATGTCTCAGTCTAGAGAGGAGTTTTTCTAAGTTGTTAATTGAAGCCTTTCGTTTTTCAGACCGCCTCTTAGTCCAGTGGTCAGTGCGACTGACTCTCACGCGGAGCACACACATTTATTTCCTGGTACTGCCGCAGAGTTTTCCGTGGTGGAAGGCTTAGGGCAAGGTGCACTCAGCGTCGTGATGCCTGTTGAGGGGCTGCTTTAGTGAGAAGCAGTGAGCAGTGGCTCCAAAGTCCGGTAAGTCAACAACCACGGCAGTCGATGTGATGACCCCGTGACACTTTATACCGCATCTGTATGGTGTCCCATGCCACAGTATGCCAAGGTGGCCGATCGAAGTCGCATGGTCTTGTGGTGTTTACTTCAGTAAAAACTGAAGAGCGGCTGCTTGGTATAGCCACAATTGCCTGTCTCACTGCACTGCGCAACAGACGACAGAAGTAATTCAGGGAAGGCAGCCATTTTTATGATCCAATGTAACGCATGGATTGAGAACTCAATATGGTTGATTTTCGCTTACGTACTTGATATAAAGTGTGAGTTTCGTATGCCAATAAAAAGTTAATTATACCCGAACATTTGTACTGTTTCTCAAACAGCCGAGATAAGGGTCGTCTACTAATTACATAATTTTGAGCAGACGGTTTTCGATGCCTTGTAGATCTCGTACTATTTGCCTGCCCAAACAAACAGGATAAAATGCTCCAAATTTTTGGGTGTACAAATGACAAAAGCTCCTCAAACAATTAAGTTCAGGTACCTACGTTCTTCATATGATTGCTATTTTTGGAAACAATAGAATCAATTTTTTGAGTTATTTTCCATATTAGCATTCAACAATGTGTAATGGAATAATTTTCTCGCCGGCCGATGTGGCCGAGCTGTTCTAGGTGCTTCAGTCTGAGACCGCGCGACCGCTACGCTGGCAGGTTTGAATCCTACCTCAGGCATGGATGTGTGTGATGTCCTTAGGTTGGTTACGTTTAAGTAGTTCTAAGTTCTGGGGGACTGATGACCTCAGATGTTAAGTCCCATAGTACTCAGAGCCATTTGAACCATTTGAATAATTTTCTGGGGTAACTCATCACTTGTAAGGAAAATATTCTTTGCATGATAGCGAACAATAAGAGTGATATTTAGTGTTCAGCCAATCTCAACAACGAGTTACGCATATTAACTGCATCGTCAAAATATGCATACATAAAAAGTTTACCACAAATATTGCGGAAATGGAAAGTCCTGCGGACGTGCGATTCTCACAGAATGGATTAGTACACACAGGGACTCGCATTGTTCTCCGTCAACAGATTATAATAGTACTCAGAAAGTGTAAATTTTGTGCAAACATACACGTTTCTAGATGGAACTGTGGCTATTGACATCAGAAAACTAGAGGAAGGGTAGGCAAACTGCCTATTTGGTACTGTCTCGGGTTCTTCGGCCGACGTTCTTATGATGATTTTCCAGTTCACCACCAGCAATGGAGGGTGAAGCTTTGACAATGCCAGCCACCCGTGGCGGCGAAACGTCCGAAAAATCATTAGACGAACGTCGGCGTAAGAACCTGAGACAGAAGCAAATAAGCAGTTTGTCAACAAGTGGCCACGAAATCCTCAACAATTTTGTAGCTTAGAATCTTGTTTGGGCCATTCAGCCTCTACGTATGATGTTGTTATGTTTGTTACAGTGTGTTTGCGTGTTTCGTGAGTGCATTGCGACTTACTAGTCAATTAGTATGTGTCAGTCCAACCTGTACATCGAGAGTGGATGACGGGATTTATAAATGTAGAGAAAGCGGATATGCTCAGGTCGTATGGAGAGTGAAGCTACAATGCAGTGCGTTGTTGTACAGTGTGTGCGGCAAGATATCCTAATAGACGTCAACCGTCTAGACAATTATTTGTAAATCTCTTCAACCAATTACGTGGGATTGGTGCTGTAGCGTATAGGCAACATAACTGAAGGTAAAAAGTGACGACAGAAGAGTAGGAAATTAATATTATTTCTGCTGCTGAAATTGATCCGCACACTATATTCTGCGCAATCACACGATGAGGTGGCACGAGTCAGGAAAGCGTCATAGGCATTCTCCATCGCCGTAGGTCCCGTCCCTGTCACATGTTTCTCTATCAAGAGTTGCATCGAAAGGGTTATGAGAATCGTGTTAACAGATGTACATGGGGATTAAGACAAGAATTCTGGATGTATCACGTACGTTGTTTAGTGATGAAGCCACATTTACCAATTAGACCATGTAAACCGCCGAAGAATGCGCTATTGACCTGTTGACAGTCCCTGTTGGCTTCGTTAGGTGGAACGTCGGAAACCATGCAAAGTTGCAGAGTAAACATGTGGTGTGGGATAGTGAACCATCAATTTATAGGCCCATTTTTCATAGACGGAACACTGAACGCAAACAAGTATCGCAGCCCCCTAACAGTTTATCTTTCACCGATGCTAGAAGGCGTTCCCCTGCAGACTAGGGTAACGACATGATGGCTGTCCTGCGCACGAAGTACTGCAGCGTGTCTTCACTATTTGATTCGAAACAGTTGGATTGGAAGCAGAGGAACAGCATTTTGACCGGACTGTTACCGTATTTGACGCCTGTAGAATTTTTTCTGTGTGGAAAGCTGACGGTTGCTGTCTACAAGGACATAACAACTACATTCGATGATACGCAATGACGTATTACTGAAGCCTGCTCGGACATCTCCGCTGTAGTGCTAGCATGTGTGGAGCAGTCGTTCCATACCAGACTCGAAGTGTGTATTGCAGTTGTCGGTGTTTATTCTGAAAATAACAAGTGCTGGTCAACTGTCTCGTTAATGATCAGAAACCACATGACTACTGCATGCAGTTTTGTTGTTGTTTTGTGTGTGCTGCCGCAGATATTTCAGGAAAGTCGGTGTGCGAACTTTTCAAAATACGATCTCTCGTAAACTACTCGCACTAGAATCCTGCAACAGACAACACTCACATTTTGATTGACTCTACCTCTACTCTGTTAATGTGAGTAGGCACTGTTCCATTCAAAAAGTGTATGTCTGAACAAAAAGATGCACTTTCCAAGTATAAGCACAGTAATCTGTTTATTGGTTTACAATACTAGCTCCTGACTAACAATCTATTCTGCGAAAAACGAACGTCAATTGCACTTTTCATTTCCGCAATATTTGTGTTTCTGGTTTTATGTGATCCATTCTTCATAAATAATGTAACATTCTGCGTGGTGTCTGTTTGTTCTAAGTCGTGTCTCCCTACCACTTTCGCGCAACGACGCTCTGAGCGTTTTTTTTAGGGAATTGACTAGTTTGAACCTGGGACCTGTTGCTGGTAAGGAGACGCCAGACCACACATGACATGTAGAGTTCAGAAGAGTTCAGTGAGACTAGCGATGACATAACCAAATACTTAATGATTTCAGCGTCAGCTCCACTGCACTCCCCGTAAAAGAATCTTAATACTAACAAAATTTAGTGGAAGAGGTTCAAGGCTTTCCTATTTTTAGTTAGCTGGTAAAATAACGTCGAAAAATCAGTTAAGTTTACCATTGGAAATTTTATTCTACTCACAAAACATTGTTTATAAATTGCACTATTGATAAAACGAAATATTTTAATACAGGATGATAAAAACCAACTGCGTTCAACAAAAATGTGAACGAATATTCCCTGAATGGGTTTCCAAGTTCTACAATGCATCGAAGGATGACCTATGCCATATCACATCTATAATCTAGATTTAAGTTAAGTTTCATAAAAGAGAAAACTATCAAAATGGTTTACAGTGACCCTCAATTATCTTTAATTACTTATTTAACTTGTCGTAAATTACAGTGGCTGATGTGGCTTCTCAATAATTATATAACAGAAAAATCATCGCGTTTCAGATTTTAACTTACATAACAAATATGAACACCATGATATTCAATTGACGATCGACACTAGTATTACGTAAAAAGGGGATGTAACAGATGAGACTTCTGCAGTTTTGAGTGAAGCCTTATGCGCTCAGAAATGCGGCATATCGTGCGTTCATTACCTTGTCGGTGTTTTAGGCAGCGTCAGGGGGCAGCGGGCGGCACAGCTCCACGCACCTCGCCGTCTCGGAAGCAACTCTCTCCTAACTTCTCTTAACTACAGTTTACCGAAGTTGGTTTAAAAACAGCTATCTGGCTGTGTTTTCAACTGAGCAATCAGGGTCTCAATGTTAACCTTCAGCTCCGCCTACAAAATTCTGTCTATCCAATGAGAAACGTTATACTTTTCATGGTGGGGCAATGTTTTTAATGTTTGCAACGTAACAGAGACACGAAAAAGTCTCACGCTAAAACTTGCACCTGGTGTGTTATCGTAAGATCTATACTGTTCTTCTGGAGGACTCTATCTTTTAACATGGGCTGGGGGGGTGGGGTGGTTTTAGCGGTCAGCTGGCGACGTGGTTGTCTGTTCCATATCGTAGGGCCTCCTAGCCTACACGATTCTGCTCTCGGCTTCTGTTCTCGTTTCTCCCCTCGGAACTGCGTCTGTTTCACGGTGGGAGGGTATGACATACATTTAGGCGTTCTTGTGTTAGTCTGTGGTATTCCATTTGCTCACTCGTTGATCGTATTACTTTGGTTAATTTAATGTCAGGATTTATTTGGAGATATGTGACATACTGCCGGATTTGCTATCATGTCAGTGTTTTCATGGAAGGTGTTGGATTTGGCTGACACCTTACAATAATCCATCAGAACTTGAGAGAGAATATTATTTTCATAGTATAACATTACATGAAAAAGTGACCTTCATTACAATCATTACCATCAGTGACTCAGAAAGACGTGCAGCAGCAAAAATTTTTGACCATTTGCCCAATAACGTATAATGCTTAACAGGCACAAAGCAAGTTTTAAATCTGACCTAAAATAATTTCGGTAGTTGCTTGAGTAGGACTCGTATACCTGCCCATTAACGTTAAGACTCATAATTATACATATCTTGTAAACAGACTCGACGTATATAACTTCGATAAAAAACGTTAAAATGATCTGTGTAACATGTAACTAATTGCGATACCCATCTGTTTAATCGGAATCAATAGCTGCTAACACATATTATGTTATGATTCTCGTCGTCAGTTGTATGATGACAGGTGGCCAATACTAAATAGAAACATATATTGGCTGTTTGGCAGTGAAGTCGGTAAGGAGCTGGCTCCATAATCTGTACGTGCAACGACTGAAATAATTAGTAGGCGTTGGTAAATAATAATATGTATTGTACTTAAGTTGTGTTACAGACTTCTACATATGCTGCATACTTATAATTACAGATATCTAGAGAGGCATTACTTTTGCCATACTTGACTAAGCGCCTTGTTATAGGTTGCTTCGTATCAGCTGAAGGCTGTGCTACATTCCTAGTTGACGTCCCGAGCAAGAGTGGACGAAAGCTCGCTAGATACTTGTCATAAGCCGTGGAGAGGCGCTAGCGGCGCTTGTCGCGACTCGGGGGTCCATCGATATCTAATAACGACCGCGGTCGATATCTGCAACCCGTCACAAGTGTGGTATCGAACGTTGATACTACACATTAAAAATTGTTAAGGTAGCAAAAGTACCTGCCACCGCTCCCTCGCTGATTTCCTAGCCGGTAAATCGGCTGCCTCTCTCTCAGCTGGTATCCCCCCTCCCCCACCTACTTCCCAACCATCTCTCCCTTTACCACGGCGCATGACGTAACACCAATCGTAACCTAATCCACCAACCGATTTACAGTGTTTCGTCCAACTGGCACCATGCGGGCCTCCAGGCGTGTGTACACAGGGTGTTAATTTTAACAGAAGACATTGAAACATCTCGAAAACTACACATCGGACCAAAAAAAACGTTACAATCCCATTTTTTTCTCTTGGAGGGGGTATCCAATTATACCAAACGCGGGTGGTGGGAGACAACTCTGAAACCTGGATTGCGATCGCCGGTTTTTTTATTGTAGATTACGATTCTACGGCAAAACCTACATACGTTTTGTCACACGCGATGGTGCTGTAATCGGAGGAGTAGAAATGTGTACACGATCGTAATTTCTGACGTACTACTCAGTGGCCCTTGAATATCCAATGACACATGAAACCTGACCCCCACGCTGCGAGGAAGGATGGATAAGTATTTCGTAACTTCTACTTGGAAACCCCATTCGCATCGTTGTGTTCCTCCGACGTTTCAAGCAGGGGACTACTCGACGCGCTACTATGGCCGTGGTTCGAAGCGTACGCTACTCTACTTTTCCAAATACAGTAACTGTTCAAACGTAGTCACGCCAACTTCAGTTCATTTAGTGATCCGCTTTTCAAATGACAGTACACAGGACAGAAGCATATCTGCGGGTATGACAGCACAGGCGTTTC
Organism: Schistocerca piceifrons; assembly: GCF_021461385.2. Lineage (NCBI taxonomy): Eukaryota > Metazoa > Arthropoda > Insecta > Orthoptera > Acrididae > Schistocerca > Schistocerca piceifrons. The sequence goes on from NC_060139.1 coordinate 60,079,365, forward strand.
TAATGTGGTCTACCACGTCTTCACTGCTTGTTGACACTTGATGGTACAGCTTATCTCTTAAATATCTCCAAAGAAAGAAATCCGTCGACCTCAAATCCTGAGTTGTAGCGGGCAAGTTAATAGGGCCACCTCAGCCGATCCATTGCCCAGCGTAAACACCATCTAGTGCCTCCCGTGCTTCAGTTGCGTAATGCGCTTAGCAACTGTCATGCAAAAACCACATACGTTGTCGAACGTCCAGAGAAACATCGTGCAGTAAATACTGGTAGTTCCTGTACCAAAAACGTTCGATATTAGCGTCCATTCAACATGCTGTCGTTAAAATACGAACCAATTAGTTTGTTCCCTATGATGCCACGCCATACGTTAACCGACCAAAACCGTGTTAGTCAACTAACTGTAACCAGTTGGGACTGACTACACCCCAGTAATGCATATTATGCCGGTTAACGCTATCGCGGTTTGTGAATCTAGACTCATCTGAAAATAGTACCTTGGCAAAGAACTTGGAGCCCATTCGCATTTGTTAACGTGCCCATTCATGAAACACTGCCAGGTTATGGGAATCGGCGCCATGGAGCTCTTGATGCAATAATACGTATATGGGCGTTACTTACGACGATGCAGTGTTGTGAAAATACTACCTGCGGACATACCGGAATCGAGGTGTAATTGCCAGGCGCTTCTCGGTGGGTTGTAGTACACTCCCGCAGTACAGCTATTTCGTTAGTGTCTCGTGTTACACGATTGCTTCGTTTCCTTTTGCCGGCCTGTACGCCGCCTTCAGACATAAAGGCGTTCACAACCTTGTGAAAGAACGGACGAGGGCGAACCTTCTCTGGAAAACGCTCAGCATGCAAAGGAACAGCAGCGTCCACATATCTCTTACATTGTCCGTAAATCAGGATCATTTCAATATTTTCTTCTGCGATTGCAACATTCATCGTCCACTGCCAGGTCATTTCTCCAAATGTTAGGTAGGCGTGCAGGCAATAAACACTGTACAAGTACTGTAGTGTTTAGAACTGCACGACAAGTTAGATCCAGTCGCAGTGTACTCGCCCTGTTATAATACGTCGTAGTTCGCTATATGGCCTCGGTGAGGCGCCGAGCAGTCCCCTGTTTGATATGTTTGAGGAATGCGACGTTGCCAATGGGGTTTCCAATAAGTTATGAAATATTGTCCTATCCTACCATCGCAGCATGGGGGTGCGGTCCCACGTGCCATTGGATATTCCACAGCTACGATTGTGTACCAATTTCTATGCCTCCTATTACAGAGCCATCTGTGGCGAAACGAAGAAACTGCTTCAGACAAAACGTATGTAGATTTCGACGTAGAATGGTAATCTGCAATAACACAACGGAGGTTCCTACTGAAGACTTCAAAGTGACGCAAGCACTGGTTGGGGTGGCGGGTTGAATGTGATATTGTTGTATGTCCCCCTCCGAGACAAAAAAATTGTAATTGCCACTGTTTTTGTTCCAATGTGTAGTTTTCGAGATATTTCAATGTTTTTAGTTAAAATGAGCACCCTATATATCAAAGACACACACACACACACACATATATATATATATATATATATATATATATATATATATATATATGTGTGTGTGTATATACACACACACACAGATATATATATATATATATATATATATATATATATATATATATATGTGTGTGTGTGTGTGTGTGTGTGTGTATGTGTGTGTGTGAGTGTGTGTGTGTGTGTGTGTGTGTGTGCTCGTTCCAAATGCTAGCAAGTTTTCATTCTCTTGTCTGCTTGTCAGAGAGTCGATAGACGAATCTTGTGCTTTTCAGTGAGTCTTCTTCCTTAATGCAAAAGAAGACACATTAAAAATTGTATTTTGTTCACAAGAGCAGCCTGTGTCTGGGAAAGAATGAATTTTTCTGTTCTGGGGTATTTTAAAATACGCTTTTACGTAGACTCACCTCAGATGACGTTGCCCACAGCTGGCAACGAAACGTCAGGGAGAAGTATTTCTACTATTGGACCACGGCCTCTTAGCCCGTAAGTTTTAATTACAGAAGACGCCGGCCGTGAAAGCCTACACGCTATGATTAAGTAGCAATTGTCCATTTTAAATTTCAATTTTTGTTTCAGCTCACTGTCATCCGTACTTGGCACCGCGAAGAAACAAAAGTAGCCAGTAAGCTCTCTGGCGGCAGTCAAAGTATCATTTCGGCCTTCACATTTTTTTTGTTTTTTTTAAGCATCCACTGCTGTCAGAAGGAGAGCGTCGCGGGGAAAGCTATCACTCGCTTGGCATGACACCATTAAAATCTTTGCCGTCAACCTGTGGGGTATCGTGAGAGAGGTATGGAACACTAGTTATTAAGCTGGCTATCGGTTGCCCGATATCAATTTTTTTTTTTTCTTTTCATGCGGATGGCGCGCGCCTGCCTATTTCCATTAGTTGCGGCGGCAGAGAAAAAATGCGACCGTGTTTCAGTGTTGTGTGTCCGGCAACAGGAGCGGCTGTCTGGCTCGGGGCCGTGTTAATCGATGTCGAAGAGTGTCCGGCAGCGATAGGGTGGGGGCGCATCGGCTCCGAAAACCTGTTGGCGCCGCCGCAGCGGGCGCGAGCACGAGCTGCCTGGCGGCTGCTAAGCGGCGTAGCGACATGGCCGCGCATGCGCACTGCTAACTTCGTTGCCGCCGGAGCAGTAGCTGCCGCTAACGTCGTTATGTGCTTTCTTCATCAACGCGGCCTCGTCTGCACGGCCATGCGTGCGCTCTGCCCGCATGAAACATCCAGCTAGCGAAAGAAACTGGGTGGAGACAGCACTCAGGTGTCCACTACACGCAGGACGCGGCTACACGGGTAGCACGGGCTGTGTGGCGTCGACTGGGCGTTTTTTTTTTAGGTTAGACAGTCTCGGGAAAACACAAGAAGGGCTTCAGTCACAAAGGGTGCAGGCTTAACATAGGAGGAACGTAGATACAGGAACCATTGGTACAACAATTGTAAATTGTCGTTGGGAAAGTACCAGAGCTCCTACTGCTAATAGAAAGCACTGATGCTCAAATCGTTTCTAGGCACTGAAAGCTGGCTAAAGCCGGATATAAGCTCAGCCGAAATTTTTGCGAAGAACCTAACGGTGTTCCGAAAGGATGGGCTAAACACGGTTGGCGGAGGCGTGTTTGTTGCTGTCAGAAGTAGTTTCACTTGTAGCTAAATTGAAGTAGATACTTCCTATGAGTTAGTATGGGCAGAGGTCATTCTTGGCAACCGGTATAAAATAATAATTCGATCCTTTTACCGACCTCCCAGTTCAGATGATGCAGTAGCTGAAAGGTTCAAAGAAAACTTGAGTTCGGTTTCAAACACGTACCTGAATCATACGATAATAGTTGGTGATTACTTTATTTTACCCTCGATATGTTGGCGAAAATACATGTTTAATTCCGGAGGTACGCGTAAAATATCATCCGAAATTGTGCTAAACGCATTCTCTGAAAACTATCTCCAGCAATTAGTTCATGAGCCCACGCGGATAGTAAACGGTTGTGAAAACGCACTTGACCTCTTAGCAACAAATAATGCTGAGTTAATACGAGCATCAAAACCAATTTAGGGATTAGTGAACAAAGGGCTGTCGTAGCAAGACTGAATATTGTAATCTCCAAATCCTCGAAAAATAAGCGAAAAATATACCTATTCAAAAAAGCAGACAAAAAATCACTTGACGCCTTCCTGAGAGACAATCTCCACTCATTCCATATTAATAATATAAGTGTAGACCAGATGTGGCTTAAATTCAAAGAAATAGTATCGGCATCAATTGAGAGATTTATGCCAAATAAATTAACAAACGACGGAGCTGATCCTCCTTGGTACACCAAACGGGTTAGAACACAGTTGCAAAAACAACGAAACAAACATGCCAATTTTAAACAAACGCAAAATCCCCGACACTGGCGATATTTTACAGAAGCTCGAAATTGAGCGCGGACTTCAATGCGAGATGCTTGTAACAGTTTCCACAACCAAACTTCGTCTCGAAACCTCGCAGAAAATCGAAAGCGATTCTGGTCGTATGTGGAGTATGTTAGCGGCAAGAAACAACCAATGCCTTCTCTGCTCGATAGCAATGGAGATACTATCGAAGACAGTGCTGCCAAAGCAAAGTTACTTAGCACAGCCTTCCGAAATGCCTTCACAAAAGGAGACGAAGTAAATATTCCAGAATTCGAATCGAGAACAGGTCCCAACATGAGTAACGTAGAAGTAAATATCCTCGGAGTAGTGAAGCAACTTGGATTTTCTCTGCCTCGTGATGGCTGGGTGTTGTGTGCTGTCCTTAGGTTAGTTAGGTTTAAGTAGTTCTAAGTTCTAGGGGACTGATGACCATAGCTGTTAAGTCCCATAGTGCTCAGAGCCATTTGAACCATTTTTTGAGTGAAGCAACTTAAATATGTTAATAAAAGCAAGTCTTCTGGTCCAGACTGTATACCAATTAGGTTCCTTTCGGCGTATGCTGTTGCATTAGCTCCATACTTAACAATCATATACAACCGGTCGCTCGACAAAAGATCCGTACCCAAAGACTGGACAGTTGCACAGGTCACACCAATAAGAAAGGTAGTAGGAGTAATGCACTAAATTACAGGCCCATATCGTTAACGACGATATGCAAGAGGATTTTAGAACGTATATTGTGTTCGAACGTAATGAATTACCTCGAAGAAAACGGTCTATTGACACACAGTCAACATGGGTTTAGAAAACATCGTTCTTGTGAAACACAATTTGCTCTTTATTAACATGAAGTGCTGACTGTTATTGATAAGGGATTTCAGATCGATTCCGTCTTTCTGGATTTCCGGAAGGCTTTTGACATTGTACCACACAAGCGGCTCGTAGTGAAATTGCGTGCTTATGGAATATCGTCTCAGTTATGTGACTGGAACTGTGATTTCCTGTCAGAGAGGTCACAGTTCGTAGTAATTGACAGAAAATAATCGAGTAAAACAGAAGTGATTTCAGGCCATCCCAAAGGTAATGTTATAGGCCCTTTGCTGTTCCTTATCTATATAAACGATTTGGGAGACAATCTGAGCAGCCGTCTTCGGTTGTTTGTAGATGACGCTGTCGTTTATCGACTAATAACGTCATCAGAAGATCAATACAAACTACAAAACGATTTAGAATAAATATCTAAATGGTGCGTGAAGTGGCAGTTGACCTTATATAACGAAAAGTGTGGGGTAATCCACATGAGTGCTAAAAAGAACGCGTTAAACTTCGGTTACACGATAAATCAGTCTAATCTAAAAGCCGAAAATTCAACTAAATACCTGGGAATTACAATTACGAACAATTTAAATTGGAAGGAACACATAGAAAATGTTGTGGGGAAGGCTGACCAAAGACTGCGTTTCATTGGCAGGGCACTTAGATAATGTAACAGACGTACTAAGGAGACTGCCTACACTACGCTTGTTCGTCCTCTTCTATAATACTGTTGCGCGGTGTTGGATCCTTACCAGATAGGACTAACTGAGTACACAGAAAAGTTGAAAGAAGGGCAGCACGTTTTGTACTATCGCGAAATATGGGAGACAATGTCACAGAAATGATACAGGATTTGGGATGGACATCATTAAAAGAAAGGCGTTTTTCGTTGCGACGGAATCTTCTCACGAAATTCCGATCACCAACTTTCTCCCCTGAATGCGAAAACATTTTGTAGACACCTACATTCATAGGGAAGAACGATCACAAAGATAAAATAAAGGCAATCAGAGCTCGTATGGCAAGACATAGGCGTTCATTATTCCCGCGAGCTATACGAGATTGGAATAATAGAGAATTGTGAAGGTGGTTCGATGAACCCCCTGCCATACACTTAAATGTGATTTGCATAGTATGCATGTAGATGTAGATGTAGATGTCTAGTACGGTCGAGTCATGTTAATTTCAACACCTCCTAAATGCCTACCGTTTGGGTGTGATAATATATTGTTGCGTAGCACGCTGTCCGACATGTTCCTTTTAGGCAACTGGTGTGGAATGTAACATCAATGAGCGATGTATTGTGTACACTTCATGGGAAAAAATTCAAGCAGTTGAATTATTTTTTGTATCGCTATGCCCAAATAAGGATTACAATTGCCGGCCGTTTTGGCCGTGCGGTTCTAGGCACTACAGTCTGGAACTGCGCGACCGCTATTGTCTCAGGTTCGAATCCTGCCTTCGGAATGGATGTGTGTGATGTCCTTGGTTAGGTTTAAGTAGTTCTAAGTTCTAGGGGACTTATGACCTCAGCAGTTAAGTCCCATAGTGCTCAGAGTAATGTGAACCATTTTCTTGGAACACAATTGTAGTTTGCTTCATCATTTTATAGTGACGAAACCAAAAACACGGAACACCTCCTAATATCGTGTCGGACCACCTTTGGTCTGTCGTGCTGCAGCAACTCGGCGTCACATGGATTTAACAAGTCGTTGTAAGACCACTGCAGAAATATTGAGCGATGCTCTGTAGCTGTACATAAATGCGAAAGTGTTGGCAGCGAAGGATTTTGTGCACGAACTGACCTCTAGACAATGTACCACACGTGTTGGACTGTTGGCCAAAGCATTCGCTCGAATTGTCCAGAATATTCTTCAAACCAGTCGCGAACAATTATGCCCAGCTGACATGGTGCACTGTCATCCACAAAAGTTCCATCGTTGTTTGGGTGCATGAAGTCCATGAATCGCTACTAATGGTATCCAAGTACTCGTACACAACAATTACTAGTCAATGATCGGTTCAGCTAGACCAGAGGACCCAGTCCATTCCATGTAAAGGCAGCCCACACAGATAAGAAGCCATCACAAGCTTCCACAGTGCCTTGTTGACAACTTGTGTCTATCGCTTTGATGTCCGCACCGTAATCTAACACTACCATTAGCATTGCAGGCGTTGTAATGCTGATTTATAACGCACACGTTCATCGTACTGATTTCTGTGGTTATTACACGCAGAGTTGCTTGTCTGATAGCACTGACAACTCTGCACAAACGCCGCTGTTCTCGGTTGTTGAGTGGAGGCCATCGCGACGCCCACGACGTTGGCCGTGGTGAGAGGTGATACCTAAAGTTAGGTTTTCTCGGCACACGCTTGGCACTGTGGACCTCGAAAATACGAATTCCCTAACTCTTCCGAAAAAGAATAACAGCAACTACCACTCCGCGTTCAAAGTCTGTCACTTCCCGCCGTGCACCCATAAGCACGTCGGAAAACTTTTCACACGTATCACCACTCAGTTTATTGCAATTTTATACCGTTTACGCGATACTGCCGAAGTCTGCATGTCGGTATCCCACGACTTTTATCATCTCAGTGTACTGAAGCTGCTCTTCCGTCTCCTATACAGATTCTGTTGCTTCCAGTTAATGGTTCGTCTGTAGTTTGTCGATTATCGTCAATAAATAGTTGCGTACTGTACTGTGTCATCAAATGGTTCTGAGCACTATGGGACTTAACATCGGTGGTCATCAGTCCCCTAGACTTAGAACTACTTAAACCTAAGGGCATCACACACATCGATGCCCGAGGCTGGACTCGATCCTGCGACAGTAGTGGCCGCGCGGTTCCGGACTGAAGCGCCTAGAACCGCTCGGCCACCGAGGCCCGCCCTGTGTCATCAACAACGCGAATTCCCTTAAGATCTCTTTCAGCACGGAGCAACCAATTGCCAAAATATCTCTTTCCAGTCTGACGTAGACCTCGGGTGACGCTACAATTCGGTTTGTCATAATCAAGATTTCAGGGGGGCCAATAGAACTCTCTAGCCCACTTCCTCCTTCTAAAATTTATTTTAGGACTTCAGTGTCATTTTTTGAGCCACAGATCAACTTAAAGACGTCAAATAAAATGGAAAATATGACGTACCTTAAGTTAGGTGGCATCTTAGGTACTATTATTTTTATTACTTTTATTCAAATTGCGAAGAAAATAGTTACAATGATTGTACTGTGTTTGCGTTGCAAGTCTTTTGTCTGTGTGGTTTCTGTTCCCCATTATTTTAACACACATTCAATCTTTATATAGTTTACTGACTTACTAGGTGACTACCTGCAGTTTCCGTGCCGTGTATGTATTTTAATTCTATTGGTCCATCTCTTCCTTTCCGCTCTCTGTCTATCTCCTCCAGCTCCTCTCTTTGTCCATCTCCCCGCTCTCTCTGGCCATCACCTCCTCGACTCTCAATTTTCATCTCCTGCATTTTCCTTTCTAAGTCCCTCTCCTTAGCCCCCTCTCCATCTCCCCCCCCCCCCCCCCCCGGCATCTCCTGCTTTAATCATATCTCCTGAACTAGGTGTCTTACAATGATATAATTTTGCAGGTACTTTCAGCAGCACATGTGGATACTGTCTGATAAATGTGTTGAGAACAGGGTTAGTAGCAACGAAGCGATAAATATAAACCTTGTGACAGAAACTGCTGACAGTTGAAGAGGGTCGTAATGTGTAATAGGCAGACATCTATCCAGACCATCACACATGAATTCCAAACTGCATCAGGATCCACTGCAAGTACCATGACAGTTAGGTAGGAGGAGGGAAAACTAGGGTTTAATGGTCGAGCGGCTACTCATAAGCCACACACAACGCCAGTAAATGCCAAACGACGCCTTGCTTGCTGTCCCTAGCGTAAAAATTGGACGATTGAACAGTGTAAAAACGTTCTGTGGAGTGACGAATCACGGTACACAATGTGACGATCCGATCTCAGGATGTGGGTATGGTGAATGCCCGGTGAACATGGATCTTTGTGTTGTCCTCATCGTTTCATCATCATTCGTGAAAGTGGCGAGATTGGACTGAACAAAAGTTGGGAATTTGTACGGGCACTGATAGCCGCTCAGTTGAGCAGCCCAAAACCCAAGCATCATCATCATCATCATCATCATCATCAGTGAACATAGTCTGCCAGTGTGTGTAGTGCCAACACTAAAATTCGGAGGTGGTGCTGTTACGATATGGTCTTGTTTTTTATGGAGGGGACTTGCACCTCTTGTTGTTATGCGTGGCACTATCACAGCACAGGCCTACATTGATGTTTTAAGCACCTTATTGCTTCCCGCTGTCGAAAACAATTCGGGGATAACGATTGCATCTGTCATCAGGATCGAGCACCTGTTCATAATGCACGGCCTGTGGGTGAGTGGCTACACGACAATAACATCCCTGTAATGGACTGGCCTGCACGGAGTTCTGAGCTGAATCCTGTAGGACACCTCTGGGATGTTTTGGAACGCCAACTTCGTGCCAGGCCTCACCGACCGACATCGATACCTCTCTCAGTGCAGCACTCCTTGAAGAATGGGTTGCCATTCCCCAAGAAACCTCCCAGCACCTGACTGAACGTATGCTTGCGAGAGTGGAAGCTGTCGGCAAGTCTAAGGGTGGGCCAACACCATACTGACTTCCAGTATTACCGATGGAGGGAGCCACGAATTTGTAAGTGCTTTTCAGCCAGGTGACCGGATACTTTTGATCACATAGTGTACTGCTACTACTACCACTACTACTACCAAAATCTTCTTATACAATTAGAGTAATCGCGTACTGTCACAAAGGTAAAAGTAAACTAGACAGCTACAGGTCACACTTTGAGGCAGTACAGTTTCCTTTCAAACGGATTGTTGACATTATCCCTCCAAATCTTAGTACAGTAAGCCTCTACGGAACCGTCCTTTTACCGCACATAGTATGCAGAAGCTGCGTGAACACTTCAGTACTCGTACGGGTATGGTCGTTGTGCGAGTAGCCCTCAACAAATATTAGCCCGAAATATGAGTAATTTCGCAGAGTATTCAGTGTGTAAGCTAATAGTCATTTCGACAGCACTTTGGGCCTTGTTTGCATTTAATGATTTCCGTTGTCGATATTCTAAGTTACAATTTCAGTATTATCCGTATTGATTTGTGCAGCCATTAAAAGTTCTTCTTGTACGGTAATCCTCAATCATGAGTACGTGAATTAAATGCATTATTCGAAATTTCGACTTTGTTTTCACACGTTACGACGGATTTTTACTGAAGGAATAAGTATTGTTCGACCACCTGAGTATTCTGGGCCATCTATATGAATATTTCGCAAGCGCTCTGATGGTGTGTGGCGGAGGGTACTTATGACATCACTAACTGACCCACTACTCTCTGTCCCATTCGCGAATGGTGCGGGGGAAGAACAGCTGTTGGGAATCTTGTGTATTAGCTGTAATTTACAAAATTTTCTCTTTGTGTTCATTTCACGAGACGTCGGTGTGAGGAAGTAATATGATGTCTGACTCTTTCCTGAAAGTACCTCTTCCCGGAAAGTACCAGAAGAGTATCAGAAGTATAAATTGTAAACCACAGATTTATTAGAATGCCTAATAAATAACAGATTTTTTAAACCACAAAAAATAAACAAAACGCACGTAAATAATAGCATATAACGCCCTGTAGATTTTCTATTGTGGGAGTTGAAATTCTCATATCCACTATTGGCTAGATTAATTTCAAATAAAAATCGAATGTGTGAGTTATATTTGAATATTTGTTGGACAAGAAACGCATTTTAAACATCAGTAGCACGATGACGCAGAGCAGATTGCGATCGCACCACGTTGCCACTGGCGATTGAAACTCGTAATTAGTTTTAGAATAACAGAATTACAGAAGCGCGCCATCTACTAATCGCTCAGCGGCTGTTGGCGTGTGGCTCTGAGCGGCGAGACCTTACTTCAGCGGCGCAGCGTTTTGATTTACACTTCATTTAGCATTCGATGATTCGCAATAAAGTTTTGTGGGCTCTCGTGACGCAGTCGGTGATCACGCGTGCCGTTTATGTGGGGACCACTCGCGGTGGAGTATTGTGTTGTGCCGGAATTAACGCCTCTGGAGAGCGCAGGCGCTATCGGCTGCGGATCGACTTGCTGGTAGCGGCAGCGAAAGCAGTACAGGCTTAAAAACGGATCGACGAAGGAAGGGGGGGGGGGGGGGAGGCTGGGGCTTTCCGAGGGGCTAGTCATTGCTTAGGACAAGTGTATATTTTTACCTGGAATCCTGAAATTTCCCTGTGGAAAAACAAGCATGCGACCATAATTGCTTCCGTATATAGAAGAGAAAAATACTGAATAAACAGAAAGAAGATATGTTGGGACTACAAGTTCTCTGTCCAAAAGAAATAAGATGTATGAAATTCACACCAAAACCTTTAGTGCATATTAAAGAAATTTTTCCAGCGGTGTTTGACAATGTAACCATATTACAAGTATAAAACAGGAAACTGTTTTCTGATGTTCTGCAAAATACAGTTTATTATATCACAAAGTGGGTTCATATCATTAGGCCACAGTCAGGTAACAATAGAATATTGCAGCTACAAACGAAATGACATGTGACTCACACAGCCATTGATACAGATACGTAAAATGTTGAGAACCAGAATGTTTACAAATGGATGTTTCGGAGAAATCTTTGTAGAAACATTACCGTGCATGTTAAAAATTGCTAGTGATTAAAATTTTTTTGAACGGTTTAAGTAATGAAAGCATTTAGGTTTGTGTACGAAACTGTCTTTCCTCATGTTTAATTTGAAAAAATACTAATGAATAAATAAAACAAAAAATAATAAGGTTACGCTCAAAACTTATTTTAAAATACGATTTAAGAACCGTTGATATCAAAAAGAATCGCCTCACTGTCACTAAAACTGGAAGGAGCTGCCCCGTGAATTGGTAGTTTGTCGTTTAAAGGCAAAAAGTTGGTCGTGGAAGCGAAGAAGGTGTTGCAGAATCATGGAATATATTTTGCGCTCACACATAATGACGTTTAAAGACTCTGAGAAGCTCATCTGCAGAAACCAGCACGGTTTTAGGAAACAGCTGTCATGCGAGACACCGCTGGCCCTCTTTGTGCATGATATACAACAGCCTCTAGATACCGGTTCCCAGGTTGATGCCATATTTCTCGACTTTCGAATGGCGTTCGACTCAGTTCTGCACTGTCGCTTGCTACAAAAAAGTGTGCGCTTACGGTCTTTCCAATTATATATGCGGTTGGATAGAACGTTTTCTAACAGACAGGGAGCAGTGTGTCGCCCTGAACGGGGTAACTTCAACAGAAACAAGAGTAACTTCTGGTGTGCCCCAGGGCAGCGTAATAGGTCCTCTGCTTTTTATGATTTACATAAACGATCTGGTTGATGGTACTGACTGCAGCCTGTTTGCCGATGATGCTGTAGCCTACAGGAAAGTAGTATCACACGAAAGTTGTGAACAAATCCATCAAGATTTGCAGAAAATAAGTGCGAGGTGTAATGACTGGCAGTTATCTCTCAATATTAATAAGTGTAATCTACTGCGTGTAACAAGGCGAAACTCCCCATTAATGTATGAGTACAAAATAAATGGTCTTTGGAAGCTGTAACATCTGTCAAGTATCTGGGTGTGACTATTCGAAATGATCTCAAATGGAATGATCAGATTACACAAGTAACGGGTAAGGCGAACTCTAGATTACTGTTTATTGGTAGAATCCTGAAGCGATGCAGTCCTTCAACAAAGAAAATAGCTTACAATACGTTAGTTCGTCCAGTCTTAGAGTATTGTTTGTCTGTATGGGTCCCTTACCAGTTGCGTCTAATTCAAGAGATTGAGAAGGTCCAAAGAAGAGCGGAAAGATTCGTGACTGGTACATTTAGCCATCGCTAAAAATAAGTTTGAAGTGTGACACACATGCAGATAGACGACGGGCTAAACAGAAGGGGCTGCTCCGAAGTCCAATCTTCACCGAGGATGTAGAACATATATTATTACCACCAACGTTCAAATCGCGTAGTGATCATCATTCGAAGATAAGGGAAATAAGAGCTCGTACTGAGGCGTACAGACAGTCGTTTTTCTCTCGCGCGATCCGCAAGTGGAACAGAGGGGGGGAAATATGGCTTTGGCGCGATTTGTGCCCTCCGCCACAGACCGCTTGGTGGCTGGCGGAGTGTAGATGTAGATGTAGATATGTAGATGTAAAGCTGTCGACGTTGATTGGGACGGGACTTGTTGGTGGTTAGGGTTCAGATGTTGTGGTAGTACTGAAGAGTGGGTGGAGAGTTTTAGCGAGGGCCTGTGGATAGGTGAAACCGGACATGGTTTTGGGAGTAGATGGCTTGGGGATTGACGTGGAATACGGAGCGGGCGGCGAGGCTACTTAATTTAGTTGGATATGCAGCTTTTCGAAGGGGTGGATTGTCTGGAGAACGATGATGAGGAATCTGATCGTATCTGAAACAGTGGGGGTGGGGGAGCAGAGAATCTTTGGGATGAACATGCATAGATGCCGGAAGAAACAGGCACTGAGGCGACTACAGCCGGCGGTCAACCATCACGTGTATAATGGAATGACTGTAATGAAAATTTGTGGCAAACTGGGACAAGAACTGGATGTCCGGCTCAATGCAAGCGGTCACGTTAACCGCGTTTTTATTCATTTATTTATTATGTAGATCACGTAGGACGCCCTCCAGGCAAAAATAATGATATTCAATTAGTAACAATAACAAACAAAACAAATGGGATCGGAAACACCGTCCTGGCGCAACATACGGCATCTGCTAGCTTCCAGCTTGTGGGCAGATGCCCTCAGAATCTTAAGGCAGTCAGACATGTGCCTGCCACGTCTTCTCGAAGAATATACCATTTTTCTAGTACACTGATCCGAGTCCTGATATTACATACTCATATTGATATCGCCTTTCATGCCTGGAACGCCCCAGCTGCTGGAGGGGTGGAAGAAGGCAATATCAAAAACGAAGCATAGTACAGACGGTATCTCGGATTGTGCATGAGAAAGGTAAAGTGATATTGCTGGAATGTCCGAAAATCAAGAACATTCTTATCTCCTCCATGGAACAAATAAGAGATCGGGAGACTTTTATGCAATTGACAGCGTTGGTCTTCGTACATGGGAAATAAGTCTCATCCGGGAATCGAAGAGCCTTATGCGCAATGGCATGAGGAGCCGTACGCAGAAGAAATGCAAGCACTTTTTGAATCAATTGCCACACCTCTGTAGAAGATCCAAACATTAATCGATGTTCGTCCATGTCAAGCGCGTGGCAGTGGGGGCAAAGTGGCGAATTCGTCATGTTAATGGCATGTAGACGAATGGCATATAACACAAGAGTGTTCGTGGCGAAGAGAACATAGTGCACAAAACGCCAAAATTAGGGTTCATGTGTTGGTGGGATGTCGGGTTTCCACAACATTCCGAATATGATTGTTCATCATTAGGCGATAAATATCACGTGCTGTAGGAGTCCTGCTACTGGGCAAGTCATTATGGACATAACTGTAGTCGATGGAGAAGATCCTGACAAGTGTGAGAGAGGAAGAAATATGTGTTGCTGCAGTCGGTGCCACTCGGGAGGGAGGGGCCAGGTCATCAGTCACGCTTCCCGATGATCGACTTCGGCGGAGGATCCAAGATTTAAGTGTCGGACTTAGATGAAGGGCATCTGCTCTCTCATGGACGTAGACAAGACCGAGGCCGCCGTCTCGAGTTACTGTGTCGTAGCGGACTTTGATGACAAGACCCGCACTTACAAAGTAGCGTAATGAAACCTGCTGTCTCTGTGCAGTGGCCTTTGGCAACGATAAAGTCTTTGCGAAATGAGGTAGAGGCGAGGCCATATGAGAGTAAACAAAATTATCCGTTGTATTATGTACAGTGTTCTCAGGAGATTTGCCACGAATGCTCGTGCGGATAGCCTGAAGGCGTTTATAGTTGAATGAGACCGTGCGCTATATATCATGGACGAAGGTGATCCCCAAACATTTGATCTTGTCCACTAATGGCAATGGAGCTACACTCCGGTGCTGAAGACCTCTACCAACGAAATTAGCACCAGATTTCGTCAGCTTGACACGGCTTGCCGCAGCCGTCTCACGCTGGTTGATCCATTCCAGTGCCTCTAACGAGCTAGGTGGCGCAGTGGTTAGCACACTGGACTCGCATTCGGAAGGACGACGGTTCAATCCCGTCTCCGGCCATCCTGATTTAGGTTTTCCGTGATTTCCCTAAATCGCTTCAGGCAAATGCCGGGATGGTTCCTTTGAAAGGGCACGGCCGATTTCCTTCCCCATCCTTCCCTAACCCGAGCTTGCGCTCCGTCTCTAATGACCTCGTTGTCGACGGGACGTTAAACACTAATATCCTCGATATGAAACTTCCTGGCAGATTAAAACTGTGTGCCCGACCGAGACTCGAACTCGGGACCTTTGCCTTTCGCGGGCAAGTGCTCTACCATCTGAGTTACCGAAGCACGACTCACGCCCGGTACTCACAGCTTTACTTCTGCCAGTACCTCGTCTCCTACCTTCCAAACTTTACAGAAGCTCTCCTGCGAACCTTCGCAGGAGAGCTTCTGTAAAGTTTGGAAGGTAGGAGACGAGGTACTGGCAGAAGTAAAGCTGTGAGTACCGGGCGTGAGTCGTGCTTCGGTAACTCAGATGGTAGAGCACTTGCCCGCGAAAGGCAAAGGTCCCGAGTTCGAGTCTCGGTCGGGCACACAGTTTTAATCTGCCAGGAAGTGTCATATCAGCGCACACTCCGCTGCAGAGTGAAAATCTCATTCTGGAGACTAATATCCTCCTCCTCCTCCTCCAGTGCCTCTCACACTTCATCCGCTGATAGAACCAAGAACATAAGATCACGCGCGTATGGACGGCAGATGAAAGCATGCCCCTCACTGTGATCCCTGTCCACCGGCCCCTCAAACCGTATAGTAGTGGCTCAACGGCAATGGCGTGAAGGAGCATCGACATCGAACTTCCCTGGCGGGAGGACCGCATGACAGTAACAGGACCCGCTACACGGCCAGTCACCAGCACTCGCGACTTTGCACCTTGGAGTATAAATGCGTGGAAGAAGGTAATTCGTCGCAGCACTTTCTCTAGAAAGTCATGACTCACTCCATTAAAGGCGTGGTTGAAGTGCACTGTCATTAAAGAACTGCGAAGGTCGCTGCCAGGGCTATGACGTCATGGTAATCGCCGAGCCCCTTCTGAATGTTACTGTCACCACTAAGG
Source organism: Schistocerca piceifrons (assembly GCF_021461385.2). Taxonomy (NCBI): domain Eukaryota; kingdom Metazoa; phylum Arthropoda; class Insecta; order Orthoptera; family Acrididae; genus Schistocerca; species Schistocerca piceifrons. The sequence goes on from NC_060139.1 coordinate 60,095,463, forward strand.
CACGTTTGATCCGTAGAGATGATTTGAGAGACGACGCACTGTAGTGGCAAGGATCAGAGGAAAAATTTTGAATTCACCACTTGACATGGTCAACAACCGAAGATGTTAGACTTCTCGACCCCCAGGCGTCTTGGGAAACGAGATCAGCAGACCTTCTAAGAATTCAGGTGGCAGGGGAGGTCAGAGTTCATCACTTCTCCGTACATCGCAATACAGCGAGAAGCCATGATGTGCGGAAAATTCCAGTGGAAAGACGTCAGGGCATGGGGCGTTGTTTCCTGCACCCTTATGAAGACCATCACCGACGTCATCAACCGTAATCGTCACTGTTAGAATCTCCACAGTAGCCTCGTCAAAGGCTCCTGTCAACGACTGAAAAACATCATTCATTACCGCGGTGTTCTGGTCCTTTGCAGCAAGAACTGTTGGTAGTGACCCACAAAGTCGTCTGCGATGACATTCTAGGACGTCAGTCGACGATCATCTGGTGAAGGCGTTGACCAGCTTTATCCGACACCACTGCGTTGACAGAGGTTCTCCTAAAATCCAATCGTGACATAATGCATGTGCTATTGTGCCCTCCGGGCGGCGACGCATAAGAGACCCAGAAGAAGGCCGCTACAACTGTGGCCGAAACGTTGGTTTATCTCCAGCAGTAGTTTCACACAATATGACGCAGTGACACACCCATAAAACTTTTATGTCGACTGACTCCGGCCGCGGAAGCTTACGCAATTATAAGGGAAATTATCTTCGCCTTAATGCGCTGAATTTCAAATTGTCGTTGAACAATGGAGGCGTGGCCTGAGAGTTCGTAGAGAATTGTGAAAATTTATTACATGGTACGTCGTTGCCACAGCATTTTGTTGCGACCATAACTCATCAATGTACGACGTAAAACAGGCTTGGTGCCGTCGAGCCACCACCGGTTAAAGGATACGCTGGAGGGCGTCACACACAGTTGGTGTACGTCGTCTCTGTGACCTGCCTGCATTCCAGATCCTTGAGATGGGCGAAATCCAGCTTCGTCGGGCTTCGACACACCTACCTCTGGACGGAAACAGTGCAAATGTAAGCTATATGGTCGGGGAAGACCATAGGCCACAACAGCGTCAAGCGTGGCAGTTACGATTCCTTGAGAAACATAGTCAAGACGACTTGGTGAATGGTAGGTGACATACGTATACCCAGGCTGATCACCGTGCATGCGGTCCCAAGTATCGGTGAGGTTGATTTCATCCACAAGCTGGTTGAGTTTCTGACATGTGGTGAAACTGGGATGTTTCGAAGTCACGGCCCGGAAACAAAAGAGTGAGAACTTCATAATAGAATCGCGACCGTTCCCGTGTCTTGGCCATGCTCGAGGGAGCGTAAACGTTGATGATTCAGACATCATGGAAGGTCACAGCGAGACCCCTAGCCTATGGTAGGTAAGCCAGTTCGTCTACCTGAATGCCTTCTCTTCAAAGAAAAAAAAATGGTTCAAATGGCTCTGAGCACTATGGGACTTAACTTCTGAGGTCCCCTAGAACTTAGAACTACTTAAACCTAACTAACCTAAGGACATCACACACATCCATGCCCGAGGCAGGATTCGAACCTGCGACCGTAGCGGTCTCGTGGTTCCAGACTGTAGCCCCTGAAACCGCTCGGCCACTTCGGCCGGCTCCCTTCAAAGGATAGGCATCCCTCTGCCACCGTCAGCACACTGCGTGAGATAAGAAACGTAGCCATATATAGTAGGAAACGTTGCTGGGAGAACATCCTGCAGAAGGCCAACATCGAGGTCCGATGCCTTCAACGTTTCGCTCAGAAATTGTAGTTCGACAGCGGTGACAGTGGTGCTGGCATTGATGGAGCCAATCCCGGAAGCTTATCGCGGAATCATGACTACTGGGACGCTCATCGAGGCAGAAAGAGCAGCAGTGAAGAGGAATGTCGTCCCCGGAAGGCGGCACATCCGCGTCTAGTGCCCCTGACGATTAGCAGTCGTGGGCTGGAGCAGCAACATTTGCTGCTGTCACAACGATGGATGTTTCGTCTTCTAGGTCATCACACCACTCAAAGACATGTGGATAGTTTACGTCCAGTGGAGTACCCGTCCAGTCTGAAGCCGTTGTTACGTCGGCAGTGGAATAGTGGTGATCGCTCAGCTGCTGTTCAGTGTCGATAGGTACAGCGCCTGGTGCGTACGATGATGGTTGTCCCTCTGTCGGGGGCAGACTGGTGCCTCCACCACAGAGCCGTCCATCGGTAAATCATCTTGGTGGGTGTGATCTTCATCGTCTTGAGATAACGTCCTGCCAGTGTTTGACGGGGCATCCGCCGTTTCCGGAGTCTCTTCGGTGACCGTTGCTTGCGCACTTCATCGTCAATATCCGAAGACGCCTGGGGCAGAGATTGCTCACCACTTCACAAGACAGGAGGAGGGGACAAAGACGTTGGCGTCGGTCTCCGTAACACCCTAAGGCACTACCGGAGACGACGATGTTCCAGTAGTAGGAGCCGTAGGTGATCGCGGTCGGAGGTCGTTTTGGAGAATCTCGACAAACGTCAGCGCGAGCGTCGTCGAGACAGTCGTGCTCTGTTGGTCTCCACGTGTTAACTTTGCAATCCTGCGTTGCATGCAGGTGGAACGGGGCTGTCCTTCTTGGCCATATCCCGAGCACACCTTCGGCTGGCAATCATAAATTATAATGGCATGGCATCCGCCGTTATATAAGTAGGACGGCGCATGTCTTTATTCGCTCTCTGTGGATCTGTCGTACTCTATTGAGAACCGGGTGTGTGTTGAACTGAATTGACTTTTCAGCTATATGGTTGATCACCTTTCCACATGGGCACAAAGCAGATACCAGTACCTGTGAACGCACCTCGAAAGGGAGTTCAAATACACGAATCGTTCACAGTCCAAATCCCGCATGTACGACAGTTACGTCACCGATGTGTCCATCACAGTGACAGAATGTAAGACAACCTCTAGCTGCTCGTAGAATTCAGCCACTTACTTGTCTATTAATCAGTTTCATATTCAACACACTCTTCACTATAGATGTGTGGATACCAACAAGATCATTGCAATGGATCTTCATCTCTGATAAACTCTTCAAGCGCTTTTCCCTCGGGCACGGGTGTGTGTGTTGTCCTTAGCGTAGGTTAGTTTAAGTCAGATTAAGTAGTGTGTGACCTCAGCAGTTTGGTCCCATACGATCTTACCACAAATTTCCAATTTCAAGCTCTTTCGGCAGAGCATATTCAGGTTAAAAGCTGCCGATTTTCTGTGGGCATAAGTCATTCTAGTTCTAAGAAAATGTAGAACGCTAATACGGCGCACTCACGTAAACAAATCCGCGAGAGAGCTGCACGGTGAGGACGTAAACAAGACGACGTGCCGCTAGCCTGTGCGAATGGTGTTGATTCTTAAATTTTGGGAAGCGGTGGAGTCAGAACTCACTTGCCACACAATACGTTGAAATAAGCTATCCCAACAGCAAAGAATCTATCCCGATCTCCGAGCCCTGGTCTTCTCGCAATCCTGCTGCGTAAACCAATGAAACACACTTGGAGCCCCAACGTATTACTACAAACATAACGGCGATTTCTCCAAACCCCGCTCCTAATCCCACACAGTCCAAAAATTATATGATTTTTAATGACCAACTCACCACAGATGGCACAACCTCTCCTATCAGCCCCCACTGTAAGTCCAACCACTCTCCTAAACAATGTCCAGTGCCCCCGTCTTACATGTAACATTATAGCTCATAGTATAACGCTAAATCTCCACCAACCAAACCAGAGCTAACAGTTCGCATCACACCTACTGACAGCACTCTTTATCCCAACAATTCCCATCATGCCCCTTCGACCGACAAAGAATCCGTGGAATTCATGACGAATCTTCCAAAATAACCCACAATTTTTTCGACCACACACCCGGCTCTCTCTGTATTCTACTGAAGCCAACCACAAAAGGGAAACAAAACGCCAGATCCAGCTTAATGAAAAAGTACCCTTATCTCAATGCTTGAAGCAACAGTAATTCTGAGTTCTATATCCTTGGCGTCGGTTAATTAATATCATTTATTCAGATGAATTCACAGCGAAATTCAGAGGCTGCGCAAGTTACCTAAACAATACAAAATGATAATAATGATTCTAATGATGACTAGTAATTTATTACGCCAGAATAAGAGGCCAAAATTGAGATATGAAAAGAAAACATAAAAGTCTTGAAGAGGGTGCAACAATATTCATGTGAAACAGAGAATGGCATACCAAGATTACCAACTTACACTGAGGTGGAAAAAGTTAAAGGATACCTCCTAGTATCGTCTTGGACCTCCTTTTGCCCCACTTAGTGCAGCAGTACGACGTGGCATGGACACAACAAGTTGTAAGTCCCCTGTAGAAATATTGAGCCATGCTGCCTCTATAGCCGTCCATAACTGCCACAGCCGGCCGCGGTTGTCTAGTGGTTCTAGGCGCGCAGTCCGGAACCGCGGGGCTGCTACGGTCGCAGGTTCGAATCCTGCCTCGGGCATGGATGGGTGATGTCCTTAGGATAGTTAGGTTTAAGTAGTTCTAAGTTCTAGGGGACTGATGACCACAGAAGTTAAGTCCCATAGTGCTCAGAGCCATTTGAACCATAACTGCCACAGTGTTGGCCATGCGGGATTTTGTGCACGAGCTGACACCTCGATTAGGTCCCATTAGTGTTCGATGGGATTCACGCCGGCCGAGCTGGGAGGCCAAATCATTCGCTCGAATTGTCCAGAATTTTCTTCAAACCAGTTACGAACAACTGTGGCCTAGTGACATAGCGCATTGTCATCCATAAAAATTCCATCGCTGTTTGAGAGACTAAGTCCATGAATGGTTTTACAACAGTCTAGAGTCCAGCCGATATAGTTAAGACCCCCGGAGAGGCCCTGCAGGCAATGCCGCGTCGGCCATCCGCCGCCATGGCCCATTAACTCACCACACTGTCATAATGGATACGTTCGTCGTGTGTTCCACCTTGATTTCTGCGTTTATTTCACGTAGTGTTTCTATAATGAAATTTTCACTCTACAACAGAGTGTGCGCTGATATGAAACTTCCTGGCAGATTAAAACTGTGTGCCGGACCGAGACTCGAACTCGGGACCTTTGCCTTTCGCGGGCAAGTGCTCTACCAAGTGTTTCTTGTCTGTTAACGCTGACAGCTCTACGCAAACGCCACTGCTCTCGGTCATTAAGTGAAGGCGGTCGGCTTCTGCATTGTCTGTGTAGAGAAGTAATGCACGAAATTTTGTATTCTCACCACATTCTTGAGACTGTGGTTCTTTGAAGATTAAATATTGGTTTCCCTAGCGATTTTCAAAATGGAATGTCCTACGCGTCTTGCTACAACTACAATTCCGCGTTCAAAGTCTTTTAATTCCCGTAGTGCGGCCATAGCCACGTCGAAAATCTTTTCACACGAATCAGCTGAGTACAAATGACGACTCTGCCAATGCACTGCCATTTTAAACCTTGTGTAAACAATACTACAGCTATCTGTATGTATGGATATTACTATCTCATGGCTTCTGTCACCTCAGTCTGTCAGGTGACTGGCAGAGCATGTATTGTTTAGTAGACTCTAGTGTACTGTCCCCGTTTTATAAACAATACTTTCACACAAATGGTTCAAATGGCTCAGAGCACTATGGGACTTAACATCTGAGGTCATCAGTCCCCTAGAACTTAGAACTACTTAAACCTAACTAACCTAAGGAGGCAGGAATCGAACCTGCGACCGTAGCAGTCGCTCGGTTCCGGACTGAAGCGCCCAGAACCGCTCTTCCTCCGCGGCCGGCTATATTTCCACACATAAGGTGAACGTGAACTTTCATTACTACTTTGTAGATACAACCACAGAACACAGTTGTAACCGTCAACGGTCTCGGTTATCCATTCACTACCTTCACATGGATGTATTCTTAGTGGCATATGGCGAACAAGCGCAGCAACCAGCAACAAGGTTACCTCTTCGAACCAAACTGTTATAGCGATTGCCGGCCGGTGTGGCCGTGCGGCTCTAGGCGCTTCAGTCTGGATCCGCGTGACCACTACAGTCGCAGGTTAGAATCCTGCCTCGGGCATGGATGTGTGTGATGTCCTTAGGTTAGTTAGGTTTAAGTAGTTCTAAGTTCTAGGGGACTGATGACCACAGATGTTAATTCCCATAGTCCTCCGAGCCATTTGAACCATTTGTTATAGCGATTAAATTGTGATTGCGCCTAAACGATTTAAGCAAGTAATCTTGTGCGTAGTTTCCTTTTACGTCTTCGTTAAAAGACCCGTAGCGGGAAATTAACGATATTCTACACCAGCGTGGTAAGAAATAGGGCAGGTTCATACAACAGATGAGAGTTCGACAAAGAACCATTAGCGGCACATCCGAAAGAAATAAGCCAAGCAAATCAATTGCCTCTGTCAACTGCTCACAGTACGTATGAAGATAAACGGCATTTCTAAGTTACACTGTCACAGTTTGTTAAGCAGTTGCCTGCTCTTAAGTGAAAGCGAAAAACGTACACTATGTAACCAAAAGTAGCCGGACACTCTCAAAACCATACGTTTTTCATATTAGGTGCATTGTGCTGCCACCTGCTCTCAGGTACTTCACATCAGCGATCTCAGTAGTCATTAGACATCGTGAGGGAGCAGAATGGGACGCTCCACGGAAATCACGGACTTCGAACGTGGTCAGGTGATTGGGTATCAGCCGGCCGAAGTGGCCGTGCGGTTAAAGGCGCTGCAGTCTGGAACCGCAAGACCGCTACGGTCGCAGGTTCGAATCCTGCCTCGGGCATGGATGTTTGTGATGTCCTTAGGTTAGTTAGGTTTAACTAGTTCTAAGTTCTAGGGGACTAATGACCTCAGCAGTTGAGTGCCATAGTGCTCAGAGCCATTTGAACCATTGTTTTTGATTGGGTATCACTTGGGTAATACGTTTGTTCGTGAGATTTCCACACTCCTAAACATCCATAGGACCACTGTTTCCGATGTGATAGTGATGTAGAAACTTGAAAGGACACCCGCAGCACAAAAGCCTAAAGCCCGACCTCGTCTGTTGACTGACAGAGACCGCCGACGGTTTAAGAGGGTCGTAATGTGTAATAGCCAGACATCTATCCAGACCATCACACAGGAATTCCAAACTGCATCAGGATCCACTGCAAGAGCTACGACAGTTAGGCGAGAGGTGAGAAAACTTGGATTTCATGGTCGAGCGGCTGCTCATAAGCCACGCATCACGCCTGTAAATGCCAAACGACGCCTGAAAAAACATTGCGTGGAGTGACGAATTACGGTACATAATATGGCGATCCGATGGCAGGGTGTGGGTATGGCGAATGCCCGGCGAACGTCATCTGACAGCGTGTGTAGCGCCAACAGTAAAACTCGGAGGTGGTGGTGTTATGGTGTGGTCGTGTTTTTCATGGAGGGGGCTTGCACCCCTTGTTGTTTTGCGTGGCTCTATCACAGCACAAGCGTAAATTGATGTTTTAAGCACTTTCTTGCTTCCAACTATTGAAGAGCAATTCGGGAATGGCGATAGCATCTCTCAACACGATCGAGCACCTGTACATAACGCACGTTCTGTGGCGGAGTGGTTACACAATAACATCCCTGTAATGGACTAGCCTGCACAGAGTAGCCGGTCGGAGTGGCCGTGCGGTTCTAGGCGATACAGTCTGGAACCTAGCGACCGCTACGGTCGCACGTTCGATTCCTGCGTCGGGCACGGATGTGTGTGATGTCCTTAGGTTAGTTAGGTTTAATTAGTTCTAAGTTCTAGGCGATTCATGACCTCAGAAGTTAAGTCACATAGTGCTCAGAGCCATTTGAACCATTTTGCACAGAGTATTGACCTGAACCCTATAGAACATCTTCCGTGCGAGGCCTCACCGACCGACATCGATACCGCCCCTCAGTGCTGCACTCCGTAAAAAATGGGTTGGCATTCCCCAAGAAACCTTGCAGCACCTGATTGAACATATGTCTGCGAGAGTGGAAGGTGTCATCATGGCTAAGGGTGGTCCAGTAACATATTTAATTTCAGCATTGGCGATGGAGGGCGCCTCGAACTTGTAAGTCAATTTCAGCCTTGTGTCCGGATACATTTGATCACATAGTGTATGTCGTTGAATGGCTTACGAATTTCTGCGAGGGCGGTGGAAAACAAACTTCCTGGGCAATGAGCATGTCACGCCCTGAATCTAGCTTACCGAGCATCGAACCGGGTTTGAGACTGGATTCAGGCTCCCTAGCAGATGTAACTTACTTTGCTTTTTAAGCGGCATGGTCTATGGAACTTTCCCACACTGGACCAGTTCTGGACGTCCGGGTAGCACACTCGTACATCTATATCGAGGTGTTGTGCAGCAGCGGACGCAGACTGAACACGATCCAGGAACGAAATGTGGCCGCAAGTTGCACTTGCCGTGTAATCTGGGACCATTGGCAATCGTCCGTTTGCAGCAGAACTAAGAAGGCGAGAGAATCTGGTCAGGCTACCGCAGAAGCCACGACATCGCCAGTAATGACTACTCTGATGTGGCGAGCGAGATAGTTGAAAAGTGAATCGGCGATCTGCTGCCTTCCGTGATGTAAGTACACGTGAATAGCACATACCTGTTGAGCTGCCTATACCTGAGTGCATTTGCGCCGCGCATTCCAGACTTGACGGCCGTGGTGGGCGGGGGGGGGGGGGGGGGGGAGGGGGCGGGGGAGGTGTCGCATCACTTACAACTCGCGGTCAGGGTGTTCCTGCAGGATCAGTACCCACAACATCGTACAGGTTGTTACCCCTGTGCTGCTGAATTTCTTCCGGCAGAAAAGTGATGTACTTTTTCACGTGGACAATGCACGTCCGCATATGGTTGCTGCGACGCAACGTGCTCTCAGCGGGTTACAACAACTGCCCTGACCAGCAAGAGAACTACATCTCTTACCATTTGATTCATGTGCCATGAAGCGAGAGCTTGCTCGTTCTCCAGGACCGAACTGGAACCAAAGGCACGTGCCCGGGACAGTCTATCGCAGGTTGTCCTTCGGCACCTCTACGATTGTTTACATTCGAGAACACACCCTTGCATTGCCGTCTGAGGGAAATGCACTGTGTTTGACACCATTTACTGTGACGTGTGTTTCCTTTGGCATGAACTTGTTAACATATACCCCTGCTATGATAAACTACCTGTCACCTCACTTGTCAATAAAGTGTGTATTGCAATTTTTTCCGGTACTGTGCAAATACCTAAATCCGGTGATTGGTACGGGGACTGGCAGGTGACCCAGAATATAAACATCAAACTTCAGCAGCACACGCTACAATGAGGGGAGTTGTGTATCACAGAGAGTTTTACTATTGATGTTCAGAGGGCGAACGTTTCAAGAATAACCGGGTAAACTGTCACTCCCATTCACTTATTCTAGCGAAATGAGCACGACGACAAAATCAGAAAAACTAGAAGCCATATGGAGGTTTATCACAGCCCTTCTTACCGCGCACCATTAGTGGATGAAACTGGGAATTGAGGAAAGAGAGTGTAGGAGAAGTACACTCAGTGCGCCAGTAGGTGGCTTCGTAGTGTAGATGTATAAGCACATGGAGAACTTATGTATGCACGTACAGTGGCTGGATAAAAATCTGGAACAACGCGATAAGTTCATTCCTGAACCTAAATGCAAGTGCTAGTCAAATCTGCAGGTTGCACTATTGTATTCGACCACGGACGGCACCCGTGAAATGTCCTCAATAGGTTTTAAATGCCATTCGTGGTCAGAACAGTGTTCTGCTTAGTTGTGAGTGCATTACGTGGGAAGTATCTGAGTTCGGACGTAGGCAAATTGTTAGTGCTGCTGTGGTGGCTACGTTCATAAGCAAGGGAGAAGAACTCTCTGGTGTTTTAAGAGACACCGTACGAAGATTTATACTTCATAAAGGGAAAGCAGGAAAACATCCCCCAAGCAACAACGCGGGTGAAAATGTGTGTTGAGTGACCGTGATAGATGATCACTGACGAGGGTTTTGACGCAAAATAAGGGAACTACAGCAGCAAAAGTCACTGCAGAAGTGAATGTCGCACTCGCAAACCGTGTCAGCACCAAAAGAACACAATGGGAACTCCATAAGCAAGGAATTGCACAGCGAGCTGGAATTACGAAGCCACTCAACAGTGATGCAAATGTCCGTAACAGAATAACGTGGTGCCGAGACCACAAAATCTGGACTATGGAGCAATGGATGAAAATAATGTTGTCGACTAAATCATGGTTTTGGTTACGTTCCAAGAGCGACCACTGCAGTCTTTCGGTGCTCTTTTCTGAGCTGTTTGCGAACTCTTGTATGGCCGCGTTACTGAAAAGGGTAATGTGACCATTTTGACTGACAATGTCCAGCCCTTGGTACAGTGTCAGTTCCCAATGGTATTGCTGTTTGGCAAGACGACAGAATCTTTGTTCACACAGCCCGCATCGTCCAGGACCGGTTTTGTGAGCACGAGGAGGAACTGGTGCACCTTTCCTCTCCACCACGTGCACCAGATCCAGCATTCTTAAGGCTTTGTGTCCTACATTGTATGGAAGGTTTCGTACTTGCTATCCGCGTCCATCGTCGTTACTCGAGCTTGCCACTATTTTGTACGAAGAGTGGTATAAGTTTCACTTGTAAAGTATACAGGATCAGTATTTATTCATTCCGAAAATAGTGGAAGCTTTTTTTATTGCCTTCCGGGTTTTCCACACCGTATTATCCGTGGCAGTGATTAGTGATTTAGTGTTTCCACATTTTTGTGCAGCTCCGTATAACTATAGAAGCCGCTGTGCTGTGCATGATGGCGGGTAGAATGTAGAATGTTGTCGATTTCCTTCCCATTCCATTCGCGTATTGAGCGGCGGAAAAGTGAATATGTCACTGTTTGTTTCCTAACCCCTCTTCTTACATAACTACTATTCCATTCGCGTTTTGAGCGGCGGCATAATAATTTCTGAGTCTTTTTCGAACTTTAATTCTCTAACCTACCCCACCGGGCTTTGCGAGAAGTACATCGTCTTTCTTTTCGGAATTCTCATTAAGTATGCCAAAAATTTCCGTTAGACTTTCGTATGGGTTATACAGAGCTACTACGATGCCGCCACCACGATTGTGAATTCGTTTCATGTGTAGTGCTATGCCTGCTTGTTAAAAACTCGAAAGACTGGAACAACGAAACTGGTCGGACTAGCGTCTCGTCTGCGCTTACCACAATAATGAGTGGCATTTTTCCAGAATCATTCCAACAAATGTAACAGATAATTTGAAAACTAGGGCTACTACAGCTAAAGTAACTACACCTAAGTCATCGAGTAATTCTTACAGGTGGCTACACACGGGTGTTAAAATTATTAAATTATAAAACCGGCCGAAACATTTTTAAAAGGGTAAACCGCCATTTGACTGTGCATAACCTGCTCTGGACTGCCTGAACAGATATTACCTAATAATGGTCTAACAACTTTTAGCATTGTGCTTGTTAATTACATAAAACCCGATATCTAGATACACATAAGATAAATATAGTAATACATAGTCAAATGGTGATTTACTCTTTTAAAATGTATTGCATGACTGTTGCTCAACGCCCCCGAAAACTTTGAAAGAGAGGTCCAATAGTCCGCTTTAGCTGTATTTATTTTATTCGGTTAGAAACTCACAGAACCGGCTTCGCAACTTCTAAGTTACACCTTTTGGTGTATATTACGCCGCAGATTAACAGTTGGCGTGGCTAGGCAAAGTTCTCAGCCTCCTTCAATTCACAAAATCTATCATGAACGATGAATGTCCACACTGTCTTAAAACCACGAAATGTAACCACATATTTTAATTGATAGAGTGATGCCATTTCGTTATTTTAAAACAGATTGGGCATTCTTTATTGATGGTCGTTTTTATCAATTGAAGGAGGTTGAGAACTGTGCCTGGCCACTCCAACTGTCACTCCGCGGCATTCTGTAATACCTCCCCGCACTATATGGCATAGTGTCATACGCACCAGAAGGTGCAACTTAACAGCTGCGAAACCGGTTGTAATGCCATTGTAAATATAATACTGCCATTAATCTGTATATTTTAAAATTTTTTTGTTCCATAATAATTTTGAAAAATTATGAAAATACCAAAACGAGAGTAAGATTTTGTTAAGTGTTGTTTATCTATTTAAAATAACCGCTTTGACATAAATGGAATAAATATATTAAAACATATTTTGTCAATAATTAAGCAATATGTCAAGTACAACTGTAATTAATTATGTCAATTCTGTATGTATATGCTGCTATGCAATTGTAGATGGTTCATACTTAGGTTTATTGTAAGCAGAAGTGTAAAGCGAAAAGGTGTAGGGATCATAGGTGGGACGGAGCTCCGTTCTGTGGAGGAATGGAAAACGTGGCGCGCGAGTGAGAATTGGCGCGCGAGTAGCACACAGTCGGTAGCTGCCCTGCAAGTGATGAACACACATTACGTTGGTCAAGCACTAGAGGCCCCGAACTTATCCGCAAGACTGGGTTTTTGGCCTCCGACGTGTTCTACATGATCGGCGCAGTACGGCAATAAATTAATAGCTCAGAAATTTGCAATTTTATCGTCGCCACCAAGAGGAAGACAGAGCTATGTACATCAAGAGCCGTACCTGCGCAATGTTACTACGCAGCACCGCCTCACGCCTCCTTCGACATCAGTAACAGGCAAAGTACTTTATTTAGAAGTGTGTCACAGTATGAACCATCCGTCTTCAATCAGTGGAATATAAGTGTAAAATGTACCTTTGTGTATAACCGTGATTTTCCTATGTCATTTACCTCAGTAGGGTCCTTACCTAAACGAATTTATTGCAATGTTTATTGATGCTCGAATAATAGTAAATTACTGGCAAGAGTACTGTTTTGGTACTAAATTCTGAAAATCATTATTAAATACTAAAATTTGCACGTGTCAGTTTAAGGGCCACCGCTTTGCGTGACCATGAGGATAAGTTTTCAATAGTATTTCTGAAAGTAAAGTAACATAATTGTTTAATTGCAACAATCTTAACAGTAATTGTTCGTGTTGCTTCTCCATGTCAAAGAAAGCCAGACAAATATTGGTGTTAGTAAAACGTTAACAAATAACAATCCCTAAGAAATGAAATTTAGTCGTGTTAAATAAGAGTTTTGGTCATATGAATGATAGCTATAAGTTTAATATTTTTTGTATAGTTGTTGAAACATATGTGTGTCTTCTTTAAATAATTACTGAAGTATAGTGATAAATTCCATAACTAACAGAAAGTGGGATTAATAGTACTTATTGCCAAGTGACCGTAGTAAGTGAAAGTAGTTATTTATTCAGTGTCGAAAACTGACTTAATCTTTCTGTATAGACACTGTGCACGATTTGGGCTGGCGGCCGTTTTATTAAGCGAAACAGTTTATTGTTATAACAGGCTTTGGCTGAAAAAGGTTTCCAAAAGTAATTATTGTCACTGCTTTTCCCTCAAACTGTATGATTCAGAGAGAAATAGTTCGATACTTTACCACTAGGTTGAACACGGGTAAAATCTCTCCCCGAGATTCGATGGTTTGGAGTGTTAGTGCTGCGTGATTTTGTGGTGGTGTTCCTACCGCTACTTACTGCTCAGTTCTGACATTCCGAATCGCGGATCTTCTGTCTTTACGGTGGTAGAACTTAAACGTTGTGGTACCGTATTGATGAGACCGCGAAAGAACCGTTGCACGGTGAGTCTCTAACCGTCTTAAATAAATACAGCTACAGCGAACTTTTGGACTTTTCATTCAGTTTTGTATTTTAATACTTTTAATACATTTATTAAAACACGTGTTATACTGTACGAACTGCTCAATGAATAATGTACAGCAAATGTAGTGTAACAACAACGACTCTGTAATATTGTACATATAAGTAATTCTTCCCATCTGGTTTTTCGATTAACTTGTGTAAATAATGTTCTGTTTTCAATTTTGTTTTGTTTCATGCCATTGTGTTAAGAAAACTGTAAACAAGTTTCAAGGTGAATATTAATGTTGTTGTCAAATGTCAAGCAATATTGTAATAGAATTGAAATGTAAAAAATGTTGACACTGTTGTAAGATGTTTAAAATTGTAACTGTCCGTCTGGTCCATACGTAGGCAATGTGTTAGGGTATGTAGAACGCAAAACCTCGGGTGAATACCCGGTCTGTCAGGGACCGATAAAAGGGGGATGGCAGGCGAGCGCGGGAAAATGCACGCGGGCACTGCACAGCACAACGGGCTCAGCAGTAGTTGGAGTTTGGCACTGGTTTGAGCAACACCTTCTGGAGCGAGGAGGCGCTCCTGGAAGACGTAGCTTCAGTGAGCCTCGGGTATGCCGTTCCAACGCCTATACAGCATGGCTAAATTCCATAGATACTAAATGGAAAAGTATTGCGACGTTATGAAGAATTAAAGTGCCGATACGTCAAGAGCCATAGCTGCGGTTGTATGTGTGCTCTGTACCTCGCCATCTCGCCGCCCGCCAACCGCCGCATCGATACTAGCAGGTTGAAACTTTTAGTATTGTATTCGTATGGATCAGAAAGTGAACTATGTCTGTTTGGTGCAATAATAACCTAAATTTTACAAGAACTTTCCCCTCATTTAATTATCCTCATAACTAACCTAGACAGGGTCCTTTCCAAATGTAGTGCAATCCGAGGGTCCCGAAATGAAAATTAAAATTTGTGTTAATAATAATTATTTGCAGAACTAGCTATATTAGAATGGTGTTTAAAGAAATGTTTTGTTAATGAACCAGTAAATGAATAATGAAGGTCTAACGAAGTTGAAAGATAACTTAAATATTGACATAGTAATGAAGTTTATTATTTCGAGACAGATATAAAGGTATTTAAGTGAGCAGTAAATAAGATGAAAAGAGTAGCAACTTACATACTGGATATCTTGAACGCATAATAAATTCAATAATCATTTTTTTTAACACAGTGATCATAACAGTTTCAGCTCCCCCCCCCCCCCCCCCCTTTAATTCATTTGAATTCTGAGGTGTTCTAAATTGGTTTGACCAGCAAAAGTTAAAGTCAATATAAAAGTAAAAATTTATCAGTGTTTTATCTTTATCAAAATTGACATTTTGTGTGTGGCACGAAAGTGCTATTTCTAGGGTAACCTATGCCCGATTTTAATCAGATTAATAGACAGTATAAAGTTTTGTAGTGTACATTATAGTGTAGTGTTATGTATTCATGGTTTTTCCATATCAGTACAGAACGTGAAACTATCAGTTCAATAGATTTCCTGGTTCTAAAATTTTACTATATTATGCAGTGTTACTACTTGTTGTTTTGCATGAATATATACCAACTTGTACAGGGAAGAAACTCAGTTAATGCCTAATTAGGCTGGCGACCGTATTATTATCAAATTGGTAGCATATTCAGGGTTGCTTTTGGTCCATCCTGACGCGTAATTGCATTTCGAACTTACTTGACGGATCATTGTTATTACAGAGTGGGTGTAAGTCTGATTTGCCACCATTCAGGTGCACGCGGTCGATATCCATACAAAAATCCTCTCTCGTAAGTTGAACCCCGCTCCCTTACCATAGTACAGGCTTTAACGAGTACTGTGTCACGCGGAGTTTACAGTAGGTCTTATATTGGTGAATGGAATGAAGAAGGGCAGACATTAGTCCAGGTAGGAAGTATCGAAAAGAGGGTAACTCGCGGTGCTCGATAAAGGTTGCAAATGCCAGCAACAATGTAGCATCTATCGCTGACCAGCTCGGAGAGCTACACGATGGTGATGACCGATACAAGTACAGACTAGATGGGACGCGGACACGTCAGCTGGCTACGCATCAACAGCGCTTCAAGAACCAGCGTCAGCTCCTGCGTGAATGAGTGCGCTGCAGGACAATCGTCTCGGCGCGAGGCATTTTAACAGTAAGGAAATACTCGACGTCCTGGAAGCGGGCGCGCGGACAAAGGCTCGTGCTCGGTGTCCGCACACTTAGGTTGATTGGAAAGGAGGCGCGTCTGGCGCTGTTGTGGCGGCGGCGGTCGATGCCGGCGGGCGCCCGCCACGCCCCCCTTGACGTCACGCGGCGCGAGTCACGTGACGCGGCGAGCGCGGGCCGCCGTCCGCAGGTGGCTTCCCGCGTCTGCCGGGCTCCACTCGCCGTAATGACTGGGCCACGCCCCGCCCTAATGACTGCCGCTAACTAATTAATTTCCTCCTCTGGCAGGACGCCGCCTGTTGTAGTGACGCGGGCGTCGCGATCGGTGCTGAACAAACAGCGTCAGAATTCATCTCCCCACTGTCGGAGGAGAAATGGTGTGTAAACAAGCGAAACGGAACGAGGATGTTTAACTACACGGTCGTTCATCAGATACTAAAGTCAGTCTCAAACGTCAGATATCCACTTATACCAATTTCACACAGGTTGTCTGCATGGATGTATTTGCGTGGGAAACGAATTCAAGGAAACATGGTTGCTAACAGAAATTTACGCAACTTTGTTTGGTGTTTACTTATCGAGAGTTCCTTTTACTACATAAAAATTCACAAGAACTGAGGAGTTTCATATACAGGGTGTTACAAAAAGGTACGCCCAATCTTTCAGGAAACATTCCTCACACACAAACAAAGAAAAGATGTTATGTGGACATGTGCCCAGAAACGCTTAATTTCCATGTTAGAGCTCATTTTAGTTTCGTCAGTATGTACTGTGCTTCCTCGATTCATCGCCAGTTGGCCCAATTGAAGGAAGGTAATGTTGACTTCGGTGCTTGTGTTGACATGCGACTCATTGCTCTACAGTACTAGCATCAAGCACATCAGTACGTAGCATCAACAGGTTAGTGTTCATCACGAACGTGGTTTTGCAGTCAGTGCAATGTTTACAAATGCAGAGTTGGCAGATGCCCATTTGATGTATGGATGAGCACGGGGCAATAGCCGTGGCGCGGTACGTTTGTATGGAGACAGATTTACAGAACGAAGGTGTGCCGACAGGAAGACGTTTGAAGCAATTAATCGGCGTCTTAGGGAGCACGGAACATTCCAGCCTATGACTCGCGACTGGGGAAGACATAGAACGACGAGGACAGCTGCAATGGACGAGGCAATTCTTCGTGCAGTTGACGATGACCCTAATGTCAGCGTCAGAGAAGTTGCTGCTGTACAAGGTAACGTTGACCACGTCACTGTATGGAGAGTGCTACGGGAGAACCAGTTGTTTCCGTACCATGTACAGCGTGTGCAGGCGCTATCAGTAGCTGATTGGCCTCCACGGGTACATTTCTGCGAATGGTTCATACAACAATGTGTCAATCCTCATTTCAGTGCAAACGTTCTCTTTACGGATTAGTGATCAAATTGTAAATTTTCACAATCAACATGTGTGGGCTGACGAGAATCCGCACGCAATTGAGCAATCACGTCATCAACACAGATTTTCTGTGAACGTTTGGGCAGGCATTGTTGGTGATGTCTTGATTGGGCCCCATGTTCTTCCACCTACGCTCAATGGAGCACGTTATCATGATTTCATACGGGATACTCTACCTGTGCTGCTAGAACATGTGCTTTTACAAGTACGACACAACATGTGGTTCATGCACGATGGAGCTCCTGCACATTTCTGTCGAAGTGTTCGTACGCTTCTCAACAACAGATTCGGCGACCGATGGATTGGTAGAGGCGGACCAATTCCATGGACTCCACGCTCTCCTGACCTCAACCCTCTTGACTTTCATTTATGGGGGCATTTGAAAGCTCTTGTCTACGCAACCCCGGTACCAAATGTAGAGACTCTTCGTGCTCGTATAGTGGACGGCTGTGATATAATACGCCATTCTCGAGGGCTTCATCAGCGCATCAGGGATTCCATGCGACGGAGGGTGCATGCATGTATCCTCGCTAACGGAGGACATTTTGAACATTTCCTGTAACAAAGTGTTTGAAGTCGCGCTGGTACGTTCTGTTGCTGTGTGTTTCGATTCCATGATTAATGTGATTTGAAGAGAAGTACTGAAATAAGCTCTAACATGGAAAGTAAGCGTTTCCGGACACGTGTCCACATAACATATTTTCTTTCTTTGTGTGTGATGAATGTTTCCTGAAGGTTTGGCCTTACCTTTTTGTAACACCTTGAAAGCTACTCTAAAAGGAATGTGCCATCAACCGGAAGGTCAGTTGGTTGCAGACCACATTGTTTTACTGGTATAAACCTTTTGGGGGTGGTACTTTTGGGGTGGTACTCCCTTATTTTCCTCCACCTTTTGGACTAACCTAGCTAGTTATTTATAGGAGGTACCTACACGTACAGTGGTTGGGAAGGGAGTGAGACAGGGTCGTATCCCATCCCCGATGTTATTCAATCTGTATATTGTGCAATCAGCAAAGGAAACAAAAGTAAAAATCGGAGTAGGATTTAAAATCCATAGAGAAGAAACAAAAACTTTGAGGTTCACCGATGACATTGAAATTCTGTCAGAGACAGCAAAGGACCTGGACGAGCAGCTGAAAGGAACGGACAGTGTCTTGAAACGAGGATATAAGATGAACATCAACAAAAGCGAAACGAGGATAATGGAATGTAGTCGAATTAAATCGGGTGATGCTGCGGTAATTGTATTAGGAAATGAGACGATTAAAGTAGTAAATGAGTTTTGCTATTTGGGGAGCAAAAAACTGATGACGGTCGAAGTATAGCGGATATAAAATGTAGACTGACAATGGCAAGGAAAGCGTTTCTGGAGGAGAGAAATTTGTTAACATCGAGTATAGATTTAAGTGTCAGGAAGTCGTTTCTGAAAGTATTTGTATGGAGTGTAACCATGTATGTAAACGTTGACGATAAATAGTTTAGGCAAGAAGAGAATAGAAGCTTTCGAAATGTGGTGCTGTACAAGAATGCTGAAGATTATATGGGTGGATCACATAACTAATGAGGAGGTATTGAATAGAATTGGAGAGAAGAGAAATTTGTGGCACAACTTGACTAGAAGAAGGAATCAGTTGGTAGGACACATACTGAGGCATCAAGGAATCACAAATTTAGCACTCGAGGGCAGCGTGGAGGGTAAAAATCGTGGAAGGAGAGCAAGAGATGAATACACCAAACAGATTCAGAAGGATGTCGTTTGCACTAGGTACTGGGAGATGAAGAAGCTTCCATACGATAGAATAGCATGGAGTGAAGACCACAACAACAACAGCAAACTACAGTAAACGATTTCTCTGAAATATCGAGCAACTAGGTATTTTTAATATTATCAAACGTTGTTAGAATGGAAAGGGGTGACACGTCAGAGAAATTGACAAGATTTCGAACACTTGAGCGTCAGATTCACAGTGTGTCACTCATCTACCGTGGAGCTACCCCTCAGCTACTCTACCCGAACAAAAGTATTCGTGCACCCCTGTTGTTGTGGTCTTCAGTCAGAAGACAGTTTGATGCAGATGTTCATACTACTCCATCTTGTGCAAGCCTCTTCATCTCTCAATAAGTTCTGCAACCAACATCCTTCTGAATCTGCTCGCTGTATTCATCTCTGGGTCTCCCTCTACGATTTTTACCACCCACACTTCCCTAAAATACCAAACTGGTGATCTCTTGAAGTGATGACGTTATTCTGAAGTTCGTGGAACTATACCGGGTAAAGGGCAAATATTTCACTTTCTCCCACAACAAGCTCCTTTAGACCAATCTGTGTACCATATTAGAGTGTTTCATGAGCATAGTATTTTAGTTTATACTGTAATCCCCAAAATAAGTGTAAAGTGAATGTTTCGAGAATATCAGCCAATCAGTTGCGCGTATAAAGGCTGTTAATAAACCTGTATACCTCCAACTGTTTGGCTGATTTTCTCAAATCATTTTTTCACATTCACCGTTGGTGAACAGCAGCTATGTTCAGAATTACTGGTCTGATATCTCCTGAAAACATTTGTCTCTTGAGCAGGCATAAACAAATTATACTGAACCTTGACACGTTTGTTGCACATATATGTCTTGTAATATTACCATGGTATTCATGCTGTCTTATAATGTTGTGTATAATTAAGGTAATAATAATAATAATTATTATTATTATTTCATTTACTGTGTTAGTCCAATGAATTTTAAAGGTTCTAACTATCTACTGTCGTTTTATAGAAGAAACTGTAGAGCATGTTCAAGTGATTTAAGAAATTTTTGACATAGCAAGTAACAGTGTTCTATAGCTTATCAGTCGTCATTGCTACTTAAGTTTAACATTAAAAACGAAATTTAGAGAGATAAAATAAGACTTTCTAATTAAACAGTATATGCCTTATCACTCTATTAATCGTTCCAGTGCGTGGTTAAAATTACATGGAATTATTTCTCTGATGAAATTCCGTGAGTTTTTTGCCCTCTATAAAAATTATAAACCCTCATTTAGTATTTTTTCGGAGATAAAGGAGAAGTTGTCTGAATTAGTATTCTGGTAGAATGTGTGGTATTTTTTATCAATTGTAACAGTTCTTGTCACGAAGATTTTTTGTTTCGTTGGCAATAATGTAAACAAGGGTACAAGACTTCACATCTCCATTATGAGCTGTAAAGCCCCTTCTAATCTATACTTCGCACCGTGGTCGTCCCATCACATCTGTTAAGGGAAGCTTCAAGTACCAAAGTTAATCAGGAAGCACCTACAGTTAATCGAGGTTTACTATCGCTCTTCACTATCAGCCAGGCCATCAACGTTGCATCAATGCAGAATGAAGCGAGGTCAGTACCTTTACTTGTTTTGCAGAACAAAGGTATTCGTTTGGAGTGAAGCCTTGTGAAGGTGTGAAACGTGGATGATGGCAATATGTACAAGAATAAGGCAGACGATTTTGAAATATCGTGCTACAGACGAATACTGAAAATTGGATGTGTAGAACGAATAACACATGAGGAGGTACTGAACCGATGTGGCTAAAAAAAGAAATTAATGGCACAACTCAACTAAAGGTTGTTGCCGATGTCCGAATTGCCAGATCGTGTATTAGATCTTCCATTACAGGATATGGAGTAAACGTATCGAGCGTGGTGGAGCAGTGGTTAGCCTACTGAACTCGCATTCGGAAGGACGACGGTCCAGATCCGCGTCCGGTCACTCAGATTTAGGTTTCCCGTGATTTCCCTAAATCGCTCCAACCAAACACCGTGGTGGTTCCTTTAAGACTACAGAGCCGTTTTACTTCGCCGTCTTTTAAACAGGCCGAGCTCGAACAACATCTCTTATGACATCGATGTCGACGGGACATTAAACCCTGATCTCCTTTTTCCTTCAGAGTAAATGCGACTCAGCGACGCCTAAACGTAGGCCGCTACTTGCTACAAGCAGCCTTTCTAGTATTGCTTTCAAATGTTCAAATGCGTGTGAAATCTTATGGGACTTAACTGCTAAGGTCATCAGTCCCTAAGCTTACACACTACTTAACCTAAAATATCCTAAGAACAAACACACACCGCATGCCCGAGGGATGATTCGAACCGCCGCTGGGATCAGCCGCACAGTCCATGACTGCAGCGCCTTAGACCGCTCGGCAGTATTACTTTAACAATGCTGTTCTCTCCGGATCTGTATGACCCCAACTGGTTATCAAATGCATCATTTAAATACCTAGATAACTATTTTAAATTTGATTACTTTCTCTGAAAATGCATAAGCAACGGGTGTATAAGAAAGTTCTTGATATTTTGTTGTAGTTTCACCATAAACCTTAATAATTATATATGTAATTTGATACAAATATTTTACAGTTTTCTCTTAAACTTTGCTAATAATGATTTTTATCGTTCCAGCAGAGTCCAACAAATTCTCGACGTTAACAACAAAGTGCTTGTTCGTGATTTTTACAAGACGTTGTTCATTACTTCTCAATTATTCGAATGTTTATTGTTTCTGTTCTGTTAGAATCGTAACCCAATGATAATTATGTCATTGATTGGTGTTTTGTTGGACATATTAGTAGATTCGTCAGGCAGATAAAGGAACACTTTCCAAGTTTGTCATTGATTGGTGTTTTGTTGGAAATATTAGTAGATTCGTCAAACAGATGAAGGAAAACTTTCCAAGTTTGAAGCATGTATTCTGATGACAGCGACTGCAGTCCATAGCCTGGAAAAATTAGTGTACAGTCTTTTATTTCTAGAAACGGGAACACAGAATGTCAGTTACACCCACCAGCGCAACTTGGTCGGCCATGAGCCTAAAAATCATCAAGAGTATGCAGCCAGCACAAGTGATGCAATGGGTCGATTTGAAGTAATATTTTGTACAGTGCTTCAAAATGAAATAAGAGCAATATTATATATTGAGGGTCTGAATATTCTTGGAAAATCTTGGAAATTCAGTGGATGCCGAACACACGGCATCAGTTAATTATTTCCCCAGATCAGAAGATTTCGTGAGAACGGTCAAGTGGATCCAAAATTATGATGATGTTGCAAGTGTGTCAGAATCAGCGGTGACACCAGCCATCAGTAAAGTAACAAAAAAGAATGAGAAGAAAAATTATGTAACGCTTTCTAAGATGGATGCTTCACTGAAAACTGATCTTAAGACAAGAAAATATCTTTTGAAAATTGTGTACATATTATTGTTATTATCATTATTATTATTGTTATAAGAATTCATAAAAGTAAAATTTTCAGCATTATTATTATTATTAACTAAACATACATTTTTTTGCCTTGTTTCACATATTTTATTATGGTTACTGCATAAATTAGGTTTCGGATTACCAGCCCATTCATTACTGGCTCTAAGGATGAAAATGTAAAGATAAACATGATGATAAGGCAAAGACAGTCATGTCAACTTTTTAATGTATCGATCCTTGGCTCAACGTAAAAATTACTTCAATGAAAATTTTTTGACAAATTACATATGGAATTACACAATTTAGCAAATTACACTAAAATGACTAAACAAACCTAAGAATGAAGTTATGCATCAGCCTAGAAATTTTTATCTACTATTGGATTGAGGCTCAAAATTTTACTTCTATCCCAGATTTGTGATATCCTCTCAAAGAGGTAAATAATTGAATTAGATTAGCTCATTTAGTAATAGGTGTAGTGGATGTACACATCTGTTTTTTTAATATCTAGAATTTGTAACTGACACAGTTTAGCCCCCGTTTCCTGTGTGTGTAAGATTTGTACCTCAATTATGTATTTGTGGTTTCAGTTAAAACAATGATCCGCAAAGGCTGAATCAGGTTTCTTCAATCTCCGACTTCTATTATGTTCTTTAAGCCTGGGGCAGATGGACCTCCTCGTCTGTTTAATGTACCAAGATTGACACTCTCGGCATATGATCTTAGTAATTCCCTTTTTTGGTTGAATGGTTGTTTGTATTTTGCATTGAACAAGCAACTGCCTATCGTGTGAGGGGACATAGATAAGCACATAGCCATCATAAATTCATTCACTCGTACATCAAGAAGCAGTTTTTGTAAATTTACAGGCATGCACCAAGTGATCAACGTTCTTTCTTTTCAGCAATCTGTCTTCCGACCTTGTTTTATACGGTGCGCCACTAATCCCTCTTCTGTGCTACCTCTTCATCTCAGAGTAGCAGGGACAGACAGCCTTGCTGTTTGGTCCCTTTAATCTTCAAAGCAACCAACCAGTCGAAGTAGCATTTGCACCAACCATCCTCAATTATGTGTTGCATATCTTAAAATCTCTGTCTTATCTACAGTTTGTTCGCTCTAGTTCCCTCTAGCGCCATGGATGTTATTCCTTGATGCCTTAAGAAAAGTCGTGTCATCCTAACTCGTCTTCTCTGTGTTTCCTTTTCTTTGCCGATTTTGCGGAGAGCCTTCTCATTTCTTATTTCACCAGTCCGCCTGGTTTTTTAACATTCTTCCGTAGCTCCACATCTCAGGTGCTTTGATTCTCATCTGTTCCCGTTTCCCCACTGTCTATGATTCAGTACCATACAATGATGTGCTCCAATCGTAGAATCTCAGAGAATTCTTCCTCAAATTAAGGCCAATGTAAACCCCTTTATTGTCTCTGTTAGTCTGTTTTTATGTACTCCTTGCGTTGTCCGTCATGGAGAATTTTCCTTCGGAAGTAGCAGAATTCCTTAATTTCGTCTACTTCGTAGTGAGATTAATGGTACGATTGGTATGTTCTCTGAAGTCATGCGCATTATTATACCGTTAGTTGAAACAGTTTTTGATGGAATTGAATGGAGAGTATGGAGACATTATATACTACTACAAAGCATCCCAGTTAAGTCAAGATGGATGCCTGGAAGTTTTCTCGAGTTGAGGCCAGCTACCGCTGAATTTATTAGGGAAAAATGAAAGCTGGAATGAAAATCAGGACAACTGGGATGGATTGGAGATCTCGCATTATAAGGGCAATTTACTACACACTGCCGACAATAAGGCGTTGCAAGGTGAGAATTAACCTATGGCTGATTAGATATGGATGCATATAACAAAAAAAAACCTGCTTTGTGAAAGGGATAACTTCTGACAATGCACGCCTTCCATTTCCCTATGTTCACTGGTGTTGAGGAAAATGCGATTTATGAAGAATATTAGTTGTGGAAATAATTACACGAATAGGTTTCTAAGCGTTCTAAGGCTGCTGCCAGTTTTAAATCCGTTTTTGAATATTTTCAGAATGTTTACCGTTTTAGTTGATAGTGCTATTGTGCATGTCCAAATGGGACTCATCCACCTGTAATGTAATTGTCATTTAAAAAACAGGATCTTGTACGTAAAAACTGTCTAGGAGTTGTACATTGTTTTCTGCTAAAAGAGTGTCACACGTTTCCATATTAAGGTTGCAGACGTGATACAACGCTTCTGTCAACATATGTACCGTGAAGGACTTTTTTTCGGTTGTGAAACTAAATAAGTCATAATTACTTCTGGCCATAGTCGCCAAGTCTGGGAACCGCGACTGTGTGGAATGATTACTCATTTTTATTTTCTGATGTCAGTCACTTTTATTTGTTTTATGTTTAATTTAGCATACTGCAATGCGTTTCGAGCATGTTCTGCTCATCTTCAGGATTTTATACATATAGAGAATTGCTACTTAAAATTAAAATATCTTAAACGTAATTAACGTAGGACTATTAGTTTATTGTTTGCTGCTGGTGTGGCTGTTGTGGTATCTGGAGAGAGGGGAGCAGTGGTTGGCCAGAAATTGATGGCCTCTTCCAAATACCCCAACGGCCACAGCAGCAGCGAACAATAAACAAACAGTCCTTCGATAATTTAGTTGAAGACATTGTAATTTTAAATAACAATTTTCTATATGTAGAAACGCCTGAAGATTAGCAGAACATGATCTAAACGTGTTGCAATATTTTAATTAAATATGACACAGATAATAGTGGCTGTTAGAATAAAATACAATTAAGTAATAAATAAGTGATGGTTAAGTGGAACCCTGAGAGTCAAAAATCTGGGAAATTGACTGTATGTGCCCGAACGACTATACTTTGCACCTGATATGAATCATACCTTCATCACGACAAATATAAGTAATAATGAAAATATTTCTTTTGTTTTTGATCTGCGTTGTTCCGAAGTGTGAAGTAAAGCCATCTGCAATCCATTCAGTGTACCCTGCGCCAATGCTCTGCCATATGGAGCGTTCCACTTCCTTCTCTCTCTCCTTTTCCCCCTCTTCCCACTCAGGCAGCTTGGAGTAGTAATGGGGAAAGTTGACACTTGGGCGACAAAGAAAAGCGCACATGCAAGAGCTCCAGACAAGTGCAGAATTCTTCGCTGTCCCTGTTCTACAGAGACCGAGCGTGGTAACTACTGGCCGGAGACATTTGATAGATTCAGCAGCCTATGAATGATGATCACCGCTTATCTCCGAGTAACGCGTACTTTTACCGTTACTGAATAGACAGACATGTGACAGATATTGAGCACCATGGATTCCATTTGCACGGCAATTCCCGCTTCTTCTCAGCGAGATGGGAAGCCAGATTTTGATTTAGCATCCACGCTTGCTTCTCAGAATCGAAACGCATATACTACTCAAAACAGAGTCATAATTAGGGACAGACACCCCAGCTCTTGCCTATCATGTGGTTCCCAGCCTGCTTTATCTTTCAAAATGAGGAAAAAGTTCGCATTCACTCTACAATCTTCCCATTATTGTGATAAGTTGTATGTTTTATACTCTAGCGGCGTCCCACGAAGAACAGCATCTTATAATTTAAACGGAAAATATGCAACAGGTACATGATAACTCTTCCATGCAGAGTGTGAAATAAAACGCACACACACACACACACACACACACACACAGACACACACACACACACAAATGGTTCAAATGGCTCAGAGCACTATGGGATTTAACATCTTAGGTCATCAGTCCCCTAGAACTTAGAACTACTTAAACCTAACTAACCTAAGGACATCACACACATCCATGCCCGAGGCAGGATTCGAACCTGCGACCGTAGCAGTCCCGCGGTTCCGGACTGCAGCGCCAGAACCGCACGGCCACCGCGGCCGGCACACACACACACACACACACACACACACACACACACACACACAAATACACACGAATTACCAACTTTATTTTTTTTTCTCAGAAAGTGAGCACTATCATCACTGTCATGGATCTGCTAGTGAAAACCTTCCTCTGTTTTTAAATTTAAGAGAACAACGTAGATTCCTGAAAGTATCTTGGACTCTACAACAGAGTGCGCGCTTGTTATTTCAAGCCGTTGTAAAGTGAGTGTTGGACATGACCCGGAACTCAGTACCGTAGTGTCGAAGATTGAGCTATCCAGGCACGACTCACAGCTTCAGTTCTGACAGTACCTCTCTCTCCTATTTTCCAAACTTCAAACAAGTTCTCCAGAATAGCTGGAGGGAGAAGTACTTCTGGAGGAAAGGCTGTTGGGAGACTGACGTTACAATATAGATTCGTGTGTATATGTGGGATAAACCTTCGAGCTGGTATAGGAACCGAAGCAGTAAACATCTTAAATAGAACAGAGCAAGCAGAAATCATGCGCAGGAAGAAATCTAGTGCTCGGTTCTAACAAAGCAAGGCGAATGTAGCAAATTGACCATTCACTGAGACGTCACTTTTTTTTTTGTCATCAGTCTACTGACTGGTTTGATGCGGCCCGCCACGAATTCCTTTCCTGTGCTAACCTCTTCATCTCAGAGTAGCACTTGCAACCTACGTCCTCAATTATTTGCTTGACGTATTCCAATCTCTGTCTTCCTCTACAGTTTTTGCCCTCTACAGCTCCCTCTAGTACCATGGAAGTCATTCCCTCATGTCTTAGCAGATGTCCTTTCATCCTGTCCCTTTTCCCTATTAGTGTTTTCCACATATTCATTTCCTCTCCGATTCTGCGTAGAACCTCCTCATTCCTTACCTTATCAGTCCACCTAATTTTCAACATTCGTCTATAGCACCACATCTCAAATGCTTCGATTCTCTTCTGTTCCGGTTTTCCCACAGTCCATGTTTCACTACCACACAATGCTGTACTCCAGACGTACATCCTCAGAAATTTCTTCCTCAAATTAAGGCCGGTATTTGATATTAGTAGACTTCTCTTGGCCAGAAATGCCTTTTTCGCCATAGCGAGTCTGCTTTTGATGTCCTCCTTGCTCCGTCCGTCATTGGTTATTTTACTGCCCAGGTATCAGAATTCCTTAACTTCATTGACTTCGTGACCATCAATCCGGATGTTAAGTTTCTCGCTGTTCTCATTTCTACTGCTTCTCATCAACTTTGTCTTTCTCCGATTTACTCTGAAACCATACTGTGTACTAATTAGACTGTTCATTCCGTTCAGCAGATCATTTAATTCTTCTTCACTTTCACTCAGGATAGCAATGTCATCAGCGAATCGTATCATTGATATCCTTTCGCCTTGTATTTTAATTCCACTCCTGAACCTTTCTTTTATTTCCATCATTGCTTCCTCGATGTACAGATTGAAGAGTAGAGGCGAAAGGCTGCAGCCTTGTCTTGCACCCTTCTTAATACGAGCACTTCGTTCTTCATCGTCCACTCTTATTATTCCCTCTTGGTCGTTGTACATAATGTATATGACCCATCTCTCCCTATAGCTTACCCCTACTTTTTCAGAATCTCGAACAGCTTGTACCATTTTATATTGTCGAACGCTTTTTCTAGGTCGTCAAATCCTATGAAAGTGTCTTGATTTTTCTTTAGCCTTGCTTCCATTATTAGCCGTAACGTCAGAATTGCCTCTCTCGTCCCATTACTTTTAATAAAGCCAAACTCATCGTCACCTAGCGCATTCTCAATTTTCTTTTCCATTCTTCTGTATATTATTCTTGTAAGCAGCTTCGATGCATGAGCTGTTAAGCTGATTGTACGATAATTCTCGCACTTGTCAGCTCTTGCCGTCTTCGGAATTGTGTGGATGATGCTTTTCCGAAAGTCAGATGGTATGTCGCCAGACTCATAAATTCTACACACCAACGTGAATAGTCGTTTTGTTGCCACTTCCCCCAATGATTTTAGAAATTCTGATGGAATGTTATCTATCCCTTCTGCCTTATTTGACAGTAAGTTCTCCAAAGCTCTTTTAAATTCCGATTCTAATACTGGATCCCCTATCTCTTCTAAATCGACTCCTGTTTCTTCTTATATCACATCAGACAAATCTTCACCCTCATAGAGGCTCTCAATGTATTCCTTCCACCTATCTGCTCTCTCCTCTGCATTTAACAGTGGAATTCCCGTTGCACTCTTAATGCTACCACCGTTGCTTTTAATGTCACCAAAGGTTGTTTTGACTTTCCTGTATGCTGAGTCTGTCCTTCCGACAATCATATCTTTTTCGATGTCTTCACATTTTTCCTGCAGCCATTTCGTCTTAGCTTCCCTGCACTTCCTATTTATTTCATTCCTCAGCGACTTGTATTTCGGTATTCCTGATTTTCCCGGAACATGTTTGTACTTCCTCCTTTCGCCAATCAACTGAAGTATTTCTTCTGTTACCCATGGTTTCTTCGCAGCTACCTTCTTTGTACCTATGTTTTCCTTCCCAACTTCCGTGATGGCCCTTTTTAGAGATGTTCATTCCTCTTCAACTGTAATGCCTACTGCGCTATTCTTTATTGCTGTATCTATAGCGTTAGAGAACTTCAAACGTATCTCGTCATTCCTTAGTACTTTCGTATCCCACTTCTTTGCGTATTCATTCTTCCTGACTGATGTCTTGAACTTCAGCTTACTCTTCATCACTACTATACAGGGTGATTCACCTAACGTTACCGCTAGATATATTTCGTAAACCACATCAAATACTGACGAATCGATTCAACAGACCGAACGTGAGGAGAGGGGCTAGTGTAACTGGTTAATACAAACCATAGAAAAATGCATGGAAGTATGTTTTTTAACACAAACCTACGTTTTTTTAAAATGGAACCCCGTTAGTTTTGTTAGCACATCTGAACATATAAACAAATTCGTAATCAGTGCCGTTTGTTGTGTTGAAAAATGTTAATTACATCCGGAGATATTATAACCTAAAGTTGACGCTTTAGTACCACTCCTCCGCTGTTCGATCGTGTGTATCGGAGAGCACCGAATTACGTAGGGATCCAAAGGGAACGGTGATGGACCTTAGGTACAGAAGAGACTGGAACAGCACATTACGTCCACATGCTAACACCTTTTTATTGATCTTTTTCACTGACGCGCATGTACATTACCAATAAAAAGGTGTGGACGTAATGTGCTTTTCCAGTCTCTTCTGTACCTAAGGTCCATCACCGTTCCCTTTGGATCCCTACGTAATTCGGTGCTCTCCGATACAAACGATCGATCAGCGGAGGAGTGGTACTCAAGCGTCAACTTTAGGTTACAATATCTCCGGATGTATTTAACATTTTACAATGCAACAAACGACACTGATTACGTATTTGTTTATATGTTCAGATGTGCTAACAAAACTAACGGGGTTCCATTTAAAAAACGTAGGTTTGTGTTAAAAAACATACTTCCGTGCATTTTTTAATGGTTTGTATTAACCGACTACTCTAGCCCCTCTTCTCACGTTCGGTCTGTGGAATCGGTTCGTCAGTATTTGATGTGGTTTACGAAATATATCCAGCGGTAATGTTAGGTGACTCACCCTGTATTGTGATCTGAGTCTATATCTGCTCCTGGGTACGCCTTACAATCCAGTATCTGATTTCGGAATCTCTGTCTGACCATGATGTAATCTAATTGAAATCTTCCCGTATCTCCCGGCCTTTTCCAACTACACCTCCTCCTCTTGTGATTCTTGAACTGGGTATTCGCTATTACTAGCTGAAACTTGTTACAGAACTCAATTAGTCTTTCTCCACTTGCATTCCTTGTCCCAAGCCCATAATCTCCTGTAACCTTTTCTTCTGCTCCTTCCCCTACAACTGCATTCCAGTCGCCCATGACTATTAGATTTTCGTCCCCCTTTACATACTGCATTACCCTTTCAATATCCTCATACACTTTTTCTATCTGTTGATCTTCAGCTTGCGACGTCGGCATGTATACCTGAGCCATCGTTGTCGGTGTTTGTCTGCTGTCGATTCTGATTAGAACAACCCGGTCACTGAACTGTTCACAATAACACACCCTCTGCCCTACCTTCCTATTCATAACGAATCCTACACCTGTTATACCATTTTCTGCTGCAGTTGATATTACCCGAAACTCATCTGACCAGAAATCCTTGTCTTCCTTCCACTTCACTTCACTGACCCCTACTATATCTAGATTGAGCCTTTGCATTTCCCTTTTCAGATTTTCTAGTTTCCCTACCACGTTCAAAAACGCTTCAAAACAGCATCTATAAGATTCGGAGACAATTGTTATGTCGTGACTCAGAAGTCTATGAGAACTGTGGTATTAGTAAACTTCTATAACAGCTTGAAATATGCACTGAGTCCTTCCCAGAGTTGATATACTTAGCTGCTGCCGTCAATCACTTGGCAAGCATACGCTGAAACTGGACAGTCGTGCAAAGAAATGTTATTAGTGTATTGTCCTCTTTTATTTCCAACAGTGGGTGCGAAATGACTTGCCAAAGCAATTCCTCTGTAGTGTTTTTGTCAGTCTAACAGAAGGCGGAATGTCGTCGTCGTGGAGAAGTATCACTTCAAGCAGTCTTCCTGGTCGTTGTTCTTGGAATGCGTCTGCAAGGCGTTTCAGTTGTTGACAATAAATGTCAGCAGTGACTATTGCACCTGGAGAAGAAATTCGTAGTACACAACACCGTCGCTGTCCTAGCAGATGCTTAACGTTATCCTTTGTGGCTGTGCGCAGGTCGTTGTACGGAGAATTGCTGCTTTGCTTGGCACAACCGTTCCATGCTTTTCGTTACGTTAGCATAAAGACACCATTGCTCGTCCCCTGAAAAGATACGGGATAGGAATGGTCGGTGTTGTTCACTAGCCAATTGTGTCGAGCAACCAGAGATATTCATCTGTTTTTTGCTGATTTTTGTGATTTTGGCTTAGAACTTGCGGTATCCATACACCGGATTTTTTAAACTTCTCCATTGAGCGCAAAAGTCGCACGATGGTAGTATAATCACATTTGCCAGTTGTCGAGTACAGTCACGTGGATCGTTGAGAATTAATGTGTTCAGACGATCTTCATGAAATCTTCAAAGTCTTCCTGAACGTGGAAATTCACTATTGTCAAAACGATTCTCCTTAAAACGGGAAAAAGATTTTCTCAGCGTGCACTTTCCAGTGGTATATCCCACAAACTGCGCAAATATTTCTGGCTGCCTCCGCTGCTGTCATCTCTCTGCTGAACTCGGACAGAACAAACAATCCTGTTGGCAGAACATCCGCATCTGAGCATTACAGCAAAGGTTGAAAATACCGCTTCATTTGTAAATTACTTTATTTTCACACGACCGGTTTCGGACTGTTATAAGCCCATCCTCAGGTGTCGTAGCTGTGCTGTGGTCCCCGAGCGCTGCGTGTAACAGGCGCGGTGTGCTGCCTATGAGGTGTGCTGCCTGTGAGCGCAGAACCGCTAGTTTACAGAGTAGCACGTAAGCTAGGCTTACATGCTACTTTGATCTAAATTAAACTAACTTAGGCTAAGGACAAGACACACACCCATGCCGCAGGGAGGACTCGAACCTCTGACGGGTGGCCCCGCGCGAACCGTAGCAAGGCGCCTGAGACCGCTCGGCTACCCCGCGCTGTCCCTACACACTAACCACTCATATTTCGTCTTAAATTCTCTCCATGTACTGTTGTTCCACAAAAACAGGATAGCTAGGTATGTTTTGAGAACCAAATCACAAGGAATTATTTCATGTGATTGTCTTTTATCCTCAATAGTACCTGTTCCGGTGCTACTACTTGTATATGAGATAGATGGTAGATTATCAGCTTCACGTTTTCTCGATCCACGCGGACTAACTTCTGTAGTTGAAACCTCGGAACTAGATCCACTCAAGTAATCTACTATACTGCGTTTAATACTGTAAAATTAAACCTTTCAATTACTGGCACAGTTTATACACTTTTCACTTAAAGATGCAATATGCCAGGCTTTGGAAGGGCAAAGTAGTACGTCGAACCGAAGGAGTCACGAGAACTGTTCACTACAACACCTATTACTTCACTGAAAACAAAACTGAGCAACAATACCAGTGCCGGCCGTGCAGTGGCTTACAATTAATGCTCCTAGGAATCGAACTGTAAACGCACAATCGAAAGGTATGACAATTACTTGAAATAATAAATAGGTCTACTGTAATAATGTCACGGCAGAGAATCAGGTCAAGCCGCGACATTCGATGTTTTGTTTGGATCATTGAAGTTTGCAATATTAGCATTGGGAACAGGGAATGTTGTTATTTTACTTCTGTCTTATCTTACAGATTAGGTTTCAGCTAGGACTTGGGTTTTGTTGTATTGTTAACCTTCAGGGACCTGCGCAATTTGAAGCAAAGTTAGCTCTCACGCGACGGCGATTACACTGCCACGAACTGTTTTTCTTCTCCGAATGCTCACACATTATTGCATCTGGCTACAGAGTCAAATCAGTCAGTATCAAGGTCACGCGCTATAAGGTGAGCCGATAGATAACCCGGACTTACCTGGGAATCAAGCGCGTAAATGATTACGTGTTCAAGAGGCGGTGTAAATGCCGCCCACCCGTGCGCCTGAATATTAAATAAAAAAACATCGGCGTCCCAAAGAAGAGAATTAAGTGTTTTCAGGCATTATTATCATGTGATGCGATGTGAGCATCTAACGGTGAGTGGAGATCGGATGTGGAGTGCCGCACAACGTGCTTAGACCGGCGCAGAACTACCAAGAACGGAGCAGCTCCAGCAATGCTCCAGCGCGTGCGCGTGTGTGTGTCAATAATAATGGAAACGAGAAATGCCTTCGAGACACAGCGCGCATTTCCTTTGATCTTCCGCTACTGCGCAGAACTTTTCATTTTTGTGCAGAACCGCACGGTTTAACGTCCACACAGGCCGCGCTGCGCCGAAACTACTTCTTGGCTCTACACAGATGCCCGATCGCGACTCATGTTCATCGTCCTTTTGCAAAGCGTTTTTGGTCTGGGCCATTTATCAATGCTAAGTTCACTTCACTGCTAACACGTTCTATGGGTTATAATTAAGAACTGATAATAATTTAATTTAGAGAGACGATGAAAGAGAATTACTGTAATAAAAAAATATTACCCATGTAAAATAGTAAGGGGATGGTTTACCCCTCGGAAAAATTGGTTGAGAGGGGGGGGAGGGCGGGAGAGGTGGACGGTGTCCACCCATGTTCCACCTCCAACACGGTCCTGCTTCCATCTGTTTGGCCCAATGAAAGACGCACTCCGCAGGAAGCAGTACAGTTGATGGGGTGGGAAGGGTTACTGATGCAGCAAGACGCTGCCTCGTACGTCGACCAGAAGAGTGGTATCATGAGGACATACAGGCGCTTCCCTAAGATGATGTAAGGCCGTCGTAATGAACGGAGATTATGTAGAAAAATAGGATATTGTAGCCAGAAAGTGTGGAATAATATGATGTATGCAGACGACCTGGTAGTGCTCGCCATAAATCTGAGACAGCTGCAACACATGATGAACAATTTGGTAGAAACAGGAAGAAAATACGGCATGGAAATCACGATCGAAAAATCAAAAGTGATGCGCATATCAAAACATGAGAAACACTTGAAGATAACAGTTGACAATTGCGAACTGGAAAATGTGAATCAGCTGAAGTACCTGGGAAGTTTTATCACAAAGGATGCCCACTGGACCAAC
This sequence comes from Schistocerca piceifrons, assembly GCF_021461385.2. Taxonomy (NCBI): domain Eukaryota; kingdom Metazoa; phylum Arthropoda; class Insecta; order Orthoptera; family Acrididae; genus Schistocerca; species Schistocerca piceifrons. The sequence continues at coordinate 60,129,835 of NC_060139.1, forward strand.
GAAATCCGAGGAAGAATCGCCATGGCCAAAGCTGCTTTCAACAACAAGAGGACTCTGCTTGTAATGCCACAATGAAGCATAGTCAAGGCGCAGCAGTTCAATAAGTGCCATCTGTTGGATAATTGCGCAAACAAAGGCACAGGCAGCCAAATGAAATAGCGTTACAAGTAAGACAGTATCTGAATAGGGCTACACTCGGACGACGAAAAAAAGAAGTGTTAAACATGGATAGTATTATTACATATAGTAAAAATATTAATTAAATATTAGTTTTAAATAAATAAATATATATATATATATATATATATATATATATATATCTATATATATTTTCCATAAATAGAATACCCATGGCCACCCCATCAATTTGTTCATAAAACTCGTTGTTATATTGAAAATAAGTCGAGGATAGACAACTTCGAAACAGAGGTATTATATCAGTAGGAAACACAGCAGCTATGTAAGAAAGAGCTTCGTCAACAGGGACCATGGTGAACAGGGATACTACATCGAAACTGACAAGGATTTCACTTGGACTAACTGTGATCTCCCTCAGGTTTTCGATGAAATGCATGGAATTTTTAATATGAGTGTCAGTTTTACCTATATACGGTTGCAACAAAGAAGCAAGATATCCAGCCAGCTCTTGAGTAGGAGCCCCAATGGCACTTACTATCAGTCTCAATGGGACACTGGGCTTGTGTATCTTAGGTAACCCATACAGTCTAGGAGGGTAAGCTTCTGTTTTGCAAAGGTGTCTTTTATCTTCTGTAGGAATGGAAGCGCTTTTTATTAATCACTGAATAGCACTTGCACTTTCGTTGTAGGGTCCTTTTTCAGTTTTTTATAGGTGGTAGGATCCAAGAGGTCACTGATCTTTCTATGATAATCCTCACTCTTCTGCACGACAGTAGCATTACCCTTATCAGCAGTAAGTACATGGACCTGCCACTAGGCAGAATACTGCATAACATAACATAACATTGGAATCCTAAATAAAAACATCCTGCTTTCAGAAGACACCTCATATTTTCTTGTAGACAGACTATAGGATTTAGGAACAAACGCTTAAGAATAATATCTGGCATATACAAGTAGAAAGTCTGTGGTAACGGTATCTTCCGGTCTGCTATACGAGGGGAGACCCAAAAGAAACCTGACACCGAGGGCGCTGCCACTCGTAGACGTAATGCAGGGTTCTCACGCTAGATGGTGGTAGTAGAGACCTTCATGAAACAGCTGTGGAGACGGCGTCAGTATAGAGCTGAACGTGCAAGTGTGGTATTGTGTTTCTCTGAGTGTTGGCGGGTTACTTCTGCGAAGTCATTGTGGCAACTTTAAAAGAACAAAGAGTGTGTGTGAAATTTTGTTTCCTGCTTTAAAAAATTGCAACGAAGACACACCAAATGCTTCAGGAAGCTTTCCAGGAGGACGCTATGAGCCGCACACAGGTTTTCGAGTGGTTAGGGCGCTTTAAACGTGGTGAGATGTGTGTTGAAGACCAAGCTCGTTCTGGACGCCCTTCAACATCGCAAAATGAAGAGAAAATTGAAAAGGTCCGCCAAATGATCAACGAGTATCGTCGCCAAACGACCGACCAAATTTCAGCAGAGACAGGAATCAATTGGAGCTCGTGCCAGCGGATTTTGAGTGAGGATTTGCACATGAGACGTGTTGCTGCTAAATTTGTTCCGCGCCTTCTCACACAGGAGCAAAAAACCGTCCGCATGAATGTGTGTCAGGATTTGAAAACAGAGATTGCACGTGATCCGAACTTCTTGAACAAAGTCATTACAGGGGATGAGGGTTGGTGTTACGGGTATGACCCAGAAACCAAGCAAGCGTCAAGCCAGTGGAGGACTCCCAACTCTCCCAGACCAAAGGAGCAAGGCAAGTGAGGTCAAATGTGAAGACGATGATCATTGTCTTTTTTGATGTTCGTGGAATTGTGCATCGGGAATTCGTACCCCCGGGCCAGACTGTTAACCAGCACTTTTACTTGGAAGTTTTAAGGCGTCTGCGAGAGGATGTGAGGAGGAAACGCCCGGAACTTTGGCGATCGGGTGACTGGTTTCTGCATCACGACAACGCTCCAGCACACACGGCCTTACGAGTGACCCACTGTTTGGCATCTCAGAGGTGGTCTGTCGTTCCCCACGCTCCGTATTCGCCGGACCTAGCCCCGTGCGACTTTTTCCTACTTCCACGAATGAAAGAAAACGCTAAAAGGGGAGCGTCATGACGATGTGGAGGCGGTAAAAACAGCTTCGCACAGGGCACTGGACAATATCAAACTTGAAGAGTTCCAAACATGCTTCCAACAGTGGGAAAAGAGACTTGACAAGTGCATCGCATGTGATGGAGAGTGTTTTGAAGGTGACTGAAGTAATTTTGTGAAAAAGTTCATCAACAAATTTTTTATGACAACAATCCTTTTTTTTTTTTTTTTGGGTGTCCCCTCGTACTCAGCTATGACGGGGGAAATACGAGGGGCGTTCAGAAAGTAAGCTCCGATCGGTCGCGAAATGGAAACGACTATGAAAATCCGATAAAGCTTTGCACAGATGTGTTGGGTAGTGTCTCTAGTATAACCCCAGTTAGCATCACGTCGCTCTTCTCATTTCTGAGCTCGCAGTGAGTGCGTAAAGATGTCTAGAAAATAGTGTCTGCCGCCAAGTACGAGGGCCTGGGGCGAAATTTCGCCTGAAGCTATGCAGCTAACATTACATAACTGTCGTGCTGTTTCGTCTTCACGACAATTCTCAGCCGCATTCTGCAGGGGCAATGAAGATGCTCCTGCATCGTTTTCAAATGGAAATGTTAGATTATCCACAATACAGTCCGCAGTTGTCTCCCCCTGAGTTTCATCTCTGGTCACATGAACCGCTGTCTTTGAAGACAACATTTTGACACAGACAACGAGGTGTAGGCCAGCGTGGAGAATTGGCGGAAAGCACTGGCGGCTGCCTTCTATGATGAGGCTATTGAAAAGTTGGTACAACGCTATGACAAAAGTCTAAGTCAGAACGGCGACTACGTAGAGAAGTAGCTGAAAGGTGTAGCTAATTGTTACAAGTAAAACATTTCTGATGTTCACTGTGGTTTCAATTTGGCAATCAATCGGAGCTTACTTTCTGAACAGGCCTCGTATTTGTCTCTCCGTGCGCCGAAGAAAGTTATCGTTATGAGAGTAGCATCCATTCCTTTTACAAACCGCATTAATTTTTTTAGTGCTGGAAACTCTAGTGTTATAGCCTGTTAGTCCACACATATCTGGCGCACAGAACGCGGTCGTCTCCCCCTCCCTGAGCGTACCATTACTATCTCATTATATCCGGGCCGTGTAACGCTGTTTAGCATAGGGGCCCTGGGAGGGCGGGGACACGAGCATATGCATGCGCACGTCCGCACCCTCACTCACACGGACGCGAGCGCACACACACGCGTCCAGGTGGGTGTCAGCGGGCGGCTCGCGGTCCGCGCATTTGCAGCCGTGGCCGCAGCGCCGGCCGCAACCGCAGGGGCCGCTTCCCCTCGCGTGCAGGCAGCCGGTGAGGCAGGTGGCGGGGAGCCGTCCCTCCTAAACGCCGGCAATTCGTTTCCGCGGCTCGCCACGAAGAACACAGCCGTGGGTGTCGCCGCCGGCTAATTTATTTATCAGCAAAGCGCAGCGCCGCCCCAGCCGCCGCTAATCCGGATTACTTCGGCCTGACGCGTTTCTTTAATATTTAGGGCTACCATTAATTTGTCGATGGCTTATTCATTCATTAGAAGAGGGTGCCATCCCAGTGAGATAAGCTCGTGCCGCGACGGTGTGCCCATCCGCGGCGTTGCTACAATCCCACCCACTGTGAAATGTTGACTGCAGGAGCGCGCTCAGATTTACTGTGACAAGTTGACCTACGATTTCCTTTCTATTTACAGTATGTGAGAGTTACAATGTTTCAGACAAGGTATTGATCTACCTAGTTAGTACTCTTGTCAGATATCGAACTCTGAATCATATGATGATGGGTATCGGATTCTTGTGTTAAAAGGTTTTCACACACTGTTTCAGCAAATAATGATCTAATTTGAAACACCAAACTTCAGGGTACTGCCTATGATACCGATACTTTTACGTATACTGTATCAATCGAAATACAATGAGAATTGAAGCGTATTTTATTTACATTTACATTTACATACACCTTGGTCATTGACCTAGATCATCATCATTATCAGTGACGTCAATTCAGTTTCACTGATATCTTCATGCTTATCAATGAGAAGTCACGCTTCCTCCTTATCCCTGGCCTCTTTATCTACAACCAGTCATAGCGTAGTATTAAAATTTCAAGAGGGGAGAAACAGCCCAATTGTTTAAATTTTAAATCCCAGAGAGTCAGGGCATAGTATTAAAGAGATGTGTAAAAATAGCGGTAAATTACATTATTTCGAAAGACAGATTAATCAACGCCCTTGTCTCACCATCCTTATCATTAGCCAATCAAAAAATCCAAGAAGATGGAAACCATCCAATTTGTGCATTATAATCCCCACCCCTTCTTCTTCCTACCAATCAGAGTGTAATATTGAAAATGGTCTCAGACAAGCAGTGAAAAAATACATCACATCAAGCTGAAAGTCAGAAACGTGCACTATATATGTAGAATGTCGCACACATATTCAATAGTTATAACGTAGTATCTAAAATTGGTATCAAACATACAATAAGAACTATTTAACCTCAACTTGAAAGTAAAAGCCGCGCGGGATTAGTCGAGCGGTCTCAGGCGCTGCAGTCATGCACTGTGCGGCTGGTCCCGGCGGAGGTTCTCGTCCTCCCTTGGGCGTGGGTGTGTGTGTTTGTCCTTAGGATAATTTAGGTTAAGTAGTGTGTAAGCTTAGGGACTGATGACCTTAGCAGTTAAGTCCCATAAGATTTCACACACATTTGAACATTTTTGAAAGAAAATTTTTTTGTATGTGTAAAACAGTTCACACATTTTGCATCTTGTTCCACCTCCCTCATCTCTCCTCCAGTCGCAGTCAACTATGAATATTATAATGAAGTCCCATCTGGGCTGCAATGATAAGTATATGCAATATTTATCAAAAATATGTCAACGTATGTTGAGTTGCCTAAAATATCGAAAGAGTTGTCGACTATGTTTGCATTAATGATTTCCAGATACTCTTTTATGGACTGCCTTACCAGTCACATCAGTAGCTTCGCTATCGAATAACACTTCTCTGTAAGTAATGAAAACCAAGCATTTACCAAAAAAAAAAAAACGTATTAGGAACACGTAGTTTCCAAACAAGAGTTTCATCCTGAAAACTTTTCTGCAACGCCTGAAAACGTTTCTTTATAGCGCAGTTTCTTACTGTCATCAATAGGTGGCTCCATTGTTAAAAGTTGTCACATATACCAACTCTGTATCATGAGTGGTTCTCATGGACCAACGGGTATCTGGATTGGCAAAATCATTCAAAATGCGATCAAAGAAATCATATTTGGCTTAGGACACAACTCAGCCTTCAACTAAATGTTTTCTACACGTATGATATGTGTCAGACGCCGCAATATTCTAAAATACTGTAAAATAACCTGGCTGTGCAAAAAGTCGACTTTTATGTCGATTACCACAGTGTTAACATCAAGTTATTATCCACACATATCTGTATGCGAAACATGATGTGAACTCTAAAATATTAATCAGTGAAAGGAGGGAGAGAAGATAACGTATCAATAGAAAAATGTCGTTATCAGGAGAAAGAAAACTGGCATCCTACGGATAGGGGCGTGGAATGTCAGATCCCTTAATCGGGCAGGTAGATTAGAAGATTTAAAAAAGGGAAATGGATAGGTTAAAGTTAGATATAGTGCGAATTAGCGAAGTTCGGTGGCAGGAGGAACAGGACTTTTGGTCAGGTGAATACAGGGTTATAAATACAAAATCAAATAGGGGTAATACAGGAGTAGGTTTAATAATGAATAAAAAATAGGAGTGCGGGTAAGCTACTACAAACAACATAGTGAACGCATTATTGTGGCCAAGATAGACACGAAGCCCACGCCTACCACAGTAGTAGAAGTCTATATGCCAACTAGCTCTGCAGATGACGAAGAAATTGAAGAAATGTATGATGAGATAAAAGCAACTAATCAGGTAGTGAAGGGAGACAAAAATTTGATAGTCATGGGTGACTGGAATTCGACAGTAGGAAAAGGGAGAGAAGGAAACGTAGTAGGTGAATATGGATTGGGGAGAAGAAATGAAAGAGGAAGCCGCCTTGTAGAATTTTGCACTGAGCATAACTTAATCATAGCTAATACTTGGTTCGAGAATCATAAAAGAAGGCGGTATGCATGGAAGAAGCCTGGAGATACTGACAGGTTTCAGATAGATTACATAATGGTGAGACAGAGATTTAGGAACCAGGTTTTAAATTGTAGGACATTTCCAGGGGCAGATGTGGACTATGACCACAATCTATTGGTTATGAACTGTAGATTAAAACTGAAGAAACTGCAAAAAGGTGGGAATTTAAGGAGATGGGACCTGGATAAACTGTACAGTGTTTCAGGGGGAGCATAGGGGAACAATTGACAGGAATGGGGGAAGGAAATACAGTAGAAGAAGAATGGGTAGCTTTGAGGGATGAAATAGTGAAGGCAGCAGAGGATCAAATAGGTAAAAATACGAGGGCTAGTAGAAACCCTTCGGTAACAGAAGAAATATTGATTTTAATTCATGAAAGGAGAAAATACAAACATTCAGTAAATGAAGCAGGCAAAAAGGAATATAAACGTCTCAAAAATGAGATTGACAGGAAGTGCAAAATGGCTAAGCAGGCATGGCTAGAGGACAAATGTAAAGATGTAGAGGCCTATCTCACTAGGGGTAGATAGATACTGCCTACAGGAAAATTAAAGAGACCTTTGGAGATAAGAGAACGACTTGTATGAATATCAAGAGTTCAGATGGAAACCCAGTTCTAAGCAAAGAAGGGAAAGCAGAAAGGTGGAAGGAGTATATAGAGGGTCTATACAAGGGCGATGTACTTGAGGGCAATGTTATAGAAAGGGAAGGGAATGTAGATGAAGATGAAATGGGAGATATGATACTGCGTGAAGAGTTTGACAGAACACTGAAAGACCTGAGTCGAAACAAAGCTCCGGGAGTAGACAACATTCCATTAGAACTACTGACGGCCTTGGGAGAGCCAGTCCTGACAAAATTCACCCACTGGTGAGCAAGATGTACGCGACAGGCGAAATACCCTCAGACTTCAAGAAGAATATAATCAATCCAATCCCAAAGAAAGCAGGCGTTGACAGATGTGAAAATTACCGAACTATCAGTTTAATAAGTCACAGCTGCAAAATACTAACGCGAATTCTTTACAGGCGAATGGAAAAACTGGTAGATGCCGACATCGGGGAAGATCAGTTTGCATTCCGTAGAAATATGGGAACATGTGAGGCAATACTGACCCTACGATTTATCTTAGAAACTAGACTAAGAAAAGGCAAACCTACGTTTCTAGCATTTGTAGACTTGGAGAAAGCTTTTGACAATGTTGACTGGAATACTCTCTTTCAAATTCTAAAGCTGGCAGGGGTAAAATACAGGGAGCGAATGGCTATTTACAATTTGTACAGAAAGCAGATAGCAGTTATAAGAGTCGAGGGACATGAAACGGAAGCAGTGGTTGGGAAGGGAGTGAGACAGTGTTGTAGCCTCTCCCCGATGCTATTCAATCTGTATATTGAGCAAGCAGTAAAGGAAACAAAAGAAAAGTTCGGATTAGGTATTAAAATTCATGGAGAAGAAATAAAAATTTTGAGGTTCGCCGATGGGGACATTTTAATTCTGTCAGAGACAGCAAAGGGCTTGGAAGAGCAGTTGAACGGAATGGACAGTGTCTTGAAAGGAGGATATATGATGAACATCAACAAAAGCAAAACAAGGATAATGGAATGTAGTCGAATTAAGTCGGGTGATGCTGAGGGAATTACATTAGGAAATGAGACACTTAAGGTAGTAAAGGAGTTTTGCTATTTGGGGAGCAAAATAACTGATGATGGTCGAAGTAGAGAGGATATAAAATGGCAAGGAAAGCGTTTCTGAAAAAGAGAAATTTGTTAACATCGAGTATAGATTTAACTGTCAGGAAGCCGTTTCTGAAAGTATTCGGATGGAGTGTAGCCATGTATGGAAGTGAAACATGGACGATAAACAGTTTGGAGAAGAAGAGAATAGAAGCTCTCGAAATTTGGTGCTACAGAAGAATGCTGAAGATTAGATGGGTAGATCACATAACTAATCAGGAGGTATTCAATAGGATTGGGGAGTAGAGGAGTTTGTGGCACAACTTGACTAGAAGAAGGGATCGGTTGGTGGGACATGTTCTGAGGCATCAAGGGATCACCAATTTAGTACTGGAGGGCAGTGTGGAGGGTAAAAATCGTAGAGGGAGACCAAGAGATGAATACATTATGCAGATTCAGAAGAATGTAGGCTGCAGTACATTCTTAGGCTCAAATAAATTACTTTACCACACCTGTGTTCTTTGGCAAGGGCCACAGTATTCTAAAATATGGCCATTATTCTAGAAAAGATGATGTTTGCATTGCAACAGTATCTAAATAGTTAAGTTTATTCAGTATGATAATGTGTACTATCAATACTTAACGATTATTTTACATCGCCACTTCAGGAGGTAAGTGAAGATAACGCAACAGAAGAAAAAAATACAATCGATGACAACTATAACACAAACTATTGCTGCATTTGGTATTATGGCTTGCTAAAAACCTGCATTCAATTACACGCGCCACTGCTAGAATTACCACCACATGCACAACACCATTAAAGGGAAGAAAGGAATGTGTTCGATTTTAGGAAGGAATAAGTTGTTTTATTATGATGCATCAGTTAATTTTAGAATGATATCCATTGTTTATACACACACTTACGGGAGACGAGCGTGGGCAGTAACAATTAGATACGTGACATCTCCAACGACAATGTCAGAGGCGCTATCCCGAAAATAAAAATCTGTGATAAAATTATTTATAATTGGTGGTACCATTGTGAGATTTCTCCCAATGCAGCTCCTAACCAAATATTCAGCATCAGTATTGTCTATTTTACTTATTAGAATGCAGACATCTTGCGAGCTTATTGTAATATGCAAGATCTCTACGAAAATTACGGTAAAATAAAGTTGGACTGTATGTAGGATTTCGCATACTTTGCAGCCTCAATTTAAATAGTGCCACATGTAAATTATCTGTGTTACTTACTAAAATATTTGCAGTAAAATATTGGCGCTGCTGTTATGAACTTTTAGGCTAAGCAGCACTCGATTACAGTGAAACTTCAACAGGCATAACACACTTGTCAGTTCTATGTATCTTTGAAGTAAATATACATGTTTCTCAAAATATACATCTACAAAAATTTGTATCGTATAAAGAAGTTGAATTATATTTAAGATTTTACACAATTTGCAAGCACATTTGAGCTTCAGATTAAATGTTTCCACACCTAAATAGGCTCTTTACTTATTGAGGCACTCAAAGATTAATAACTTTCACTACTGACCAAAACTCTTAGGTTAAGCAGCACTTATAAGAGTTACACAAGTCTCTTATGGTTAATTCCGGTGACATTGTTTTAGGAATAATGGTTTATTTTTCACGGCTAAGGAAGTATGAAAACATAAATAAAAAATCCACTTTATATGTCAATATTAATCGTTGATACTGAATTTACTACGACATATGTGCTCTTACTGTACCTAAAACCGAAATCTAACACAAATAAAGAGGTCTATAGTCGAGTGGGAGCAGTGGGACACTGTAAGGGGATTGATAAACAACCAGAAGTGGGTTGTGGCTTTCCGCCGCAGTAGTGGTGTAGCTGAGGCGTCCTGTGGTCTCCTGTGTGTTGTCATACAGCAATGCTGACAGAGAGCGAGTGCGACATCGGCAGAGTGGTGGAGCGTGGCGCAACTCAGCTGCCTCTGTGAGCAAAGACTTATGACTTGGCGCTCTCCTTACTATGGCCGCAAGTGCATGGTGCAGTTTTCGCTCCCAGTGCTGTACAGAAATCTACGGGCAGATGACGTAATGCCGTGACCCACTGATCTGTATTGACGGCCAGCAAACTGCTTCCCAGCGCGAGTTCTGACGCAATGTTCCCGTGGCAGAGTCAAACTGCGCTCCACAAAGACTACCACTGAGCTATAATGGTCGGGGCACCAGCCAGAATGGTGTTCGTCGAACACAGTTGGACTCTGTGGCAGGTCAGTCAACCCTGAGACCACGTGAGCTGTAGCCAGTACCACATTGGATCAGCACTGGCTCTGGGAAGCAGTTTGCTGGCCATCAACAGGGGGCAGTGGGTCACAGCCAATACGTCACCTGCCTGCTGCCTGCTGGGAAATGCTAGTGGCGCAAGTCATGCCACGCACTCATGGCCATAGGTAGGACACCTTTGGGTCTTGACGCGTCGCTGACAGAAGCATCATGTGCCACAGCTCAGCCGACGTCGTCTCTGTCAACAGGTGCCAAAGAAGGTTGCCAGATACCCCAGCTACACCACCGCTGCCTGTATGAAAGCACGGCGCAGAGCCGCAATATGGATATCTGGGAGCTTCGGACTGTTTGTCTCGTGCCACATGGTGTTCCACTACATCCTCTCTGGCACCAGTCAGCCTCACGTGTGCCAGAGAACTGACGTCGCCTTTTCAGCGCAACGTCTGGACCTATGGCCTACAGTGTGGTGAGTCATGAAACTTAATTTTTTGTTTTTTCAAAGTGTCTTGATCAAGGAAAAGGAGCTCGACAGCAATGTGCTTTGTAACGTGAATTTTGTTAAAAGTAGGAAGGCAGGGGATTTGTAGCACTTTCGAGGTCACGATTGTATAATACCTGTCAGATTTACGCAACGTAACTTGGACGGTCATTCTGCACCATGTACAGAACCACTATCAGTTGTGTGTCTGACGTGTAAACGTTGTGGATATATATGGAGGTGGTATCTGTTCTTTCGGACATGTCCGAAAGAACAGATGACATTGCCATACAGATAAAGCTTACCGCCCAATAATCTTCCTCAGTGCGGATGCACTCACATTGCCAAAACTCTTACGGGAATCGCTAGATTGACTGCCCTGAGTAATGTATATAGTGGACTGGGGCACTACAAATGTAGTGTGTGGACAGTAAGTTGTAAGTATGGGTCTCACGGGGACCGTGCCAGAGATAAGCCCTGCAGTTGCACTATCCTCTGTGTTTTCGGTGACTGAGTCGGATAGAACGTCTGCCATGTTAGCAGGAACCCCGGGTTCGAGTCCCGGTTGAGACACACATTTTCAGCTGCCCCGTTGATATTTATCAACGCCTGTAAGCAGCTACTGGTCGGGATTTCAATGTAGTCTCATTGCAGACATATGGCCAGATCGTAACGAGAATCAAAATAGCAGACGATTAGGGATAACAATTAAGTTAATGAATTGTATTTTGTGTCTTATAATTGTTGATGTTTCAAAACGAGTATGAAGAATGGTGAGGCTTTGGGAGATCATGGACGCAAGAGGTATCAGAAGCAGAAGCAGTTCATACATTATTGGGAAAAGTAATGCAATTGGCAGCACATAATTCGGTGTCTGGTACAAGTGCATTCGCCACAACAAAATACAGTTTTGGGAGCCACTGATTTAATTGCTCCTTTCTCTGGTAAATCAACTGAAGATGTGCAAGCTTCTGTGGAGGATCTTAGAAATTTGGCAGCTATGAAAAGGTGATATGAAACAGAACTTTTGACGGTAGCAAAATTGAGAATAAATGGAGAAGCTGAAGCTTATGCGCGTTATATGGAAGCTCTCAAGAGAGCTGACGTCACAACACGCAACTTACACTCGTATGACAAGAAAAGAAAAGAAAGTTCGTTGACAAGCCGTAACTACAACCACGTTTAACAGATATCAAAAACCAATTAACTAGCAATCAGCTTAAACAACAATAGCACACGATCTATTTTAATGATGACCACATTGTTTGTAAAAAACTAGAAAAGCCTTTTTGACTGCTACTGGATATTAATTACACGCTTAGAGGAAGAGCCTTCCGAAATACATTTCCTTTCTCATCAAAAATGTTGGATTTTCTTATTGAAATACGAAATTTTTATCTGCTTATTAACTCCGAGTGGCAATACTCATCTTATTTGTAATATGGTTTACACCAGAATTCTTTTGGAATTTTACACTGTTGATTTTATAATTAATACATAAAAACTATGTTCAAAAGAATTCAAACTTTAAAATATATATTTGTGAGTGTTTAGGAATGAGCTACAATAGTCGAGTTACCCGCAGTATTAAAGGCAGAAACTAATATATTATAGCCTAAAAATGTTGGCCGCTAGAAAAGTATAGAATTAGTTCAAGGGCATCATTAACACCTTGTTAGCTTTTATTGTATTATTTTCTATTTATTATCCTTGTAGCTAGGAGAAAAAGTAACTAATGAACTTGTACTGGAGGAAAGACAGCCGTTCTGGACATTGACGCACAAAAGAGGATTTAGTTTTCTGTTTTTATATCGAGCAGACGCACTTGACATGTGTTCTTCAGTGCCAAGTAATAATCAATTACAGCGGCCATTGCGAAATGACGTGAAATGAATCTTACGTCAGAATAAACAAGTCTCTGCAACTGAATTATTCGGCAGTGGTTTCATTTAAAGTAAAGCGGCTCCTATTGTACAACATCCGCACAGAATAAAACTTCCGACGCAGCTTCAACTTCATGGACTTCATCATTACTCAAGATACATAAAACCCTTCTTCGAATATTTCTTTCCGTAAGTTGCTGAGTTTGTTGTGCTAACTTCACGTAAATCGTGATTGCACTCGCAAATTCTAGTCGAGATATCCGAAGCTCGTTTCAGTGTTAAAACTCTCTAAAAATTCACCTTTTCAAAATAGATTTCCAATCACTGTTAACTACAGGATATTTCAAGTTGATTTGCATAACTACTAGTAGCAGAGTGCAGCATATAAAACTCTACTAGTGGTAGTAGTTCATTCGGATGTCATTGTTATCTTTTTTGACTTTAATTAATTTCCATTTTGTGACTAAATGTAAACGTTAATTACCAATCATTGAGTCATAATATACTAATAGAGATTATATGTTTCTGTTTTTAATTACTAATAGTACGAATACACTAGTACTTAACTGTAAACTACACTCCTGGAAATGGAAAAAAGAACACATTGACACCGGTGTGTCAGACCCACCATACTTGCTCCGGACACTGCGAGAGGGCTGTACAAGCAATGATCACACGCACGGCACAGCGGACACACCAGGAACCGCGGTGTTGGCCGTCGAATGGCGCTAGCTGCGCAGCATTTGTGCACCGCCGCAGTCAGTGTCAGCCAGTTTGCCGTGGCATACGGAGCTCCATCGCAGTCTTTAACACTGGTAGCATGCCGCGACAGCGTGGACGTGAACCGTATGTGCAGTTGACGAACTTTGAGCGAGGGCGTATAGTGGGCATGCGGGAGGCAGGGTGGACGTACCGCCGAACTGCTCAACACGTGGGGCGTGAGGTCTCCAAAGTACATCGATGTTGTCGCCAGTGGTCGGCGGAAGGTGCACGTGCCCGTCGACCTGGGACCGGACCGCAGCGACGCACGGATGCACGCCAAGACCGTAGGATCCTACGCAGTGCCGTAGGGGACTGCACCGCCACTTCCCAGCAAATTAGGGACACTGTTGCTCCTGGGGTATCGGCGAGGACCATTCGCAACCGTCTCCATGAAGCTGGGCTACGGTCCCGCATACCGTTAGGCCGTCTTCCGCTCACGCCCCAACGTCGTGCAGCCCGCCTCCAGTGGTGTCGCGACAGGCGTGAATGGAGGGACGAATGGAGACGTGTCGTCTTCAGCGATGAGAGTCGCTTCTGCCTTGGTGCCAATGATGGTCGTATGCGTGTTTGGCGCCGTGCAGGTGAGCGCCACAATCAGGACTGCATACGACCGAGGCACACAGGGCCAACACCCGGCATCATGGTGTGGGGAGCGATCTCCTACACTGGCCGTACACCACTGGTGATCGTCGAGGGGACACTGAATAGTGCACGGTACATCCAAACCGTCATCGAACCCATCGTTCTACCATTCCTAGACCGGCAAGGGAACTTGCTGTTCCAACAGGACAATGCACGTCCGCATGTATCCCGTGCCACCCAACGTGCTCTAGAAGTTGTAAGTCAACTACCCTGGCCAGCAAGATCTCCGGATCTGTCCCCCATTGAGCATGTGTTGGGACTGGATGAAGCGTCGTCTCACGCGGTCTGCACGTCCAGCACGAACGCTGGTCCAACTGAGGCGCCAGGTGGAAATGGCATGGCAAGCCGTTCCACAGGACTACATCCAGCATCTCTACGATCGTCTCCATGGGAGAATAGCAGCCTGCATTGCTGCGAAAGGTGGATATACACTGTACTAGTACCGACATTGTGCATGCTCTGTTGCCTGTGTCTATGTGCCTGTGGTTCTGTCAGTGTGATCATGTGATGTATCTGACCCCAGGAATGTGTCAATAAAGTTTCCCCTTCCTGGGACAATGAATTCACGGTGTTCTTATTTCAATTTCCAGGAGTGTACTTAGTACAAAAATGACAGGCATCAAATAAAAAGTAAAATACTTTCTCATTTCAAGAGACAGAACAATTTTAATAATGCATATACTCTTTCATTTCACAAAAATGCATTTTGCATGTTGGCAGAATTAAAATAGGAAAATATTATTTTTATAAAATATAATGACGATAGGAATCAAAATTTGTCAATTACCATTTTCCTTCCCCAATAAATGTGGAATTTAAATAAAGTGATGACATATTAGCTACGAACGAGTTTAGATTCACGACTTTAGTATTACTAGACTTCTGTGCTACATTCCCAGACTGTTTATTTTTATGTATTTGGTTTATTTTCGTTTCACCTTCCAGGCTTTTCTCTTCCATTAAGACAAAATAACAAATTATAATATGGAAAAATTTAAAGGGAAGGTTATATCATATTAAGATCCACTTATCGAGATGAGTTTTATAACTAAACAGTTTGAAAAATTACAATAGAAACTATTTGAAACGTTAAGCAACTGTTGAAAACGTTAGAAGAATGGAAGATTGGTTATTTTTAGCTATATATTACACATTAGATATTGAAATAGCATTTATAAATGTAGGTCACATTCGTCGAATGCAAATAATGGTTGAATTATTCGAACCTTACATGAAAATGGAATATCTGTAATTTTATTTGTATTTACATGTCAAGTATTATGGCGTTTATGTATGAATCCCATTTAGCGAGTTTTGTGTTTCTGGTTTTGTTAACCTAAAACGCCCTTTGCAGTCAGGTGAGCCTTTTCTCTCATGATGGAAATTACTTGGAAGGAGGTTTCTTTAGGGCGTTGTAATTACCATTGGTATTTGTCTTTGTTCTTGGTTTTATATGACTGCGTATATGTGTGGCTCGTATTTCGTCCTGTGTTTCAGATTTGTTAGTACATTTAGTCTTCCCCTACGTTGTTTCATTACTTATTATTACATAAGATGTATTATTACAAATTAACCATATTTATAATCTCACTTTCACTTACAGGAAGGCTCGAACAGCTAAGTACGAATAAATCAGCTTTCTGTTCGACGGGTCATGTGGCTCCCGATATAGCGTAACTGAATATTGCAGCTTCGTACATTTCCAGACCAACAATATTTTCCAGCATCCAACCTGCCGGCAACTACTTTAATAAGTTCAAAATGTTCTGAAGTTACCAGCTAACGGAAACCTAGGTTTCGAAGGTGAAATTTTAGAGTTCTTTCGAGAATTTTATCACACAGACTTAGAAAACCGATG
Organism: Schistocerca piceifrons; assembly: GCF_021461385.2. Taxonomy (NCBI): domain Eukaryota; kingdom Metazoa; phylum Arthropoda; class Insecta; order Orthoptera; family Acrididae; genus Schistocerca; species Schistocerca piceifrons. The sequence goes on from NC_060139.1 coordinate 60,145,773, forward strand.
TCTACGGGTTCATCTTAAAGTTGTAAGAACAAATGAAATCGAAGAGGACGGAACAGCCATATAGGTGCCCTTATGAATGGCAGAGTATCGTCAGAAGGTACTGTTTGTGACTCAAGTCGGTCGTCTGCTTATGAATCCACTTGCTTTGCTGGTCTTCAGTCCGAAGACCGACTCCTTGCTGCTCTTCACGCTCCACGCTTTTTCACGACGAGTTCTTCTTGGTATTTACAGACTACATTTTATATCCATGCTACTTCGGCCATCGTCAGTTACTTTGCTGCCCAAATGGAAAATTTCATATACTACGTCTGAGTCTCATTTCCTATTCTAATTCCCGCAGAAGGACTTATGCAATCGACTGCTTTCCGTTACACTTATTTTACTTTTGTATATATTGATACAACCACTTCCGAGGACACTATCCATTCCTTTCAGCTGCTCATACAATTACCTCCCGTCACTTGCATGATTAGAATCTCTAATATAGTTTTTATTTCTGCTCTGTCAACTTCAAATTTTCTTACAAAATTTGTCCAAGGTTTTCCTTACTGATTAATCAATGGCAGATTGAATAACATCAGAGATCAGATATAGCCTACACCCTGTCTCACTCCCTTCTGAGCTACTGCTTCCCTGTCACATCAATGTACCCGTAAACCTGTAGTTTGGCTTCTGTACGATTTGCATTCGCAGATAGGCTTTATCTCCTTTTATTTTATCCCTGTTACTTTCATAATTTCAAAAAAAAACATATTCCTGTCCACCATGTCAAAAGATTTCTGTAAATCTACGAATTCCATAAACGTAGGTTTACCATTCTCCAATAATTTGTTTTCTGAGATTTGTTGTGAGGTCTTTACTGCCTCGCGTGTTTTCACATTTCTCCGTAATCCAAAGCGATCTCCCCTGAAGATGATTATTCTTTCCGCGCTTATGAACCTAATTCGTATTTCAAGCCGGCCCGTGTGGCCGAGCGGTTCTAGGCGCTACAGTCTGGAACCGCGCGACCGCTACGGTCGCAGGTTCGGATCCTGCCTCGGGAGTTTGGCATTAACATTCGATCTTTGGCAAAAACATCTTACAGACGGCAACAGAAACCAAAACATTGCATCGAAACAAGAGTTCAGTTCATAGTGCTATGAAATGTGGGAAAAAAGAACAACACCAAAAAGTCAACAGGAGCGTAATATGTAGGAAATCGTCCACGCAATCTGTAAGTACAGTTCAAAGCATTACTTCTTAATAGTAAATACCAACCACCAGAACTGTTTATAACCTATAGGTACAGTGACCGAAATGTAAATTAAATAGCAAACATGTGTACATATTCCAGGCCACTGATGATGTCTTGCAGAAAATAAAGGCGAAACGCATATGGCACTAAAATTGTGTTTTATTCAGTTGCTGTCAGACGGTCCATAAGTAGAAATTATCAATATACCGTCAACCTACCAGGAGAGCCGACGGATGGGGAATTAGTTTTCCTCCGGAAACTTTTGATAAGAGTGTTGTCATCACAAGAATATTGCCTGAGAAGCACACCGTGTGTATATTTTTTTAATTTCTACTGCCTCCTGTGAGCTCGTGCCGTTTATTGCTGATTATCCTTAGAGACACTTTCCCATCTCAAGAGCAGGAGGGTATTCTCAACATATATTCATCCTTCTCTGTCTTCTGACAAGAGTATTGGCAGAACTACCCGTCGTACTAGATATCTTCGGTCTCTGCATGTCATGAGTGTATTGAGAATCCCTACGGTTGATGAAATAGAACCATGAAGTTTTATATATGTAGCAAAAGACACCGAGGCCACGCTGACCATAGACAATGAATGAGGGAAAAGAAAGGGGAACAAATACTGCCCTGTAGATGTGTCATATGAATGGTTTCCTCACATCCCACAACTGTCAATTCATCGACCTTGTGTGCACGAGCAGAAACATGCACAAGGGAAGAGAGAAAATGAGAACTGAGAGACATGGAAGACCTAAAGCGATCACAAAGCTGGCCGCCACCCAGAAATTTTGTTTGTGCTTTGTAACGGTGTTCATTACGCGCCGCGGCATGGAAAGCGCAGCTTTTGTTCGCCGATTTCCGAATCATACTCGAATGTGTTAATTCCGCGTTCAATGTTCAACTGGAATATTCCGTCTGTAAGAGCACTGGCTTTGTTTTTCCACACAGTGAGCCTCTTTCGCTATTGTCATTGTGATTTATGTCGCTGTATCTTGAAATTATATGTTTGACACATTAGTAAGAGCTGCCAGCATTCTGACTCGCCTCTTCTTTTGTCAATTAATACAATGGATATATAATAACAAGAAAAGAAAAAAAATTGCAAGGGTTCGTGACCACGTTCATGGGCTTAATTTTGACAAGGGTTAGTAGATACAGAGAATGTAGCAAAACAATTCTCACACTATAACGCTGTCCTCAGTTCCGCTCTTCTAGTGCTCGTTACAGAGCGTATGTTACTCGATGATTCTTTTCGAATTTGATGATGTTGATCCGTTATAAAAAAAAGCAGGAACGTAGGCTGGCAGAAGGAAAAAAATTTAACAGCAAAGCAATTGCTTAAGGTTTCTTCAAACATTTCTCTCGATGATCCGATGTTACCATGGACGCAAATTTCAAAGGCCTAATTTGCACATCCACATGAAACTGTATTCTCTGAACAGGTGTGATGGATACAAGTCTGCTTGGCGTTTGGTTTCTTCTGTAACGCAGCTGTTCGGTTGATCTACACGTACAGTTATACTTTCGAGAACCTCTGACATCGGTGGGACAAGGACGCTCAAATTAATGCAGCAGCGATAGCTCTTTGATCGGTACCATCTTTTGTTTCAGAAATGCTGTCTCAGAACTGAGTTTGGTATCATTTCCACACAGTGATAGGTTGCTCAAGGCTACGTCCATCAATGTGTTTCACACAAGAATTAGTAGTCGTAGAGAACGTAATAAAAATATTTCGGGCGGCGTAACACTGTCGCCACTTCCGCTCTGGTAGAAGAAGCGAACGAGTTGTCACAATGATTTGTACACTGGACTCATATTTGAGAGGATGACGGTTCAAATCCGCGAACAGCCATGCAGATGTACGTTTCTCGTTATTTCTCTAAATCGCTCATTTTGCGGGGGCACGGACGACTTCCTTTTCCATCCTTGAAACAATCCGATCTTCTGCTCAGCGTTATTTCCTTGATGTTCTTCTCAGCACATGACGATGTCGATCCTTTGTACAAAGGAGAAAACTAGAGAGACAGGTGAAAGAATATTAACAGAAATTCACATTCTTTACTTAACGCATTTTCAAAATTTTACTTTCGATGTACCGATGTTACCACAGAAACATATTTCGCACGTCTGTTTTGCTGCTCCACGAATAGTAGGGTCCGTTGAACAGTGGTTGTACATACAAGTCTGTTTGGCGTTTGGTTTGTCTTATAATGCAACTGTACAGTTGGCCTTTACACACCGTTAAAGCCCTTGAGAACATCTGACATCGATGGTATATGGACGCTCAAAGTAAGGCAGTCACGATAGCCTTTCAGTGGGCACCGTCCTATGTTTCAGAAATGCTACCACAAAAGTTAATATGATTTCATTTCTAAACTGTCGTAAGCTGCTTCATTCATCCGTGAAAACACTGAGAATAATCCGTATTGCCGGTTTTCCGTTACATAATGTTTCGCTTGTACCCATCTTGTGTGGTGGTCAAATTACAATAAAGTGATTCGACAGTGTATGTATTTTGGTGAACATAGTTGGGCAACTACAATTCCTGAGATATTACGAAGCTTTAGAGCATTGGACTATAGATGATATCTTTATTTGTATTATTGGTTTATGTGTTAGAATGATGTGTAAAATTATAAACATCAAAATCAGAATGGCGATGTACTCCCAACATGATGGATGTCCAGCACATAGCTCGAGTGCGGTTGAAGCGGTACTGAATAGCATATTTCATGACAGGTGGATTGGTCTTCGAAGCACCATACCATGGCCCGCAAGTTCACCGGATCTGACGTCGCCGGATTTCTTTCTGTGGGTAAAATTGAAGGATATTTGCCATCGTGATCCACCGACAACGCCAGACAACATGCGTCAGCGCATTGTCAATGCGTGTGCGAACATAACGGAAGGCGAACTACTCGCTGTTGAGAGGAATGTCGTTACAGGTATTGCCAAATGCGTTGAGGTTGACGGTCGTCATTTTGAGCATTTATTGCATTAATGTGGTATTTACAGGTAATCACGCTGTAACAGCATGCGTTCTCAGAAATAATAAGTTCACAAAGGTACATGTCTTACATTAGAACAACCGAAATAAAACGTTCAAACTTACCTACGTTCTGTATTTTAATTTATAATACCTACCTGTTACCAACTGTTCGTCTAAAATTGTGAACCATATGTTCGTGACTATTACAGCGCCATGTATCACAAAGCGAAAAAAGTGGTCCAACTAAAACATTCATATTTCTTTACGAACTACACGAATATCTAATAAAAATGGGGGTTCCTATTAAAAAAAAAAAAAAAACATAGTTAATATCCGTTTGACCTATGGCAGCGCCAACTAGCGGGCCAACCATAGCGCCATCTGGTTTCCCCCTTCAAGCTAGACGAGTGTCATTCTTTGTAATCTTTTCGTTTGACACTTATTTCGTGAGATATATTTCCCAGTCACGATCAATGGGCCACCCTGTATACTCTTTCTGTATAAAATGTGGCGGGTACTCAGCTTCCTCACACTGTGTACCAACCCCCTAACTTCCTCACCCTGAATACTAACAAAGAAGCGTTGTATTGAAGGCCTACACAGCGTGACTACTGTGGCAACCGCGTTGCTGGATCAGATTCCCCTCCTTTTAGATGAGCGCTCGCGAAAGGCCTGGATACCAGCGCTGCCTCACACTTCCAGATTTTCGGCGGAGATTTTCCCTCCTGCCATTAAACGGGTGACAGCGGCCAGTGTTCCTGTGGCTACCTCTGACCTCTGTGGCAGGGGAGCAGAAGTAACCTCGCGACTTCTCGCGACCCTGGATGTGGACGTCGGGCTAATTTTCTCTCTCCGTTTCGGATTCAAGAGGCGAGTAACGGCGCAGTACTGATGTCGAGGAATATTGCTCAGTCTTCCAGAGATTATTCTGAATTTGCCGCTGTAGTTGTCTATGGGTCTAAATCTAAAAGACTGAAAGGAAATACATTAATTATCTCTTACATCATTTTTCCTTGGACGTGGGTCATCTGGGAGTGTCAGTAATGTTTTCATTGAATCACAGCACCACTTCACCAAACTTCTTCAAAGACCTGTTTCAGGCCCTATGCTATTTTCACGAATTGGCAACTGTAGTCCCTCTGTCGGACAGACTGCATCAGAATGTGTATGGATCAATCCGAGAGAGTTGAGTAGTGAACACATGAAAATCACCTGAGGACAGAAACAGATCATGATGAAAGTTTGATGTTACAACTTCGGTGATTCAGCAAAAGCTGTATATATATATATATATATATATATATATATCTGCCTGAGATCGTGACCCCGAGAGCATGCAGAAGTGCCGCAACACAACGTGGCACGTGTAACAACAACTGTACATATAATAGTTTTTTCTTCTGATTTTCGATAAATTAGTGTAAGCAAAGTTTTGATTTCATTTCTTTTTCTTTTCGTGTCATTATGTTAAAGAAACTGTAAGCAACGTTCGATGTGAATATTAATATTTATGTCAAATTTCAAGCAATGCTATAACAGAATTGAAGTGTAACCCATGTTGAATCAATTGTAACATGTTTAAAATTGTAATTGTGCGCCTGGTCCATACGTAGGCAATGTATTAGGATATGTGGAATGTAAAACCTTTGGTGAATACCCTGTCTGTAGGGGAGCGGTAAAAGGTGGAGGCAGGCGAGCGCGGGAAAATGCACACGGGCGCGGCACGGCATAACGGGCTCAGCAGTAGTAGTCGGAGTTGGGCATCGGTCTGAGAAACACGCTCTGGATCGAGGAGGCTCTCCTGGAAAACGTGATTTCATTGAGCCTCGGATGTGCTGTTTCCGACGACTATACAGCATGGCTATATTCCATAGGCACTAAATGGAAAAGGATTGCGACGCTAAGAAGAAGCAAAGTGCCGATACATCAAGAGCCATAGCTGTGATTGTACGTGTGCTGTGCGCCTCACCATCTCGCCGTCCGCCAACCGCCGCATCGACACGAACAGGTTGAAACATTTAGTACTGTATTCGTGTGGACCAGTGTTACTTTTGTTCCCGACTGTTCAATAACAACTTAACTTTTACCAGAATTGTCCTATCATTTAATTATCCTCATCACTAACCTAGACAGGGTCCTTTCCACATGTTGTGTAATCCGAGTGTCCCGAAATGAAGATTTAAAGTTTATGTTAATAAGAATTACCTGCAGACCTATCTATGCTAGAATGATGTTTAAGGAACTTTATTGTTAATGAATATACAAGTAAAGAACATAGATCTGACAAAGTTGGAAGATAATGTTGAAATTGGTTTAGTAACGAAGTATAATTATTTTGAGACAAAAATAATTGTAGTTAAATAAGCAAGAAATAAGACAAAAAGAGCAGTAATGCATATATTGGAAACCTTGAGTGCTTAATGAGTTCAATAGTCAAAGAATTTCAATACAGTGACAATTACAGTATCAGGGCTCCCCCCCCCCCCCCCCAAACCCCCTTTTCTTTTCTATTCATTTAAATTCTGAAGTGTACTGAACTGATTTGACCAGCAAAGTTAAAGTCAATATAAAACCTAAATTTATCAGTGTTTTACCCTTCTTAAAATTGACATTGTATGTGTGTTTCAAAAGTGCTATTTCTAGGGTAACCTATGCCCGATTTCAGTCGGATCAATAGACAAAACGCAGTTTGTAGTAATCATTATAGTGTAATGTTGTGTATTTATAGCTTGTCCAAATTAGTACAGAAAGGGAAAATATTAGTTCAGTAGATTTTTCTGGTTCTAAAATTTATCATATAATGCAGTATTACTACGTGTTGTTATGCTTTTACGTACATCCACTTGTACAAGGAAAAAACTCACTTAATGCCTAATTAGGCTGGCGACCGTATTATTAACAATTGGTAGCATCTGCTGTGTATGTTTCTTGCCCGTCCTAACGTGTAGTTGCACTTTAGACTTGCTTGACGTATCATTGTTGTTACTGAGTGGGTGTAAGTCTGATTTTGCCTCCATTCAGGTACACGCGGTCAACATATTTACGAAAATCCTTTCTTATAAGGTGAAGCCCGTCAACTTACCATAGTACAGGCTTTAAAGAGTTAACGTACGCCCGACCCGTAGACGTTACACACGGACTCGACTATTGTCTGAAGTTGTGGTGCAGGGAACTGACACCATAAATCCTGCTGGACTGTCTGTAAATCCATAAGAGTACGAGGGAGTGGAGATAGCTTCTGAACCGCGAACAGCACGTTGCCAGGCATCCCAGATATGCTCAATGAGGTTCGCGTCTGGGGAGTTTGGTGGCTAGTGGAAGTGGTTTAACCTCAGAAGATTGTTCCTGGAGTCACTCTGTAGCTATTCTGAACGTGTGGCGTGTCGCATTGTTCTGCTGGAATTGCCCAAATCCGTCGGAATGCAAAATGGACATGAATGGATGCACGTGATCAAACATGATGCTTACATTTATGTCACCTTTCAGTCATATGTAGACGTATCAGGGGTACCATATCACTCCAGCTGCACAAGCCCCACACCATTCCTCCATCAGCTTGAACAGTCGTTTGCTAACATGCAGGGCTTATGGATTCATGAGGTTGTCTCCATACCCGTACACGTCCACCCGCTCGGTACAATCTGAAACGAGACTCTTGCGACCAGGCAACGTATTTCCAGTCATCAACAGTGCAATATGACGGTGATGACGGACCCAGGCGAGACGTCATGCAGTCATCAAGGGTACACGAGTGAGTCTTCGGCTCCGAAAGCCTATATGGATGAAGTTTCGTTGAATGTTGTGCATGCTGACGCTTGTTGACGGCCCAGCAATCTGCGAAAGGACTGCACTTTTGCCACGCTGCGATTCTCTTCAGTCGTCGTTGGTCCCGTTCTTTCAGGATCTTTTTCCGGCCGCAGCGACGTCGGAGATTTTATGTTTTACCGGATTCCTGATATTCACGGTACACTCGTGAAATGGTCGAACGGAAAAGTCCCCACTATATAACTGAGGAACTGTTTCGTGGTAAGCACGTATCCTTTCGACGGTTGTGACTAGTTGTACGAGCTTAATTTTGAGAATTATCCTACTGCCTCTTTGTAGTTTCTGAGGACGTCTCTCACAGAATTTGACGAATAGTTGAGCACAGAAACATCCCCTGGGCAACGTGCCATGGCAACTGCAATGGCATGTTGTACAAGGCATGTTTATGTGCTCAGCTGTTCGTCAGGTTCTGCGAGAGAAGTCCTCAGAAACTATAAAGACGCAGTAGGATAATTTTGAAACGTAAGCTCGTACAACTAGTCACAACTGTCGAAAGGGTAAGTGCTTACTAAAAAACAGTTCCTCAGTATCGGCTAGTGAAACAATTTTGCGGTTGAATTTAAGCAACTGCTTATTTATTTCCTCTGACAATTGAGCCCTCAGAAGTGGACGAAATATTAACCACATAACAATGCCTTAGACTACAGCCTAAATCTCGTAAAACCAGTGCTACGACCAAAATACTTTCTAATTTGGTTCGAATGGCTCTGAGCACTATGGGACTTAACATCTATGGACATCAGTCCACTAGAACTTAGAACTACTTAAACCTAACTAACCTAAGGACATCACACAACACCCAGTCATCACGAGGCAGAGAAAATCCCTGACCCCGCCGGGAATCGAACCTGGGAACGCGGGCGCGGGAAGCGAGAACGCTACCGCACGACCACGAGGTGCGGACTTCTAATTTTGAACATGTTGTTCAGTATTGAGCAAAAATTTAATTCAGACCGCGAATATCTATTTACATGCAGAATCAGTGATGGATTGAACAGTGTTGGAATAATTATCTCTCGCTGCGTTATACATTGCGCTACATAAGTAAAAAGGGAACAATAAAAAAAACTGAAATTTAAAAAAGCATAACCAGGAGCTAGGAATCTGAAAAAATTTGTACGCAAAATATTGGGTATTTCATTTCATGGCAAATACTCATTGGCCATCGGCTTACTGAAGTACTGAGACCACAGGTTTTTTAGTATATCTGTGCACTTTCGTTAAAGCCGTTTTCTTGTTCTAGGAATCTCACTGCAGTTATATGATGCTTAACAAAGACACTTACGCTGTTCGTCAAAACAGAAAGAAAACGTTATAAACTCTAAGGCAAATATGCCAGTTAATCTTGTTTTCTGCATCGCTGTCGAGGTTTTGCATTACTTTAGAGAAAAGCTGCGTTGTAGACCATAACAATCATAAACATTCTGTTTTCAATTGCTCTCCAACTCTCTCGAATACATACAGTTTTCTGTTAAAAACTTCCAACTGTTTTCGTATTTAAAGGGCACGTTTTTTTGAAATGTCAATGCATAAGAAATTAACGTGTATTCATCACTCATTTTTTAAGAATACTTCATAAGGCAACTTTTTTAATGTTTCGAGCAGTAGTTGCAACACTAGAATGTTCACTTTAATTAGGAATGCATGTACATATTTGAAGAAGGGCAAATAAAGTTCTTAAAAAATGATTCACAATGCTAATACCGTAAAATAAAATTTAGTGAGACTAGTGTTTTAGGGAAGACAATGTATCATCATGCGTATTTCCATCGGCAGCTAATAGAAATTAATTACGACCGTAGCTATTTTAACATAAAGAAAGGTGTTAAATAAAATAAAACATAGATGCCGACTTTTAGCAAAGAGAGTTTTCTAACAAGTGACTATTTTTCATCGAAAATGATGTCGGATATAATCTTACATCAGGCATTATGTGACAAATGCTGGTAGACTGTGAAGCTTACAAATTCGAGACATCTTGAGCTTTTGATGGTTCAAATGGCTCTGAGCTCTATGGGACTTAACTGCTGAGGTCATCAGTCCCCTAGAACTTAGAACTACTTAAACCGAACTAACCTAAGGATATCACACACATCCATGCCCAAGGCAGAATTCGAACCTACGACCGTAGCAGTATGGCTGTTCTGGACTGAAGCGTCTAGAACCACTCGGCCACCGCGGCCGGCTTTTGATGAAACTGACAGTTTCCTCTCTGCCTCAGCTCTGAAGAAGGTGGACCCATTTTCCGTTTAGGCGAGTCAGTTATTCATAGAACGGACTCGCCTGGATTGGTGGTGAATCCATATTCCTTAGTGCTGATGCACCAGTATGTCCGACCTCCTGCGGGAATTTCATAATAGTGAGTATGGATGAAATGGACGGAGGCTTCGGATAGGTGGCAGTCCGCGCAGTTGAGATAAACCCTGTGTCCCGGGTGACACAATGCTTAACGCACCTGCCTAGTAAGCAGGACATCCCGGGTTCGAATTCTGTTCCGGCACACATTTTCACTCATTGCCACTAATGTCGCACGAAGACCCGATGCAGCTGATATCACTTATCCCTTCTCTTTCCGTTCCCTTCAGGTAAATTACATGTTTCACAGCTGTGAATATTCGAAAAAACAGATACCACTCATTCATTTCCAAAATTGGTATACATGATTTGTTGTTAACGTCCAGTGCAGCGTTCCGTTACTGTGCAGAGTCTGTCCAATGTAATGACCGTCACATTCACGTAACACACTGTAGACCCGAAACTCTCAGATGCAGTCTGTTTTCATTCGATACACGAAGTCCTTAATTTTCAGCGGAAGGCAGAATACTAGTTTAATACCACATTAGTCTTAAGCTCGAGTTGCAATTCAGGTTGACAACGGTCTGTACATCGAGGTGATTTTGTATAGGAACTACTGTGAGTATTTGTACCGTGTCTGTCAGCGGCTATCATTTGTCGAAGACGGTAATGAGTTTTGTGCTAGCGATCCGGGCAAGAAAAGAAACTTGTTATGTTTCTATACCTATATATTCTCGGATATACTGTCTCGTATTTATCACTGAGATGAGACATACTACTTCCTCCTTCATTTCTCGTCACAAGTACAAAACAAACAAATGAACATCAGTGAGTGTGCGATCCCGATTTAGAAACCAATCATGAAAATAGAAAACATATTTTTCGCTGGTTGACTGATTCAAATATTCGAGATATGAGCACTGATTATTTGATCATCGGCTACGGGGACCCCCGTGAAGCAGCAATGCAGAAGGCAGGTGCCGCTGATGTGTTCCCCCACTCTGTGGCGGAGCAGGGTCTGACATTTAGCCGGCAGTGCTGGTGCTGCCGTGATTTATCGGCGACATTTCCGATAGCCGTGGCTGGGTGCGGGGCGGCGCGGCTTCTGTCTGCCCACGCACTGCCCCTGCCGCCGCTCCAGCCGCTACCCGCCACACTCCACCTGCGGCCGGGCAAAGGTCACCACGTGACTGAAGCTACTCGCACGGGCCGCGTAAAACTTCCCCGACCAGCATAAATTTTCAGTCACATACACATTCACTTACGCGCGCACACACACACACACACACACACACACACACACACACACACACAGAGGACAAAAGCAGGAAAGGCAGCTGCACAGAGAGATGACGTACAGAACATGTTGCTATGTTGTCTATTGCTACGAAACGAAAAGGCTCCTTTCCTGTTTTTCGGGTCAGCTGAATTTCTCCGGCTAAAGTAAGATGAAACCAAGGCAAATTCATTATTGTTCAAACACAAGTGCTATAAAGTAGGGAATAAGAAGAGCGGGAAGTTAGACTGTCAATCAATGAGGCTCCTGAAGATCAGAAATTCCATTTGATTGTCACTTTCGAGTTTACGAAGTGTTTAGTAGTTGTGAGAAGCTGTAAGCAGTGGAATGGAGAGGTTCATATAAGGATTTACGAAAGGATGTGAACGACACTCACCATCAGAACAAAATGTGAAGTAAGTGCCACCGTGGGTCAGTCAAGAGGACTATGACAAGCAGGTGTATATTACAGCAAAACACCAGTACTGGATAAAGGAAACAACTCTTACCGAAAGGCAATATGTCAAGTCTTAGAATCTGGGAAAATATTTGATGACAATAATATTAAACAGATAACACTTCCTGATGTTCTGCTGAATTATGTTACTTTGGTGATGAACCAGGTTACGGCTTCTTAGGCCATCTTCAGGTGACAACTGAACGTCTCAAATACAGACAAACTGATGTGCGACTTACTCTGATATTATTTACCGAGAATATACAAACGATACCAAAATTATGAAACATACAGTGTTTAGGTTAAAATGAACAGTCGAGATCGCAATAATATTTGCCTATTTACCAGTTTTGGCTTATGTCAAAACCATTTTACTCACGATAGTACACAGTGTACGACCGTGGTATCGCGAGAAATCCGAGGAGCCGCCAGCACCAACCATAGGGGGCCAAAAACACTAAAGATAGCTTTGACATAAGCCGAAACCGGTAAATAAACAAATATTATTGCGATCTCGACTGTTCATTTTAACTGCAACATAGCATCAGGTCGCTGCTCTCCATGGACAATGTGGTCTAAATTTAATGAAGCATATAAGTTTACAGCAAATTACTCAGGCAACAGTTGTGGAATGGAGGTTGCTGAAGTAAAAGCAATACTTGATTACCCGTCTCAGTGGTATAATGTATGTTATATACATTATTTGGGGGATGGTGATTCAGAAGTCTTCAAACATGTTATGGAAACCAAACCATATGGAAACAATGTTGAGATGTGGCACGTTCAGGAAAGAACGGGAACCAGACTTAGACGTATAAAGACGACAATGAAGGAAAAATGCTAAGTGATGGGAAAAAAATTGGATGGTAAAAATAGGCTGACCCATACTGCAATAGAATACATTCAGAACTGTTATGTTATAGCATTCAGACAAAATATAATTTATGTGCAAGCTATGAGCAAAGCTGTAAGGGAACTGTTTTTCCACATTGCCTCTACAAATGAAACTCCTAGTCACAAGTTATGTCCTCATGTTCAGAACAGGTAAGGGCAACAAGAGGGAATTACAGACATCACCACAGTTTACCAGCTGTTGTAATGGAGGAAACTGAATCAGTCTTGAGGGATCTGTCTGATGTAAATCTTCTGAAGAAATCTCTTCACGGGAGAACACAGAACACAAATTAAAGTGTGCACAATGCAGTACTGCATCGTCTCCCAAAAACACTGTTTGTGCGTGTTAATGCGCTTTTTTATATATGCATGAAGCTGTGGCATCATTTAACAAAGGTAGCATCACAAAATGCCATCCTGAGATACTAGGGAATTCTAATGGCTGTCAGATAGTGAGTTAAGCTATTAGACTTCTTCGTCGGACAGAAATAGTTAAATTGGACAAAAACAGGAATAAAATTTTTTATTTTGAAATAATTCAAAAACGGATGACAAAAACTTTCAGCTTACAATTGCAATAAATTATTTGTAATTATAAGGGGCAATCAAAAGTTTGAGCTTGAGGGCGTTGGTGCAGCGTATATGCAACGTAGAATGACTCCGATGTGGGTATGTAAGCACCGATATGTAGGTAAGGGATCAGTGTAGCGTTCGTGTCTTTCCAACGAGCGTGCAGTAAATGCACGTGAACTATGATGTTATTACCAAATGTGCCCCGTATAGGGTCAACGTCCGGTTATTCTTTTCTTGGATGCCGAAGGACACACTCCGTTAGTCAACTATTAGAAAATGAAAAATGTGTATGGGGCAGATGTCTGTCGAAATCATCCGTCGTGGAATGGTGTTCCATGAGGTGCTACTGCTTCGTGATAACGAACGTCCCGTTATCGCAAACGTAACGTTGAATATACTGTATGTGAAGTCAAGCGGGAGATACTCGATACACCAACCCTTTAAAGCTGATCTCTTGCTTGCTTATCGCGTCTCCAGTTTTTTGGAAAAAGTGGATGAGTTTTGTCGGACGGGGATGTGGAGCAGGCAGTCGGTGGGGTGATTGTCTCAATGCCCATGGTGATTCTTTCTGTTGCCTGATTGGCGTACCGATTCTGGACTGTATGACCTGCAAACGGAAACTTTTTCAAGGTCTTTTATTGAAATTAAGACGACAATACCACAAATAATGGATATGAACAATTATATGACACAGAATGCCAGCTTAATTTTAAATGAAGAAATTCAATTTCATTTTTGGTCTCTGTTAAATTAAGTAATATTTATTTTTTCAACAGTTTTTCAATGGATCTCCACTTAAAAAAATTGCTTCCACTTTATGTTAATGTAACTATTCCTACGTGACAAAAATTGTAATATTTCCTTTGTATAGGTAATACACGTTATAATGTTTGTATCTTTCGTATCTACTGTGTAAATAATATCTGTGTAAGACACACTTCATTGTATCTGGGTTTGCGACATTCAGCTGTCACCCGCCGATGACCTAAGAAACCGAAAGCCGAAAGTGAGCAAATAAAATATTTTTGCAGAATATTAGGAAATGTTTGCCAAACACGCAAGGAAACTTCATTTAATGTTAAGCTTCGCGATGTTAAATTGTATGTTATATAAAATACCCTTTCTCAGAATTTGTATTCGATAGAGAGTTAAAATTTATAAAAGTTTTTGCTCATATGTATCCTGTCAATGTTGAAACAATGATATTTTAAAATCTTGTTCGAAGACACCAATATAATTTTTTTCTATATGAGCTACAATTCTCAAAAGCATTCTTGAAATTATTGCCTGTAATTTTTTTTATTTTGCAAGTAATGGACATAATACTGTTTCAGTACACACACATTAGCTGTGCCATCACTCACAGAAAATGTGATAGTTCTATTTTCAGTAAAAGCTAAGAAAAAGTACATTAAAGGGAAAAATGAAACTTTCGGGAAATTGGCTTCGAAGTTAAAACAGGCCTGGTACATAGCTACAGTCTTCATCTTCATCTTCCAATGCATCCTAAAGTCTTTCCGCCGGCCGCTGTAGCCGGGCGGTTCTAGGCGCTTCAGTCCGGAACCACGCTGCTGCTACGGTCGCAGGTTCGAATCCTGCCTCGGGCATGGGTGTGTGTGATGTCCTTAGGTTAGTCAGGTTTAAGTAGTTCTATGTCTAGGGGACTGATGACCTCAGATGTTAAGTCCCATAGTGCTTCACGCCATTTGAACCATTTTTTAAGTCTTTTCACAGTGCCGCTTTTCATCTTCCATGATTTCTTTACTCAACATTTCAGAGAGTTCTCTGATTCTCGTATCCTAGCCTGATCTAAGGCCAACAGGGCACTCACTATCTGGCAGCTAACAGGATTTTCTAGTATCTCAGGAACATAGCATTTTGTGATTCTACCCTTGTTAAATGATGCCACAGCTTCAGGTATATCAAAATGAAGCGCATTAATAGCCACAAACACTGTTTTTGGGAGACGATGCCGTATTGCATTGTTCACACTTTCATTTGTGTTCCGCGTTGTTCCGTGAAGAAATTTCTTCAGGATGTTTACGTCTGACAGATCCCTGAAGACTGATTCAGTTTCCTCCATTATAGCAGTTGGTAAACTGTGGTGATGTCTGTAATTCTCTCTTGTTGCTTTTACCCTATAATATTTACATCAGCTGTTCTGATCATGAGGACACAACCTGTCACTAGCATGCAATGTGGAAAAACAGTGCCCATACAGCTTTGCTCATAGCTTGCACCTAATTTATGTTTTGTCTGATTGCTAGATCATAACAGTTCTGCACGTAGCATATTGTAGTATGAGTCAGCCTATTTTTACCATCGAATTTTTTTCCCATCAATTAGCATTTTTTCCTTCATTGACGTCTTTAGATGTCTAAGTCTGGTTCCCATTCTTTTCTCAACGTGCCCCACACACTTGAGCTCTGTATCTCAACATTGTTTCCATATGGTGTGGTTTGCATAACATGTCTGAAGGCTTCTGAATCAGCATCCCCCAAATAATGTAAATAACATATATTATGGCACTGAGAAGAGTGATCAAGTATTGCTTTTACTCCAGCAACGTCCATTCCACCACTGTTGCTTGAATAATTTGCTGTAAGCTTATCACCATGTTCGTTATTAAGTTTATTAGCACAGCGACAGTATTTTTACACAATACCCACGTCAATCGCCCTTCCAGTGCCAGCACTCTTAGCTGTTACAATGCCATTGTTGATGGTATGATCCCATTTCTGCCATGTACCAGCTGAAGCTACAGTGGGGACACGGGAATCTTCACTTTCTTTGACTGCTTCTTCTACATTTTCACGAATAGTTTTGTGGGCTGAATCCTCAACTGCAGAGCCTAATCCATAGTTGTAAACGAAAAATTTTGAAGGTGGTTGAGGAAGATTCATTACAACACACAGCATAGCTTATGCTGCTCTTCCTTCACCGTTAACTCGCAGCCCACACACTAATCTAATATTCACATTATAAGCTTTAGAGCTATTGATTTTCATTGAATGAGAACTCGAAAACTTTCAACTCTCATTACATTCAGTGCACATTAGTACAAACTTGGCAGCCAGACCGATATGGCGTTGAATATGTAGAGAAGCGTTTCCTTTATAACACTTTTTGGAATACGGATTCTGTTCAGGAACTTCAGAAAATTCACTGATGTCGATAACCTCAAAACCTTCCTTGACCTTTTCAAGCATTTTATACGTACTTCCAGCGTCTTTGAGCTTCCTGCTGGACGCGCTAGTAGCAGGAGAAGGTGTAAAACATTCGCTGTGGTTATCAGGATCGGCTGCGTTGGCACATCTTGATTCTTCCACTGTTGAAGTCATTGAAACAATGTTTCACTTTCTTCAGCCAATTAACTGGTTTTTTTCTTTGAACACTTTTCAACTAGCCCTTGCCACCTTTACACAAAAATACAAATAATACGAGAGTACTTTCTTCGTGTATTTACCCCATGTAAATAAACACTGAAGTCAGAGATATAAGCAGAAAACAATGAAGCGTCTTTTCCAAGCTGGCAGACAGCGAAGCTGCGAATATGTCACAAAATAAAAATTTATCACTGGCACCTAGCAGCCTTAAACTGACGAAGAAAGACTGACGGATCTCCAGTCGGCCAGGGAGAAAAATGAACGCACCACTTCGGAAAACTGTTAAATTAATATGGTTAGGATTGGAGTACAACAACGTCCAATACATCATTATAGGACAAAAAAATTTACTACTTTCATCGAAAATACTATTACATGTCCCTTCAAGAAGTGATGACAATAACTTTTCGGATTCATGGTTGCCAAGCTTTGAATATTTAGGGTAACAGTACTTAGAGTGACCCTCATAGCCACCACTTAGAAAATCTAACTTAATGGTGGTGTTCGTCCTTCATTACACATTCAACCTCCAGCGGCACAGATTTTTCTTAAAGATGGGTGAACAATGGGTGACAATGTTGTCTAAATGACAAGTCTGCATTTTCGCCGTCCAGAACAGTTTTGTTAAGGATGGGGAAGGAAATCAGCCACCCGTGTCAAAGGAACTGATGTGTCGGCAGCTGGGCCAACACCTTGTAGTTCGAGATGGCTGAAAATGCACGCTATACTAACGCAGACGGGCGTGAAGTACTGGAACAGGCTACGTAATTAATGCTATGAAAAAAAGTACGTAGCTGGATTAATACTTATCTTTAATCAATCATTGTGGTACATCGCTCTTGACGATACACAGGAGACTTTAATTACAATCACTGTAAGGCTAATGGCGCCTTGCTAGTTCGTAGCCATTAACTTAGCTGAAGGATATTCTGTCTCTCGGCTAATGAGAGAGAAAGGCTTCGTACATCTAGTCGCTAGCTAGTTCGTCCGTACAACTGGGACGAGTGCTTGTTCGTATCACGAGACCTGCCTTGTGGTGGCGCTAAGTCTGCGATCACACAGTGGCGACACGCGGGTCCGACATGTACTAAATGGACCGCGGCCGATTTAAACTACCACCTAGCAAGTGTGGTGTCTGGCGGTGACACCACAGGAACCATGCCGGAATTTTTCTGGAGCAATTGAGGGAAATCATAGGAAACGTAAATAAGATTGATTGGACTCGGGTTTGAACCATCTTCCTCCACAATGCGAATCCCGTGAGCTAACCATTGCACCACTTCGCTCGGAGAAAACGTAACGACTAACTAGGTGTTGATCAAGTGAATACACGGCTTGAGCAAAAATTTGATGGCCCAAAGAGGCAGCATATGTGACTGTGTTCTGTGCGGGATGAACTGAGGTGAGGGAAGTTGCGGGACCCTGTGGACGATGACCTTTCTCGTGTTCAAAACGACGTACAAGATGTTAAAAACTGATCGATGACGAATTTTCATTCTCTCCATACTTTCGTTTTTCAACAGGCCGTGCAACGACTGTTGTTAGTATACCTTTATGTAGCAGGAGTGATGCATTCAGCATGTATATATCTCTTATTTTACTTGCAGTTTGTTTCAGTGTTACATTACACCATCTGCTATGATACACCTGTGATCGTGTGTGTAGAGGGTGATCACCATTACACACATCATGTAGCGTACCAAAAAAATCGAATTCCTCCGATTGTTATGCACTGGTTTCAAAGCACCATAACCTCCACTTCTCTTCAGATATCCAGTTCTTTGCAGAGACATTGTCCGCTACTTCGTTATTCGTCATTCATATATATTAGACCACACTGAAAGCATGTACACCAACACACACATTGTTCACCACGTAGACTTCATTATTGTAATTTCGAGGTAGCACTTTCCGGGAAAAGTAGAACAACGTACTTCCTCCCATACACACACACACACATGGCGTCCGCAGCTCGTGGTCGTGCGGTAGCTTTCTCGCTTCCCGCGCCCGGGTTCCCGGATTCGATTCCCGGCGGGGTCAGGGATTTTCTCTGCCTCGTGATGACTGGGTGTTGTGTGCTGTCGTTAGGTTAGTTAGGTTTAAGTAGTTCTAAGTTCTAGGGGACTGATGACCATAGATGTTAAGTTCCATAGTGCTCAGAGACATTTGAACCATTTTGAACCACACACATGGCGTCATGACCACGAGGAGAAAAATCGAGAAATTAGAGTCAGTACAGAGGGTTACCGACAATCTTCTTCCCACGCGTCCTTCGCGAGTGGAACAGGGTATGAGGGATTAGTTAGTGGTACCCGGAGTATCCTCCGGTACATACCATTAGGTGGCTCGCGGAGTGTGGTATATACGTAAATATGTACAGTTACATCAGCTCAGGAAGAACTGTTGCAGCTTTAGTCAGCTTCAAATGCACAAGGCGAATTAACGCATCATACTCTATATTATCAGTCGACTGCGTCATTTTTTCACTCCACTGGAGTCGTGTCACAATTTCAGAAATGGTATTACTTGACTTTGTTTTTATTTCATGAGATAATTAAAGACTTATGACTACCTCTTGCAAGCAAGCACGAGACGAGAAACCATTGAAGCCATACTAAAGTTTTCTAATTTTTTAAAAATGTCGCTCCCCCGCTCGCACCGTTTTCACTTTCTCTCTGTCCCTCTCTGTCACACACACACACACACACACACACACACACACACACACACACACACACACATACACGCCACACACACACGCCACACACTCGCCACACACACACACGCCACACACTCGCACTTTCATGCAAGGACACCGTTGTCGGATGCCGGGCCTTCAAATGATGATCTACCAATGAGAACTTGACGACAGTCTCCCGGAGGCATTACTTTTTATAGAAATAAGCTGGAGGACTTCCCATCATGTATAAAAGCGAACCAGTCTCTTCCAGCTGTGTTAAGCCACGCGAATAATATCTCAGCTGCTGGGCTGACACACTGATTTGGTGAGCAAAATATACAGGAAACGTGACATGAGCCAACAATTAGATACTGGAGGAAGTCACTGACCACTTGATTATTGAACTTCAAGTAACTTAATTCCCTCACATGCTGTCTACGGCACGAATTATCGCGATTCTCTTTAAGAAATTAAATTGCAACAACAGAATTTGATACGGCACATGAAAGTATAGGTTCTGTTATAAGTATACAGCAAACTGATAGCAGATCAGGTTCTTCAACGGAACAGAATTACTGAGGATTGGAAGAAAGGAATTAGAGTCCCGATCTTCAAGAAAGGGGATAAAAGGAGATGTGAGAACTACAGAGGAATCACCCTGCTATGCCACTGTGGAAACATCTATGAAAAGATCCTGGAGAAGAGAATAAGAACCAGTATTGAAAGTAGACTGCAAGAGGAGCAGTATGGTTTCAGACCGGGAAGATCAACAACGGACCTCATATTTGCGGTAAGGCAACTGCAGGAAAGGCACTATGAGTACGGGAAGGACTTAATCATGGCCTTTTTAGATATTGAGAAGGCGTATGACAGTATCTGTAGGGACAAGCTCTGGGATGTGCTGAACGCAAAAGGGATAGATGAAGAGATAACACGAAAAGTCAGAAAAATGTATGAGGGAAGTGAGAGTTGTGTGAAAGTGGGGAGGGAACGTACTGCATGGTTCAAGCTGGAAAATGGGCTGCGACAGGGAAGTGCACTTTCGCCTTTATTGTTTATTATTGTTATGGATGAAATCCTACAGCAAGTACCAGATGCAATTGGAGATCATAAACTGAAAGCAGTGCTTTTTGCCGATGACCTGATGTTATGGGGAAATTGCGAGAAGGAGGTGCAAGAGCAGTTAGATGTATGGGAGGCAACGGCAGCACAATATGGAATGCATTTCTCTGCAAAGAAAAGTGAAATAATTGTCACAACAAGGAAGAAGAATAGGCCAAATGTGGATATAACTTGTGGAGGGGAAAAACTACAAGTGGCAGAGAACTTCAAGTACCTGGGAAGCATGATTGAAAGTAAGGGAAGAAACGCAATGGAAATAAATGAAAGGTGCAGAAAAGCAGGGCAGTTCTACAAATGCATTAGGGGGCTTATTTGGAGCAAGGTGGTGCCACAGAAATCCAAGGAAATTATATACCGAACCTACTTTGTCCCCATATTGGCATACGGAAGTGAGACATGGGTAATGCACAAAAGCGACAAAAGTAGAATACAGGCTAGTGAAATGAAGTTCCAGAGGAGCAGGTTGAGTGTAACAAGACGAGACAAATTGCGAAATGTGTATGTGAGGGAAAGACTAAAGGAGGAACCAGTACAGGACAGGATAGAAAAATCAAGACTGCAGTGGTATGGACACATGAAGAGAATGGATGAGGGAAGAATTCCAAAGAGGATGTTTGATCTGCAACTGGAGGGGAAGAGGCCCAGAGGAAGACCAAGAGATAGATGGTTGAAGGGAGTGAAGGAATGTGTGACGAGAAGAGGAGAGAACTGGACGAAGGTGGAAGAGGGGGAATGGTGGAATGACAGAACACGATGGAGAGGCTTGTGTTCCCGACAGACCCAGCCAGTGGCTGGAAACTGTCCAAGATGATGATGATGTGGTAAGATCTTATGGGACCGAACTGCTGAGGTCACCAGTCCCTAATCCTATACACTACTTAATCTAACTTAAGATAACTTACGCTAAGGACGACACACACACACACATGATCGAGGGAGCACACGAACCTCCGACGGAGGGAGCCGCGCGGACCCTGACAAGACGTCCTACACCGCACGACTACTCGCGGGGCAACGACGTAAGAAAGCGGTACGTGTGGAAGGAGACGAAGCAGGAAATGTTGAGGATACAAGTAATATTCGCCAGATAGCATTTCACGAAAGTGATGAAGTTGATTCTGAGTTCCGCAATTTGGAGCCAGGAGAGACAGATGTAGATCATAACTTGCAGGATTCAGAATTTGATACGGCACATGAAAGTATAGGTTCTGTTATTACAGCAAACTGATAGCAGATCAGGTTCTTCAACGGAAAGTATCTCAGTTACAGCACCAGCTCTAAATGCGATGTCAATGCCAGAGGTCGGGAATGATTTTATAATCTTACTCTTGGCCAAACTTGATGAGAAAGAGAAAGATAGAGAACGGATAAGGGGAGAGAAAGATCGAATTAATGGGAAGGAGAGAGAAGAGAAAGATAGACTTTTATTGGAATCGGTAAAGGAAACAACTAACTAGTGCGAAAAGGAACGTGAATAGAAAGAGCGAATTAGGGAGATAGAACGTGAAGAAAAGGAGCGTTTACGCGAACAGCAAAGGGAAGGAAAGGAGAAAGAAAGAGGCCGACCTCTTACTGAGGAATTAAATAAAGTACTTGATGCGCAAGATGAACATATCATTGAGCAGATCTCTGAGGAGATGAAAAAGATAAAGGTAGATGAAGTGGTCACTAATACACTGACTTACCTGCGAAAGTGAGCGCACTTGCGCACTTGACGTGAAACTTGAAAGCTTGAGCGAAGCTCACGAGTGCTTCGAAAAGAATGTTAAGAGCGTAAAGAAGGTAAACGATTTAACAGCGAACTTCGAATAGAAAGTAGAAACAGAGGTAGTTGCAGCTCTAAAGCGTTGAAGTATTAATCCATCAAATGACGAAAACGAACATGTCGAGTCTCTCCCACGCAACATGCGTGATTTGCAAATGCAGAGGACGGGGGTAGAGAATAATATAAATGTATGCGGTAACACGCTACAAAATGTTAGTCCTTATACCAGCCGTCAGTACGGCAAGATGCCAATTGAAAACATGCAGTATGAGAATGCTGGTAATAGCCCAGCTGTGACTCATAGCTCGTGCTGTGAAAATCATATTGTTGTGCTGCAGCAGTCAGCTGCCGCGGTACCAACATTGGCTCATTTAAAACATGAAGAGGCGTTATTGAAACACAGCCAGTTCGAAACTTTTTCTGATGAGAAAAAGACAACACATACTGTCATTTTTATTAAAAGTTTTCGGAATGTGTTACACAATTCGTAGAGTGAACGCCTAAAGGTGCCCTTTGTCGTTTCTTTCATAACGGGAGACGCCGTTCTCTGGGCAATGTAGACAGCGGATATTTGCGAAACTTTACCGAGTTTGAAAAGGTACTTTCAGGTAAATTTTGGTCGAGCTCGGCCCAAGAGCGCCTTTGTAAACAAGTTTACAAATCCGGAAGTATACAACTCACGTCAGGGAAATCTACGTAGGTATTTTGAATCATGTTTGAACAAGAGGCGTTACTGGGACTAACCGATGTCGGCAAGGGACGTTCTCAGAATTCTGGAAGATAAATTGCCAATATCGATTAGGGAAAAGTTATTCCAGACACCGATCTTGACATATTTATGGCTACAATCGATTCACTAGATTTGACTCAAGAGAATGCAAAACAGAATGTGTCACATGTGAATCCATCAAACGGTTATTCGAAAAATAAAGCATCGAATGGTAACAGCCCAAGAAGGAATGGAAATAGATGTAGTGATGATCAAGGGACGTGGCAACGTAACAGTCACGATAATAGTACGAATAACCAGGCAAATTATCACGGAAACGGAAATACCAATGGGAACTCGTCCCGTGGTAATAGAAACAGTAATTTTATCCGGAAGGGACGTCATGGCAATAACCAATTCCAACCCAAAAACATGCGTGGGAATAATAATGAAATGTCAGAAGGTAATAAACTTGAGCAACTGGCTAGGACACAACATTTCTGCACCAGTTAACTGGCAGGGTGGCAACAGTACAGATCGAAACCTTTCTGTAAAGTGTATAAATGTGATTTCCATGCCGTCGACGAGTCAAGTTCAGTCGTAGTTGCCTCAACAACCGGAGACACCACAGACATTCCAACCACAACATTAGAATGTAACAATAATAGAGGTCTCCAGAATGAGATTTTCACTCTGCAGCGGAGTGTGCGCTGATATGAAACTTCCTGGCAGATTAAAACTGTGTGCCCGACCGAGACCCGAACTCGGGACCTTTGCCTTTCGCGGGCAAGTGCTCTACCATCTGAGCTACCGAAGCACGACTCCCGCCCGGTACTCATAGCTTTACTTCTGCCAGTATCTCGTCTCCTACCTTCCAAACTTAACAGAAGCTCTCCTACGAACCTTGCAGAACTAGCACTCCTGAAAGAAAGGATATACCGGAGACGGCATAGCCACAGCCTGGGGGATGTTTCCAGAATGAGATTTTCACTCTGCAGCGGAGTGTGCGCTGCTATGAAACTTCCTGGCAGATGAAAACTGTGTGCCCGACCGAGACTCGAACTCGGGACCTTTGCCTTTCGCGGGCACGTGCTCTACCATCTGAGCTACCGAAGCACGACTCACGCCCGGAACTCACAGCTTCAATTCCGCCAGTATCTCGTCTCCTACCTTCCAAACTTTACAGAAGCTCTCCTGCGAACCTTTCAGAACTAGCACTCCTGAAAGAAAGGATATAACGGAGACATGGCTTAGCCACAGCTATATCCTTTCTTTCAGGAGTGCTAGTTCTGCAAGGTTCGCAGGAGAGCTTCTGTAAAGTTTGGAAGGTAGAAGACGAGATACTGGCAGAAGTAAAGCTGTGAGTACCGGGCGTGAGTCGTGCTTCGGTAGCTCAGATGGTAGAGCACTTGCCCGCGAAAGGCAAAAGTCCCGAGTTCGAGTCTCGGTCGGGCACACAGTTTTAATCTGCCAGGTAGTTTCAATAATAGAGGTGATTGACGAACTGAAAGCGGGAACATCCCTAACGTCAAACTCCTCTCGGACAATGTAAGCTCTACGCAGTCGGTCGTGGGAGCACAAAAGGGGGGGGGGGGGGGGCGAAATTACTACACCTGTCACTGTATCCATGCTTCGATACACTAAAGGCATAGCATTGTAAGGCGAACTGTGCGCTGACACACATAGATGTTCTCAGCAGAACCAAGAGTTAGTTCAGGCTGCATTTGTCGGCATGATTCACGATATTCCTCCCAATATTATTATAGATGCAGGTGCGAGTGTCTTGGTCATGGATTATAATTTATATATGAAAATCAATCAGTCATAGGTTGTCTAGTTTGCCAGTTCAAAATTGTAAGATTGATGGCGCAATGAGAGACCGCATGCAGAGGATTCAGCAGCAAGTGCAGGCCAAGATCACCGTAGGATGCCATTATATGCTCGTTGCTAATTGTAAAGAATCTCGTGGTTTCTCGCGTAACTGGCTGGGAAATTCTCCGGGAAAGGGATGCTATGATCGAGCTCTCTCATGCGCGCTGCTTATTGATGAACGATGTCAGAATGTCAAAACTGGAATTGATGACTACTACAGCCTTTCAATGACAGTATTGCTGGAGGCTGAAAGTGACCTATGATGCACCACAGCTTTTGCCCATCACAATAGAGTATACTGGGGAAGATTATCTTCGTATACAGTCTGACGGTGATGATTTGTCTGGAAATCGAGCAGAAGATTACTGAATCGTGCTATCTTGACACTCAGCAGCAACAACAACTCGCACAGTTGCTTAAAGGTTATACCGCTGTTTTCACTGCAAAACCTGGTAAAAGATATGGATACGTGTACGACATGACGGTAAACCCACACGAAACTAACTGTCGAGCCACTTACTTGATGTCGTGGAGTACGGCGGAGGCTGCCTAAGGAGATACAAAGAATGATGCAATGGGGGATACTTGAGACTTCTTTATAACCCTGTAGCAGCCCCTAGGTCGCGGTAACCAAGTCGAACCAAAGCATCCGACTGGTACTTGACGCCCGTAACGTTAATAAGATTATTTTACCTCTGCGAACACGACCGGAAAGTGTAGACTAACAAATACAAAAGGTTGACGGGGTTAGGTGTCTGACTTCGATCTTCGTGCAAGCTACTGGCAGGTCCTGTTATCAGAAAGATGTAGGAAATATACAGCCTTCATCTTTGCAGGACGATGCTGCCAGTTTAGAGTCTTACCCGTTGGGCTCGATGTAAGTGCAGGGGCATTTATAGCGGTTTTAGACACTGTATTCGGCCGGATCCTCTCGACAGAATCACATTGTATGTTGAAACTTATACGGAGAGTTCTGCGAAGATTTGCAGACGCGAGAGTGACAGCGAATCTGCGAAAATCAAAAATTGGACATGAAGAGCTTACGTTTTTGAGACATATCGTAATTTTCATAGGAGTTTTGCCGGATATGGGTAAACTTGATGCCGTCAGACATGTAGTGTATCCGAGCACCAAGAAACAACTGAAATCGTTCGTCAAGAAGACAGCTTTCTTTCGGAGTTTTGTTCCCGCACAGCTATTAAACAGTGATCCGTTGCTGGGGCTGCTGCGATAACGTGGTTTTCTTCATAGCAGTGTAAGATCGTATTTCGATGCATATTTTAACTTCATTTCGTTCGACAGGTGTTAGAGTTTAGCTAAGAATTTTAGATGACATTTCATCGAGTTCATTCCGTTCAATTGTAAATAGAATTAAATATACACACACGTCTGGTCCGACAGCACGAAGTTGCTTATGGGTGGAATGATGAAACTGTGGTCGTCGAGTGATACAGTACATTTCCTCGGAACAAAACACAACTATGGATTTACTCTATGGCGAGCAGTGTTACCAACTGGAACGAACTGTAGCACCGATTTATTATCCATGCGCATAGACACTCCCCACAGGTGCGTACGACGTATATGGAGATGAAAGTGTGCAGAACTTTACTGGGGTGTGCTACATTTGTGAGTACTAAACTGTGAGTGCTTGCAAGGAACCCGGAAATGTACGAAAACTGGACTGTGGCATGACTACAATTCTCCGTAGCTTGCACGACGCACTTCATGAAGCCTAAATGAAAAGCATGAACTCTTCTTTCCAGCAACAGAACCTAAGCCGCTAAGATTTTTAATGCCCGATATGTTGCTTTTTCATGTTTGCACGGTTGCCGTTATTGCGACAAACGAAGCGTGGCCAACCAGTCTGGACAAGAACGGCGCGAGCGGCAACAGCTGATCGTAAAGAGACGCGTCCCCACCACCGCCACCGACAGCGGCTGCGTGGAGTGGAAGTGGGGGGGGGGGGGGCTTCTCACCCCACGGTGCCATGATGCACCACTTCTGTACGCCGTACACCACCCCCTGTGCCAGACACCGCATCGCCACCAAGACGACGTTTCAGAATTAAACATTAATTGTATTATGTAAGTGTAAAGTCAACCGCAAGAAACTTCTCAATTTCTGTAAAAATTGTAAACACAAATCTCGTGATCAATGTAAATATTTTTGTTGACATTCCTATTTGGCCTGAC
The DNA here is from genome assembly GCF_021461385.2 of Schistocerca piceifrons. NCBI lineage: Eukaryota > Metazoa > Arthropoda > Insecta > Orthoptera > Acrididae > Schistocerca > Schistocerca piceifrons. The sequence continues at coordinate 60,173,047 of NC_060139.1, forward strand.
CTTCCAACACATTAACGTCTTTTGCATATTTGAATATTTGCTTGTTTCTTTTATGTTATCTGCAAAAATTAACTGATTTTCTGATTTTAAATACGCTGTGAACAGTCGCATAACCTTCGAAAATTTATTTGGCTGAAACGTGGTAAAGCTTGCGAAAATCCAGTCTGGAGCCTCCGGGCAGGTTTTTCCCATGTATTGTGGGGCCTGTAACTCAAATGGTGGAGCCATCACAGTAAATATCCTGGGCGTAGGAATACCAGACTGAAGACATGTAGCCAGTAATTAGTGCCAACTTAAATTTGTATTTCTTCATGAACTTTAAAGATTTTTTTAATGCAAATGAGGCATAAATAGAAAGCCGCATTAACTTTCAACATTACATGAGCTGTAAAAACTCATTCACTCAAATACTAGACGAACTTCAACGATTTTGCAAAGTCAATGGTGTACAAGCGATAAAGTGATTTTCGGTGAACTAAATAAGTGACGATGTTTATAACTGTAGTTAATAAACTGTTGCGCAAACAATTAAGTGGCAAGTGACAAGCTGTACCGATGTAAGCACTTTTCATAATACCGGAGAGTAATTATGCACACTGCTTCCAATGTACTGCTTGCCTCCTGGAGCAGACACTTGTGCGATAAGCTTTCGTGGAAGCGAACTTTATTTACCACGACAAACTTCGTTACGAGTTATAGTGTCAGAAACTGACAATGACGAACTTTCTTTACAAAAATATTACGACAAATATTACTTAAATGTGTCACGACATACAAAGAACTGTTATATGGGAAACTAATATCTATGATCATTATCATTCTCAGAACAAATACTGTGATGATATTTTTGTTCTCATTTCTTCCTCCTCTTTGTGTCCTGGTGTATTTTGATCGAGCTGGAGGCAAGACATGATTGCTGTAAGTGTAATTTGGTAATTTCAAGCAATAGATGAAATTTTACCTAATTCTATACTCTCTTATTGTAGTATTTGCTAACCCCATGACCCTACGTTTTAAGGAGCGTCTGTGAATATTTTAAATAACGCTCGAAAGGCGTAGATGCGGTTTATATTGTTGTGAGCCACCTTAAGACCGATAACGTTATTTTGCTATAATTTTGAACTGATTAATAATATTCAACTCAGACTTGTAGAATCTGTGGCAAAGAAGGTATTTTATCAATACTTAAGGAAACCAAATATTTATCGAAAGAAGTTTCAATATTACAGGATAGTACATACAGTAGTTCGTGCTAGGAATTACCCCATGATAGCTGGATATTTTATTCATCGCCATCTTGGACAGTTTCCAGCCGCAGGCCAAATCTGTTTGGAACATAAGCCTCTCCATCGTATTCTGTCTTGCCACCATCTCTCCGTCTTCACCTTGGTCCAGTCTTCTCCTTTCTTCTGGACGCATTCCTCCACTCCTTTCAGCCATCTGTCTCTCTATCTTCCTCTTGACCTCTTTCCTTACACAGTTTCATCTCATGTATACTCCTGGGTATCCTCTTCTCCTCCATTCGCTTAATACGCCCATACCATCTCAGCCTCGATATCTCTATCTCCTCCTGTGATGGTTCCACCTTCATTAACTCTCTGATGCTTGCATTCCTTAACCTGTTTATCTTCTTCATTACAGTACTGTTCCTCAAGAATTTCATCTTACTAGGTTATACTTTGATTTTCTCTCTTCCTTTCGTAACCTAGGTTTCGGATGCGTATTTCAGGATCGTGACATAGTATGACCCTTTTACCGCTCTGGGGTAAATACTTGCTCAATATCAGGCTTCTGACACTCTTCCGAAATGCTTCTACTTTTCTCCCCCGCTCGTTTATTTCTCTGTCGTTTTTTCCATCTGCCTTTATCAGGCTTTGTAGGTGCTTGAAACTCTCCACTCTCCTTAATCGTTCCCCACCAACTGTTATTCCAATTGTTCCTTTCTCCTTCGTTCTTGTTGTGGTAAACATTTCACTCTTACTTATACTAAATTTCATCCAAGATTCTTGTTCTGTTCTTCCCCAATACGTCCCACTGCTCTTGTACTTCCTCCTCCTTATTCCCCCAAATCGTCAGATCATATGAAACACCATAGCTTCCATCTTTCCTTCACCAATTACATGTGCTACTGCACTCGGTATAAATCATCCATCATCATGGTGAAAGTGCGCTTCCCTGAAGCATGCCAGTCTTCTGTTCAATCCAAGCTAATCTCTCTCCTCCCATTGGATATATTATTAATGAACTGTGCTTGGTATTTAATAAAAAATAGCCCTGAGAGGTTACTAGCCGCATTCTTTAGCTCTGCCCACCACAGACAGTTTAGTAACGTATAGTTAAAGTTTGTGCGTGTAGATGAGATGTAATTCTGATAAAGCAGATGTACAGTGTGAGTTAAGGAGCATTTCGCTCTCATTTAAGTATATGGCCGAAAGAGTCAGCCTACAGGAATTGTGAAACGAACCCTGTCGTCGTGGACCGTCTGCCACGAAGGGCGCAGACTCACCACGAAATGGGCAAAGTCACAGGCGTCTATTGTCTATTGAGGCCTAAGCGCTGGAGTGTGCGAGTGAGACAGACGAGAACCTACGTCATAGGGAAACCCAGTAGCAGGCTTTTGTAGCCCAGGAGACGTACCAGTGTTATATATGGAGGACCTAAGATCGGCATAAGGGGCAACATTCATAAAAACTATTTAATTCTGTAGTAGTGCAGCGAATGAAGCCACAGTAATTTTAATCAGCCATCCTCTGTAAATTTTCATGGTGATCCCAATAAAACTTGAATATTGATCATATCTATAATAGTTTAGGATTTACTGTTAAAGTGAAAATAACAAGTTTTGTAAAAAAGTCCTGAATGCTAAAATCTGAACGCTTTAGTCGATCTTAACGATCAACATTTTATATAGCAGTGCATCATTAAAATGACAAACGTTGCAAATATCAATTCTGTAACTATATTTGTTTAAAAGATATAGTAAATTTAAATTATCAATATTTTCCGTTAATCATCAGATCATCATTTCCTCCACACAAAGCACATTGAACCTTATTGAATCATTAGGTAATAGAATGTTGTTGTTGTTGTCGTCTTTAGTCCTGAGACTTGTTTGATGCAGCTCTCCGTGCTACTCTATCCTGTGCAAGCCTCTTCATCTCCCAATACCTACTGCAGCCTACATCCTTCTGAATCTGCTTAGTGTATTCATCTCTTGGTCTCCGTCTACGATTTTTACCCTCCACGCTGCCCTCCAGTACTAAATTGGTGATCGATTGATGCCTCAGAACATGTCCTACCAACCGATCCCTTCTTCTAGTCAAGTTGTGCCACAAATTTCTCTTCTCCCCAATTCTATTCAATACCTCCTCATTAGTTATGTGATCTACCCATCTAATCTTCAGCATTCTTCTGTAGCACCACATTTCGTAATCTCTTCTTGTCCAAACTATTTATCTTCCATGTTTCATTTCCATACATGGCTACACTCCATACAAATACTTTCAGAAACTACTTCCTGACACGTAAATCTATACTCGATCTTAACAAATTTCTCTTCCGCAGAAACGCTTTCCTTGCCATAGCCAGTCTACATTTTATATTCCCCTCTGCTTCAACCATCATCAGTTATTTTGCCACCCAATCAGCAAAACTCCTTTACTATTTTAAGTGTCTCATTTTGTAATCTAATTCCCTCAGCATCACCCGAGTTAACTCGACTACATTCCATTATCCTCGTTTTGCTTTTGTTAATGTTCATCTTACATCCTCGTTTCAAGGCACTGTCCATTCCGTTCAGCTGTTCTTCCACGTCCTTTGCTGTCTCTGTCAGAATTACAAAGTCATCGGCGAACCTTAAAGTTTTTATTTCTTCTCCATGGATTTTAATACCTACTCCGAATTTTTCTTTTGTTTCCTTTACTGCATGCTCAATATACAGATTGAATAACATCGGGGAGAGGCTACAACTCTGTCTCACTCCCTTCCCAACCACTGCTTCCCTTTCGTGCCCCTCGACTCTTATAACTGCCATCTGGTTTCCGTTAAAATTGTAAATAGCCTTTTGCTCCCTGTATTTTACCCTTGCCATCTTTAGAATTTGAAAGGAGAGTGTTCCAGTCAACATATAGAATATTTGTTGTAAAATTTAGTGAATAATAGTTACTTTTGCTATTTATTTATTTATCAGAATGCACATTGGTGCAAGGGTATTGGTTGTGACATTCAAAGTTGAGAAGGAAATTGTATTGGTTTTATGTAAAAGAATTTAACGTTTATTGGGTAATGGATATTATTGTTACTTTATTTATAACGTGAAAGTGGTCAATCTTTGATTATTTAAATGTGTCAGAATCTAAAGTAATATAGAATGAGCTGTAGCAAATCAGATGGACGGTTTCAGGAAAGGAAACTGCGCTAGTCAGTATACAGTTCGGATGGAGACGCGAAAGCGGACAGTGGGTCTTTAGGCAGCTACGAAGTGAAACTACTTAGAAAATTTCGCGTTGTGTGGTATGGCGGGACTTAGTCACTCAGAGGTGAGCAGCCACGCGCTTGAAGTGAGCTCTTAACTTCTCATGTAAATATCTAGGTGGAGTATTGCCTTTCCCGGTGAGATTGCGAATGAGCGAGCTGTGCCAAATGGATATGCGCCCTAGTGTAATAGTAATTCTAAATACGACCACTCTCGCTATTAGTTTGCTTTATGGATAGATATTGTTCTAACTAAATCGGCACCGTGTGGCCTGCATCATTTATTGGTCGTTAATTTAGTTCGCGATATTATTATATGTTATATTAACTGTGTATTTCGCAAACTTCCCGTCAGCCAGACAATTTAACCAAAGGTTCACAAGTGTCTAATTTAGGGCGTGTAATGCGACACGTGCGGTTCAACCCCTAGGCGATTTTGAGCCAAGACAAATCGACGAAGAAGAACCGCATGTGAGCCCGAACAACTGTGGGGTGTCAGCTCGCAACAGTTAACAGAATTTTACCACCAAACAGAACTGCTATTACGTAAGTGCATGCTGTTTCAGTTTAAAATAAGTTTCAGAGTTAAAGCTAACTACTTGCATATTAATGCATTCGAGAGTCTAGCAGATTGTTTTCTCTGTATATTTCCAAAGTTTCACGTAACGTATTACGCAAACAATGTTAAACTAGGCGTACATCAGAAGATTTGCTGAATACGAACAAGCTTTATCGGATTCATACGACACATTTCATAGTGTGCATGCCTTTACATTACGTTAATATAATAACACGATTCATACAGACAGATATTCTACATGGCTCGACACGGTACGCACCACAACACTAGCTGACTACGCCATAGACGGTAGGTGTGTTTTAATGACGCATGGGTTACATACACAGTTACGTTTGTGTCAGCTCCCCATTTTATATGGCTTTACGATGGATGGGCTACAAATCCAACTACTTTTATTACTTCTAGATTTTTAGTGCTAGTTTACTTTACTGCGTAGTCGTACAAGATAGGACCATGCCCTTTCCTCTACTTATTTCTAATATGTTGTTTTTTTCCGACAACCTGATGATGCCGTAAAAGGGTGAAACACATTATTGATATTAAATTACATTTCAGCCAAGGATGTTTTTATTCTGAAATAATTCAAAATCGGTTGCTGTACCACCCTGTCATAATTGAATGCCCAAATTTTTCTATGTTAAAAAATGTATTGTTGATGTTGGGTATACTGTGAGAGGATGAAATAAGTGCACAGGGCAGTAGTAAATGGAGGGTGGCATATATTCTTCGGGGACTGATATTAGGGAATAGAAGGGCGAGGAACAAAGTAGTTTGTGCTGAACAAAGGGGAAGTGCCTCGTGGAACTAGAACGGAGGTATAGTATGTGGAACGTTTCTGGAAGGAAAATCAATTGGCATTACGTTTGGTGCGGCCGCCGCTGCAAATTCTTGGACCCTGAGTAACGTGGGTCAGGATGATTAGACGGAGAGCTGGCCAACTTGGGGTGAAGCTCCTGTCGCCAGGGGTGCTCATCCCTTGCCGGTAATTAGCCGGCCGTTTGATGTTGGTAGGGATCGTCCTCCACGTTCCGCCACTCAGACGATTTAGGCTTCCTCATTGAGCCCTTTAGGATGATGTTACGGCTGCGTGCAGAGTTCACATCATCAGTGTGGGAAACATTTGAGCCTCACTCAAAAGGCCGTTATCTAACCTATATCTTCTTATCCCGTACCATCTCATTTTGTGTATATAAATGTTATATCACAGTTGGTAGCTACGGAAGACCAAGGGATTGTACACGGTAATACAAGCAAAAACCAGTAAACGAGCCGTTTATGAGGTATTGCTGAATATACAGTAACAAGCCATCAGTGACGTCACTATGAAATATTATCGGAGTTAGTACAACTGCACTTTAACGTAAACTTTTCGATTAACTCCTCATTTGACTGGTCTCAAGTTTCAATTATGGCTTACCTTAACAAGGCAGATGTAATTTTCTGTACATTTGTATTTGTTATAGGTGTTGTTCTCGTATCGAGATGCAATGTTGCACTTGTCTCGAAAAGGAATTACGAATTCTTTCGAACACGCCCCAGATCATGTCTAAAAGTTTGACAAGAATGTAGAGGTCAGTGCTGCAGTCCTTCAACTGTATAACTGTATAACAGGGAATGGTGCACACTTCACCTTTGAGATGATTCCAGACAGAAACATTCAGAGAATTGAGTTCAGGTGATCCACTTCTTCGTCCATATTGGTTCGTGAGATTTCGTCCTACATCAGCAGCAAAATGTGCTGATGTATTTCATGCACGTACCATATTCCCAACTATGAGCCACAAATTGAATTGAAGTCCTAATTGATGGGTACTTGATTGAAAATTTTACATTTCAAATAAATTGGCTCTAACTAGGAAAATATTGCATCCTGGTGAGCCCAAGTTAAATCGAAAACTCCTAATTATACTATTCTATAGTTCCACCCAAGTCTGTTCATTGTGATACGTTGATGAAATCTTCTCGGGTTATCAGCCGAGGCGTGGTCCCATGTTGTAGCATGGTTTTCACGATATTCTCCACTCATGCTCAAGCGCAGTGTCACGTTCACGTCCTGTTTGTTCCTTTACAGCCGCTGGAGACCAGACTCATCTCCTGAAAGTCCAACTGGTGGTCGAGTCACGTTTCTCTGGATGACATGATGGTGGAGGGACACCCGGCAGGAAGCAAGAGGGTCCGGGCTTCAAGTCCTGGTGCCTTCCGCCAGCTGTCCACGCCACTTTCACATCAGAGCGTTCCTGAGGTACTTTTGTTAACGTCACATCTCACGTAGCGCTCAGCTAGAAACGTCTGTCTCATTTGACAAATTCGTCATATACTCGTAATTCCACTGCCTCTTTGGTGTCCGAATCCCAAAATCTGTTGGCACTGTTAGTACCTTTGCCTGTTCGAAAACAAATATGTATCTCGTTGATGTTGTGCTCTGCTACTGTAGACTATGGTGAAAGGTGTCACGTCGAAGCTGAATAGGTGATCACCCTTGTTCAGATTCAAATCTTCAGCACCTTTACAAACTCTGTCGAGCTCTTAATTTTTGTGAACAGTGACTCAAGATAGGTTTTAGTAGATGTGCCAGGTGTTTAAATCTGCTATACGTTCGCGAATTTCTAGTGCTACTATCGGACAAAGTGGCACTCCCCCTGTGTGTATTTTTGGGATGCTGTAAATCAGCATTCTCACCTTGTCCTTGTCCAGTCCTCAGTTTTTGAGAAGTGAGCTGGTCTTCCTTGTCACAGATGGTGTAAAATCCTTCTTCTCTTCCTTGTATACCTGTACTATTCGTATTTACCGCTAGAAGATTCCGCGGTACAACTACAAAGACATTTCCGAGATGACACAATGAAACATTTTCGACAGTTCGACAGGTGCTTCTAGTGTGGTGGAAAGTTGGCCATGGGATCCTATCTAGTGGCAAGCGTCGCTAACCTGTATGTGGAACAATTCGAGTAAACAGCTGTTGAAACCGTGCGCATGGAAAACAATCGTGAAGGGTGAAGAAAACATACAAGATTCCTTGTGCCACCTTAACAGCTTACATGACGAGGTCAGAATCCCATTTGTTCCGCCTCCATGGTGAATCTGACCTACATTCCAGGACATACTAATGAAGAAGAACCCTGATAGTAGGCTGGGACAAAATGGCTCTGAGCACTATGGGACTTCACTTCTGAGGTCATCAGTCCCCTAGAACTTGGAACTACTTAGACCTAACTAACCTAAGGACATCACACACACCCATGCCCGAGGCAGGATTCGAACCTGTGACCGTAGCAGTCACGCGGTTCCACACTGAAGCACCTAGAACCGCCCGGCCACTCCGGCCGGCTGCTGGGACATTTTGTCCACAAAAAGAAGATATACACGGACCTATGTCAAAAGCAGAATAGCTGCCACTGTTCAGCCCAATGCAAATCTGTGACCCCACTGAATGCGAGCCATTTGAGACGAGGAAAATCTGCCTGGCGACTTGCAAGATCTTCGTGAAATTTTCACACAATCAATCGCTGTTTTAAAATTTTACTATTTTCTTTGTCGTTCACGGAATTAAGTCACAGATATCCGGTATGCCCTTCTTAATTTCGGATACTTGCTGGCATTTCTGTATAGCACTGAATGGCAGGTCAAAATGTGGAATGTCTGTCCCTGTGTGGATAGCGCCACTTCTACCGTTAGGTACCCTAGTGGTGTATGGTCGTTGGTTAGGTTTAGTACTGACGTCAGTTTCTCAGATTGTACGTCTCAGCGGGTGTTTGTTAAGATACTTCAGGTAACATCAATATATATACAGGATGAGTCACCTACCATTACCGCTGGATATATTTCGTAAACCACATCAAATAATGACGAATCGATTCCACAGACCGAACGTGAGGAGAGGGGCTAGTGTAATTGGTTAATACAAACCATAAAAAAATGCACGGAAGTATGTTTCTTAACACAAACCCCGTTAGTTTTGTTAGCATATCTGAAAATATAAACAAATACGTAATCAGTGCCGTTTGTTGCATTGTAAAATGTTAATTACATCCGGAGATATTGTAACCTAAAGTTGACGCTTGAGTACCACTCCTCCGCTGTTCGATCGTGTGTATCGGAGAGCACCGAATTACGTAGGGATCCAAAGGGAACGGTGATTGACCTTAGGTACAGAAGAGACTGGAACAGCACATTACGTCCACATGCAAACACCTTTTTATTGGTCTTTTTCACTGACGCACATGTACATTACCATGAGGGGTGAGGTACACGTTCGACGGGCGTTTCATAGGACGTGGAGGACACATAAATTGGCCAGCCCGTTCTCCTGATCTTACACCTCTGGACTTCTTTCTGTGGGGTACGTTAAAGGAGAATGTGTACCGTGATGTGCCTTCAACCCCAGAGGATATGAAACAACGTATTGTGGCAGCCTGCGGCGACATTACACCAGACGTACTGCGGCGTGTACGACATTCATTACGCCAGAGATTGCAATTGTGTGCAGCAAATGATGGCCACCACATTGAACATCTATTGGCCTGACATGTCGGGACACACTCTATTCCACTCCGTAATTGAAAACGGAAATTACGTATTTACGTTTACCTCACCCCTCATGGTAATGTACATGTGCGTCAGTGAAAAAGACCAACAAAAAGGTGTTAGCATGTGGACGTAATGTGCTATTCCAGTCTCTTCTGTACCTAAGGTCCATCACCGTTCCCTTTGGATCCCTACGTAATTCGTTGCTCTCCGATACTCACGATCGAACAGCGGAGGAGTGGTACTCAAGCGTCAACTTTAGGTTACAATATCTCCGGATGTAATTAACATTTTACAACGCAACAAACGGCACTGATTACGTATTTGTTTATATGTTCATATGTGCTAACAAAACTAACTGGATTCCATTTTAAAAAACGTAGGTTTGCTTTAAAAAACATACTTCCGTGCATTTTTTTATGGTTTGTATTAACCAATTACACTAGCCCCTCTCCTGACGTTCGGTCTGTGGAATCGATTCGTCAGTATTTGAGGTGGTTTACGAAATATATCCAGCGGTAACGTTAGGTGACTCACCCTTTATATATATATATATATATATATATATATATATATATATATATATATATAAACGCTTATGATTGATTTTATAAAACAGAGGGACACTGGATGTTTGAGAACAGTCATCAAGAAGTAATAGTTGAGGATGATAAGGTTCAGTCTGTGTGTAGTTGTCGTCTCAGTCAGAACGAGATACTAATGTTTATTTTACACAATTAGTCATAAAGAAATTACGAGACCATGAAGGTGGCATGTAACATCTCCAAACTACCGATATGTGTATCACACGCTCGGTTAGGCAAATAATTAGAATTTCACCGAATCTACGCAGAGTAAGTAGGGGAATTATCATCTGTGTTCTGTCTATAAGGAAATATAACGTAGCTTATTTCTCATTCAGAAACTACGTTTGAATGTTGTTTCTTGGTGAAAATCGCCTGGAGGAATTCTACAGCTGCAGCATCGTGCTAAACCGATGCTGTGATTGTTGCGCTGATACGCTTCTATTTACATTTGTTAGGTAGTTCGGATCCCATGACTTCCATGCAGGATCCAGACAACTCAATCTGACAAGCGTATAGGAGGACATGTATTGTTCGCCTGACTGTACAGAATGGCACAGCTCTGAGACAAACCGAGGGGGCAGGGCGAGGGGTTGGGGGTGGGGGAAGGTATGAGACTGCGTGTCACCTCCCCATGACCTACATCTATCTCTTAAAAAAGAGAGAGAAAGAGAGATACTTTGCAACCTAGCCGTCACTCTTAACTATGTCGTAAATTTTATTGCTGTTTGTATTATAATACATTAAGAAAATACCAAGAGACTTTGGAGACGGCATGGTGATACAAAATTTCTTTAAGCTCAGACCCCACCCCCGACCAAAATCCTGGCGTCAACTCTGGACTATAAACGCACACAAGAGGCAGGAAATTTTCTAGTCAGCAGCAAGAAGAGTTTCCACACAGACAAACTGAAGACCATCGGCCAACACCTGAGTGTAATAAATGAATTTTAAGTTAGCATCAGCGTTCATTTTTCCGGTTGCGGACGACTGTTCAGTGGGAACTGATAATTCTGTTTAGGAATTCGGAGTAACATCTAACAGATTTGAGAAAATTATTTATAAACCCTGGCAATCCTACTGCCATTGAATTAGTAAGTGTTTACGAAGTTACCTGATGAACGGGTACTTTAAAAAGGGTAATAATTACATTATGAAGTGCAGTGGAAGAACATATGTATTGAAGGCAGTAGGCAATGTAATATTCTAACCAGAAGACAGAAGTATTCTCATTGAGGTAAAAATAACATTAAGTAGCAGAACTATATGTAAGGGCATTTTTTATAAGGAGATTTGTATTCATGAACCCGCCAGGTTAGCCGAGAGCGCTAATGCGCTACTTCCTGGACTCGGGTGCGAACACCGGCCCAGGATCGAATCCGCCTGGCGGGTTAACGACGAGGGCCGGTGTACTTGCCAGCGTGGATGTGGTTTTTAGGCGGTTTTCCACATCCCACTAAGTGAATACTGGGCTTGTCCTCACGTCTCACATCAGTTACACGACTCGCAGACGTTTGAAAAACGTTTCCAGTATTTCAAGGTTTACATTAGACACAGACAGCTGGTGTAGACTAATTCCATCCTGGGGGGGTATGGGATGGCAGCAGGAAGGGAATCCAGGCACCACTTAAAATTACCCATTCCAAATCTGCACTTAACCCCGCTGGCCCTGCCCTCGATGCAGGACAAAGGCAGTAGCGAAAGAAGAAGAATTTGTGTTAGTAAATTTGGTAGCCTTTCTTAGAATACCTCTCAGGAAACAGTTGGGAGTATAGAAAAAGGCATAAAGGTGAATAGAGTTTTAATCTACAACATTCACTGTACTAACGATACGGTATTGATAGTTGATAATTTAAATGATCTTGAACAACTTGTCAACATAGCAGGAGTTGTAGCAGTAGTTTCGGTCTGAATATCAACACCAAGAAGACGTATTTTATGATTGTCACACTACACTTCGACTATTTTACAGACGTAAGTCTACGATTCGGAGACTCCTTAATACAAAGGGAAGACAAGTTTTTGCCTCGTGATGACAGGGTGTTGTGTGATGTCCTTATGTTAGTTAGGTTTAAGTAGTTCTAAATTCTAGGGGACTGATGACCATAGATGTTAAGTCCCATAGTGCTCAGAGCCATTTGAATTTTTTTGAAGACAAGTTTAAGCCCTAGGAACGTGATTCTGTGAAAACCAGAGGCAGACATGAATCTAAAAGGTCATATAGCCAACGCTCCTAATACTTCAACAGAACTCAAGGGGATCCCCTCAAGTACAGACAAAAATCTAGTTCGATTTGTAAGATATAGTCTGTACTTCTATACAGTTGTCAAGGATGGCCAACAGCGAAGAAAAACGAGGCCTTTGATATGTGGAGACACCGCAGAATGCTTCAAATACCATGGGATCTAAGAATAACTAACATCAATGAATGGCGACGAATACACAAATAGCGAGAAATGTTGACAGCTTTGAAAGAAGGAAAATCACATACCTAGGATATTTCTTGTGGAATGTCAAATACAATTGTATTTCTACAGATCATAACACAATGGCATATCAAGCGTAAAGGAAGAAAAGGTCGAAGAAGAATATCTTCGTCGGATAACATAAAACAATGTACAAGAAGCGCAGATAAATCACTTCATATTGCGGCCCATAAAATAAAGCTGCGTCGTTTGATCGCCAACATCCATTAATGTATAGGCAGAAGAGGAAGAAGTCCCTTGTATATCAATTCGAGCTACATGAGTTTGGTCATTTAGAGACTCTGTGACTTATTCCACAGCCTGTTTTCAATCTGGCGTTAGAAGGATGAGGTGTTTAAGTTTAAATTCTAATTATTTGATAAAATAATCAGTTAACTGGTGTAACTGCATCTCATTTAAGCTGGAGATGAAAGACAAAAGAATAAGGAACTGCAACTCGCCGTCGTTTGATGATCAGTGTGGGAGGTAAGCAGACTACAACTACAACGCACACTGGATGGTGAAGTTCTAATTCCTCTACTCCATCTCAAACAGGATTGAAGTGCGAAGTGCATAGTACAGTTTGAAGATCATAGAGAAATAGTAATAGCAACAATTTTCCGATGATAGTGAAGCGGAATAAAGTGATATCCATATTTGTTTTATCGACATTATCGAATGTGAATAGGGGTCAAGTCACAAGTGCCAAACGCGCTGCCTTCCCTTTCGTGCACAGTTGAAAGTACTGAAAATGAGAGTTTAGTTTTGCTAATGCAGTATTTGTGAAGTTTCATACGGTACGAGCGCGAGCGTTGGGAGTGGAACTTGCTAGGGATTTTATTCGACATATCTCCATGTTATCATTCATTAATAACTATAGTATCGCCATATTACACTTGGTGGCAACAGCGATATTACTAACATCAACGATGACCCAATTTGATAGGAATTTACATTTGGTCACGTTGACCAATAAATTAAACAATCTTTGATCTCGCCAAACACAAAAATATGTTATAACTTAGGTTTCTATACCTTTCTTAAAAAAACGCTTCTGCACATATATTGAAACAACCATAAAATACATACAAAGTTACTTCAGAGATGTTGAATGTTTCTCGTGGCCCTAGTGCAACAAGCAATATAAACTTGAACACAGTCGAACAGTTACCTAAGCAATCACCTGGGCCCAAAAGTCAGAAAAACCGAAAGAGGATTCCTTTCATAGCTCAAGAAACATCAGATTTGCTTACATCACTTAAAGACATACGTAATGAACAAAATGGAAGCTGAACGTAATATTAATTAAAATGGGGGATGGATGAGGGAAATCTTGTCATCCTGAACAAATCCCTCACTTGTACAGTTACACTAACATATAAGTTTAGCAAGACACGAATCGAGAATAGAAGGCAGTACTAGACCGATGTAATATTTAACACAAAAATGAGCAAAAGGATACCGCTGACAACAACAGTGCCATAGCAGACGACACGAAAACTTAAAACAGTGGTCCCGGCGGAGGTTCGAATCCTCCTCCGCCGGAACACCATATCTCTAATACTCTACTGATTTATTTTGCTTTTGTTTTATTTAATGTTACATCGTTGAGCTTCTGTAAATGTTGTTTGATTGAATCGATAACACAAAATTGTATACTCCTTTCTTTGTAAAAACTTTGATGTCATGGTTTGATTCTATGCAGTGTAGTGTATCTCTCATTTAAATTCTTTGTCCCCATTGGAGGGAGACAAAACTTACTGTATATATTTGGAATTTGTTTAAATAATTTTGTTTAGAACTACCTATATGTGCAAATGATGTGTTTCGTTTAATATGTTTAGTTACTATTATATAAACTGCTGACCTTCACTTAGGATTCTTAATTAGTTTGTATGAAAAAGGTGTAGTGGTTCCCCTCCGGAACGGAACTGTGTAGCGCGCGCAAATTGTGGTTGGACTAGGTAGAAAATGTGGAACCAAGAGTGAGTCGGGGACGAGCTACCAAACTGTGGACTACCCATGTAAAAGATGTATATTGTGCTGTTTCCGAGAGAGGGTTTTCCTGCCGCCTACCAATGCCTCGGATGTATGAATAAATAGCTGGAACTATTCTGGAATTTGTATCTATCATCGCCACCAAGAAGGGACAGAGTCCAGCATTCTGCCTGCAAATCCACCTACCAACATCCAATTGCCACCACATTGCGCAATCACTGTCACGGAATACTATAGTAATGTACAGTGAAGGATCAGGTCATTGGATGTTTTAGTGTGCACAAATATAAGGTAACTTATAACTGAATTCATGTACCTACCTTGATTTTTTCCCTATCACAACACCTCTCAGGTTCCTTTCCATTTGAACTATGATTACCGAGTGTCCTAGTTTGTGGAAAAAATGAAAGCCTCAAAGTCAAATAGTTAATTACATAATGTTGGTTGATCTTTGGCAAGAAGGGAATATTCAGATTTACTGTGGATTTAGTGAAATTGTGGGAGGCAGTAAATGTAGTTTTGTGAAGTTTCAAAGTCACCTATTTAATCATTTGCTTGAAAGTAGAAGATTGTGGTAATAAAGATAATGTGCTGTTTCTTTAAAAATTAAAATTCTTGAAACTGGTGCTTATAAAGTTTTACTTAGTTAATGATCATAATGCTGCCTGTGGTAAATTTTAAAAGGTGAGTCAGTTTCTTGTAAACTTGTCAAAATTATGTCCCACTGCAGTAAAAGTCGTGAATTGCAGTTGTGAAAAGTTGGATGGTTGCTAAGCACTTGTTTCTTTTGGGTATTGAAAGTGCCTATGAATAGTGTAATAAGATCCACAGGTTATCCTTTACCACTATTTATGAAAACAATAATTTCTTTATTCAAAAGACAGTTAGAAGTAACCTGTTCGTGAATTCCATTTAACTTTCATTCTAAATAGAATAGTATTTAGTTGAGAGATATTTAACCTGCGACAAGATCATAATTTTGCAGTGAACTACATTTACAATTTTATGTCAGCTAGGAAAATGTGTGAAAAGTAATACTGAACCTATATCCAATTTATGATTCTACAGTGAATATTAAGAGTAATGTTATAAAACTTATTCGGTTTGAATAAGCCTTGAAAGTAGTAGTGTCTTTCGTCATCTGTTATATTTATGCAAATAGTTTGTCCTGCTCTGTCAGCTTCCAATCTTAACCGTGAACATATGAAGGTGTCAGAGTTCATTGCACTTGTGTGTGGCAAAATATAGGTTGTCTTATTCATACCTACTTTCTTAAACAAGAACGTTAATCTTTCTCTTGCTTAATTAGGCTGGCGACCGTTTTCCTTATTCTTTAAACGGTGTAGCTGGGTAAAATATTATTTGTTACTGTCTAAATATTTACGTAATTTTGACTTTCATTATAGGTACAACACGGTCAACATAACAAAATTCCCCTGTTGCTTTATACCATAATTGCTTTAACTATATAGTTTTTTTTCACGACCTGCCTCCTACTTTAAGGTTATGGTATAACAGTAGCATACAGTAGTGTTATAAGTTCCTTGAACGTGGTTCGATAGAGAGTTGAAAAGGAAAAAAATCTAAGGGCGAAAGATGACTTAAATAAGGGGAACGCGGAATGACTTCCGACCCTAACTCGTTTACAGTGTTTTAATTAAATAAAAAGTCACGTTCAAGGATGATATGCGAACAACTTTCGTTATGTCCGTTTTCACGTATCTGTCAAAAATAATCCTGTCGCCCACAATTTAAATTAACATTGACGTTAACTCCTTTTGTCAGAATATCTAATCGTAACTATTATGTGAAAGTTTATTCTAGTCAACGAATTAATTCCTTTCAGATACGCGCACGAACGGACAGCAGAACGGAACACAAACGACTTGTTTCAACAACCGAACAACGCAATGACGTTACATTACGACAATGTCGGCTCAATGAACATCACTTTGACTTTATCTTTTCTACTCTGCGTAATTGAATTATTCCTAATTACAATTTATTCAGCTATTTAACGAAAACATCTAACAAAAAATAAAATAAATTTATCCCAACGTAAAAGATTCGTTATAACTTCTAACGACTTGCAGAGTCCTTACCACGTGGAGCTACTGGAGGATGCCCGGAATAAATATGTCTGAAACGATAGTAGGAGGTATCCCGTAACTTTCGTCTCTTCACTGTGGCGCCAAACACAGTGGCGGCAAGAACAGTGGAACTAAAATTAGAGATGAACATCTCTTTGACTTTATCTTCTCTACTCTGCTTTATTTAACTATTCCTAATTACAATTAATTCAGCTATATAATGGACACATCTAACAAAAAATAAAATAAATTTATCCCAACGTAAAAGATCCGTCATAACTTCTAACGACTTGCTGAGTCCGTACCACGTGGAGCTACTGGAGGATGCCCGGAATAAATATGTCCGACACGATAGTAGGAGGTATCCCGTGGCTTTCGTCTCTTCGCTGTGGCGGCAAACACAGTGGCGGCAAGAACAGTGGAACTAAAATTAGAGATGAACATCTCTTTGACTTTATCTTCTCTACTCTGCTTAATTGAATTATTCCTATTTACGATTAATTCAGCTATTTAATGGAAACATCTAACAAAAAATAAAATAAATTTATCCCAATGTAAAAAATCCGTTATAACTTCTAACGACTTGTTGAGTCCGTACCACGTGGAGCTACTGGAGGATGCCCGGAATAAATATGTCCGACACGATAGTAGGAGGTATAGCGTGACTTTCGTCTCTTCACTGTGGCGGCGAACACAGTGGCGGCAAGAACAGCGGAACTAAAATTAGAGATGAACATCTCTTTGACTTTATCTTCTCTACTCTGCTTTATTGAATTATTCCTAATTACAATTAATTCAGCTATATAACGAAAACATCTAACAAAAAATAAAATAAATTTATCCCAACGTAAAAGATCCGCCATAACTTCTAACGACTTGTTGAGTCCGTACCACGTGGAGCTACTGGAGGATGCCCGGAATAAATATGTCCGACACGATGGTAGGAGGTATCCCGTGACTTTCGTCTCTTCGCTGTGGCGGCAAACACAGTGGCGGCAGGAACAGTGGAACTAAAATTACAGATGAACATCTCTTTGATTTTATCTTCTCTACTCTGCTTAATTGAATTATTCCTAATTACAATTAATTCAGCTATGTAACGAAAACATCTAACAAAAAATAAAATGAATTTATCCCAACGTAAAAGATCCGTCATAACTTCTAACGACTTGTTGAGTCCGTACCACGTGGAGCTGCTGGAGGATGCCCGGAATAAATATGTCCGACACGACAGTAGGAGGCATAGCGTGACTTTCGTCTCTTCACTGTGGCGGCAAACACAGTGGCGGCAAGAACAGTGGAGCTAAAATTAGAGATGAACATCTCTTTGACTTTATCTTCTCTACTCTGCTTAGTTGAATTATTCCTAATTACGATTAATTCAGCTATTTAATGGAAACATCTAACAAAAAATAAAATAAATTTATCCCAATGTAAAAGATCCGTCATAACTTCTAACGACTTGTTGAGTCCGTAGCACGTGGAGCTACTGGAGGATGCCCGGAATAAATATGTCCGACACGATAGTAGGAGGTATAGCGTGACTTTCGTCTCTTCACTGTGGCGGCAAACACAGTGGCGGCAAGAACAGCGGAACTAAAATTAGAGATGAACATCTCTTTGACTTTATCTTCTCTACTCTGCTTAATTGAATTATTCCTAATTACAATTTATTCAGCTATTTAACGAAAACATCTAACAAAAAATAAAATAAATTTACCCCAACGTAAAAGATCCATTACAACTTCCAGCGAATTGTTGAGTCCATACCACGTGGAGCTACTGGAGGATGCCCGGAATAAATATGTCCGACACGATAGTAGGAGGTATCCCGTGACTTTCATCTCTTCGCTGTGGCGGCAAACACATTGGCGGCAAGAACAGTGGAACTAAAATTAGAGATGAACATCTCTTTGACTTTATCTTCTCTACTCTGCTTAATTGAATTATTCTTAATTACAATTAATTCAGCTATTTAACGAAAACATCTAACAAAAAATAAAATAAATTTATCCCAACGTAAAAGATCCGTCATAACTTCTAACGACTTGATGAGTCCGTACCACGTGGAGCTGCTGGAGGATGCCCGGAATAAGTATGTCCGACACGACAGTAGGAGATATCCCGTGACTTTCGTCTCCTAAGTGTATCTAAAGCAAACACAGTGGCGGCAAGAACAGTGGAACTGAAATTAGAGATGTTCCGTTACCAGCCCTCCTTCCTCCCCCCGGTGTGGTGTGGTACGTACCATACCATGTGTTGTGAGTGGTGTCCTCGAGGATAATGACGCAGTCGGAGACGCTCCCCGGGATGAGACGGGCGCTCTCGTCGACGCTCCACGCGCTGGCGCTCATGCCACGGGAGGACACGGCGGCCGCCTGGAGCCGCGCCGCCCCCGGAGCCAGGTGCTGGCTGTGTCCTGGCGCCCGACTCCCGCCTCCCGCACACAGATTAGGCGCACTGCGCGCGGCCGCCCGGGCGACACACAAAGCGGCGCGGGAAGCCGTAGCACGGCCGCAAATCACAAAGAAGCCTGTTGCCGCGACCGCAACACGCCGACGCCGATAACACCGCCACAAAACATCCACGCGTGTCGTGGCCTCTACATTGTGTAAACGTACCACACTCATCTCGCTTGCCTTATGGGTGGCAATAACGGAAACTGCACTGCCGCCCCCTTGCAACACCAGAATGTGTAGTAAATAACGAAATTCCAAGAACTTTCTGGCATATTAAAACTGTGTGCCGGACCGAGACTCGAACTCGAGACCTTTGCCTTTCGCGGGCAAGTGCTCTACCAACTGAACTACCCAAGCAAGACTCACGCCCCGTCCTCACAGTTTTACTTCTGCCAGTACCTTGTCGCCTACCTTCCAACTGGGCGTGAGTCGTGGTTGGGTAGCTCAGTTGGTAGAGCACTTACCCGCGAAAGGCAAAGGTCCCGAGTTCGAGTCTCGGTCCGGCACACAGTTTTAATCTGCCAGGAAGTTTAATATCAGGGCACACTCCGCTGTACAGTGAAAATTTCATTCTAGGAACGAAATTCTATTTACTTTGTGACTGTGTTTGATCATCCGCGACACCCACATAGCACAGCGGTTCGTTGGCGCTATTCTGCTCCCCGTATTGTTTGACTGTCATGGCAAGACGTCCTCGGCTTACATTTCAGCAAGATAATGTCCGCCCTCACACGGCAAGAGTATCTACAGCTTGTCTTCCTGTTCGACAAACCCTACCTTGACCAGCAAGGTTGCCAGATCTGCATCTAAATGAGAACTTTTGGAACTTTATGGACAGGGCCCTATAACCAGCACGGTTTTTCGGCTATTTAACGCCCAAATTGAACAGAGGACATCCTACTACTCTGTTGTGTTGGCAGAAGAGACAATACCGTGTTACTAGAGGAGGCAGAAATGCACGCGTTTTTGCTCACGCAGGCTGGCGTGAGGAGGGAACAACTATACTGACGTGAGGTCTAAAACGTGACAAGAAATTAGAATTCAGAAAGCGGGCGTAATTAGTTTAACAGTTAACATTAATCCATTAATGATGAACGTCGCTCTTGACGGTACATGATTCACAATATTATCTGTTCACAATAGTAACTGAATATGGCGCCTTGCTGTGTCGTAGCAAATGACGTAGCCGAAGGCTATGCTAAACTGTCGTCTCGGCAAATGAGAGCGTATGTAGACAGTGAAGCATCGCTAGCAAAGTCGGCTGTACAACTGGGACGAGTGCTAGGGAGTCTCTCTAGAGTAGACCTGCCGTGTGTGTGGCGACACGCCGGTCCGACGTATACTAACGGACCGCGGCCGATTTAAAGGCTACCAACTAGCAAGTGTGGTATCTGGCGGTGACACCACAAACTCTATCAATCAATGTCAAGCAAAATTATTGCTTGCAAAGACCCAGAGGTGGACCAACGTCTTGTTGACTTCCTCTGTTTGTGAATCTCTTTCTTGAGATTAAATCGTACAATATACACTACCGGCCATTAAAATTGCTACACCACGAAGAAGACGTACTACAGACACGAAATTCAACCGACAGGAAGAAGATGCTGTGATGTGCAAATGATTAGCTTTTCAGAGCATTCACACAAAGTTGGCGAAACTTACAACGTGCTGACATGAGGAAAGTTTACAACCGATTTCTCATACACAAACAGCAGTTGACCGGCGTTGCCTGGTGAAACGTTGTTGTGATGCCTCGTGTAAGGAGGAGAAATGAGTACCGTCACGTTTCCGACTTCGATAAAGGTCGGATTGTAGCCTATCGCGATTGCGGTTTATCCTATCGCGACATTGCTGCTCGCGTTGGTCGAAATCCAATGACTGTTAGCACAATATGGAATCGGTGGGTTCAGGAGGGTAATACGGAACGCCGTGCTGCATCCCAAAGGCCTCGTGTCACAAGTAGTCGAGATGACAGGCATCTTATCCGCATGGCTGTAACGGATCGTGCAGCCACGTCTCGATCGCTGAGTCAACAGATGGGGACGTTTGCAAGACAACAACCATCTGCACGAACAGTTAGACGACGTTTGCAGCAGCATCGACTATCAGCTCGGAGACCATGGCTGCGGTTATCCTTGACGCTGCATCACACTGAGGACCACTCAACGGCGAATGGCAAAACGTCATTTTTTCGGATTAATCCAAGTTCTGTTTACAGCATCATGATGGTCGCATCCGTGTTTGGCGACATCGAGTGAACGCACATTGGAAGCGTGTATTCGTCATCGCCATACCTGCGTATCACCTGGCGAGATAGTATGGGGTGCCATTGGTTACACTTCTCGGTCACCTCTTGTTCGCACTGACGGCACTTTGAACAGTGGACGCTACATTTCAGTTGTGTTACGACCCGTGGCTCTACCCTTCATTCGATCCCTGCGAAACCCTACATTTCAGCAGGATAATGCACGACCGCATGTTGCAGTTCCTGTACGGGCCTTTCTGGATACAGAAAATGTTCGACTGCTGCCCTGGCCAGCACATTCTCCAGATCTCTCACCAATTGTAAACGCCTGGTCAATGGTGGCCGAGCAGCTGGCTCGTCACCATACGCCAGTCACTACTCTTGATGAACTGTGGTATCGTGTTGAAGCTGCATGGGCAGCTGTACCTGTACACGCTATCCAAGCTCTGCTTGACTCAACGCCCAGGCGTATGAAGACCGTTATTATGGCCAGAGGTGGTTGGTCTGGGTACTGATTTCTCAGGATCTATGCACCCAAATTGCGTGAAAATGTAATCACATGTCAGTTCTAGTATAATATATTTGTCCAATGAATACCCATTTATCATCTGCATTTCTTTATGGTGTGGCAATTTTAATGGCCAGTAGTGTATCTGAAAATGTAATCATTTGTATGTCTGTACATGTAAATCCCATCTATTTATTTCCTGAAACGTCACACACCTGAGAAAGTGTATATAATTTCCTAACCTCACACTCATTTCTTATATCTTACGTTACGCTTATCTTGCATAGTAACTCAAGCATTAACTCATTTTACGTGTGAGGCACCTTTGCGAAGCACTTTGACTACAGTGTTGTTCATTTCGTCACTGTGCGCGTCCAGTTTTTATAGACCGATCGTTGGAGATAGCTCCATACGAATCAGTCTAGAGTCGTTATATTCTTAAAACGTTGAGGCCACAACGATTCGATCACCAAACTAATCGCATAAGAAATGAATTGTCTCAATAGTCGTGTAACAAATGACGTCGTCCTGTTACAACAACAATTACGCTCACTAGCCTCAAGAAGCGAAGTGAACTGCGTAATGTTGTCTTGGGACGCAACACTGTGCACCGTAGTTTCAAAGAAAATAGGCCTCACTATGCAACAATGTAAAATCGCACATCACATTTCAGTTTTCTGAGAATGCCAGGTGTTTTCATGTAAGACATCCGTATTTTGGATTGACCAAATTATTACGTTTAGTCTGTTCACGCACTGCTAAGTGGACACCACGCTTCATCACTGAAGAAATACGGTCCACTTGTGCGATTCCACGAATGTCAGCAGGCGACAGAAATCAAATGCAGTACACTGCATATGGCGCATTTAGCCCCGCAAATTACAAAGAGGATGTGTACAAAATCTTAAGTTGTGCATCACTTTCTGAGCACAACAACTATGAAATCAGAATTTGGAGAAATATTCTCAGACTTTGCGAAGGCTCTCTGCACTGATCGTCTGCTGCATGCATTACGCAGTGCTGTTGATATCCTTGCACGTCTAATGTCTTCTTAAGAGAAATATGGGAAACACACTCCAACACGAGAAACATCTACACCCTGTAACACCATGTGTTCTGTACCACACTGTTGGCACTGCATTTGATGGCAGGCTATGTGGCCCAGGCATTCGCCAAACCCAAAAACGGCTATCGAATGATTCGATTTCACTGTCTAACGGCGTAACTCTACAGATCACCTCAACCGCCACTTAGCGCTGACTACAGAAATTTGTGGCTTATGAGGTGCTGCTTCCACAGTTTTAGTCCTCGCTCTGCACACTCCTCGTGCAAGATGGGCAACTGGTAGCACTTCGATCCTTACCAGTCACTCCTTGCCCTAATCTCAGGTAATTTTTTCGGCCACCATACGCAGGGCTCAATGGTTACTGCCCGTCAGTTCATATGTCTGCCTATTCGTGGTTTTGCTGTAACTGTTCAGTCAGGTTCTCACTTCCTAATCACATCACCAACAGTCAAGCTGGACAGCTCCAGAAATGGGCATAGCTCTTGCAACGTGTTCTACGAAGAAATCGAGTGTCTAGTTTCAAACGTAGATCTGTTACTTAGAGAAAATTCGATTAAGGAATAAATACACTACTGGCCATTAAAATTGCTACACCACGACGATAACGTGCTATAGACGCGAAATGTAACCGACACGAAGGAGATACTGTGATACGCAAATCATTAGCTTTTCAGAGCATTCAGAGAATGTTGGCGCCGGTGGTGACACCTACAACGTGCTGACAGGAGGAAAGTTTCCAACCGATTTCTCAGCATTTGACCGGCGTTGCCAGGTGAAACGTTATTGTGATGCCTCGTGTAAGGAGGAGAAATGCGTATCACCACGTTTCCGACTTTGATAAAGGTCGGATTATAGGCTATCGCGATTGCGGTTTATCGTATCGCGACATTGCTGCTCGCGTCGGTCGAGATCGAATGACTGTTAGCAGAAATGGAATCGGTGGGTTCTGGAGGGTAACACGGAACGCCGTGATGGATCCCATCGGCCTGATTTCTCAGGATCTATGCACCCAAACTCGGGGAAAATGTAATCACATGTCAGTTCTAGTATAATATATTTGTCCAATGAGTACCCGTTTTTCATCTGGATTTCTTCTTGGTGTAGCAACTTTAATGGCCAGTAGTGTATATTAGTAAGTGGTAGTTAGTATCACCAGTATTTTGATTAGACCTCTACAGAACGTTCTTGACTTCTAACCGTAAATAATGCATATTATACGGACAACATTGGATTATCTTTAGGCGTTACCGGAAAAAAAGTTCCGGTATTGCATTTGGAATGAAAGCAGGGGAAGTATACTGGCTTCATTTATACCACCTTTGTACTGAAAATAAAGATTTATATACTCGCTGTTACAGTTCTGTGGTATGCTACTTCCAACTGATTTTATCATCAATTTTTAGTACGAAGAATTTCACGCTATCTGCATTTTGCATCTCCTAGTCGTCATATTTTAGATGTTATACGTGGAGGTAACCTTCCAAGTCCTACACCGCATATAGTACGTTTTTTCAAAGTTTAGACAAAAAGAAATGGCTTGGAATATTTTATCAATGTCCATAAAAGTAGCAATAACCACTCTTTCTAAACCTTTGTCTTTTTATTTGCTGCATTGTTTGTTTCATATGCAAACAAATCAAACACTACGACACAGCACACTGCCGGGTCACCTGCTCGCGATTGCGTATAGGCCGGCGAAGCCGACCCATCCACTATATTGGAATCCAGCCGTTTTATTCTATGACATATTGCGTTTTATCGGTGTTTTGCTCTGACGGACAACGCATTTTGAGTACAAAGTTCCGAGCTTTTCAGCTCTAATGTTATAGTTATATGTTCATCTGAAGATGTGGCTTTTAGTGTTCAAATGTGTGTGAAATGTTATGGGACTTAACTGATAAGGTCATCAGTCTCTAATATTACGCACTACTTAACCTAAATTATCCTAAGGACAAACACAGACACCCATGTCCGAGGGAGGACTCGAACCTCCGCCGGGACCAACCGCACAGTCCATGAGTGAGATGTGGCTTTTAGTGCCACGAAATCTGTAGTGATAATAAAGGACTAAATACAGATGGAGCGGTTTTTTAATAGCCAAGATAAATTGGGTATTGCTACTGACAAAAGGGCATTAATACACACAAGAAAAATTTGCGGGCGTAAGATGGTACCTTGTGCGTTACCACATGTAATAAGTTCCTAGATAGATGATGGCTGGTAGCTCAATATATTACTTTAGGAACACACCCTGTTTGCTATTGTAGAGATGAGATTTGTGTAAGTTTGTGGTTTCTCATAGTACACTACAACATTCTAATTTAGTCAATAGTATGTTGTGATCTATAGAGTCTAATACATTTGACAAATTATATAAACGAAGTTTCAGGTTGAGCCGAGCTTCATGAGTGCTGAGAAAGACTCAGTGCCCCATTTCGTTGGCACCCGTCGCCTTGCAACGTGATACGGATTTGCTTCACAGCACCACAGGTGCCGTCTGTGGCCTCAGCGCAGCTCCGCGACCCAATTACGACGGTGGAACTCGATATCCCGTTTGATTCCGCGCCGTCCGTCCTTCCGTGCTCTCTCGCCACAGTCCGTCTCTCTGGAAAATACATTGTGCGGTGCATTACTGTAATACAGAGATAAACCTTCTTGGCAGCGTGGGCATATCATGTGTCTTACTGTGAGCTGCGGCAGAAAAAATGTAACAACCATAATTACTTGGATCTGAACTCACTTTTTGTTCATAGACTTGAATATGAAGGTGACTGAAACGTTTTGCACATTCATCTCGAAAGCTGCATCAACAGTCTCTCTTCCTCTCCCTCCCCCCCCCCCCCCTCTCCCTCTCTCTCTCTCTCTCTTCTATGTGTCTACCTCTATCTGTCTCTCTCTCCGATTGTCTCTCTTTCTCTTCCTTTTCAAGAATGTCGTAAAATTATTCTTACCTCGTATTGCCTCTGAAATCTGTATGGAAACGGGACAGGAGCACTGCGGCATACTAAACTGTCAAGGATGGTCCGATAAGACATTTTATGGCTCAGAGGCCACAAAACTCGTAATATGGGTACTAATCTCGAGCAGCGTACGAGTATAGTTATAACCTAGCTCTCGTCGCATCTTTTAGACTATCAGTAGAAGAGAGAGATCTATCTTTTATAAGAGAAACGTGGACAGTTAGGGGGTAATGATGCAGTCAGTGCTGGAATAATTACGAGGGGAGTGCTTAATTTGGCAATAGTTGGAGAGCAAATCGTCCGTGTTTTTGCGTCGCTTCCATTCTCGCAGGAGAACCCTTTATTCAATAAAACTGCTTGCGAGTAAGAAGCTCAGATTCAGCGTCGCTGTATACATGTGGCGTGTACCAGAAACTTCAGATCCGGAGCAATGGTGTTTCCAAGTTGACAGACAAAACAAGACGCTGAAGATGTATTCGTGATGGAAAACTTACGAATTGCCGGGCTCGAATTAAACTGTGATTTCATGAGATATACTTTTGCCAGTACTTCTTCTCCCCACACATGTTCTCCTGCACACCTTATGCGACTAGCACTGCCAGGAAGTTTCATATCGGAGCAGACGTTGCTCCAGAGTGAAAATTCAATCTGGAAACAGCCTCCGAGGCCGTGGCTAAACCGTATCTCCGTGGTATCATCTCTTCTCCGAATGCCAGCTCCGCAAGGTATGGAGGAGAGCTTCTTACCATGCAGCGGGCCCGGGTTCGATTCCTGGCCGGGCTGGAGATTTTCGCAGCTCGTGGACTGGGTGTTGTATTGTCCTCCTCATCATTTCATCAACACCGACGAGCAAGTCGCCCATTGTGTCGTCACCTGTAATAATACTTCCATTCGTTGGTCGAACTTGCCCAGATGGGGCCTCCCGGCCATCAGTACCATACGATAATTTCATTTTTTTATTTATTTAGGAGAACTTCTGTGAAGAAGAAGTTAGGAGAATTAATACTGACAGAAATGAAACTGTCCGGGCTACTCGTGAGTCTGCTTCAATAACTCTCAAGGGGACGACTCCCACTTGTCAGCATCGTTTTTGTCCAAATTTATGGTAGACACAGGTCTTGGCGAGAAATGAATATGACAGCAGTGGGCCAAGAGTTTAGAAAAAAAAAAAACATCTTTAGTACAGACTGTGCGAGGCATGAGCCATTTAAGTCAGCATAGTTTTCAGGTCGTGTATGGCCCAGTGGAAAGATTACGGAATGGTAGTCCGAGGGTCTTGGTTTTGAGGTTCTATGCGTAAGTTTTCCTTATTTTCAACTTTTTCGTTACTTACACTACATGAAAACTGAAATAAGCTCACAATATTGTATTTATTAATATTTTAGCAGAAGATGTGAAAAGAAAAGGTAAACGAAAGTTTGGCATTGTTAATTAACTTGCAGTAAAGGGTTGTAAAGCATGCACAAGAACTTCGCATATAAAATCAGATAGTTTTACTATTTTACAGGTTACTTACAAGTTCTGTGGAGATATTTATCGTAAAAGCAGGTGCAGCAGTAATTTCGTTGGCCTCTACCACACGTTAAGAACACCTCGTTTTTATGATTACATGCCGGTGTAAAAGTTTCTATTGAAAAACAAATTAGGTTTACATTCATCGAAGTATCTTTGCCATTGAACAATGTGGCTGCAAACCACCCGTATCTCAAGACTTCACGAAAAATGACTGCGAGTGTGTGTTTTGGTGCATTATTCTCGGG
This sequence comes from Schistocerca piceifrons, assembly GCF_021461385.2. Lineage (NCBI taxonomy): Eukaryota > Metazoa > Arthropoda > Insecta > Orthoptera > Acrididae > Schistocerca > Schistocerca piceifrons. Next base: position 60,200,756 of record NC_060139.1, read on the forward strand.
ACGTGATTAATTTTTCTCTCTCAAAGAGACAAGAGCAGTTTTGAAGCTTTTTTTATCAATTTTTAAATCTGAATATAGAAAAAGACACCGCAGGATTGTACCAGCGAGTGCATCTGAGGGAACTCACTCTAACACTGCATGATGACAATCCTTTTTCATCTTGAAAAATCTCGTTTTATATTTGTAGATTTGTAAATAGTCTTCACGGGGTTGCCGCTGGATGACGTTGTGCAAATTCCACAATATTTCCTCGGATCAACTGTCCGACATCTTCAAGTGGTTGAACCTTGGTGGTGACCAGTTACGACTGATGGTATTCGCACGTCGACGCCCATGTATACGGCCAAGCATTTAGAAAAAATAACATATTAAGCACAGGTTGCGCGAGGCATGAGCCATTTAAGTCACACGACACTCCCCCCTTACAAAGGCCTTCAATGCACTCTTCCCATCTATACGCTCTCTCCTCTGCATTTAACAGTGGAATTCCCGTTTCACTCTTAATGTTTCCGTCCTTGCTTTTAATTTCAACGAAGATTGTTTTGACTGACTGAGACAGTCCTTCTGACAATCATTTCTTTTTTTGATTTCTTCACGTTTTTCAGGCAGCCATTTAATCTCAGCTTCCGTGTACTTTCTATTTATTTCATTCCTCAGCGACTTTTGTTTCTTTATACCTGAATTTCCCTGAACATTTTAGAATTTCCTTCTTTCATCTATCAACTGAAGTATTTCTTCTATTACCCATGGCTCCTTCGCACTTAGCTTCTTTGTAACTATATTTTTCTTTCCAACTCCTGTGACTGCTATTTTCAGAGATGTCCATTCCTCTTCAGGTGTGCTACCTGCTGAGCTGTTCTTTATTGATGTTTCTACGAGGTGCGGCTAGAAAAAAACAGGACTGATGCTGGAAAAAACATTTATTTACAATTATTTACAATTTCATGTTATCTCCTTCAATGTACTCTCCTCCTCGGTCTCTACACCGCTCCATACGAATTTTCCACTGTTCATAGCAATGCTGCAGATCATTTTTGGTAAGTCCATACAGTACTTCCGTCGCTTTTTCTTTTACTGCTTCAACAGTCTCAAATCTAGTTCCTTTCAAAACTGACTTGACTTTTGCGAAAAGAAAAAAGTCACAGGAGGCCAAATCAGGTGAGTAGGGTGGATGATCTAAGATGGGAATGTTGTGTTTTGCCAAAAACGTCTTCACTGACAACGCACTGTGAGATGGGGCATTGTCTTGGTGAAGGATCCATGACTTTTTTCTCCACAAATCGTTCCGTTTTCTCCGTATTCGCTCACGTAGGGTAGCCAGGACGCTAATGTAGTACTGCTGATTCACTGTTTGTCCCTCTGCTACCCAATCAATGTGCACAATCCCTTTGATGTCAAAAGAAACAATCATCATTGCCTTGAATTTCGATTTTGACATTCGTGCTTTTTTTTGTCGTGGAGAACCAGGAGTTTTCCAATGCATCGATTGGCGTTTAGTTTCGGGATCGTAAGTAAAAAACCACTGTTCATCGCAAGTAATAACGTTTTGTAAGAAGGTGGGATCACTTTCAATGTTTTCCAGGATGTCAGAACAAATCATTCTTCGGCGTTCCTTCTGTTCAATTGTGAGACACTTTGGAACCATTTTTGAACACACTTTGTTCATGTTGAAACTTTCATGAAGAATCTGCCTAACACTTTCCTTGTCAAGTCCTGTTAACTCAGACACTGCTCTGATTGTTAAACGGCGATCTTGTCGAACAAGTTTACCGATTTTTTCAATGTTTGCATCAGTTTTTGCTGACAATGGTCTGCCAGTGCGAGTGTCATCACTGGTGTCTTCGCGGCCATCTTTAAATCGTTTAAACCACTCAAACACTTGTGTTCGCGATAAACAATCATCGCCGTACACTTTTTGTAACATTACAAACGTTTCACTTGCAGATTTTCCTAGTTTGAAACAAAATTTGATGTTAACACGCTGTTCTTTCTGTACACTCAACATTTTCCGACGCACAGACAAAACGTCAACTACTTAAAACAGACGCCACGGGCAGACTGAGTGCAGGAGGCAGATGAAACTCGAGCAGTAGGCGGAGCGAGAGTCACGTGACAGGCCACGCGACTTTCAGCCTTATTGCATTCGTTTTATTGTTTCACCAGTACTAGTCCGGTTTTTTTCTAGCCGCACCTCGTACAGCCTTAGAGACTTCAACCGTATCTCGTCATTCCCTAGTTCTTACGTATTCCATTTCTTTGCGTATTCATTCTTCCTGCCTAATCTCTTAAACTTCTAGCTACTCTTCGTCACTAATACATTGTGATCTGAGTCTATATCTGCTCCTGGGTACGCTTGGTTAACTACTGAAATTTCCATACATTTCGACAGACAAGGAGCGTTTTGACGAAGGAGGCCCATGAAATCTTTATAATGTGGTTATTTTACGTATGAATTAATTGTTGATATGTTCTTCTGTCGTTTGTGAGCTACTGAAAGTACGAACAGCTTCATAAATATTGACTTGCTTGAAAAATGATAAACCATTCTCCAGTTCCTTTCAATATTATCCGTTTGTCGATTGATTTTACGTACACACTTGTGTCCATTCACATGTGTGTAGAGTCTTTTCTAGTTTTGCACATTCCTGTAGCCTGTAGGTCTAAGTCTAGGGGACTTAAGACCTCATATGTTAAGTCCCATTGTGCTTAGAGCCATTTGAACCACATACACACAGACGGACAAGCAGCAAAAAGAAAATCATTTTATAGGAAGATTGCTTTGGTGTTTCATTACTTTCTCAAAATTCCTGAAACGCCAGGTCAAATTTTGTGGAGAGTTGAGATGACTTGTGGGTGAGTCGAAGGCCGTAAATGCGAAAAATGAAACAAGTAATACAGTCTACAGCTATGGTTTTAATAATCATTCTCTCACAAGGAGAGTGACAAAATACAAATATTTCTACGCTAAACGTTTTCATGTAATGTACCTGCTATAAACTTTGCCACTTCATGTAGCTGTACCTGAATATGGATGTTACATCTAAAGTACTTAAGAAATTATTAAGCAAGTCATTGATAGCACTTATAAAAACCGAGGAAAACTATAGCTGTTTTGGGTAGGATTATATATTTCACGTACAATTTGTTTTAGTCAGCTCATTTCTTGTAGATTATACATCAAAATAGAGAAATGTAGCTTGGAAGAAATAAGACAACCCTAATATCACTGAAAGGGGGGGGGGGTGGAGGAAGCTGAGTACGAGAGGTGTTCAATAAATAATGCAACACAGTTTTTCTCTCGGCAAATTGCGGTTGAAAAAAATGTGTTATTTGTTGTGGGACATCGTGGAATATTCCCACTTCAGCCTCTATAGTTTCATGAAGTTCTAACAGGTGGCGGAGCTCTACGTAGCCTTCAAAATGATGTTTGTGAGGGAGGTGCGTTCCAGGCAGAGAGCTTTCATTGAGTTTCTTTTGGCGGAAAACCAGAGCATCGCAGATACATATAGGCGGTTGCTAAATGTCTATGGACATCTTGCAATGAACAAAAGCATGGTGAATCGTTGGGCGAGGTGTCTGTCATCATTGCAACAACGTCGTGCAAACCTGTTCGATCTTCCAGGTGAGGTCTGGTCGCACTCAGCTCTGACTCCTGGAATGTTGGAACATGCGGGCACTCACATTCACAGTGGTCGACGGATCACCATCGACCACCTCGCTGCACAAATGGACCTCTCTACTATTTGTGCTGACACACTCTTCCCCCATACACCCTGGGTCTCGCACCTGACTTCCATCTGGTTACCCCAATGAATGATGCATTCGGCAGGAAGTAGTGCGTGGATAATGGGGAGGTTATTCATGGAGCAGGAAATTGGCTCTGGCGTCGACCACTGGAGCGGTACCATGTGGGCACGCAGGTCCTACCAGTGAGGCTGATGTAAGGCGGTCGCATTGAACGGAGATTATGTTGAGAACTAGGATTTCATAGCCAAAAGAGTGGGAAATAATATGGTGTATTGCAATCCTGAAAAAAAACGACCTGTTTTCAGAAAAAACCGCCCCTCACATATTATTTTATATCTGTTTCACTATTTTATAATCTCCAATCGTTAGTTACCTGCTCAACAATTGTACCTACAAACCATAAAGGCAAGGATCCAGCTAGGTAACTGCTGGCTTGTCTAGGATTCGAACAGTTACCTTTTTACTCAGTAGCTGTAGTGAGTAGTATTCTTTGGCCTGTTTGGCCACCACAGGTAGGACAAAGTTTGGTACTTTTCTTGATTCTGCAATGGGACCTGACTATAGAAGGAAACCAGCTAAGCATTGAAACTGTGACTCCATGAAGACGGCTACGTCAGATTCTCATGATATGCACTGTCTACTTCGATATGCAAGAGGTTATCATCTCAGAGTAACCGCACAAAGCATGCAGGTGTAACGCCATCTACATTCTGTATATGAGGACAGATTAATCAGGGGGTTGCTCATTCAGAAAACACATTTGAGTGTTGGTTATTTGTGGAAAGATTTATGCATCGTATAAGAGCGTGAAACGTTTAAAATCACGTTGGGCAGCAGCAGGATCATGACGTATCGAAACTGCGGATTATCGTTTCAGAATATAACTATTCCTGTTAGTCGGCATCATAAGAGTGCCATGTCAGTATGGTGACGATAGCTTAAGTAGGGTATTTTTACTGTATTGCACGATCACGACGACCCTGCAGACCTTGAACCCGAGAGGAGAGAGAGCCTTCCGATCGGCGGTGGAGAAATCGTGCAGCCTCGTCTTGTATCCTCAGTTAGGAATTGGGTTTGTTTGCAGTACCACAAGTTTTCGTACAGAGATCATGTCGTCTGGAGCACGAGGCACTGTCAGCAAGCGATCACAGTTGCGGCTTTCGTTGAGGGGTCAGCAGAGAGCATCACCACCACAGTTTTACGACCAACCACAACACTGAACAAAGGTGTAGCACCATGTTGTTTTGTGATAGAGGTTTTGCCTCTGCATAAAGCAGAGCGATGGACCTATACGTGTGTATAGGTTCTGAGCAGAACGAACGTTGTCAGATTTCTTTCGAGATCGTCACAAGGGCTTAGTATCTGGAGAGACGGTAAAGGGTACTATTGTGCACGCCGTACGGTCACCTCTAGTTCAAACGGCAGCTAATTTGTACAGCCGCGCTACATTTGTGGTGTGTTAGGGCTCGTGGCTGCACCCGGTCTTCGAAGACTCTTGTATGTAATCTTACAAAAAGATAATGCAAGACCGCAATTTGCCCACGTTGCTGTGACATACCTCGATAAAGGTGTGCGATTGTTCCATGTTCATCTACATCTACATGGATACTGTGCAAATCACATTTAAGTGCCTGGCAGAGGGTTCATCGAACCACCTTCACAATTCTCTGTTATTCCAATCTCGTATAGCGCGCGGAAAGAACGAACACCTCTATCTTTCCGTACGAGCTCTGATTTCCCTTATTTTATCGTGGTGATCATTTCTCCCTATGTAGGTCGGTGTCAAAAAAATATGTTCTGACGATCTGTCACCAACTGAAAACAAATGCTCATACACTGATGTCACGACACGCAGTCACTACTACAACGAGTTGAAGCACCACGGAAAGCTGTTACCCAGCCGTTGCTGCCACGAAAGGCAACTGTTCTGTTTACTGATATTCGCATCCTGTACACCGAAAAAATCACACAATTTAATAATATTTTATAACGTCGTTAGTAGCAATTTTTCCCAGCCTTGCAATTTTGACTGTCGGAAGCGGCACGGTTGACACAGGGATCACGAAATCTCAAGCACTGAATATTTTTGTCTTGTGGCTACCAGAAGCGGAAGTGTAACTACAATAAACTGCAAAAATAATAGACTACTGGTTGATTATTACAGCACTTGCGGAATGATGAATACTTTATGTGTCAGGCATAAATAAGCAATTCACTTTTTAGTTTAAGGTTGTAATTTTCCTAAACTCTTGACACTTAGTATGTCGCTTACGATTTACTTACAAAATGTAACAAATCGCAGGAGACAGTTTGCACGATTTTCGAAGGGAAATATAGTCACAAGCGTCAGCAAACAAACCAGGAACATTTACGGAAAGCCTTATTAATCATCGGTACAAAAGAAAAATTCGTCATGTATAATGCAGTGAGAATTGTGAAAGGTATCTAAAACAATTAGAAACAATCGATCGTGACGGAAGCATGATCTCTATCAGAAATGTTAAAAATATCGTCCTTTCTTTCTTCCTCTGGGCTGTTATTCAGACCCAGCAGTTAAACACTCCATTATACACATTTCGACAAAAATTCCAATTTGATAATAAAATTATTTCCTTGTTATGTATAATACTGCTTTCTATTAGAGTGAAGGTAATTGTACGGTACGTAGTGACTATTATTACTTTCTTAACACCAGATGCTTAAATAATGGTTGATTCAGTATCGAGCTATTCTGCTGCCCCGTTGGCTTGTTTCCTTGAGATAGTTGTCTGTAGATAGTATGGGTCATTGTGTGTTAATCTGATAGGAGTTCACATTTCTCATGCTTTCAGTCTCCCTTTATTATGGTATTTTATCACTATCTTCTCTAACTATCGGGAACTATCTTCCAACACAAAAACTTAACCATTAATTGAAACTCTGCCCGAGAACAGTGAGCACACGAACTATATTGGGAATTAAAAAGAAATGAACCTTTTACGTCTATAACAGTTATTGAAGGGAAATAAGTATAAATGATCTTTGCTCTCTTTATCACTGACTTGCATCTACATCTACGTCTACGCTTATGACCTGTCCAAAAATATGAGTAGTTTCTAATAAAACGGAGATGCAGTTACATAAATGTCCCAACAGATATTTAAGAGTAACACCAGAAGATGATCATACTGACATTTTAAAAAACAAAGATGGTTACTTCAACAATTAAGAACGGAAAGATATTTAAAGAGGAGAGAATATAAATGTATAAATACGGAAAGGATTCCAGATGATATTTTGGCAAACACATTGCCTGGTTTCAGTTGTACTGAGCATATCCGGAATTTCGTGAGACTCCTGAACAGAAATCCAGTAGTACCTCCTTATAATCTGCTGGAACTGAGCAACCTATGTGAAGTTTCCCATCCCACTCAGGACAAAACAGTTAAAGAGTACAGTCACAAATGACAGCTGTTTGTTCGTGCTGAATAAACTACTGCGTAGTTAGAAATGTGGTAAAATCTTCCGCTCGCAAGTGCAACTTTGATCACTGAGCCAGTATAGTCACAAAAAAAGACAGTGCAACATTCTTCCCCTCATATAACTTTTAATCGGGTCTTCTTGTTGGCTGGAACAAAAATCGCTTTGATTCTCTGTGTTCCGCTAGTAAAGTACTCTCATTTTCAAATGGTCTTTGGTAAACGGACAACGCCCTCTGTGGCTGAGCGTCAACGCTATACATATATCAAGCGTAGGAATTTCATTTAGCCTGTATGCCACTGACGAGTTACGCTCTGTGGTTTGGCAATAAGACCTCCGAAATATACGCTGTAATGACATGTCACATGGTGGCCACGATAATTCTTCCTTCCTCTTTTCCACATTCCGAAACAGCACGTTACAGTTCTGTATTCGTACCGCCTAAAAGATTAAAACCATAGAGAGTCTTCAAATTATATCTTTAAGTATGTAGCACACTGCACCTCATATACAAGTGAGTCTTTAAGAATAGAAATTAATTATATTCTGCATCACCCCATAAGACAACCATTTTTTTGTTTCATTTATTTATTTGTGGAATTCCAAGATTATGTTGAGAGAGCGATCAGCAATCTTATTCAGTCTTATTGTTTATTTACTTTTCTTTCTCATTTATGCTGGCATGTGTATTAATAGTGACTATTTTCGAGTGTGATTATTCATTTTCGATTCATTAACCGAATGGCTCCCAAATGACTAATTAAAAAACGTTTATATATTTCTAAAAAGTCTGAATTGTTCACATTTAAAAATTCTCTCAATGTTAGACACTTGCACTGAGGGTACAGAACACTGAAATGAGAACAGAGAATACCTCAAAATGTATATATATAATTTTTCTATTAATGATTTCAAAACTATCCAGGCATGGTTCGAATATCAAGGAATACATTAAAAACTAGTTACCATTATCTCATATACCAACGCAACTGAGACAGAAAAAAAAGAAATAATAGAATTTATTTATTTGTAGAGTTATTTATCTTCACAATAGTGGAACCTACAAGATATGCAGCATTTAAGGAGGCATTCTTCAGTTTTTTTCTTCGTTGATCATTATCCATGTGTATCAGTAGGTCTTACACATATTGCGAAATCCGAAATCAAGCAAGACAAACGACCGTGGGCATTCGTGGGAATTTTGGACCGGGTACCGATCTTATTTCCGATGTCAGGTTACACATCCGGTGTCAGGTTAAGCACTTGGGTGGCTTATAATCGAGCTCATCCCCCACTCCTCTCCCCCCCCCCTCCCCCAGGAACCACCAGGAACTGATCATGATCATCCAAGGGACCCTCACCCATTCCCTTGTCATCCCCTCCCCAAACCCCTTTTACCAATGAGGATTAAGCACAACATCTCAATCTTCATGTTTTATAGCTGGGGCACTTGAGCGGGTCACATTTGCTTTGGAACTGGACATCTTAGTCTGTGTGTAAATTGTTCGCTGTGTCTGTTTGTTAATAACAGATTACAGTAATCCACATCACATGAGTTCTAGTTTGCGGTTATTTGTTAATAATAATTTAATATTAAGTGATTTTCGTCATTTGATGCTCCAGGAGAGGCTGCACCCTGGCAAAAATGTAAGTACGCTCGTTATTCCATGTTTTACCCAATTTTATTTATTTAAAAAAATTCTTATTTTGTGAAATTACAGGAGTTCTATCCCACATTTCCTGAATGTTGCACAGACGTTGTGATACTCTCAGTCCATCACAATGGAGTATATGTCCGAATTATTTATCATTATTATTGAGCATCATCTCTCATCCTTATATTTTCTGACGGGGGCATTGAATGTGTGTGAAGTATAAGTAGCGTATCATGCTGTATCTATTTGTTAAAGGCAAATTACGTTAGATAACTTCACCTGAGATCTGTTTGTTATTAACTGTTTAACATTTTGTTATTTGAGGCACTAGCAGAGACAACAGCCAGGCATGTATGTACGTACCCTCATTCCTACCTAAAGTCATATATTTTTCACCCACTTCCATATTTTTTCCGTTTTTTGCCCAATTTACGTGTTTTTCCAAACTTTTATCCACTTACACGAGTTCCATTCCACTGCCCTCGAGGTCACATCGACATCGCATAATGTTAAAGCACATCAGAACGTCTCATCTATACATCATGTCACAGCATCAAGTAGTGATGCATCGTGACACTGCGTTAATGTCGCATCACGTCGCATCGACATTCATGATATACCCATACAATCACAATTCAGCGTTATGTACCATTGCTAAGTCAGCACCTCATCACTAGCGGGTGTGACGTCATAGCGTATGGGTTGGGAACGAACACATTGGTGGAATTTTAACATCATAGCAAATTCTATGACCACAGCAACTTTAATGATTTCCAATCAAGGAATACTACACTGTAAAATATAAATTCCCTGCTAAGCCGCCGGTACATTACTAGATTGTGTGGCGTCGTATCAAAATTCTCATGCTTCCAACAAAGATGCTGTGTGTGTATAAGAATTTACACAGTGCTAGAAAATACGCATCTAGAGAGCATGAAATTGTTTCTGAATTTTATTCTTGCGAGTTAGTAGATGATTTGCAAAGTGTAAGTCTATCCAGACATATATGTAAATTGTGTGCGTCCATCACGTTGGTGAGGTTAGCCTGTTGGGAAGACGTAGAACAAATACCACAGCTCTATATACACTGACGAGCCAAAACAAAATGCTCTCGTGCTTAAAAGCGTGTTGGTCCACCTCTGGAACGCAATTCAACACTGACTCTGCGTGCCATGGATTCAATAATTAGTTGATAGGCTTCCAGAAGATAGTGTCACCTGATGCCTACGCACTGGTCAAACACTTCCCGTAATTTACTAGTGGTTGATTTGTGGGAGCGGAGCTGGCGCCGGATAGCATCCAAATTGGGTTTCATCGGATTCAGATCCATTAGAACTACTGACAGCGTTGGGAGAGCCAGTCCTGACAAAACTCTACCATCCGGTGAGCAAGATGTAAGAGACAGGCTAAATATCCTCAGACTTCAAGAAGAATATAATAATCCCAATCCCAAAAAAAGCAGGTGTTGACAGATGTGAAAATTACCGAACTATCAGTTTAATAAGTCACGGCTGCAAAATACTAATGCGAATTCTTTACAGACGAATGGAAAAACTGGTAGAAGCTGACCTCGGGGAAGATCAGTTTGGATTCCGTAGAAGTATTGGAACACGTGAGGCAATACTGACTCTACAACTTATCTTAGAAGCTAGATTAAGGAAAGGGAAACCTCCGTTTCTAGCATTTGTAGACTTTGTGAAAGCTTTTGACAATGTTGACTGGAGTACTCTCTTTCAAATTCTGAAGGTGGCAGGGGTAAAATACAGGGAGCGAAAGGCTATTTACAATTCGTATAGAAACCAAATGGCAGTTATAAGATTTGAGGGGCATGAAAGGGAAGCAGTGGTTGGGAAGGGAGTGAGACAGGGCTGTAGCCTCTCCCTGATGTTATTCAATCTGTATTTGAGCAAGCAGTGAACGAAACAAAAGAAAAGTTCGGAGTAGGTATTACAATCCATGGAGAAGAAATAAAAACTTTGAGGTTCGCCGATAACATTGTAATTCTGTCAGAGACAGCGAAGGACTTGGAAGAGCAGTTGAACGGAATGGATAGTGTCTTGAAAGGAGGATATAAAATGAATATCAGCAAAAGCAAAACGAGGATAATGAAATGTACTCGAATTAAGTCGGGTGATGCCGAGGGTATTAGATTAGGTAGTAAATGAGTTTTGCTATTTGGGGAGCAAAATAACTGATGATGGTCGAAGTAGAGAGTATATAAAATGTAGACTGGCAATGACAAGCAAAGTGTTTCTGAGGAAGAGAAATTTGTTAACATCGAGTACAGATTTAAGTGTTAGGAAGTCGTTTCTGAAAGTATTTGTATTTAGTGCAGCCATGTGTGGAAGTGAAACATGGACGATAAAGAGTTTAGACAAGAAGAGAATAGAAGCTTTCGAAATGTGGTGCTACAGAAGAATGCTGAAGATTAGATGGGTAGATCACATAACTAATGAAGAGGTATTGGATATGGTTGGGGAGAAGAGAAGTTTGTGGCACAATTTGACTAGAAGAAGGGATCGATTGGTAGGACATGTTCTGAGGCATCAAGGGATCACCAATTTAGTACTGGAAAGAAGCTTGGAGGGTACAAATTGTAGAGGGAGACCAAGAGATGAATACACCAAGCAGATTCAGAAGGATGTAGGTTGCAGTAGGTACTGGGAGATGACGAAGCTTGCACAGGATAGAATAGCATGGAGAGCTGCATCAAACCAGTCTCAGGATTGAAGACCACAACAACAACAACGGATTCAGATAAACCGAATTTGATGGCCAAGGCATCAATGTGAGTTTACTGTCATGCTCCTCAAACCGTTGCAGCGCGATTCTGGCCTTGTGACAAGGACTGTTATGTTGCTGGAAGATGCCATCGCTGTCGGGGAAGACATCAAGCATAAGGAGTACAGGTTGCCTCTAATAGTATTCACGTGGTCCACAGCTACCACGGTGCCTTCGATTACTACCGCAGGTCCCATGGAAGCCCAGGTGAATGTTCACCATAACCTAATACTGTTCCCACATGCTTGTGTCCGCAGCGCGCTACATGTTCCGAGCAGCCGTTCGCCCATATGATGGCGTATCTGTACACGACTATCGACCTGGTTTAACAATAAATGGGATTCGTCCGACCAGGCGACACGATTCCATTGATCTGCGGCCTAATCTCGATGAGAGCAGGCCCACTGTAATCATAATTTACTATGACGTTGTGTCAACATGGGAACACGTAGGGATCCTCTGGTGCGGAACACCATGTTCTACACCGTGCGCTGATCGGTGTGCTCCAAAACACTGGTGTCACCACTGTACTGTGTCGCAGATCGGTCACAGACCGCCACCTATCCTGTTTTACAGAGCGGGCAAACCTCAGATACCTGTGTCTTCTGATGCGGTATGGACGTTGAGCTTCTTGTCACCTAGTCGCGGTTTCAGCATACATGTTCACAACATTAGCACGCTAACCACCGAGCAGTTTCGCCTTTTCCGCGATGTTCGCTTCAAGGCACTGGGCCACAACAGTCTTTCTTTTGTCAAAGTCTAGTCACCGGATTTCCGCAATTATGCCACATTTCGTCGCTGGAATTATTCTTCGTTCGTCTCTGCCCCACTCTTATACTTACCGCGTCATATGTTAAGGCTACCAGACAGCATAGAACCTCACCACCATCTTGCCTCAAAATGATTCAATGGCTCTAAGCACTATGGGACTTAACAGCTGAGGGCATTAGAGTCTAGACTTAGGACTACAAAAACCTAACTAACCTAAGGATATCACACACATCCATGTTCGAGGCATGATTCGAACCAGCGACCTTAGCAACAGCGTGGTTCCGGACTGAAGCGCCTAGAAACTCTTGGCCACAGCGGCCGGCCATCTTGGTTCATCGGTGCATAAACTCGTGGAAGCTCATTGCTGTTGTATTAGGGTGTGTTAAAACGAGCTCGTTGTCATATTGGTGGCAATAATAACATATCCAAATTCTGATGCTTCTAACAAAAGGTACTGCGATTATAAGAAACACCAGAACGCTCCAAAGATACACACCTAGAGAGGTGAGCAAGACCTAAAACAGTCCTCCAAGTAGTCTGCAAGGTCCAGCATACTTCAACTTTAGATGTGTGGTGTATACCATGGCTGCAAGCCGGCAGTGGCCAGGAGAGATGCATGATTATAGATGTAATCATCTCCGACCTCGTAGCTGTCACAAGTGGCATGCTCCTAAGAAATCATTCAGGAATGGAGCACCCGCCATAGCAAACTATTCGTAGCTCGCAGATGTCAACACGTTCACCAATGTAAATCAGTGGACTTCTCTGTGGATAAATGTTTCTAACAGTTTAAGCACCAAGCACTCACCTTTCAATCAATAAGAACGAAGCTCCCCTCTTTCCCCCCAACCATTATACTAGCGTTTTTGCATGAGTGGCCCTATTTTCAGCCACACAGCACCCCAGGTGGAATGAAGGTATCTAATCAGAATGAACTAGGCTGTATTTTTACTATATGTGACATCCTATATTAACTACAGGATAATCCGAGTATTTCCATCGCCATTAATGTAGTTTCGACTAATCAAAGACCTCCAAGGAAAAACGCTGGACAGCTAGCGCACTGCAGTATTTAAAAGCACTTATTGCTGCGATAACCTGTATACGTCCTTACCACGCCTAAATAAGACAGAACAAAGGCAACAATGCTGCAAAGCTAAACTATTTCTCCATACAAAGTCAATGAATCATACAGGTCACATCCTCTCATGTACACCATCGTGATGGGAGCATGAAATATGCGTTTTGGCTACTTGGGCAATGACAAATTGTGGTAGATGTATTACGAGGCAGGACCACTAACTGCTTCCTACGAAGAAGAAAGTTAAGTTATGATAAACCAAAGTGCTTTATAAGATTGCTGGACAACCTCATAGCAGTGAAACTTTTGTATCTTGTGGATATGCTGCAACACACCTCTGCTAATAAACAGAATACTTGTCCCAGAACCAATGACATAGCGCTGGACTTATCGGTACGTTCAATCAAAACACTCTTTTTGTGGAAACACTATTGAGAAACGATATTGACAACACCAGGATAACATAACAGGAATTAGGACTTGTACAGATGGGAATTTATCTCTCTCTCTTCCTGTAGCTCCATTTTTATGAGTGGCGCATTATAACATATGGAATTTATGTGTGTCCTAAAAAAATTAGGAGGAGACGTCATGATCCCGTGAACGTCAACAAGCCCCGTAGAGTTTGGAGAAGTATTAAAAAAAGAAACTCTGTGAATCAGTGTACAGTGTAGTCTAGTATTTGTTTGGAAATAAATACGTAGGTGAGTACTGGACGGACAGTAAAATAGGTTTCTGTGAATGAACCACAGCATAGTTCTCACGATAACTGTAGCTGATGTCTATTAATCCTATGTAGAAATTTTCTTAGACTGACATGTAAATCCCGTATTTTATCGTAAACCTTAAAGTGTTATGCACGTTATAAATAATTACAAATCTATGGGTAATCCTAGTCATTTATTTACGACACAATACTAGCATTATGGTTCCTTGGTGGAACCGTAATACATCTGGAGATGTGGTGTTTCTGGCAGCTACAGTTGCAAGTGCATAATTAACCATGTTTCCCACTCTTGGCTGTATAGGAAACAACGGGGCAGGCTAGTTAATTTCAGCTCTCTAGCAGAGTAACTTCGAATTCCACCATTAGATCATCTAAATAACAGCTGCCAATATCGCTGTTATGTGTAATCATTTCCAACGATAAACATGAACATACGGTGAATAGTCTTATAAACTATTATAGGTCCGGATAGTGATTTGTTAAGTGGAGTAGAGTACCGAAGTATGGCATTGCTTCCTGCAAGTACTGAACAATCCGTACAAAGTACAGTCTGCCAAAACATGTGCACATTCACTTACAAATATAACACACTCCCACACACACACACACACACAAACACACACACACACACATATGAAAACTTATCTCTGCTCAACGCACACATCGGGAAGGTATACTTTGTTCTATGTTTCTGCTATCAAGTCAGTCAGACCGTCTGGAGATGTATAGTTGTTCTTTGCATGCTCGTGTTTACTGTCACTATAATTTTCCATAGCCTTTCCACTAGCAAAATGCCTGTGGGAAGGAGTTGTATACCATATTGATTTGTTTAGGATGAACAGACAGCCATCCACACAGAGACAGTCCACAACAGGACTGTCAGCTTCTGTCACTATTGTTCATTGGTAGCTCACGCAATCGATTTACACGTTAAATAATTAAAATTATAGATATACAGAGCGTAGCCTTACAAGCAGTTATAGATCCTAATTACCTGCGATGAATGTATATTCACACAAGTCAACATTACTTATTTTAATTCTCCGGAAATACTGCTTTAGACTCCACCTCAGTCTTCTTCAGTATTCATAAAAGTGTAAGACATACGTGTATTAGCATAGCAATTTGATCAGAATGAGCACCAACGGCAAATGCATTTTACTAAGGATGATGATTTTCTCTAGCAGCAAAATCCATTGGGTAAAGGTTATGATGACAAAACTCCCAGGAACGCAATTTTCTGGTCATACGTTCTAAACGTAATAGGACACGGAATCCAATTACAATTATTTCGTATGTGTGCTGTGAGGCACATACTCCAAGACCAGTGGTAGGAGGGATGTAATGTTTTCCTATATACATAGCGTTGCCGAACACATACGCTAATGGAGGAAATTCACTTTAAAGTAATCTACGCCGCTTTATAGCAAGATGATAATTGCTTTTTTGAATAATAATAATGTAAAACTGTACAATATTATACAGAGCAAGGGCAGCAGAAGGTCACAGACTTTCAGATGTAGCTATAGACGACCCTTGGCGATTCAGCTGGGTGAGAGACATAACCCACGACAAGACGGCTTTGAGATATCAAACAGTATCTGCGCTGACTGCAATTTCGACGGAATATCTCGCCAACAAGCGTTCACTCTCCTTCTAAACGCCCAGTGTTTTTTGTGCTGAAAATAGTAAACTTCTCATAACTGATCCTGCTGAAAAGAATAATTGAAAAGCTGTTAACTCTGGGATAAATTGCTTTAAATATTACAAAAACGACGACCAGTCGTATTAGGTTCTAATCTAAGTAATGTAGATAAATGTCATGCTGTCCATGTCGTACACAGTGATTTCTGTCAGCAAATTTCCCATGATTTCATCTATAGTGATGTCAATAAGTCAATAAACGATCGATACGTATAGCTTTAGACTGCATCCAGATATTTTTACGATTCTCAATACATATGGTTTTCAACTCGCTTGTGTTGAGAGAGGGGATGGAGGAGCGGGGAGAGGAGAATATTATAGCGTTTAGAATAACATAACATTACCGTTTCCTCACACACGTAGACATTGTAGGAATGTCACTTGTGTCACCGTGTCCCTCTCATTATTTCTCCCCCCCCCCCTCTCTCTCTCTAGAATGCACTGTCTTTCCACTATCAAAGCATATGTGACGTCATACCCTCTCTTCTATCTACTGGTTACATATTACCTGCACCGATTACTCATCTCTATAATGATTCTTTTTTTCTTTCTAAGTATATGTTTCACACCACATCTAGGAATATTATTCAGCAAAGATCGACCTGCAACAAGTCTAGGGATAACAGAAGTGGTGTAATTTTTCCCGAAAGATGTTCGGTGAGCATCAACCCACGTGTGACCCAGGGTATTGTGTGTAAATGTAACGACCTGCATAAGAGCAGCTCTGCCACCGCCGCTGCTGCCGCCCCCACATAAATCATCACCACAAGCCGGTACCGCCACTGTACCCACTGCTGGCCCCCACCCTCAATGCCATCTCTGTTTCTGGCAGTTGGAGGAAGTGGGGGGAGGGGTCGGGGGGGGGGGGGTGCATAGTAAGTGGGCATATGGAATAAGATACCTGTGCTGTGTGTGTATGTGTGTGTGTGTGGGTGTGGGTGTGGGTGTGGGTGTGGGTGTGGGTGAGGGTGTGGGTGTGTGCGTTTACAACAGGATAACTCTACACCCACAGCAATACATGTGCATGTGTGCTGTAGTATTGGCTTTTGCACTTAGTGTTTACATTTGGAGGAAGAAGTATAGTTTGTAGATACCCTGGCTCTGATGGGACTGTGTATCACAGTTCCATGGTATAAAAAATTACAATCCACACATGGTGATGTAAGCAATAAGAGTATACATTTACGTTTGGAATATGGAAACATGAAATATATTGAAAAATATCGGGAAAACGGAAAAACTTGGAAAATAGTAAAAAATATCAAGAATTCGGTAAAATCCATATACGAAATGATCATAAAGGATACATACGTTTCTATTTAGGGAGTAGACGATATGTTTTGTGAAATAAGCGCTAGAAAAATGTGCCTGGGGACCTCTTGCATACTTTCCTAGAAGGGCAAAAGAAAGAGAGAACTGTTAGAATCACAGCACCATCGGCTCCTACATTGACTAAAAGATCTTCGCTGTAGGTTGAGAGGAAGTTCACAGATCCCTTCGAAAAAGAAAAGCATGGTTTTTGCTATTTATACAGAGAGAGGGAGTGACATGGTGACACACATACACTTAAAAATAAAAAAATCTTGATAAAGATGTGGTAATCATTACAGAGGGTCTGTAACCAGTAGATACAAGAGATGGTATGTTTGGTTGGAAGAAACACAATTTTGCTATTATGTCACAGAGTCTAGTAATGTGATGGTGATGTGACGTAACACAGCAGGATATTCATGTAACTTCAGGAGCGTTGTAAAGGACTCGCAAAAGTGGATAAAATTTTGTAAAAACACGAAAAAATGTAAATTTACGTAAATTGTGGAAGAGATGGAAAAAGTACTAAAATGGGATGTCGATTGATATTACTTAACGTAATTTGCCTCTGACAATTAGATATAGCCATTTCGCCTCTGCACCGGTCCGGGGTGAAACTCACCAGTTAAATTCCCCATTTTTAAAAGATGAAGATAAAGGAGGGGGTGCTTCAATAGTAATGATAAATATTTCTGCACATACTGCATTGCGATTGGGTGAGAACATCATGATGTCAGTGTGTTTCTGAGAACAATGTGAAGGAGATGTCGTAGTTGGATAAATTACGTAAGACTGTGTAAAACATGTAACATCGTGGAAAATACGTAAAATTTTGGGAAAATCTAAAATTTAAAAAAAATCCATAAAAGTGTGGAAAATACCGAGTGGTCTAAGGCGCTGCAGTCATGGACTGTGCGGCTGGTCCTGGTGGAGGTTCGAGTCCTCCCTCGGGCATGAGTGTGTGTGTTTGTCCTTAGGATGATTTAGGTTAAGTAGTGTGTAAGCTTAGGGACTGATGACCTTAGCAGTTAAGTCCCATAAGATTTCACAAACATTTGAACATTTGTGCAAAATATGGAGAAATGAGAGTACTTACATAGGAGTGGGCACTACAGGTCCATCAAATGAGAAAAATCTGGTAATGTTAATTATTATCAACAATTATTATTATTATTATTATTATTACTATCAACAATTTGTTACTAAGTAACAGACATATCCTACAAACTCTGCCCACAGTGCCCAGCTCCATAGGGTCCAGGGAGAAGAGGAAGGGGAGGGGTGGGCTTTAATGTAGGTGAAACTGGTGATTCCCGGAGGGGAGGGTAGTGGAGGTGACGCTCATTATAAGTCACCCTAGTTTGTAGCCGAAAACCGAATGTGTAACGTGACACTGGAATTAATAACATCATTAGCATTATATGGCCCTAAATACCCACTGATTGCCTACTAATAACAGAAAGAGTATGAGCAGTGATTGCAACAACTACAAAAATGAAGACATAATTTACACTTGGTCGTGATATGTAGAATGACATAACTAGTTTACAAGTAAACAGATTTAGGAAGGAACACCAAGACAGCAATGGACGTAAGATGGTAGATGGGGAAACAGAACAACCTGGGATGGTGATTCAAAGTATGTAACAGAGAGAGGAGACAAAACGATGTGTCTGAGCGTAGAAGAAAAAGGAATACAGCGTAACTAGAAGATCTGAGAATTTTTTTTTAGTATTTGACACAGAAATCTTGTCATATGTGTTACTTTATTGGTGGGAAAAGGAATGCGAAAGAAATTCCTTCAGTTTCTCCTTAACGCCATCATGATACGAAATTTTACATGCTGTCCAGAGGTGGTAAGGCGAAACTGACGAGAAGATTCAAAATGTTTTTAGATGAGTATAGCTGATATAATTTATAAGACAAATCGTCTGTAGCGGTTTAGGCGCCTAATATCTTAATCGAAGTATTCAGAAGCATGTACCCTGAGAAGCGGATGAAGTGGACAGTGTTGGCCGCCACGTAACTTTACTGTTCGCTACCCCTAACCGTGTGTACGACGCACTATCAGCGTATCACAATGCAAACAAGCATCCACTTTTCTCTATCTGCATCAACACAGATACTCCGCAAGCTACCGTACGGTGCGTGGCGGAGGGTACCATGTAACCCTATTACTCATTTACTTTCCTGCTCCATTAGCAAAGAGAGCGAGGGAAGAAATACTGTCTATATACCTCCATATGAGCCCTACTTTCTCGTATTTTATTTTTGAGGTTCTTACGTGCAATGTATGGTTGCCGCTGAAGAATCATTCGGGAGTCAGCTTCAAATGTCGGGTCTCTAAATTTTCTCAATTGTGTTTCTCGAAAAGAACTTTCTCTCCAGTGATTCCCATTTGAGTTCCCGAAGAATTTCCGTAACGTTTATTTGTTATTCGAACCTAACGGCAACAAATCTAACAGCCTGCCAATGAACTGATTCGATGTCCCCTTTCAAGCCGACCTGGTTTGGATCCCAAACACTCGAGCGGTATTCAAGAATAGGTCTCACCAGTGACCTGTAAGGTGTCTCCTTTACAGATGGACCACACTTTCCTAAACTTCTCCCAATAAACCGAAGTCGACCATTCAGTTTCCCCACAACAGTCCTCACATGCTCATTCAATTTTATATATATTTACCATTAAAAACAGTCTTGATCACGATTTATTTATCAAGGTGATCGGTTTCGACCACTACTGTGGTCATCTTCAGACCATTGAGTAGGAACCTCTTTCGGTTGGAGAATCACGATATATAGCTTTGCAATGTTACGTATAGATATTTAAAGGCGAGACTGTGTAAGCGGTACACTAGTAGTGCTGTATCCAAACTAGTTATCGAGTGAATAATAAAAGTGAAATTTGAATTTTAGCTGGTTTTTCGTTGTACTGATTAACAGAAGTTGATGACCCATAGCTATTACGGCATGCTGGAAGTTTGTCATTAAAGGTATGCTTTTCCTACTCATCCTCATTACCTTACATTTTCCTACATTTAAAGCTAGCTTTCATCCATGACACCAACCAGAAATTATGTCTAAGTCAGCTTGTATCTCCTAACAGTCATTCAACTTTCACACCTTTTCGCATATCACAATATCATCAGAAAACAACCGCAGCTTTCTGCTCATCCCATCATTTATACATGTAGAGGACAACACTGGTCATATCACACTTCCCGGGTGCACTCCTCATGATACCCTTGTCCCTGATGAACACTCGCCGTCGAGGACAATATACTGGGTTCTATTACTTACGAAGTCTTCGGGCCACTTCGTTAACAGCCTGCAATGGGACATCGTATCTAACGCTTTCCGGCAATCTAGATGTATGGAATCTACCTGTTTCCCTTCATCCATAGTTCGCAGTATATCATATGAGAAAGGGGCAAGCCGAGTTCCACACTAGAGATGCTTTTTTAAACCATGCTGATTCGTGGACTTAATGTCTGTAATTTTGAGGGTTTGTTACCCTTATTTTATATAGGGGTCACCTGCGCTTTCTTCGAAACGCTTGGAACTTCGTACTGGATGAGAGATTCGCTATACATTCAAGCTAGGTAAGGGGCCAGTTTCGTAGTGTATTCTTTGTAAAATTTAAATCGGATTCCATCCGGACCTGGTGACTTATTTGCTTTCAAAATTCCTGTACACCAGGGATGCTTATTACTCTGACGTCTATATGGAAGTCTGTACGATGGTCAAATGACGATATATTTGTACGATTCTCCTGCGTGAACTATTTCTTGAACGCGAAATTTAAAACTTCCGCTTTCGTTTTGTTATCTTCAACTACCATACTAAGACAGGCCAACAAGGGACTGAATGGATGCCGTAGACTCGCTTAGCGATTTTCCAAAGGACCAGAATTTTCTCGGGTTCTCTGTCTGATCTTTTGCTAAGACATGGCGGTGGTATTGTTGTATGCTTCGCGCGTTGATTTTTCACAGACACACGAAACTCTACTAACCTTTGTTTGTCGTCATTTGTACGTTCTCTTTTGAACCGAGAATGCTGCAGCCTCTGCTTCCGCAGCATCTTCCGAATTTCATTATTAAACCGTGGTGACTCTTATACATACTTTATCCACTTACTAGGCACATAACTGTCCATACCACGATTTAGAGTCTGCCTGAATTTTTCCTACATCCCCTC
This sequence comes from Schistocerca piceifrons, assembly GCF_021461385.2. Classification (NCBI taxonomy): domain Eukaryota; kingdom Metazoa; phylum Arthropoda; class Insecta; order Orthoptera; family Acrididae; genus Schistocerca; species Schistocerca piceifrons. Next base: position 60,222,189 of record NC_060139.1, read on the forward strand.
TACGTCCACCTTTCTGGAACTAAGTGACGTCAATTCACTCAATAAGTGAGATGCTAATAACTGTTTATCTGCTCTATCTAGCAGAAATACTCTGTTAGCCTGTTTGACTGATTCACTAACTTTCGTAACCATAGATGCTGCAATGACATCATGATCGCTAGTCCCCGTTTCTATACTGATATTGTAGAAAAGATCCGACCTATTTGTAGCTACAAAGTCTGAGATAGCTGCATTGCGTGTGGGCTGCCAAGCTAGCTACTCAAGACAGTTTTCTTTTTTCTTTTTTTTTTCTTTTTTAAGTGTTCAAAAGTATTTCGCAAGACTGTATGTTTCGCAAGACTGTATGTCTGTGCACCTGCAGTGAATATCTCAGTCTATACGTTGCAGGCTAAAGTCGCCTCCAGCTAGTACTGCATGATCTGGGTATTTATGAGCTGCTGACCGTAGACGTACTTTGAATGAGGTTACCGGATAGCCGTTAAAATCATCCAACAGTTAACTTGGTTTCACCTACACCTGTTATACGCGAACGAATAACTTCACTGTCGAACTCCACCTCGACCTCAATAGAGACAACAATTGTTTCTCAAAGGTCGGAGTTTCCAGTGTTCGCGCAGCAGTAGATTACGCCGAAATACTGGAGACTCGGTAGAACGAGTAACTGCACAAATTGCTGTTTCACATCACCTAAAAACACATTTAAAAGTTCTGTAAGCCATAGAGGCAAGCCGATCTCATTGTGACCGTTGCGACAGTACATTTTCTTCAATTTGAAGTGCTCTTCAAAAGTTACATTCAAGCTCTTCGCCGTTTTGGCGAGCACTAAAATACACAATCATTAACACGACCACATAATAAATTACTGATTTAATTTCTATAGGTTCTGGAAGAGGCTCTTTTTCTACAAAACTGCTCATAGTGTTTTGCATGATTAAGTGCCTACACACTGTATGCGTCAATTAAGTCATCTAATCCTTACATTCCCCGACTACGTCATTTGCCTTCAGTGACCACCAATATCAACATACGACCATACACTATTTCTAAGTTATAGATTGAAATGTAAGTATTACGAGGGAATTAGACCTTGTCATTATTAAACTAAGCCATAAAATAATTCAGAAGGACCAAATTCAATGTAAGAAAGAGACATGAAAAGAGTATTGAGGCCCTGTGGTGAAAGTGTCATTAGAAGATCTGTAAATTATTCATCGCGTTTGACGTAATTGAATTAACACGTTATTTACGAAATCAGGATTATTTGGTAAGCTTTTGTTTCTACACAACAGTCAAACAATAGTAGCGCTTCACCTTCAGAAAACGTAACGTAAGTTTCTACAAATTTTTTAACTCACACTTATTACTAATACCACATGAAATACTATTTTGGTCAGTGATTGGCAAGAAGTTCTGATAATATGCTGTAAATCATTTTTTAATTATTAGTCATGATTGCTGACTGTGGCTATTTGCAAGTGTACTGGTTGTATTGAGTTTCAATACTTATGTTGGAGGCGATAGTTTGATAATTAGTCCCCGCAAGCAAAGAATATTGCTCACTGTAACTTCGACTACATTACAAGTAATAATTTTAACTAAGACATTGTTTTTCACCTGTTCTTCGACAATCACTATACCAATTCCATTAGATTAAATATGACAATAATTTCGTGCGGAACTGAGTTAACAAGAAACTATTCAAGCAGTAAGTCTCAAAATTTTGAAATGAAAATGCTTCAGTTAAAAGAAAAGGCAGATCCCCACTGAAAGTCGCTTCCGCCCTAACATGACAATATATAGTTCACTCAGTACAATGGTGACGCGTACTGATTTCTGTATCACAGGCATCGCAGACTGTGGGTCCTCTCGGCAGTATGAAGAAACATATTAGTGACTGACATGAGGCACGCTACGGCTGAGTTATTAGCTTCACCAGCTGCAGATTATTGTGCTTCACTACCAGCCACTACTCCCAGCACAATCTGATGGACATCTGACGCAACAGTGAAATATCACCTCGAAAGCAGCAAATTCTCTGCAACCCTCTACGGCAGCACGGTCTGCTAATTTATTTCCCCGAGCTCCCACGTGCACCGTACTCAGCCCAACTCCGTACGCAAGTGTTCAATTAGACAGACGCTGAAGTGGGGTATATGGATTCGATTCCCGTTAATGTCAGCGATTTTTTCTTGGTGGGACGACTGGACTGGGATGTAATCAACCTCATGATGCCAACTGGGGAGCTACGCAATTGAGAGCAATAGGCTCTAGTTTCGACACGTCACAATGGCGGAGTGGGCAGTGTCCTGACCTCATGCCTCTCCATACGTCTTGATAAATGATTGAGGGTGACATGGCGGTCTTCAGAGCCTGATCGCAGAGTTTCCTCTTTTCCCAGCACGCAGTAGAATGATAACTGATTCCATCGCTATTGATGTAAGTACAGCTGGTCATACTTTAGAGGGACCATTTTGCCTGCTGGGTACACGTGCTGCAACGATTGTAGGGCAGCAAGGATATCAGAGCAGATAAGAAACTGTTTGCCCTCAAGGCGCCTCAACTGCTGGAATGTTTTCAGCATCGCCTGAAGTTCTGCAGCAGGTACAGCGTATTCACGTCGAAGGGTAATGCTGAAGGCAGGGTCAGGAAACACTACTGAATAGCCAAGGGAATCACCTTGTTTGAAACCAACACAGTACAAAACTCTAAATTTTGATAAAGAAAGCGTCTCATATGCAGTTTCTTAACTGCTCTGCCAGCACAGGTTATGAAATGATGTTGAGCGATAAAGGTCACAGCTTAATTTCATAAACTGCACTCTGTGAATGTAAAAATTGCATCTTAGTCCTGTAGAAACTAGTAATCCACTGTGCACACGTATGGTCAGAGCAATGAGAATCTTCGTACAAGAAGTTATGTTCACGGTGATCTTAACTGATCTCCGTCCAGCCGATAACGTCGGGTATTTATTTAAACTGTGATGCCTGCCTAAAACGTTAAAAACCATAAACTGAAACGTGTAATCTGGAGTGCAGTGTTTTTCTTATAATGTCTCTAGTCTAAAATAATTCTGGGCCTCTGTAGCCCTGATGTGAAGCGGTTGCTTACTAGCCTTCGTACAAACGCTCGGTATGAATCTGGTTCTAAAGGCCTCATGGCGAGCCGAATTTCTTCACGATGCACCACGCCCACCACTTTTAAATAAGGGGGTCTTACACACCCATACCCCGTACACTCATAATAAAGAAGAAATCGCATGAACGCCCCGTAAAACTGAAGAATACAAATTTGATCTGCTCCCCACGAATTTAGGCCAAGTCCTTTCAAAAATCGATGTGCTTTAAGAGACCCTCTTTTCAGGTTCCTCAGGCATGGCAACCATGTAAATTTAGAGTCAAATATAAGGCCCAAAAAACCTTACCGTGTCTTTAATATTAAGAACAGCGTCCCCCATTCCCAGCTCGGGAGAGCGTAAAACATAACGTGAAGGGTTAAAGAGAACACTCAGAGGCTTCTCGCTGGGGAAATTAATACCCAGCTCCTTCGTGCTTTGCTCAACACTGGAATAGACAGTTTCAATTGACGAGCTGTTGTTTCAAGGCTCAAGGAGGCATGTAAAGACATAGAAGTCGTCAACAAACACAGAACACAGGCAGCACGTTTAACACCCGACCTGAAACAGTTAATAGATACGGCAAAGACAGTCACACTTAAAACACTACATTGAGACACACCGTACTTTGTTCCCCCTCTCTCTCTCTCTCTCTCTCTCTCTCTCTCTCTCTCTCTCTCTGTGTGTGTGTGTGTGTGTGTGTGTGTGTGTGTGTGTGTGTGTCTCCCCTCCATCTCTCATTACATTCCACTGTCTAACTCTCATCTCGCTCTCCTCTGCTTGCCCTCCCCCTCTCCCAATCTCTCACGCTCCCTCCTCATCCCATTATTCACACACACACACACACACACACACACACACACAGAGAGAGAGAGAGAGAGAGAGAGAGACGCATTCACACACACGTTTATGATTTTCAGTCATGATGTTTTTTTTTCTTTATTGTTATTTTAAACACCTCGTACAAAGGTGGGCTGCCAGCAGCTTAGTACACCACTCTTCAGCCTCGAGTGGTACAATATGAGACATAAACGGGGTGGGGGGGGGGGTTACAGATGATACAATACAAATGGCGGGCAAAAAACTGTAGACACAGAAAACAGTATACACGAAGCCGTTCACGCTGGACAAGAAAAAACACTGAAACCTGTTGACATGGCGCACGAACACTGACGACTGCGACGGCACACATGAACAAAGGGGCGTGACGGCGAAAGAACACTAAACACAAACACGAAGGCACACACACGAGACACTGATGGCGATGATCTCCGGCGCGCGAATGTCCACTGAGCGTGTACGAGTCCGGGGACCTGCCAAGAGAGGAGGAGGGGGGTGGGAGAGAGAGAGGGGAGGGCAGAGGTGCCAAGGGCAGGGGAGACAGGGGGAGGAAGAAAGGGAGAAGGGGGGAGGGGACGCCTGGGGGAAGAGGGGTGGAGGAAGGGGGGATGGAGGGAAAAGGAGAGAGAAGGGAGGGAGGGTGACCAAAGAAAAAACACAGGGAGTGGGAGGGGAGGATCAAAGTTGATACGAGGGGTAGATGGAGGGGAGGAGGGCATCATCAGGGTGGGGGAGCTGGCGGAAGCCACCTTGGGAGAGGGTAAGGAGGGTGGAGAGATGGAGAGCAGGTGGAACGTGGGAATACAGGTGCAGCAACGGGCGGAGGTGGGAGAGGATGGGTGAGACGAGCGGGTGAGGAGGATCGAGTTTACAGGAGGTGTAGAGGATCCGTATCTGGCAGTCATGATGGATGGTGTCAGAATAAATAAGGACGGAAAAGCAATACATGTAACACCTCACAGTCGTCAGAGACTGTATAGAAATGCTTACAGAACAACAGTGTGAGAGGAAATAATCCATGTTCTTTTTGAAACAACCGAACCAAAATTCGAATGAAGTTGTTTATCAAAATCGCGGTATATCTGAATTTTAGATGTCCACACATGGCTTTCAAATGCTGCTCGTCCTGTAATTGGGTTGAGTCCAGAGCTGTAATAACATCGCCATCTGACTTCGTGCACATTAGGTGATACGATGGATGCAAAATTTCACTAGTTTTTCGCCTCGTTTAAAGACAGCTAGGTGGCGCTGGCGTTGCTGCGGTCCCCCATATCAAATAACGTTACGGCCTGCCTGCGCAATTTTGACGGCCATTTTCAATCCGTGATGGCTGTGCTGCAGAATAGAAACGCGGAGCCATTGAGACGCTCGCTGCGCGATGGCAATTTTGGTGTCAGATTGAGGCTCATTGTGGAAGAGCTGGTAATCTGGTGCCAATCTGCGGCAGGTGCATACTTTAGCGGCGGCTATTGTTTCGGCCGCTCGGCACGTGGGAGGCTGAAAGCGCTACTTGGGGCCCGCGCGCCTCTGTTTACGGCCGCCTTTTATTATTAGCGGCGCGGTACACCGGCGAGCACTCAGCTCGACATGTTCCCCCACGGCGAAGCAGGAGCAGACTAGGCCCTACTGTGTCTGCACAACGCTGCGCTACTCTCACCAGACTACGAAAGGTGCGGGAACGTCTGTCACAGAAAAAACACGAATCATACCGCATGTGCCTATCACTGTGAACAAAGGCGAAATGCAGTAATTTTATGTCACATACACTCAACAAATACACTGGCGGCACACCCAGAAAATACACTGACGGAACAAAACCGCAACACCAAAAAGTAATTAATGTAGAGTAATGAAATTTTGAGAATACTTTGTATAGGTAACATATTTAAGTGATTATCATAGGATGATCACAGGTGATTGTAAGGTAGAGATAAGCCAATGAAAATGTGAATTGCTGGTGCATTAATAACCACTGTACCACTAGAATTATGAAAGCGAATATGCAAACGTGCTTGCATTGTGTTGTACTGGTGCTGGATGACATTTTGTGACCGACCGATGTGGCCGAGCGGCTCTAGGCGCTTCAGTTCGGAACCACGCGGCTGGTACGGTCGCAGGTTCGAATCCTGAATCGGGCATGGATGTGTGTGATGTCCTTAGGCTAGTTAGCTTTACGTAGTTCTGTGTCTTGGGGATTGAAGACGTCAGATGTTAAGTCCCATTATGCTTAGAGCCATCTGAACCATTTTTTGTTCATTTTGTGACACAGGGTTCAATGGCGGTTGTACTTGGTGAGTCAAAAGTGGGACGGTGAATGCTGATTGTGGATGACGCTGGAGTTGTCGTCTGATAATGTCCCATATGTGTTCCATTGGAGACAGATCTGGTTGTCGAGCAGGCCAAGCCAACATATTGACACTCTGTAGAGCATGTTGAAGTCAACTGCAGTATATGGGCGAGCGCTATCCTGTTGAGAAACACTCACTGGAACGGACCACAGATAGAATAACAAGACTGATCTATAATTTCTTGGTCAGGGTGCCTGGGTAGGCACGAAAGTGCTCCTACTGGCAAACAAAATCGCACCACAGAACATAACTCCAAGTGTCTGTCCTGTGCATCTAGCACGCAGACAAGTTAGTTGCAGTCAACTGGCCTCGTTCTAACCAATACACGGCCATCACTGACACCGAGACAGAACTACCTTGTATGAGAAAATACAAGAGACATCGACCCTGCTCTCCAACGAGCTCTCACTCGACACCACTGAAGTCGGGAAGGCGGTGGTTTGGAGTCAGTGGAACGCACGTTAGAGGGCGTCTGCTTCGCAGCTCCTCTTGAAGTAATTCGTTGTATCACTGTGTGCTTCAGATGCAGCATGATGCGTCAGAGCCATACGGCGAACACGATATCTTCCCTCTCAGTAGTGCCACGTTGCCGTGCGGTGCCCGGTCTTCTTGCAACCGTCCATTCTCGTAATCACCGCTTCCAACAATCATGTACGGTGGCTACATTCCTGCCAAGTCTTGCGGCAATATCCCTGAAGGAATTTGCAGCTTCTCGTAGCCCAATTAGAGGACTTCGTTCAGACTCAGGAAGGAGGTGACAATGACATCCTTGTCACCTTAAAAGCGTTATCGACTGACATCAACTCACCACAACCAGCCTCAAAGTTAACGTACACTCACAGCCGTTATAGCGTGTATTTTACGCAAACCTGATTTGTATAATAATAGTAGCGCCACTAGCGCCATTCGTATGCGACTGGGGCGAGATCTGAGCAGAAATCATTTTCCACATTTAGAAACAAGCCTACCAATTTTCGTTGGTCTCATAACCTCTTCTAGGTGTTGTGATTTTTTTTTCTGTCAGCGTAGTTTACCCATACTCCGTGACATGGACGGCCACTGTGGCCGAGCGGTGCTAGGCGATTCAGTCCGGAACCTCACTGCTGCTACGGTCACAGATTCGAATCCTTCCTCAGGCAGGGATGTGTGTGATACCCTTAGATTAGTTAGGGTTAAGTAGTTCTAAGTCTAGGGGACTGATGACCTCAGATGTTAAGTCCCAAAGTGCTTAGAGCCATTTGAACCATTTGAGTCTTTCATGGGCCACTGTTGACGTATCTCTTCAACACATTTTTCCAGATACAAATAATAATCAGCATTAACGGCTGAATTCTGGCATAAGAAGTGACCTTTATTCTGCCAACGGCCATGTAGAAAAGGGCGGACGTACGGCCAGAGTTTCAGGGCACTTTCCCTTGTCCTTGGAGTGGTGAACTGCCTCTAAAGGCGGGAAAATTAGCAATGATCAACGGCAGGGTGCAGAAAGCAATGGAAATTACTGCATTAAGGAAACATAACCTATATTATGATTTCGCCAGTGGCAAAGAGATTCCGAAATAATCCCCCATTCGGATCTGCGGGAGAGGACTGCGAAAGGTGGGGTAACAATCAGAAAAAGATTGAATAACCAGTGAAAGGATAGTGTTCTACGAGTCGCGGAAATAAAAGTAGTGGAAATAAAAGTTAGGTTGGCTTCAAATGGCTCTGAGCACTATGGGACTTAACTTCTGAGGTCATCAGTCCCCTAAAACTTAGAACTACTTAAACCTAACTAACCTAAGCACATCACACACATCCATGCCCGAGGCAGGATTCGAACCTACGACCGTAGCAGTTAGGTTGAAGAGTGGAATTAAATTATAGGTAGAAAGCGTGTGAACGATGAGACTTGGCCGGCCGGAGTGGCCGTGCGGTTCTAGGCGTTACAGTCTGGAGCCGAGCGACCGCTATGGTCGCAGGTTCGAATCCTGCCTCAGGCATGAATGTGTGTGATGTCCTTAGGTTAGTTAGGTTTAATTAGTTCTAAGTTCTAGGCGACTGATGACCTCAGATGTTAAGTCGCATAGTGCTCAGAGCCATTTGAACCATTTTGATGTTGATGACATTACTATCCTCAGTGAAAGCGAGAAAGAATTACACGATATTCTGAACGAAACGAATGGCTTACTGAACAGAGAATAAGGACTGAGGTAAATCGAAGAAAGAGGAGGAGTTACAGTAACGTTATTAGTTGTAAAATTTCACATCACAAATTTGGGCCATAGAGGAGACGAGGAGAAATAATTCTGATAACTTGAAACTAAAATAACACGGAAACTAAGTGGAGATAAAACACAGACTAGCAAAGGCATAGATGCATTTCTGGCCAACTAGTCCCAATCATTGACATAATTTGTGGAAGAAATTTCCGAGCATGGAGAACAGAACTGCATGGAAGTGGAGCATGCAATTTGGGGAAAACTGAAAAGAATGAATCGAAGCGCGTGAGATGTAATGCTATAGAACGATTTGTTAGAGTGACAAAATATGAGGAAATTATCCGCAGAGTCGGCGAGGCTCCATATATGGAATTCTTTCAGAAGAAGGATGATGAGTCATGTGTTAAAATATCAGAGAATAACTTCCATGGTACTAGAGGGAGCTGTAGAAGGTAAAAACTGTAGGAAGTAGAACTGGGTCATACACAACAATTAAAAGAATGAAGACGTTGGGTGTAATTGCTGTTTTGAGATGAAGACGATTGTACAGGAGAAGTTTTCGGTGGTTACAACAGACCATTCATGTGACTTATGACCTTTCCTTCCTCCCCACCCCCTCCCCCCACGCTCCCAGAAACAATGATCTTATACTCTCTCACATCACTAGGGATTCATATTTGTTTCGAATGAAAAAAAAATGTTCTAATCCTCCAGTTGTCACCACGGTTTATAGGCGACTATCCTTGCTTATAAGACAAATCTCGTAACTTGAAAATCCCTCTCAAATAGTTATAGACACTTTCTGCCTCACAATCATTTTCTCTGGTATTTGGCTGTAAATAACTTGACTTTGTAAAAGCTCAGAGCTCGTACAGTCTACTCTATCTGTAGGAGTAGAACTGAAAACTATAAAAAATGCCTTTGCTAGGTACACAACATATCTCGAGGCAGTCATCGACTTTAATCTCTTGCACACACATGACCGGTGAAGAACCTCTCCGCTCCACTTCCAGCTCATTGAGATAGTGCCTTGGAGGGTCGAGCTATACGACGACCAAGATCTCAAACGTCTCGTCCTAATTTATGCTAAGGGACGGAAAGCAGAAATAGAAAATCTACCTATTGGTAACTTGCAGACCTAATCACAATTCACTGTGATATGACTCAAGTTACTATTCTACAGAGCTCCATACAGAAAGGTGCAGAGAAAGTGAGTGTATCTGTTTAAAAGTATTCCGACTCCCCTATAATGTGGAGCTGCCACTGTAAGTTACGAAATACGGACATGCCGAAACAAAAGGAGGTGAGGAGTATAGTGATGTCAACAGAGAACCAATAAAAGCAAGTGGGTCGATCGCGATATCTCAGTCACTTCGAACATGGACTGACCATTGGATGTCTCCTGAGTAACATTTCCATCATTCAGCTTTTTTAAAGGTACCCAGTTCGACTGTTGGCGACGTGATTGTGAAGTGGAAAAGCGAAGCAACAGGCAGAGATAAACGAAGAGCAGGTGGACCACATGTGCTGTCGTACTGGATCCGTCGTAACTGTCCATGTTTATTAAAAACATCGCATGGAATCAAAGGAATGGACCAGTCGTGAGTTCGAAAGTGTTACCAACAGCCCAGATAGCACAGCGATGGAGCGTGGGGACTCGGATACTATGTCGAGCAGCTTTTGTAACCACAAATTTCTGTTGCCAATGTTAAGTGACACTTGAGGTGCTTTAAAGAGCGGTGCTTTTGGTCAGCTGACGACTGGAAAATTATGATTCGCAATGGTACGATTATATACTCTTATACCGTTGCGATGGAATGATTTAGGTTTTGAAAAAGCCTGGAGATCGTTACGAGCCATCACGTCCAGTGCCAACAGTGTGGTACAGAGGTGGTAGTATAACGATATCGGGTTGGTTTTCGTGGTTAGGGTTTGATCCCTCTCTTCCGCTTAAGAAAACGTTGATTACGGAAGGATGCGAACACATGTTACAGGACTGTGTGCTGCGTATAGTAGAAGAACAATTCGGAGACGATGATTGTATCAGCAAGACAGTGTACCGCGTCATGAAGCAGCAACTGTGAGACAATCGTTTCTGGGCATTAATGTTCCTAAAATTGGCTGACCTTCACAGATTCACGACCCCAAACCAATTGAACACCTTTGCGATGGGTAAGAACGTTGACTTCCCTCCAGACCCCAGCATCTAACATCACTATTTCCTCTGGTTCCGGCTCTCGCGAGACAATGGGCTGCTCTTCCTCCACAGACATTCAAGCACCTCACTGGAAGTGTTCTCAGCAACGTTCGAACTACCATGAAGACAATGGGCGGACACACCCAATAATAATATCCACTAATACGTATCATTGTTCAGAAACTGTGTACAAAAATAGTTTACCAAGCACTAGACAGGTATGTACTTGGTTAAGTTGTTCATGACAGGATGGACCCACCATGTCAGTCACTGATAGAAACTTCTAAAGAAACAGCAACTCCTGTCCAGTGTGAGCAAAACAAAGCATAAGAGTAATGGATAGATACATGCTGAATGAAAATAGCGAAGCGTTAATTAATGGCTGCCGTAGATGAATATTTTCTGAAGATCTCTCACAAAGCGTAAAAACTGTGGTAGTATGACAAGTATTCTTAATGTGACCAAAGTTAGCGTCTATTCATAGACGTCACAGAAACCGACTTGTAGCTGACCGAAGTAAATGCAGAATTTATGAATTTTTTCAGCTATTAATTCATAAAGAAGATCAAGGAGTACTGTCCCACTTCAGTTCTCCCGCCAATGTAATCGCCAAACTGGACACGACTATGGATGAATACTGTCGGTTGGAAGCTATACTTCTTGACTTTCAACAACAACTTGAGTGTACTACCATACCAAGCCTCATTAGTAAACGCCCTTGTGACTGCGTTGAGGATTTATAGGTGTTTAGGACGAAGCACATTAATGGTGGATTGAGAGACATGAGAGATATGGAAATAATTACAAACTTGCCTCAGGGATGCATGTTCGGAACCTTGGTGATTTTTATGTTTATTAATGACCTGCTAAACAGTTTTAATACTACATAATTTTACTACGGTTTTGGGCCACAGTCATGTAATACCTTTTAAACGAAAGTTCCTTCATTTTATGCTCTGCATTATGCAAGTGACTTTAATATATTTTCTCGATGACTTCGTTTATAGGATGTAACGCCGGAAATGCATATCCTCCTATTTCCATCTATTGTACTACAATTTTTTCCTTGTTTTGCTACCTCAAGATATGACATTTCTGTCTCTTTATATATTGTAATTGTTTTACTGTTTGTATATATATATTTATGCATTTATGTCGATGTATAATTGATTGTTTTGTAAATATTATTTGTATTTTTACGCTGGGTCTTGCCTAGGGAAAACTATGCTACCGAACGAATACGTCGATAGGTCGTGTGGAGAAGCAGAGTGTTTAGGATCTTTGGTAGTGTTAACTCGGTCGCGTGGAGGGCGGGCAGAGGGAGTCTGGCTGGGGTGGTGCAGTGGAGCAGGTGTGTTGTGTGAAGCTCCCGCGAGTTGCTGCGCTTTCGGGGTTTGGCAGAATGTAATTACGCTCGACTTGCGATGATAGTATCTGACATGGTGTCGCGGACGGGAGCGTTAGCTGGCGCACATCAAGAGCCCGTTTTGTCCGGTGACCGTTTCGAGAAGAAGGCGCGCCAACATCCAGCTTCAGCAACAGCGACGGCCGACAATGAGTGGCTGTCGCCACCTCCTAGATCGACGGCTTCAAACCTTCAATCAGCCAACAAGGAAGACTGGAAGCACGTAAAGTTTTAGAACTGTATGGCAGACCTCAGCTTTTCAAACTTTTAAAATTGTTGCATCACAAAATTACAGCAACTTAGCATGAACGTTTGTTGCTCATTGTCCCAATTGCATTACCAAACAGGGTCCCTTCCTTTTCCGGAATGAACCCGAGTGTCGTTGAAATTCAAACGCCAGCATTAAAGTAATATAATCCGATTTCACTGCTTTAATTTCAAAGTTCAGTTAAAGTATTCATAGCTGGCTAAAATATTTAGATTACACAAGCACATATTAAGAGTGCGAGTTTTGTTACCGTATTTTAGCTTACCTGTGACTGCAGCTCAGCTTGGTACGTACTAAATTTTACTACTGTTAATTGTTCAGAATCATTTAATTCAAGTTCAAAGTTAAATCTCTTATTTCTAAATTGCGTAGATTCAAGTAGCTTTTGAAATGATTGTTGAGGTAGTCCAAGACTAACCGTATTTTACTGAATTTCGATGTGCTTCAGAAAGAAAGCTCACTATTAATTTCAGTCACTAAATTAACTTCCAATTTTCCGGTTTTATTAATTCTTTTGCTAAATTAAGTCAGAGTGTAGCGAAATTTATTACTTCTGACAAACTTTCAGTTTTCACACTGCACGTGTCAACCTTCAGTTGCCACGCTTCTAGTGCTAATTATATGTGTAATAACCTTTCTTTTTCAGTTACTATAGTAATTGTCCTTAGGACTGGCGACCGTAATTTCCCCCAAATCTCAAATATCTAATTAGCGCCAATTAATCGTTAACATGACGACCGCACATTTACTTTCTTTATTAACTTTACCCCTTTTCAAAATTAATTTCCACCAGTTTCATTTGCATTTTTCCTTTCATTTAGATGTAACCCTTTCCTCCCTCTTTACCGACAAATCAACTTTGGTGACGATTGCTTTTCCCAAATTTCCATTAGGTATACGCGGTTTAATTTTTCACTGTCATTAAGGTCGATAAGTGAGGGGGAGGTTACAAGGAATCTGATCATAACCAACGTTGTATTACTTGAAAATAGCCAAATTAATAATGATTATCCAGTAGAATAAACGATATAAATAGCCAAATAGCGGAATTTTCGTTTAAAAAGTAATAATACTAAGCTCAGATTTTTTCCGGCGGTATACAATGAGGTGACAAAAGTCGTGGTGCGGCGACCTGCACACATGCAGATCGTGGTAGTGTTGCCTACACAAGGCATGAAAGGGCAGTGCACTGGGAGGGCTGTCATTTGTACTCAGGTGATTCATACGAGAAGGTTTCCGACGTGATCCTGGCCGCATGACGCGAATCAACAGACTGCTAACGCGGGTTGGTAGTTGGAGCTAGACGCATGAAACATTCCATTTCGGAAATCGTTAGGGAATTCAATATTGCGAGATTCATATTGTCAAGAGTGCACCGAGAATATCAGATTTCTGTCATTACCTCTCACCAAACACAACGCAGTGGCCGAAGGCCTTTCCTTAACGACCGTGAGCAGCGGCGTTTGCGTAGACTTGTCAGTGCTAACGGATAAGCAACACTGGTGAAATAACAGCAGAAATTATTGTGGAACGTACGACGAACGTATCTGTAAGGACAGTGCGGCGAAATTTGGCGTTAATGGGCTACGGCAGCTGACGATCGACGCAAGTGTCTTTTCTAACAAGACGACATCGCCTGCAGCGCCTCTCCTGTTCTCTTGACCATATCGGTTGGACCCAAGACGACTGAAAAACCGTGGCCTATTCAGATAAGCTGATGGTAGTGATAGAGTGAGGTGCAGACAGCACGAAGCAATGGACCGCATTTGTCAAAAACCACTCCACTCTACAAGAAGGAGTTTGTTGTGTTTACATCTAATGGACTGGGTCATTTGATCCAACAGAACCGATCATTGACTGGAAATGGCCATGTTCGGCTACTTACAGACCATTTGTACCCATTCGTGGACTTCATAAACTCAGACAACCATGTCATGTCGTGGGCTCATAATATCGTTCGCGATTTGGTTGCAGAACATTCTGGAGAATTTGGACAATTCGAGAGAATGGTTTGTCCACCCAGATCGCCCGAAATGAACCCCATCGAACACTTTTGGGACATAATCGACAGTTCGATTCGTTCACCGCATCCCGCACCGTTAACACCTATGGCCGACTGTAGAGGCTGCATGGGTCCACATTTCTACAGGGAACATCCAACGACACGACGAGTCTATGTTACGTCTGTCTGCTGCACTACGACGAGCAGTAGGAGGTCGGACACGATATTAGGAGGTATACCATATTTTGTCACCTAAGCGTAGTCATCAACAGTGAAGCACTATCAATGTAAAGTTACGCCAGTGCCTAGACAATCTAGGTAGATTTCAAAGTGGTGCAAGTGTTGGCATCTTCTTCTTTTCAATGTTCAGAAATGTAAAATTTTGTACTTCACATAATGCAAGAAATGTGCATGCTGTGGCTGTAATGTTGATGGGTAACTTACGTAAACGCCTGCAAATAACAATTTGTGAGGATATGAAATGTAAAAATCACATGTCCTAGAACATGGGTGAAGCTGGTAGCAGAATTCGGTTCGTCGATACAGGGTACTGGGAAAACATAATTTATAAAGGATACTACTGAAGATACAATGCGATATTGCAATGGCTGTGTTGTTGAGAAGTACGAAGAAGTTTTCCTTCGGACATGCATGCACGTCTGATAGATCAGGCACTGTGGCGACTACAGCATTTATGAAATACTTGAAATGTATTGAAATATATTTTCAGTTGCGAATACGGACAGCCATCAGCTGTATAATGGAATGGCAACAGCGAAAATTTGTGCCACACCGTGTTTCGAACCCAAATTGCCCGCTTGTTGCGAGCGGTTCTCTTACGAGTAGGCTATACGCGCACACGTCACGGCCGGACCCAAACTTCAATATAACGTCAGCCATGTGTCTACAAGCGGCACTCGTGCATTTATTATGTACTCGTATATTCCTGTACAGGCGAGGCATTTTAATTGAAAGTCCTTTGCTCGATGACGGATGATAAACACAACATTGTAGTGTCTGTGTTGTTCAGAACTACGATGCAATCTTCCTTTGGATATTCATATATTACCAAATATATGTCTACAATCTGTACTCGTACATCCATTATGTATTCACCGTCGTCATTCTATTATAGACCGACAGCTGAATGTTTTCCACATTCGCAACTGGGAATACATTTCATGGATTGCTCAAGTTTGTAGACCTGTAGCAAACAAGGTTAACGGGGGATACTTATCTTGAGTAAAGGAGGTAGCACCAATATTCGTAAGTTTGTTGGACAGATGGAAGAGAATCACGGAAATGCTGAAAACTGACAACTTTTTGCTTTTTATCGATATATCTTAAATTTTAGGAAGTGCGCTGTTAAACGTTCACAACTGTATACACTAAATTCTCCTTTACCCATCTACATACTCATCCTTACTGGATTGCTGAAAATATTTGGAAACGTGAATCACGAGGATCTACATCTACATCTAATTCTACATCCATACTCCGCAAGCCACCTGACGGTGTGTGGCGGAGGGGTTCTCCCTTCTATTCCAGTCTCGTATTGTTCGTGGAAAGAAGGATTGTCGGTATGCTTCTGTGTGGGGTCTAATCTCTCTGATTTTATCCTCACGGCCTCTTCGCGAGATATACGTAGGAGGGAGCAATATACTGCTTGACTCATCGGTGAAGGTATGTTCTCGAAACTTCAACAAAAGCCCGTACCGAGCTACTGAGCGTCTCTCCTGCAGAGTCTTCCACTGGAGTTTATCTATCATCTCTGTAACGCTTTCGTGATTACTAAATGATCCTGTAACGAAGCGCGCTGCTCTCCGTTGGATCTTCTCTACCCCTTCTATCAACCCTATCTGGTACGGATCCCACACTGCTGAGCAGTATTCAAGCAGAGGGCAAAAAAGCGTACTGTAACCTACTTCCTTTGTTTTCGGATTGCATTTCCTTAGGATTCTTGCAATGAATCTCAGTCTGGCATCTGCTTTACCATTTTAAATCACTCCTCGCCGGCCCAAGTGGCAGTGCGATTAAAGGCGCTGCAGTCTGGAACCGCAAGACCGCTACGGTCGCAGGTTCAAATCCTGCCTCGGGCATGGATGTTTGTGATGTCCTTAGGTTAGTTAGGTTTAACTAGTTCTAAGTTCTAGGGGACTAATGACCTCAGCAGTTGAGTCCCATAGTGCTCAGAGCCATTTGAACCATTTTGAAATCACTCCTAATGCGTACTCCCAGATAATTTATGGAATTACCTGCTTCCTGTTGCTGACCTGCTATTTTGTAGCTAAATGATAAGGGATCTGTCTTTCTATCTATCTATGTATCTTTTAGAAAAGTTGATCAATCAGTGAAATACCTATTACTGGGACGCAGGATAGTGCTTTGAATCTTGCTCTAGAGTAATATACTAATGATATTCTATTGCTGCTGCCATTCAACTTTATACAAATATAACACAAACATTTACATAATCTTTTGCAAGGGATGCTTTATATTACGTCCTGCTGTTAATGATGTACTTGCGAAATTCCGAAATTTCTCTGGACCTCTATCTGTCCAATTTGCCGCGAGGTCATTTATCAACGTTGACGAAGCGCAAACAGGTGGCTCACGAGTTTGTTGGGCTAATGGTTAAACATGTCACGTACCTCTCTGCAGCGTGAAATACACTTAATTAGCACATATATACACAGGAGTCCAAGATACATCAGAGTTTCTGAATACACTCTTGCAAATGCGTTATTTAAATGGTAAATAAATAGTCGAGCATTTCTCGAGATACTAAAACTAAAGTTAACTGATGTAAGGTTCATCAGCTTGGAAGCACTCTTTTAATTCATGACATTTCTACTGTAGTTTCAACAGAAAATTGTTTGACCGTTACATCAGAAGGGCAGACTGATAGATTTAAGTGCACAGGTAAATTGCACTATTGAAATTTCGGGTCATCACTTTTCAGGAGGAGTCGAACAACATATTACTTCCCCCCACATGACATCTCGCATATTGACCTCAAGAAGAAAATTCGAGAAATTAGAGCCAATACAGAGGCTTACCGACAATAATTGTTCCCACGCACTATTCGCAAGTGGAACAGAGCTGGAGGTATAACGAAAGTACCCTCCGCCACACACCAAGTGACAAACCCTGTTTATTTATCAGACTGTAAGTTGCCTGAAAAAATGCGACAACCTCAATAACATCGCCATTTTATTGACAAACGGTGTGCCAGGTACTACATCATTGTTGGAGTGTACGACAAACGTTCATATGTACTACATAGCCATCCAGAAGCTGTTAAAACGGTGTGGAAATGTTCCACAGACCACTACTGAAAGCACATCCCCGATACATAGTGCCCAACCCATAGACGTATCCATCCAACTTTCCAAAGGCCCGTAGTACGATACCGTTCAGATGGGTAGAGTTGCCCAACAGGAGTGTACTCGTCGGCGAAGCATAGTTGTTTTGTAGAATGAATACTGCACACATTTTTTTTTGCTCTAACTTAACACTGTTACTGCCTGCTGAGTCAAAACAGAAGGCGCAGAGACAGGCCTCCATAGAGCCACTGATCGCCGATGATACACAAATAAATCTATAACATTACAAGCCCTCAGTGTGCAGACGAACTCTAACAGAAAAAAAAAACGATGCACCATGAAGGAATTACCCAAACGTTACGGAAATCGGTATATGGGATATGCATGTACAGACAAACAAATGACTACAGTTTCAGAAAAATTGAACGATTTCTTCAAGATAGAGAGCTTCACGAATTGAGCAAGTTAATAACGCGTTGGTTCTCCTCTGGTCCTTATGAAAACAGTTATTCGGCTTGATACTGATTAATAGACTAGTTGAATGTCCTCGTGAGGGATATCGTGCCAAATTCTGTCAAACCGGCACGTTGGTTTGTCAAAATACAGAGCTGGTTGGAGGGCCCTGCCAATAATGCTCCAGTAATTCTGAATTGGGGAGGGATCCGGCGACCTTTCTGGCCAAGGTAGGGCACTAAAAGCACGAAGACGAGCAGCGTAAATCCTCACCGTCTGCGACCGACCATTGTCTTGCTGAAATGTTAACTCAGGATGGCATCTCATGAAGGACAACAAAATGGGACGAAGAATAGCGTCGACGTACCGCTGTGTTGTAAGGTTGCCGCGGATGACAAGGAAAGTGGTCCTGCTATGAAAAGAAATGGCAGCCCAGATCATTACGCCTGTTTTTCGCGTCTTATGGCGGGTGACAGTGTGGTTTGTTCAAAATGGTTCAAATGGCTCTGAGCACTATGCGACTCAACTTCTGAGGTCATCAGTCGCCTAGAACTTAGAACTACTTAAACCTAACTAACCTAAGGACATCACTCACATCCATGCCTGAGGCAGGATTCGAACCTGCGACAGTAGCGGTCGCTCGGTTCCAGACTGTAGCTCCTAAAACCGCACGGCCACTCTGACCGGCCGCTGTGGTTCGTATCCGACCGCTGTTCGAGGAATCTTCATACAAGTCTTCGGTCTGAAATGTCATTGACTGGAGGAGAATTGTCTTCAGTGATGAGCCCCAGTGACAAGCATTTGGGGCAGAGCATTGTATGACAGTGAAATATGGACTGCGGCAATACGGAAACGGAAGAAAATTTGAATCATTTGAGATTTTGCACTACAGAAAAATGTTGAAACTTAGTTGCAATGATCAAGTAATAAGTTACGAGGCTATCCGCAGAATCAGCGACTAAAAGAATATATGGGAAACAATGACAAGAAGGAGGAAGAGGATGACAGGAAATTTGTTGACACATCAGGGAACAACTTCCATTGAATTAGATGGAACTTTTGGTATTAAAATTGTAGAGTAAGACAGAGAAACACAGAGACTGGAATGCAATCAGCAAGTAAATGAGGATGTTGGATGCAAACGCTACTCTGAGATGAAAAATTGACACAGAAGAGGAATCTGCAGCGAGCCTTGTCAAACCTGACACAGGACTTCTGACTCAGAAAAAAAAATCCTCAGGAGGACGTCCATCAAATCCATCAATAGATGCCAATCCGAATATCTGTTTTCCTAAGAGCCAGAGGTGGACCAACGTGTTACTGACTTTACGTTTGTGAAGCACTTCATCTTGAATAACACACTCAAATTTTCTGAAACTGTAATCAATTAATTTTTTTGTACATTTCCATTACTTCTACTAATTTTCGTCCCATTCGGATAATTCCTTCGTGGCGTGTCGTTCTTTTTGTCTTAGAGTGTATCATACCTAGGTGCTACTAAACACAGTCCTTGACCATGCTGTATGTTTTTATTATATTTCATTGGGGTTCGTCATTGACGGCTTCGGGACTTACGCAAACCGGGTGTGAAAAAAAAAAAAACCGTTAAGTTTGTGGCACAAGCCCGTCACTGGACTATCGGCCTAACTGCAGATAGAGTATTACCCTTCTAAATGCTGTGGCACTACGAAGGGTAGATGTGTAGAGTCCCTAGTCTGAGCCGCGTTTTACCCTTGCGGAGATACGGAGTACTCATTTTTACAACAAGCTGAGTTGATCTGGGAGCGTCCTAGAAACGCTGAAACGACGAATTATCACCATCGCTATATGTGATTAAACCAGGGACTTCCCATTCCGGAATGTGCTTTACACATTGGACCACCATCGCCCTTTGATCGTGTGTAAATGACTTCTGAGGTGGCACTAACTACAATAAGCTGGTCTTCCGTAGCTGCATAGAAAATTCACTATAGGTGACATAATGGTCTTGGGAGATTTGGCAACTGTTCAGATAATTAAGATAATTCTCATTTATTGTCCCCTCTCATCTGGACATTTTTAATTAGATTGCACGTTTCGATAACTCTGAATCACTTTCATATCCAAATAGTTGCATCAGCAACCCAGCTTGTCAACCCAGAGCCACATATCAGATATGTGGTTCTGAGTAGACAAGACGTTTTGCTAACGGAACTACTGAGCCTGAAGATGATCCGGAATGACAGAAATATATAATGTAATGAAAGTGTCCAATTGAGACAGAATAATAAATGAGTATTATCTTAAGGACAACGAATTCCTTGGAAATTTCTGCATATTTTCTCCATCAAGAGTGGGTTTGCACTATTTTCGGACATGGACTGCGAGTTCCTACATTGTCTCACAAACAAAATCTTAACGTATCAACATATTTAGATCCTCCTCCAAATTTACGATCCCTATGTGAACTAATTTGTACCATAAATGGTATATTTTCAATTTGGATATACAGGGTGATTCAAAAAGAATACCACAACTTTAAAAATGTGTATTTAATGAAAGAAACATAATATAACCTTCTGTTATACATCATTACAAAGAGTATTTAAAAAGTTTTTTTTCACTCCAAAACAAGTTCAGAGATGTTCAATATGGCCCCCTCCAGACAAACGAGCAATATCAACCCGATACTCCAACTCGTTCCACACTCTCTGTAGCATATCAGGCGCAACAGTTTGGATAGCTGCTGTTATTTCTCGTTTCAAATCATCAATGGTGGCTGGGAGAGGTGGCCGAAACACCATATCCTTAACATACCCCCATAAGAAAAAATCGCAGGGGTAAGATCAGGGCTTCTTGGAGGCCAGTGATGAAGTGCTCTGTCACGGGCTGCCTGGCGGCCGATCCATCGCCTCGGGTAGTTGACGTTCAGGTAGTTACGGACAGATAAGTGCCAATGTGGTGGCGCTCCATCCTGCTGAAATATGAATTGTTGTGCTTCTTGTTCGAGCTGAGGGAACTGCCAATTTTCTAATATCTCCAGATACTGTAGTCCAGTTACAGTAGCACCTTCGAAGAAAAGGGGACCAAAAACTTTATTGGCTGAAATGGCGAACAAATGTACAACTAAATGAAACTTTATAGCTCCCTTAATTCGCCGACAGATAGTGCTTAGCTCTGCCTTTTGTCGTTGCAGAGTTTTAAATTCCTAAAGTTGTGGTATTCTTTTTGAATCACCCTGTATTTGTGTGCACATAATGAAAAAAATTTGAAAGATCGAAAAGTATTGTTTAGTGTCAAAATGTATGCCACGGGACTTCCACATGGACAATTATTTTGTTGTTGATCGCAATGAGTATTTTTCTATTTATTCAACCAGTGTTAAATGTTGCAGGAAAATCGCATACAATAAAGTCTAGAGGTACAAAATAGGCCTACCCGCGTGAATGATAAAATGTGCAGTTTGTAACGTACTAACATCTATTGTTGATTGGTTCTCTTCCTTAGACATAATGGACTGTTGTTACTCAGGTCTCAGATGGAATATGCAGGCACGTAACACAAGCTATAATTAGTCCTAAAGATGTTCGATGGATCCTGGAGGGTATTGAGAAAATCAGCATTGAATATTCGTCTGATTTGGTTCGAATAGTGTTGTACTTGTCCTCGATTATAAAAATCTACGCCGGCCGGAGTTGCCGTGCGGTTCTGGGCGCTACAGTCTGGAACCGAGCGACCGCTACGGTCGCAGGTTCGAATCCTTCTTCGGGCATGGATGTGTGTGATGTCCTTAGGTTAGTTAGGTTTAATTAGTTCAAAGTTCTAGGTGACTGATGACCTCAGAAGTTAAGTCGCATAGTGCTCAGAGCCATTTGAACCATAAAAATCTACCTACCTCAAAATGTTACTACTGTATCATGTATTTACCATAAACACCTTCGGCCTTCGCACCATTGGCTAAAAGAAACTGCCGATTTCAGACTGGTAGAAACAGCCTTCAAACCGGGACAAATAGCCACCCCCACTGTTGCCACAGACTACTCTCGTGAATGCCATTTTCTAGGTATCCTGAAGCTCCAAAGATGCCCAGTTGAGTACGAATGTGTTGTTCAGCGATTTCATTACAGAAAAACAACTTCCAGTTCTCCGTAGCTCCGCATATCAATGACTGTTAGGACCACTATAATGATCGTAGTAATTTTGTAACGAAAGAAGACTGTGACTGATAAACTCTTCTGTCTTTGGCATTTGTAACTGAGCTGAAAATGAAGGCGATTTATATCGCGACAAAAATATCTGACCAACGATTCGTACAGCAAGCTGTAAATTTAGATGGTATCTGTTACGGAGTTTCCTACCCGCAACTAGAGCCACGATTAGTTTCAGCATTATCCCGACACGTGCGTTTCACAGTATGCTCGTCAAACAATAGACCATAGTAATGTAGCTATAAGGGCTTCCGGTCACTTGTTCAGTCCCAGCAGTATGCTAAATTTAGAAGTCAGCCAGTTCAATCTGTACCCGTAACAAGAAACACGAGATTGCCAGCAGTCAAATACACAGCGTGCCCTTACAATTACACCAGAACCAGATGTTTTTAGCAAATGACAGATGAGCAAAACGCGCTGGCCAAGGCAACAGTCACAGTCGGTCGACTTTGATCCGCACTGCACGGACAAATAGAAGGCCGAAATTCTAAACCTAGCTTTCAAAAACTCGTTTACGGTAGAGGACTGCAGCACCATTCCCCCTTTCAATTATCGAACATACGCAAGGATGGCTGACATAGTGTTTAGTGTATCTGCTATTGTAAAACACTTAAGATACTTAGACGCCAGGAAGGCATCTGGTCCAGACGGTATCCCTGTAAGATTTTATGTTCACTACGCTACAAATATAGTACCATTCTTATCCATCATCTATCAGAGATCATTGGAACAGCGGAAAGTTTCACGGGACTGGAAGAAGGCCCAGGCCATAGCGATTGATAAAAAGGGTAGAAAATCGGATGCACATAATAACCGGCTAATTTAACTGACATAGATTTGTTGTAGAATCATGGAACATACTTTGCGTTTAGACGTAATGACCTTTCTAGACTCTGAGAAGCTCATCTGTAGAAACCAGCACGGTTTTAGGAAACAGCGGTCATGCGAGACACAGCTGGCCCTCTTTGTGCATAATATACAACAGGCTCTAGATACCGGCTCCCAGGTTGATGCTATATTCCTCGTCTTTCGAAAAGCGTTCGACTTTGTTTCGCACTGTCGGTTGCTCCAAAAAGTGCGTGCTTACGGTCTATCCGATGACATATGCGGCTGGATAGAAAGTTTTCTAACAGACAGAGAGCAGTATGTCGTCCTGAATGGGAAGACGTCAACAGAAACAAGCGTAACTTCACGTGTGCCCCAGGGCAGCGTAATAGGTCGGCTGCTTTTTGCGATTTACATAAACGATCAGGTTGATGGTATTGACAGCGCCATTCGACTGTTTCCTATAATGCTGTAGTCTACAGGAAAGTAGCATCACACAAAAGTTGTAAACGAATCAATGAGGATTTACAGAAAATAAATGCATGGTGTAATGACTGGCAGTTATCTCTCAATATTAGTAAGTGTAACATACTGAGTATAACAAGGCGAAAATACCAATTAATGTACAAGTACAAAATAAATGCCCAGTCTTTGGAAGCGGTAACATCCGTCAAGTATCTGAGTGTGATTATTCGAAATGATCTCAGGTAGAACGATTAGATTACACATCTAACAGGTAAGGCGAACTCTACATTGCGGTTTCGTTGGTAGATTCCTGAAGCGATGCAGTCCTTCAACAAAGGAAATTGCTTACAATACGTAAGTTCGTCCAGCATTGTTCGTCTGTATGGGACCCTTACTAGTTGGGTCTGATTCAAGAGATTGAGAATGTCCAAAGAAGAGTGGGGAGATTCGTGACTGGTACATTTGGCCATCGCGAGAGCGTTGCAAATCTCCTAGAAAGTTTGAAGCAGGGCACACTTGCAGATAGACGACGAGATAAACGTAAGGGGCTGCTCACAAAATTCCAAAATCCGATCTTCACCGAGGATGTAGAGCATATATTATTACCACCAAATTTCAAATGGACCACCATTCAAAGGAAAGGGAAATTAGAAGTCATACTGAGGCGTTCAGATAGTCATTTTTCCCTCGCGCGATCGCGAATGGAACAGAGAGGGGAAATACGACTGTGGCGCGAATAGTGCCCTCCGCCACATACCGCTTGCTGGCTAGCGGAGTACATATGTATATGTAGATATAGGCAAGATGTGGCCTCACTTTATCTGTTTGAATGGCAATTTCAAGGAGACTTTGAAGATACGACACAGCCACCCGCCGTAAGGCGTAAGAAATGTAACGGCTGCTGTCCTCACAATAAGTGACCGTGTGCAGCACTCAATGGTGCGCCTTACCGTCTCGCCAGATGCCAAATCCCTGTGACATGCACGAATGCAATCTGATAACATTCGTTCTCCCCGGAGTGTCGACTGACGGAAACGTTCTTAAAGACCAGCACTGAACAGAGGCTGGACTGGAAATACGAGGTGGTAACACTCTTGTGACCAGTTACGTCGTGGGCCCACCCCTGTCGCCCGCTTCTCTCATCTGCCGCTCCAGAGGATGCTCCAACACTATTCGCCGTGCTGACAGAGCCTTTGTTGGTCCACACATCGTCTCACTGTCCGTCTGAACAAGCCGATTTGCTCACGATGGTGCTGTACGATCCTGAAAGACCGGTTGGACGATTTGCCCCTCCTCTCGGACGCTAGGCGCGTGGGTTTGTTTAAATTCCGCATCACATTGTGTAAAGTTTCCAGAACATTTTCGATCGCACATTCGTACAATAATCGTGGGATCCCTGTCAACTAGTGCAGCAATACCAATTAACAATAAACCGCATTCTCTATAGGCTACGATACTGCCTCTGTCCAATTCCGACAGTTGCTGACAGGCATTTCTCCTTCGTACACGAAACGTAATACGGTCTTATCGCAAAGAAACAACATTGAAATGCGATTTCTGATCAAAATATCCTGTGTGAAATCTTTCCTTAAGCACAGAATATGTATGGCATTGCTCATACACACAAACTAAGATAGAAATATCGACGCACTACGAAGGATTTATTCGAATCGAACGGAGAGCGGTAGACGTGATGTACCTGAACAGACAAACAAATGACTGCAATTTCAGAAAAATCTAGATTATTTATTCGAGAGGAAGAGCTACACAAATTGGTCAAGTAAATAACGCATTGGTTCACTTCTGGCCCTTATGCAAGCAGTTATTCGGCTTCGCACGGATTGACAGAGTTGTTGGATTTCCTCCTGAGGTGGTTGTTGTGGTGCTCAGTCCAGAGACTGGTTTGATGCAGCCCTCCATGCTACTCTGTCCTGTGCAAGATTCTTCATTTCCAGGCGACTACTGCACCCTAAATCCTTCTGAATCTGCTTAGTGTATTCATCTCTTGGTCTGCCTCTATGATTTTTACCGTCCAAACTGCCCTCCAATACTAAATTGGTCATCCCTTGATGCCTCAGAACGTGTCCTACCAACCGATCCCTTCTTCTAGACTAGTTGTGCCACAAATTCCTCTTGTCCCCAATTCTATTCAGTACCTTCTCATTAGTTACATGATCTACCCACTTAATCTTCAACATTTTTCAGTAGCACCACATTTCGAAAGCTTCTCTTCTGTTCTTGTCTAAACTATTTACCGTCTACATTTCACATCCATGGCTACACTCCATTCCTGACACTTAAATCTACATTCGATGTTAACAAATTTCTCTTCTTCAGAAACACTTTACTTGCCATAGCCAGTCTACATTTTATATCCTCTCTACTTCCACCATCATCAGTTATTTTGCTCCACAAATTGAAAAACTCAGCTACTACTTTAAGTGTCTCATTTCCTAATCAAATTCCCTCAGCATCACCTGATTTAGTTAGACTACATTCCATTATCCCGGTTTTGTTTCCATTGATGTTCATCTTACAACCTCCTTTCAAGACATTGTCCGTTCCGTTCAACTGCTCTTCCAGGTCCTTTGCGGTCTCCTGAGGGATACCATTCCATATTCTGTCCAATTGGCGCGTTAGAACGTCAAAAAATGGCTCTGAGCACTGTGGGACTTAACTTCTGAGGTCATCAGTCCCCTAGAACTTAGAACTACATAAACCTAACTAACCTAAGGACATCACACACATCCATGCCCGAGGCAGGATTCGAACCTGCGACCGTAGCGGTCGCGCGGTTCCAGACTGTAGCGCCTAGAACCGCTCGGCCACCCTGGCCGGCTAGAACGTCAAAATCCCGTGCTGTTTGCAGCGCCCTGCCAATAGCACGACAAACGTTGTCAGTTTGCCAGATATCCGGCGACCTTGATGGCAAAGGTAGGGTTTGTCCAGCACCGTGACAAGCGATATATATTTTCGCCGTATCTCGGCCAGCACGATCGCCGGATCTCTCCCAATTTGGAGCATTAAGAACAGGATTCTCCAACCCATTCGGGGCTTACAGGATCTAAAGCGCGAATTCGACCGACTTTAGTATGAAACCCCAAGGTGGATTTCCAAAAAAATCAATGGACGCAAAACCGAATAAATGCCTGCATATGGGTGACAGGTAGACCAGTGCGCCATTGACTTGGCCAATTATTGGAGCTCGTTCTCTAGAATAATTCATCCAACTTCTCTGAAATTGTGATAATATTAAATGAATTTTATCCATAGTGGATGCTGTCGAACTCCGTGGCTGTTCCTTTATCGGGTGTAGAAAAATATCCACTACCAGTCACAATAAAAGGTTATTTATTTGTCACACGACAGGTTTCGGGCTTGAGCCCATCCTCAGGTGTTTACACATTCATTTACATGTTTATAATGTTGGAGAGCACTGTATAAATTCAAAAAATTATTTGCTGGTGACTACACAGATGCAAGTGGGACAATTGTAAGTGGTAAGGCAACTTTGACGAAAATATGTGATAATAATTTTGTCTCTATATGTGGATGGAATCTACCGATTTCAATCCCATTTGGATTATTCCTTCGTGGTGCGGCTTCTTCTCTCCCCTGCCCTACAGCGTAATTTATGCGGTTCCGCAGAAATGCCAATCATGTTCTTATCTGGGCAAGTACAACAGTTCACGGCAATGTGGATTTTTACATGCCGTTGTCACGGTGATCTAAATTTAAAGACCAAAATTGTACTGTGGGATGACTCCATACGCATCACATCCATCGAGTTGTCTGTAGACTTTCGACCAAGTGTAGATACGGCCCTAAGTCCTAGAAAAACGCAGCACATGTACCTACAGTAATGGCGGCCGCTGCGCTAAGCAAGGCGAGCGAGTGCGTCGCCGGTTTGGGCTGAGCAAAGGGTCATCTCGGCGGTGGCGTAGCCGCGGCGCGTAGGCGGCCGGCTGAGCGCGCCCGCCGATCGATAGGACTACGAGCGGAGCGGAGAGCAGAGGCTGCCGTCCCGGCCGTGTAGCGCGCCGGAGGAGGCGGCGCGACGCTGCCGAGCAGTCAACGGCGGCGTAGCTGGCGGGGCGACGCGGGCCAGCCCGCCAGAATCTGCCAGGGGCTGAAGCCATCACGCGTTACAACTATACAAATACCCTACTGGCCATTAAAATTGCTACACCAAGAAGAAACGTAGATCATTAACGTGTAGTCATTGGACAAATATATTGTATTAGAACTGACATGTGATTACATTTTCACGCAATTTGCGTGCATAGATCCTGAGAAATCAGTACTTAGAGCCACCACCTCTGGCCGTAATAGCGGCCTTGGTACTCCTGGGCATTGAGTCAAACAGAGCTTGGATGGCGTGTACATGTACATCTGCCTATGCAGCTTCAACACGATATCACAGTTCATCAAGAGTAGTGACTGGCGTACTGTGACGAGCCAGTTGCTCGGCCACCGTTGACCAGACGTTTTCAGTTGGTGAGGGACCTGAAGAATGTGCTGGCCAGGGCAGCATTCGAACATTTTCTGTATCCAGAAAGGCCCGTACAGGACCTGCAACATGCGGTCGTGCATTATCCTGCTGAAATGTAGGGTTTCGCTGGGATCGAATGAAGGGTAGAGCCACGGGTCGTAACACATCTGAAATGCAACGTCCACTGTTCAAAGTGCCGCCAATGCGAACAAGAGGTGGTCGAGACGTGTAACCGATGGCACCCCATACCATCGCGCCGGGTGATACGCCAGTATGGTGAAGACGAATACATCATGATGCTGTAAACAGAACCTGGATTCATCCAAAAAATGACGTTTCGCCATTCGTACACCTACGTTCGTCGTTGAGTACACCATCGCAGGCGCTCCTGTCTGTGATGCAGCGTCAAGGGTAACAGCAGCCATTGTCTCCGAGCTGATAGTCCATGCTGCAGCAAACGTCGTCGAACTGTTGGTGCTGATGCTTGTTGTCTTGCAAACGTCCCCATCTGTTGACTCAGGGATCGAGACGTGGCTGCACGACCCGTTACTGCCATGCGGATAAGATACCTGTCATCTCGACTGCTAGTGATACGAGGCCGTTGGGATCCAGCACGGCGTTCCGTATTACCGTCCTGAACCCACCGAATCCATATTCTGCTAACAGTCATTGGATCTCGACCAACGCTAGCAGCAATGTCGCGATACGATAAACCGCAATCGCTATAGGCTACAATCCGACCTTTATCAAAGTCGGAAACGTGATGGTACGCATTTCTACTCCTTACACGAGGCATCACAATAACGTTTCACCAGGCAACGCCGGTCAACTGCTGTTTGTGTATAAGAAATCGATTGGAAACTTTCCTCATGTCAGCATGTTGTAGGTGTCGCCACCGGCGCCAACCTTGTGTGAATGCTCTGAAAAACTAATCATTTGCATATCACAGCATCCACTTCCTGTCGGTGTTATTTCGCGTCTGTGGCCTGTCATCTTCGTGGTGCAGGAATTTTAATGGCCAGTAGTATAAATTCCTTCCGCGCCTATTTCGCAATCTGACATTTCGTTATGGCTGGTTGCAACTATGAACGGCCGCCTTCAGAGTTGTGTTGCTATGCTTAAATATCAACTTGTTGTATCATATACTGAGAGCAAAAAATATCAGAACACCAAGAAAGAGTTGAGCGGTGCCAATGGAAGTTGCTAGGCGCGTTTCTACATCTGGAACATGATGTCTATTCAAATTTTGCGCCAGTCACGTAACAGTGGTACCAGTAGCGACGCTATGAGGATGAAAATAAACTCCGATCGAACAGGCCTTGGAAGACCCAACGGTAGCGACCGGCCGCCGTGTCTGTAGGCGTCACTGATTATGGAGAGGCGTGAGTTTAGCACACCGCTCTCCTGGTCGTATGTGAGTTTATGAGACCGGAGCCAGTAATTCTCAATCAAGTAGCTCCCCAGTTTGCCTCACAAGAGATGAGTGTAACCCGCTTGCCAACAGCGCTCGCAGACCTGATAGTCACCCATTCAAGTGCCAGCCCAGCCCGACAGTGCTTATTGTATTGTATTGTATGGTAACCGGAGACCTAGAAACGACGGAGAGGCTCCGTCCCTGCCGCCGCCCCAGTGGTCCACAACCCCACGACGACTATCGCAGTCCACCCCTCCGCCGGCCCACACCGAACCCAGGATTATTGTGCGGTTTGGCCCCCGGTGGGCCCCCCAGGGAACGTCTCACACCAGACGAGTGCAACCCCTATGTTTGCCTGGTATAGTAATGCTGGTGTACGCGTACGTGGAGAACTTGTTTGCGCAGCAATCGCCGACATAATGTAACTGAAGCGGAATAAGGGGAACCAGCCCGCATTCGCCGAGCAGATGGAAAACCGCCTACAAACCATTCACAGACTGGCCGGTTCACCGGACCTCGACACAAATCCACCGGGCGGATTCGTGCCGGGGACCAGGCGCTCCTTCCCGCCCGGATAGCCGTGCGTTAGACCACACGACCAACTGGGCGGGCCGACAGTGCATATCTTCGGTGATCTCACGGGAACCAGTGTTGCCACTCCGGCAAGGCCGTTTGGCAGGATGAAAATAAGGTTTGCTTTCAATACAAGCATTAATGGCCGTGAGTAATAGTTACCTCTGAGACTGAACGTGGTCAGTTGATGTTAGTCAGTTAGTCAGTAGACACACTGGACCTACAACTTTGTTTATGGCCTGGAAACCGATTTCGTATGAAGCTGGAATACGGTCGTGGTTATTTCACCCACACTCTCTGGTGGTTCGACCTGTTGTACTGCCATTCATGAGCAGCATTCCATTGGGCGTTTTCCAATGCCTTTAACGCTATAAAGATGCCATTATCAACACCTCATTATACTTGATGGGGTCTTCTAGTAGGGCTGCGAGAGGCTGGCTGTTCCATCTGTGATATTGCAGAGAGCCTTGGCAGGAATGCAGCCACTATATATGGCTCCAGAATGCGATTTTCACTCTGCAGCGGAGTGTGTGCTGATATGAAACTTCCTGGCAGGAAGGTAGGAGACGAGGTACTGGTAGAAGTAAAGCTGTGAGTACCGGGCGTGAGTCGTGCTTCGGTAGCTCAGTTGGTAGAGCACTTGCCCGCGAAAGGCAAAGGTCCCGAGTTCGAGTCTCGGTCGGGCACACAGTTTTATTCTGCTAGGAAGTTTCACTATATATGGCTGCTGGCGATGGTGGTCACGAGAATGTACAGTAGTAAGAAGACCGAGTTCCGGACGGACACGTGTCACTACTGGGAGGGAAGACCATCGTATTCGGCGTATGGCTCTGGCGCATCTTAATGCATTTGCAGCAGTAGATTGAACAATAGTTGGCACCACAGCGACACAACGCACTGTTACAAATCGGTTACTTCAAGTATAGCTCCTAGCCACACGCCTTGCGACGTGCATTCCTCTGACCCCAAATCACCGGCACTTGCGACTTCAGTTATGTCAATCGAGAGCTCATTGTAGGGCAGGATAGAGGCCTGTTGCATTTTCCGATGGAAGCTGGTTCTGCCTTGGAGCCAGTGATGGCCGTATGTTGGTTAGAAGGAGGCCAGTTAAGGGCCTACAACCAAGCTGTATGCGTACTAGAAACACTTCACCTACAACTTTGGTTATGATCAGGGGTTCGATTTCGTATGACAGTAGGAATACTGTCGTTGTTATCCACCGCACACTGACGTCAGTCTGATGGTTCGGCCTATTGTTCTGCCACTCATGAACTGCATTCCAGGGAGCGGTTGCCAAAAGAATAACGCTCGCTTACATATCACTGTTGTAACTCAACATGATCTGCAGAATTGCCGTGGCCTGCTCGAACATCACGTTTGTCCCCTATCAAGCACGTACGGCACGTCACTGACGACAACTCCAGCGTCATCCACAACAGCATTAACGGTCGCCGTATTGACCGACCAAGTGCAAGAGGCATATTAATGTGTTAACATTTCACATCTGTAATGGCGTTTCCCGTGCTTACATTAACTTCGATCTTACAATGTTAATCACTTAAATATGTTACTTAGACAAATGTAGTCCCGAAATTTCATTTCTCTGCATTAATTACTTTTTGGTTTTGTGACTTTTTTTCCCGTCAGTGTAGTCCAGCCGTTACACAGGTATTTTGTACTATACATCATGATACGAAAACTGAGGCACATACGTTGCATTTGCCTGAGTATCTTACGAACTGCCATTTTCAGAGTTGCAGTTAGTTGCAAAAATGCACGAGACATTGCTTCACTATTCACTTCGTAACATATAACCAAGCTAATTGACTGCACAACAAATATAATTATAGAGGGTGGTCCATTGATAGTGACCGGGCCAAATATCTCGCGAAATAAGCATCAAACGAAAAAACTACAAAGAACGAAACTCGTCTAGCTTGAAGGGGGAAACCAGATGGCGCTATGGTTGGCCCGCTAGATGGTGCTGCCATAGGTCAAGCGGATATCAACTGCGTATTTTAAAAATAGGAACCCTCATTTTTTTATTATATATTCGTGTAGTACGTAAAGAAATACGAATGTTTTACTTGGACCACTTTTTTCGCTTTGTGATAGATGGCGCTGTAATAGTCACAAACGTATAAGTACGTGGTATCGCGTAACATTCCGCCAGTGCGGACGGTATTTGTTTCGTGATACATTACCCGTGTTAAAATGGTCCGTTTACCAATTGCGGAAAAGGTCAATATCGTGTTGATGTATGGATATTGTGATCAAAATGTCCAATGGGCGTGTGCTATGTATGCTGCTCGGTATCCTGGATGACATCATCTAAGGATCCGGACCGTTCGCCGGACAGTTATGTTATTTAAGGAAATAGGAAGTGTTCAGCCACATGTGAAATGTCAACCACGACCTGTAACATTTGATGATGCCCAAGTAGGTGTTTCAGCTGCTGTCGCGACTAATCCGTACATTAGTAACAGACAAATTGCCAAGAATCGGGAATCTCAAAAACGTCGTAGTTGAGAATGCTACAACATCGATTGCACCCGTACCATATTTCTATGCACCAGGAATTGCATGCCGGCGACTTTGAACGTCGTGTACAGTTCTGCCACTGGGCAAAAGAGAAATTACGGAACGATGACAGATTTTTTTGTGCGCGTTCTATTTAGCGACGAAGCGTCATTCACCAAAAGCGATAACGTAAACCGGTATAATATGCACTACTGGGCAACGGAAAAACCACGATGGCTGCGTCAAGTGGAACATCAGCAACCTGGGCGGGTTAATATATGGTGCGGCATTATGGGAGGAAGGATAATTGGCCCCCATTTTATCGATGGCAATCTAAATGGTTCAATGTATGCTGATCTCCTACGTAATGTTCTACCGATGTTACTACAATATGTTGCAATGCATGACAGAATGGCGATGTACTTTCAACATGATGGATGTCCAGCACATAGCTCGTGTGCGGTTGAGGCGGTATTCGATAGCATATTCCATGACAGGTGGATTGGTCGTCGAATCACCATACCATGGCCTGTACGTTCACCGGATCTGACGACCCGGATTTCTTCCTGTGGGGAAAGTTAAAGGATATTTGCTATCGTGATCCACCGAAAACGCCTGACAACATGCGTCAGTGCATTGTTAATGCATGTGCGAACATTACGGAAGGCGAACTACTCGCTGTTGAGAGTAATGTCGTTACACGTATTGCCAATTTCATTGAGGCTGACAGACATCATTTTGAGCATTTATTGCATTAATGTGGTATTTACAGGTAATCACGCTGTAACAGCATGCGTTCTCAGAAACAATAAGTTCACAAAGGTACATGTATCACATTGGAATAACCGGAATAAAATGTTCAAACGTACCTACGTTCTGTATTTTAATTTAAAAAACCTACCTGTTACCGACTGTTCGTCTAAAAATGTGAGCCATATGTTTGTGACTATTACAACGCCATCTATCACAAAGCGTAAAAAGTCGTCCAACTAAAACATTCATGTTTCTTTACGTACTACACGAATAAGTAATAAAAATGGGGGTTCCTATTAAAAAAAAACGCAGATGATATCCGTTTGACCCACGACAGTGCCATCTAGCTGGCCAACCATAGCGCCATCTGGTTTCCCCCTTCAAGCAAGCCAGGTTTCGTTCTTTGTAGTTTTTTGGTTTGACGCTTATTTCGTGAGATATTCGGCCCGGTCACGATTAATGGACCGCCCTGTATAATGACTTCCATAATGCTGTAGGGCTTACAGTGTATTATTTTTAACTAGTTCGCTAGTCGCCCAAAGGACGAAAAAAAAAACCGCAAGACATCAGAATCTACCACTGAGCCCCCTCCGCGGGACGAAGAGATGGCACATAACGCGACGGAGTACACCATAACTCTTACTCCTCTGCCACGAAGACACGTCATCCACAAGACGGTGATTCTGAGCAAGCCCCGCTTCCATAAGCCACGGAACATAGCACGACCGTCGTCAAAGACGCAATTGAACCGACTCGACCGGCGCTGCCATCTCTCACCGTTGTTGGAACTGATGGACATTTTTCATGGGCGGATGACACGGATTTCCCACCTCCACCTGATGCAGAAATGAGATCTGTTCTTACGTTAGACCAACACTAAAATGGGGGATGTTTCCACGACAACTCCTGCGATTTCTATGGACTTCCAGAATCCACCACGACAATCATCTCCAGCTACGAACCTATCGACAGCACGGATCCCCCATTAGGCATACCGAATAGCTACTATCAATACTAATAATATCGGCTCCCACGTTAAACTTCAACTGCTCCGTGACACGCTAAGTGCAGCGGACATCTACATCGCCCTGTTACAAGAACTTAGAACAGGAAATTGTTCCGGGTGTTATGGATACGAGACGTACGCCACCCCTGCAGCTATGGAACTCCGAAAAGGGATTGCAGTTTCCGATGTCACACATCTCCCAACGGCGCGACGGGTGGCCATAACAGTTGAAGGAATCAAAATCGTAAATCTCTACGCCCCATCGGGCACTGATAAAGGGAGGGATCGCTCCTATTTCTACGAAGAAGATATCACGCCTTTATTCCTCGGCAGATACGTTCATCTCATCGTAGGTGTGCATTTCGACTGTGTTCTCGAGGGTACAGCCCAATACTCTCACCACATGTCCGGAACTTCGCTTCCTCGTCCGCCGCCTTCGTCTCCTCGACACCTGGAGAGTAGTAAACGGCGACCACCCGGGCATACACACATCACGAGCCACTCTGCCAGCCGACTCGATAGGATATACATCTCTGACGCTTTAAAATCCGTCCTCCTCGGCGCGGAAAGTTGGCCGTCTACCTTTTCGGATCATGACATCTACATCTGTAAAAATCTCTATGGCGCAGTGCAGGACCTTGGAAACTCAACGTCGCGCTACTGCGGGATCCTGAATGTCGACAACAGGTCACCGACACGTGGCACGCTTGTGTTCAACGCATCAAGCGTTACGAGACTACACTGCAATGGTGGTTACTGTGCACCAAACCGGCCATCCGACGCATCTTGACACACTATGGCAGAGCCAAAGCCGGGTGGAATCACCACACAATAGATTTCCACTATAGCGCTCTGCTCGATCTCATGGATCATCCGCCATCCCCGGATAGTCCAAAAGAAGCTCAACGCATCAAGGCAAAGATTTTAACCTTTACCAGGTGTTTCTAGAGGGAGACATTGTACGAGGTCTCAGCCAAGATAGGATTAACGGTGAAAAACCTTCTATGCATCATATTGTAAAAATATTCGTAGACGCCGACAGGCTTTAATGACAACTTTAGACCGAGCTGATGGAGGACGGTGGACTTCGCAAGCTATCATTGCGGATGCCCAGGGGGGGCCCATAATGCGTGCGCAGAACAGAGATTTTTCGCCGTACTGCGCATGACGTCAGCGTCGAGAAACTCCGCTCAGTTCGCGCTCGCTTTCTTATGTGTTGAAGCAAGTAAGTTTTGTGTTGTTGCTGTTTGTTATCGTGTTGAATCGAGTTTATTCTTTCTGCGGCACTTTAACAATGCCGAATTGTGCCGTGGCTGCGTGTGAAAACTACACTCCTGGAAATGGAAAAAAGAACACATTGCCACCGGTGTGTCAGACCCACCATACTTGCTCCGGACACTGCGAGAGCGCTGTACAAGCAATGATCACACGCACGGCACAGCGGACACACCAGGAACCGCGGTGTTGGCCGTCGAATGGCGCTAGTTGCGCAGCATTTGTGCACCGCCGCCGTCAGTGTCAGCCAGTTTGTCGTGGCATACGGAGCTCCATCGCAGTCTTTAACACTGGTAGCATGCCGCGACAGCGTGGACGTGAACCGTATGTGCAGTTGACGGACTTTGAGCGAGGGCGTATAGTGGGCATGCGGGAGGCCGGGTGGACGTACCGCCGAATTGCTCAACACGTGGGGCGTGAGGTCTCCACGGTACATCGATGTTGTCGCCAGTGGTCGGCGGAAGGTGCACGTGCACGTCGACCTGGGACCGGACCGCAGCGACGCACGGATGCACGCCAAGACCGTAGGATCCTACGCAGTGCCGTAGGGGACCGCACCGCCACTTCCCAGCAAATTAGGGACACTGTTGCTCCTGGGGTATCGGCGAGGACCATTCGCAACCGTCTCCATGAAGCTGGGCTACGGTCCCGCACACCGTTAGGCCGTCTTCCGCTCACGCCCCAACATCGTGCAGCCCGCCTCCAGTGGTGTCGCGACAGGCGTGAATGGAGGGACGAATGGAGACGTGTCGTCTTCAGCGATGAGAGTCGCTTCTGCCTTGGTGCCAATGATGGTCGTATGCGTGTTTGGCGCCGTGCAGGTGAGCGCCACAATCAGGACTGCATACGACCGAGGCACACAGGGCCAACACCCGGCATCATGGTGTGGGGAGCGATCTCCTACACTGGCCGTACACCACTGGTGATCGTCGAGGGGACACTGAATAGTGCACGGTACATCCAAACCGTCATCGAACCCATCGTTCTACCATTCCTAGACCGGCAAGGGAACTTGCTGTTCCAACAGGACAATGCACGTCCGCATGTATCCCGTGCCACTCAACGTGCTCTAGAAGGTGTAAGTCAACTACCCTGGCCAGCAAGATCTCCGGATCTGTCCCCCATTGAGCATGTTTGGGACTGGATGAAGCGTCGTCTCACGCGGTCTGCACGTCCAGCACGAACGCTGGTCCAACCGAGGCGCCAGGTGGAAATGGCATGGCAAGCCGTTCCACAGGACTACATCCAGCATCTCTACGATCGTCTCCATGGGAGAATAGCAGCCTGCATTGCCGCGAAAGGTGGATATACACTGTACTAGTGCCGACATTGTGCATGCTCTGTTGCCTGTGTCTATGTGCCTGTGGTTCTGTCAGTGTGATCATGTGATGTATCTGACCCCAGGAATGTGTCAATAAAGTTTCCCCTTCCTGGGACAATGAATTCACGGTGTTCTTATTTCAATTTCCAGGAGTGTATAATCAGAGGACTAAAGGGAGTTGTATTTCCTATCATAAGTTTCCGAAAGATCCTGAAACATGTGCTCGGTTGGTTCAGCTCTGTAGAAGAAGTGATAGTATTAACATTAAAAATGCTTCTATCCGTAGCGTACATATTAAAGAAGACGATTATTTACGGGATGTCCAAGCTGAATTAATGAAACTTCTGCCAAAGAAGATCTTAAAACCGACTGCAGCTGCTTCATTGCACCTCATTAAAGCCACATCTGCAGCTGCTGTTGCTGCTTCGTCTTCTGTCCAAGAAAGAAATGACAGAAGGAAAGATCGTGAACACGTAAACGTGCACTGTCACCGAAGAAAAAAAAAGTGGATCAAAGCACAGAAACTGAAAAAGGCCGCATCGAGGATGAAATGAAGAGGCTTCATAAGGAATTATTGCTACGGAAAGAAAAAATAAGCGTTTGATAGCTGAAAACAACACGCTAGGAACGAGAAACAAATTACTGGCTCTTGCATTAAGCAGACAGAGAAAGCTATGCCAAAGCAATTCAGTATCAACGAGGTACTAAAGTGACAACTAAAGTACACTAAGCAAACGGATGCGTTGTCAATGATAGAAGGTGATCAACAAGTGAGGGACATTACAATACATGACTTAATTGTTCCACGTTTGATAGAAGATTCAGAGTGTTCTCTAGAAGGTCTCCGCTACATCGCTGGATATATCGCCTCTCGTCTCCATTGACAAATCACTTGGTCATCCTAGTGGTAAGACACTCGGGAAGTGTCGAATGACCATGCAAGTTCTGGGTGGATTGAGAAACAGTCTCGTGGTCGCTTAATCATCCCTTCAGATGAGTCGTTTGATAATATTTGATGTTGTTAAGCAGTTAGAGGTGCTTTTTTTAAATTTTCATGGCAGCAGTCTGTGTAAAGACGGCAATGTGATCAGAAACCTGACGAGACTTTTAATTGGGAAGTTTCCAACTATTCCTCAAGACGTCATCACAGTGTACGCTAAAATCAGAACCTTCATCCGGATAAGGCACTTCAACACATCTGCAAAGGCACAGAGGGCCAAACAGCAGCAGCTGAAAGCAGCACACAGGTGGAGAGCTTCTGCAGTCCCCTCCAGATCTGATTAAGGTATTTAAATTCTTCTTAAAATTTTTGAATGTGAGTTCATGAAACCGCGCTTCTGTATCATTATGTGTAGTAATGACTCAACTAACTAGACGTACGGTTTGCTGCTTAATACCTGCATGAAAAAGATGGTACACACATTGCCAACTGTGATGCACAAAATGTGTTTCGTAAACTGAAAACTCTTGTAATTGTTGCGTTTCCAGTACTATTAAAAATTGTAAAATATATAAAAAGGGATTGAAGCATACCAGATTGTTATTATCTAACAAAAAATATTGAGTAATAGAATATAAATCGAGAGCTGCCACAAATCTGTAGTTTTTCTTTTGTCATTACCAGAGAGACAATATAAGAGTTTCACAGTCCTAGCAGCTATTAACATTCAGTACCTGTATTGGTAAGCTTCGATCGAATCCATAATTCATGATATTGCCCTTCACTTTTCGTAAATTAATGTTAGTTTAAGCGCAATAGTGCCGTATGCGAACGTCTCGCGCTGCTGACATTTCTGGACAGTGACGTCACACGGAAGCACCCGATCGCTGCCGAACACATTGGCCCAACCTTCTATGTAGCAACCTTGGCGGATGCCTTCACAACGCAACTACAGACGTTTCTATCAAGAAGTACCTGCCGGTGCAGAGGCCATGGCTGAGGTTGCCCAGGACATACTTTGTACACTAAACGCTGCGGCTGCAATCCTCCTGACTGCGGAAGTGACCACCGACGACGTCCATCGTACTATGGCCAAAGGATCACTGAATCGGTCTCCCGGCCCAGATGGTTTACCTCTCGAATTTTACAGAACCTTCCAAGATTTGATGTTGCCACGATGGAGAGATGTGTAATGAAAAGTTTTGTCCGGTGTGGCACTCCCGCTACCGATGTTCATGGAAGGTTTACTCGTACCAGTCCCGAGACCTACAGGTGGAAGACGACTCGACAGTTATCGGCCGATCATGATACTCAGTTCCGACTTCAAGATTTTTACACGCCTTCTAGCAGTGCGACTCAGACATGTCTTACGAAACATTGTTTCCCACGAGCAAACATCCTTAGGTGGCGATCGTAACATACATACAGCCCCCAGTGAATATCGAGATATGATCGCTGTGGCAACACACTCATGACTTCCAGGCGCTTTAATCTCCATCGACTTCAAACAATCGTTTTACCGCGTCAATCATGCGTTCCTCAACGCTGTGGTGGACCGGTTGGCGGTTCCCCCGACGTTCACCAAGTTATTATGCGGCTCCTTCGTGAGGCAACGTCCAGGCTTCTCGTCAACGGCAGACCTACAGAACCTATACGGATTGAACGCTCGGTAAGACAGGATTGCCCTCTGTCGATGGTGCTTTATGCCATTGCGATGGAACCACTCATCTGCGGGTTACGGCGATCCTTGACAGGTATTCCACTCTGCGATCATATGTTCCGCTGCTGAGTCTACGCGGACGACTTGGCTCTCGTCGTACGTTCAGCGGCCGACGTACAAGCTGCGCTGCAGTGGATTACCCGCTACAGTGCAGGGGCAGGGAGCGCTATGAACGTCGCAAAATCATGCACCCTGAAGATCGGCCGCTGCCTTCCCGTAGACAGCGTAGTCCCCTTTCAAGTGGTGGACGCCCTTCGCTGTCTCGGGTTGGCGTCCACGCGAGACATTCGCCGCACCTCGGCTATTAATTTTCGGGCGCTACTGCAACGCATCCGGGCGAACATACAAAATCACCTACTACGCCCGCTGAATATTTCCCAGAGAGTCATCATCTGACAGCCCGGGTACCCCATATAGCGCAGATTCTGCCCATCACTGCGACAATGGTGCCAGACTAAGGCGGTTTCCGGGTATTTTATACGTTCCGGACACATCTTCAGTGTCCAGTATGAAGCTCTCACCTTACCGAAGTGGGATGATGGCCTCGATCTGGTTAATGTGAGAGCCAGGACTACGGCACTTTCCACCAATACTATGCCGCGATTATGGAAAAGCCAAAACGCTAGTTCTACTGGATTGTTGACCACCGAGCTCGCACTTGTTTCGAGATGCCCTCCGACGTCTTTGGCACACTTCCCACCTCCGATGTCGCACGTCGGCCGTTTCTCTTTGGAATACAGGTACATACGCACCGAGCTCCCCAGGACCAGGAACACAACCACCCGCATCATCTACCGCACGTCACCCCCAAGCTTCATAGCCTACTGTTTGGAAAACGATCCACCAACCATACCACACCACGCGACATGGTACCTTCTCGTCAACCGCAATGTACTACAAGACAGAAACTACATCGTATCACGCTGGTGGTCTCACCCCTTGGCTTCAAGTACAATACCGAAGATACAGACTTACATCGTTTTGAGTGTGAGCCAGCAGCAGCTGTCTGGACCCTTGTACAGAAGATTGTGGCATTCTATCTCTGAGTACCACCACATCACGTTTCTCCTACCACGATGATATATCCTGACCGACCTGCTTTCCATCATCTAACTGACACGCCACGCATGGCTATCAATTATCTCTTCCGGGACGACATCGTCGATCCGGCGGACTTTTGGACACTCCTCCAAGTACATCACCGCACCATTCGCTGACATCGACACTATCGGGCCACTTTCGCAAACTATTTACAGAGTATTTTCGCGAAACCGGAGCTGGAATCTCAACGAAACGTGCCAGCCAAGACTGGATGATCCCACGTTCCCCTTCTAATGGTCAATGATAGAGTGGACATTGTTCTGATGGCGCGCCAAAGTGGAGAATGGCGCGGAAAGTAATCCTTATTTCTTTCACTTCTCTTTTCTCCTCCTCTTCTAAGATTTTTTTCCCTTACCCACGTTTATCCTTTTCATGCATAAATGGTTCAAATGGCTCTGAGCACTATGGGGCTTAACATGTGATGTCATCAGTCCCCTAGAACTTAGAACTACTTAAGCCTAACTAACCTAAGGACATCACACACATCCATGCCCGAGGCAGGATTCGAACCTACGACTTCAGCGGTCGCGCGGTTCCAGACTGAAGCGCCTAGAACCGCTCGGCCTTTCATGCACAGCTCTCTATCTGCAGCCTATTTGTTTTCTTTCTCCTGTGCTCCCCCATAAAAATAAAAAAAAATTTAAAAAATTTGGGTTGCTGCTGATGGTGAGACTGTATATATACACTCCTGGAAATGGAAAAAAGAACACATTGACGCCGGTGTGTCAGACCCACCATACTTGCTCCGGACACTGCGAGAGGGCTGTACAAGCAATGATCACACGCACGGCACAGCGGACACACCAGGAACCGCGCTGTTGGTCGTCGAATGGCGCTAGCTGCGCAGCGTTTGTGCACCGCCGCCGTCAGTGTCAGCCAGTTTGCCGTGGCATACGGAGCTCCATCGCAGTCTTTAACACTGGTAGCATGCCGCGACAGCGTGGACGTGAACCGTATGTGCAGTTGACGGACTTTGAGCGAGGGCGTATAGTGGGCATGCGGGAGGCTGGGTGGACGTACCGCCGAATTGCTCAACACGTGGGCCATGAGGTCTCCACAGTTCATCGATGTTGTCGCCAGTGGTCGGCGGAAGGTGCACGTGCCCGTCGACCTGGGACCGGACCGCAGCGACGCACGGATGTACGCCAAGACCGTAGGATCCTACGCAGTGCCGTAGGGGACCGCACCGCCACTTCCCAGCAAATTAGGGACACTGTTGCTCCTGGGGTATCGGCGAGGACCATTCGCAACCGTCTCCATGAAGCTGGGCTACGGTCCCGCACACCGTTAGGCCGTCTTCCGCTCACGCCCCAACATCGTGCAGCCCGCCTCCAGTGGTGTCGGGACAGGCGTGAATGGAGGGACGAATGGAGACGTGTCGTCTTCAGCGATGAGAGTCGCTTCTGCCTTGGTGCCAATGATGGTCGTATGCGTGTTTGGCGCCGTGCAGGTGAGCGCCACAATCAGGACTGCATACGACCGAGGCACACAGGGCCAACACCCGGCGTCATGGTGTGGGGAGCGATCTCCTACACTGGCCGTACACCACTGGTGATCGTCGAGGGGACACTGAATAGTGCACGGTACATCCAAACCGTCATCGAGCCCATCGTTCTACCATTCCTAGACCGGCAAGGGAACTTGCTGTTCCAACAGGACAATGCACGTCCGCATGTATCCCGTGCCACCCAACGTGCTCTAGAAGGTGTAAGTCAACTACCCTGGCCAGCAAGATCTCCGGATCTGTCCCCCATTGAGGATGTTTGGGACTGGATGAAGCGTCGTCTCACGCGGTCTGCACGTCCAGCACGAACGCTGGTCCAACTGAGGCGCCAGGTGGAAATGGCATGGCAAGCCGTTCCACAGGACTACATCCAGCATCTCTACGATCGTCTCCATGGGAGAATAGCAGCCTGCATTGCTGCGAAAGGTGGATATACACTGTACTAGTGCCGACATTGTGCATGCTCTGTTGCCTGTGTATATGTGCCTGTGGTTCTGTCAGTGTGATCATGTGATGTATCTGACCCCAGGAATGTGTCAATAAAGTTTCCCCTTCCTGGGACAATGAATTCACGGTGTTCTTATTTCAATTTCCGGGAGTGTATATTACGTTTACAAAAAAAGAAGGATGTTGCAGAAATATACCTATTTATGTTTTACGTTTTCAAGGAATGGATGACCGTTGTGGCGGAGCGGTTCTAGGCGCTTCAGTCCGGAAACGCGCTGCTGCTACGGTCGCAGGTTCGAATCCTGTCTCGCGCATGGATATGTGTGATGTCCTTAGGTTAGTTAGGTTTAAGTAGTTCTATGTCAAGGGGATTGATGACCTCCGATGTTAAGTCCCATAATGCTTAGAGCCATTTGAACGAATTTTTCGAGGAATGTTGAGTTATTTTATGAAGAACGTCGTCTTTAATTTTCATACAATAGAGGTTTTTATTTGTTTTCTCGTTACCTGCAACTTTTTGCCCATGTTGTAGGTGGTTGTTCCTTTTGTTCTGTACAAGGATGACATAAAAAAGTTGGTAGAGTATAGAATAAAGGAGTAGATAGAGCACTTCACCGCGAAAGCCAAAGTCCCGAGTAAATATATATAAGAAGTTGGTAGAGCAATTGCCCCCGAAAGGCAAAAGTCCCGAGTTGGAGTCTCGGTCCGGCACACAGTTCTAATCTGCCAGGAAGTTTCACCATAACTGCTGTCTGCCAGTCTCTGACGTCTCCACGTGGACCCTACTTTTTGCGCTGATTCCATACACTGGGGTGGCGTGAACTGACCACGTCACTCTCACGACTTGCGTCAGCGTTGGAGGGACGCTTGACCACCCTACATCAGTTACACACCATCCACAGAGTCCAAAGCAACCCTTGTACTCTTTCAAGCGAATGAATGTTATTTTGTGCATAGAGATTATTAACACTGTAAGAAGTAAGTTACTTTTCTCATTATATGGTACTCCTGCGGTATCTCACACCGGGCTCTGAGAAACAGTTGTCAAGCGATGACAGCCAGTTAATTATTTGCTTAGTTTCATGTGCCATGGACCATTTTTCTCGATAAGTCATTTTACATTCACGTTCAAAATTAATTTTTAAATAAGGCTACATGGTGAACATTTATAAGTTTTATTTTGTTTTTTATTTTCTTAAATATACAGATTTGCGTCACTATATCCTACCCATCATGTTTTACGTACCACAATAATAGAAATTCTTCTACGGAATAGAAGATGTCAAGGAGAAACTTTTCCAGAATATTTTATAATTTTACTTTGCCGTCTGCAAAGCTTTTTATATCACTAGGTAAGTGATGAAAAATTTCTGCTGTACCATTATGCACTACTTTTTGTGCTAAAGACGACCTCAACGTGGGATAATGGGTGTGTGTAATTATATAAATCATTCTTGCTTTTGAACTCTAGTGGATTATATAAACAAACTTATGAAATAAGAATTAAACTCTGAAGCAGTGTTGAAAATGCCAAACTCCTTAAACAGATGATCCTGGGAGAGCGGGATATACGAGTATTAATCTTACAGTTGGTTTTCGAGCAATGATGACTTTCTTCCTTAAAGATGAGCTACAACAGAACATTATACCTTATGGTATTACTGAATGAAAATATGTCAAATGTGTCAGCTTAATGATTTGTCTATCTTCTTCTTCTTTACTGCTCGGGATTTTCTGACAGCTACAGGTATGTCGTCATCTTCAAACATCCTAACTTTGTGAATATATGAAGATGGTATCTGTTCTTTTGCACATGTCCGAAAGAACAGACACAATGGTCTTATAGTTAAGGCTAACCGGCCATTCACAATCTTCTTCCGTGCGGATGTACACGTATTGCCCGAACTCTTACGGGACTCGGTAAGATTGTCTGCCGCGAGTTATGAGTGCAATGGGCAGGGGCACTACGAATGTAGTGTGTGGATATTAAATTGGGAATGTGGGTCTCACGGGGAGAGTGCAAGGGATAAATCCCTGCAGTCGCACTATACTCAGCACCCTCGGTAGCTCAGATCGATATAGCCTCTGCCATGTAAGCAGCAGATCCCAGGTTCGAGT
Source organism: Schistocerca piceifrons (assembly GCF_021461385.2). Taxonomy (NCBI): domain Eukaryota; kingdom Metazoa; phylum Arthropoda; class Insecta; order Orthoptera; family Acrididae; genus Schistocerca; species Schistocerca piceifrons. Next base: position 60,266,999 of record NC_060139.1, read on the forward strand.
CCCGGTCGGGGCACATCCCCGTTGATGTTTATCAACGCCTATCAGCAGCATAGTGTCTTGATATAACTATCATCGCAAACTTTGTTGTGAGTGTGAGTCACCACGTCATGATAGTACAGCCAAATCTCGTCACCTGCCACGGTGCTATTCAAATACTGAGATTGCCCCCTAGAAAACTTCTTTAACATCTCCCGGCACCAACTAACATGTAGTGTCATCTGCCCTTCCGTCAGTCTATACGTCACGCAGAGACAACAAAATTTCTTTACTTGCAAATGATGATGCAGAATTGAACGAATTGCTGGTGCATTTACTCCTAAGGTATCCTCTGTCTGCTTACAGGCCACCCATCTGTCTTCGTCTACCATTTTGCTCATAGCATCAATGTATTTCCCCGCAACTGATGATCGTGGCCTCCCCATACTCTCAGCGTCCTCAAGAGTAAAATTTCCTCTTTGGAATTCTCTTTACCACCTGAATATAGTTGTACGATTTGGACACACATCACGAGTGCAAGACCCATTTCTTCAAAGCGCTGGTTTATGTTTAAACCATGCACGAATTTGTACCGCGAAACTTCCCGAATCTCACTTCGTGACCACGATCACACAGCAAGCACTTCAAACTAACACTGTTAGTGAACAGCTGTGCCACAGACTTGGCACATCTGCTACAACGCAAGTGTAAAGTGATCGCAGAAAACGGCAACAATCAGTTCCCTGCGACTTATTGTTGCGTCGTATTGCAAAACTTTCCTCGTACCCTTTGGTTATCCACTGGTTGGCTATACCACCAATCCCATAAAATTTCAATTTATCTCTGATAATACAGTATTTCACAGAACTAGATGCCTTAGATAGGACGCAGAAAATACCACACGGCGCTATCTTATTATTTAATACTTGAACATTAATCGGCATTCCCAGTAAAGAAATTCTTCTGAAAGCCAAACCGTGATTTCACAAAGATATTATTGTCGGTAATGTGAGATACTATACTAGATTACATCACCTTCTCAAAAATTTTGGAAAATGATATCAGCAGTGAAACAGATCGGTAGTTATTAAGATCCCAGTTACTAACTACGTTGAAGAAAGTTAGACAACGTTATGTTTCAGTGTCTCTGGAAAAAAACACCTTGTGTTAGTGTTGCAGTACATTTTCCAAATAAGACCGGGCTCATAATATTGGAACAAATCTTTAGTAGTCTACTGGAAACAGCACGAAAACCAGATGATATTTTACGAGTAATTTTGAGAAAATGTACGAAGTGACGATTATTTATCTGCACGATAGAAACGTAAGTTAGTTACAAACTACGGCGTGCACACACTTTATTCAACATGTAAACGTCACTACGGTATTCAGATTTAGGTTACGACATGTTCGATATGCCCGCCATCATTGGCGCTGACGAATAGCGAAATTCTGCATGACCCGCTGAACTGGAGGAATATCGATGCTGTCGATGACCATCTGAACAGCTGTTTACACCTCATCAATGGTATTGGGGTTATTCCTGTACACCTTGTGTGTAATATAGCCCCATAAAAAGGAGTTGCATGTATTCAAGTCCGGAGAATACGGCGACCAGTCGAGGCCCATGCCAGTGGCTTCTGTGAACCCCGGAGCCAGAATAAGGCACGCAGACTGCTCCCCCAGGACATCAAACAGTCTCTTGCTTCGAGGGGGCTAGATAGTCTCGTATGAACCACAACTTGTCGAAATTTGGGTCACTTTGGATGATGGGGATGAAACCACCTTCCAAAACCTTCATGTACAGTTCGGTAGTCACCGTGCCATCAAGGAATATAGCACTAGACATTGTACACCACACTCTCACCCGTTGAGGGTGAAGAGACCTCTCGATCGCAGGATGCGGAATCACAGTCCCCCAAACGCGCTAATTTTGCTTGTTGACGTACCCATGCAGATGAAAGTGGGCTTCGTCGTTAAACCAAAACACATTCACATCAAAGTGCCTTTCGTCATTTCTGCGGACAATAGTGTTGGCGAAACACAACCGCTGTTCCATGGCCCTTGGGAATTTTTGGCTGATGGGTTTGAATTTTGTATGGAAAAAGATGCAGGTCTTCAACAACAATTTATTGCAGTGGCTCCCGGTTGATTCCCACCTGTTGTGCAGCTTGTCTGAGCGATTTCCTGGGGCTGGTTTGAAACGCGCCACGTGTCTTCTCGACGTTTTTAGGTGTTTTCACCATTTTTGGACGACCGTCATTGCCACCACTGTCATCACGAACACTGTCCGTTCTCTCGAAGTTGCGAATCAAATTCTTGATTGTTAGCACCCTTCGACCGGTTGTCTTCAGCTTGAACTCGGTCGAAAACTTCCTTTGAGCGGCACTTGGGCTCTTATTGCTCGCAGGATAGGCCTTCAGAAGTGCTATATGCCCAGGGACGCTGTACCATGAAATTTTCGCGTACAAATGGCCGACAAGAACAAGGGGCAGGGCGCATGCGCATACTAATTCCCATCATGACCCGTGCCTAACCGTACAACTTGAGCGTATAAACGCAAACAGTTCAGAAGTCACGACGATTTTATTTCACATAGTTCAATAATTAAATAAAATAAATGTGTGACTAGGGCCTCCCGTCCGGTAGACCGTTCGCCGTGTGCAAGTCTTTCGATATGACGCCACTTCGGCGACTTGCGCGTCGATGGGGATAAAATAATGCTGATTAGGACAACACAACACACAGTACCTGATATCCGACCCAGCCGGGAAGCGAACCTGGGCCCTTAGGATTGACATTCTGTGGCGCTGACCTCTCACCTACCGTGGGCGGAGAGTTCAATAATTGTGACCCTGTATAATTTCCTTAATTTCAGAAGGAGAGATTGACGATAAATGGTTCAAATTGCTCTGAGCACTATGGGACTTATCATCTGTCTCCTAGAACTTAGAACTACTTAAACCTAACTAACCTAAGGACATCACACACATCCATGCCCGAGGCAGGATTCGAACCTGCGACCGTAGCGGTCGCGCGGTTCCAGACTGAAACGCCTAGAACCGCACGGCCACAAAGGGCGGCAGATTGACGATACATTGACATTTCTGAATTTTATGAGAGCTACTTTTCGAATGTACTAGTGTGGTATTTATTTTGAGTTGTTGGTTCCTAGGCTTTGTACTGTATTTGAGGAATGATTATTAAATATGTTTGCTGCATGTGAGTCATCATTAGAAGCCTTACACTCTGTTAGTAGCTTAAAACTGTTCCTGAACGATTAAAAATGGTTTCGGTGTATGAATGTATTTTTTTATAATTAGCATGTCTTCCTATTCACTGAAGGAAAATATAGTTAACATGCAATAAAAATCTCTTAACAAACTGTAAACAAGTTTAATGGATGACAAGACAGCGACGTACAAATGATCGCGTTTACTGCTCCGAGATTCAGCTGCAACGTAATCAGTTTATGAAAGACAGCGTATGGCTGTGACAGGAGCTTTGTGCCGCGTGGACGCAGCGTTAGCGCTGTGCGAGACCGTCGCGAGTTACTGTCCAGCGCGCAGTGAAATTCTGCGTAAGGACCGGCGAATATAGGACCGGAAGGTGCCCCGGCGTAATTACGGATACAGGAGGGCGCCCCGGAATTAACGGCGCTATTCCACGTGGATGGCGGACGCGCGATTTTGTCTGCCATCTGCGCTGCCGTAACTTAGCAAACAGCGGCGGCGTGTAGTAGCAGCGTGCTGGGCTGTGCTGCGCTGTGTGCGCTCGTGATTAGGATTAGGCGCAGCGCGCGCTCGCTGGTCTGGCGGCCGTTTCATTCTGGCAAGCGGAACGAACCGTCTACGATGAGGTAGGCAGCACAATGTGTCGCAAACCAGCTAACGCAAGGCCTTTCAGAGTTTTATATATAACTGCAACATTTTAGACAATTTCTTGCCCACATTGTAGCGTACCGGAACTTTATTACTGTCAAGCTTCACAGACGACATAACCATTCTCGTCTACAGCGAGAGAGACATACAAAACATCTACCGTGTTTAGTATAAAAGTTGTGGGATCCTGCCCACTCGTGTAATATAAACTACTGGCCATTAAAATTGCTACACCACAAAGATGACGTGCTACATACGCGAAATTTAACCGACAGGAAGATGATGCTGTGATATGCAAGTGATTAGCTTTTCAGAGCATTCACACAAGGTTGGCACAGGTGGCGACACTTACAACGTGCTGACATGTGGAAAGTTGCCAATTGATTTCTCATACACAAACACCAGTTCAACGGCGTTGCCTGGTGAAACGTTGTTGTGATGCCTCGTGTAATTAGGAGAAATGCGTACCATCACGTTTCCGACTTTGATAAAGGTCAGATTGTAGCCTATCGCCATTGCTGTTTATCGTATCGCGACATTGCTGCTCGCGTTGATCGAGATCCAATGACTGTAAGCAGAATATGGAATCGGTGGGTTCAGGAAGGTAATACGGAACGCCGTGCTGGATCCCAACGGCCTCGTATCACTAGCAGTGGAGATGACAGGCATCTTATCCGCATGGATGTAACGGATCGTGCAGCCACGTCTCGATCCCTGAGTCAACACATGGGGGCGTTCGCAACACAACAACCATGTGCACGAACAGTTCGACGACGTTTGCAGCAGCATTGACTATCAGCTCGGAGACCATAGCTTCGGTTACCCTTGACGCTGCAACATAAACAGGGGCGCCTGCAGTGGTGTACTCAACGACGAACCTGAATGCACGAATGGCAAAACGTCATTTTTTCGGATGAATCCAGGTTCTGCATACAGCATCATGATGGTCGCATCCGTGTTTGGGGACATCGCGGTGAACGCACATTGGAAGCGTGTATTCGTCATCGCCATACTGGCGTATCACCCGGCGTGATGGTATGGGGTGCCATTGGTTACACGTCTCGGTCACCTCTTGTTCGCGTTGACGGCACTTTGAACAGTGGACGTTACATTTCAGATGTGTTACGCCCCGTGACTCTATCTTTCATTCGATCCCTGCGAAACCGTACATTTCAGCAGTATAATCAAAGACCGCATGTTGCAGTTTCTGTACGGGCCTTTCTGGATACAGAAAATGTTCGACTGCTGCCCTGGCCAACACAGTCTCCAGGCTTCTCACCAATTGAAAACGTCTGGTTAATGGTGGCCGAGCAACTGGCTCGTCACATTAGGCCAGACACTATTCTTGCTGAACTGTGGTCTCGTGTAGAAGCTGCATGGGCAGCTATACCTGTACATGCCATCCAATCTCTGTTTGACTCAATGCCCAGGCGTATCAAGGCCGTTATTACGGCCATAGGTGGCTGTTCTGAGTACTGATTTCTCAGGATCTATGCACCCAAATTACGTGAAAATATAACCACATGTCAGTTCTAGTATAACATATTTGTCCAATTAATACCCGTTTATCACCTGCATTTCTTCTTGGTGCAGCAATTTTAATAGCCAGTAGTGTAAGTGTGCCTAGGAAGCTGCTTTCTCGGATAGCTAGACAACATTGAAGCAAACCTTTTTAATGGAGTCTATTACAATAATTTGAATTGACAATACTTAACTTGCGTTTCTACAAGAATGAGCCGCAAGCAAAGGGCGACACGCAAGCAATCAATGTCCTTCGATATAACAATTTTCATGCAAGCAAATCACACAAGTTCATGAGTCAATGCTGTAGAGTTCATATGACATTTCGCCATCTAGTGCGGCCGAGGCTGGCTGGAGCGTTGCTCATATTCTCTTTGTACAGGTGCCGCTCCTGCCCTGGTGCGGTCCTAGTCAGCGTACGAGTACTACTGGCTGACGTCGTCTCACAACCTCCTCTACTGTGAGGTTCCAGGCCGACAATCTGGCGCTTGAAGAAAATTGTTAAAATGGCTCTGAGCACTATGGGACTTAACTTCTGAAATCATCAGTCCCCTAGAACTTAGAACTACTTAAACCTAACTAACCTAAGGACATCACACATCCATGCGCGAGGTAGGATTCGAACCTGCGACCGTAGCGGTCGTGCGGTTCCAGACTCTAGCTCCTAGAACCGCTCGGCCACTCCGGCCGACAAATATTCAAATGTGTGTGAAATCCTATGGGTCTTAACTGCTAAGGTCAGCAGTCCCTCAGCTTACACACACTTAACCTAAATTATCCTAAGGACAAACACACACACCCATGCCCGAGGGAGGTCTCGAACCTCCGCCGGGACCAGTCGCACAGTCCGTGACTGCAGCACGTGAGACCGCTCGGCTAATCCCGCGCGGCGAGCCGGCGCTTGATGTTACGACGGAACAAAAGTAAAGAACTGTTGATTGTCCCTACTTTTTGTGCAAATCAATAAAGCAACATATTTCAATGACTCCAGTCACCGTTGAAATTTGAAGTGTCGACGCAGTGCTCCGCTAGATTTATTCTTGAACAATTTTCTTACATCCTGTTCCACTACGTTGTCATTTACATAGTGCTTTTCTCCTAAAAGATATCCTTGATTTTTGGGAAAACATTGTAATCATGCGGAGCAAGCCCGGAATATTAGGAAAACGTTGAAAACCTTCCCTGTGCACCTGCTGGGGTATATCATTCGTCAATGCAGAATGCGGGCCAGCGCTATCGTGAAGATGCGGACTGTTTCTGTACTAAAGTCCACACCGTTTGTTGTGAACGGCGTGTTGTGGTCAATGAAGGGTCTGAAAACAGGACGCTGCTCTTATGGTTTCACCTCTAAGTACGAAGTCGATGAGTAGAACACCGTTTTAATCCCAAAATACTGTTTTCATAACCTTTATGGTGTTCAGATATAGTGTAGCTTTTGTAGGTGTTGTTGAGGGGTCATGAACGATGCCATTCCATTGACTGGTGCTTGTTTCCGGTCTTTTATGTGAACCCAATACTCGACGCTAGTAACAGAGTGGTTCCATCACTCCTTGCCATCCTTGTCCTACCGAATGATTAAACCCAATGCAACTTGCATAAGTGGTTTTATGTGTTCATCTCTTAAAAGCGAAGGAGCCTACCTGACACACACTTTTCCTTAGCACAAATTACCACTAGAAATTTGATAAAGAACTGATCGTGAAATTTCAGGAAAGCGGAAGCTCAGTCTGTCATTAGTGAAACGTTTGTCTTGTTTATTTATTTACTTTTCATTTTTACTACTACCTTGATGTGAGTTCGTCAGTCACAACTGAAAGCCAAGCTATTTGTTCCCCAACAGAAATATTCGTTTCTCCACCGTTGAATAGTCTTCTTCTATTGCACTTCAAGGATTAGGCACTTGTGCTTGTTCAGTATTTACTTTTCATTGCCACCTCAATCTGAGACTTCCGACATCCATTCTTCCTCTTGAGTGGCATAGCATGGTCAGACGAGGGATTCTCTCTACACACATTTTGTTTCCATAATGTTTTATTTTCTTCTATCTTCTTTATTAGTATTATAAATATATAGTTCGTTCCCAATATCTTCATTTACTATTAGAGCTTCTCAGGCAGTGTCTCTCAATACCTCACACTCTTCAAAGAAATCTCATTTCTGTTGACTGTTGCTTACTTTTATCGCCATTTTTAGGGATCTATGACTCATACATAGGAGCATTGATATAACCATGGTTTTACAACATTTTAATCATTTTTCTTTCAATATTTGTTTCAGGAAGTTTCAGGAATGTTTTGTTTATTATTCTGCATATTGACAGGTATTCGTTAATTTTATTTTCTATGTCCATGTCATAACTTACGACGCTTCCTAAAAAGACTCAAGCGGAAAGCCTGCTGAAGTGGTGTGTTAGCTATTATTACTTTAGAGCGTGTGGGGTATTTCCCGCGACGAGCCACGATTTCACGATTTTAGGTTTTTTGGTTGATGTTTCGCGGTTGTATTCTCTTTCCCAAAACTGGTGTAATTTATACAATCCTTTTTGTACCTCTTCCTCACCTTCTTCCAAAATTATAACATGAATGCATATATAAGGATAATGACATATTGATTTCTATGAATTTTTTCACTTTCTTCCAAAATTATAACATCATATGCATTTATAAGGATAGTGACACATTCATTTCTATGAATCTGTGTACCGGACTTACTTCCTGTGTCCAGTTGTTAGATAAATCATTTATACATGCATGAAATAAGGTTGCTGACGATCTTCAGACGTGTTTAAGTCCCTTATTGGTAGTTGTTTCTTCAGTTCTGCTATTATCAACTCTTATTATTATGTTTTTGTCCAAGTAACAGCTTTGTGTAGCTTCAACAAGATTCCGAGGTTATCCAGCTTTAATTATTATGTCCTATAGTTTCTTTCTGTTCAGAATTCAAAACCTTATTCGAAGTCAATAAAAGCTATAGGAATCTCTAAACTGAATACTCGTCGTTTCTCCAAAATTCTTACAACGGTAAATATGTTATCACTCCACAGGAGAGTTTCTGTATGGTTCATAAAAGATTATTGGTTATTTTTGTAAATATTTAATAGGCTGAAGAATAATTCTTCTATAATTTTCACAATTGTTTCTTTGACCTTTTATAAAAGTTAATGTTGCTTCTGATATCTTCCAAGAATTTTAAATTTAACACCAGTGCCCAAATTCATTTAATAAATGGAACAATCGAAAGTAATAAAGGGAACGACATAGTTTACCATAAAATGTCCTTATTAATGCCATCTGATCCATAGACTTTCATATTTCTCGTACGTACGTACGTACATAACATGAAACATAATTCATCAGTTTCTAACTAAACCGTCATTCGTTACATTTCAGTAAGCTTCAGCTCTCTATCTGAAATTTTGATGGGGTGGAATTACACACATCAAAACAAGTTTTGCATCATACCGGTTTTCGGAACTCCTGAAGATAGACGTTGACTGTGGATATTGTATCACAGACAAAGTCCCTTTGACAGTTCAGAGATGTCACTAACCCCCGCCCCCAAAAGACGTAAACAGTCATGCATGAGCAGCGCGTGTTAGACGGAGGGGGTCTGACAGCCGGTCAGTTCCAGCCTTTCCACCAGGAATGAGGTACATGGCTCGTGTTGTCTGTAATTCAACCATGCTTAGACGGTCAATACTGCGGTTCTATCGCTTCCGCATTGTTACTTTGTGCCAGGAAGGGTTGTCAATAAGGGAAGTGTCCAGGAGTCTGGGAGTGAACCAAAACGATGTTGGTCGGACTTGGAGAAGGTACAGAGAGACAGGAAATGTCGATGACATGCCTCGCTCAGGCCGCGCAAGGGTTATTACTGCAGTGGATGACCGCTACCTACAGGTTATGGCTCGGAGGAACGCTGACAGCAACGCCACCATGTTGAATAATGCTTTTCGTGCAGCCACAGGACGTCGTGTTACGACTCAAACTAAGCGCTTTAGGCCGCATGATGCACAACTGCTGGCCAGTGTGGCCGAGCGGTTCTAGGCGCTTCAGTCTGGAACCGCGCGACCACTACGGTCGCAGGTTCTAATCCTGCCTCGAGCATGGATGTGTGTGATGTCTTTAGGTTAGTTAGATTTAAGTAGTTCCAAGTTCTCGGGGACTGATGACCTCAGATGTTAAGTCCCATAGTGCACAGAGCCATATGAACCATTTGATGCCCAACTTCGCTCGCGACGTCCATGGTGAGGTCCATCTTTTTAAAGACGATACCATGCAGCGTGGTACAGAAGGGCCCACCAACATGTCGAATGGACCGTTCAGGATTGGCATCACGTTCTCTTCACCGATGAGTGTCGCATACGCTTTCAACCGGACAATCGTCAGAGACGTGTTTGGAGGCAAACCGGTCATTCTGAACGTCCTACACACACTGTCCAGCGAGTGCAGAAAGGTGGAGAGGTTCCCTAAGTTTTGGGGGTGGCGTTATGTGGGGCCGACATACGCCGCTGGAGGTCATGGAAGGCGCCGTAACGGCTGTACGATACGTGAATGCCACCCTCCGACCGATAGTGCATCCATATCGGCAGCATATTGTCGAGGCATTTGTCTTCATGGACGACAATTCGCGCCCCCATCGTGCACGTCTTGTGAATGACTTCTTTCATGATAACGACATCGCTGGACTAGAGTGGCCAGCATGTTCTCGAGTCATGAACCCTATCGAACATGCCTCGGATACTCTGAAAAGGGCTGTTCATGGACGACGTGACCCACCAGCCCCTCTGAGGGGTCTACCTCGAATCGCCGTTGACGAGTGGGACAATCTGGACTAACAGTGCCTTGATGAACTTGTGGATAGCAGTCCACGACGAATACAGGCATTCATTAATGCAAGAGGAAATGCTGCTGGGTATTAGGGGTACCGGTGTGTACAGAAACCTGGACCACCACCTCTGAAGGTCTCGCTGTATGGTGGTACAACATGCAATGTGTGGTTTCCATGAGCAATTAAAAGGCCGGAAATGATGATATCTGTTCCAACTATCTGTACAGGTTCCGGAACTCTCAGAACCGAGGTGATGCAAAGGTTTGTTTGATGTGTGTGTTTTACATTAAACCGTATTACACTAAGAACCTCATATTTGATTGGATCGTTAATTTTTAATACATTTACAGTCGCAAGAATAAACAATGAACGAGCATTGCTGTTCAGTGTTGATGATACTGGTGCATATAATTAGGAAGGGAGTGCGAGTTGTGCTTCTCGTCAGATCACAATGTTCTTTACTTTTAAAATGACGGTCCTACATCTGCATAAGCATCCTTACTCTGTTAAGTGAATCGCAGAGAGTACCTCTTGTTTTACCACGCATCAAGGATTTCTTCCTGATACGTTCGTGTACAGTCCGCAGGAAGAACAGTGTGGGGCAAATTAAAGTGGCCCGGAGAACGGAGCTCTAGGGTATAAAGAAACACAGGAGAGGAAAGGAAATACAGTACTAACCTGACTGTAACAAATGCTGAAAGTTACCACCATTCATCTATTGGCATTTTTTGGCCTTGGCCAGGACGTTTGAAGGCGGATCGGAGCTGAACTGCTGGAACTTCTGCAGTCTCATCCGAAATGTTCTGCTGCAGATTTTGAAGACTATAGGGTTGTTGCGATGCTCCTTAGAAATGAGGTTGCTCCGATGTTCGGCCGGCTGTATGGGCAGTTGCTTCATACTGTTGGATATAACTGTGTATCTTTCCCTCCTCCGGTAAAGATGCCAAAAGTGTTTTCAAAGTGTTGGCAATGTAAAGCAAGTAAGTCAGCGTCCGATGACAGAACGTGGGACCAATGAGGTGTGCAGGCTCTGTAAACCAAACCCCAACCTACTGATCACGCAAGGGTGTATCGTGGAAGTCATGCGGATTCTCCGCTGGCCAGAACATGTGATTATGTGAGTTGACATAACCGCTCAGCTGAGACCAGGATTCATCAGACTTAAAGAACATATCCGCGTGCAAGTCATTCATTGCTATCTCAGTGAACAGCCACTCACAGAACTGGGATAGGGATGCGTGTGGAGGTTGCATGGGGGCTTAATTAAATAAATATTAAATGCAAATACTTTTTAAATTTTTAGTAGCTAACTGTCCGGTTACGCTGTGTCGTAAACGGTTGGCCCAGACTAGTTTTAGTACGCAATCTGACTGCATAGAACAACAACAAAGAATGGAATGAAATTTTCCGTTAACACAATTAATTAATTAAGTCCCCAGCAGCTATAAAACCAACGCAACAACAAAGCACAAGTGTAATTGTTCTGTGTGTGGAAGTGTGATTCAACGTACACATCTGGCACGGTTCTCCTTCAACAAGACAAGAAATTTTAAATACCATTTATACTGAAATAATTAAAAAAATATAAATACTATTATTGCGTAAGGAAACCAGAATTACACTCTAATACAAGAACACGAGCCAGATGCTTTGTTGACTGAACCTGTAATGACGCATTATTTAAGACACTGAAATAATGAAAAAAAAAACAGGGAATATTTTACCTTCATATATATAGACGAAAAGCACTCTGATCATTACAATATCTCCATTAGAACTACATCTGCTGTCTATCCCATCAAACAACTGCATAAAACATGGAACAAGCACTCTCCACTACGACTTCTCGACAAGAACTTTTCACTACGACATCTCAGCAAGCACTGACTACTACGAGTTCTCGACAAGCACTGCCAGTGGAGGCGGCGGAATAATACTCTTTCGCGCAATCTCTGGCGCTGTGGCTCAGTGTAGCCACCTTTCAAGGTCCAGTTGGAGTATTCGTCCACATGATCGATGTGATATACTAATCTGTTGCGCTAGGCGTCAGGTTGATACGGTAAGACTCTGAAGCATTTTCTGGTGAGCAGAAGCCACATGTTTTGTGTGTGGACACATTTCGGAATGTTTTTTGAATTGCTCAAAACAGATCCTACATTCACGTCCAGTCGTAACCATTCGTCCGGGCCACTTTTCTTTTCCCCATCCTGTATAACTCCTTAAACGCTCAGTCCAGTCTTGCCTTCACGGTACCGACGGACGCCTTTCGAAGGAGGCTGTTGCATGTCCATTTATTTATCATTTGTACTAGTCCCCTCATAGTATTATTTGGTTTTTAGTCCCACATATCTGCGCAATGTTTTGGTATAGATAGCACCAGTGTTCTCTAAGCGACCTCCTCTCTAGATCAATTCATTTTGGTAGTACGCTACGAATGAAATGCATTCTAAATCCATGTTTACTTACCACTGAAACTACGTGATCATTACAATGCATACAGCTTTATAGTTAACTATTTGTAGCACTTGACTAATTTCAACTGTATCTGCTTGATGTTGTAGTTAAACGATACTACCTTTTTGGCTGTCGTAAATTTCACAATTTTACATTGACTGATGTTTAAGGAATTTGGCATTATCTGCACCACAGTGAAATTTTCAAGATCTGACTGTCTTTTTTCGCACCCTTCTTCGTACGGTACTTCTGTATAAGTAACTACATCGACGTCAAAAGTTAGCAATTTATGTTGTGAAACATATCATTGACCTGCAGAGTGAACACCATTAGCTAAACACACTTTCATATTTCATCATGCACGGTAACATAGTGCGTCCTCCCTAAAAGGAAATCCTAAAAACAGTCATAAAGTTCGTTTGACAGCCCATATTGTTGTACTTTCGTCGACAAGCATTAGTGTCATACCGACTCAGATGCCTTTAAGAAGTCAGGAAATACCATATGTCACTAATTTCCTTTATACATGGCTGCCAGAGTCAAGGTAATGTGGGTGAAGCAGTTAATCTGGAGTACCGAAAATCATTTTAAATCCTTTAACTTGATGAATTGGACAGAAGAAAACCGTCTGGCAGAAAGTTAAACCCCAGCAACACCAAAAAAATAGGGTGCGATGGGTGGGTGGAGGAGATGGTGTACTTCATGCCCACCTTTTGAAAATATTGTGATCTACTCATGTAGCCTACTCCTGCACTTCACACTTCAAAATTTTGAAAAAAAAATCTATTTCTTGCTTTTAACGATTCTTCTACCAGGTTCCGTAACTATATTAAATTTATCAGTCAAAATTAACTCGAGAAAGTAACCGTTAATGGCAGATGAGACCACTCACAGTGAATGCAGTATTCAATATTTTCAGCTCCAGCACCCTGCTTGCACACCAGCACCTATTTAAAAAGTAGGTAGTGAAAAAGTCGACAACAGTTAACGAAATTTTATTTCCTTTTTAATTTTATGTTGGTCGTAAAGAACCGCCCCCCCCCCCCCCCCTCCCAAGTAATACATGCTATTGAAAATGCTTTGCTCTGGAACCTATTTACACCACAGTACCAATTTAAAAATAATGTCATTTCCCTTCCATTACCGTTGATAGTATACGTTATTGAAAATGCGTTGGTACTGTTAAAGTTAAGGATAAGCAAGGCGATGAAGAACGTGAAGAATATTACTAAAGTGAACATAAGAAAGAATAAGACTGCTAGATAGTACTGTGCAGAAGACTGATGACATAAAAATCTTTATTTCATACACTGTAAATTATTAATAATTGCTGGAACACCAGAAACATCCAAGGGAATGGAAAGCTGCAAAATATTATTAATATGTAAATAAAAAATTGTTTCTGGGAACGGGCAAGTGTTCCTGAAGCCACGGCTATATATTTAGAAAATGGAACCACAGTACTATGTGGTAACCGCAGTCGAAAAGATAAATCTAGAAAGAAAGAATATAACAAGTAAGTTCTCAGTGAATGTTGGATGAACTGCACTACAGACTCAGGAGACTAAAATTGTGGAGCATACCATAAGATAATTAAAATCCATTCACGGCTATAAAATTCCATGTAAGTTAGACAAATATACCAAACTCCTTTGTTGTTAAGCGGGCACAATGTTTACAATCAATCCTATACCTAGGTACTACTACTGAATGAACGAAATTGGTGAACCTACATATACGTAAATGAGATTTTTAAAGTTAAGAGACGAAAGGAAATAGCTTAAAGATGCAAATAAAAAAAATTGTGAGGAATATCTCTATCCCCAATACCATTAGCTTAAAGAGGAGTCAAGTATAAGAATGTATCATCGGTTAATACAATACTAAACTACAGTGTCTGTGTTATTCCGATTTACAATGCAAGGTTCCATCGGACATGCAAACATGTCAAAAGGAACACTGTATCGTAATTAGGAACAACAGCGGCACTGCAGTACCGTATTTATCCGCCGACACCTAGTAAGCGACTTTCAAGTGAAATATCTCCCCTGTACGATAACACGCATTATGGATGACACGTGGTGATGACGTATGGAAATTACGCCTTACCGTGATTCGTGCTCGGATTGCCAAAAGGTAAGGCGATCACTCGCGATGGGTGGCAGCCTCGGGTTAGTGTCCTGGTCCGGCACAAATTTTCATCGTCGTTATTCCATCATATAGCTGATGGTTGTCGATATATGAAACTGCGAATAAATTTAATGTAATATAATACTAGTGACGTATAAAACGAAAATATCGACTATCAGGTAGGAGACATTGCGTAGAAAATAAAATGTTTGTAAAGGGCTCAGATCCTACTATTTGCTTACAAATGCGTGGATGACACTACTTCTGGACTTGAAATGTAATATCACATTGAAGGCAATATCCAGCAACTGACACAGCTGCAAGAGAGCTTTGAAAATATGCAACAAAAAAATTTAAAATAAAATACTACACATTAGCCGACATCTACTCTGTTTGACAGCAGCGAGACATCGATATTGAAATGGTAAAATATTTTAAACGGAAACCGGACGCTTTTTCGTCTAGCTGATATGGAAACCGACACCATTATTGAGTGAGGAATGTAAAAATCTGCAAAACACTTTAGCTTTCATATCTATGCAGCCTGAATCATAATCGTCCCACTTTACGTCGCTAGCTAAGATATACCACACCGATGCAAGACGAAATATTGGTCTCCAGTTTGAGAATAGATTGTCACCCAGGTTTAGGTAGAACAAGATATAAATGCAATTTTCAAAGTTAATGCAGTTCACAAAAGTTGATTTCGAGCAATATAGTAAACAGTCACCTTAAAATTACAGTACACGATGAGTACACTTGTTGCTCGCTTAGAAGTGTATGTGTGACAGGTTGTTGTCGTTGTGGTCTTCAGTCTGAAGACTGGTTTAACGCAGCTCTCCCTGCTACTCTATCCTGTGCTAGCCTCTTCATCCCAAAATAACTGTTACATCCTACGCCTTTCTATATCTGCTTACTGTATTCATCTCTTAGTCTCCCTCTACAACTTACCTCACCCACACCTACAGTTTCCTCCAACATTAAAGTGCTAAATTGGAGATCCCTTGATGTCTCAGAATGTGTCGTATCAACCGATCTCTTCTTTTGGTCAACCTGTACCACAAATTCATTGTCTCTCCAATTCTATTCAGTACCTCCTTATTAGTTAGGTGATGGATACATATAATTTCAGCATTCTCCTGTAGCACGGACGTTAGCAGGGTCGGTGGAGCAGTTATTACTCTGAGATTTATTTCACCTGGCTACCATTATGACTAAACCGATCACTGGAAGGTGATATAACATGTGTTTGCATACTATTATTAATCTATCGGTACCACTGGTTAACCAGCTGAGAGCCTTGGTGCCACAAATATTTGTTTTAAACCGAGCGCGCAGCAGGCCAACGTCCACATAACGTTTGTCACGTGCCATAAGCACCACAGCATACGACCTTCATATTTTTCGGATATGTTTGGCTCTCAAAGACAGTCCTGCTCTCCCGCTGTAGATGCTACTCACCGTAAGCCATCTTGGGGAGCTGCAAATCAACCAAGTAATATCGTAATGAAAAAAAAGGTGTTGCAGCAAATAAGAACACCGAACTACCGTGATAAATACAATATAATTCAGAGGCAGAGCGTCCTCCGATAAAGCACATGTTACAACTGCAAGGGATTGCTATTACAGTAATGTCTGGCTAAGGTCTTCCCTTACGCGCCTTACGATGACACATCTCTCATTTATGTTCATAAATTAACTTCCCAATCAATTAGACTCTATCCTTCAGGGGAATGCAATATACGTTATCCCCTTCGAGAACAACCTGTCTTGTCTTCACATACGTAGAATTTAGATACTAGTTCTACTCAGCGTTAAGCAGTTAATTTTGCACAGCCAGACGAGACGTTTAACGATATAACTGCGACAAACACTCGTTCGCATGAACGTTAACGCATTATACAATGAATTTAGATTCGTTTAACTGCACTCGACTCTACGGCCATCTTGTGCACAGTAAAACCTTGAAGACTTATCGGAGATACACACCAGCGCCGAGCCACGCAAGAAATCGCTTATCAGTGACGATGTGATTGCATCTTGATTGCCATAAGCGGTTCTACAGTTGTTCTAGAGTTCATCACAGTTGCAATGAGACTTCGTAGCTCACAATCAAAATCACTGTCTCGCGTACGCTTTTACTGGCGTATTAAACTGCGGAATAAACTGTCAGCCGGCCCGTCTGGCCGAGCGGTTCTAGGCGCTTCAGTCTGGAACCGCGCGACCGCTACGGCAGCAGGTTCGAATCCTGCCTCGGGCATGGATGTGTGTGCTGTCCTTAGGTTGGTTAGGTTTAAGTAGTTCTAATTCTAGGGGACTGATGACCTTAGATGTTAAGTCCCATAATGCTCAGAGCCATTTGAACCATTTGAATAATCTGTCGCTACTCGACTGCTGTTCCAGACACTCGGAGCAGTGCCTCAAAAGACATCTGTACTGTAAAAGTACTTACTGACCGAATAAAGTAACCATCTCATTAGAATGGACAGATACGGGTATGTCCGCTATGAATGACCCAAAGGGACACTTTAGATTGAAAGCGCCAACGCCAAAACTAGCGATCCCCCTCCACTTCATTCGTACCACCGCGCCAATGGGTAATCACGTAGTTACTCATTTTATAAACTACTGAAAGAAAATAGCACCTAAGACAGGAGATCGTTTTCTTACGCCTGTCCTCAATTACATGCTTTAGATTACATTTTAAACATATTTTTCTTAACCTGAAGGGTTAAGAACAAGTGGAACTATTTTCTCTCTATGCCAACATCTCGCAATATCGCCATCGAAGTTCTGCGAGGGGGGGCGGGGGGGCGGGGGTTCTCTGAGCATTCACAATCCTGCGCGCTTTCTGATACCGGAACGGTATTACCAATCTTAAATTGTTCTAGAAGGTACTAGAAAACTATCATTTTCTCGCGCAACTGGCACTCCCATCTACATCCGGCCACAGTCAATCAGAGCGCCTTCCTGCTTGAGATGACTCAGAGCATTCTATACCAATCGTTTGACATATGCCTGCCCATTGCCCTATGCATACCCTCATTTACATTTACTTTGATTAATAACGAAAGTATATTAGTTCACGTCACCTAATGGGTGACGTAAATTACTTTGGTTTAAATTTGGGGGAAGCCCTCACCATTTTACTACTATTAAAATTACTACTGTAGTTTTTAAATAAAATTGCAAAATAGAATGGGTATATTTATACAGTACTACGTAACGTAGTTGCTACGTTACAACTACCGGGTTTCGAATGCTTCTATTCTCTTTTTATTTAAACTGTTTATCCTTCATGTTTCACTTCTGTGCATGACTACACTCCAGATAAATACCTTCAGAAAAGACTTCCCAATATTTAAATCTATATTCGATGTTAACAAGTATCGCTTCTTCAGCAAATCTTTTCTTGCCATTGACAGTCTACATCTTATATCCTTTCTACTTCGGCCATCAGCTGTTATTTTGCTGCCCAACTACCAAATTTTCCCTACTACTTTAAGTGTCTAACTTCCTAATCTAATTCCCTTTGCGTCACCTGATTTAATTCGAGTACATTCCATAATCCTTGTTTTGCTTTTATTGATGCTCATCTTCAATCCACCTTTCAAGACGCTGTCCATTCCGCTCAACTGCTCTTGCAATTCCTTTGCTATCTCTGACAGTATTATGTCGTCATCTGCAAAACTCGAAGATTTTATTTCTTCTTTCTTAACCGTAATTACTACTCCAAAATTTTCTTCGGTTTCCTCTACTGCTTGTTCATTGTTCATATTCAATAATATCGAGGATAGGCCATAACCTGCCTCACTCCCTTCTGAACCACTACTGCCCTTTGATGCCTCTCTATTCGTATAACAGCCATCTGGTTTCTGTACAAGTCGTAAATGGCGTTTCGCTCCCTGAATTTTATCCCTACTACCTCCAGAATTTCAAAGAGAGTATTCCACAAATTGTCAAAAGCTTTCTCCATTTGTAGATTCGCCTTTCCTTAACCTATCTTCCAAGATAAGTCATAGGGTCGGTATTGCCTTTCGTATTCCTACTTTTCTCGGGAATCCAAAGTGATCTTCGCCGAGGTCTGCTTATACCTGTTTTACCATTCTTCTGTAAAGAATTCGTGTTAGTGTTTTGCAACCTTGACTCATTAAACTGATTGTTCGGTAATTTTCACACCTATCAGCAACTGCATTCTTTGGAATTGTAATTACTACATTCTTCTTAAGGTCTGAGGGTGTTAACCCTGTCCCATTCATCTTGCACACCAGTTGGAAAACTTTTATCGTGGCTGGCTATCGGTAGTTCTGACGGAATGCGTCTACTTCTTGGGCTCGTTTCGACTTAGATCCTTGACACACTTGTCAAAGTCTTCTCGTAGTATCGTATCTCCCATCTCATCTTCATCTATAGCCACTCCCCTTTCTGTTATATTCCTTTCAAGTCCATCTGCCTTGTATAGACTCTCTACATACTACTTCCAACTTTCAGCTTTCCATTATTTGCTTAGGACTCGTTTACCATCTGAGCTCTTGATATTCATATACCTGCATCTCTTTTTCCCAAAGGCCTCTGTAATTTTCCTGTATGCGGTATCTATTTTTCCCCTAGTGAAATATGCTTCTAAATCCTTAAATTTGTCTTCTAGCAATTCATGATTATAAATTTTGCGCTAAGTATTAGTCTCATTTTTTAAATGTTTAATTCCTTTTTGCCTGCCTCATTTTAAATTTTCTCCTTTCATCACTTAAATTCAGTGTCTCTTGTGGTGTCTAAAAATTCCTACTAGGCTTTGTCATTTCACCTTTTTGATCCTCTGCTGCCTACAATATTTCATCTCTTAAAGCTACACATTTGTCTTCTATTACATTCGTTTTGCTGTTGTAATCAACCGTTAAATAATGCCCTCTCTGAAGCTCTCAACAACCTCTGTTCCTTTCCGCTTATCCAGGTCCCATCTCCTTAATTTCATATCTTTTTCCTATTTGTTCAGTTTAATCTACAGTTTATAACCAATGAAATATGCTCAGAGTCTATACCTGTCCTTGGAAATGTCTTACAATTTAAAATCGTTTTCCTAAATCTCTGTCTAACCGTTGTATAATAAATCTGAAACGTTCCGGTGTCTCCAGGTCTCTTCCACGTATACAGCCTTCTTTTATGATTCTTAAACCAAATGTCAGCGATGATTAAATTATACTCTGTACAAAATTCTATCAGGCGGCTGCCTCTTTCATTTCTTTCCCCCAGTCCATATTAACCTACTATTTCTGCTGCTCTTCCTTTTCCAACCGACGAATTCCAGTCTCCCATCATGATCAAATTTTCGTCTCTTTAATTATCTGAATAATTTCTATTATCTCATCACACATTTCTTCAAACTCTTCATCATCAGCCGGGAATCACCGCTTGGTTATTTTTACGTCATACTCTCCACAGCATCTTCCCTCACAGACGTGATAACCAAGCCATTTCAGTCGGTATTGAAGAAAATGTTACTACAAAGAACTTTGCAGTGAAGAATCGCATGACAGACTCAAATAACAACAACAACAATAATAATAATGATAATAATAATAATGAATATAACAATTATAATATTTCCATATGGTTCAATGGCCGACTGCAAGTCTTTGAATTTGACGCCACGTTGGAGACTCATTAACACATAAATACTGGAGGCTACTTGTGCAAAGGAGACGCAGACCGCTTAGTCATAACAATGCTTGGAAAATTTGCTAGTACTATTACAACAACAGTTTCTCTTCTGGCTGACCCTTACATTTCATTTCCTGCACAAGTTTTGCCCTATTTCAGTGCACAACGTGGCACAGTTCAAACAGTACTATTTCAATAAATAATTAAATTGTACGATTAGTGCAGAACTAGTGCAGGAAATAGATGTAAGGGTCAGCCCTAAGAAGATTGTTCTTGTAACATTCACAAGGAAGTACATCCAACACACGCACTGTAATCTTAACATTTTCAATGAAACTTTACCCATATAGTGGCTGTGAAGTATTTTTGTGCAGCCATGGATCTCTCACATAAGGAATACAAGGTGAAAACTATTTCTATGAGAGAAAACTGAGCTCCAAACAGCAAGAGTATGTACTGGATATACACCACTGTAATAAGGTCTATGACAGTTTATGGGGCTACAGTATGGTGGAACAAAATAAAACCAAAAAAGGTTGTTAAGGAGTTTTAATGCGAACATTTTTAGGTTAGGCTTTACCGTGACTGTTACTGACATTAAATGAAACAACAATTTCACTGTTACCAGGGTGACTGGTAACAGTGAAATTGTTGTTTCATTTAATGTTGTTAAGGAGCTTGCAAAGTGCACAGACTGGCTTGCTTAGCCATAACAGACGGAATTAGCAGTAACCCATTGCTGGTATGGAGACCGTGCTGGACATGCCCCCATTACACATGTGGGTTAAAACTGAGGCAGCGTCGCAGACATACTGGTTAAGAACTGGAAATAACTGAATACCTTTAGGAATCCCACACACATATAAGAAATGTGGTAGATATAGGGATGATTGGAGAATTGCCAGATGACAATAACTGCCAGCTCTTTCAGTTAACCTTTTAGTGTAACGTATTGTGGGACCAGTGGAAGGGCGAACCACGACACCGTGCAGAAAACATTGTGTGGTTTAATGACGGGTCAAAAACACTTTAAGGCACGGGGGTCGTGGTGTACGGGGTAAAGTCGGGGCTAGAAAGAGTACTCTCTTTACTGAAGATTTACACGGTATTCCAGGCGGAAATATCCGCTATCACGATAGCACGGAGGAGAATTTGAATAGGCACTACAAATATCATAGCATCTACATTTATTCAGACAGCCAAGCATCTCTAAAATATTTTTCAGTCCCTGCAACGAGATCAGAGATCGATGCAGAATGCCAAATACTCATGCGAGACTACAGGTAAGCAAGAGGATTAATTTGCTGTGGATCTCTGGTGACTGAAGAATCAGTGGCAACGACCAGGACAGATGCGAGAAAATTTAGTTGTTGGACCGGAACCTGCTCTAACCATCACTAAGGCGATGATTAAGCTACGGTACTGGATCGGATGGCAGCATGTAGGACTATGATTCAAAAGAAAACAAAAGGCAAGCTAACGATGTCAAAGATACGTTTTAATAGAAGTTCCATAATCCCGGGCTTGAACAGGAAGCCGGCTGAACTATTTTTGGCAGTAACGGCTGGCCATGGGAACGTTAAGAAGCCGCTACACACAATGGGTGTAGTCAAACGTGACCCAGTATTTACACAGTGTGGTGAGGGTGATGAAACAGTGTCATACCCAATCCTTCGGTGGGAAGCGATCGACATCAAAAGACTCAGAATATTCGGGTTATCAAGTACTGAAGAAATCGTGTCTAATAACTACTAACGGATCACTTTCTATTCCTAATGGGTTCTGGTTGGCTTTTCTAGAACCACAGTGAATGAAACGGCAGAATGAACCTTGTTTCAGTCCTGGAAATAGTGGGCTAGGACAGCTTCTGTTTTAACTGCCTGTTTATTTAAATCAAATCAAACCGGTGATTTGCATGTACCTAATTTACCACAGTTATCCAACTGGGGAAAGAGTACCTACAAGTTGACGTGGAGTCTGAACCACGTGTCATTCGTGGTGACTCTTCACAACGTTGAGAGAGGAAGGCTAGATTAAATGCAGACTAAAAATTTCCATGGTCCGACGGGGATTCCATCTCACCATCTTTCACTTCCCAGCTACTCCTTTTTTCGCTAGACCATCAGGATCGATAAATCCAACGAAAAGAAGTATTCTGCCTAATGAGAAATGGGAAAAAATGTGGGGCATTTAAAAATAAATCACGGAGGATATTGAATGGAGTGAGTGAAATGGCTGTGCGGAGTGGCTGGGTAGCGATTTCTGGATCGTCATCACAATCAGTCACTAACTACAAGAACTCAGCTTTCAGTTTTCAGCTCCAGTCTGCAGGTTAATGAAGGTGAGTGGGCATGAATACCACCGTAGGAGGCGAAACGCGTATTGTACTGGAAAGCGAAGATAATGGTGTCGGGGACATCGCAGTATCGGTAGCAACAACGCCATAGGCCGCTAACGGCGGTGTTACGCCGCGAGCGGGGCAGTTATTGTTAATGTGGTCCGCTTGATGGACGCCCGGATCATCCCCGACGCGAATCTGCTTTATTGCTGCATGACATTCGGCTCTTATGTGCGCAATAAACCTCGCGTGCTCGACCGGCAATCGTACGTGATGGCTGCCTGTTGGGGCGCGAATCGTCAGCACAATCACCCAACTAACTGGGAATAAAAAGGCCCTCCAAACGTACTGCTGGCTCCTTAACCGTGTACATCGAGACAAACAGCCGGCGGTGTTAGGTTTACGGTATTCTGCGTGCTGCGACCCCTCTGTGTTTTGATAGAGCTACTGTACGAAGGGCGGCTCTAGCTAATATATGTATAAAGTGCTGACAAAGCCATTGTAGCTCGACACTAGTTGATTGTAAATAAATGTCGTGTGACTAGGGCCTCCCGTCGGGTTGACCGTTCGCCGGGTGCAAGTCTTCCAACTTGAGGCACTTCGGCGTCAGTGGGGATGAAATGATGATGATTAGGACATCACAACACCCAGTCCCTGAGCGGAGAAAATCTCCGACCCAGCCGGGAATCGAACCCGGGCCCTTAGGATTGACATTCTATCGCGCTGACCAGTCAGCTACCGGAGACCGACAGTTGATTGTAGAAACCCGTAATCATGTTACGAGGGTGAGTCAAATAAAAACCTTAAATATTTTTTAAAATATTATTTATTGTGCAGAAGTGGTACAAAGCTGTATCACTTCTGAACATAATCTCCCCCACGCTCAACGCAAGTCCTCCAGCGCTTACAGAGTGCATAAAATCTTTTAGAAAAAATTCTTTTGGTAGTCCGCACAACTACTCATGCACCGCGTGGCGTACGTCTTCATCAGAACGTAACTTCTTTCCTCCCATTGCGTCTTTGAGTGGTCCAAACATATGGAAATCACTTGGGGCAAGGTCTGGTGAGTATGGTGGATGAGGAAGACAGTCAAAATGCACGTCTGTGATTCTTGCAACTGTTGTACGGGCAGTGTGGGCCCTTGCATTGTCATCTTGCAAAAGGACACCTGCTGACAGCAATCCACATCGCTTTAATTTGATTGCAGGCTGCAGATGATTCTTTAGGAGATGTGTCTATGATGCACTGGTGACAATGGTCCCTCGAGGCATGTAATGCTCCAAAATGACGCCTTTTTCGTCTCAAAAGAGTGTCAACATAACCTTCCCTGCTGATGGTTCTGTTCGAAACTTCTTTAGTTTTGGTGATGAGGAATGGCGCTATTCCTTGCTCGCTCTCTTCGTTTGCGGTTGGTGGAAGTGAATCCAGGTTTCGCCACAGTAACGATTCTTGCAAGGAAGCCATCACCTTCTCGTTCAAAGCGCCGAAGAAGTTCTTCACAAGCATCAACATGACGTTCTCTCGTTTCAGGAGTCAGCTGCCATGACACCCATCTTGCAGACTCTTTGTGAAACTGGAGCACATCATGCACAATGTGATGTGCTGACCAATGACTAATCCAGTAAACATGCTGCAGTGTCATTCACTCGGCGGTTTTCCTTCACTATCGCTTCTACTGCTCAATGTTCTGTGGAGTCACAACTCGTTGTGCCTGACCTGAACGAGGAGCATCTTCCACTGAAGTCAGACCATTTGCGAATTACACCGTACTGAACCTTCATTCGTCGATGAATTTCAATAGCTCTCACACCTTCACTACGCAAAAACCGAATAACAGAACGCTGTTCTTCCCTGGTGCAAGTAGCAAGTGGGGCGGTTATCTTTATACCGACACTGTGACGCTATGTGTCCATCTGCACTATGCTGCCACCTACAGACCATTCTGCACGCCGTTTGTTGTCCACCGCGGAGACCCATGTTGAACAATGGATGTTGACCGGTATGCTTGGGAACACTTGTATCTGCACTGTGTCATCAGATGTAACGCAGATCGCCGTTTACCCTGCTCACAGGTCCTTCTACCATTGTCCGTTGGATCAAGCGACAACAGCAGGCGATCAATCGACCAGATTCACCGTTTCTGGGATGTCCATACCCTAGACTATAACAATGTGGTGTCTGTCGAAGTCCAGTGTGTCTGTGGATTTCCCCATCTGCTACTCGTACTGTCGGTAGGATAATTTTCCATTTGTCTCTGCTACCGTTCCTTACTCTGTCTTATTCCCGCAGTTCCATCAAGCGGCATTAATTCTCGTCGTGTGAGGCGGTCGTAATGTTTTGGCTCTTCACTGTGTATTTATCATCCGACGTCAAAGATTATGTCATATTGTTTATATTAATTTGCAAAATTTAAATTCTATACGTACTAACGTTAATGTACGAGGCGTGTTTTTTTAAATAAGTACCGTTTTGAAATTAAATAAAATACGTGCTAAGATATCTCAATTATTTTATTTTTACATGAAAGCCTGTACCTTAATCTACTTTTCAACATAAATTTCGTCGACATTGAGGCACTTGTCATAAGGGTGTACCAGTTTTTGGATACCCTCCTCATAGAAGTCTGCCGCCTGACTTGTTAACCACTGCATCACCACTGCGTTGACTTCGTCATCGTCTTGAAGACGCTGACCACTCGGGTGTTTCTTCAAGTTGAGGAACAGTTGATAGTCACTGGGCGCAAGATCGGGGCTGTACGGAGGACGATCTAGAGTTTCCCATCGAAAAGATGTGATGAGATCTTTGGTCTGATTCGCCACATGCGGACGGGCATTGTCTTGCAGCAAAACGATGCCATTGCTCAACTTCCATGTACTTTTGCTTTGTTGCTGGTGTGACGTAGGCCACCAATGTTTCATCGCCCGTAACAATTTCGCTTAAGAAATCACCACCGTCTTTGTGATACCGCTCAAGGAAAGTCAATGCACTGTCTAAACATTTGGTTTTGTGCACATCCGTCAAAATTTTTGGTACCCAACGCGCGCACAATTTTCGGTAATTCAAGTGTTCGGTCACAATGCCATACAAAACACTACGAGAAACATTATGAAAGTCATCCCGCAAGGAGAAAATCGTGAAGCGTCTGTTTTCTCTCACCTTATTGTTCGTTTCCTGCACCAAACTTTCATTAACGACCGAAGGACGCCCAATCCGTTGATCATCATGCACATTTGTGCGGCCATCTTTAAATGCTCTCACCCACTTTCTTACCATTCCAACACTCATAATGTTTTCTCCGTAAACTGCACAGATCTCACGATGAATATCGATCGCCTTTGGGCCTTTAGCAATGTGAAATCTTATAACAACCCGTACTGCACAGTCGGCGGGACGCACGATTATCGGAGGCACCTTATACGCTTAGTACACGACGTAAACAAGGAAGAATCAGACTGCCAGTGCGTAGATTAAGGTACAGGCTTTCATATAAAAATAA
The DNA here is from genome assembly GCF_021461385.2 of Schistocerca piceifrons. Classification (NCBI taxonomy): domain Eukaryota; kingdom Metazoa; phylum Arthropoda; class Insecta; order Orthoptera; family Acrididae; genus Schistocerca; species Schistocerca piceifrons. The sequence goes on from NC_060139.1 coordinate 60,293,280, forward strand.
AATTATTGAGATATCTTAGCAAGTCCTTTTTTAATGTAATTACACTGATTTAGTCTTATCCCTATCTTGCAGGGGATCTCTCTCTTTTTTTTTTTTTTTTTTTTTTTTTTTTTTTAATGCAATCGTATCGTTGGCATACAGCCACGCTCTGACTTCTTCGGATTTCATCCTTTATGTGATGTCATAGGTTAGCACAAATGAATACTGTTCAACTTCTAGGATTCCCTACCATACTATATACCTTTGCTGCAGTTCTTGGGACCGTATTAATCCATCATAGATTCTGATTGTGATTTTTTCGAGTGCGGTTTTAGTATGAAAGTATGTCAAGATTCATGCGTGTTGTTGTTTTGGCAGATCTCCCTGTTTCGTTATGAAGATACTGTTACACCTATAGTGATCAATGGTTTCTTTGGAATCTTGCTAATATTACATGAAGTCATGTTTTAGGAAAACTGTTTAAAAAAGTGGATAGAAATTTGTTAAGAAATATATTTAATTCTGAGTCTGAATTTGATTTTGAAAAATTGTTGAAATTTTTGGTAAGGTCTTATGGGACCAAACTGCAGAGGTCATCGGTCCTTAAGCTTACACACTACTTAATCTAAATTACGCTAAAGTTAACACACACCCACGGCCGAGCGAGAACTCTAAAATCCGAGGCGCGGGGGGGGGGGGGGGGCGCGAACCGTGACAAGACGGCTAGACCGCACGTTACCCCGCGTGGCAGTTGATTGTAAACTTAACCCCAGTAACGTGCTATACATTTACTCTAAACCCTTCAGTTCTTTATCCTTTCTCTACATGATTCTTGACTGTACAGGCTGCTAAGCTATGTGACTATCTGTGGATGAAGAACTGAAGATCCGTTGGCCATAGAATGCGTACATTTTTGTTTCACGCGTGCCTTTGTACGAACACATCTATTAAGCTAACAGTATCTCGAGCTACTTGATTTGGAAAATGACATGGTAAATTTTAATTAGCTAATGACGTCTCTAAATCACTTTTCTTTTCGACGTACTTCAAGAAATTTTCATTAAAATCACCACACATTAATAATACGAAAGATTTTCTTGACAGATACCAGGTAAATTTTTTGGTTACCTAGTTGGACCTGTACACTGTAACAGAAAAAAGTATTGTATTGCCAAATTTCAAATCACAAGCATGACTACTACATTCTGATGTTTAAAAAAATTATTTATTTCAGTATTTTTGAATTTACATTAGATTTTTGTGAATGTGACAATTCCTTCTTCACCCAAAATGTATCTAGACGAATATGCAGCTGACATATAACCAATTATTTTCATGTGTTTGATCTCAGCGGTCACATAATGCTCGTGCTAACGATTGACATACATTTCCTTATAGCTACTGAGATCATCCAAAACAGTGTTGCCCTTCTTTTCTTAGAAGATTCGTCTGAGGGCGTTGCTGCAGCGTGTATGCAACGTCGCTCGACTGCAATGCGGGTGTATAAGCGCCAGCACGTAGGCAAGGAATCAGTGTGGCGTTCGTGTCTTTACAACATGTGTGTGGTAATTGCGCAAATGTGAACAATGGGGACACTATTACCAGATGCATCCAAACAGTACTACCGTGCTGTTATTGTTTCCTTGCTTCCGAAGGACAAACGTCGGTAGATATCCAATGGAGAATAAAGAATGCACGACTTTGGAAAACCACTGTTGAGGGATGATCCGCTAAGATCGGTGCTTGTGGCGATTAGACACAAGACATCGTTCGATCTGGGTGGGCAGTCTCTTCCACCGCAGCAACTCAGTGGGTGCTAGTTCAGCAACCGCCCTATATTCCTGATCTCTACCCATACGATTATCACACCTTCGGCCCTTCAAAAAGACCCTGAACGGTCGACGTTTCCTGTCGGATGAGGACCTGCAGCAGGCTGTTAGGGACTTCTTCACGCAGCAGGACAGGGTGTGTTACCAAACGGGTATATTCAACTTGGTGCGTCTATGGGATGAATTTTTCTCTACTCATGTCGACTTTGCCTTATTAGCATATTGATTCTGGTCTATACAGTCTTCGAACGCGATCTTTTTGATTACCCCTTATGATATTCCGGTGAAGTAAGTCGAGTTTCTCCTTTCCTCTACTGTTATTGTTGAAATGTGATTCTTTCTCAATTAAGTTTCGTGTAATTCTGTCTCGGATTCTCATTTTAACCGAAAACGATTGTCTCTTCCGATTGCACTAACCTCGTGGATTTCCCTTTTGGCGCTGGTAGATCAGTGCTATGCTAAAATTTAAAGCACAGAGAACTCAAATACAAGTGTAAAATATCCCATTAGCATCTCATAAATATTTTTAAAATTAAAATTAACGAGCAGAAATATATTTTTTAAAGCTTGTGCTAATTTCGTTTCTGCATCAACATTAATATTTCCACTCTTTTCCTCTCATAAAAATTCTGGGAGAGCCGGTGAGTTTTTGTGAAAGCCTCAGTAATTTTAAATTTTGCAGTCAGTACTCAGCCTTCTAAATACCTGTAACACCTATGTATGTATACTCCGCAAGCCACCGTCCCCTTCATAGTTGAGCGTACTTCGTGCCGATATAATCGATTTTCTTTTCTATTAATCGTGTAGGAAGCAAAAATATACTGATTACGTACGTGTTTGTGTACCCAGCCTAATCACTCCTTTCTTACTTTCGTGATCAATACGTATGATATACAACGGTGACAGTATAACTGTGGCCCAGCGTTCTTTGAAAACAAGTTCAGTAAATGTCCCGAGCAGGTGTCACGGGAACTAAATCGGTTTTCTTCCAAGGACTGCCGTTTAAGCACCCTAAGCATTTCTGTTAAACTTTCGTACGGGCTGTAGAGATTTCTAACGATCGTAGAAGCGCGTCTCTGAATTCTTTAGATGTCTGTTGTCATGCATACTTGACTCCAAACACTGGAACATTAGTCTTGAAGTGATTGGACTAACGTCTTATACGTGGATGCACTGACTTTTCCGACGACCGCTCCAACAAATCTAAATCTTCCATTCGACTTACGTAATAACGATTTCACTAGATCTTCCAGTTTCATATCGCTTCATTGTTTTTCTTAATTCTTCTGGATTGTGTGATACGTCCCTCCACAAATTCCTCTCTTGTTCCTTCCATTTCATCTCAGATTAGCACCTGAAAACTGTGTCCTGAATTATTTGCTGGATGTATTTCAATTCTTGTACAGATTTTACTCTTTACACCTCCTTCTAGCAATCATAGTATTACCCCAAAATTTATACGGCAAAACATTTTCGCCTCGAATCTCGTAATCGGATATTACTGTGTTTATTCTCTTTATTATAGGTATTATCTTAAATTTATACACACATATAGTGACGGAGTACATTACTCCAAACGGAAAAGAATCGTCAGTGAACAAATTTATACTGCTGTTGATACTATCTGATAAATCGTTTATGTATTACGTCTTCTCGGGACTTATCCGATGTTGCTTTCGTTTCTGTGGAACATTCACAGCCAGTATTACGTAAGATGTTCTATTAGTCGAATATTCATCAAGACAATGACATATCTGCGAAGATACTCCTTTTGATAGTTAGTTTTTGAACAAGTGACAGAGTCGATCACCTTCTGGAAATCTAAGAAGACGGAATCAACTCGTTCACTTGGATCTGTTGATTGGAAGATGTCATTAATGATCAAAGAAAGCTGTGTTTCCGGCTTCAGAGAAGCTCATTTTATTCCCATTCGAGAGGATGACTGTTCAAATACGCGGCTGATCGTCCTCATTCAGGTTTTCCATGATTTCACTAAATCGCTCCTGGCAGAGCCCGCGATGGTTCCTTTGAAATGGTGCGGCTGATATCCCTCTCCGTCCTTTAAGCAATCCCAGTTTGTACTCCGTCTATAATGACATCGATGCCTACGGGACATGAAACCATAATCTCCCCTTCCCTGTCGTTTTAATCCAGGAAAGTCACAGCGTTTAACTATAATGTACGCTCCAGCAACAGAAGTTCGTGAGCTATTTGCTGGTCAACGGTAATAATAAATGCATGTAGACCTGTTTGCGAAAAATTTACGAGGTAAGAAATTGCTGATCGTGCTCTTTATTCGCGTGTGATATGCAAGAAAGCGGACATCATGCGCATTTGGCAGCCATATTCTACGAGATCACTGAATTACAGGAATCAAATTATGGTCTGCCAGCGTAAGCTACATTAAACACGAGTCCCTTTGCAATGGCGTTAATGGAAGACAAATGCTCTGACAAATACGGCCTTACAAGGTGACGATTCCCTTCACTAAGTTCCGGAGCTGATTAGAAGGATGTAATTCACTCTTATCATAATCATACGACAGATATCTATGGTTTGTCCAGGATCATAATTAAAGCTTTAAGCGGCTAATATCCAGCTCCCCTCTTGACCTCCACTCAGCAACATTTCTTAACATTTATTTGCAGTGTACTTTCTCCTGTAAGTTGTCCTTTAGGAGACTGCGAGACACACACAAGCATTTATATGATGTCAATTAATGTCATTATACACACACTTCGTAAGTAAATAGTTACTGAGGCATAGGGACAGCTCGTATCTGTTGCATGCAGGGCTGTCAACATATAAATCATCTCCTTTGTACGGGATGTAACTAAATTCCCTTTACAGACTTCGATGACAGCGTCTTTACACCAAACCAAGAAAAAAGCCTATTGAACAGGGGCTCTGAAATTGCATACCTTAAGCATTAAGAGCCACGAGAACTTGTTCAGTAGAAGAGATGTGTTTCACGCTTGTTTCACAGCAGCGAAGATGAACGACTGCTCATCCCTCATAAGGTGTGCTTTTCTGAGCCAATGTGTACTAGGTTTTTTTTTTTTCTTGTTTTGATGTAGGAAACTTTTCTCGAAGTCCATAAAGGGAATTCACATACACCATGTATACGCTGTTATAAATAGTCCTCTGAGATAAGTCTGTACTCAGTAAACACTTTAAATTCGCACCAGGAAAACTCTGTTGAACAGGCTAAGCATGGTGTCAGCGTATTATGTAAATTCAAGATGGAGTGGGAAGATAGGAAAAGAAAGAGAAGGAAAGGAACCAATGCCGTCAGCTGCATCGGGACTCGACGCATAATCAGAGGCGACGAGTGAAACTGTGCTCCAGACTAGGACTTGAACCCAGGATCTCCTGCTTACCAGGCAGTTGTGTTAACCCGGACACAGTGTTTACCGCAAATGCACGGACTATCTCGGCACGTTGCCCTGCCGCTCATATTCCCACCTAAGTGTCCTCCAAGTTCGATGATTTTAGATTCCCGCTGGAGGTCGGACGTAAATCTGATCCGAACTTAATGTTTAGATTCATTGCCTTTGAATCAAATCGATTGTATGAATGTCCGAAAGAACAGACACCACGCATCCACATAAAAGATACCCCTATAGTTTGCAGAGAATTCAAGTTTCGGTTTCATGTGAAATATTTCAAGAAAGACGTTTCAACCACGAGCGATAATTTTAAAAAGGCTTTTGGTACAGCATTTATTGACTGTGACAGGACACCTTTACCTTCCTCTGACTGTCAGATTATCTCCTAATCCTGTAACGGAATTGTGGTGATGCAGCTCATTTTGGTGTTTATTTCGTATGAGCTGTTATGGACTGAAAGTAAGGAAATTGTACTTAGTTCTGTCACAACCTACCCAATACACTAATTAGATTTGATGAATTATGGTGTTACTAATTCTGAAAGATAAAACGGTTGATTGAAAGAAACGTCTATTAATAAATTATACATAAAACAGAAAGTCATGGAATACAAGGGGTGTGTCAACAAATGAACGTCTCGTTGCAGAAGAGTCAGAAAAGGGTGTCGTCTTCTAGTACACATTTCAGTATACATAATGAGTTACTTAATCCGTTCATCCGTCCTTGTTTGAGATATCATAATCCTGACTTCACTAGATTGATATTGCAAGTACGTCTATACCAAGCGACGTACAGCTTCTTGTCACAAAAATATGAATACCATGTTTATTGACATGAATTTCATAGTAATTTGTGCAGCTAGAAATTCTCCAAATTTCCATCAGCATTTTCTAAGATTTAACATTATTTGGAAATTAGTATCTTTCTGCGGTGAACGTGTAATCGGTTGCTGTTTACATCGGAAAGGTACCTAATGAACTGTCACGTCTAATTGTCACCTCGCTTCGGTTTGATGCCCTCAATTCTAACCAGTGGATCGAAGTTCCTTTTGGAATATATCAGTCACAGTTGGATATATCAGAAATGACTGAAAAGACAAATGAAAGACAAACAACATGGCGTGTAGGAATGTTTCACAAGTTAGCTTCGGTATTCTGAATTTGTGTCTGCCGCAGCCTTGAAAACAGGTGATTTTCACAAAACAGAAACGTGAAACAAGCAACTGAGATTATTTAAGGTATTTGACATCTTTTTGAAAATTTAAATGGTATTCATTTTACAAATACACCATTAAATTCTAAAATAAACCGGCAGCATCAATCAAAGGTATATGTAAATAGGAAAGAAAGTGGTAATCATAATTTATACAAATATATTTCTATGTCGCTCAGTCTTCCTGCTACCGTACTGCCTATCATAATCCACGTCTACAATCTCTTGTGTAAGGATATCGGACTGCCAACAGATTCCTTCTATCTCGACGTAAACGCTGCCACATTGCATTGTCTGAAATCGCCTAGAGCGATGGATCTTGTGTACAGCAAAAAATCCTATAGTAATTGTACCTCTTGAAAAGAAAACTCAAACAAATTAAAATACGCTGAGATGTTGAAATGATGGTAATATCGACTGAGAATTAATCTCCTGCGTTACCTGCTTTAGTGTTCTGCTAAAACAAGTAAATATGGCTCTGAATGACATAGGACTCATCGTAACAGGCTGCCTCCGCCCAGTTCCCACAAACCAGCTATATCAACTTACTGGCAAAGCCCTTTCAGACGTCGGAAGGAGAACAGCTGCAAAATTAGAGAAACAAAAGCAACAAACAGATCCTAGGAATTAAATGTTTGGACACTACTCCCAACCTAAAAGACTTAAATGAAAAAAGAGTTTTCAGCAAACAACTGATCCAACCCCCTTACCGCCTCAAGCAGGACGAGAAAGACTGTGACGAAACTCGGAACCAGGAAGATCAGGGAATAGCTCCAGGGAAAAACCTACAGCCGGCTTCGAACTACCATACACGATCTGGGAAGCCTTGAATAGACTAATATCGGGTGTATCACGATGCAAAGTAAACCTGAAGAAATGAGGCTGTATCAGTACAGTAGAGCTTTGCGAATGTATGGAACTGCCAGACCCACAACAACTATCAGTCTCCAGGAAATTGGACGAACCTTGCACGATACGGGACCTACTAACAGCAGATGACAAGGCCGTACAGGCTGCAACGTACTGGGCTTAGCATGGGATATAAGGATTGTAATCCCAGACAGAATCGTACAAACCCTTTAAATTGAACATTATTTAGTGTGTTTTGTATTTTACTTTACTTTATGTTCACTTCTCATACTACCATGTTTTGTATTGCTTTATGGTTTATGGTTTTTCTTTACTGTAGTCTTAAAGATTTTGTAAAAGTGATGTATTGGATACCATAAATAAATAAAATAAATGTTCCGCTTTTACCTGGACTCCGCATATTCGCCACGGAGTCTAAGTCATCCTTTAATCAAGGAAGCCAATTCTAACGGCGTTCGCACACATATGTATAGCATCACTTTCTGGAACACATCTACATTTATGAGAAAGCTATTTGTTATTAAAATGGTAGCGAAAGACACAGGTGTATTCACCTCTGTAACCTAAAAATCAGATTTTGAACATCCCAGACGGTTTCACATTACTACATAGACGTCTCCGAAAGTAAATTGTCAGTGACAATTGGCTTCATTAAGTTTCACTACCTGTGATAGTTGCGTAAGTGCTCCTTATTGCACCTGGGAACACACATAAAGCCATTTAGATAATATGGGACATTAGGTCTTAAATACGTCTGAGGTTGTACCTGCATGGTACTCAACCGATGTACCATTGTCTAAGCGTCTACAAAGAAACAGATTACGCGGCAATTTGGACTCTCAATCAGCTTTACCAGCATTGCAACATCTCAATATATCTTTCAAAATGATGAAGAGCAGCAGTCACTTTTCCTTTCTGGCTTTATGCAGATTTAGGCTAGTAACTAGCCATCAACGCTAAAAATACAAGAAGTATACAGTCAGGTGATAGTTCAAGAAATTACAAATAGTGGCATAACCTATATCGCTTGGGCATTACACTGCGTACCAGTATTTCAGATTTTTAATACATGCCCCAGCACGTCAACCACTGTTGCTTGGGGTGCTGTCACAGTTCGTTCAAGACTACTGTATGATGAAGGTAGACTTTGCACAGAACACATCGGTTGGCTGTATGGCATCTTCAATATCAACTGCGTAAAACATAACACTCATAGCAAGGAACTTGTGGTCTTTAATAAAACTTAAAATCTGCGGAGCAACGAAACAAAATAAAATACAAGTAAGTCAGAGAGCAACGTCAATAACGTCATTATACAGTAGTCTTGAATTAACTGTCACAAGAGCCTGAACAAAGGGGTTGGTGTACTATGGTATGTACTAAAAATCTGAAATACGGGCATGTAATCTAATGTACAAGCGACATAGGTTATGCCACGAGTTGTAATATCTTTATACTGTCGCCTGACTATGTACCTGTTGCATTTCTGGATTTATAATGGCTACTTACTAGCCGAAATCTTGATTTTCTTTCGTACAGATAGAAATAAAACGACTGATTGTCGCTCTCCATCATTTTGAAAGAAACATCACAGTCTTTGACTACTTTCGACATTCCTAATGGAAGATAATTTCATCTCAATATAATTTGTTTGAGTGCCATTTTCAGTATGTATACTTGTGTACAGACTTCGTCTAACCAGTAACCATAGACAACAGGGCCCAATGGCGTCAAATCAGATGAACCTGCGTACCAGCTGGTGACGCCTTTATGAGCCCGTCCAAGAACCAGCAAAGAGCTGACTTGATGTAAGAAAGGTGTTGAGCTGGGCAATAATTATGAACAAGGAACGTGCAGCTCCTTGTTACATACAGTACTACAGTACAACTTCAGTAAGAAGCTGAACGTATCAGTTGCCAGTTCAGGTTTCCTCGACGAAATAAGGGTCATTTATATAGTCTGCAATAATCCCCTGCTAGCAGCGCAACTAAACTGATGTTAGTACTCTCGGAGAAAATGTTCCTTCGCTGTCCATGATCCGTAATTGGGATTAAAATTTGTTACATATAAAAGATTTGTGAAGGAAATGGTAATTTCTGTAATCAGCAAATTCCGCGCAAGGCATTATTTTCCTACTCATCAAGTTAACAGCTTATGTATTTCACATTATATGTCAAGTGAAATTTTGATAAAATATTTGAAGAAAGGACACCAAAGAGGAAAATAGAAGGAGAAGCTGCTATATGAAATCCTATCATGCAACTGAAGAAAAGAATAGTTAGAGCAAAGCATTTGCATGGGGCGGAGGCATGGACGTAAAGGAAGAAGATGAAAAGTGATCAGACTCCTCTGAGATGTGACTTAGAAGAAAGATAGATAGGATAATGCAGACCGAAGCAGTTTGATATGTGGAAGGAGTAAACATTGCAAGTAAAAGTGCAGAAATAATACAGGAGGTAATAAGAAGGAACATAAACTGTGTTAGTATATAGTGTTTATTATCTAATGGTCTGGGACGAAGTTTATGTGCTGTTGCAGTAGTAAGATATAAGATTCATATCTGACTGAAGGACATGCATCAAAAGTGTATTGCCTCCTCCCCCCCCCCCCCTCCCCTTGTACAAAGGCGTTAGGATTTTGGTCTACATTGTAATAGTAAAACAAACGTATTCGTCAATCATCCACATCTTTAATGGACAATCCCACTGATTATAAATTGTAAAAGAATTATATCAATATGATATGGAAAGAAATCATATACTGTAATCTTTCTCTCTTATTATCAGCATAGGACAGAGATTACGTGCATTTTGCGAAACGTCACAGGATTCTGGTAATCTACATAGCAATTTCCTCAAATCCATCACCGTTCAGAAAACATCTTTGGTGAAGTTTCAAGACTTTTGATGTGTTCAAGCCACGGGTTTAATCAGCTTCTTCATCCACGTATGTTGACTATTTGACTTTGTAAGTAGGCTGTTTAGGTTTTTATGTTGGTAACGTCACGTAGCGCTCTGTATGAAAATCATTGACTGTGTCTGCAGTCTGTGGCTGGTTTGCATTGTTGGAATTTGCTATTGTAGTTTTGGGCAATTGGCTGTTAACAGCGCGTAGCGTTGCGCAGTTTGAGGTGAGCCGCCAGCAGTGGTGGATGTGGGGGTAGAGATGGCGGAGTTTTGAGAGCGGATGATCTAGACGTGTGTCCATGAGAGACAGTAAATTTGTAAGACTGGATGTCATGAACTAATATGTATATATATATATATTATGACTTTTGCACTCTATTAAGGTAGATGCATTGTTTGTCCTCTATCAAAATCTCGCATTTGCAAACTATGCCTATCAGTAGTTAGTGCCTTCAGTAGTTAGAATCTTTCATTTAGCTGGCAGTATTGGCGCTCGCTGTATTGCAATAGTTCGAGTAACAAAGATTTTTGTGAGGTAAGTTATTCATGAAAGGTATAGGTTATTGTTAGTCAGGGCCACTCTTTTGTAGGGGTTATTGAAAGTCAGATTGCGTTGCGCTAAAAATATTGTGACAGAAAAATGGTTCAAATGGTTCTGAGCACTATGGGACTTAACATCTGAGGTCATCAGTCCCCTAGAACTTAGAACTACTTAAACCTAACTAACCTGAGGACATCAAACACATCCATGCCCGAGGCAGGATTCGAACCTGCAACCGTAGCAGGCGTGGTTCCAGACCGAAGCGCCTAGAACCGCTCGGCCACCCCGTCCGGAAATATTGTGACAGTTTAGTGATGATCAGAATAAGTAAAGAGAGAAATGTCTGAGTACGTTCAGTTTTGCACAGCTGTTTAAGAATCAAATAACGTAAGGGGTTTACCAGCACAGTAATTCACTAAATTTTCTAAGGGGACGTTTCAACTTGAACCTCTACCCCACAGGATACCCTTTCATCTCTCCAGTACAGCGAGCTGACGGGGAGGTTAATACTACGGACTCAAGTTCGAGAAGACAGCTGTCATGCTATCCAGATTCAGCTATACCCTACTTCACTCAGTCCCCCGAGGTGAGTTTTGAAATGTTTTACAGCAAAGGATACGAATCATTTCAGGCCAAAGTTGGAGCTTGCGCTCCATCTCCAATGATTTCGCCGTCAAGAGAACGTTAAACTTTGTTCTCTGAGGCTTTCGCGGGGACATGAATGGATAAAATCTTCTCGGTTTTCAAGTAGCGTTTATTCCAATAAAATACTCGAGCTTTCGATGGCTAGCTCCACCATCGTCTTCAGGAGTAAAACTACTGACTGCCGGGGCTGGCAGTATTTCTCGCTCATATAATTACGATTACGGCCAATGCCAAGATCGTAGGTACATATGCAGGAAATACTGCCAGCCCAGCAGTCAGTAGGTTTACTCCTGAAGACGATGGTGGAGCTAGCCGTCGAAAGCTCAAGTACTTTATTGGAATAGGTGCCACTTGAAAACAGAGAAGATTTTATCCAGGACGTTGAAATGTAATCTTTCTTCCTTCCTTCCTATTGGCAGGTCATTTGTTCTTTTTAACTCTTTTGCAACTTTGCTTAGTATATCGTAGTATGATAAGTGATCCATCCAGGAGATTTTGACTATTCATATGTAATTTCACTTTCAGTATTTTGGTTGTGGGTTCATTCAATGTTTATGGTTCTATACCAGCCTGAGTATCTAGAATAAATAGTATATAAATAGGTATATAGTATATTAATAGGCTAAGTCGAAACAAGGCCCCGGGAGTAGACAAAATTCCATTAGAACTACTGACAGCCTTGGGAGAGCCAGTTCTGACAAAACTCTACCATCTCGTAAGCAAGATATATGAGACAATCGAAACTCCCCCAGACTTCAAGAAGAATATAATAATTCCAATCCCAAAGAAAGCAAGTGTTGACAGACGTGAAAATTACCTAACTACCAGTTTAATAAGTCACAGCTTCAAAATACTAACGCGAATTCTTGACAGACGAATAGAAAAACTGGTAGAGGCCGACCTCGGGGAAGATCAGTCTGGATTCCGTAGAAACATTGGAACACGTGTGGCAATACTGACCCTACGACTTACCTTAGAAGAAAGATTAAGTAAAGGCAAACCTATGTTTCTAGAATTGAAGACTTAGAGAAAGCTTTTGACAATGTTGACTGGAATACTCTCTTTCAAATTCTGAATGTGGCAGGGGTAAAATACCGGGAGTGAAAGGCTATTTACAATTTGTACAGTAACCAGCTGGGAATTTTAGGAGTCGAGGGACATGAAAGGAAGCAGTGGTTGGGAAGGGAGTGAGACAGGGTTGTAGCCTCTCCCCGATGCTGTTCAATCTGTATATTGAGCAAGCAGTAAAGGAAGCAACAAAAAAGTTAGCAGTAGGAAGAAATAAAAACTTTGAGGTTTCTCGCGATGACATTGTAATTCTGTCAGAGACAGCAAAGGACTTGGAAGAGCAATTGAACGGAATGGACAGTGTCTCGAATGGAGGGTATAAGATGAAAATCAACAAAAGCAAAACGAGGATAATGGAATGTAGTTGAATTAAGTCGGGTGATGCTGAGGGAATTAGATTAGGAAATGAGACACCTAAAGTATTAAATGAGTTTTGCTATTTGGGGAGCAAAATAACTGATGATGGTCGAAGTAGAGACGATATACAATGTAAACTAGCAATGGCAAGGAAAGAGTTTCTGAAGAAGAGAAATTTGTTAACATCGAGTATTGATTTAAGTGTCAGGAATTCGTTTCTGAAAGTATTTGTATGGAGTGTAGCCATGTATGGAAGTGAAACATGGACGATAAATAGTTTACACAAGAAGAGAACAGAAGCTTTCGAAATGTGGTGCTACAGAAGAATGCTGAAGATTATATGGTTAGATCACTAATGAGAAGGTACTGAATAGAATAGAATTGGGGAGAAGAGGAGTTTGTGGAACAACTTGACTAGAAGAAGGGATCGGTTGGTAGGACATGTTCTGAGGCATCAAGGGATCACCAATTTAGTACTGGAGGGCAGAGAGGAGGGTAAAAATAGTAGAGGGAGACCAAGAGATGGACACACTAAGCAGATTCAGAAGGATGTAGGCTGCAGTAGGTACTGGGAGATGAAGAAGCTTGCACAGCATTGAGTAGCATGGAGAGCAGCATCAAACCAACCTCAGCACTGAAGATCACAACAACAACAACAAATAGGCGTAGCCGTAGTTTTATCCACGCCATCAAACAATGACTTAAACATAGAAGCGAATTTCGAAAATGCTGTACGTGAGTGCTCAATCTCTTTCAGTATTTACACCGTTAGAAAGAAATTGTCTCAATCTTGTCCTTCTAACGTAGAACTACATATATCGTCTTATACTTACGGGTAAACATAACACTGATGTACGTTCTTACACCCTAGCTGTTGATGGTAAGGTTTAGAGCTCAAAGGGAAGAGGTTGACAAATAGGAAACTGTGGATGTGGGCTGCGAAAGAGTGCTGGTTGGAGCTGAAGCATGCGAATAGAATGATTCGGCTGTCTGTGCATTAGAGTTACAGAGCACTTTTATAGGTCAGAAGTAACATTTACGCCAGACCATATTACTACTGGCATCACCAAAGATATCGTAAAGTAGCTTTCATAGCAGCAAAAATGAAGGATAATTATTTCAATAACTTACGGTCTCCACTGAGTGGCGTGTTGGAGTTCCGGTGAGAGTTTTCATTTTAATTTTTATGTCGTGACTAGGGGATAACTGCTTCACACTGAATGGAATATTAAAAGGAGTAATTAGGGTGGAAATGTTTAAGGGTGACTTTGCGGGCTCGATGGTCGCCATTAGACCGCACTGTGGTGCCCCTGATGACGGCGCACTAGGTGCAGGGCAGGTGGCTGGTGCGACAGAAAAGAGCGAGGGTCGACAGAAATTTGCCAACGGTCGATATACGCAGGCGACGTCGACTGACGTCACCTACCATTCATCACAGCCTAGCGGGGACAGCGCCTCCTCAGCCGGAAAGATGACTGCGGCTGATTGCGCGGCGAGCTGTTCTCTCAGCAGGAGCTCCCAGAAAACTTCGGCCAACTCTCCTGCAGGGCATCCCGCAGTCGGAGCGCCACCCAGAGCATTGTTATGCCTGTACGGAAACCTGAGGCGCAGCTACGAAACGGACAAATGTTCATTCAATCAGAATGAGAAATGTTCGTTTTAAAGCAGATTTAATTTCGTTTGTAGGACTTTATCTCGACAACGAGGTGAATTGCGATTAACATTGTTAGGAATCTGAGGTAAAATAACAGAAATGTCTCCTCTAATTCATCTAATATCATCCCCCGAGGGAGATGGTGTAATGGTAAACATTGCCCTCGTATTCTAGAGAAGAGCGCTGTTAATATTCGTTGATGAGCCAGTTCAGGTTTTCCGTGATCTCCCTAAATATCTTAAGATGAATGAAGCGATGGTTCCTTTTAAAAGGTACGGTACGGCCGATTTCCATTTTCGTCTGTTTGCAGTCATCCGTTTGTAATGTCCTCGTTGTCATCGGAACGTTAAACGCTAATCTTCCATTTAAAGGTAATTCAACATCGTCGACCTGACCATGTAAACTACTCCCTTAAGCTTTTTCTATTACAAAATATTTATTTCCTTCCGATAAGAGGATAGAGCTAGCCAACTTACATGCGCTGTTGGCCCAATCTGGCGCTGTTTCAGTGTAGCCTTGCAGTGTCCCGTACTCTTACATACCCAGCTCATATTGCACGTTATCCAACGTCTGTAACGGCATGCATTTATGGAAGGCACTGTATTAGTAAGCTAAAATACTTGTTACCACTCACTAAATTGTATCGTTTACCATGCCAGTGATGGTTCGTGTGGAGTGGAATTTCGTAGTTGTTGAAGATTATATCTCACTATTTGCGGTAAAATACTGTAAGAAATTCCATAGTGATTGACATTTCCATTTGTATCCGTTCCCTAGTACAAGCAGACATTATCTCATTTAAGACTCTCCAACATGTTGCTAATACGCGCCTTTTACAGAGGTGTCAGAATCAGTCCTCATTGCACAATCCTTCATGTAGTTGGATTATCTCCTTCTTCTCAAATAAATCTCACAATCTGCACTTCTAGCTTATTTATCAATTATTTTGTTATGTTCTAGCTTTTGATATATTTTTTCCCGACAGCACACGACTGGTGTTGGTACATAAATTCCTCTGCCATTCTTTACTGCGTGATAAATGTAGTGAAAGTCGTTATTAATTACTTTCTGTCCTTATCTTTTATATTGTTAAAGATGTATATGTACTTCATTTTGGCAAACTCTTCTAAAAAGTGACCTCTATCATTTCAGTCGTACCTATAGTTTACCACGTTTAAAATGCTCCAGCCTTGTCATCTATTGATATTAGCTGTCATTTATTAATTTCTATGACGCTCTGTGTAGGGGTCTTATAGCTTGTCATCAGATTATGTCCACAGCACTGAATGTTTTTAACAAATATCATCAGGAAAAGAAAAGAAAAACATGGAAAGTCTTCTACAACTATCTGGGTTATTTCACTGTTCTCAAACTTGTTTCTAAATTTTTTTATCTATAATAAAGGTATGACTTGAATTTTGCTTTTAGTTCTGTACCACTGAAATAAAAATATCCATGTTTCTAAATTTATTTATTCTGTTGTTTCAACATGATTTGACAACCGTATTACATTCCATTCAGTGCTACTTAAATCCCTTTGCAACAGCGCTAACCTGAAATTCCTACGATTCATACCAATCTATCCTCACGGCAATCTGCTTTCCTAGCATGAGAAAACAATCTTAATGGCAACCAGCTGAGGCGATTAATACATGTGGGTGGGGGGGGGGGATTTTTGGTAACAAATTATGTTATGGATAGCGAAGAAAAAAATTTCGTGGTGCAAACTTCTGATGAAAATCAGAATGGAAGAATAATCCTCATGAAACGAAAAAGAATTTCGAATTAAAAAACAAGGCAGTAATCAAACTAAAACCAGCGCACATGTTTGCACACCTTGAAACCAAACTCAGCTGGCTGTTAACTTTCAGTTTCTTGTTGGTCAGCCCTATGCAGCGGAACAACCTTGCAACCTGCTTGGCATGTTGCCATCGAGGTGCTACCACCTTACCACCTGTTCGTCATCGTCGGCACCCAACCCCCCCCCCCCCTCCCACCTCTCACCCTTCCATACAACGACGCACAACGAGTTCAACTGCTTTCAAGCAAGCTCAGACGTCTTCACCTCAGCTGATACCTCAGGACATTTGATACGGCTAATTCCTGTGTCCTGCATGAAGTTGTCCGCTAGGTAGGCACACTGCGCTCGTGCATTATTGCCTGGAAAGACGGACCCATCACCGATATGGTGATTGCGGCTGTAGGTCCGGGCAGTACAATGAAGGTCCCAGTACCGATACTGCTCAGCCCACAGTTTACTCTCTGGAGCTGGGAGAAATCCGTACGTGATACTGGCTCAAAACATTACTGACCCATCCTATTGCCACACACGTGATATCGCGAGCCTCAGATGTGCTTTGGTGCGTGGTTGTCTGCAGTCTCTCCTCTGACGGTTATCAGGTGACAGACAATACACGCACTTATCGGTGCAGGAATCCAGAAGCAGCTGATACAGGTTTCTTTCCAGATGTCTCCTTGCGCATTTTATAGGCGCAAAACCGGATTCCATTGTTGGAAATATAATTCCTAGTGTCAAACTGCAGTCATTGACGACTGCCGTCACACCTAGGTAATTCGTGGCACTGAACAACAACATGATACTATTCATTCACACAGACTGCTGGTTCCGTGGACAGAACATCTACGATATCCCTATCCATACACGACTGCTGTGAATGTATGAACATTTACTGTTTAAAACTCACCATTCGATTGCTTCTCTAACTACCCAATTTAACGCTGAGCGCTGTTGCTATATTTTAACTTGCTTGACATTTGTGCTGCCACGTAATATGCATTTCGTTAATTGCCGTTTACAAAACATTGGGAAAATGAATAGATGATTGTCACATGATAGCAGCAGGAACTATTCATACAGTAATACCAATCAGTTAGCAACATAAAAAAATAACCTTCATAATTATGCACAAAAGTCTCCGTCAATGACTGTGGAACAAGATATAAACTGAACTTACATTTGCCAACAAAGAGTAAATATGAGACTCAGGGCAACATTTTCTACCAATGAATAACACATTGAAACGAATTACCTTAGGAGATTAAAGAGCTTGCTAAATCTTATCTATTTCAAACGGCACTTACAAAGAACCCTTCAAGCAACGTGTTTTATATAGTAAAGGATCACTTAGATAACAGATTAGGAATTGGTAAAAAAAATGAAAATGACACGAGTAATAATAATAATAATAATAGTAATAACAATTTTTATTATCATCATCATAGAATTAAAAGATCTCTGTTGGTTTACAAGTCGCTTTCGCAATATAAAGTCCATTTTGTCTTTTCTGGAGAACCATACTCCAGATTCCTTCAGTGGATAATTGTACATCTTATCTTTCTCTTGTGATCAATATGTCACTCATTATGGAGGGATAGTGGCTTTGTTTCTCAGCAAGCAAAAGGGAAGACGTTATAGGGAAAAGACAAACCAAACTTCGTCAACATGGTACTGATGTCATCTGACAATGCATGTATATGGTGAAATAATGTGTGTATAGTAAGCCCAGTGCTGCGTTCAGTAGTATTCAGAAACGAATGAACTGTATTTTTACATTTTTAAATAAGTTTATTACAGAACTGTGTTGTACATTAGCGATAAGTCGCATAAGGTTGCGTTCCCTGGTATTCGTGAGCAGAGAAGCTACAAGATCATGATCATGATTTTGATTTTTTATGCTGCCCCTAACTGACGTAAGGCAAATGCGGTCAACAATCTGTCATGTGCTTAAGAGACTCAGTCTTTATGTATATGAATGACTCTAGTGTAAACTATGGAATTTTTTGTTCTTGAAATACGATGCAATAACTTACCCTTGCTGCTACTAATACTTTATGAGAGAGATAGTCTGCCGTGGTCTTACAGCCTCATTTGGTTTATCCATAGTTTATAATACCGTGTTACAAAGAAGTTATTTCATAAAGTAAAAAACTATTGCTATACTATTCAATTATTTCTCAACACCAGGCACCAGGCACCAGGCACCAGGCACCAGGCACCACGCACTATATGCACATTATATCATAACATAAAAAGCTATTGATACTTTATTAATTAATGTCTCAACACCAGTCACTGTACGCACTATACATAAACTGTCAGCTGACCTCTGATCTCCGACGATGATTGGTTCGGATTTTGTGTAGTGCCACTTTCCATTAGCTTACCAGAAAAACTCAGTCACACGTTGAGCTCAGAAAAACGATAAAATGTTAATATTAATCACCGCAGAGTTTTTTGGTAAGGTTCAGCAGTAGTTCAAAAGATGTTCAGAAATGGTAGAGGGTTTTACATTACTTACTTGTGTTATATTTTGATAATTATATCCAGAATCTCAGTTATGTAAGCAATCATGCAGTGTAAAATATTATTGCTTAAGAAATACATTGAACTGCAATTTTAAATGAGTTTGTTTTAATAATATCTTCAATATTCACAGGCAGTTTCCCCTATTATTCTTTTGCTTTGTATAACCTGCTGTTTTGAATTTATTCTTTCTTGTTGTATACAGGTTCAGTGGATAGCAGCAGTAGGTACATGACAAAACACTTTATTACCACATGCACATTATGTTATTCAATTATTACATGTGGAAATTTTAAAATCGGTCTAGGAGATAGGTAAGTGAACATTTGTAACTAGAATACTTTCTATCCTTCTTTTCTTTACATAACCACTTATTATAGGAATCAGGTGAGGCAATAAACAAATGAGTCTCTCTAACAAGGAAATCTGTAGTGACAACTATAGTATACCTAAAACAGCGACAGCATTCACTAGCCGCGAAATCAAATGGACGGTACCTGTATCCAAATAACTTCCCATTACAATACTAATAGAAATTTCATGCGACCAGGAATTGCAATTGCGTGTAGATGGCCATGAAGCGGACATTCAAATTCTATACTAACGCTCCATACAGAGAAAATGGCATCTTCATTGGGCTCAAAGGATACCTAAATGCTGTTTGGTCTCTGTCAGCGAGATAAAATCGAAGGTAGATAAGTTTTACTATACGAATACAGAAAGAGATACGCATAGTAATTGTTTCCTCGCTACGAAAGCATGGTATGAAACTACTTCTGCCTGTTTCGTATTATTAATATCATTTTGTTGTTGCTATCATAATTGTTTATTTCTTGCAGCCTAATCGGCCACGTTCAACATAATCGCTGTTAACAGCGAGTTTCCTTCTCTTTCACATTCAAAATCCCTTAATTGTTTTGAGTGCATTCATTCCTGCTCCTTCGTCCACGGGCCAATGTGTATTATTTATGCTCATCGTATATTTTCATTCCATTTGATTCAGTCTTTGTTAAAGGCGTCTGAGGGTTTTTCCATTGTTTAGTGAGCTCCTTTGGTGCTTGTAAAACAGAACATTACGGTTTGGAGTACTATTTAAGTACTGGTAATTTTATAATATAGAGCTGTTGATGTAATTTTATACGTACAATATTTTTTTAAAGCTATGTAATGCGGTTCCCAGCCTTCAGTTCTTTTCCTAATCATGGTTTCCTCCCCGCAGCTACTCGTGTGTTTGTTTTCCCCTTGAGACACCATGGCCTTCCGCGTTCCAGTGTACTGCTTGCCTCCACGGACTTCTTAAAACACATCGGCCTGTTAGAAATACGGCGGAATTACGCACATTACACAGGATTTTAAGTTACACTTCATTACTTTAATGCAGCTAGTGCCTACCGGATGTTGTAATATATGCTACGGGGTATTACCGGGTAAGCTATTTTTCAGGTTTCTGCCATTCTCGATGTTTTGGTTCCATACGAGAGTATTATTTTTTGGATTATATTTCCTGTGTACTTATAGTACTTTCCCTAGACGTTAGTCAATTTTTTGTCATTTTATCCCCGTTCACATCAGTGTCCCATTCGTTATTAGTTTGTTCCCCGCTTTCTTCTAATCCTGGCTCATTCAGCAGTCATGCTTTCTTCGATTTGGCAAGTGTCTTTTTGGTGTACTCAATTTTATTGTGACAACTCAACGTTGTGGTTTGACTTCTAACGCGGATAACTTTCCGAAGGCTGAGACTCCGTAATTGTCCATGTGCGTTATGGAAATATAGCCATTGTGAGTCCTCGCCATTTTCTTGTTGAATTCAAGTTCTATGGTTCTCTATTTTATCGCTTAAAAAATCTCGCACAGTGATGTTTTTATTCGTGACAGTAAATCCGAAAATGTCTCTATACGGACATGAAACCGTTAGTTGCAAATAAAGCACCACCATATAGCTATACGGCTGTTGAAAAGACTTCAGAGTTCTTGACTTCTCAACTGTTATAATTTCTATGATGATTTGAATGGTTTATGAGTTTTGTTACTGTTACCCATAATGTCTCTGAGCTGCAGTTGCAGTCCCCAGAAAGCTGTCTCATAATGAAAAAAATTAATCCTTAGGTTCCGTTTTTCAATGTGCACAAAATGAGAATAAAAAAATTAACTAAACTCCACACGAACAGGCCATGAAGGCACCGGAACCGACTGACCACCGTGTCATCCTCAGGTCATAGACGTCACTGAATGCGGATGTGGAGGGTCATGTGATCTGCACACCACTCCCCCGGTCGTATGTCAGTTTACAAGACCGGAGCCGCTACTTGTCAATCAAGTAGCTCCTCAGTTTGCCTCACAAGGGCTGAGTGCAACCCGCTTGCCAAAAACGCTCGGCAGACCGGTCGGTCATTCAAGTGCTAGCCCATACCGACAGCCCCTAACTCCTGTGATCTGACGGGAAACGGCAAGGCCGTTAGAAACATGAGAATGAAACGTAATTATAACACACAATGGTATTATTCTTGAAAGATGTCATATCAGTTGACTCAATGTTTTATACATATTTTTAGAAAACTTCAATATAATGCATACTGCGGTTAGAAAAGTATTTAAAATTATAAATATGCGACAAAGTAGTCTAAGTCAGTCGTCGCTGATTATACCATCACCACAACTTCGTTGGCATTTAACTGCAGTACAAATATGTCAACACAAACTGATAAATCCTGTAGAGGCGTAGTGAAATGAGAAGGGTCTCAGTCATGTTAATGTGTGTAGTTCCAACTGTGCGTTGGCACTCAACCACGTTTGATAAGTTGACCTAGTATCCGGAAACCAATTGTGCCAAGGACAGACAGGTGTTAAACACACTGCAGAAGCAGAACAAAATATTTATACATTATCTTATAATCACATGCAGGTAATGGCTCGAAAATGAACGGAGCCGTTCGTAACTAGTCAGCTTTAAGGAATATGTATGGAACTGCGACAGGAAACTAAGCAAAATGTAATCTCAATTCGTTTTAATTACGTAAATAAAGCTTTTCCTACTGGCGATTACTGAATCTTGTGTAAGAAATTAGGTAACACAGCGTGGTTTGCGAACTATACGAAGACACAAGGGTAACGGTTCAGGACATATCGAATGGGATTTTGAAAATAAACTGCGTCAGTTTTCTGTGTACTCCGGTATTCAGTGAGTTATCATTATTCACAAGTCGTACAGCGAGGCATAGATATTAACTCGACGAATTCCCATGATGTCGCTATCGTTGACTGTACTGATTGTGAGATGTGCTCATGAAATTAAGATTGCTTTTGTAACAAAATGTAAGACAAGGATCTGAAAAATGCGTTACAACCGAAATATAGACTATCAGATAATGCTGACAAGTGAATGAAATAGTGAGCTAAGATAAGTGTAAAGATTATCCTAATAGAACTTGTCAATACGATTTTACATTACTGTGCACTACGTTTTGAAGACGTACTACAGAGAGACAGAGGTGTTTGCTAATTATTAGTTTACATTAATTACTTTACCTACCCTACTTTTTGTGTCCTAAGTAATCTTTGACTCTACGATATGTATTATTTATGTGATATCCTTCATCGGATGTGTTAAACTTCTGAATCTTAGTTGTCACTTTAATCTCCTTAAAAAATTTATTGAACGTTTTCATGGAAAGAAACAGGATATTTTGTTCATTATTTACTATCAGTAATTGAAAAGTATTACTATAATCTCAAAATAAACTGACCTACCTGCTGAAATCAAAAACGTTCCTATGATGTATGTACACTATTCTAGAATGCTACGAACTTAACGATTGCGATTCGATTTTTTCTCTTTACAAGGCTACGAAGCTATTGCGTTTGTCGCCTACATAGTCAGGCGCGAGTGAGACGGAATCGATATCTGAAGTTGCAAATATTATAACGTTATCCGCTTCTGCCATAATTCAGTTGGTTTTCCATTTGTGTTTTCAGTCCATCTTCTTTGCCCGCCCGTTTAGCCGCGCGGTCTGACGCGCTGCTTCCCGGGCGGGAAGGCGTGCCGGTCCGTGTCACGAATCCAACCGGAGGATTGGTGTCGAGGTCCGGTGTGCCGGCCAGCCTGTGGATGGTTTTTAAGGCGGTCTTCCATCTGCCTCGGCGAATGCGGGCTGGTACCCCTTATTCCGCTTCAGTTACACTATGTCGGAGGTAGCTGCGCAAACACTGTCTCCACGTACGCGCACACAATAATTGCTCTACCACTCAAACACATGCGATTACACTCATCTGGTATGAGACGGTCCCGGGGGGTTCCACTGGGGGCCGAACCGCACTATAACCCTGGGTTCGGCGTGGGGCGGCGATGGAGTGAGTGGACTGCTGTAGTCTGTTTTGAGGTTGTGAACCACTGAGAGCTGCGGTGGGGACGAAGCCTCTCTGTCGCTTCTAGGTCCCCGGTTCAATATGCACAATACCCACACATCTTTTCTCTTAACGGACCTTGGCTGTTTGGTAAGCGAACTCTTTCACCTTATTCAGTTTGTGCTCACGTCAATTGTTTGGAAGGGCTACCGGGGAACTGTCGTGTCCATGACGAAGTCGTAACTGTGTCCTAGAGCACAGTGAAAGACGTCCCACTTGCACTAAAGAGTAAATATATGTAAAGGAGTCAGGCGTGCACTTTTCCACCAGAAACGACTACTTAGGTGGCATAGATTGTGTGAATGCACTTTTTACGGGTTAGGCGAATCTCCGAAAACTCTCATAAAAACTAATTGTTACTACACACCAGATAATAAATCTGGAGATTTACTATCTGAGAATTTGCAGCAAAGCCACAGAACATACGTCTCTCCTAAAGAGCAATCATCCTTATATAGAACCAGAATTGAAAAAAATAGTGAAAACCTGTCGTACAAGGTAAATTATCGATAATATAACGAGCGTCTGTCCGAAAGATGGTATAGTCTGAAAATATTATAGCACCAATCATAAACATCAGTCCCGACGAGGTCCAAATTGAACCCAACTTAGAATTCATAAGGAAAAAAGCTATCAGAATCGGGTTGTCACACCAAAAAAATTGGTCCAAATTTTTGCTTCATACAAGACACCGATAACCTGTTTTTATTTTACCCTCAAACGTTCAGCATTTTATATGCTGTTTACAGTGCTGAACCTTAGTAATTCTATCTCACATAACACTTTCAGTTACTCAGTTATTAAACGCTAACAGTGTCAAATGCAATATACTAACTACAAGTTTTCGTTGCTTCTTGTGCTCTCACCTTTCCTACCGTTGCAGTACAGGCACTCTAAATTCTTTTCCAAATGAACAACCGGGCTTTTCAGGTGGAATAGCGTATTTTTGCTTAAAATTGGTTACATAGGTATTTGATATCTATTCGTCTATTGGCACTCGTACTAACAAGGGAAACTCCTCATCGCACACCGCTCGTATTCTGACGCAAGGTAGCTCAGTAGGTAACCCATTAAAAACTGAACACA
Source organism: Schistocerca piceifrons (assembly GCF_021461385.2). NCBI lineage: Eukaryota > Metazoa > Arthropoda > Insecta > Orthoptera > Acrididae > Schistocerca > Schistocerca piceifrons. The sequence goes on from NC_060139.1 coordinate 60,317,541, forward strand.
AATCAAGCATGAAAACAGGAAGAATGTGTACCGAACTGTGAAAAAAGAAGCCAAGGCGAGACAGTGAAGGCCCAAGGTCAAGGTGTGCAACATCGAGCGAAATTAAATAGCCACGGCGTCGTGGTAATTTGGTCACGATGTTGGACTACGAAGAAGAAGAAGATCAAATCTCCCACGTGCCACATTTCATCCCAGATTTTGCTCAAGTGCCTTCAGAGATTTAATACAGTAACAAACAACCTATAATCTTTCTGCAATGCCGCCATCTACTTCAACAATTGCATCAAGGTACACTTTTTCCCTCAAGAATTGTCATTTATAGACGTTCTGCGTTTTGTTCAAAATACTGTGACTTCACTTGATATGTTGCATGCTTATATGAGTTCTACCACATCTGGACTCGACTTACTCTGGTAAACCCTCACTAAAGGCTGCGAGTATATTTTTTCAGGAAATATTTTATATAGGTACTCCTAAATAATCTGGTATCCTCCCAATTAATCAGATCCTATTACTACATCTACACATAACTAAGTTCATGTTGTATTTCTATTTCTACGTCCCGACAAATGTGTAACCCTATATTTCTTTCGTTTTAGAGCTGATTTCCAAACTTTTCATACTACATTTGTTTGCGTGGCCATCTTCTGCAGCAACTGTTAACATACGTTACTATAGGTTATCTGTCTTGGGCTGAATACAGTCCAATTAAAAAGAACTACACCAGACGCAATTCGCTTTTATTTATAAAGCATCTTCCATGGTTATTGCTGTTTATTTGCATATTCTGCTCCGTCCCTCCTTGCTAGCAGTGGTTGGTGTCGAAAGTCTTCATTTCACATCTGCACTGTGGAGTCTCTCAGGCATTCTGCACTTTTTACTGCGCGGCACTGCTTACAATTCACAATGTGGCAGTGCAGAATGAGAATCAGTTTAAGAAAGTGAACTGTAAACAGTGCAGCGCAGGAAATACTGCAGAATGCCTGAGAGACTGCACAGTGCAGATGTGAAATGAAGACTTTCGACACCAACCACTGCTAGCAAGGAGGGACGGAGCAGAATATGTAAATAAACAGCAATAACCACGGAAGATGCTTTATAAATAAAAGAGAAAATCGTCTGGTCAATTCTTTTAAATTAGACTGCAGTCAGCTCAAGATGAATAACCTACTTCTATCCAAACTTTTCATTTGCCTGGCTTTTGCGAAGACCTGTCCCGTTACAACTACTGCCTTAAGTCGATAACGATTGCTTATAGTTGACGGCGACATTTGCAGACCATCCAAAAGCACGTTTAACTCTTACCTGCTACGTTATACAGCTCAGGGGCAAGCATGAAATTACTTTTGCTTTTGTGTAGGACTTTCACTGCAATATAACGTACATGTCACAATAAAGTAACATAGCAAATGAGACTGAAGAAAACAACGGCAGATTTAGTTCATTAAAATAGAATTTGTAGGTCTAGCTTCATCCATATGCTGTTACCAAATGCTACAGAAAGGCTGCAGAACATAGATTGAAAGTGCACAAAATACTAGACAGAAGAAAATTTCATTCAATAGTCAGAGTCATATAAACATACAATGTATGAAATAGTCACAACGGCAGCTGGGAGAAGATAGTTTCATCACTTTTATATGTATTCCTGCCTCAGATCACACAAGTGGTACCATTATGTATCTCCACATATTACCAAGTAATCGTCAGATGATCTGATTACGTTACGTAGTAACCCATGAACTGGCGAGTCCTGGAGAAGCGCTCACAATTGAGTGTATTTTTCTGGGCTTTAATGTTGACGATATCCTGACAGTTAAATATTTAATGCAAAACAAAGCCGCACAACGATCATTGTGTTTTATAGTGACAATCTCATCAGTTAACGTGGAAAGAACCGGTTTAAGCGGACATAGCCATTCTTACAAAAAAGGAAAGTAAAATAGATCGATTTGCTTACACGGTGATTCATTCACGTTGTAAAGAAAACTACAACCTCTTAAATCAATACCTTGCAGTTTTTCTGATTTTGTTTTGATATTTTATCCTGTGCGTGCATATGATTCGGTTGGCACATCACAGCAGGAATGTGAAATAAGGCATGAGGCCCAAACTGATCGAAGTGCAAGAGGACGTTACATTTGCCTTTCGTAATATCCCTATAGTCGCATTCTGTCTACATGTTGACGATAAAAAGAAACTTTTAAAAATCTGATGAAATATTTGATGATTTAATAATAGCAACATAATAAGAATCTCGAGTAGGCCACTGACTGGCTATCATAGTGACCTATGTAGAATGGTTAGTTGCTGCGCCCCAGGTACAAACTACCAGATCGAAAGTCGGAAATAACTACAACTTGAAGATTTTTTCTGAAAAAAAGGAGAAATATAACCCAGCTTAATCACTCGTCTTCATGTCCGTAGCCGAAGTTCATCTCCCGTAAACAATATCACAGTAAAAGCGTCGCGACTGAGAGGAGACCTGCTCCGTACTCTAGGAGGCCCAATAGACTACTCCCCTTCCGGGCTGCAACAACGCGACTTAATGACGAGGGGCTGCATTCTGATTGGCTCCGTTGACTCCAGCGGTATGACTGCTGCATCTCTTGTGGCGCCCCCAACGTGAGCTCTTCGCAGTTTGCCACGCTGCTGCCACAGGAGTGTTGGCACACAGTGCTCGGAAAGGCGGTGGCCGCATGTTACGTGCCTCGACCGTTCTGTATGGACGCACGGCACAACACTTGCTATGTTGTTTTGGTTACTCAGAGTAATGGTTAAGCCGAGTAATAAATAACTATCGCAAAAGGCAACATAAAAAAGACTACAAAATAAGCGATATAAAAACGCAGGTAAGAATCTAAAATGCAGTAGAGGTAATGTTTTACATTGGTATCGAGAGACACTATGCTCGCGTTTCTAATAACTTATTTTCATGCATTTCCAGTTTCCATCTTTTTTACTGTACTCTTCGACAAATGTGTCGGAGAACGCAATGGTATGAATTCAGGTACAGCGGTTCCCTCGAACGACTACAGCGTCTGCTGTCATCTGAAGTACGACTTGGTTCACCATACTACCTTTGTAGTGAGAACAGTGTGTCAAGGGCGTGAGCTTCTTTGTTTGGGTATCTATCCTTTTGATCATACCGCTTTGTTGATCAACACATTTACTGCTCAGCCAGTACAGCGTTCAGTACATTTTGCGACTTCCATTGTCACTTTGGTAATTTTTCAAGCACCACTGGTCACCACAGGTGGAAAATGATACTTGTGTGTACTGTTATACCCACACAGACCGACACCAAGCAACAGGAATTGAACTGAAAGTAAAAGTTTCAGTAAGAGATGTGAATTTCCACTTCCCAGCTCCTGCTATCGAATCAAAAACAGTGTTCAATGATGTTCTTATCGAACTGACTCAAAGAATCTAAAACTAATTCTGTGTTTTACAGCAATTGATACTGAAAATTCCTTTACGAAATAAAGGTATTGTTGGTTAAATTTTTACTTTTGTCTACTAGTCACGTAAATGCGACATTTTTCAAATGGTTCAAATGGCTCTGAGCACTATGGGACTTAACATCTATGGTCATCAGTCCCCTAGAACTTAGAACTACTTAAACATAACTAACCTAAGGACATCACACAACACCCAGCCATCACGAGGCAGAGAAAATCCCTGACCCCGCCGGGAATCGAACCCGGGAACCCGGGCGTGGGAAGCGAGAACGCTGCCGCACGACCACGAGATGCGGGCGCAACATTTTTGTGTAACTTCAAATATAAATATGATGATGGCAGCAGCTGAAACATCATAATAAATCAAAAGCATTAATTACTAATCTTGACGGCAATACTCATAAGAATTCACAACGGTAGCGAACTCATTCAGGAGGTTAATTGTCTTTATTCAGAAATTTACTGAATTTGACTATGGCCAAGGAAACCTGTTTTGGCACGCGTTTCAAGCTTTCACGTGATTTCTTTCGCTGAGAAATCATAGGGCTAGTCGGTGAATTTTAACAGATGAATTGTTCATATGTGAAGCATCGCTGGCAGTGAGCGTGAGTGACCAAACTATTTTTAAGTCAATGTTAACGTATATTTTTCATCATCTATACGGGTTGAGTGGTTGGTCGTTATCAATATCCTTTGAATAACTCTATGTCTGTATTAGTCCTCCAATAGGAGCCTTTTAGAAACGTTGATACCTAGCATGTATTGACGAAGTCGTTGGCTAAGAAGTTTTTACGGGCTATTGATAATGACAAGTCAGTCTAAATAGATATAACTGTTAAAGTATTTGCAAGTATTCATTGAAATAAACTTTTCTGTTTGAGAATCTCGTGCTTTTCGTGAATGTCTGTACTCAAAAATGTCATTACGGTCTGTATGCGACTATGTCTGGGAAGGTAACCTGGCAGGTAACTAAATCTCCTTCCTCGGAACTACACGAGTATATGGATAAACATTTAAGGCACCTATCTAACACTCAACGAAATCGCACTGTGCTCGACGCTTGCGAATCGCTCGTTTATTGCGCCTCGTTTATTGCGTCTGATACGAGACTGCAATAAACGTTATACAGGGTGATGTCGAACCCCGCCGACAAAATTTCGGGGATTTTTAAGGGATATTTTCGTGTAAGGCACTGGAGCGGCTCGTTACAGAGACAGTACACTGAGACGACAAGTAATGGTACAGCGATATGCATACGCACAGATGGCAATACCATTGCCTGTACACGATATAAAAGGGCATTCTATTGGCGGAGCTGTCATTTCTACTCAGGCGATTGATATGAAAAGGTGTCTGTCATGATACGACTGCAGGAAGGGAATGAACAGACTCTGAACGCGACATGGTAGTTGGAGCTAGACGCATGGGACATTCCACTTCGGAAATTATTATGGAATGCACTATTCCGAGGTCCACAGTGCCAAGTAGGCCGCGAGTATATAATTTCAGACGTTACCTCTCACCACGGACAACGAAGTGGCCGACGGCCTTCACTTAACGACAGAGAGCAGCGATGTTTGCATGGAGTTCTGAAATAAACTCAGAAATCAACAAAGAACGTACACGTTATGACAGCGCGGTGAAATTTTGTCGTTAATGGTCTTTGGCAGCAGACAACCGACGCGAGTGCCTCTGCTAACATCACGAGATCGCCTGCAGCGCCTCTCCAGGGCTAGTGACGTATCGGTTGGGCCTTACACGACTGAAAAGCCGTGGCTTGGTCAGACGACTGTTGATTTCAGTTGGTAAGAGCTGATGGCAAGATTCGAGTGTGGCGCTGACCTCTCGAAGCCATGGCCCGAAGTTATTAATAAGGAACTGAGCAAGCTGTGGCGACTCCATAATGGTGTGGGCTGTGTTTACATGCAATGGACTGTGTCCTCCGGTCCAGCTGCACCGATTATTGACTGGTGTAGACCATTTTCAGTGATTCATGGACTTCTTGTTCCCAAACAACCAAAGAATTTTTATGGATGACAATGCGCCATGTCGCTGGGGCTACAATCATTGTTCGAAATTGGTCTGTAGAACATTCTGGACAATTCGAGCGAATGATTTGCCACCCAGATCGCCTGACAGGAATCCCAACTGAGAATTATGGGACCCAATCGAGAGGTTAGTCATGCACAAAATCCCGGACCGGCAACACATAGGACGACTATAAAGGCAGCATGGCCCATTACTTCTAGAGGGGCTTCCAATGACTTCTTGAATCCATGCAACCTCGAGATGGTACACTACGCTGGGCTAAAGAGGTCCGACACGATATTAAGAGGTACCGCATGACTTTTGTCACCTCAGTAACATCTCTTTGAATTTCTTAACGCTGTTAATCTCTTATCGATACTAGACTAAAACAGATTTACAGTGGCGTAGCTATCGGCGATGTGTACTATGTGTCCTGTTTATGAACTCACATGTTCCATTTACTCACGGTAGTTCCTGCTAAAAACAGTAACACTCACTTTGAAATCAGTAGAGCTCGTATTTACTCTTTCGGCAGTGTTATTTGTACGTAAACAGTGGTACACAGCTGTTTGGATGGATTCGGTGATGAAGAATTGACAGGTATGCACCTTGTGTATGGGTTCACTCAGTGCAAGGATGGGCGGCTGTTCCCGAATCGATGGCAGGGTGGCCGCCGTGTCACATTGTACCGGTACATGCCCCGTTTGGAGGTTGTTGCACTAGCATTTGTTACGTGTTTACATTTTGATAACTGAATTTCGCGTAAGGATTACAAAGATACAATAGAGTACAATGGGGTTATTTCGTTCAAGGGGCTGATGCGCCTGACATGAGAAGTGTTTCAACAGTGTGTTAACATCTCACAGAGTCAAGATCTTTTTACCTTCAGTGTGTGTCAATCTGCGTTGCCGCATCTAGTTGCAGTAACGGTGTTTTCTGTTACATTATCAACAGGACAAAACAACAAACTTTCTGTAATAGAATTTTGACGGATTATTGCCATAGTTAAACTTTACAGCCTAACAAATTACATTCTACCATGGACAATATCGTGAAATTTTAAACTTTCGTTGTTTGTTACGTGTATAAGAACAAAGGTTACGCAGCATTTGTGCCAGCAGATAATGCTGGCTCTTCCCAAAAAGGTATGATTTGGCACGTCTTTCGAAATTTCCGCACATGGATCTGTTTGGCGCCGTAGATTTGGAGCTATTTCCGCTTAATCAATTTATTTGTTTAACTGCTGTTTTACTGCGAAATCCTAGAGAACAAGTTTTCTTGGTTTCGTTTGGATGGGCCGTAATGCAGAAGGAAAAAGTCAAGTGCTTCATGATCCAAGGAAGATTTGGAACAAGCAGTAAAAAGCGTAACAGGCTGTGCCTCTCGATAAGGGCTAGCTAGCACCGCGCTACATGGTTTCGCGAAGTGCGTGTGGGTACAAAAGGACGAGAAAGGTTTGCCTGTGGCAAATGCTTGTGGTTTTGACACAGAAATACACTAGGTAGTATAGCCTCTCGACTGGATGAAATAACCCCGCCACTTTTATATATTTTTTGCATGTCCATCCTTTTAGAAGGAGGTCGCTGGGACGACGGCCGTTTACTATCGTGGCGAAAAAAACAAAAAAATCTACAGCCGTCGTTATGATTTTATTTTATTTTGTTGCTACCAGTTCAGGCTGTTTTTGATGCCGAACAGGTCGGTATGATCCCCAAGCATAAATCATCAGTTGCCAGCATTGCTAGATACGCAGATAATGTGTCAGCACTCCAACCACCGAAATAAAGGTAATTATGCTAACAAATCGAATAAATCGTAATGACTTATTTCTCCACAAGCATCTAGTGGAGCCCATTCGTCCCCTATACGAAATGCCGGAAAAATGTCCCTGCACCTCTGAAATTTTATTGTACAGATCGCTGCAGGACGCTTATTATTTGATGTATTGGCTAGATCCGACAGGCAGGCGCAAGCGTCCTCAGATAATAACTATTTCTCAAGTGGCAATACAATAAATATTCAAAGTCCTGGTCCGCACCATCTCCAAAAGCAACATTGTGTGAATTCAATCTGCAGAATGCCACCACAGCATAGAATATTTGAGGAAGATCACGTCTGGTAAATGAAACTAGGTAATAATACAAATCATACATAACTATGGCACTTGTATCTGTATATTAATTACGTTATCGTTGCCCATCCACCCCGCATTCCCCGTCCTCGACCTCCTAAGAGCAGATATTCCGGTATGGTTGGTTTCCCAGGAGCAATGCACCTGAACTAGAAATCTGAACTGCCCCTGAGCTACATCTACATCTACGTGATTACTCTGCAATTCACATTTAAGTGCTTGGAAGAGGGTTCATCGAACCACAACCATACTATCTCCCTACCATTCCACTCCCGAACAGCGCGCGGGAAAGACGAACACCTAAACCTTTCTGTTCGAGCTCTGATTTCTCTTATTTTATTTTGATGATCATTCCTACCTACGTAGATTGGGCTCAACATAATATTTTCGCGTTCGGAAGAGAAAATTGTTGGCTGAAATTTCGTAAATAGATCTCGCCGCGACGAAGAACGTCTTTGCTTTAATGACTTCCATCCCAACTCGCGTATCATATCTGCCACACTCTCTCCCCTATTACGTGGTAATACAAAACGAGCTGCCCTTTTCTGCACCCTTTCGATGTCTTCCGTCAATCCCACCTGGTAAGGATCCCACACCGCGCACCAATGTTCTAACAGAGGACGAACAAGTGTAGTGTAAGCTGTCGCTTTAGTGGACTTGTTGCATCTTCTAAGTATCCTGCCAATGAAACGCAACCTTTGGCTCGCCTTCCCCACAATATTATCTATAAGGTCTCTCCCACTGATGTTGTTCGTAATTTTAACACCCAGGTACTTAGTTGAATTGACAGCCTTGAGAATTGTACTATTTGTCGAGTAATCGAATTCCAACGGATTTCTTTTGGAACTCATGTGGATTACCTCACACTTTTCGTTATTTAGCGTGAACTGCCACCTGCCACACCACTCAGCAATCTTTTCTAAATCGCTTTGCAACTGATACTGGTCTTCGGATGACCTTACTAAACGGTAAATTACAGCACCATCTGCGAACAACCTAAGAGAACTGCTCAGATTGTCAGTCAGGTCATTTATATAGATCAGGAACAGCAGAGGTCCCAGGAAGCTTCCCTGGGGAACACCTGATATCACTTCAGTTTTACTCGATGATTTGCCGTCTATTACTACGAACTGCGACCTTCCTGACAGGAAATCACGAATCCAGTCGCACAACTGAGACGATATCCCATAGGCCCGCAGCTTGATTAGAAGTCGCTTGTGAGGAACGGTGTCAAAAGCTTTCCGGAAATCTACAAATACGGAATCAACTTTAGAGCCCCTGTCTATAACGGCCATTACGTCGTGCGAATAAAGAACTAGGTGCGTTGCACAAGAACTATGTTTTCTGACTCCATGCTGATTACGTATCAATAGATGGTTCCCTTCGAGGCGATTCATAATGTTTGAATACAGTATACGCTCCAAAACTCTACTGCAGACCGACGTCAATGATGTAGGTCTGTAGTTCGACGGATTACTCCTACTACCCTTCTTAAACACTGGTGCGACCTGCGTAATTTTCCAATCTGTAGGTACAGATCTCTCGGTGAGCGAGCGGTTGTATATGATTGCTAAGTAGGGAGCTATTGTATCAGTGTAATCTGAAAGGAACCTAATCGGTATACAATGTGGACCCGAAGACTTGCCCGTATCAAGCGATTTGAGTTGCTTCGCAACCCCTAAGGTATCTACCTCTAAGAAACTCATGCTAGCAGCTGCTCGTGTTTCAAATTCTGGAACATTCCATTCGTCTTCCCTGGAGAAGGAATTTCGGAAAACTGCGTTCAATAACTCCGCTTTAGCGGCACAGTCGTCGGTAACAGTACCATCGGCACTGCGCAACGAAGGTATTGACTGGTGAGTGAAACTAGGTAATAATAAAAGTCATACATAACTACGGCACTTGTATCTGTATATTAATTACACTATCGCTGCCCATCCAGCCCGCACCCCCTGTCCTCCACCTCCTAAGAACAGATATTCCCGTATGGTTGGTTTCCCGGGAGCAATGCACCTGAACTAGACATCTGATCTGCCACCTGATGAGGGAAACGCATCGTAAATGAAGAACGTGAAGACTAGTGGAGGTCTCTGGGACGACGGCCGTTTACTATTATGACGAAAAAGAAAAGAAATAGAACATACAGCCGTCCTTATGATTTTGTTTTGTTTTGTCGCTACCAGTTTCAACGCTTGATTGCGTCATGTTCAGGCTGTTTTTGATGCGGTACAGGTTGATATGATCCCCAAGCATAACTCACCAGTTGCCCGCATTACTGGATACGCAGAGAATGTGTCACCACTCCGACCACCGAAATAAAGGTAGTAATCCTAAGAAATCATAATGAGTTATTACTGCACAAGTATCTAGTGGAGCCCACGCGTCCCCTGTACGAAATGCCGGGATAATGTCCCTGCACCTCTGAAATTTTGTTGTACAGATCGCTGCAGGACGCGTAATATTTGATGTATTGGCTAGATTCGACAGGCAGGCGCAAGCGTCCTTAGATTATAAACATTTCTCAGGCGGCAACACAAGAAATATTCAAAGTACTGGGCGGTACCATCTCCAAAAGCAACATTGTGTGAATTGGATCTGAAGAAAGCCACCACAGCAATGAATATTTGAGGAAGATCGAGTATGGTGAGTGAAACTAGGTAATAATACAGAACATACATAACTGTTGTTGTTGTGGTCTTCAGTCCTGAGACTGGTTTGATGAAGCTCTCCATGCTACTCTATCCTGTGCAAGCTTCTTCATCTCCCAGTACCTACTGCAGCCTACATCCTCCTGAATCTGCTTAGTGTATTCATCTCTTGGTCTCCCTCTACGATTTTTACCTTCCACGCTGCCCTTCAGTACTAAATTGGTGATCCCTTGATGTCTCAGAACATGTCCGATCGCTTCTTCTAGTCAACTTGTGCCACAAACTCCTCTTCTCCCCAATTCTATTTAATACCTCCTCATTATTTATGTGATCTACCCATCTAATCTACTGCATTCTTCTGTAGTACCTCATTTAGAAAGCTTCTATCTTCTTCTTGTCGAAACTATTTATCGTCCACGTTTCACTTCCATACATGGCTACACTCCATACAAATACTTTCAGGAACGACTTCCTGACACTTAAATCTGTACTCGATGTTAACAAATTACATAACTATGACACATGTATCTATTTATTAATTACACTATAGGTGCCCATCCACCCCGCACTTCCTGTCCTCCACCTCCTAAGAGCAGATATTCCGGTATGGTTGCAATGCACCTGGGAGCAATGCACCTGAACTAGAAATCTGTTCTGCTCCCTGATGAGGCAGTAAGATTTACGAAACGCATCGTAAATAAAGAACATGAAGATTAGTGATTGGTTCCATTGTGCTTTTGTTGATATTTGATAAGGTACGGAATCAGCCTCTCAGGCGCGTGTATCTGTACAGGAAGACGTAGGGCCTGTGTGCTGTAGGTAAGCTGATGTGAGCTAGTAGCTCGAGCCCTGCCCCCGCCCAGGACGCTTATGTGGTTAGCAAGGCGGTGCGGCGCGGTGAGGCAGCGCGGTGCGGGCCACCTGTTGCCGGCGTTACCTGGCACGAGGCGGGGGCCGTTGACGGCGGTGAGGGAGCCGCTGCCATACTTGACGTGGCACGGGTCGGCGTTGGTGGACACGACGGCGATCTCGTCGAGCTCGTGGCAGGAGGCGCCGGCGGCGGGCACGAGGCGCGTGCTGCTCGACGAGCCGGGCTCGGCCGCCGCCCCCGGGCCGCCCCCGCCGCTGCCGCCCCCGGCGCCGCCGCCCCCCGCCTGCTTGCGCCCGCGCAGCGACAGCACCAGGCGCTTGGCAGACGCCATCGCCCTACGCCATGTCTCCGAGCCCGAGGCCGCTGCCTTGCCGCCGTCGCCGACGCCGTCGCCGAAGCCGTCGCTCCTACGGACGCCGCCGTCTTCGCCACCCTCGAAGATTACAACGTCGACGCCGCCGAAACCACCGGCGTCCGACAGGGCCCGCCGGCGCAAGGCGCTCTGCCACAGCCCCCCCTCCACGAGCGCCTCGGACGAGATTTTGCTGACGCGTCTTCCTCCCCGCCGGACGTGGGAATCGACTCTGCGCCGATCCTCTACCGCTGTAGGAGTGAGCTCCGAAGCTTCCGACTTTCTCGCGTCACGCCGCTAACAAAACAAAGCTCCCCGTGCAGAACGTATCACCCAAGTGTATTCTCGTTTTATTTGGAAGACGATCTGTTATACGCTCATATATCCTTAAATCAGTAACTTTTAGTCGAGAAAATGCAATCCACAAAGCAGTAGCACACTTTGAATTCTAAGAAAGAGACCAACGTCAACATACACTGTCATCTAAGAGATATCGAAGCAACACAGAGACCTGTGAATCCAAACGAAGGTTTCACGTCAGTCTCAGTCACGATATCTTCTTAAAATATACCCAAATGAATTCCTCACATCAGAATCGTTAAGATTTTAATTAATACAAATCTTTTTCGCGGTAAGTTTTCTCATTGTCTTATTAAACACTCTGAAGCTTTTCTAGCAACGTTTCTTCAAACGTTCTCCTTCTTAGTAACTTCTCTTATACGCAGGCTGTTGCACTCGGTGACATGTAAAAGTAAAAGTACACTTTTAAACGAGAGAACTACGCCTCTTAAACAGCAGTTAACTATGTCACCACCACAATTCATTCGAATATCTCTAGAAAGGTTCTCAGCACTATTCATATACTACTAGTACCGGATTACAGTATAAAGCTCTCCACAACGGCGCAAAATAATCCGCTTCGTCTTAAAACGATTCCATTCTAACTGTAAATTAGCCAGCTTACCAAACCCGTAAACATTTGAGCACCTCTGTTTCGTTAATCACTAAATTATGTAGTAGTATATCTCGCACGTCCCTTCTAAAAATGTACTAACGACTGATTTTCATCACAGGTTCTCTCTACCTATTATCCGTTTCTCCTTAAAGCTTCCATGTATCAGGACACATTTAGAATAACTTATTAATACCGCCGAAAATTCACAAGTTTTTTAAACAATTTCAGTTGGCACGTAACCACAGCTGCACTAACGGTGGCAAATTAATTTGTTATGTATTTAGGCAATCGACATAAGAATCACTGTCTGAATTGAATTCGTTTCTATGTGCGCATTTATTCTATGTGGCCCCGTAACTTTATTTGTAAATGGTAGAGCGACATGGACTAAAGAACAGATTATTAATTTTTACAAACGTTATAAATTTTTTTCATAAATAAATATAAATATTCTTTTGTTTTGATCAAGTATCTCATCAAAAATTTCATTCTATTTTCATCACAACGCCGTCACTGAAAATCGCATTCTTGGCACAAAGGTTTCAGAGGCTTCCATAGGTACTCAGAGAATTACGGGGAAACTACGTCAATACAGAAGGGACAGCAACCTACGCTGGAAACTGCGAGGCGCAAACAGAACATCCTTTAAACGCACACATAAAACGTGTAAATTGTTCTAGTATATGAAATTTCTGTTCAATAACGAGGTGTACTGCATTAAATGTAGTTCGTCGTAAGGTCTATTAGAGCTAATTAAATATTAAGTTAAAGATATTTTCAGATGTCCCTAGAATTAAAGAACTCTATCAGAAGCAAACATAACTCAGCAAAACGCACTAATTGAAACTTAACAGGGGCTGAAATTTATCGTACGGAAATGAGACGCAGTTCCTGGAAGACATTAATCTGGTGCAGTAGGCGAGAAAGAGTAAAACGGAATTCAGAACTTCGATACCACGCAACTTTTTCACGAAACAGAAAATGTTACACGATTGATGGATTCCGAAATTAAAAGTTTACTTTGAATTTTGTTCTAAGACAATCAACAGTTGTCTGACTTTGAAAAGCAACTGGCGTATTAAAGAGGAAAGCCACGGAAGGCCAGAAACAATATTAAAACGGACACGGTTAAGGATTCGATATTGCAACCAACAAAAGATTTAGAACTGCGGGAAATTTGCTGTCGCAAAATTTTGGCACCGTTGCAGAAGAGATTGATAAAAGTCCAGGCATATTTCTGGTATACGGAGAGCATAGAATGAACGAATTACGATAGTCCCAACAGCCTGCGTACACTATCCGATAGAATCTGGGCTAATACTCTACCACTCTGTCGATGCGAGAATCATACGAATAGGTAGAAGGAGTTATGCGTCTAGACAGTAGCACAGAACACTAAGTGGAGGAACGGGGCGACGGAGATGTAACTTTTCCTCGTGGAACAGTAAACTTCTTCAAGTAGTAGAGGGGGAGTCCGTCGTGGAAATCGTGTCGATTACTTTGTGGCAGACGCGCATAGTTCTACCGCGCTTTCCGCTAGTTCCTCTTCCGTTCCGCTGAAAGTTTCGTACCAAAAATGAAGAGTGAGTGTCAGAAGAAACAGTCTGCACAGTAGTTTCTGTGGTTCGTACAGTTACAAGTCCTTTGTTTCGGGCTTTCAAACATACCCGAGCGAAGAGAACTGCACGGAAAGCAGTAAGCACGCGGGCAGCGGGTGTGGAGCGGACACACTGCAGTCACACGCACAGAATGCAGCTGCGAACAGTGTCGTGGATATTGTGTGGCACCGTCGCCGATGTTGCGGGTGTGCCGATCGGCGAGTCGCTGGCCACCACGCAGAGATGGAATCGCCTGTGGTTCATCCCTCGTAGACGACTTGGCAGGTGAGGATGTCCCCGTCAGAGATCTCCACTCTTCCTGACCTCAGTCGTCAAAGTTCACGTGTCGTCCAGACGTCTCTGGTTGTGTCCGCGCCTCGTTGTGCCTTTGCGTCCACGGTCGGCCGCTACTTCTTAGCTAGCCGAACAACCTAAAGGAAATCTCGAAAGGTGAGCGGTCTGTGATACGGCAATGATGTCGATAGTGTCGAAATCACCGGCATAAAGAAACTACACCCCGCTATTTTAGATGAATCTACGGGCGCCCGGAGGAACTTTTGTGCGCAGAGGTAAGGCGATCCGGTAATATTGGTGTGCACGTCGGTCGGCCCGTCCTTCACGGCGAGCGCGGCGCCGGTGGCGGCGGCGGCAGCGACAGCAGCGGCGGCATCACCGTCACCACCACCTCGCAAGACGTGACGCGACGACACGGCACGCGGCGGCGGCAGCGGCGCGGCGCGGGAGACGCACGACGAGCGTGCCGGAGACGAGACGAGGCGAGACGAGAGGACAGGCCGTGGCGTGCGGGCGTGCTTGCGTGCTGCGGCGTTGCCGTGGGCGCGCTGCGCGCTGGCCGCTGTGTGCGCGGCGCGATCTGGCGGGCCCGGCTGCGCTCGCGGACGCTCGGCTGCCTCCGCCGCCGCCGCCGCCGCCGCCGCCGCCACCAGGTCCCCTGCTCCAGCGCCGGGGGCCCGCGCCGCGCCGCGCCGCTACTACCCGTCCCGCGGACATCGCGCCGCCACCGACGCCGCTGCCCAGTCGATAACCGTTCGCCAGCTATCCGGGAGACGGGCAACCCGGCCGGGTCCAACCGCCGCCGCACGGCCTCACTCGCTTGCCTGCTTTCCTTTCGGCCTTTGACCTTCGCTCGTTAGAGGGAGAGGAAGCGCCCGCTACACGATTACACTCCCCCACTGCTTCAGGTAAGCAGTTCCGACGTTCGGCGTCTGCAAAGTGCGACTGTCGTACCGAACATTCGTGTGAGATTTTTTTCCTTCCATCTCAATAGTCCCTATCGAGACATCACTCACACCAAAATTGTTTGTTTATATAGTTTCATTAGGTAACTACCCTGCGTTGACAGGGTAGGTTTTTATTACAGTCATCTCTTACTCTATCTGTTCCTCCTCGTTTGACCATCTCCTCCTCCACATACTCTCTGTCCATCTTTCCTACCCATTCCCGCCCCTCTAAGATAATCTTCTCTTCCACTCCAAGTCAGTCTCTTCCTCCTCCTCTCTCTCTGTCCACTTCCTCCTCCTCTTCTCTCTGTGAGTCTCCCATCCCCTCTCATTGTCCGTCAAATCCCCACCCCCTGTGTCTGTTCATTTCCTCATCTCGTCCTCCACCATTCTCGATCCATATCATCAAATTCCCTTTCTTTTACCATTTCGTCCTCCCCTTCTCGCGGGCCGCTGTGGCCGAGGGGTCTAGGCGCTTCAGTCCAGAACCGCGCTGCTGCTATAGTCGCAGGTTCGAATCCTGCCTCAGGCATGAATGTGTGTGATGTCCTTAGGTCAGTTAGGTTTAAGTAGTTCTAAGACTAGGGGACTGATGACCTCAGATGTTAAGTCCCATAGTGCTTAGAGCCATTTGAACCTTCCACTCTCTTTGTTCGCCGCCTTCTCCTCCTCTTTTCTGTGTCTGTCCCTTTCTGTCCATCTCTCCCTCCCTAACCCCCACCACCCTTGTTCTCTCTTGCCATTATCGTCCCCATTCCTATAGGGAGTTGCTCGTTCTTACTCCCAATTTTATTTCCACATAGTAACTAAGATCTGTTACACGTTTAATCTAAATCGACACTGTGGTTTAGGAGGAGGTTTTTTATGCAAGACTCTCGCCACATATACAGAAGTCACGTATACACCCCAGAAAAAAAATTGTACAATTGTAAGTAGGCTGTTTAGTTTTTCATGTTGGTAACGTCATGTAGCGCTCTGTATGAAAAGCACTGACTGTGCTGTGTGCAGTCTGTGGCTGGTTTGCATTGTTGGAATTTGCTATTGCAGTGTTGGGCAGTTGGATGTGAAGAACGCATAGCGTTGCGCAGTTGGAGGTGAGCCGCCAGCAGTGGTGGATGTGGGGGGAGAGATGACGGAGTTTTCAGAGCGGATGATCTGGACGTGTGTCCATTAGAGAGAGTAAATTTGTATGACTGGATGTCATGAACTGATATATACATTATGAATTTTGAACACTATTAAGGTAAATACATTGTTTGTTCTCTATCAAAATCTCTCATTTGCTAACTATGCCTATCAGTACTTAGTGCCTTCAGTAGTTAGAATCTTTTATTTAGCTGGCATATTGGCGCTCGCTGTATTGCAGTAGTTCCAGTAACGAACATTTTTGTGAGGTAAGTGATTCATGAAAAGTATAGGGTATTGTTAGCTAGGGCTATTCTTCCGTAGGGATTATTGAAAGTCAGGTTGCGCTGCGCTAAAAATATTGTGTCAGTTTAGAGATGATCAGAATGGGTAAAAAGCGAAATGTCTGAGTACGTTCGGTTTTGCTCAGCTGTTTGAAAGTCAAATAACGTAAGGGGTTTACCTGCACAGTAATTCACTAATTTTTCTAATGGGACGTTTCACAACGTTTTAGGGATTTCCAGTTCACTGAAGATTTATTACTGCTCCAATGCATAAGGAGTACATGAAACAATTACAGTTACAGATCAACAGCACAAGAGGTTCTGAGGTATGAGTTATCGACTTATGCTGAATCACCTATATTACGAGTAGTGCGTGGTGTAGCCTTCACTGGAGGCGAAGCAGACGCTGACTCTGGTATCCAGTCGATCGTACAGATGACGAATACTGTCCTAGGATACGTTATGCGACGCCCGCTCGACCTGTTCGTGCAAGACTAAGATTTGTTCGTTGACGACTCACACGAGTCATTTCTCGTTCTATCATATCCCACACTTGCTCGATTGAAGAAAGTCCGGAGATCATGCTGGCCAGGAAACTCGCTGCACTTCTTGCAGAGCTCGGGCAGTGTGTGGGAAATGTAGGAGGATATGTAGAATATACACACACACAGACATACTTTTTTGTAATATATATGCATTATATCGTCGAAGAAAAAACAATACTATATAATAAATTTTCCGATTATCCGGATTTCAGTCAGTCTTGCCTTAGCGTTTCTGCTGCCACCGCTGGAATACAGATTTTTCAGTCCATTACGATGTAAATGGAGCCCAAAGGAAAGTGGAGAAATTTAAAATAGTGGGATAAATTCAAACTAAGTACAAAATAATTAAACACCTGCGTAATTGTAGCGTCCGATGGTCCGAGAAGTCGTTAGTTGACGACACTGCCATCTACTAGCGTGATCGACGACCAGGGCAGTGGCTGGAGATGTCAAAAACAAATCTCCACTTTCATTCGCTACTTGCAAATGAACAACAATTTCTTTCTCGGTGAAACTATAGTTTTCTGAAACGCTGTTATGTATCCGCCACATGTTACCTTGCTACAAGAACTGCTTCCTAACTCGGATAGAAACGTAACAGGCCATGAAAAATGGGCTCTGTATGCACGAAAGTTTGCACCTATGCGACAGTCCACCAGAGTCAGTTACTCGGCATTGAGTCTTCAAAGACCACAAATATGTTATCAGTTACCTGGCGCGTTTCGGCCTTTATCCATTTTCAAAACGAAATGAATGAAGTATTTGTGGTCCATCAAATTTACAGTGACGTAATAAAAGAGCAACTATGACTTATATACATACGTCATTTGGAGCTTATGCATTATATTTCTAGGTTGTGTGCAGTGATTTGGGCCCGTAAGAAATGTTGGCTCAAATTAATTTTGTACTCTCATAAAAAATCAAAGACCGTATTTTCGTTAATTACGCACTATATTTTTCAAATTAGAACCTGGAAACTGAGACAGTCTGAAGTACGACTTTCATACATTAGCCCTAATTAATTGAAAAGTATAACCCGAGTACATAGAACGTTCAAAGGCAGGATTTATGTCTAAATACTGAAGAGGATTTGTCATGACAGGTCGAACTTAGTGGGTGGGAAGACACCTATCAAGTTTTGCTACAAATTGTAACAGTCTGTTACGGAGATAAGTGCCACGTTACTGCCATTTGGTGGATAAGAAGATACGAAGTCGTGCACAAACAGGTTTCCTCTTCTTCTTCAGCTCAGTGTAGCACTCCACAGTCATATGTTAGATAAATTCGAATCTCCGTCTTCCTACAGTTTTTCTTCTCTACAGTTCACTTTAATAGCATGAAAATTTTATCTATGTCTTACAACATGTCGTTCTCTTTGTCAATTCTTTCTACATGTTCCTCTTCACGCCCGTTCTTTGGACAACCTCCACATTTCATACCTTGCCAATACACCTAAGTTTCAACCTTCTTGTAAAGTGCCACCTCGCAAAAGCACCGTCTCTCTTCTTTTCCGGTTTTCCCACTTCCATGCAATGTTGTGTTCCAAATGAGCCCTCGCAGAAATTTCTTCCTCAAATTAAGACCAACGCTTATTACTAGTAGACTTCTCATGCCCAGGAATGCGGTCTTTGTACTTTCCAGTCTGCTTTCCATGTCGTAGTTACTTCGTCCATCGTGAGTCATTTTACTTGCAAGGCACCAGATTTCATTCACTTTCAGTCCGGTCTTAAATACAGTTGAAATCTGCTGGGAAGTTTCATAAAAACGCACACTCCACTGCAAAGTGAAAGATTCACTCTTGAAATATCGTTAGAACTGGCGAAAATCTTTCGTGATTGAAAGAAAACTATTGCTGAAGTCACATTTTCGACTCGAAAACCAACAAACATAGCGGCAGCGAACATTGAGAAACTGGCACGGATGCTGACACAGTGCTGACGATTGTGTCTGACAGAGGAGGAACTGGAGAGATCAGGGAGATTCAAAATATATGAGAAAGTAGAAAATCTGTTGCATATTCCGGCAACATAATTTAGACGACAAGAAGAATGCATGGCGGATGGAATGCATTTCTCGTGTGATCGAGATACATCTTTTCTACCAATCATAATCACAGGTGACAGATAGAGCTCTTCAACTATAATTACATCCCGAGATGTAGAACATACCTACCTATGCCTCACATCGATGGAAATAACAGTAAGTGAGATACAAAAACTTTTGTTAATCTTAAATGAGAATCCAGTAGCAATTTCCTGTGGTAAAAATGTCCTATATTCTTACTGTTCAAAATGGAAAAATAATTTCCTGTAACCGGTTTATAATTCTCGAAACAAATAGTTGTATATATGTAGGGCATTGTGTGCAATGGAAAGCTTGTCATAGTTCTGTTGACTCTACAAAGGATGATCAATGTGATCTGCAAACGTTCTTAGACGTCCATTAGCTCTGCTTTTCAAGCAACGACGAATCCCTACTGTCGCATACTTGTATTGTATTGTATTGCGTTGATTGCACGTTGTCAAAGGCGTACACCCAAGCCTTAAGTTTCCCCACATCCAGAACTTAACTTGTCGATACCAACATACAGGTGTCAGAAGGTTGGCAAAGGAACTGCAAGTTTCCATCTCACGCCCACTGAGGCACGCCTCCAGCGGCTGTGGACTGCGAGCCCCGCCTACCGCCGCTATATAGGATGGCTGGTGGCAGCTACTCGTCCACTTCCACCTGAAGCCTGTTCGCTCTGACAGCATCGTTCGTGCTTACTACAGCAAGCCTCTTCCTTCTTGACACTGAGAGGTGGACTTTATTTCTTGCTACGTTATTTCGTAATCAGTTTTTGAACCCTTGGAGAAATAAAAGTTAAGTAAATCTTTTGCATGTTGTTATCTTCATCGCTAATCATTTCTGCTCCTATCCAGCTTTCCCACGATGACAGTTGCCGCAACACACTGTAGCCCATCTCCTCTTAACGTTGCGTACGATGCAGTCGCACACAACATATAGAAATTAAGGTCGGACGAGCATGGAAACGGAGGCATGAGACTGGATCCCGACGATCAATTTATCTCCCATAAAATGTTTGAATTAGGCACAGTTGAATGTGGTAGAGAAAATGAAGCAGTGCTCTGTCTTGAATAATCCATGTTTATTGTCTTTCTACAGGGGTAACTTCGTCAATGAATGAGTGCTTCGCGTCATTGGCCGGGAGTCCCCTTTCGGGCAGGTCCGGCCGCCTTGGTGGAGGTCTTATTACATTCCACGCGACATTGGCCGACCTGCGCGCCGGATGGGGATGAAATGATGATGAAGACAACACAACACCAAGTCGCTGAGAGGAGAAAATCTCCGACCCAGCATGGAATCGAACCCGGGCCCGTAGTACGGCAATGCGTTACGCTAACCACTCAGCTATTGGGGCCAACACTTCGTCAACAACGCAGGTAATTTGTCGTACAGAATAGACATTAAATAAATATTCACATTAATTTGACTGGTACTGTGTGGATCCTGCCCACACATCTTCATGGCCGGTTGCTGTTGCCGTTTGCCTGTCTAATAGCTTTCAGGGACAACAAAATTGTGAATTTCAGTACTCCAAATAATTACTTGTTTTGTAAATAAAACCGCCTTTTCTTGCTGCAACTTCATTTATTTTTCCCAGATTCGTTTCGCCTTTCCTTTGCTCTAAGACATCTTCAGTGGAATCTGTAACGATACTCTAACGTACCTCTACCTCTTCTGCTACTAGCTGTTGGTGATGGAGACTTGCCGTCAGCACGTACAAGTAATAATTTGCGCAACGGATATTTTAACGCGACTGGGGCCGCCCTGCAAATTATACGTTCCCCAGTAGGAGTACGTTATTCCCATTAGTTAAGTCAGTTGTCGTGTGATAGCCTAACTGTTTCCTAATCGTGTCCTGTGGATGCGACTGAATGTCATGTTAAGCCGACAAAATCCAGTTCTCTTTTAAGGAGTAAGTTAAAACATGTATAAAGTGTACATAAGTGACAAGATTAATTAGCACAGGAAAATACTATCTACTAAATGACAAATGCAGTGATTTTAACACATTTATTCATCATAAACACAATTCAAAAACACCAAGCTGTAATTACAACTCTCAGGTTCTCCCTGAATTAATATTGGCCCTTAAACTGTCTGGCTCTGCCCTATAAAGCATTCGCGATCTGTGATTAGGCGAGGAGTAATTGACGTCCCCAGCTATACTAAACAGCAAGAAGGAACTACTGTCTCAATTAACAGTGTGAAACCTCAGTGCAGAACGGAGTAGAACACGTGATTCAGCAATGTAAATTTACTTTCCCACACCCCGGTGCATAAGCAAGATCACCGTAGCGATCAGACGCTATAGCCCCAGAACGTCTCACCTCAGCGAGATAATAGTAAAATTGTTCTTCACCAAAATTACAGCCGAAGACGTCCGTCGACTGCCGTGGACCTAAAATCACCCTCTAACTCCACGACCCGTCAACGACTCTGCAGCTCCACACTTCAGGAACGACCTCTCACCTCCATTCCCCGGGAACTACAGCCCTCTCACTTTCCTCTGTTTTTTCCCAGCTCAAAGCCTCTTCTCTCCCCTTAAATTTGGGTGACGAATCATCTTTCCGGAAGGCGCTCGTTTCCGAACGCCGACCAGTTTAGAATCCAGACCGGAGTTTCTGGAAGTTCTTTACAACGTGTTTTTGGTGGGCCAGCTGCCCTCTCACGCCTGCCCGCCGGGCACGTGTTCCCGTTTTGCAGGTGGTTCAGCTCCCGGGCATCCCGAGATTAGCACCGGGAGCGGCTGTGTCGTCCTATTGTCCGAAAGAATGTGTGAGCTCCCTGTGTCCTTCCGTTCTACCACGAGTTTCGCACCTCTGCTTGTTCCCCAGTCACCCAACATGCAGACATTATGCAATAAATTGAGTGTACTGGACAATGTCAGTCACATACTTGCTTTTATTGAACGAGCGCAAACCTGTCTTCCCTATCATTAAAGGGGCTGGCTTTTGTCGTATTGGACGTAACACGATTTGTAAAATGACGCCACTTTACAAGCCAGTTTTGTTATCTTTAGATTATCAAGCTGTTCACGTCGCGTTTTTTATGTAAATAAATAATTTCTTACAGTTTCCTGTGATCTGGGTTTTTTTCTCATCTGGTCTGGGTGTCACACTACAACTTTATTTGCGAAACATTACCAAAATTTTATATATATTTACTAAGATGGTATCTGTTCTTTCGGACGTGACCAAGCAGCTCGTTAGAATGAAATTTCAGTGAAATGAACACCCTTAGCTGCTTACAGGCGTTGACATACGTCAACGGGGACAGATGAAAATGTGTGCCCCATCGGGACTCGAACCCGGGGTCTCCTACTTACATGGCAGACGCTCTATCCATCGGAGCCACCGAGGACACAGAAGATGGCGCGACTGTAGGTATTTATCCCTGGCACGCCTCCCGCGAAACCCACATTCTCAACGTATTGTCCCGCACTTCATTCGTAGTGCCCCCGCCCATTATACTTATTACTCGCGGCGCGTTGCCGATTCCCGTAAGAGTTGGGGCACTGTTTGTGCATTCGCACAGAAGAAGGAGATGGTCAAGTGGCCGGTGAGCCTTAACTATATATTTACCAAGATGGTATCTGTTCTTTCGGACATGTGGGAATCAGACCTACCCTCTACTTACGCAGGCGTTGAACAATAGCATATTTCAGTCGATCAGGAAACATTTTCTTTTCCAGTAAGATGCTAAATATGGATTGAGAATCCTGCTTACCTGTTGGAAACAAGTTCCTAGTACACCATTGGAAATGTCATCAATTCTGTGTGAGCTTTTACTTTTGAGTGAGATTGTTATTTTCCTAATTTTAGTAGGGAGGTTGGGTTGAATTTGAATTTCACCAAGTTTTATAGGTGTAGTCTCTTCCGTATTCAGTATTGCATTTTTTTATGAACAGCTGGATCCTATTTTCTGTACCCCACTTTAAAAATTATTATTAAAACATTTTCTATTTCTAACATTTCCTTAACAAACTTTTCATTGAGATTGATGGAGATATAGTCTTTTTGTGCTCTCGGTTGCCCTGTTTCCCTTTTAATAGCATTCCATTTTTTTTATTTGAATAGGACGAGATTCTCTCTGGTTTCGAGTGGCTAACAGTAGTGGTAAAGGCTGCCAGTCTTTCTTGCAACAGGAAAGCAGAGCTCACCATTTGCATCATAGCGGATCTCTGGCTCAGAGCCGAGTGGAGGGTCTGAATCAGAGGCTCAGACGGTTCTGCGACCGTGTAGGTGCAGATTCCTCAACTTGCGATGTAGGGTGGTTGGGTTTTCGGGTCCCGTTGAATAGGTCAGGAGTCAACTACACGCAGGAGCCGGCTACACGGGCAGCAGGGGCTGTGTTGGGTGGACTGGGCAGATTTTTAGGTTAGAGGGTCTTGGGGAAACACAAAAAGAGCTCGAGTCTCAAAGGGTTGAGGCCGAACACAGGAAGAACTTAGGTACAGGAACCATCGATATAACAGTTGCAAAATGTCGTAGCTGTGTTCAGAAAGCATCAGAACTCCAAGCGCTAATAGAAAGCACTGATGCTCAAATCTTTATAGGCACTCAAAGCTGGCTAAAGGCAGAGATAAGTTCGGTCGAAATTTTTGCGAAGGACTAAACGGTGTTGCGAAAGGATAGGTTAAACACAGTTGGCCGTGGCGATCTGTTGTTGTTAGAAGTAGTTTATCTTGTAGCGAAATTGGAGAAGATGTTGCCTGGGCAGAGGTCATTCTTGGCCACCGGAAAAAAATTATAATTGGATACTTTTACCAATCTCCCATCTCACATGATACAATTGCTGAGATGTTCGAAGAAAATTTGAGTTTAATTTCTAACACGTACCCGACTCATACAATTATAGTTCGTGGTGACTTTAATTTACCCTCGATATGTTGGCGAGAATACATGTTTAAATGTGGAGTAATGCATAAAACATCATCCGAAATTGTGCTAAATTATTTCGAGCAGTTATTTCATGAGCCCACTCGAACAATGAACGGTTGTGGAACACCCTCGACCTCCTAACAACAAATAATCGTGAGGTAATAAGAAGCATCAAAACGGATAAAAGGATTAGTCAACGCAGAGTTTTCGTAGCGAGCTTCAATACTGTAACACCCAAACCCTCCAAAAATAAACAAAAATACACATATTCATGAAGCGTACACCATACGTGGCTTGAATTTAAAAAAAATAGTATCGATAGCAGTTGACAGATCTATACCATATAAATTAACAAACGACGGAGGTCAGAACACAGTTGCAGAAACAATGAAATAAGCATGTCAAATTTGAAAGAAAAATTTCAAAGATTGGCGAACTTTTACAGAAGCTCGAGATTTAGAGCGGAATTCAATGCGAAAGGCCTATAACAGTTTCCACAACGAAACTTTGTCTCTTAACCTGGCAGAAAATCCAAAGAGATTCTATTGGTATGTGAAGTACATGGGCGGCAAGACACAATCAATCCCTGCCATGAGCGATAGCAATGGGGATACTATCGAAGACAATGTTGCCAAAGCATAGTTACTAAACACAGCCTTCCGAAATGCCTTCACAAAAGAAGACGAAGTAAATATTTCACAATTCGAATCGAGAACAGCTGCCAACATGAGTAACTTAAAAGTCAATTTTCTCGGAGTAGTCCAGCAACATAAATCGTCCCAATGCGAAAATATTTTGTTGACGCCGACGTACTCAGAGAGAAACATTGTCATAATATAATAAGGTAAACCAGAGCTCGCACGGATTGGAATGTACATCTACATCCACGCGATTACTCTGCTATTCACAATAAAGTGCCTGGCAGAGGGTTCAATGAACCACCTTCAAGATGTCTCTCTACCGTTCCACTCTCCAACGGCAAGCAGGAAAAACGAGCACTTAAATTTTTCTGTGCAAGCCCTGATTTCTTTTATTTTATCGTGATGATCATTTCTCCCCGTGTAGAACAGAATGTTTTCGCAATCGAAGGAGAAAACTGGTGATCGAAATTTCATGAGAAGGTCCCGTCGCAACGAAAACGCCTTTGTTTTAATGACTGCCAATCCACGTATCATGTCTGTGACACTGTATGCCCTATTTCGCAATAATACAAAACGAGCTGCCCTTCTTTGTACTTTTTCAACGTCATCCGACAGTCCCACCTGATGTGGATCCCACACCACACAGCAATACTCTAGAATTGGGCGGACAAGCGTGGTGTAAGAACTATATTTAGTAGACTTGTTGCACCTTCTAAGTGTTCCCCCAATGAATAGCATTCTTTGGTTTGCTCTACCCACAATATTATCTATGTGATCGTTCCAATTTAGGTTATTTGTAATTGTAAATCCTAAGTATTTAGTTGAATTTACAGCCATCAGATTTGTGTGACTTATCGCGTAATCGAAATTTAGCTGATTTCTTTTAGTACTCATGTGAATAACTTCACACTTTTCTTTATTCAGGGTCAATTGCCACTATACACACCATACAGATATCTAATCTAAATAATTTTTAAAGTCGTTTTGATCATCTGGTGACTTTAGCAGACGATAAATGACAGCATCACCTGAAAACAATCTAAGACGGCTACTCATATTGTCTCCTATGTCGTTAATATAGATCAGGAACAATAGAGGGCCTATAACACTTCCTTGGGGAACGCCAGATATTACTTCTGTTTTACTCGATGACTTTCCGTCTGCTAATACGAACTGTGACCTTTCTTACAGGAAATCACGAATCTAGTCGCACAACTGAGGCGATATTCCGTAGGCACGCAGTTTGGTTAGAAGACGCTTGTGAAGAACGGTTGTCGAAAGCCATCTGGAAATCTAAAAATATGGAATCAATTTGACATCCTCTGTTGATAACAGTTATTACTTCATGAGTATAAAGAGCTAGTTGTGTTTTACAAGAACAATATTTTCTGAATCCGTGCTGACGATGTGTCAATAAATAGTGTTCTTTGAGGTACTTCATAATGTTCGAATACAGTATATGTTCCAAAACCCTACTGCAAATCGACTTTAATGATATAGGCCTGTAATTCAGCGGATTACTCCTACTTCCCTTTGGGGTATTGGTGTGATTTGAGCAATTTTCCAGTCTTTAGGTACAGATCTTTCTGTGAGCGAGTGGTTGTATACAATTGCTAAATATGGAGCTAATTTATCAGCATACTCTGAGAGGAACCTGTCTGGTATATCAATCTGGACCGGAGGCCTTGCCTTTATTAAGTGATTTAAGCTGCTTTGTTACAGCGAGGATATCTACTTCTATGTTTCTCATCTTGACACTTGTTCTTGATTGGGATTCAGGAATATTTACTTCGTCTTCTCTGGTGAAGGAGTTTCGGAAAAGCGTGTTTAATAACTCTGCTTTAGTGGCACTGTCATCAGTGACTTCACCGTTGTTATCGCGTAGTGAAGGTGTTGATTGCGTCTTGCCAATAGAGAATTATTGTGAAGGGGAGATGAACCCTCTGCCAGGCATTTAAGTGTGATTTGCGGGGTATCCATGTAGATGTAGATGTAGATGTACCAGAGGCGTCAATCTCAGATATAATCCACATACTTCTGGACTTTTAACCATTTTTCTTAATACAGTGCAGTAGTTTTTTAATGTTTGTTTGTAGACCATTACTCCTTCTAGCATTACGATACATTTCCCTTTTCTCTTTACAGTATAGTTTATCCCCTTAGTAAGCCATGGTTGTTTAGATGATTTCTTAAAATTATATTTCACTGTTTTCTTCTGAAAACTGCTCTCTAATGTGCTCACACAGTTATTACGAAATTAGCATCAAGCTTCTTGCACACCTCATCCCAGTCTAACTTTTGCAAGTGACCCTGAATTTTGCAGTTGTTAAATTGTTAATGGAATGCACTATTTTGGAGGACTGTTTAGCATTACTGTATGGAGATATGTCGTATACTGTAACTATGGATGACATAGTAACAAGGATCCCTGGCGTAGAGAAACAACTGAAAGAGTTGAAAACAAGTAGGTAGCCAGGTCCGAATGGAACCCCAATTCGGTTTTACATAGATACTCTATGTCTTTGGTTCCTTACTCAGTTTGCATTTATCGCAAATCTCACGATTCGTGCAAAGTCTCAAGTGACTGGAAAAAAGCGCAGGTGACTAGGTGTATAAGAAGGGTAAAAGAACAGACCCGCGAAATTACAGACCAGTATCCTTAACAGTGCTTTTCTGCAGAATTATAAAGCATATTCTGAGTTCGAATGTCACAGAGTCCGAAAAGCTCATGTCTAAGCATCAGCACTGTTTTAGAAAGCATCGCTCGTGCGAAACCCAGCTTTCTCTTTTATCATGTGGTATAATGCGAACTATGGAAGAAGGGCAACAGACAGTGTCCATATATCTAGATTTCCGAAAACCGTTTAACATGATAGCACACTGCAGACTGTTAACGAAGGTACGTGCATATGGAATAGGATATCAGATATGTGACCGGTTCGAATACTTCTTAAGTAATGGAACCCAGTATGTTGTCCTCGACGACGAGTGTTCATCAGAGACACGGGTAACACAGGGAGTGACCCAGGGAAGTGTGATAGGACCGTTGCTATTTTCTATACACATAAGTGATCTGGCAGACAGGCTGAGCAGCAACCTGCAGTAGTTCGCCGATGATGCTGTGGTGTCGAAGATAAGTGGCTGTAGGTTGATACAAGAGATGACCTAGACAAAATTTCTGGTTGGTATGAAGAATAGCAGCTGACTTTTAATGAAGAAAAGTCTACGTTAATGAGGATGAATAGGAAAAACAGACACTTAGTGTTCGGATACAGCATTAACAGTGTCCTGCTTAAGACAATCACGTCGTTGAGATATTTCGGCGTAACGTTGCGAAGCGATATGAAATGGAACGAGCATGTTAGGATTTTGGTATGGTAGGCGAATGGGCTTCTTCGGTTTATTGGGAGATTTTTAGAAAAGTGTAGTTCATCTGTATTGGAGACCGCATATAGGGCGCTAGTGCGATCTATTCTTGAGTACTGCAGGAGTGTTGGGATACGCACCAGGTCGGATTAAAGATGATGTTGAAACAGTTCAGAGGCGAGCTGCTATATTTGTTAGGTAGTTTCCATTAGCACGCAAGTGTTGCGGACAGGCTTCAGACCCTGAAATGGGAATCCCTGGAGGGAAGAAGACATTCATTTCGAAGAACACTAGTGAGAGAGTTTAGAGAACCGGCACTTGAAGCGGGCTCTGAACGACCGTATTGGCGCTAAGATACATTTCGCGTAGGGACCACGAAGATACGAGACGATATGGTGCCTTGCGGAATATGTAGGCGTGTGTTGATGTGGATGTAGCTATGGATCACGATCAGAAACACCATTCTGACCAGGAAGAGTTTGTATTTGATTAAATTTAACTCGGCCTTTAAAAACATCCATCAGTGAGCTTCTTTTTGTAGTACCTAAGTTAACTAATGTCAGATTGAAAGAACCAACTAATACTTAAAGATTATTCTTTCTATCAGACTCTTTCAGAAAATCTACACTGAAATCCACAAAACAATAATTTGTCTCCCTCTGTCTGACAGACAACACAAATGAAGGAAACCAGTATTTTCAGAAACAGCTGAAACTATCCCATTGGGGACTTACACATAGCTACAATTATGAGAATACCATTAATAAATTTAAGCTCTCAGGCGCATAAAATTTTAGCTCCTAAATTTTTCATATTATAATAAATTTTAACGTATCTTTCAACTCCTTCTCTCTCCATAGTGTCTCTACTTCCCGTATTCTGAAAGCTTATATCTACCTACATTTTTTTTCCATATTTGTGACTATGTGATCATCAGACAGGCATAGTACATTTATTCGATCCTTAGTTTCTAAATATTCTAAACGAACAAGAGCTTCGGTTTTTAATCCCCTGATACTCTAATGCAATATACAAACATTTTTTTGATTGTATTTGTCATTCCTTGATATTAAACAAAAATGGTTCAAATGGCTCTGAGCACTGTGGGACTTAACTTCTGACGTCATCAGTCCCCTAGTACTTAGAACTTCTTAAACCTAACTAACCTAAGGACACCACACACATCCATGCCCGACGCAGGATTCGAACGTGCGACCGTATCGGTCGCGCGGTTCCGGACTGTAGCGCCTAGAACCGCTCGGCTTCCCGGCTGGCTGATATTTTAACATCTCTAGCACCTGCGTGTCTGAGCTCCTCATTAAGCTTAATTTCTCTCAATGCTGAATCATTGGACATTGATCTTTTTAATTGGGGGTGATCATACTGCATGAAAGCAGGAACCAAGCCATATGCTACTTCTGTCAGGTGTGCTGTCTTTTAAACCGTGTTGTGAATGCACAAATTTAGCAGCGTCTAACATAAATATTTAAACATGTCTACGGTTCTAAACTGTCATTCAATTACTGCATTACCCAGCTAGAATATGACATGAGTGTGAATGTGAACCAAACTGAAACACACAACCGTTTTCATACAGACTTAGTTCACTCTCCAATATCACATCACTTTTATAACATGGAGACACTCTACACTGGAATCAGCGAATTTTACTGAAAAGATTTCTGGGCTTTAGCTGTGAAAGTTCTATGCGCCGAAACAGGCAAAGAATGGTAGAAGTCAAAATAGTTTCTCATAGCGTAGATTTTGATATACAATCAAGTTATCTTTACCTGGATTCTTTTTACAATTGCAACTGCATGTGTTTGAACTATTCGGCAATTTAAACTCGCCGCGTAAAGCTTTCATTAAATGGTGGCAGATAAATAAACATCGGTGTATCACAGAATCGATCTGTTCCGATTACATGAAAATAGCTGATTGAATTCGATTTGAAAAACATTAATCAGCATTAAATAATTGTTCTCGGCATTTTCAGTCTGAAATAAAACTATAACTCTTGTCAATAAAATCAGATAAATATGTAACATTCTTACAGAAAATATGAGATTAAGTTGAATAATATTATTCTCTGAAACTTCCTGGCAGATTAAAACTGTGTGACGGACTGAGACTCGAGCTCGGGACCTTTGCCTTTCGTGGGCAAGTGCTCTACCAACGTTTTTTTTTTTTTTCTTTTTTTTAAAATCTGTTCGTTACAGTTCGTTGCAATTGTTCGTGGCGGACGTTACCTGACGCCCGTTGAAGTTCATTATTGATTCATTCACTCAGTTTTTTTTTTTTTTTTATTACAGAGGGCAGCTAACCCTCTGACCGAACACGCTGAGCTACCGTGCTGGCGTGCTCTACTAACAGAGCAACCCAAGCACGACTCACTCCCCGTCATCACTGCTTTACTTCTGCCAGTACCTCGTCTCCTATCTTCCAAACTTTACTCTCTTCTGCGAACCCTGCAGAATTAGCATTTGCTCGCGCGAAAGGCAAAGGTCCCGAGTTCGAGTCTCGGTCCGGCACACAGTTTTAATCTGCCAGGAAGTTTCATATCAGCGCACACTCCAATGCAGAGTGAAAATCTCATTCTGGAATATTATTCTCTATTTTTCTCCAGTAATTTACAATAGGTAGTTTACATAACAGTAAAAATACCATACCTCATCATAGACGGCAGCTCAAAGTGCGTCTTGCTATCATCATAGCTACTCCAACAAGAAGAAAGAATGCAACAAATAATCAGTGATAATGACAATTGTTATTATAATTAAAAGATATCATTGTTTTCAGTTTGTTTTCTGTGGCTTGTGAAGATACTGTTACTCTGTTTCTGCACGAGTAAAACCAAACTATTTCTCTGACAATACACTTGTCTCTCACGATAACACATATTTAAAAAAATAATAAAAAATGTTATTATCGACTATAAAATAGGGGCGTTGATGCTTCACAGGTGACATTCAATAGTTAGCTCTGATATTGTTTCCTGCTCCACCCACTATCACAACATGATCCTGCTTTCTAAAATCCTTGCAGAATGATCATAAATCCTGTATAACTTGCATAAGACATGCACTCGGTTTGAAAAAAACTTGTAACCTGGTACCTGTCACCTAGTTTTTCCTCCAAGATCTGGTCTATACCTGGTTCAGGGCTGTTACCTAACAACAGAACTTTCTCTTAGTAGCTATCTTTTTTTCTTTTTGAAACACTTGGTTTTGCGGTGAAAGTCTGATGAGTATCAACTCCACTTACACCTACTCGAGTCTCTTCTTTAGTGAACTGAGGTAGCCAATGATCAAACCATCTCATACTATTTTGTGTCTGTGGTCCCAGTTCTTGCTACCACTGTCCCTGTCTTCACCCTTCTCGCCTCTTAACCTCCAGTTCCACCCTAGCACTATCCAGTTCAGCCTTGAAAACATATTTCAATACCATGAAAGAGACTCATCTACTTCCCCATTTCTCATGCAGCTGCATCCCCCCTCTCCCCCCCCCCTTCCCCCAATGTAACCATCTGTCACAACAGCTGCATAGAACCCCAGAACTAATTTTCCTACAGCATCTGAAACATTTCTGCTCATGGTTGGTTACGATGTTTTTACAAAATTTATGTAGACAGTAACAGTAATACTTTATTAACTACAGATCACAATAGTTTCCAACTTTATGTGGAATATTGATATATGTGTATACTATTAATAGGGTAACATAATGCACTTAAAATAACATTTAAACTAAGAACCTTTATACCCGAAATATAAGGCCTAAGATCGCGTATGCTTGCAAACATTCAGCGATAGTGTCAGTTATTTTTTCTGGCTTCACTCAGTAGAGTATTACTCCTTATGCTTCGATAAAGAAGGATCAGAAGTGTCTGTCTTCTTGATCGTTCTTGATACTAGGAGTGGAAAGAGCATCTGGGCTAGGAACCGCTTCTTTACTCATCATGAGATGAATTAATTTGGGACATAACCAAAGAAGGCACAACAATAATTTTTGCAGTGGCCACTTAAGAAAGGTTGTTGTTAAATCGCTGAGACTGGCAGAGGCCGGAAACAAAATATGAGCGGGCCGAACTCGACCGACGTCTACCTATCGATAACCCAGGAGCTCATGGTTGTCTCCTTTTGAACAGATTATAGTTAGATATCATACAAGGGAAAGTGAATCAATATAACGTTATTTGGAATTGTTGGAGAAAGGTTAGTAAATTATTCTTTATCATTTGAAGTTCCTTCTATTTCATAGAGATGCACCGATAATTACTTGAGACTGAGCGGGTTCACTTACGAGTATCATATATACATAAATAGGTTAATTTTTGCCCCCTGGTAACTTATACTAAACGTGACTGAATCTGAAAATAAATGAAGATATTTCAGTGTTCATTATCTGACGTATGGCTTCATTCAATTATTGCCGGAAGAATTATTAACTATGTGTATTTTATGCAACAAAGTGTTCAGCAATGACGTTATGAAGCACCCAAGATGGAAGATCGTATGAGAAGAGGTCTCCCTGATAAAACAGGTAAAGATATGAAATATTTCCAAATACTGAAAGACAAACTTCAAAACTGACCAAGGATGGTCATTACACTCGCTTCGCCGTAACGAAGAGACTACGATGGTTTGTAGGCGTCTTACAGTATCTCACTACTTAGAGCAAAGTCTGAAAAAGCGCATACTATCGGGTACCAGTTAATTTTGGCGGGCACTGCAGAAGTTTTAATAATTGTTCTACACAAATCTGCTTATGATGTGCTCAAAACGATTCATTTCAGCAATAACAGTGTTAAAAGGTGCGTTGATGAAATGAATTACTATATTGAAAGCATTTTGTGTAATTATCAGCAAACAATCCATTCTTCCCTACATCTGGATCAGTCAAGTTTAGCTAGTAGAGAAGCGTCATTTTTGTGGCCAGTTTGATTTGTTAGAAACGAAGAAATCCATGAAGAGCTACTCTTCGCAAGACCTGTGATAAGAGACGCTAAAGCTGAATCAATATTTAATGTTTTGAAACATTATTTTGTGAAAAAAGAACCACCCCTTTATTAAAATTTATCACCAGCGGCAGCAGATGAAGCATCTACCATGTTTCGGCGCTGTCGTGGTTTTATAAGCCATATAAACAAAATGTACCTGGGGTGTTTGCAGTACACTGCGTCACTCATCGACAACATTTAGTTGCTAAAAGTCCAATTCTAAAAGCAAATTTAATCAAGTGGAAACCAGACACTTGTCATTTGACGGATTAGTTTACTAAATTTAATGAGGTTAATTTTCAGTTACGAAGTGACAGTGAAAATCTGACAAAAAACAAAGTCCATCATTTCAGCTTCTCTTGCTCGATTCAAAGTAATGAAGCGAAACGTAGGACAGCGTGACTTTTCCCAATCTCACAATTTGTCACCGACAGACTCCAAGAATGATTATGGTTCAACCTACATTCAAAATGCATATGTTCTTCGCACACATTGTGAAATTAGATTTGAGGATATTTCGACTATGGAAATACCACAGTGGATCGTTAATCTCTACAGACGTATCGAAGAAACGGATGTCATGTTACAAGAAAAAGCGCTAAATAAGAAACTAAGGGTTCAGATTAGAAAAGGATGTCAACAATTCTGGCTTCAGAGAAACGCACCTCGTTGCTTGTAAGGACTACAGTGAGAAACGTTTTGATTTTTGTTAGAGAAGGACAGAGTGGTTATCAGTAACCAAGCATTTGTGTTTAATACTAACTAGACGGAAGCCAAATATTGACAGTTTACTAGTACAGCATCAGTCTCATCCCTTCCATTAAGGCGGGATGTACAAAACTTAACATTTGTAAAAAAAAAAAAAAATTCACTCCAGGCCTCCGCAGTTAAACCTATGAAACTGAGGAGCATTGTATCAGCTATTAAAAACACATTTTAAATTGATGCAGTTATAAAACTTCATTATATGAAAGACATGGGGCTACTTGAAACAGAGAAGTTGGCACATACTCCACGAGACAAAAAAGTTTGGGGACTCTGCTCTGCATGAACACGACAGTTGTCATGAAGAAGATGAGCACCAGAAATACATAAGATGCGACGTTTGTATTTCAAATAAGAGTCAATGAACCATAACGTCATTCACAAGAGAAAAAGTTTACTTTGAAATTATAATGTCCTGGAAAGGATGAGTCCCACATCTGATAACACCAAGAGATAGAATATCCTTTGTTTTACAAATTTGCTAAATAAAAGAGTGCTGAAATTATTTGTTCATTTTGGTTGCAAGAAATCTCAGTTATACTAAAAAAATTCTGTTCGAGATCGAAAAGCGTCCAAAGAATCTCGAGGAAACTCAGCTGAACCATCTTTGCGGTATATTGTGGTTCCATACAGGGATGCATAGTCTTAATGAACGTCATTAAGGTTATGTGAAAGAGAAAGCAGTAGATGATTCGTGGTCTGAGCTGTGTAGACGTACCACGACAAAGCACGTTGTTTGCGAAAATAGTCAGTACAGGTGGAGTACGTGGAAACTTACGATGTCCTGCCCTGTTTGTTCGTCTACGGGAGTTTTTTCATGTGACAGTTCTTTTACCTATGGCTAGGAGAAGAATTTTTTATCGAAAATCTGAAAAAATGAATATACCTAATCGCACTTCAAAGTGCATCGAGTCTCAGTATTTCAAGTACTGGTGATGGTGAATTCCGTTCACAACGTTCTCTGTAGTAAGTTACGTAATAAACATATTGTCAAAAACACCCAAATCGTTGTTAACAGTAACCATGACTCCTACCCCTGTCCTATCGATGATATTAGATACACTGAAAGTAAAATAAAAGTTCGCTATATCGGTGCATATTATTGTTGCATTAAATATTATGCTGGCCCATGCCTTTAACGATAGAAGTTTAAGAAGTACGTCAGGCTAGAAGACTGGATGCTGTTGGAACTGCTATGAGATTTGCAGACGGCATCCACTTGCACGCTGTGTATGAATTTAAAGTATGTGAATGTTTATTTAACTGCTGGCAATATAAATGTTCGCTATGTTGGTGCATGTTATTAGCTAGTTGTTATTAGTTAGTTCTGGTCCATGGAGTTACTGTTTTAAGTTTTAGAAATACGAAAGACTGGAAGATTTTATACTGTTGGAATGGCTATATGGATGGCGAACGGGAGCTGCTGCAAGTCTTTTGCGTATTTAAAGTGTGGATTGCAGGCTTAGGCTGAAGCAATAAAGTTTGTCAAAGTGCGGGATATATTTTTTGGCTGGTGATGGTAATTATTCATGAGATCTTGCCAGTTTGGTCTGGACAGAATGAAAGAGATTCTTCGATGTCAGGTCCGCAATTGGTATCTTGACCGACACTGTAAAGGAAGAAGAGAAATGATTTTGAATCTCAGCTAGGAAAGCGTCTAGGTCTTAATTAACACTGTTCCCAGGTGTTACAATTCGTGGCATCAACAACAACGACACGCTATTAAGGCATAATGTGCAAATAAATAAATAAATAACTTGCTGCTATTGACAGTATAAGAAAAAATTCTCCGTGTGTCTTTGGAACTCGGCAGTGAACCTTAAAATTAGGTCTGGTCCCTATAACCTCGGAAGACTTTTCTGAGTGACTAAGAATAAAACATCCTTCTGCGTGCATTTCTCAAGGACTACTTAAATAACTAGTTTCCTGAGGTATTTGGTGGGAAATTTATGGATGAATTTAGTGTCGCTCACCGATACCTCGTGACGGTCCTACCATAGCACGAATTTTGGCTAGTAGGTGTCAACATTACGTTGAATCAAAGGCTCTTCTTAAGTGTAGAGGTAGCCTCCTAGTCAACTCTATCCACGGAATACGGTGTATAACCATGTGTAAGGAGTATGTAACACCCGTAGACGGCTATTTACCATTATTGAAACTTTCATGTAGTGCATATTGATCAGAGACATAATTGGAGCAGCCTTCAACTGGCATAATAATATTCCTCTGGATACATTTGCAAGAAAATCACGTAATTTGTGTCGGAACAGATAAAGAGGCCTGAAGATATATATTTTTTCTTATTGCTTCCGACTGTGAACCAACTCTTAACAAATCAAGTGAATGTGAAAAGGTTTTATCATTTATAACGAGCAACACCAATGAAATTGATCAATAATTTTTTCTTATTATCAAACTCTCAGCACCATCAGAAATCAAAACCTTAACGGGTATCTCCTGCTACGAAGAATTCTGCTTCAAGAAGACGAGAGTCAAAGCTTTCATCATCTCCCTCCGAAATGCAATTCCTTTTATGCAGAACTGTAATCCAGATACCTGAGCATTGTATTTTTGTTGTCAGATGTAGATATTCCTTTCAGTCAAAAACTGTTATTAAGTTTAGAACAAGCCTTTGAGATACATTTATCGACCGAACTTGGAGTACCATGTGCAAGGGTTACTAGTGGATAACAGATATTTTTGGAAGTCATGATAGAAATGAACAGCTCGTAGCAATACACAGAGGTTTCCTGTATACAGCACATCCGAAGATTACTCCGGTGAGGCTATGAACAAACCCCACTACAAATTCCCTTTGCATTATTAGCTGAGATCATCCATTTATTAGAAACTACATTTATTTATGTAACTACTGCTGCTAATTTTAGCAATTAATATCACAGTTTCCTTATTAATCTACACGCTGCTGATTTTACAAAAAATAAAAATTTGCGGTCGATATTGTATCACCTCGCAATTCTACTATTGTTCACAGGAAAGTTCTTCTGTCACGGTATTTGTAGCCACACACATTGTCCCCTTGTGTCGTAATGGAAGAGACTATCATGACTCCGCCAAGTTGGCTCGCAGCTAATGAGTTTGCAGGGCTGTGCTGCAACACAGAACGCTTTCGGGCAAACTTCCCCCATTAGCGCTGTGGACTGAGCAGCATTGCTTTGCAGTAAGGCTGCAATACGGAAACGTACACTCGCCCCTCTGTACGCATGCGCACGGACCGACCAGGCATTGCGGTTACTACGCTCAACCCTCATTCGAGAGGATCTGTATTTTAACTGCTCTTACTGTACCAGTTAACTCAGCTTCGCATCTCTTTAGATCAAAAGTCTCTGCGATTCGAGATCAACACTTCTCACATTGATGCACATATTTGATTTCATGTGTAAATTTATGGAGGAAAACTACATTTCATGTTCCAAAAAATATATTCAGGTGCGGAAAAAAAATCTGGCCGAATTTGTAGAGCAGAAAGACAGCATCAAACAAAGAATTTTGAGTGCAGGAACTAGGGGTCGCAATTGCACGTTTTCGGTGCTGCAGGAACGTAATTGAAATCTGACATATGGAAGGAAGTCTTTGCCAAAATGAAGTTGTTGTTGTGGCCTTCAGTCCTGAGACTGGTTTGATGCAGCTCTCCATGCTACTCTATCCTGTGCAAGCTTTTTCATCTCCCAGTACCTACTGCAACCTACATCCTTCTGAATCTGCTTAGTGTATTCATCTCTTGGT
This sequence comes from Schistocerca piceifrons, assembly GCF_021461385.2. Classification (NCBI taxonomy): domain Eukaryota; kingdom Metazoa; phylum Arthropoda; class Insecta; order Orthoptera; family Acrididae; genus Schistocerca; species Schistocerca piceifrons. The sequence continues at coordinate 60,355,245 of NC_060139.1, forward strand.
CTCCCTCTACGATTTTTACCCTCCACGCGGCCCTCCAATACTAAATTGGTGATCCCTTGATGCCTCAGAACATGTCCTACCAACCGATCCCTTCTTCTGGTCAAATTGTGCCACAAACTTCTCTTCTCCCCAATCCTATTCAATACTTCCTCATTAGTTCTGTGATCTACCCATCTAATCTTCAGCATTCTTCTGTAGCACCACATTTCGAAAGCTTCTATTCTCTTCTTGTCCAAACTATTTATCGCCCATGTTTCACTTCCATAAATGGCTACACTCCATACGAATACTTTCAGAAATGACTTCCTGACACTTAAATCAATACTGGATGTTAACAAATTTCTCTTCTTCAGAAACGCTTTCCTTGCCATTGCCAGAATACATTTTATATCCGCTCTACTTCGACCATCATCAGTTATTTTGCTCCCCAAATAGCAAAACTCCTTTACTACTTTAAGTGCCTCATTTCCTAATCTAATTCCCTCAGCATCACCCGACTTAATTAGACTACATTTCATTATCCTTGTTTTGCTTTTGTTGATGTTCATCTTATCTCCTCCTTTCAAGACACTGTCCATTCCATTCAACTGCTCTTCCAAGTCCTTTGCTGTCTCTGACAGAATTACAATGTCATCGGCGAACCTCAAAGTTTTTATTTCTTCTCCATGAATTTTAATACCTACTCCAAATTTTTCTTTTGTTTCCTTTACTGCTTGCTCAATATACAGATTGAACAACATCGGGGAGAGGCTACAACCCTGTCTTACTCCCTTCCCAACCACTGCTTCCCTTTCATGTGCCTCGACTCTTATAACTGCCATCTGGTTTCTGTACAAATTGTAAATAGCCTTTCGCTCCCTGTAGTTTACCCCTGCCACCTTTAGAATTTGAAAGAGAGTATTCCAGTCAACATTGTCAAAAGCTTTCTCTAAGTCTACAAATGCTAGAAACGTAGGTTTGCCTTTCCTTAATCTTTCTTCTAAAATAAGTCGTAAGGTCAATATTGCCTCCCGTGTTCCAGTGTTTCTACGGAATCCAAACTGATCTTCCCCGAGGTTGGCTTCTACTAGTTTTTCCATTCGTCTGTAAAGAATTCGTGTTAGTATTTTGCAGCTGTGACTTATTAAACTGATAGTTCGGTAATTTTCACATCTGTCAACACCTGCTTTCTTTGGGGTGGAATTATTATATTCTTCTTGAAGTCTGAGGGTATTTCGCCTGTTTCATACATCTTGCTCACCAGATGGTACAGTTTTGTCGGGACTGGCTCTCCCAAGGCCGTCAGTAGTTCCAATGGAATGTTGTCTACTCCGGGGGCCTTGTTTCGACTCAGGTCTTTCAGTGCTCTGTCAAACTCTTCACGCAGTATCATATCTCCCATTTCATCTTCATCTACACCCTCTTCCATTTCCATAATATTGTCCTCAAGTACATCGCCCTGGTATAGACCCTCTATATACTCCTTCCACCTTCCTGCTTTCCCTTCTTTGCTTAGAACTGGGTTTCCATCGGAGCTCTTGATATTCATACAAGTCGTTCTTTTATCTCCAAAGGTCCCTTTAATTTTCCTGTAGGCAGTATCTATCTTACCCCTAGTGAGATAGGCCTCTACATCCTTACATTTGTCCTCTAGCCATCCCTGCTTAGCCATTTTGCACTTCCTGTCGATCTCATTTTTGAGACGTTTGTATTCCTTTTTGCCTGCTTCATTTACTGCATTTTTATATTTTCTCCTTATATCAATTAAATTCAATATTTCTTCTGTTACCCAAGGATTTCTACTAGCCCTCGTCTATTTACCTACTTGATCCTCTGCTGCCTTCGCTACTGCATCCGTCAAAGCTACCCATTCTTCTTCTACTGTATTTCTTTCCCCCATTCCTGTCAATTGTTCCCTTATGCTCTCCCTGAAACTCTGTACAAACTCTGGTTCTTTCAGTTTATCCAGGTCCCATCTCCTTAAATTCCCACCTTTTTGCAGTTTCTTCAGTTTTAATCTACAGCTCATAACCAATAGATTGTGGTCAGAGTCCACATCTGCCCCTGGAAATGTCTTACAATTTAAAACCTGGTTCCTAAATCTCTGTCTTACCGTTATATAATCTATCTGATACCTTTTAGTATTCCAGGGTTCTTCCATGTATACAACCTTCTTTCATGATTCTTAAACCAAGTGTTAGTTATGATTATGTTGTGCTCTGTGCAAAATTCTACCAGGCGGCTTCCTCTTTCATATCTTAGCTCCAATCCATATTCACCTACTATGTTTCCTTCTCTCCCTTTTCCTACACTCGAATTCCGTCACCCATGACTATTAAATTTTCGTCTCCCTTCACAATCTGAATAATTTCTTTTATTTCATCATACATTTCTTCAATTTCTTCGTCATTTGCAGAGCCAGTTGGCATATAAACTTGTACTACTGTAGTAGGTGTGGGCTTCGTATCTATCTTGGCCACAATAATGCGTTCACTATGCCGTTTGTAGTAGCTTACCCGCATTCCTATTTTCCTATTCATTATTAAACCTACTCCTGCATTACCCCTATTTGATTTTGTGTTTATAACCCTGTAGTCACATGACCAGAAGTCTTGTTCCTCCTGCCACCGAACTTCACTAATTCCCACTATATCTAACTTCAACCTATCCATTTCTCTTTTTAAATTTTCTAACCTACCTGCCCGATTAAGGGATCTGACATTCCACGCTCCGATCCGTAGAACGCCAGTTTTCTTTCTCCTGATAACGACATCCTCTTGAGTAGTCCCCGCCTGGAGATCCGAATGGGGGACTATTTTACCTCAGGAATATTTTACCCAAGAGGACGCCATCATCATTTAATCATACAGTAAAGCTGCATGCCCTCGGGAAAAGTTACGGCTGTAGTTTCCCCTTGCTTTCAGCCGTTCGCAGTACCAGCACAGCAAGGCCGTTTTGGGTATTATTACAAGGCCAGATCAGTCAATCATTCAGACTGTTGCCCTTGCAACTACTGAAAAGGCTGCTGCCCCTCTTCAGGAATCACACGTTTGTCCGGCCTCTCAACAGATACCCCTCCGTTGTGGTTGCACCTACGGTACGGCTATCTGTATCGCTGAGGGACGCAAGCCTCCCCACCAACGGCAAGGTTCATGGTTCATGGGGAGGGGGGGCAAAATGAAGTATAATTCACAAAATATGTATACGTAAACCAAATGATTGGGCTAACTAGTCGTCAAGATGAAAACAAGAAAAACTTACCGTTTCATACACGTGTATCAAAGAGATGATGTACTGTAAAGCACTTGTTTAGAAATACTTCAGTATGTCTTAAGAGGGTCAGAGTAAATAGAAAATAAGTATGCTCTTAAACACAGATTTGCCATCAATTAATTACTATAGGTATCTCATATCAAATGTTCAAACTGTCCATCGTTTTCAACTGGCATACTGCCGTAATTATTTAACAGTGACCCCTAGTTCCTACATTCAAGTGAATTTCTTCAATGCTGTATTTCTGGACAAAACCTTTGGTCAGATTGTTTTTCCATACCCTGTATTTCTCAAAGCATTGTTAAAGACAGAGAATGGATCACTTTGTACAGTATCTCACCACTCTCATTATGCTATCAACAAATCTTAATCTAACGAAACGGAAGCAGTATGTTAGCATCACCTCGTCGAAACGAAGACGTTCTATCGAACTACCATATATTACTGACATCTTCGAACACGCGAGTCAATACTGACCCTACGATTTATCTTAGAAGATAGATTAAGGAAGTGCAAACCGACGTTTGTAGCATTTGTAGACTAGAGAAAGTTTTTCACAGTGTTGACTGGAATACTCCCTTTCAAATACTGAAGGTAGCAGGGGTAAAGTACAGGGAGAGAAAGGCTATTTACAATTTGTACTGAAACCAGATGGCAGTTATAAGAGTCGAGGCCATAAAAGGGAAGTAGTGGTTGAGAAGGGAGTGAAACAGGGTTTTAGTCTGTCCCCGATATTATTTAGTCGGTGTATTGAATAAGCAGTAAAGGAAACAAAAGAAAAATTTGGAGAAGGAATTAAAATCCATGGAGAAGAAATAAGAACTTTCAGGTGTGCCGATGACATTGTAATTCTGTCAGAGACAGTAAAGGACCTGGAAGAGCAGTTGAACGGAACGGATAGTGTCTTGAAAGGAGGCTATAAGCTGAACATCAACGAAAGCAAAACGGGGATGATAGAAAGTAATCGAATTAAATCAGGTGGTGCTGAGGTAATGAGACACTTAATGTAGTAGACGAATTTTGCTATTTGGGGAGCGAAATTACTGATGATGGTCGAAGTAGAGAGGATGTAAAATTTAGACTGGCTATGGCAAAGAAAGTGTATCGGAAGAAGAGAAATTTGTTAACATCGAGTATAGATTTAAGTTTCAGAAAGTCTTTTCTGAAAGTATTTGTATGGAGTGTAACCATGTATGGAAGTGAAACGTGGACGATAAGAAGCTTGGACAAGAAGAGAATAGAAGCTTTCGAAATGTGGTACTACAGAGGAATGCTGAAGATTGGATGGGTAGATCACGTACCTAGTGAGGACGTCATGATAGTCCCTACCCCCTTTCTTTTCTCACTTTGCATTCGTCTTTTAATATAGGCACTTTCTCTGTTGCAGTGTGTCGTTTTACAGTAGTCCAGTATGACTGGAGTCAGCTGGATACATCTAGTGTTTCTTACACAGTGATACCATTCGTTGAAGCGGTTTCCTTTTGATACTAAAACTAGTTGCGGTTGAGTGTTCACACACAGGTGCTTAACACTTCCATATTTTGTAAAAAATCTGCAATGGTTACCTGAACCTTCGGGCTCTTTATAAGTTATATGACTTCAGTGACACCTTTTTTAACATCTCTCCTCTCCCTCTTTTCAACTAATTAATTAATATGTTAATACTGTTAATAATATGTACTAGTCAAATTACACACGCTGCTCCTTGCAGCTACATGCATATAGTACGTGCAGGAGTGCCAGCTACCGGAGGTGACTTACGGCTGGTGCGTCTACTCTTCAGCCATCGTGACTTACTTACGCTCTATAGTATCCGATGTCACCATTTATATTTATAACCAGATTATACAGATCTTTCAAATGGCATCCATATGTTGTTGCATCCAGAGTCATATATGCGATATTTTGAAAAGTTTTAAGATTAAGCTTTTCAACAGACGGCTACTAGTTTTACATAATGTATTTTAAATAGTGATTAAGTGGACGACATATACTAGACACAATCAACGACTCACAAATTGCCTATAGATAACGTAATTCTACGTATGTTTCACAAAAAAATTTTTTAAACGTTTCCAGTAATTTTGCTTATTGTAGTGTTATTATCCGTGTTCTACACACAATATTTTCCTTGTCGGTGGGTACAATATCTTCTGAAGAAGACAGTTATAAATCGTCGAAACAATAGTCGAGGTTTAATATAAATGTATTTAGCAAATAGGTGGCTATTATTTATAAGCCATTGAAGATCTTGAATGAAATGTCTTTAGTAAGCGGTGTGCCACACGATAAAAGTAGTTTTTATATCAGCAAATGTTTATTAAATTATGGATCTGGTAATTTAGGAGCTATAAGTGACTCTAAGATGAGGGAGTTACATGTAAATATCTAGGATCTCAAAGTAAATAGAGTTCTCAAGGGAATGAGTAATAATCTGTCAGTTGCTACTACAGCACATTTGGGACAGCTTAAATATGCAGGGAAGGTAAAATTTGTATTAACACAAGATTAGTTTTAAATGTGGATGTAAGTTCGAAGTAGTTAAATCTTAAATTATGTACTATGTTTTCACACTATTTATCATCTGCAGTCCTATACAGATGATTTAGTAATGATCTGTAAAAATGACAAAAGTCGTTATTGGTGTCACAGTTATAGTCTTACCAGTTTCATGACCGGCCAGTGTCTAAATATGGAAGTGACCTTGTGAGTCAAGTCGTCCTAGCAACATAACATTTTCAGCCAACTAGAGTCGAGGGAATGACTTGACAAATGATTAAGAGTCGTAAAGTAATGACAACAACAAAAGTGTAGCCAGAAGGACTGACACCAAAGATCTTGCCGAACATTTGCATCGCACATGTTGCGACTGCTCCAGTTTGTTGCATACCCGTAATTAACTTTTATTTTATTCTAAATCACTCATGGGATTTCCTCAGCTTATTTAGAAACGTCTTAGAGCTGCTATATCAGACACCAAATACGTTTTAGTACGCCACGGAAACCTTTTATGCTAATTGTACATATACCATTCCAAGAATTGTCCAGATATTTCGCTTTTAGTTTTAAAATATAATTTCACTGTCATTCCTGTACTGCTTCAGCAAACAGGGACTTTTTTAAACTCATCCTTTACTAGCCTTTCTTTTCTTTAGGAAATAATTAACGAATAGAATTGCACCAAATTCCTTAAGTACATAAAAGACCGTCTCATTTTAAATGCACAACTAGAAGCGTCTCATTCCACTAGTTTCAGTACGTAATTAATTCCTTCAAGAAACTTATTTGGCTACTGCCAGTGTCAAGTTGTATATAAATCACTAGATGTAAATTGTCACCAGTTATAAATTACAATTCTACAGCTACCTTATATTGTGTAACATTTCTGCATCTCTGAACTAATTCCTAGACTACAGATTTTTCCCATTTCATACGTTCAATAGCTCGTCACTCTCACTTCTACGTCTTTCCAGTTATTAAATGCAAATGGAATATCCCCTTCTTTTTCAGCCTAAAAATTTAGGTTGACTATTCAACTACAAAATAAACATTAGCTACTGGATTACAATACGCGACCGCCCAAAATTTTCGGATCGCTTGAAATTGTCAGTCTCTATTTTTCTTTTATATTTTGGTTGATTTCAATTTCAGTTCATTGAGCTTCATAGTCCCTTTACTTTCAACAACGTAGTTTCCTGTGTTACTTGTGCCTACTGCTTAAGAGTCATTAACATTGTCTAAAACATTTAACATGTATATTCCATTTTCTTGACTCCCCTTTCCCTTCTCACAAACGTTTCTTCTAAGGGTAACATTGCAGCTATTGGAGAAATACACTCCTGGAAATTGAAATAAGAACACCGTGAATTCATTGTCCCAGGAAGGGGAAACTATATTGACACATTCCTGGGGTCAGATACATGACATGATCACACTGACAGAACCACAGGCACATAGACACAGGCAACAGAGCATGCACAATGTCGGCACTAGTACAGTGTATATCCACCTTTCGCAGCAATGCAGGCTGCTATTCTCCCATGGAGACGATCGTAGAGATGCTGGATGTAGTCCTGTGGAACGGCTTGCCATGCCATTTCCACCTGGCGCCTCAGTTGGACCAGCGTTCGTGCTGGACGTGCAGACCGTGTGAGACGACGCTTCATCCAGTCCCAAACATGCTCAATGGGGGACAGATCCGGAGATCTTGCTGGCCAGGGTAGTTGACTTACACCTTCTAGAGCACGTTGGGTGGCACGGGATACATGCGGACGTGCATTGTCCTGTTGGAACAGCAAGTTCCCTTGCCGGTCTAGGAATGGTAGAACGATAGGTTCGATGACGGTTTGGATGTACCGTGCACTATTCAGTGTCCCCTCGACGATCACCAGTGGTGTATGGCCAGTGTAGGAGATCGCTCCCCACACCATGATGCCGGGTGTTGGCCCTGTGTGCCTCGGTCGTATGCAGTCCTGATTGTGGCGCTCACCTGCTCGGCGCCAAACACGCATACGACCATCATTGGCATCAAGGCAGAAGCGACTTTCATCGCTGAAGACGACACGTCTCCATTCGTCCCTCCATTCACGCCTGTCGCGACACCACTGGAGGCGGACTGCACGATGTTGGGGCGTGAGTGGAAGACGGGCTAACAGTGTGCGGGACCGTAGCCCAGCTTCATGGAGACGGTTGCGAATGGTCCTCGCCGATACCCCAGGGGCAACAGTGTCCCTAATTTGCTGGGAAGTGGCGGTGCGGTCCCCTACGGCACTGCGTAGGATCCTACAGTCTTGGCGTGCATCCGTACGTCGTTGCGGTCCGGTCCCAGGTCGACGGGCACGTGCACCTTCCGCCGACCTCTGGCGACAACATCGATGTACTGTGGAGACCTCACGCCCCACGTGTTGAGCAATTCGGCGGTACGTCCACCCGGCCTCCCGCATGCCCACTATACGCCCTCGCTCAAAGTCCGTCAACTGCACATACGGTTCACGTCCACGCTGTCGCGGCATGCTACCAGTGTTAAAGACTGCGATGGAGCTCCGTATGCCACGGCAAACTGGCTGACACTGACGGCGGCGGTGCACAAATGCTGCGCAGCTAGCGCCAATCGACGGCCAACACCGCGGTTCCTGGTGTGTCCGCTGTGCCGTGCGTGTGATCATTGCTTGTACAGCCCTCTCGCAGTGTCCGGAGCAAGTATGGTGGGTCTGACACACCGGCGTCAATGTGTTCTTTTTTCCATTTCCAGGAGTGTAGTAGATAATCCTCTTTATCACTCCACCCCACCCCCAATCACTCTCTGTTTACTTTAAATTGTTTTGGTATTTATTTATTAAGCACGGCTCAAGATTTATCCTTAGTGTACGGAGTACTGCAATGCAGTGGTAGCAAATGTGAAGAACTGTTACATATTTTTGATTCTAGAGGCAAACAGGGTAACCAGTGGACACGTGTAGCAGATTTTACAGATAAAAGTAAGTGAATGACATAGGCACTTTACTCAGCGCTACTGTGAATGTGGAGTCAAGGTAAGTGCTGTTGAGAAACAATTGAAAACGGCCACTTCTTTGTTTGAGGACTGGAGAAACCTGTAGTTCTATTTATGTAAGACAAATATTAAATTGAATCGCAAAAGATGGTCACAGTTATTCTTATGTACGTAATCGACAGCCCTAGAGAAATATTACTTATAGTTTAAGAAAGTCAGTAACACATTACAAATGCATCGCATCAAATACATTGTAGTCCCAGGATCACACTACTTTCAAATTATTGTGACAAAGGGAGAAAAGCAGAGCGAGAATGTTTCCAGACATTGAAAAAAATGTATATTTCAAGATATTATGGAAACTTCAGTAATGTAGAAGTAATCGGAAAATAATTTTTCTCAATGAAACGTATGTGCCACGTCGTTGCGGAAAAAATGCGTCGTATTAAGCACGATATTTTTTGACGGCGTGTAGACGCACGACTGTTTTTTGACCTGAAACTGTGACTATGTTCAATGATAATTTTCGTACATGTAAGAGAAACATAAGCTGTGGACAAGAAGTCTACCACTGTAGTTACGCTTAACTGTAAATCGTAGTGTAACACGCGTGACATGAGAGAGGCGTCAGTGATGCAAATTTAGGCGCTTACTAAATTGTAGTCACCCTCAAAGCATGATTAATTTATGTCTAAAAACGTACGTATTTGTTCTTTCTGCCATATTAAACTGCTCTTCCGTTATTATTGAATAGAACGGTTTTGAATGAACGTGATGTTTTCCCACAAACTCTGTATTTTTGTGAAGACATGATCCTTGTAACACTGCTGATTTCGGTCTAAATGGCAATTTTCGACTGTTCATTCAAAGCAAGGTACCAAATACAGGAAAGCGGCTGTGAATTCACGTGATGTTCTACTGTGCTACGATTTCTAATGGTTTACAAATGTTTGAGAGACAGTAGATAGTACATTGTGTGAGTGGATGGCACATCCTGTGAATCATTTAACAAAGCTACAGCGGTCTTTCTATCTTTGCTTAATGATAAACTTTGCCTTGTAAAGAAAGGCATCAAGTATATAACACATGTACGATGCTCAACAAGCGTTTTAAGAGTATTGTGAAGTGTGCCACAATTACTTATTTACAATATTTGTGTTGAGGTGGAATTGAGGAACAAAGACATCGAGCTAGAAAACCACATGATCACAACAAAACTAACCACCATCTACTGGAACATGATGTGGAGAAGACGACATGCTGTTGACCAAAACATCTACATAATGAAAAATATAAGCTACCTGAAGATGGGCATGGAAACCTGAAACTGGTTATGGAAGTCAAATAAAACATTCAAAAAGTATTGTTAGCTGTCTCCGTCATTCACAAGCTACTGATATAACATGTCCCGCATAACTGAGATACACACAGATAGTTATGCCAGTTAGCTCACTGTGTTCCCATCCACTTGCTCTGCACCTGTCAGCACACGCTAGCCTGTGCCACTCCTTGTGGTTATAACCTGTCTCCACTCACATTTATTCTACTTCTTCAGGTAAACTCTGTGAAGGCTGTCTGGCAGATGAGATGCTTCATTGTACTGAATAACAGCTTTGTGTGTGTGTGTGTGTGTGTGTGTGTGTGTGTGTGTGTGTCTCATATATTGCGGAAGGATGAGATATTCTACTCACCTCACAGAATGTCGCCATTATATCGGGTTATTTAGAAACATCCACCCAGGTAAAATGCTTTGTACAGTGCTTTTGGTACATGTGTGGGTGATTCAAACATGCTCCGAAAAGAATACGCTGACTGTGGGATGTTGTTGAAAGAGAGGCATTCCTTCTGTACAAAAGGTGGAGGAACTTTACACACGTCACTTGCTCCTGATGGAGTAACACAATGCGTGTCTGCCTAAATTGTTTTTAACAGCTCAACTGCTGCAATTTCAGCTCATTTATTTAGAAAATGTAACTGAATGAACATGAACACTCTTTTGCTGCATGAAGTACTGTATTACCATCAGTTATTCTCCACGAGTGATTCCTATGGTTTATTCTGACACCTTTAAAGTGAATTCTGTGACAGCAAAAAAAGTGGATATGTTACTAAAATCAATGAAATATCCAGCTAAACAAATGGAAACTCCCTCCCCAGGTATGATTCATACGATTGCTACAGCAAACATTACATCGAATGATCTCATGTCACATCACGTAAAGCGTGTATTCTTACGCTTTGAAAAGGAATATTGTGATGGCAAAGGTGCATATAACGGATCTAGTACTAAAATCAATAAAATATCCAACTAAATAAGTGTAAACTCATACCTGTAGTACGAATTAGGCTTGCTGCAATGAACATGAACCAAGAACATTGAATCTTGTGTTGAACGTACTACAAAATAACTCATTAACAACATCCAAAAGACCTTAAACATACATTCAACTAGCAGATTCTACAAACTATGGTGAGTAGCAGACTGTGCCAATAATGTAATGCTGTAGGGTCAAACAACACCAGAATAAACAATACTAAACGAACATTCCGGGGTGGATAGATGAGTTTTTCTCGTGTGTGGTGCCAGTGTGTCGTAGAAGGAACGAGATTTAATCCTCTCGTAAGCGAGCACCTACTAAAAAGCCACGGTAGCAGCGACTATGTTACATTATAAGTCATCCAGGCCTGATCCTACAGGAAGATGAGACGCTGTAATATCATTTCGTAATTACGGAAGAATGACCTTTCACTAGAACAGTGCATGTGTATTCACCTCGGCGTGTGGATATAGACTAAGCAGCTTAGAACTAGTCTTACCTCCCCGTCTGTACAGTGGGGGCCGATACTGAATGGATTTGTTAGTATAAAAATTAGATTTTAATTTTTCACTTGCACTTGATGTTCGTCAATGCCTTCTGCCTGGCGGCTAGTTGTAACAGTCACATTGCAAGAAACCGCACAGAACCACTTTGAAACTTACGTGTTGAGCCATCAGCATCTACACTCGCGTGTTGCTGACGAGGTAACGCTACCGAACTGCGCGTCTACGATTTGGCCGACCAATAGGGAGGTTTGGAGGCGGTCAATTGGGGGCGGAACCAAGGCCAGCCGCTGGGAGCGGACACGCCGTCCTGTGTCTTGCGCTGGTAGCTTCCAACCCGACCAGACGTTCTCCTCTCTTGCTCTCTTGGGCGGCTGCCCATTCAGTCTCGGTGGCTTCTCTAGGCCTGCCATTCCTTTTCACAGCACTAAAACTTCGTACAGTTAAAACTATGTTTGATTTTTCACCTCAACGGGTGCCTACTGCTTTTCCCTTCTGGCCAATCCTGACGCATTCACAAGTCCCACTTTCCTTCCTCCCTCCCTCCCCTGAACCTGTAGCTAGGGATGGCAGTTTTTCAGGTCTCTTTTAACCTGTCGCTGATGGTACACAAAGGACTCCTTCCACTGCACGTACTCTGCTTTAGTGATGTTGGGGTGACAATGATATACTGTTTCAGGTCTGCAGAAGCCAAACGTATTTATAGGAAAATAATGGCGAACAGTTTGCTATGGCGCTTGGTTATGTCTCGCGGTAGGAAAAGGTGGCGGTTGCCGCTACCAGCGGCTGCTGTCATGCATGAGGTTATTACATACATTTCAGACACACAACTATCAATTCAGCCAGCGGTTTTATGCAAGCTATTCGAACGAAAGAAAAATAAACAATCATTTTTACACCTGACGGCAAGCTGTAATTCGCATTCCCCACCATTCCCCGCTATTCAGAAACACACAACTGGGTAAAACAATGAACTTGGTCTACGATATTGTTGTCGATGACAGTTGAGGAACCTGCAGAGGTCGGAGGGACTAGATTTATAACGATACATCTGATACATGTGTTAGCCACCCACATATCTCTTGTACAAATGGTTCAAATGGCTCTGAACACTATGGGACTTAACATCTGAGGTCATCAGTCCCCTAGAACGTAGAGCTACTTAAACCTAACTAACCTAAGGACATCACACACATCCATGCCAGAGGCAGGATTCGAACCTGCGACCAAAGCGGTCGCGCGGTTGCAGACTGACGCGCCTGGAACCGCTCGGCCACACCGGCCGGTTATCTCTTGTACATTACCACGTATAAAATCGAAAACACCTCCCAAATAAACTGAAATATTCCGCTGCTGAACATGGCAGGGTGTCTTTGTTATTTCGAGATAGCCAACTGAGTAAAAGCGAGGACTTTCATCTGTAAAAACATTCAATCTTGATGAAGATCTATCTTATAAGCCGTTGTGTGACGGAAATTTTCTGTGTAAAAGTGGTATCTAACTTCAGCTTACCTCTTAGAAGCACCCAGCTATTAAAGAAACACATTTGCGATGATTTCCACAAGCATGGATAAAACCGATTTCTTTGAGTTTGATGGGCAAATGGGGTGTAGTTGAGAGCGTTCCTCCCCTTCAAGGTTAGTGTGTGGATGTCTTGTAAACAAATTGACGTGCATGTGTCTATTACATGAATTTCATAAGCATTAAATATCAGTGCAGAACAGTATTTTTCACTCTACCTATCTGGGTGTTGGAAAAAAAACACAGTTAGTTTTACGTTCAGCAGCTAGCTACAATTCACATCTCTCTGCCTCTCTCTCTCTCTCTGTCTCTCCTCGTTGTTTTGTAAGATCAGACAGAGAGACATAGTAAAGCTAGGATCCATAAAAACAATGCTAGCGTCATTTGACAGAGTTGGTGTGCATAGTTTTCTAAACAGTTTCATACATTCTTTTTTGTTCTAACACATCCATGCAGTGTGTGACTAAGCTTTGTACAGCACTATACATTCTCTTTTTGTATCATACCTTGAGATCTATGTCACGTGTTAAAGCTACATTAACACGTTTAGATACACTGGCTCCCCCAGAGAGCTGGACATTGTGCGGTGTAGGATGTGCTGACCCACAACACATTGGGCGGTAGAAATATGAGACAGAGAAGATGTTCGTTATTGACAAAAATGTGGAACTCATCACAGCATGTGGAAACAGGAAGAGTTTGAAGCATTTTGGACCATTCCCAAACAGTTGTCTGGAGGTGATGAGTTCTACATTTAATCTCATGTTCCGCAGTGATGGGGTAGCAGATATTCCTGTGTTCTGTTTTCGAAGAAACCAACAGCATTGACTCCTCATATAGTACTCAGGTACATGATAACTGTTTTGGCGTCGTATGTGTTTGTCATCCTGACCTCCACCCTCCAAATCTTTGGCCACTGTGTCTTTCATTTTTATGACCCACAATTCATAACGGCATGTGAAACAAGGTGTACTGTGCAGGACTTAAATCCATAGAGCATGGATAGTATGACCATCGGTTATGATTCACACAGGTGGAGGACTGGAACGATCTTCATACACACAGGCAGACATGTGAGTACCCTCATTTTTGTTCCATTTTCCTCATTTTTACGTATTTTCTATCAATTTTCGCTATTTCTCCCGGTTTTCAATAATTTCAATGCATTTTAGAGAATTATTCTACTTCCAAACCACTGCTTTGGACGACTTGTCAGGCCAACAAAATGTCCTGAGATGGTCTTAGTAACATTACAGCACGGTTCACAGTATCTGTATTGTTGCTGCACCACTCTTCCATTACTAACGTGTATGTGCCATAGAACGAGATAATACAAGGAGTAATATCATTCATATAAACTGGTAAACTTGAAACGTTCTGTATGTGTGTGATTCTAAAAATGAGTGTACATTTGAATGTTTGACCTCTTTTTGAGTGTGCTTTTGTTTGAAAATCTATACTGGCGACTTCAGTGACTTTCTTGGGAGGTTACTGCACTTAACCATCACTCAGGATGATTGGAAATGCAGTCTCACTGAGTGTCCTAGCCCCAAAATCTTTGGATACAATCAACTTTACTTCAACACTCTGCACCTATCAAGATCCAGTGATTTCTAATGCATGTGGGAAGCTCTTGGTATGATGGTATTAATGGTCCAGTATAGTGAGTATCGCTCATGAGTAGGGCGATGTGGCAGTTCCTTCTTGATGCCATGTCTTCGTCCACTATTAAAATGTATGTATTTATCATGAGTCCACTCTCACCCCAGAACATGCATGTGCACTGATTTTGGCCAGTACTCCAACACACACCCATTTTCCATTACCATTTACTATGAATGCTAATAATACCCCCCATGATAACCAGGTTTCCCCATACACAATGTTTAAACCTTATGCGCACCCTGCTCACACATCTGCAATTGCCTCTTCAGTTTCCAGTTACAGTTGCCTTCCACATATACCCTAGTTTTCGTTCACGATTTCTACACTCCTGGAAATGGAAAAAAGAACACATTGACACCGGTGTGTCAGACCCACCATACTTGCTCCAGACACTGCGAGAGGGCTGTACAAGCAATGATCACGCGCACGGCACAGCAGACACACCAGGAACCGCGGTGTTGGCCGTCGAATGGCGCTAGCTGCGCAGCATTTGTGCACCGCCGCCGTCAGTGTCAGCCAGTTTGCCGTGGCATACGGAGCTCCATCGCAGTCTTTAACACTGGTAGCATGCCGCGACAGCGTGGACGTGAACCGTATGTGCAGTTGACGGACTTTGAGCGAGGGCGTATAGTGGGCATGCGGGAGGCCGGGTGGACGTACCGCCGAATTGCTCAACACGTGGGGCGTGAGGTCTCCACATTGCATCGATGTTGTCGCCAGTGGTCGGCGGAAGGTGCACGTGCCCGTCGACCTGGGACCGTACCGCAGCGACGCACGGATGCACGCCAAGACCGTAGGATCCTGCGCAGTGCCGTAGGGGACCGCACCGCCACTTCCCAGCAAATTAGGGACACTGTTGCTCCTGGGGTATCGGCGAGGACCATTCGCAACCGTCTCCATGAAGCTGGACTACGGTCCCGCACACCGTTAGGCCGTCTTCCGCTCACGCCCCAACATCGTGCAGCCCGTCTCCAGTGGTGTCGTGACAGGCGTGAATGGAGGGACGAATGGAGACATGTCATCTTCAGCGATGAGAGTCGCTTCTGCCTTGGTGCCAATGATGGTCGTATGCGTGTTTGGCACCGTGCAGGTGAGCGCCACAATCAGGACTGCATACGACCGCGGCACACAGGGCCAACACCCGGCATCATGGTGTGGGGAGCGATCTCCTACACTGGCCGTACACCACTGGTGATCGTCGAGGGGACACTGAATAGTGCAAGGTACATCCAAACCGTCATCGAACCCATCGTTCTACCATTCCTAGACCGGCAAGGGAACTTGCTGTTCCAACAGGACAATGCACGTCCGCATGTATCCCGTGCCACCCAACGTGCTCTAGAAGGTGTAAGTCAACTACCCTGGCCAGCAAGATCTCCGGATCTGTCCCCCATTGAGCATGTTTGGGACTGGATGAAGCGTTGTCTCACGCGGTCTGCACGTCCAGCACGAACGCTGGTCCAACTGAGATGCCAGGTGGAAATGGCATGGCAAGCCGTTCCAAAGGACTACATCCAGCATCTCTACGATCGTCTCCATGGGAGAATAGCAGCCTGCATTGCTGCGAAAGGTGGATATACACTGTACTAGTGCCGACATTGTGCATGCTCTGTTGCCTGTGTCTGTGTGCCTGTGGTTCTGTCAGTGTGATCATGTGATGTATCTGACCCCAGGAATGTGTCAATAAAGTTTCCCCTTCCTGGAACAATGAATTCACGGTGTTCTTATTTCAATTTCCAGGAGTGTATATCATGTAGCTCCGATTTCCTTTGTCGTGCACACGACATATTAAGTGTTCTTAGAGGAGCAATTTCCTTAATAGGGAACAGTTTAAGTCTGTTCCACACATTTGTTCCTTTCCTTAAAATTTGTAGAGAAAATCCGTTTGCGAGTAGCAGCTCCAATTCGGTAGTGTCAGTAGTTGACGGTATGGTGGGGAACGCTGTCCTCGTTTCAGAGAAATATGTTTCGCCTGCTTTAGTATAGCTCCACCACGTAATACTTATTTCATCTTTTTTGGAACAGATGTTAGGAAACCCCACACAGTTTATAGGTGGATAAATAAAATTCAATGTAGACAGAGCATAATTTCTGAGCTTTCCTCGGTCTTGAGTGTCCTGGAGGTCGACATGGTATCAAAAAGTTTGTCAGAATACATCCAAAGGTTAATTAACTGTTTCAAAAACTACAGCATCCATCATCACAAACCTCAGTCCCTCCATCATACAAGAACCCACTTTACAGACTTGGCTTTTCACCAGGACCAGTGAAAAAAATTTACACAGATCTTCAAACTATTTGTGGAAACGATTTCGATCAGAGACCTATACTTGCAGCTTGACAGATAAAATCCCAGGTAGTTATTCTGTTAACTGACACATTTCCCCTACACTCTAAGTACAAACGTAGATTTCCTGCAACAATGTGTTGTAACAGAATTTTACTGAATTTGTGATGTTTTTCCATACTTTCAATATTTATCTATATATTTATAAACTTATTGCTTACCAGTTGTGGCTTGCTATTTCTGTTTATATCATCCAATTGTGATACAGAGACCTCAGTCCAGTTATAGTAAACACACAGAGCACAGCACAGTTACGCCATTTCATATGCTTGAACCACAAGCTGGGACGTTCCAAACCCTCTCTCTCTCATTCCCGTGACACCTGAGGCGTCGTCGTCGACTGCAGTGCTTGTAACTCGTGGGAGAGTACTGAGATGCATCCAAAAGGTAAATCCACCAGCATTATGCATTCGAAAATATTTTATGGTGTGGATCCATCTGCCTATACTCTCGGGTAATGGTAAGGGTGGATCCATCTACCTAATAATTCACAGATAATGTTTAGTGTTGACCACCCCAATTACGATCTGAGGCATCCCCTGAGAGATGGAGCTGGGAGCAACACATTTTCAGAAATACATACTGAGGTGTATCTAACCACATGTACCCTAAGGGAGAGGTTGGAGTGGCTTCATCTGCATAGTAATTTCTGGGCAATCTTTAGTATATCTGAAGCACTGTCCGAAAGGTAGGTTCGATGTTGCAAGACCCACCGTTGCTGCCGACGGCAACACCTCAGCTCTCTGGAGTGAGGAAGATAGGGTGTGAGAGACCCAAACTGGGGATCCAAAACACAAAAGAGCGAAATTGTGCTGTGCTATTTGTGTGTTTAGAACAAAGTAACGTCAACAACTTACCTCACCACAGTAACCCATTTACGTACATATGTCTTTTAGTATAATTTGTAGATACCATGACTGGGTTGGGGGCTACACATTGGTGTTTTATAGTATAAACTAAAATAGCAAGCTGCATCCGGTAAGCAGTAAGTGTATGTATGTATGGATAAATGTCAAAAGTATGGAAAAAGTCCCAAAATTAATTAATTTCTGTTACTAGATGTTCTCACTGGATATCTGTATTTATGCTTAGAGTGTAGTGGAAATATGTCAGTTCACAGAATAATTGCCTGGGATTTTCCTATTGTGCTACATGGGTCTGAGATTATACTTTCCAACAAAGAGGATAGAAGTGTTACATAGAAGCGCTGTATTAAAGGAGGCGAAACATATTTCAGTGAAACCAGAACAGTGATCTGTATCATACCATCAAATACAGATATTACCGAATTAGATGTGCTTCTCGCAAACGATGTTTTTCGCACTAGTATTAATGAGAGGAACCAATGTATGGAACAGACTTAAACTGTTCATTTATGAAATTACTCCTCTAAGGACAGTTAATATGCTATGTGTATGACAAAGAAAACCGGAACTACACCACATGGAAGTCACAAACGAGAACTAGGATATATGGGTAAGACAACTGTAACTGGAAAAAGAACAAGCAATCGCAAATTGCGAGCAGGATTTGCATATGGCTTTAAACATCATGTGTGGGGATATGAGGCTACAATGGGGGGATTATTAATATTCATACTAAACTGTAATGGAAACTGGCTGAAATCAATACAGTTTCTTGTTCTGGAGTGAGAGTGGGCTGCTAATACATGCATACATCTTAATAATGGAAGAATTGTGCTTTATAGAGACGTGATGTCAAGAAGAAATTGACATATCTAACTGTGCATGAGTAATACTGCCTAAAATCAGATCATTACTGCTGTTACCAAGAGCTTTCTCACATGCAGTTCTGTACTGTAAGTCATAAAGATTATTGCACCCTGAAAGACGCAGAATGTTGTAGTAATTTTTACTGTGTCCAAAGGTTTTGGAGTTAGTATACCAAACGAGGCTAGCATTTTCAGTTGTTTTGAGTAACAATGAAGTGCCATAGCCTCCCAAGAATGATACTGAAGTTTCCACTACAGGTTATCAAGCACAAGCACGACTGGGATGAGCTTGACTTTCCTGTATACACACATGTTTAGGGTCAGACATATAGAGAACGTTTCGACATTTAGCACCTTTTGTGAGTGACGTTTCTCATTGAATTATTTAAATCAACATCACACACACACATTAGCAATGTGCTGCGGGCGGTGGTTTAGCAGTGATACTGGAAACGGGAACAATACTGGAATGCCATTGGCTGAGAGCATCATGGGATCGATACTACGAGGCGTTTTGTTGGCATGGCAAGTCGGCGGGAGTAGTAGTTTGTAACTCGGCCAGTACAGTAAATTAGGATAATACAACAAAAACTATGGTGCTTACATGTTCATCTGAGTGTGTGAAAATCATTACATTTATCGCTGATGTGATTCACAACTGACTGTACATATTATTCATACTCTGTGGGTTAAGTCCTGCAAAATACCACCGCTTACCTGTTCCACATGCGGTTATATATCGTAAGCCACAAAAATTTGGGTAAAATGTGTCAAATTTCTGAAAACCTGCTAGGTAAAAATGAGGAAAATATGGCAAAATGTATTTAAATGCCCATCTTCATAAAAGAATACCATACAATTCCTCCATCGTTGTAATTGACAACTGATCGCGCATGCTATCAATGCCCTGTGGGCTTAAGACCTACATCCCATTCCACACGCAGTAATGCATTACAAGTCATAAAAATGAAAGACCCAATACCCAAAGATTGGAAGGTCATTGTGAACAACATGTACGGCACCATAACAGTTATCATATACCTGGGTGAAATACAAGGAATTAATGTTATTGGTTTCTTCGAAAACAGAAGACTCAAACATGGCTATCTTGTTACTGTGGAACATGAGGTTAAATGCAGAGGTCATCACCTTTGGACAGCTGTTCTGAAATGCTCCACTATGCTGCAAAATCTCCCAATGTACCTATGTTGTGATGTCGTCCACACTTTTGTAATTTAGAAACAACACTACTGTTTTTGATTTCCACCACCCTGTGCACTGTGGGAGCAGTGCACCCTACACCACAGGATAGCCAGCTGTCTGTGATACCCAATGCAGCTTAGTGTGTTATTGTCCGATAAGGACCAGACATGGTCATCAAAGTCATGGTATGAAAAGAGAATGTATGGTGCTGTGTAAAGCTGTAGTCATACACTGTGTGGATCTGTTACAGCAAAAATCAATGTATAAAACTGCTTACAAAACTACACACACACAGCTAGCCTCTGTTGTGACTGATAGTCGTGTGATACGGTCATTTTCTGTACAGGCGAATAAACATTACACAGGTCTGCGGAAGCAATGTTGATCACTGGCCACCAGCTTCAGTGGACCAATACATGTATACTTAATTGGATCGCCACGTAATTCGATATCAACATGAGGATTGTATTTATTTTCGATATATTAAAAGAGACTGATGTGGTAAAAGCTTATCAAGATGTTTTCCAGGTGATCTTAGTGAAGTCTTTATAGTTCATGGTTTTACTGCGTTGGATGTTACAAAATAACGAAGAGAGAGAGAGAGAGGCATGCAGAGACAGAGAAGGAGAGGGAGATAGATGTGAACTGTAACTTTCTGTTGAATTTAAAAATGATTGTGGGATTTTTATTTCCGACATGCAAACAGATAGTATGGAAGATACAGTTTGGTATTAATACTTCATGCATCTCAAATTCATGTAATAACCACGTCCATGAAGATTTAAAAGAGTTCAATAGACAGTAATTTTGTGTGCTTGGAGGGCAGGAAAGCGCATAGGGCATGGAAGGCTGCTGAAAGCGGCTGATGGCTGTGGGTGTGGAGAGTGACTGGCACCAGCGTATTGAATAGCGACTGGTTGCAGCAACCAAAACAGCCATTGGTCACGGCGCCTGTATCTTTCCTACAGTGAGACATAGCCAATGGCTGTATCATTCCGTTCGCCGTTCTCCTCTCAATGAGTCTCCTTTGCCTCATCGATGACGAATAGTCAAGTATTTCGCTACTGTTCCAGGGGTCAGAATCTCCGAGAAATACGTTTGGCTTCTACACACCTGAAGCAGTATATCATCGTCAGCTCAACACTGACAAAAGCAGAGAACTTACAGTGCATGGAGCTCTTTGTGTGCTGTCAGTGACAGTTTAGAACAGGCCTGGAAAACTGGTATCCCTACCTACAGAAAGAGAGGAAGGGAGAGAGGAGGGGAGGTAAGACCGGTCCGAAGCTGTTTAGCGGTGAAGCCACATGCACTGCGCTGATGCAAGGTATTTTTTTATCAGTAATTGTGTGATTTTATAACAGTCTTACGTCTTCCTGTAGAACGAAGGCTGGGATGCATACATAGCGTAACACAGTCATTATTACTGTTCTTTTTTAATAGTTGCTTGCTTATATGAGTATTACATCTCTCCCCCCCCCCCCCTCTCTCTCTCTCTCTCTCTCTCTCTGTCTCTCCTCCTATAACACACTTTCACCACTCAAAAGAAAAACACATCCATCCGATCTATCTATCTTGGAATGTTCTCTCGATCATGGTTATCATGTTGTTGTTTGCTAACAGCATTACATTATTGGTGAAGTCTTCTACTCACCATAGTGTGCCGAACTTACATAAGTTTAAACGCTGTAGAATGGTGTTCAATACTTATTTTGTAGTATATTGAACAGAAGATTCAATGTTCCCAGTTGAATATTCACTGCAGCAAGCGTACGTTCATACCATGATAGTGACTTTACACTTATTTTGCTGGAGATGTTACCATCACAGTATTCGTTTCTAAAGTGAGAGACTACACCCTTCAAGAGATGCAAGGAGAGGTCTGTTGGTACAATTTCGTTGTAGCAAGTATAAAGAGCACACTTGGAGACTACACAATGATAATACTTCATGCAGCAGATGTGTGTCTGTGTATACATAGTCACTTTTTTTTAATAAACAGATGACATTATAGTAGTTGAGTTGTTATGAATGGCAACACTTAATCCACACACACAGTGCATTATCCTATGAGAAGTACATGACCTGTGCAAAATTCCTCCACTGTCTATACAGCAGAAATGCATCTTTCGCAACACATACATCACTCAATGGCTGTGTGTATATATTCTTTTGGGAGCAGGTTTCAACCACCCACAGATGTATATAGAGCACTGTTTACAAAGCATTTTATTCAGGTGTATGTTAGTGAATAACAGAGATAAAGACGACATTCTGAGAGCCAATCGGAATATCTCATCCTTCCGCAGTATGTGAGAATGTATACAAAGATAGATAAATACACACACACACATACACACACAAAGATGTTATTCGGTACAGTGGAACATCTGAGAACTCTAGCAGACAGCCTTCAGACACATTACCTGAAGAAGTAAGATGAACGCGAGTGGTGATGGGCTATAAAGGTATGCAGCAGCACAGGCTAGTTAGTGCACACACTACCCAAGGCAGGAAGATCGGCGGTTAGTGAAACAACTAGTACAAAGATCAGTGTGTATCTCATTTAGATGGGGCATATGTCAGTGTTTTCCCTACATGAGAGTGATTTTACTTAGCTGGCACATACAGCAGGTTTAAAAGCATGCTGCTGTTCACCAGTCAGTTCTTCATCTACATCTACACCTACATACATGCTCCACAATCCACCATACGGTGGGTGGCGGAGGGTACCTCGTACCACAACTAGCATCTTCTCTCCCTGTTCCACTCCCAAACAGAACGAGGGAAAAATGACTGCTTATATGCCTCTGTACGAGCCCTAATCTCTCTTATCTTATCTTTGTGGTCTTTCAACGAAATGTAAGTTGGCGGCAGTAAAATTGTACTGCAGTCATCCTCAAATGCTGGTTCTCTAAATTTCCTCAGTAGCGATTCACGAAAAAAGCGCCTCCTTTCCTCTAGAGACCCCCACCCGAGTTCCTGAAGCATTTCCGTAACACTCGCGTGATGATCAAACCTATCGGTAGCAAATCTGACAGCCCGCCTCTGAATTGCTTCGATGTCCTCCCTCAATCCGACCGGATAGCGATCAAAAACGCTCGAGCAGTACTCAAGAATACGTCGTATTAGTGTTTTATAAGCGGTCTCCTTTACAGATGAACCACATCTTCCCAAAATTCTACCAATGAACCGAAGACGACTATCCGCCTTCCCCACAACTGCCGTTACATGCTTGTCCCACCATATCGCTCTGCAATGTTACGCCCTAATATTTAATCGACGTGACTGTGTCAAGCGCTACACTACTAATGGAATATTCAAAGAATACAGGATTCTTTTTCGTATGATTCTGCATTAATTTACATTTATCTATATTTAGAGTTAGCTGCCATTCTTTACACCAGTCACAAATCCTGTCCAAGTCATCTTGTATCCTCCTACAGTCACTCAACGACAACACCTTCCCGTACACCACAGCATCATCAGCAAACAGCAGCACATTGCTATCCACCCTATCCAAATGATCATTTATGTAGATAGAAAACAACAGTGGACCTACCACACTTCCCTGGGGCACTCCAGATGATACCCTCACCTCCGATGAACACTCACCATCGAGGACAACGTACTGGGTTCTATTACTTAAGAAGTCTTCGAGCCACTCACATACTTGGGAACCAATCCCGTATGCTCGTACCTTAGTTAGGAGTCTGCAGTGGGGCACCGAGTCAAACGCTTTCCGGAAGTCAAAGAATATGGCATACGTCTGATACCCTTTATCCATGGTTCGCAAGATGAAAAAAGGGCGAGTTGCGTTTCGCAGGAGCGATGCTTTCTAAAGCAGTGCTGATTCATGGACAGCAACTTCTCTGTCTCAAGGAAATTCATTATATTCGAACTGAGAATATGTTCGAGAATCCTGCAACAAACCGATATTAAGGATACTGGTCTGTAATTCTGAGGATCCGTCCTTCTATCTTTCTTACATACAGGCGTCACCTGCGCTTTTTTCCAGTCGCTCGGGACTTTACGCTGGGCAAGAGATTCGCGATAAATGCAAGCTAAGTAAGGAGCCAATGCAGTAGAGTACTCCCTGTAAAACCGAATTGGAAGCCCATCAGGACCTGGTGATTTATTTATTTTCAACCCGTTCAGCTGCTTCACAACCCCAGGGATATCTATCACTATGTCCTCCATACGGGAATCTCTACGAGACTCAAACGGCGGTATGTTTGTACGATCCTCCTGCGTGAAAGATTTCTCAAATGCTAAATTTAAAATTTCAGCTTTCGTTTTGCTGTCTTCCGTCGCCAGGCCAGACTGATCAGTGAGTGACGGGATGGAAGCCATCCATGAAGGGCAGTCAGGTATTTTGCTACTGTTCCAGGCAGGCCAGCATTTACTATAAATACGTTTAACGGCTTGCTGGAAGTACCCTGTTCTTGATTCCTTTCTACATCTGTGACTGTTTTCTGCAGCTGATTTTTGTAGACATGAAGCAGTACAACATTACCAGCAGATGGATCTCCTTTTGTAGTCCCAGCGACAGGTTAGAACAGAATCGGAAAACCGGAATCACTACCTGGGGCGTGCTCGTGGAGCAGTACGACATGACTGGCAACACCCACTGCCAAGTTACTGACAATTCCTGCTGATAATGAAGTGAATTGCAGGGCATGATTTCTTGCGGGGGTTTGCTTGCACAATCCGTAACGCGACTTGAAGCACCTAGCAAATTTGAATTAATTTTTTCCCAGATTTATGGACGTGACACTACGTCCAGGAAAACTGGCATAATTAAGAACCTGTGTGCTGTACTTATCGAGCGTTTTCCCACTGTTCACACAGATAAGCTAAAATTTACGACGGAGGAAGAATATTTATTCGTCTATATTTGTCATCATCAAAACACAAGGCAAAGAAGGCAGAGGCAGCTCACCATCGCAAAGCAAAGAAGTGGCATTTACCATCGCTTGAGCGTACAAATGAACATTTCCGGGAATTCAGTTACTTGGGAACAGATTAGTGCCAGAAGTAAAGGCCCTACGACACTGTCTGTTTGATAACTACCTAGCAAGATTCCAGTACTGACGGTGTCAGGGTTTGACTTATTGCCTCCCACGCTAAATCCCACCTTTGCTGAGTGGCAGGCATGGTAAGTGGAGTCGCTTAAGTTTTCTGTATAAGCAGCAGCAGAGTTTTCTGTATATTGCAGCGCTGTTGAAAAGTTCTCGGTTTCAATGTTCACCTATATGGGTAAATTTCAACAATTGCCATCAACATTCTTCTCATTCTTGGTTAAAAAATTTTAAGGTTAGTGGTTTAACTATAATTACAAGTGTGTGTGTACCATTTAGATTAGTAATTGAAGAAATGAGGCACTTGCATAATTTCTTGAGTGAAAACGACAACGTCCACGTATTAAATTGAAGTTCTTTTAAACTTACGATGCGTACAAAGTGGAAATGAGCGTTAGCTGTATGGATCTTGTTTGTGTGTTAAAACTTTTCTCTGAGAGAACTCACAAAACTGCATACTCATTTCGAACATTTACTTTGACAGAAAACTTCAAAAACAGACTATACTTGAGCTTATTTTTGTGTTGATTGGCGACTCCATAGTGTCCTGTGCACTACGACCAGATAATGGGTATACTTGGAAGGATAGACAGCATTGGTCGTATATTTTTGTTTATTATCGCAAAATCTACGTGATCGCCGTAAGCTTATTGACACCAGTCCTTATTAATTTAAGTTATATATTACAGCACTGAAGATGGTCACTAAGTGACCGAAAATCAATTTTGCGATAATAAACAAAAATATACGACCAATGCTGTCTATCCTTCCAAGTATACTTATTTTTGTGTGTTTCAATTCGGTAGAGGCTTGAATTTTTTTAAGAAAGTAATTTCTGTTAAAAATCTGGAGAAGTTACAGAATATAGTAGTAAGGCTCTAGCAATACGAGGATAGCAATTTACATTTAATTATTTCAGTAGAGACTAAAATATTCTACAAACACATCGCATAAATACATGCCCCACATGTTATAGCGCTATTTCTGAGGCAGACTCTGTTCCATAATGACGTCACGGCGTCAGCCAATGGCAACACAGGACACTTACTGACAAACCTTATTTTTCCGCGGAGATTGTCTTTAATGTACTTCGATGAATTGCTCAACGTTTAACGTGTATCTATGTCGACAACTAACAAACGCTTACTGACCGACCATAATTTTCTACGGACCTTGTCTTTAACGTACGTCGATGAATTGCTCAAGGTTTAAAGTATATCTATGTCGACAACTAACTCTATTTGATCGGGAAAGGCAAACTACCCAAGATGCAGTTCATACAATATTTGCTTTCAGCTTATGTAAGCATCTAACTTGATGACATTAGATAAAGTAAACTAAATACAATTTTAACTTTATCAAATTAGAGGTTGAAACACACCTGCGAGAGAAATAGGTGCCTTAAAATGTTAATAGTAGAAATGCAGCGGCCGCTAAACACATACATAGCAGTTCATAGATTTAAAATCGGTCAGTACTTGATACAGTTCAGAAATGTTTTCAGTCAGAGCTTACTGTACCGTTACAGCAGTATAACATGCACGCAGCAGAATCAAGGAGCGTTAAACACACTTACCTCATGCGCGAATCAGGACAGCACGTTTGATAATGGGTTGTCATAACACCAAACATAGATTGACAAAATTTCATGATAAATAAATTGCGTTCTTAGTTCGAAGTTCGTATATCCGTTAATAAAGGTTTCACGCACATGTCGCAGAACGTACGCTCGCACAATTCACAATGTTTGTTCCTTGGCTACTGAACTGTTTTATCTTTGCAAACATCAACTGAATCACAGGGTTCAGAAATGCTGAAATATTTCTTCAGCGCTCTCTTTTATCTTTGGACAGCGACGTTACACCAGGTACGGCATGGAGTTTGCTTTTGTCTAGTGATGCTACTTTTGCTACATTACGGACGTCATTTGTTACTTCAGACAAGGAGGTAGTGTTTCACTATACTGATTTATAACAACAGTGAACTGCAGAATCGAATGAAATGCCAACATATGCTCTCGCAAACAGTGCGATGTAAACGAAATACAATTAAATGGAAGATGCAGCCACGACGGAATGAAGAGGCTAAAAGCAACATCATAAATCTAACATTTAGACGAAATAAACGTATTAGCAAACGGATGCTATCAGCTCAGGCGTTTGATTAACGAAATTCAATTACACATCATCAACATAACGTTAGACGTAAGATGCAAGGAATACATTTCGTCATGGAACGCCAACATTTGTAGTAGACGTTCCACGAAAATTTCACAAGTATAATTGACCAAGGTTTAAAATGACGAGTATCAGTAACAGCAAATACCTACCCACTAACTGAAGTTCTTGTAACTAGAGAAAATAACTATATAACGTCTCCCTCCCAATCACCGTTAACGTTTTCGAACTCACGGAAAAAGGAAGTAGCCTATAGCACCAGCAAAGACATTGTCAAGTAAACAGTTTTTGAATGTCGTTTCCATTTCGAAAAAAAAATGAACTGTGGTGGATCACTAGACATCAAATTTGTGAAACGGAAGAGTTTACTTTCAATAAAAAGGATTGTTTCATGTCACTAAATTACGTAATGTAGTAAATACATCAGATAAATGCTGTTCGTCTTCACGGCTACGTATGTTCAAATGTGTGTGAAATCTTATGGGACTTAACTGCTAAGGTCATCAGTCCGTAACCTTACACACTACTTAACCTAAATTATCCTAAGGAGAAATACACACACCCATGACCGAGGGAGGACTCGAACCTCCGCCGGGACCAGCCGCATAGTCCATGACTGCAGCGCCTTAGACCGCTTCACGGTAACAATTCGATATCACATGTAAACAGAAATACTTTAATTTTTGTAACTGATTTTGAAACATTTGTATGTTAGTGGAGTCAGTAATGAGAGAAAACCCTCAAACAGCTGGCTTACCGTCGTGACGGTTCGAATTTCCTGTAACTTGAGTGTCGTAAATCTGATTATTGTACACTGCCGACAGAGTGGAAAACTTTGCATGCAGAAGTAATGAGAAATTTTTCTCAGTTCCCAAACGATTATATTCATCTACTTCTATATCACACTCCACAAGCGAGCTAATTGTGTGTGGTGAAGGGTACTTTCGGTACCACTATCTGATCTCTCCAACCCTGTTACACTTGCGAATAGTGCGTGAGAAGTATGATTGTTGGTAAGCCTCTGTATTGGCTCTAATTTCTCGAATTATCTCCTCGTGGTCAATACGCGAGATGAATGTGCGAAGAAGTAATATGTTGTCCGACTCCTTCTGAAGTGTACTGTCCCGAAATTTCAGTAGTAAATGTCCCCGTGATTCACAACGCCTCTTTTGTAACGTCTGCCAATGGATTTTGTTTAGCTTCTCCGTAACGCTCCCTCGCCAGCTAAGGGA
The DNA here is from genome assembly GCF_021461385.2 of Schistocerca piceifrons. NCBI lineage: Eukaryota > Metazoa > Arthropoda > Insecta > Orthoptera > Acrididae > Schistocerca > Schistocerca piceifrons. Next base: position 60,383,764 of record NC_060139.1, read on the forward strand.
TACTGTGACGAAACGCGCCGCTCTTCGTTGGATCTTCTCTATCCCTTCTATCAGTCCTACCTGATAGAGATCCCTGGTAGATGAACAGTACTCAAGAATCGGGCGAAAAAGCGCTTTATAAGCCACTTCCTTCGTGGATGATATACATTTCCTTAAGATTTTTCCGATGAATCTGAGTCTGATGCCGCGCGGGAGTAGCCGAGCGGTCTCGGGCGCTGCAGGCATGGACTGTGCGGCTGATCCCGGCGGAGGTTCGAGTCCTCCCTCGGGCATGGGTGTGTGTGTTTGTCCTTAGGATAATTTAGGTTATAAAGTGTGTAAGCTTAGGGACTGATGACCCTAGCAGTTAAGTCCCATAAGATTTCACACACATTTGAACATTTGTAGCCGTGAAGACGAACAGCATTTATCTGATGTATTTACTACATTGCGTAATTTAGTGACATGAAACAATTCTTTTTATTGAAAGTAAACTCTTCAGTTACACAAATTTGTAGTGATCCACTACAGTTCCTTTTTTTCGATATAGAAACGACATTCAAAAACTGTTTACTTGACAATGTCTTTGCTGTTGCTATAGGCTACTTCCTTTTCCCGTGAGTTCGAAAATGTTAATGGTGATTGGGAAGGACACGCTATATAGTTATTTTCTCTAGTTACAAGAATTTCTGTTAGTAGGTAGAAATTTGCTGTTACTGATACTCGTCATTTTAAACCTTTGTCAATTATACTGTAGTGTGTAAGCTTAGGGACTGATGACCTTAGCAGTTAAGTACCACAAGATTTCACACACATTTTTTTAGTGTGGTGTTCGCTTTTACCGCTATCTGTTTTACGTGGTCACTTTACTTAGGTCGCTCTGTTTAGTTAACTGCTAGAGATTTTACGGAAAACGCTGTCTCTAGCTGTTGGCCATTAATACTGCAGCTGTACAGTAGTGGATTTCTTTTCCTATGTATGGACAATATGTTACATTTATTTACGTTCAACGACAACTGCCAGAGCCAGTACCAATCATCAATTCTCTGCAGGTTGTTTTGCAGTTCTTACTATCTCCTGGTTTTGATACTTACAAGGGAACCTCCCCATCGCACCCCCCTCAGATTTAGTTATAAGTTGGCACAGTGGATAGGCCTTGAAAAACTGAACACAGATCAATCTAGAAAACAGGAAGAAGTTGTGTGGAACTATGAAAAAATAAGTAAAATATAAAAATTGAGTAGTCCATATGCAAGATAAGCAACATCAAGGATAGTGCGAGCTCAGGAGCGCCGTGGTCCCGTGGTCAGCGTGAGCCGCTGCGGAAAAAGAGAGGTCCTTGGTTCAAGTCCTCCCTCCAGTGAAAAGTTTAATTCTTTATTTTCAGTTTATGTGACAAACTCTTATGTTTCCATCACTTTTTTGGGAGTAATTATCACATCCACAAGAAAACATAAATCGGGCAAGGTAGAAGAATCTTTTTACCCATTCGCCAAGTGTATAAGTTAGGTGGGTCGACAACATATTCCTGTTATGTGACGCACATGCCGTCACCAGTATCGTATAGAATATATCAGACGTGTTTTCCTGTAGAGGAATCGGTTGACCTATGACCATGCGATCAAATGTTTTCGGTTCCCATTGGAGAGGCACGTCCTTTCGGCTACTAATCGCAGGGTTTTGCGATGCGGTCGCAAAACACAGACACTAAACTTATTACAGTGAACAGAGACGTCAATGAACGAACAGACAGATCATAACTTTGCGAAAATAAGTACTTAAACTTTTAATCCGAGGGCAGACTTGAACCATGGACCTCTCGCTCCGCAGCTGCTCACGCTAACCACGAGATCATGGCGTGCCTGAGCTCACATTATCCTTGATGCTGCCTATCTTGCGCATGGACTATTCAGTTTGTATATTATGCTTATTTTTTTCCGAGTACCGCACAACTTCTTCCTGTTTTCTCCATTGATCTGTGTTCACTTTTTCAAGGCCTATCCACTGTGCCAACTTATAACTAAATCTGAAGGGGGTGCGATGGGGAGGTTCCCTTGTTAGGTATAGCAAATGCACCATCTGCGAATAGCCTTGAAGAGCATCCGACGTTTTCTACTAGATAATATATATATATATATATATATATATATATATATATATATATATATATATATATATATATCGTAAACGGCAACGGTCCTGTCACACTTTCCTGTGGTACTCCGTATATTACCATTATATCTGTCGATTTTCTTCCGTTAAGAGCGACGTGTTCTGTTCTATTTGCAAGAAAGTCTTGAATACAATCGCAACCCTGTTAAGACGCTCTGTAAGCTCGTATATTTTTTTTATTAAACGGCAGTGCGGGATGGTATCAAATGCATTACTCAAATCAAGGAATACGGCATCATCGGCATCAACCTGAGCGCCGTTGTCCAATGTGCTGCAGATCTCATGGAGGAACAGAGCGAGCCGAGTTTCGCAGGATCTCTGTCTGCAAAATCCATGTTGATTTTTATAGAGGAGATGTTCATTTTCCAAGATCGTCATAATTCTTGAGCATAAAACATGTTCCATAATTCTACAACAGATTAACGTCAACGATATAGGTCTACAGGGTGGTCCATTGACCGTGACCGGGACAAATATCTCACGAAATAAGCGTCAAACGAAAAACTACAAACAACGAAACTTTTCTAGCTTGAAAGAGCGGCATACTAAGCTGCTGCCAGCCCGCCCCCTTCGGGGGGAATTGAAATTCAATAAAGGAAAAAAAAAAAAAAACTAGCTTGAAGGGGGAAACGAGATGGCGCTACGGTTGGCCCGCGAGATGGCACTGCCATAGGTCAAACGAATATCAACTGCGTTTTTTCTAAATAGGAACCCCCATTTTTTATTACACATTCGTGTAGTACGTAAAGAAATATGGATGTTTTAGTTGTACCACTTTTTTCGCTTTGTGATAGATGGCGCTGTAATAGTCACAAACATATGGCTCACAATTTTAGACGAACTGTTGGTAACAGGTATGTTTTTTAAATTAAAATACAGATCGTAGGTACGTTTGAAGAATTTATTTCGGTTGTTCCAATGTGATACATGTACCTTTGTGAACTTATAATTTCTGAGAACGCATGCTGTTACAGCGTGATTACCTGTAAATACCACATTAATGCAATAAATGCTCAAAGTGATATCCGTCAACCTCAATGCATTTGGCAATACGTGTAACGACATTCCTCTCAACAGCGAGTAGTTCGCCTTCCGTAATGTTTGCACATGCATTGACAATGCGATGATGCATGTTGTCAGGCGTTGACAGTGGATCACGATAGCAAATATCCTTCAACTTTCCCCACAGAAAGAAATCCGGGGACGTCAGATCCGGTGAACGTGTACGCCATGGTATGGTGCTTCGACGACCAATCCACCTGTCATGAAATATGCTATTCAATGCCGCTTCAACCGCACGCGAGCTAAGTGCCGGTAATCCATCTTGTTGGAAGCACAGCGCCATTCTGTGATGCAGTGAAACCTCTTGTAGTAACATCGGTAGAACATTACGTAGGAAATCAGCATACATTGCACCATTTACATTGCCATGGATAAAATGGGGGCCAGTTATCCTTCCTCTCACAATGCCGCACCATACATTAACCCGCCAAGGTCGCTGATGTTCCATTTGTCGCAGCCATCGTGGATTTTCCGTTGCCCAATAATACATATTATGCCGGTTTACGTTACAGCTGCTGGTGAATGACGCTTCGTCGCTAAATAGAACGCGTGCAGAAAATGTGGCATCGTCCCGTAATGTTTCTTGTGCCCAGTGACAGAACTGTACACGACGTTCAAAGCCGTCGCCATGCTATTCCTGGTGCATAGAAATATGGTGCGGGTGCAATCGATGTTGATGTAGCATTTTCAACATCGACGTTTTTGAGATTCCCGATTCTCGCGCAATTTGTCTGCTACTGGTGTGCAGATTAGCCGCAACAGCAGCTAAAACACCTACTTGGGCATCATCATTTGTTGCGGGTCGTGGTTGACGTCTCACATGTGGCTAAACATTTCCTGTTTCCTTAAGTAACGGAACTATCCGTCGAACGTTCCGGGCACTTGGATGATGTCGTCCAGGATGCCGAGCAGCATACATAGCACACGCCCGTTGGGCATTTTGATCACAATAGCCATACATCAACACGATATCGACCTTTTCCGCAATTGGTAAACGGTCCATTTTAACATGGGTAATGTATCACGAAACAAATACCATCCATACTAGCAGACTGTTACGTGATACCACGTAGTTATAAGTTTGTGACTATTACAGCGCCATCTATCACAAAGCGAAGAAAGTGGTCCAACTAAAACATTCATATTTCTCTACGTACTACACGAATATGTAATAAAAATGGGGGTTCCTATTTTAAAAAAACGCAGTTGATATCCGTTTGACCCATGGCAGCGCCATCTAGCGGGCCAACCATAGCGTCATCTGGTTTTCCCCTTCAAGCTAGACGAGTTTCGTTCTTTGTAGTTTTTTCCTTTGATGGGTATTTCGTGAGATATTTGGCCCGGTCACTGTCAATGGACAACCCTGTATAATGATGCGGATCTGTCTTACGGTCTTTCTTAAAAACGGGAATGACCTGCACTTTTTTCCAGTCGGTAGGTGCATTTTGTTGCAGCTAGAAAGGGAGTTAGTTCTTTCGCATAATCTTTATAGAAGCTTATAGGTACCTCATCTGGTTCTGACACCGTTCCACTACTAAGCGACTCTAGCTGCTTTTGAATTCCGCGATCGGTTATCTCAATATTTGCCATTAAGACGTTCGTATGATGATTGAAAGGAGGGAACGTGTTACGATCTTCCGCGGCGAAACAGCTTCGGAAGACCGAATTCAGTATTTCGGCCTTTTTCTGTTATCTTCCGTTTCGGTGCCGGTGTGATCGCTGTGAGAATGAATAGATGGGTTTGAGCCACTTAGTGATTTTACATACGCCCAAAATCACTTATGGTTTTTACTCAGGTCGGTTGACAACGTTTTACTTTCAAAATCATTGAACGCTTCCTCATTGCTCTCCTTACGCCCATTTTTGCTTCGTTCAGCTGTTGGTTGTCGGCTGGGATTTTTCTTCCTTGAATCTGAGATGAAGTGATCCTTTTTTATGTACCGCTTTTCTAACACGACTATTAAACCATGGTGAATCTTTTCCATCCCTTAAAACCGTACTCGGAACATTCATGTCTAGGGCATATTGAACGATGTCTTTGAATATTTTTCAGTTTGTGTTCCGCGTCTTCGTCCTTATCACAGAATATTTGATGTTGACTGCTGAGATATTCTGAAATTTGTATCCTGTCAGCCTTGCTGAACAAATATATGTTCCTACCTTTCTTAACAATCCTTGTAGGACCCGTCGTCATAGATGTTGTCACAGCCTTATGATCACTAATACTTTCCTCTACGTTAATTAATTCTATAACTTCAGGTCTGTTTATTTCCAGGAGTTCTAAGACGTTACCTTCACGAGTTGGTTCTCTAACTATCTGCTCAAGGTAATTTTCGGACAAGACATTCAGAAAAGTGCCACACGAATCCCTGTCCCTGGGACCAGTTTTGATGGCATAACACTCCCAATCTATACCTGGTAAGTTGAAGTCACCCCTATTACAACGGCATGATCAGGAAAGATAATAATGGTATTCTACAAGTTCTGTCTGAAGCGCTCTACAACTACAGATTCTGATCCAGGTGGTCTATAAAAGCATCCGATAACTATTCTTGACCGTTCTTTAATCCTCAATTTCACCCAGATTAATTCACGTTCGGAATCGGTGATAACCTCCATAGATTATATCGGATCTTTTACTGCAATAAACACGCCGCTACCATTGGCAGCTAACCTATCCTTACGATAAACATTCCAATCTGAAATTAGGCTTCCGTTGTCACTGACGTCTGGTTTCAACGACCTTTCTGTTCCCAATACTATCTGTGCATTATTACCTTCAGTAAGTGATATTAATTCAGGGACCTTTCCTTGGATGCTCCTGCAGTTTACTAAAATCATATTAATCTTTTCTGTGTCTGATCTGAGGTCACTGTGTCTGATTGAACAGGCAAGTCGTCTTTGATCCCAAGGGAGGGGATCGCTAACCTAAAAAAGCCCCTTGTGCACACCACACGTACTCCGCTACCCTAGTAGCCGCTTCCTGTGTGTCGTGGTCGCCTGACCTATTTAGAAGAACCCTACAAGTCTGCACCCGATAGCGGAGGTCAAGAAATTCGCATCCGATACACTCACAGAGTCTCTGGTTTAGCCCATGTTTTATCTGAACAGTGTAAGTGAGACTGCTTCCGTTATGATACATCTAGACGTGAGCTCTTCTGTTCAGGTGTTCGATAATATAAGAAATCAAGCTTGAGCACCGTGACTTTGGGTCAATTAACTTAACTACATATGATCTTCAAATGGTTCAAATGGCTCTACGCACTATGGGACTTAACGTCTGAGGTCATCAGTCCCCAAGACTTAGATCTATTTAAACATAACTAACCTAAGGACATCACACACATCCATGCCCGAGGCAGGATTCGAACCAGCGACCGCAGCAGCAGCGCGGTTCCGGGCTGAAGCACCTAGAACCGCTCGTCCACAGCGGCCGGCTACATATGATCTAACTATAGCAATTACTACTGTACATATGGTACTCGCAAAGTGATGGAACACACACCTCCTCTGAAGTATTACCTGCTCCGCGTGAGACACCACAGCAACTTGTTGGCCTGTCATCTAGTACTCACGTTACAGCCTGAACGGCAAACGTTGGTTCACATATGACATTTATAATGAGGGGACCGATTCTTGCCGCTGGGATTTCGCTATTCATGTTGCGCATGTGCAGAGGACTGACTGCTCTTAGCGTTGTTAGCCTCATATAGAATTTTATAAGCCTTACGAAGTCATTCAATTTGACTGGGAAATGTACACTGACAGAAGAAAAACCGCAACACTAGGAACGAGTTTCGCGGCTGTAAAACAAGTTGGTAGATCTGTTTCTACATCTGAAAGATGATGCCTACTACAATTTCGCGCCAGTCGCATAAGAGTGACTCTAGTAGAGCCAGTACGGGAATGAGAATTGGGTTTGCTTTAAACACACGTTGTAACTGTCGTGGGCATTAGTTACCTTTGTGGTTGGACGTGGTGAGTCGATGTTAGTCAGGAATGCCATTACGGTTACAAAGACGCCATTATCAACACCTGACTGAGTCTGAACGAGGTCGTGTAATAGGGATACTAGAAGGTGGATGTTTCTTCTGCGATACTACCGTAAGTCTTGGCAGAAATGTAGCCACGGTACATGATTGTAGGCAGCGGTGGACACGAGAATGTGTGGTTGCATGAAGACCGTGCCCCCGATGGCCACATGCCACTACGGAGAGAAGAGATTATCTTGCACGACGTGTAGTTCTGGGGCATCGCACTGCATCTGCAGCAGCAATCTCAGCAGCAGCTGGCACCACAGTGGCACAACGAATTGTTACGAATTAGTTACTTTAAGGACAGCTCCGAGACAGACGCAGCGCATATTCCATTGATCCTAAACCACCCCTATTTGCGACTTCAGTGAAGTAAAGCGAGAACGGATTGGAGAGCTGGATGGAGATCGGCTAGCCGGCCACGTTGGTCGAGCAGTTCTAGGCGCTTCATTCCGGAGCCACGTGGGTGCTACGGTCGCAGGTTCGAATCCTGCCTCTGGCATGGATGTGTGTGATGTCCTTAGGTTAGCTAGGTTTAAGTAGTTGTAAGTCTAGGGGACTTATGACCTCAGACGTAAGTCCCATACTGCTTAGAGCCATTTGAACCAATTTGGAAATCAGGGGACATGCGCTCTTTGCATTGTCAGGTGTCAGGTGAACACCAGGCACCTCAGTCGCTGCCAACACTGCTTCCGTTTCTTTTCGTGTTGTCAACCTTCCTCTTCTTTGAATGGTTCAAATGGCTCTGAGCACTATGGGACTCAACTGCTGTGGTCATAAGTCCCCTAGAACTTAGAACTACTTAAACCTAACTAACCTAAGGACAGCACACAACACCCAGCCATCACGAGGCAGAGAAAATCCCTGACCCCGCCGGGAATCGAACCCGGGAACCCGGGCGTGGGAATCCTCTTCTTTATTCAGAACTTTGGCTGTACTCTTTCCTTCTTCTCTATTAGGTTGAATCAGTGGTGCTTTTCTAATACGGGATGTGAGCTTGTTTTTGAGATGAAAAATTTGTTTAAAAATGTGTAAAAATTTCAGTTATACCGAACATTCTCTATGGAAAATGTAATGAATTCAGTGGAAATGGTATGAGATTGCTAAAAGAAGGTAACTTAAGAAAAATACTAAAACTGTCGGACTACAGTGAATTTACTGTGTACAGAGAAGCAAATAATTCATATGGGTACACTAGGAAATCATTAGATTGTTGCAAGTAAACTCGAAAGAAAAGAAAAAAAAGAGAGAGAATAACTGATTATCTTATATGGTTCTGGTAAGAAAAACGAAAAAAAGAGCAAGTAAAAGTATAGGTTAGGATAGTTGATTTGATGCAATGTCTGAGTAATTACGAAAAAAGACTATGTCAAAAGGGAGATGAAATATGTGTATGTTATATACTAGCAATAAAGGTTTCCTCTTCTCTAAACCACTGGAGTTGACTTAAAAATATTGTAACTAAATATGAAATAACTGACCAAACTGAGACATGCCATGATGAAAATGTTTTGTCTATTTCAGATGAACAAATAACTTAAAAGGGATTCTAAATTTATGAGGTGTCTATTATATACTGAGGACAGTGGAGAGGTAACTGCAGGCACAAAACTACTGCAGTCTGGACTAAATAAAAATATATTGAAGTTGGTTTCTTGGATGATAAAACGATAACATGGAAAGTAGCTCTGAAGTGAAGAGCTACTTAAACTACTATGTGAACAGAAGCCAAAGGACTTTCTTAGGTAGAGCAAACAAGTAAGTAGTTAAATGTGCACTATCAACTGTAGAGGGCCATAAAGGACTGATGCGTGGGCATGGACTACCAAGTATAGTAACACCACAAAAGTTCTAGTATAAAAGTGTGTTTTTGGTGTAGTTAATTATTTATAGGCAAAGACTGCCACAACAAATAGTCAGAAAATTAGTTCAGAAAAAATACCTTTAGTTTGCCGAAACCACTTAGGTATTATAGATGTTTCCTTGAAGTATCCCTTATGGGAAACCTCAACAAAACATGGGACACGTGTAGCACCAGAGCTCTAAGGCTCTATTAATTTACTTTGCCTTTTTGTGTTTTATTTAACATTCTGAAGCTAAACTGTTGTAAATGTTCTGATTACATCGATAACTCAAGAGTGTTCGTTTATTCCTTTGTAAAAACTTTGATGTCCTGGTAAAAACATATGCAATGTATTGTCTTTATTAGTTAAATACTTTGACTCATTGGAGGGATAAAAGGCGTATCATATATAACTGGAATTTGTGTAAATAATTATTTGTAGAAATGTCAATATATGCAAATGTTCGATTTACTTAATATGTTCGGTTGCTTTTATGTAATTGCTGATCATCACTTATGGTTCTTAGTTCTTTATATGTATAAAAAGGTGTTATGATTCCCCTTGGGAACGGAATCACGCACCATGCGCAAAATATGGTTGGCATGGATAGAAAGGTGGAACCATGAGTTAGTCTGAGACAAGCTACATACCCACCAACAGCTCATGTAAAAGTTGTGTTTTGTGCTGGCTCCAAGAGAGGCTTATTGTGCCATTTTCCAATGTTTTAAAACTATGTTAATTTGTGTCTCATTGCAGTAAATGTTAAAAAATGTCACTGTTGAAAGTTATATACCTATACTTGCTCATCATATGTGTTGAAAGTGCTTATTACCAGTGCAAAAGGATCCATAGTTTGTCTATTGCGCTTACTGATCGAAAATTATTCACAGAAAGATCACTTTCTGTGAAAACAGTAATGTTTTTAATTCAGAGGACAGTGAGGAATTGTTTGCTAGTGAACTCCTTTTAATTTTCATGACAGGTAGAGAAGTATTTGGTAAAGAGGCACTAAACTCATGCCCAAATTTATAATTTTACAGTAATCTTTAATAGTAATGTTATTGTATTCGGTTTGACGAAGCCCTGAATGCAAAAGCATGGGTCATTATATGTTGTGTTTATGCAAATAGCCTCGTTCTTCTTTAACTGTTAGCATTTCGCTTAACACCCATGCCCACTAGTGACAGAGTTCATTGTACACTTGTGTGTGTGATAAAGTGTAGGCCGTGTATGTCCATTAAAATTACTCATGTCTATTTTACTCAACAAGGATGTTAATCATTCTCATTCCTAATTAGGATGGCGACCGTTGAATAGAATTGGGGAGAAGAGGAGTTTGTGGCACAACTTGACTAGAAGAAGGGATCGGTTGGTAGGACATGTTCTGAGGCATCAAGGGATCACCAATTTAGTACTGGAGGGCAGCGAGGAGGGTAAAAATCATAGAGGGAGACCAAGAGATGAGTACACTAAGCAGATTCATAAGGATGTAGGCTGCAGTAGGTACTGGGAGATGAAGAAGCTTGCACAAGATACAGTACAATGGAGAGCTGCATCAAACCAATCTCAGAACTGAAGACCACAACAACAACAACCGTTTTCTTTATTCTTTGAACAGTGTGGATAGGTAAAATATTGTTTGTTACTGTTTAAATATTTACGTAATTCTGACTTTCACTTCCGATAAGCCACCTCCGTTAGGTACATCACAGTCAACACAACAAAATTCCTTTCGGAGGGTAACACTCCACTGTTCCTTTGAACCATGGTTCCATTAACAAGATAGTTTCATTATACGATCTGCCTCCTACTTTAAGGTTATGGTATAGCAGTAGGAGTGGTAGTGTCATAAGTGACTCTCTTAAAATCGAGGAAAGCATCATATGCTTTCAGACAATTATTTGGTGGATCAGTATTCCATAATTCTTGAGGACAAAATTCATTTTTCACAGAGATATTTTGTACGTTAACATGATTGTATAAAGAAGAATCAATTAGTTCATTATTTCTTTGATGAGTTTGCAAAGCAACGAAAATAAAGTAAAGCAAATTAAATTCTTAAGAATTATAATTATTAGTATTATCTAGATCAAAATTCCTTTTTCCTTCTAATTTACCTATTTGTGATTCAAAGAACGAAATTGAAATTCTAGGATGTTTCAGTCTCTTTTCTTCTAGCTCTTATGAATATTCTGGTTAGTACACTATGACGAGAACACAAATTTCCATAGATTCTACTACGATTTTACCTTCTTTGGGAAATGTATCTTTTATTTCAATTCCAGCATCGTTTTTATCAGCCCATCTAAGAACATCTCCAGCACTTGAACTCCAAGTAGAGGTTACTGTTAAATTTCCTTCCCACATCACTTTTTTATAATCTTTGAAAAATTCACCAAACAAATCTAATGGAAAAAGTACTTCATTCTTCTTACATTTTATATTACAACTATTAAGGATGTGACCATCCATAGTTAACTCAGATGCTACAATCGTAATTAATCTTGTAAGCATAGATGATGAATTGAATGAATGTTCCATTCAAGACAAAATATTGCTTCCTTTGTTTATAGTGATGACCTGGACCCACTTTGCCACATAGTTGACAATTAATTTTTATTGCACTTTCCATCAAATGATGGATAATCTGTACCATCAGCTCCAATAATACTAAAACTCATGTATAATTGAACATGATGTACACATCCATCTCCAATATTTATATTAACCTCCATGTTTTTGTTGGGGATATTTACATCACAGTAATTGAGTAAAACTGATAACTCTTGATTTAGTTTATGATTTAATAAGAATAAAATTTAATAAGACATTTCTAAAACTACTGTTAGATAAGCACCATTGAAGTCAATAAAATTACCATTTTCGCAGTTATACTTATTTCTAAATTTCGAATTGGATCAAAAATAGGAATGTTTACAGGATTATGGTGTTCATGAATTATTGGTCCACCAAATCCAGTGTTAGGCTTGAATGAGGCATTAATATTAGTTTCACAATGAAAATGGTCAGTATGCTTTACATACACCCTATCAGCCAAATCGAAAATTATATTAATTAATTCAAATGGAATAAATTTAGAACATCATTAGAAATAGTCTTTTCATTAGCCTCAACAATTTGGTTACTAACTACAAGCACACTTCCAATACTATGTTTTACACCCATATATAACTTAACTTCAATGTCAGTAGTACTTTCAATACTAACTTTGCTTAAAATTTCAACTGCTTTAATGTGGTTATTAGGATTATTTGAATGAATGAATTATTCCAAGTTTTTTAAACTATTTTGCCCAACAGGAGTTTCTATTGTTTCTCCATCACAATACAATTTATTACTTTTGGTGTAATATTTGGAGTTAAAGAAATTGAAGGAAACCCAACCAGTGCAACATTACTAAAGCTATCTTGTATAGGTATAGTCAATCTCTTTTTGAGAACAGACGAAATACCACTCAACTGCAATAACCTGCTCATTTACTATTAAAAATTTCTTTCATTAAATGAATGCTGGTTGGGAACCAAAAATAAGAATTCCCAAAAAGATATCAAAATGTAAACTTGGTAAACTTTTACCAATTTGTATTCAATGTGCAATCATAGGACCAAGTGGATGAGGAAAAACTACACTAATGGTCGATAGTTATATTCTAGCAATTACATGGTTGAACTGGAATAAAATTAATCATTTTTACATTTGCTCCAAAACTTTAGACCAACCAAAATATCGACAATTTATAAAAATATGTGAAAAAATTGAATATAAGTGCAAAAATGTAACTACTTTTATTGAATATAATGAAGAAATTATTCTAGAACATCAATGTCAAGAAAATTATGTAGTAGTATTTGATTACTTTGTTCTTGAAAATCAGGATGTAGACAGATAATATTGAATTAATGGAAGAAATAAAGGACTAGATTATTTTTTATTTAGCTCAGACATATTCAAAAATACCAAAACAATTACAGATAATCTTAATTTTTCAAATATCTTTAGACAAGGTGACACAAATTTAAATCATATTTATCATGAGTTTCTTGGTGGCAATTTAAGGTTTGGTGATTTTAAAGAAATATGTAGTAAATGTTGGTATGATGAATTTGGATTTTTTTATAGACATGACTAGAAAAGTGAACGAAGAATAGTTCAGAAATAAATAATAACACTTCATGACAACATAAATGTTAAACACAATTCTTAAAAATGTTTCATTAATGTTTTACAAACCTATTAAGTGTATGCAAAATATAATGAGGAAGTTGTTAAAAAATCTAGACGAAATAGAAGAGGAAATGAACAGTTAAAAGGAGAGATTAAAATAGAAGAAACAACCAAGCACAAAGTATGAAAAATATAAAAAAGAAGATCAGCCAGTTATCAATGCAATTGAAAAAGTTAAACAAGGTATCGAAGGATTATGTGATAATGTTTCGAAAACTACTGAAGAAAATACAGAAGTTTAAAACCAAATGGTTTCTTATCCTCATTATCAGTTAGAAGACTTCAGTGATATACAGCCACTTAAAGAACATGAAAGTCAACAGCATCACTATACTATGAGTGAATAAGAAATACAATATTTATTAGCAAAGTGTGGACAAGATATATATATATATATATATATATATATATATATATATATATATATAAAAAGAGAGACAGAGAGAGAAGGATAAAAATGTTAAAAGGAATGTAACTGAAAGAATTTTAGAATATATTAATCACAGTGAAGATAAAATTTTTGGATTAAGACCTGTTGGTTCCTTTAAATTCGTTGTCAAAATATCAGCAAAATTTGATGGAGGTAAATTATCTATTGGTGGTAGAACATCTGAAGGTACAAGTGGTTTAATGAGTTTCTTAACTAAAAAGCAGATAACTATGGAAGACATGAATACACTATTTACAGTTTCTGATTTATCAAATTATGCAGATATATTATACCATTCAGGAGCATTATATTCTGATAAAAATCCAAATAAAATAAAATCGAGTAGAGGAAATAAATATAAATATTTGATAAAACAAGATGTTGATGACTTTTTTCCAGCACTGAGACAAAATTTTATATGATTCATTACAAAGTGACAGAGAAAATGTTGGTGAAGGGTTGGTAAAAAAATATTCAGAAAAATTAATCTAATATATATGGATGAATTATGTATGTCAATTAATTAATAGATTAGCTGTAATTCATGCAAAAGAATTAATCTGAAATAAAAATTATAATAATGAAGAAGTGGGAATAATGCAAATAATGACAAATAAATTTAGTGATTTTGTCATCAAGAATCCAAAAGGACTTCCACATTTGATCAGAATTTTGAATAATTTTCCTCATACATTTTGTAAAAGTGGAAGATATGGAAAACGATTAGTCAGTTGGGTTTTAAATAATGTACCATTACCTGAGATGCATCTTCCAGGCTATAAATTTTTCAGGCCCTTCACTGAGGTAGAACATAGAATAGCACTTGGAGATCAAGAAATAATTCTGTTAAACAAATCTTGCAAACTGCATCATATTACCTATCAAGATCATAAAGATTTGGAAAAAAGACATGAATCTGATAATGAACTTGAGTTAGCTGCAAAAGATAGAATCCATGCAAGTGATGCTTCATTAGGAGAACAAGGTTGCAGTCACTGCAGTTATAGGCTTTATGTATGGAGATAGAGGATTAGGTATTGGCTTAGGTGTGGATGATAATGATTGGGGAGTGTAAAGCTTTCAATATTGGTGAAACACTGTTAACTGAAATATATTATTCCTTATAAATTTTTTGATCTGTATAAATGAATAACTTTTCAATCGATTATACTTTGCTACCTTGCAGAAATACTAAACTAAAATCTGTTAAATTTAAACTGAACAATGCTCAGCTAAATCGTATTGGACCATTTAACTGAGGCAGAAAAAAGAAAGGCAGAGAAAAAAACTAGTGGTAATTTACTCATTACACTAGGCATTCCTGTTGTGAAAAAGATTATTGAATATCTAACAAAAAAGAAGGAAGATGCTAGATTAACTCAACAAGAAGGTGGATTTCTTCCATTACTGCTAATTGCATTACCATATCTAGCAACTATTGGTTGACATGCTCGTGGATCTGCAGTAATTGCAAATGCAGTAATAAACAAGAAAAGTCTGATGCAATATTGGCAGAACAGAAAAGACATAATCGAGCAAAGGAAAGGAAAGATGCAGGATCTGGAAAAAAAAGTCAAAAAACTATCGATTTCTGTTCTACTACATTAAGTAATTTCCGTATAGAAGAATCTGCTACAATTAAAAACCAGACACTTTTGTGGCCTTTTTATGTATAATGAATCACCAATTCATCCTAGAGAATACGAATCTGCAATTGCGAATTTAGAGAAGTCTGATCATGTTGGTTCTCATTGAATTTTTTATAATATGGATAAAGATATAAAATTTGATTTTGGTGCATTTGCCAGCAAAATACCAATTAAACTAGTTAACTATTTGGGAAAAAAAGATCTATACTACAATGCTGATAGAAATAAAATTTTAATGAAGTAAATTGTGGTCATTTATTTCTATTTGCATTAAAGTTGCTATCAGATTATTACAAGTTTAATGATATTGTGACTCTACTAAATGAATATATTTGGAAATAGGCTCTCTGAGAATGTTCAGTCACGAGAGCCAAAACTTGATAAAGAATTGAATCAAAAATTTGAATCACAAATCAAAGAGTTTAAATCATTAATAGATCCAAAAATACCTAATATAATTAAACAATTTCAGAAATAATTTAGTGCTGCTTTTAAAGTAACTAGAGGTTATATTGGGTTTAAAGGTAGAAGAATTGTGAATGTAAATGACCCAATTGATGCAAGGGATGTAGTGAACAAACATTATTTAAAGAATGAGCTATCAAATGTTGTTACAAAACCCAAATATACAAGTATTCTCACACAGTTTGATAGTTATGTCATAAAACTGATCTATCAAATTACTTTACCAAAACAGAATTACAAAGAGGTCTCTCAGATTATTTCTAAAATACAGACTTACCTACGTACTTAGATGACTTGAGTAATCTTAAAGTTAAGCATATGAAAAACAAATAACAGAATCTACACTTATGACTGGAGGGGAACAAAAATGAACAATTCTTAATATTATTTCAGGCTTAAAAGAATTATTGTTGTTCATGAGAATATAAGCAGATATGTAATGTCTGATGACTTTGACATCACTGCATGCATGGCTATTAAACTATACTGAATAAACAATAGTAACCAATCAATAATGGAAAATATCAGATTTTCTCACCATAAGATTATAACATTCAGTTAAAACTTTTCCAGTTGAGGTTCATTGTATTTGATGACATAATTTAATTCTTACTTAATTTTTATTCTATATAAAAGGACAATCATAATCACATTTACTGTTAGAAGTGTTAAAAATTTACTGAGACTCATAATCTACACAAACTCACCTTAAAAATGGACAACAGAGGATTGAAGGTCTTTGCACAGCATGTAAAAGCAAAAAGAGTACATTCATCAAAATGATTTTGGAGGTGAACAAAGTTCTAGGACTCCTTTAGCAGTCAGTGAAGGGTGTCCACTGTGCTCCTTCAATATCAATGAAGAAATAATTTATGAATTACATAAACAGATGAGAAAACACTTTAAACAAAGAAATGTAAATTCTCTCAGTATTGATGACCTATGGCAAGACAGTCTAATCGAAATGAATTCCAGCAAAGAGAAAAATTTTTCGAAGACAAATCAAGGATATAAATATTTATTAAATGTGATCGATTTTTTTTCTAAATATGGTTGGGCTTTCCAAATTAAAGATGAAACAGGTACGAATGTAGTTGATGCTTTTGAAAAAATTTTCCAGGGCTAGAAAGCCAAAAAATTTACAAACAAATAATGGTAAATAGTTCTACAATGAAGAATTTAAGGAACTGATGAAGAAATGTAACATTAATCATTACCCAACTTTAAGTGAATTAAAAGCATCTATTGTTGAAAGATTTAACAGAACACTTAAAGGAAAGGTGTGGAAAAGATTTGCACTTCAAAGAAATTAAAAGTCGGTTGTGTAGGTTAAAAATTTAGTTGATGAATACAACAACACAAAACATTCAACTATAAAAATGAAACCAGTACAAGTTAATGAGAAAAATTTGAGGCCCATAAGGGAGGCAGGTCTAGCATCTCCTAAATTTAAAAAAAAGAGATAATGTAAGGATCAGTAAACTTAAAGGACTTTTTGATAAACAGCCCACTGATCAACATATATTATTGGAATTGAAGATGTTTTTCCTTCTAATCCAATCACAAATTAATTGAATATAAATTGAAAGATATCAAAGGAAATTTTTATGAGCAAGAACTACAAAAAAACAACGAAATATAAAGATGTTTATCTAGTTGAAAAAGTTTTGAGAAAGAAAGGAGGTAGGTTTATGTGTAATGGTTAGGTTTTGATAATTCACACAGCAAGTGGATTGGTTATTATTTAATGCTAAGTTTAAATATTCATTATTTCTCATATATCTTCATTTAAACCTTATCAAAATGATTTCCATGAAAAATTATTTGTAATCTTTCATTCATTACATTATATAAATTTACTGAGTTTAGCTTTCTGATTCTCAAAGTTATTTTCATTTCTGGAGAATCTACTCATAATTCATTCAATGTAGAATTTAAAGAACAATTTCGAGTTCTTATAAGATAATATGGATATTCCCCCTTAGATTTTTCTCGTTTAAGAGAAGTTCACTATGTTTATCTCGTTTAACAGTTGGAGGAGTGGCATGATTGTAAATAATTTTATTTTTCTTGTGAATTATATCTCTGGCAACATTTAACATACTTCTCATAGTTTCAACTCCATTTTCTACATAATTAATTATATTTTGTAGTTCATATTGACAATATTATCTAATTCTGGTAAAACTTCATGAGTAACCCAATGTTACATTTTTTTGCTTCTTCTTTTCTAGAAGATAAAAGAAGAGAAAAAAGGCCACATTCATTAACGAATATTATAAGGGATTAATAAATTTTCTAATGAAATATGATCATTTTCATCATCATTTATTCTGACGGTTTGTTGTGGATTACCATATTCTAAAATTTCAGCAACATATTTTGCTTTAAACCATGGATTATTATTTTCATCAATAATCACAGAAGCTTGCTTACTGTTGTATGCAAGCTTGTTATTAACAAGGCCTACAATCGACTCTATTTATATAGAATAAAAAATAGAAGATAAATTAAAATTCTAGTGTGTGTGTGCATTCAAAATTTCGTCACAGATGTTATTTATCTTCTCAATTATTTAATCAAGAATATCATTGGATTGGTCACATTATTTGTCATCAAAATAAGACAGAGTGTTGAAGTGCGCATTGAATGCTTGTTTTCTTTTGTTTACTGTGTGTATGCCAAAATAAGTCCTAAACATATTCTTTACCAACTTGTGATCTGTACATTTTTATTTTCTGACATAAAATATTTTATCGTCTTTATGTCTTCCACTACTATAACTGGATTATCTTCTTGAAGGAAGATACTGTGGAGATGTGCCAGAGTAAATCATTTGCACTCTTTTCATCTCAAGTACATCAGTTATTACATCATTTAAGTAAAGGCATTCTTTTTCTCTTTCTTTTAATTCTTTAGCCTGTTGTTCAGTAACTTTTGAGATTGAATAACTAATTGTTAGCTTGAATTATTTTGTTGCTGATGTGTATTTCAAAAATCGAAAAATATTTTTTCTAGAGTTAAGCAGTATTTTCTTACTTGTTTACATTGTTTTGTATTGAATGTCATTAGAGATTCATTAAAATTTTCAACTGTTAATAAAGACCATTTCTTTTGTACAGCAATACTAGGTCTGAAAATTCTTATTTCATTTTGAAGTGGATCATTATATTTGATTTCTGTATATGGGATTTCATTACATCTCAAAAATTTAACACAATGTTTTTTGTTTTCCCTAAAATATGCTGTTGACAAATAATTGACTGCAGGGATATCATATAAGAATAACAATATATTGTCAGTAATTAATACACATTTTTCTTCAAACAAAGGAAATCAATTAACTTTAATCCAACTTCTGAAATTTAATATATAATTTTTATTTTGAACGAATTCAGAAATATTCGACATGGGTGAAGTTGATGTCGATGGAATCAACTCCATTTATATAGAATAAAATTTTAATAATCTTTTTGAATTTTAATCTTTTACATATGACTGATGTATTGGATAGATTTAAATTCGACATGTTTGTTGATACAAATAATAAACCATTAGAGAGAAGGTTGATCGTGATATCTGCAAGATTTAAACCATCTTTCACTTTAGAACATTTGAGAAGATGAAATCATGAAATGTAAAAATGAGTGATATAGAAATATGGGAGGAAATAGAAAACTGAGATTCTCTCTTTTTTATGACTGTGAAACTAATAGTAAATCATAATTACATATAATTCATTAACGAAAAAATTACAAAATTACATTAAAACCTATTCATTATCTTTAAAAGTTTTTCACTCTATATCCAAAAAGTTTCACATTGGAGAATACAAAAAAAAACGAATTACTAGGTTATTATATTTGTTGAAGGATTGTGGTAGGAATTTTTTATTTGCATTAGAGGTTAGAGGTAAATTATTTGATTTTTAATATCCATAAGGCACTGTACGATAATTTTCTAGAACTACTCTCTTATCATCCTGAAATGAGAGTTCTCTTTTAACCTGTTTTTTGACCAGAATTTTAGTATCAAGATCGCTAGTCATCTAACTGTACTCTGTGTCTTCTCTTTCACTTCACTCTCAATTAGCCTTATCACAGATTGGCCATTAACTTCTAAATATTCTTGTAATTTAATGTGAATCCTTTTATCTTCAACAGAGAAATTTTCGTTTTTCTCATAACAATAACTCTTTGATGCAGTCAAAGCCGAGTTTGTAATTCATTTATTATCTCCTAACTTATCTGTCCATTTGCCCAACATACAGCCTTCTCTAAATTGACTTTGCCATCATCAATATATATTACAGAGTCAGTGTCCAAATATATAAATTTCTTCTTAGTTTATTTGACCTATCATAGAATATAAGTGTTGCATTTGATGTAGTCAATGGAGCTATCAAGAGGTTTGTAGGTTCATTGTTTTCCAAATAATAATCCTCAAAATTGTACCTCATCTGTACCTTATGTTCAGTAATAAAATCCACATCCGAACTATCTAGTCGATCATCCAGTAGTGTCTCATAAAATTGCTGTAAATCTGTGATGAGCTCAGTTTTAATCATATTTTGTCTTTGTCCAAATTTACCCCATAATGGGTTAAACAGATTTCTTTGCTGGTTTTTCCTTTATTCTATCATGATCCAAGTTATATCAAGTTTTTCTTTAACTGTTCAGATATACGCTTCATCACTTTAAAAATCATGTGGACTGGCTTCTAATTTTATTTTCAAAAAGTCTTTCACATAATTTTTAAACATGTTACTTTTGTCTATAAAATCCCAGTCTTCACAAACATCTGAAACCTTATAACGCATTTCCACAGCCAACTTTACTTCATCTGTTATCCAAGTACCAACAAAACATCTTTCTTTATCGTTGTGATTGCACTTCCTTAATATTTCTTCTGCAGATTTGACACACCAAGGAAACAACTGTTTTTCATTCTCATCGATTCACGTATCTACAGGTAAAACAGGGTGATACAATTCTGTAGGTGCCAATGCTTTATATTTATAAATCCATTCAATTTTTTACTATAATATCTTTGTCTATATATATTTCTTTCATGTCGCTCAGCATAATAATCAAAATATTGCACAATTGGATAAATGCTGCATACATCATTTTGTCTAATGTTTGTGCTAACAACATCAGCTTTAGCTCTTAATTTTGTTGCATTTGTTTGGCCACCATAACAAACATCTCTTGGATTCAATTGTTCAACAAGTTCAGGTAACTTTCAATTTCATAAGCTTTTTATATTCTGGTGAGTTAAGCCAATCACAATCCCATATTTTCCACTAAATTGTATCCAGCATTTCGTATTTTTGCGTTTGTTGTTAATGTCTTTTGATAAAGGTCACCCACTGCATCCTTACTTTTATTGTTAATCATCTCACTTTTGAAACATTTTTTTTCAATCAAGCCAGAAGCAACCATGATATTGATGAACAGTAATACATTCTTTAGCAAATCCATCTACATTTACACAAGCTATTCTTACTTCTCCACCATTAAGAGCATGTTGAATGTTGTTATTGTTTAAGCTGTTTAACCAAGCTATGGATTCTTTACTATAATTCTCTTTCTGTTCCTTATCCAATGTAGCAATTGTATTTTTAGGTAAATACTTTAAACTGTAAATAGCTATGCAAACTCTAGCGATGAATAAATAACAGAATGGATGAATATTAACCATTGCTATAAATTGTTTTCTTAGTTCTAAGGAATCTCTTCTCAAAATGTCCACATTGGAATTACAGTACTTGTTATTTTTTTGTTCATATTGAGCACATACTTTTCTTTAACTCTTGGGCTGTGCCATGCTTCTCTATCTTTTCGCTTCATAGTGTTAGCAGAGTAATATTGAGTATGAGGAATTGGCCGTATGTAATTTTCATTTTCTTGTGTATTGAACAAATGACGGAAGCAGCATTTCTTCAATTCTTTCAGATCAAGTGTTTTGGAAAAACTACTAAGTCCCCTTGGACAAATTTACTGCTATCTATAAATTTAAGCCTAGCTGTTTGATCTGCAATAAATCAGTTTAGTTCCTGTGTAGATTGTTTATGGCTTTATTGTATTTTCAACACAGTACTTCAAAGTGGATTGTCATTGTGACCTTTTGCATAGTGGGCTACGAACATATGATAACTGTTTTTTTTCTGAGATCATCCAACTACAGAACTCATTATTTGTCTGAAATTTGTAAACCGTATCTCCAGTAAAATTGCGAACAATTATGATATTTGGAATCTGTGTTCCAGTTTCTTGTTGAGCTTCATAATCAAACCATATATATCTCTTAGTATAGGTACAAGTCACCCTACTGGGTAAGCCTCTTTCACAACATTTTTACTATATACCTGTAACTGTTTTATTGCATTCGAAGCTTTGGTAAACATAAAAATCTTTGAATTCACCATTAACATAGCAACCATTTTTATTACAGTTTGTGAAACCTTGCACTATAAAATCCCCACGAGCTTTTCATTCACAGATACATCTTTTTTGCAATTTCTATTGCATGTAACAGTTAAGATTTTGAATTTTCACTGTTTGTTTACAATTCCTGCGATGTTCAAAGCCACATTTCTGTTTTATAGATCTCAAACATATCTTTTTGTGTTTCACATTTGTAAGCTGTATCACAAATTTCTTGGTTATTTTTTAAACATTCTTCATTATAACAGTCTCTGTTACACTTTTCACAATAAATCTTGTTTTCTACACTTTCATGTTCTGCCCTATTTTATATCTGTATTGGTCCTTGTTGTTATATGGCTTATTACAGTTATCATAGAAATGTGATGACCTTAAGAAAGCTGTCATAGCGCTAATTACATCAAAATTGTTGCGATCTTTATACAGATAACTCTTTATTTCTTTCTCAGGATTACTATAGTTAACTGAATTGAAATTCGAAGTAATTACAACATTTATTTGGATATCCAACAATTCTTCAATGGTTTTAATGTCAATCCAGAGTAAATCCTTCTTCGTTGCATTCACCCAACTGATTACATAATATGTCAGCCATCTCTTACAGTAATCAGAATTTTTCTCCTTTTTAATTTTCTTAATTTCGTTCGTAGTTAGTTCTCTGTCCAAGACATTATTTGTGTGGTATTTTAGTGCCACGATTACTGCTCAAGGGACAACACAGTTTATCATAATTTTTAATTCTTGTGATATATCTTTTAGTCTTTTTGTCTTCAGCTATATTTATAATTTTTCTTATCTAAACAGCCTTGGCCTATGGTAACTGCTATCATCTGAACATTAAATAAGGTATCTGCCATATCTGTTGTCTCGTCAGACGTTAGGATATCCCTCATTATAATTGCAGAAAACCTGAATAGGGACTCAAGTATTATCTGATGCTCTATATCCTGTGGAAATAGGATAAAACACATTTGGATTGATGGTAGTTATATTCAGCTTATCTCCTTTTTTGAAATTAGTTCTCTTTTTTGCTACTACAACCTTAGAATTGAGTGCTTTCGTTATATAATCTGTTTTATCACTGAAAGTACTGAATTTTGAAATACTGACATCATTGAAAACGATTTGGTAGTCTCTAATCTCAAATAAATGCATTTAAGATAGCTCAGTCTCTTTTTCTTGCTGCAATACTTTGCTACTCGATGGATAAATTTGATCCAGTCTTATAATATTTTCCTCACTCAGTGGCTGAGTCTTTTCAATAACATCACCATCAATCCTATAAAAATAATTTATGTTAGGTATGCATTTTGGTCTTGATCTAGTGTTCTGTGATGATTCCAAAGGAAACTGAAAGCCCTGCAACCCAATAGCATTAACTAACTCTGATTTCTTTAATTTACTGTATACTTTAATACCAAGCTTTTTAGCTCGAGATTTGAGTACATGTACTTTCAAATTATTGAGAGTTTTTGTAGGAGAAGGTAAATTTTTGAAACAAATTAATTAAGTGATCTTTCCTAAATCAGCAGTTTACTTGTAAATTATTCCTTCTGCAATAATCATGGAGTTGGGTGACTGCAAACTCTCTCGTTGAGGATTCCATTGTATTGTCTTTTTTAGGAAACTTTTTTCATTAGCTTTTTGAAAAATAAGCAGTGGTACATTATTTGAAAAGATTTAATTAACTAAATCATCTTGTTTAAATCTGCTATAAAATCGTAAATTATTCGTTCTGCAATAATCTTGGAGTTGAGCCACAGTAAACTCTCTCAGTATGGCTTCCTGTTATTTAAAGACAGAAAACACTAGCTTTGCGGAAAATGAGCGTTTTAATTTTCAGTTATTTTGATGTGTCAATTTATCTATACATGTTTATTGAAAAAACATCTAAATTTTTCTTTTTCATGTGTACACACAATTTTATTTTTTCTCAATCCTCTAGTTGACAAATCTTGCACCTATATGAGAGCTTGTTCCTGGATGTATGAATTAAGTAAAAACAACTAAAATCTTTAATTTCTTCACAAGCAATACATTTTACAATGTGCTTCACTTCGTCGTTCTCTATTTAACTAGTGTTGATTGCAGAAAGCCAGAAAATCTTTCATGTACTTAACTTTTTCCAAAGGATTCTTATAATTAGGTATTTGGTAGGACATGTTCTGAGGCATCAAGGGATCACCAATTTAGTATTGGAGGGCAGTGTGGAGGGTAAAAATCGTAGAGGGAGACCAAGAGATGAATACACCAAGCAGATTCAGAAGGATGTAGGTTGCAGTAAGTACTGGGAAATGAAGAAACTTGCACAGGATAGAGTAGCATGGAGAGCTGCATCAAACCAGTCTCAGGACTGAAGACCACAACAACAACAACAACAAGCTCTTTAATACATTCTTTTTTATTGTTGTTACATGTATTTTTCTAAGCATTTTATAACATTCTTTACACATAAGTGAATGTTTATCCATTGTATATTTATGTGAATGCTTGTTATCAATTGCATTTTTTACACTTCTTCAACACTAGCCTTTCTTGAGACAAGTTTTTGTTAGATGAATTAAAATTATTCCTTAACAAATGAATCCGCTTTCTCGTTGCTGTGGTGTAGATAGTTGTACAGATAAAATATTTACAATGCTAATTTTCTTCCTATCACTAGCATTTTAATGTGTATTTTTTATCTCAATTATTAGCTTACTGTACAGTACACTCTTCATGAAAAAGAATTTGTAATCTATAATGACACACTCGTTAGCCAATTACAGATGTAATTCTAGGCGCCAATGATCTCATGCATGATAAAATTAACTGAGTGCTATATCATTACAGGGCTGACGAGTGTCAACCCTAAAAATTAAACAAACATGATGTGATTTTCTTAATTAAGGAATTTCAGGTTCCCTGAAGTCCCGGGGCCTAAATTTTTATACTGCACATTTTTAAAAGGAATTACACTCAAACCAAATGATATCCCACATACAGAGTGATATAGGGTTTTCATTTATCTATTGTATTTTTATTCTATATAAATGGATATTCTACTGAAGAATCTAAATAATGAAAGCAATCCTAATTTCTTTAAAAAATTTGTGAGCTGGAAGTAAATGAATTCTATCATATTACAGGCTCTGAATGTATAAAACAATATGGAGATATGGAGAGAATTTTTCGATGGAGCTTGATGATTAATTTAAAATTATTTTGGTGGCCAGGATTTATAACATAATCAGTTATGTGCACTTCCACTTTTTTGAAGATGGTTATTATAAACTAAACTACAATGGGATGAAGAGAAGTAAAAGTAATGATACGAATTTCATAATCTGGAGATCATTGTTTGAATAATTTTTTTTATTTACTTTTTTGTATCTTAATATTCTGGGTGGGTTGCTCAATAAATAATCCTCTGCCCAGTTACTACTGGTACCACTGGGCCATCATGGCCTTCTTGGGTGGAGTTTAGTTTTTTTCAGAATTGACTGAGCAAGTGCAGCAGGCATGGAACACCATGCCACAAATCAATATCTATTACCTGTACAACACAATACACATACGTTTGCATGCTTGCATTCAACATTCTAGCGGTTACACCAGTTATTTATGTACCAGAATTTCACATTGGCAAAGGTGTACCTCATGCTTACATTAAACTGCGATTTTACAATGTTTATCACTCAAGTATGTTACCTACACAAACGTATTCCTTGAATTACATTACTCTATTGTCTGGGATTGCAACCTTTCTTCTGTCAGTGTATCTGTATTCAATCAGAGGTCTACAAAGCAAACAATTTCAACAACAAATATAAAATATTTCTTCAAACAATTATCTCATTCTCTAATAGCATTTTCCCATTGAAAATCTTCAGGCAGATGTGCTGTAGTAATTAGTAAATGATATGGGTAACTAATGGCACTAGAATACTGTGTAGAAGAAAACAGGTGCTGCACCATTTAATGAAGGATGGTCTGGCTATGGGAACAGAAGTTTATTTCAGTCAGCACTGCAAATCGCAAAAGAATGTCATCAAACGTCAGAAAGGTTGAAACAATGCCTTACACCAGCAGTATGAAATGATCCCGGAACAAAATTAAAACTATAATGTCAGTTGTGATAGAGGCATGAGGGTAGAATGGGGTGTCCAACGTAATAAACCTCACTTGCATGAGAATGAAACAGTTATTGATCTACCAGAGTTACGTTAAATCCTCAATAGCCACTGCATGTCCGTTTTTGGCAAATTAAATAAAAATTTTATTCTTACATGTAGATACGCTAAACTTTTGAAAGCTGGCATTCTGCACAACGCAGCTACAGCAAACGAGCAAAGGTGATACGGAATGAATTATAGGATCACTAAAAGTAAGATATTCCATGCCTGCGTGGAAACCTCAAGTATGTTACGAAGATCAACAAATATTACTTCTGTGTTCAGCCCATCTGTGTATTTTCTTTCAGGTGTGATTAAATTCCTGGCATTTTGAAAGACTCGTTAGCGAAACTGCTTTTAAAATAGTGCGAAGGAGATAACGTAGACAGTTACCACTCTTATCCTCAGTTACCCGTAATTATTACTTAATTCAGTCAGAAGAAAATATATAATGCGGTAACAACCATTAAAAACAAAGGAGAGAAGTAATTATCAATTTACGCTACTGTTGTCCAAAATCGGAACACCAGTTGCGTTCGGAGACGCGAGCAGAAGATCGCAAGATGCAGGGCGTAGTTGAAAGACCAGAAGGGCCATGGTGTGCTCTCCTCTGCAGTCACAGCTGATGGTAACCACAAGGAAGTGACTTTTCTCCCGGATCTTTCAATTCCAGACTGAAGGTGGCCGAATGGCCTCTACATGATCCAATTCTGTTCATGCCCCGGTGGGAGGGCTTCCGAAGTGGGTGACAGGGTCAAGTTATTTTTAAATCGAGAAATCGACAGTTGTTTCCCATTTGGCACCAGTGTTTCCTAAAATTTCGGGAAATGTTATGAACACCAGAGTAGTGCAACATCTGATTTCCAAGATACCTTTATAAACGTTCACAGCTCAGAATCATTATGACAAGTACAAAATCCTTTCTGAATTGCTAAATACTGAGACGAATTGAAAAAATAAAAACCGACGTGCTATACCTCGATGTATAATGAATCATTCTGAGGCTTAACATTTCTCAGTATTTCGCAGTAAATATTTAATGTTTAAAGGTGTGAACCATACAGGAGAAGGATATTATTTACTTTTCTTACCTTACACATGGTAAAAGCCTTATCAACCACACACCAGCTGTACCAGCCTGTTCCACTTTTTTCTGTCGAGTGCACTGTTTGTCCATCGTAGCTTTGTACTCCCGAATATTATGTCTTCATTCCTTACTTTTTTGTTATCCTCCATTCCATGTGACATTATTAATATACAGGTCCAAAAGTTTTCCTTAGTATATTTCTTTCGAATATTAACAGTTTTTCTTCAATCTCCTCTCTAAATATTAATGCTTCACATCTGTATGATGTTACCCTCATAAGTCACTGAGGTGACGAAAGTCGCAGTATACTTCCTAAGATCGTGTCGGATGTCCTTTCGCCTGTTGTAGTTGTAGCAGCTCGAAGTGGCATGGACTCAACAAGTCGCTGGAAGTTCTGCCTCTACAGCCGTCCATAATCGTGAAAGTGTAGGATGTTGTTCTTCGTAAACATTCTACGGGACTGACATCGTGAGATCTAGATGGCGAAATCATTTGCTTTAACTGTCCAAAATGTTAAAACAAATTGTAAACAATTGTGGCCCGGGAACATGACATCGCTATTTGGGAACATGGACTCAAAAAATGGCTGTAGATGGTCTCGAGGTATCCGATCATAGGCATTTCCAGTCAGTAATCAGTTCGGTTGGATCATAGGACCCAGTCCATTCCATGTAAACACAGTCGACTATATTACCTTGCACAGTGCAGTGACGAAAGTCATGAGATACCTTCTAAAATCGTCTCCGTCCTTCTCTTCCCCGAAATAGGGCAGCAACTGGACATCGTATGGACTCAACACGTCGTTGGAAATCTCTTTCAGAAAAACTGAGCCGTGCTGCCTCTATAGTAGTCCATAATTGCGAAAGTGTTGTCGGTGCAAGATTTTGTGCACGAACCGAATGCTCGATTATATCCTATTAAAGCTCGATGGGATTCATGTGGGGCGATGTGAGTGACCTAATCATTCGCTCGAACTGTCCACAATGTTCTTCGAACCAATCGCAAACAATTACGTGGCGTATTGTCATGAATGAAAATTCCATCATAGTTTGGAAACTTGAGGTCCTTAAATGGCTGCAAATGGTAGCCAAGTAGTCGAAAATAACTTTTCCCGATCACTGATTCATGTAAACGTAGCCCACACAATTACTGGAGCCACCACCGGCTCGCATATTGCCCTGTTGACATGTTGGGTTCATGGGTTCGTGGGCTCTGCTCCACATTCGAACCCTACCATTAGCTCTTACCAAGTAAAATCGGCACTCATTTCACCGGGCCAACAGTTTTCCAGTAGTCTAGGGTCCAACCAATATGGTCACTTGCCTAGGCGAAGGGCTGCTGTCGACACCGTGATGTTACCAAAGGCACTCTCGTCGGTCATCTGCTGACATAGCCCATAAAGCCAGATTTCGCCGCACTTTCCTAACGATAACGTTCGTCATGCGTGATAAATTGATTTCTGCCTTATTTCATGCAGTTAGCACCGACAACTCTGCGCAACGCCACTACTATCGCTCGTGACGTGCCGGCCGTCGGCTACTGCTTTGTCCGTGGTAGGAGGTAATGCCTGAAATTTGGTAGTCTCGGCACACTCTTGGCACTGTGAATCTCGGAATACTGACTTCACTAACGATACCTGAAATGGAATATCGCATGCGTCTAGCACCAACTACTAATCGACGTACAAAGTCTGTCTATTCCCTTCGGGCGCCGATCATCACGTCGGAAACCTTTCCACACGAAACACCTGAGCACAAGCGACAAATCTGCCAATGCACTGTACTTTTATACCTTGTGTACGCGATACTCCTGTCATTCGTGTATGTGCATATCGCTATACCATGATTTTTTCTCACCTCATTGTAGTCCGTTGATACAAGCGAATGTTTAAGTTAGTTCTGTGTGAATTTTTCTTCAAAGTTTTGTTAAAACTAAGAAGTTTCTTTCGCTGTTTCTAGACGGACATCTGTTTCTATGTATGTCCGTTCTTTTGCTGTTACCAAAAATGCTCCTGAAGGACTTCAAGAGGTCGAGTAACTTGAAAGTGAATCCATTTACAACCATAGTTGTATCACTTCCGATTTTCCGATGACGATATATTCAGTCTTTGCTTCATTAACATGTAAGCCTGTTTTCTCAACCGCTTTGTAATAATTTTGCCTTATATTGATAAATTCTGTTTTGGAACAACTTATTAATGCTGTATCATATGCTTAGGCAAGTCTAGCAGTGATCAGTGGATACATTTTGGATTAGTTTTACTAAATTTTCTATCGGTATTCTCTGAGATGGGAGAAATAAAATATTTGAAATGGAATCTCCACGTCTCGGTCCAGTGTACACCTCATAATTTTTTGTTTCTCTTTCAGGTGTCTTACAACGACTTAAAGTACCTTGTTGACACTAACTAATGTGATTAACTCTGAAGGTGTTTCAGATTCGCTCTTTATATTTACGAGTGGCTGTCGGTGTATTCAGGCCTTTTTGAAATCTAGAAATAATATGAGGACATCTACGCTTAATTCCCACGGTGTTTGTCCTTGGTGGAAGGACTGTTAAGGGGTGCGGTGAGCTACGGGACGCCAACTGAGGAGCAACTTGTCTGAGTAGTTGTGACTCGACGGTCTGGGACGCATGCAGAAACGGCCCTGAGAGCGGAGTGTTGACCACATGATGTCCGTCCATAGCGCACCCGTATGACGCCGTAAGGTTGGTTGGTTAATTTGGGGTAGGGTACCAGACAGCGAGGTCATCGGTCCCAGCGAATTAGGGCAGGATGTGGGAGGAAGTCGGTTATGCACTTTCAGAGGAAGCATTCCGACATTTTCCTGAAGAGATTTAGGAAAATCACAGAAAACCTAAATAAGGATGGCCGGACGTCCTCCCGAATGCGAGTCCAGTGTGCTAACCACTGCACCACCTCGCTCACTGACGTCACATGGTAGAGGATGACACGGCGGCCCATAAACATCCCTTGGGCATTCATGGCGTGGACGTGGAGTTCGTGTAAATGACAATGTGGAGGATCAATTTATGAAGAAGGCCCATTAGTATTCCACAATTAGTTCTTCAGTTTTTGGAATCAGCTCGTTTAATAAACAAATTGACGGGATTTTATATATGACGGCCAGTAAACTAATTTCTCTGTAGTTATCATATACGAGGAGTTCATTCTTTACAAACACGCGGCATGTAATTGCAATTGGCTAGTCTCGTATAGTTTCTTCTGATTTGTTCCTATTAAATTCTGTAGTTCTGATTCCAGGTGTGGACCTGCATTCTTTAGTACCTGAGCGTATATCTCGTCCTCGCCGCAAGCCTTGTTATTCATTAATTTCTTTTTTCCTTGCTGTATTTCGTTTACTGACGATATAGACTTGTAAACTAACTACATCAGATTGTTCTAATTTCAAGTACGACCGAGGATCATAGCAGTTGAGTAGATGTGGAAAGTATATCTGCCGCCGTTTTTTTTGTATGTGACTCTTGTTGGTCAGTATTCTCCTATGTTGATACTTTATAAATTGCTCTATTTTAGTGATTTTGCCAAATGATTTTAGTGTATTTTGATAGACGTGCCTTGCTCTGCAATGATTCAAATCATCCTCTGCTTCTCTTATCATACTGTTGTACTGTTTGTAACACCATAGCTTAGACATTACATACCTTTTGTTGATTCATTTAGCCTTCTATTTTGTCCAACACCCCATCGTTGAACTTCTGTAATTAGTGTACGATTAATTCGATACTGCAATGAAGTATAATCTCTGTAATGATCCTTTGTCTTCCTCATATAATCTCTTCGGTTATCTTTAAAATCAAATAATTTTATTTAAATAATTTTGTGTAGAACTACCAATATATGCAAATGTTCTGTTTTAATTAATATGTTTGGCTGTTGTTATGTAATTCCTGATTCTGACTTAGGGTTCTTAGTTATTTTGAATGTAAAAGGTGTTGTGGTTCCCCTCGGGAACGAAATTGTGTAGCGCACGGAAATTGTGGTTGGCCTAGGTAGAAAAGGTGGAATTAAGAGTCAGTCGGGGACGAGCTACCAAACTGTGAACTGCCCATGAACACGTTGTATATTGTGCTGGTTCCGAGAGAGGCTTTTCCTGACGCTTTCCAATGCCTCAGATGGATGGATAAAGAGCTGGAGCTATTCTGAAATTGGTATCTATCATCGCCACCAAGAAATGACAGAGTCCAGCAATTCTACCTGAAAATGCTCCTACCAACATGCAATCGCCACCAC
Source organism: Schistocerca piceifrons (assembly GCF_021461385.2). Lineage (NCBI taxonomy): Eukaryota > Metazoa > Arthropoda > Insecta > Orthoptera > Acrididae > Schistocerca > Schistocerca piceifrons. Next base: position 60,415,589 of record NC_060139.1, read on the forward strand.
ATTGCGCAATCATTGTAATGGAACACTATAGTAATGTACAGTGAAGGATCAGCTTATTGGATGTGTTAGTGTGCTCAAATATAAAGTAATTTATAACTTAATTTATGCACCTACCTCGATTTTTTTCCTTATCGTAACACCTCTGAGGTTTCTCTCCGTTTGAACTAAAGTGATTACCGAGTGTCCTTATTGAAGGAACATTAAAGCCTAGTGTTTTAACTAATTAATGCCTCTTGAACATAGTAAAAAGAAAGTTAAAGTTAATGTGGCAAGAGAGTGAACTAAAGTAAACAATGCTTGCTGAAAATAATTTTTCTATGAAAACTGCTTATTAAAACGTTGTTGCCAAAATCAAAATAAAAAGTTCTTAAAACTGAGGCTTATAAAATTTTGCTTGGTAAATGATCACATTGCTGCCAGTTGTAAATCGCAAAAGGTGAGTCAGTATCTCACAAATATGTCAATTTTGTGTCTCACTGTGATAAAAGTTCAAAACTGCGATTGTGGTAAGTTATATACATGCTTGCTAAGCACTTGTTTCTCTTGTGTACTGAAAGTGCCTGTTAACAGTGTCATTGGATCCATAGTTTATCCTTTTTGCTCTTGATAAATAACAATTAATAGAAAGACCTCTACCTATAAAAACAGTAACTTCTTTTATTCAAAAGACAGTGAGAAGTAACCTGTTAGTGAATTCCATTTAACTTTCATTATAAATAGAAAAGTATTTAGCTGAGAGAGACTTAACCTGTGACCAGTTCATAATTTTGCAGTGAATTACATTTTCAATTTTTTGTCAGATAGAAAAATGTTTGAAAAGTAATACCGAACCTATGTCCAATTTACGATTCTACAGTGAACATCAATTGTAATGTTATAAATACCATTCAGTTTGAATAAGCCCTGAAAATAACAGTGTGTATTATTGTCTGTTACATTTATGCCAATAGTTTGCTCTGCTCTAGCTGTCAACTCCAAACTTAACGTTAACATATGCACGTGTCAGAGTTTATTGCACTCGCGAGTGGCAAAATATCGGTTGTGTTTGTCCGATAGAGTTACTCATAACTACTTTCTTAAACAAGGATGTTAATTATTCTCATGCCTAATTAGGCTGGCGACCGTTTTTTTTCTTGGAACAGTGTGGATAAGTAAATTATTGTTTGTTACTGTTTGATATTTACGTAATTCTGACTTTCACTTCCGATAAGCCACCCCCGTTAGGTACAACACGGTCAACATAACAAAATTCCTCTCAGAGGGTTACACTGCTCTGCTTCTTCATACTATAATTATTTGAACACGTATAATTTCACTATACGAATTGCCTTCAGCTTTGAGGTTATGGTATAGTAGTAGCAGACGGAAGTGTTATATTTGCTCTTGTTCTACCGTTCGATTGTTTCCTGGCGAGCTTTATGCTGTCATTCCTTCAGTGTCATATATAATTGGAATGAAGAAATGTGAGGAGTAGGATGTTACTGCACAAAAATTTAAGAGTTGCCACAAGAATTCCTAAAGCGAAGTTTCGTGAACACCAGTTCGTATGGTCGTATGCCGCGTGGGGTATATTTATCCATTGCCAGGTCGCAACCAGAAAAAGAAGTAGGGGGAACAAGGCTCTTGGAAACTTAAGCGTTATAGGTTTAAAGTAGGTGTCTTTCTAGAAATAAAAGAAACGGAGGAACACTGGAGCCCATCGCCTCATAAACGTTTATTTCATTACGGATGGGCCGATTTCACGCTGCGAGAAAACCGAAGGAACACAGCGAACATGGCCTATTTCAGGAAGTAACGCAGCATTTGTTTAAGCGAATGTGGAGGAAACATAGAACTTTAACTCACAAATGACTGGAAGTTGATCTGAAACACGATCTTCGAGAAAACCACCATTGCCCTACGTCTTTCAGTTTGTTTTAGGCAAGGACGAATAGTTCTTACGAAGCTCACATAATTTGTTTATTCATAATTAAATATTTCAGTATCTCTTCTGCTTCTTATGTTGTTGGTAATTTTTACCCTAATCGGAAAAACGCAACCACAGAGTATAGTAATAGTACACCAGTGTCCACCCCTGCTGAAGCAAAAACAGTTGTGCTAAAACCTCTCTTTCGAAATGTGAATTTGTTCAAGCAACGTCGATATAAGATTGCAAACGCTGGTAATTCCTGTGTGGAAGAGGAATGGGTTACAACGGTACCACTTGATCTGGATTCGGAGCCATGAAAATTTGCTCTGCTCTTTGGAGGTGACGTGCGGAACGCATATGTTTGAGCCCCTGGGGCGCGTGAATTCAGCCGTCGATACCAGATGTGAAACTTCGTTTGCGCCGAGTGTCGTAACGAATAGCATTAGCGTAATTCTCTTCGGGCCCGAAATGGCAGTATTCGTTACTGAATTTCCGTTCAGTCTTTTAACGACAGACAAAATTATTGACACTTCTGCAGTGAAAGGCATAATGTCCTTGTAGCTCATGGTACAATTACTGCGGGGGCAATATATTCTTTATGGATAATCAGTTTTTCTTTACAACTCGTTCTCTAAATTCAGATCACTGTTATCACATCGGGGTGTTGTAGAAAAATTTCACAACCCTTTGGGAATTACATCAAGTACTTTTTATAACATGATCAGCCTGAACAAATGGGACACGTACCATCAGTCAGTTTATTCAACCACGGATCGATTCTCAGTACTGATTTATTGTTTCTACTTTAATGGTAATGTAAGCACGTGTGCCTCACAGCTTATGATTGTGATTGGTTGAGATGTTTTTAGCTTTATTCACATTCTTTTTGAACATTTCTTCAGACAAAGGATACAACTTATCTCAATGTTCGTAATTCCATTAGCGTCGCATCAGTTTCTTCATCTGAATAAAAATCAAGGGCCATTTATTTGCAACAAAATTTTGATCTTCAAAAAATAATTTTATTACTTTCTTTCACTTTTCCTTCCTTCTGAGAACCGATCCGTTACAGAATTCGATTATTTTACGATAGGAATAGAACAGATATTGAAATAGAACAGAGTTATTCCCATTTCGGAACATTTTTGAGAAAATCATCAGGATGGCATATACCTTGCGGCCAGGGGAATCTTCCGAAAAGTGACACTGCTTTTTATATGTATATCTGAATGGTAATTTGTTCCTGAGAAATATATGGAGGCCAGTTCCGTTTACGTCTGTCTGTCAGTGTGTGCTTAACACAGGAAACTCTATTACTTGTTCGCGATCTATGGCAGGGCACCTGTGGTTTGTTCTGGCATTTTTCAAATTCATTAAGGAATTCTTGAATGGCCCATCAGTTAACACGTGTGCTTCCCAGTCTGTCTGCAAATTTCAAAGTTCCTCTTTTGTCAGTTTGGTTGGGAGTCAATTTGTTACACAAAAGTCGCTGATTTCGTCTAGCATTTTTACTGTTTGTAATAACTTTATTGCAACATTTACTTCAGCGCATTATTTTATTCTCATGTGTAATATTAAGCAGGCATAAATACAGAAACTATAAAATTCAGTCCCTTAATTTAAACAATTAAAACTAACGTTATTTTACAGATTTACGATATTATAGCTCAATGCGATCCACAAACCAAGTACTGCATGATTCTGTTACATGTATGATTTTGAGGTTAAGAGAGATCCACCATATGAATGCCGTTTATGTTTTGCATTACAGGGAAAAACGGGAGGCAGGTTTTGTAGGATAATTTAGGTTAAGTAGTGTGTAAGCTTAGGGACTGATGACCTTAGCAGTCAAGTCCCATAAGATTTCATACACATTTGAACATTTTTTCTGACAAGTTTTGTTACGGCTTTACTTAGTAAGCGCGAAGCTGTCAAGGAGAAACTTCTTCGACTCCAGTGGCAAAAGCTGCAAGAAAAGCATGATGAATAACTGTGTGGGTTACTTTCAAAATATCGGAGACATAAATTCATAGAAGAGTTAATCAATACAGACTGACGTGTCAAAAGTGATAGGATACCTTCTAAAATCGTGTCCGTCCTCCTTCTGCACGGCGTAGAGCAGCAGATCGACGTGGTATGGACTCAATACGTCCTTGACAGTCGCTTTCAGAAAAACAGAGTCTTGCTTCCTCTATAGCAGTTCGTAATTGCGGATGTGCTGGAGGTGCAGGGCTTTGTGCACGTGATGAAAGCTCGATTATATACCATAAACTTTCGATGGGGTTCATGTTGGGCGGTATTGGTGGCCAAATGATACGCTCGAAGTGTCCAGAATGTTCTTCAAACCAATCGCGAATAATTTTGGCCCCGTTCCGTGGCAAACTGTCATCCATAAAAATTCCATCATTGTTTGGGAACATGACGTCCATGAATGGTCGCCAAGTAGTCGAACACAACCTTTTCCTATCAGTCACTGATGTAAACACAGCAGGCACGATTACTGAAGCTACTACCGGCTTGCACAATGTTTTGTTGATAACTTGGGTCCATGGCTTCATCAAGTTTGCGCCACACTCGAAATCCACCATCAGCTCTTACCAAAGGAAATCGGGAGTTTCCTGAACAGCTCAGGGGTTTCCATTCGCCAAGGGTTCAACCGATGTGGGCAAAAGCCCAGGAGAGGTGCTGCAGGCGATGTTGTGCTGTTAGCAAAGGCACTCGCAAAGCGTTGTCCGTTGTGAGAGGTAATGCCTGAAATTTGGTGTTCTCGGTACCCTCTTGACTCTGCGGATCTCGAGATACAGAATTCCCCAACGATTTCCGAAATAGAATGCCCCATGGATCTAGCTCCCACTACTATTTCGCGTTCATAGTCTGCTAATTCCCGCTCTGCGGTCACAACCACATCGAAAACGTTTTTGGTGAATAATTTGGGTGCAAATGACAGCTCTACCAATTACCGCTCGTTTATACCTTACGTACACGATACTACCCTCTCCTGTACATGAGGATATCGCTATCCTTCTTACGTATGTCTCCAGAAAAGCACGTGATCTTAAAGCTGAATTGGAGCTCAGACGGAGGCTTACTGAGAATCGATGTTCCCTCAAACATGCTTGACAATGGTACACAAAGTACCTTCTACCACATACCGGAATGTGGCTTGCGGAGTATAGATGTAGAAGTAGTACAAGGTAAATACAGACGGCAAAGCAGTCCCATAATCAGATCTGATGAAACTAATTTTGCGAAACACGCTGCTTCTCTTTCAGTTGCACAAAGATGTAATGCCCAAATCGTTAATACGGGATGACAATTATTTAATTATACGAAATAAAATCGTATTAACTTCTGAATGGTTTGCGCTACGACGTTCAAACTACACGGCTGGCCGCGGGGCATGATGGAAATTAGTATGCGCATTATGGTTTGGTGGAAGAAGCCCACTTTCATTTCGACGCGTTTGTCAGTAAGCAAAATTTGCCCATTCGGGGGCCTGAGAATCAGCATTTCGCGATCTCGAGTTCTCTCTTCAGCCTCAACGGGTCACTGCGTGGTCTGCAAAGTCCAGTCGCGGAAAAGTCGGTGCGGTATTCCTTGGCGGCACGGTGCATACCGAAATGAACCTTAAATCATTTGGAAGATGATTTCGGCCCCGTGACCCAAAGTGAGCCTGATTTCGACAGTATGTGGGCCACGCGAGATTAGCTCGACTCCGTCGAAACAGGAGAGTGTTTGATGTCCTAGAGGAGCACTCTGGAGGCCGTATTCTGGCTCTGGGGTACCGAGATGCCACCGGCATCGTCCTCGACTGACAGCCATATTCTCCGGATTTGAACACATGCAACACCTTTCTATGGGGCTATTTTAAAGACAAGATGTACAGAAGTAACACCAAAACCATTGCTGAGCTGTCAACAGTCGTTCAGGAGGTCTTCGACAGCAACAGTCTTCCGATACTTCAGTGGGTCAGGCAGGATTTCGCTGTTCGTCTGCGCCACATCATCGCCAATGATGGCAGGCATATCGAACATGTCGTAACCTAAATCCGAATACCTGTAGGAACGTTTACATGTTGAATAAAGTGTTTGCATGCCGTAGTAACTAATTTCCTTTCTTAAAAAATATAGTTCAATAATTGCCACGCTGTATAATGTTACTATGAATAGAGGGTCGATATATCACGACATGGGATACCTTAAAAAGTTAATAAAAGATTGAAAATGAGATTGCATAGAAAGAGAAGAAATATACAGGAATAACTTAATCTACATATCCTAGCTACAGCTGCAAGCTGCCAGTCGTTCAAGGATGGTTCGTACCTTGCAGCTCACAAGTTGTTGGGGCTCGTCCGAGAAAAGTGGATAGATGTCGGTAATCTTAAATGGCAAACTTGAATGGTACTTCACTTTACTTTCCACTTCAGAACAACATCCGGCCACAATACCACGGACACAGATTTCGCGCCGGCCATTGTGGCCGAGCGGTGGTAGGCGCTTCAATCACTAACCGCGCTGCAGGTTCGAATCCTGCCTCGGGTATGGATGTCTGTGGTGTCCTTAGGTTAGTTAGGTTTAAGTAGTTCTAAGTCTAGGGGACTGATGACTTCAGATGTTAAGTCCCACAGTGCACAGAGCTGTTTGAACCATTTTTGAACAGATTTTGCATCGTAACCCAACAGAACTGAATATTCACGAGCCGGAAGGAGCGGCTTGTTTTCGTCACTTTCACCCACTGACGATTCAAACGTTTGTGACATTTGTGGCAAACGCAGATTTTTTAGAACAGACAATATCGTAACCTCTTCTGCAGATACCATTGAGTATTATTAACCGAACACACTGTTTTCAGCTTCTACATATTGGAATATAGAGAGGTTATTATTTACGTACTTTGCACTTTGCAACCTCAACGCAGTATGCTCTGTAAGCGAGTGTTGCGATAAGAGTTACAGTCTGCTGCTTTGTAATAGAGGTTATCTATTGTCCGTGGACAGTAGACCTATTAAATTCTACATGTATTCAGAATATACCTATAATACCAATACAAATACTACACTAAGTACTACACTATACTAGATACTATAACTTTACAAAATCTTACGTCCGGGTATTCCTGTTAACGCCAGTTCTGATTAAAGTATTTACTTATAAATTGACTGTATTACATGTTAATGTAAGAACAAAAATAAGACACCAGACAGTTTGAAGTTTTTTCTTGCAGTAATTTACTTATTATTTTATTTTGCCTAATATTGATTAAAGTATTTGTCCATACATCGACTTTGCTACAAGCAAAAAAAACAAATAACGTTTCTATGCAAAATAGGTCAATGTTATATTTTCGTATGAAGATATTTGTAACCGGCAACAGTTGTGCAGCACACAGTGCATGCAAGAAAAATTTCTTGTCTACGGAGTGTATACACACACATCCGGTTAAGAGTGAGTGATTTGTTACTGACTGTCCATCACAGTGGAACGTTATACATGGATATTAACAATGAATCCGCCCATACCGTCGCAGTAAGAACAGAATTCCTTTCCGATCCAAATCGCCATATAAACAACTCTCATGGCGTTGCATTACGGCAGGTTTCATTTCCTTGTCACAGAGCCAGCACCCAGAATTACGCTCTGAAATAGTCACGAAACCTCCTTCGCACCGGTTCGAAAACCGATTTGTGGAATAAGTAATAATTTCAACAAATTAACTGGCTGCATTGCTGTAATTGTAGTGAACACATAATGAAGCGTTCTTAAACATCCGTAATGGATAAGCTTAATCCAACAAAATACAGTGTCGATAGTAAATACTAGTTGTCTGGTAGAGAAATGGTTCACATGGCTCTGAGCACTATGGAACTTAACTTCTGACGTCATCAGTCCCCTAGAACTTAGAACTACTTAAACCTAACTAACCTAAGGACATCACATACATCCATGCCCGAGGAAGGATTAGAACCTGCGACCGTAGCGGTCGCGCGGTTCCAGACTGTAGCACCTAGAACCACTCGGCCACCCCGGCCGGCTGTCTGGTAGGAAAAACAGAAGATGCTCTGCGCTGTTAGTTAAATATGTTACATTCATCCCACTGACACAAAATATTAGACATCCGTTAAATGAGTATCTCGGTCTCTTTGGAGGGCGTGTTGCACTGATAACGAGCGAAAACATGACCCTCAACCGTTGATGGATGTCGTGGAAGCTACGTGGTGTGTACATGACAAACGTAGTGTGGAATGAGCCAAGATAGATGAGTCGAGTGGGACGGAATGAAGTAATTTTGCTACCTCTTAATCGAAATAACACAAAACGGACGAAGCAAGGAGGACATAAAAAGCAGCGTAGCACGTGTATAGAGGGCGTTCCTGGCCGAAAGAAGTGTGTTAGTAGCCAACATTGCCTTAATTTTAGGAAAAAACCCTACAAACATACATTCGCAGAGTATCAATGCGGTGAAGTGAGTTGTGGACTGTGGGAGGACTATTAAAGGAGAGAATCGAAGCGTATGATACGTGGTGCTATTGAGGGTCAGTTGAACTGATAAAATAAGAAGTGCGGAGGTTCTCTGGGTTCTCTTCAGAAACGGCGGGAAACGAAATATGAGCGAAATAGTGATCAGAAGAAGGGACCAGATAATATGGCATGTGTTACGACATCAGGGAATGTTCCATGGTGCTTGAGGAAGATGTAGAGCGTAAAACGTTATGGAATATACCCGACAAATAATTGAGGATGTTGGCGAAGAGTTCTCGGGCTTCCAGCCGGGTGGCGGTGTCTTTAAACTGCGACGTTTCGACGAGTGACATACTCATCATCTTCTGGCGAAGTGTCGAGACTTTGCGGATGCCGGTCCCTTTATACCTGCGGTGTGCCCCCCACCACCTAGCCGCGGGAGGCTGGGTCCAGAGGAGCTGGCGGGCGAGGTGGAGGGGGAAGCGGGTGCGCCGTTCGTGTCTCCGTCAGAGCATTCTGATCGCGTCTCGTGAGCTGGACGGTTCTTGTTGCGTTCCTGGCGTATTGCGGCTAATGCTGGGTTCCAGGCCGCGCTCAGTTGATAGCCTTCGTACCTGTTCACAAGATTCTCGTGGACCCGTATTTCTATTGATTCTTTAATGACGCTATCCCAATAGCTCCCGGCTCGGCACAGCACCCTGGTGTTTTCGAAGTCAAAGGTGTTGTTTTCTTTGATGCTATGTTCAGCTATAGCAGATTTCTCTATCTGTCCAAGTCGAACATGCCTGATGTGTTCCTCGCACCTTTTAGAGATGCAGCGCTGCGTTTGACCAAAGTACTGCACACCACATTCGCAGGCAATGTTGTATATACCAGGGGTGTTTAGTTTGAGTGGGTCTTTAGCTGAGCCCAGCAGCTCATTCGTCTTCGGCGGTGGTCGGAAGACGGTATTTATGTTAGATTTTCTTAATAGCCTCCCGATTTTGGCTGATGTGGGCCCCAAATATGGAAGAAAGGCGAGTCTCTCGTTAACTTCCTCTTCCTCTTCCTGAAATTTGTCAGCCTGTCTCCTCTTGAAGGCCCTGCCAATCTGTGTTTCACTGTACCCGTTTTTCCGAAATACCTCTCTCAGGTGGTGTAATTCGTCTGAGAGGCTTTCTTTGTCACAAATGACGTGCGCCCTATCTACCAAGGTGGTCAGTACTGACTGGCGTTGCGCCGGATGGTGGCAGCTGGTTGCATGGAGGTACAGGTCTGTGAGCGTCTTTTTTCTATATACTGAATGGCCCAGTGTGCCATCCGCTTTCTTCCTAATCAGTATGTCCAGGAATGGAATACAGCCATTCTCTTCTACTTCCATCGTGAAGGTGATATTCTCATGTATGCCGTTTAGGTGGTCCATAAACTCCTCCAGTGCCTGCCTGCCATGCTGCCAAATCACGAAAGTGTCGTCCACATAGCGGAAGAAGTGCCTGGGTTTACGGTGAGCAGTTTGTAGTGCCACCTCCTCAAAGTGTTCCATATAAAGATTCGCGATCCCTGGAGCAAGGGGAGATCCCAAGGCCACTCCATCCACTTGTTCATAATGCTCTCCATTGCACTTGAAGTAGGTGGTTGTAAGTGCATATTCAAAGAGCTTCACTGTTTCAGGCTCGAAGTGCTGATTAAGGAGCGCCAAGGCGTCTTGTAGCGGTACTTTCGTGAACAAGGAGGTGACGTCAAAGCTCACGAGTAGGTCATCACTCGGAAGATGTTCGTTATAAGAGCTACTAGGATGAAGAGATTTGCTCAGGACAGAAAGTCGTGGAATACTATATCAAACCATTAGAAGAAACAATGACAAGAAAAGCTGACTAGAGGCTTGTAGTGTGGCTCTACGAGTCGTGGGTTTGCCTCCTTTGACATCATGTAAGGCTTTGAAAGTACTGGTAGTCCAATATGACAAGTAACCCGCGGTGCGTGGAGAATATACTAAGTTCGTGCGTATGTCCATAGTCATTTTCATTTGGATGTTGGTACTCCGGTTACTATGGGTTTATCTATTGATTTTCATTTTTTATTTGTAGTTCACTGTTGCTGTTTCAGTTTATATACTGTCACTTTGTCATTTTAAGAGTGTGAGTGAAGCTGTGGACCCTAGAAAATATAGTGCTAAGTGAAGAAATCCGAACGTCTTGACATATTATTCTGTTTGATTTCAGTAGAGGGGTGGCAGCAACGGAGGCAGCCAGAAACACTTGCCCCCTGTATGGCGACAAACATACTATAAAATGATTTCGTCATTTTAGAGACTAATTTATCATTAGTGGCTCTCCACGTTCAGGAAGATTTTCCTCGTTTGAAGAAAATCTTTTACAAGAATTAATCCACAACGATCCGAATCATTGTACTCGAGAATTGGTAAATGTGATGAACTGCGGTAATTCCGCCTTTTATCTGGAAGGGGGTGGTTCAAAAATCGGATATATGTGTGGCGCACGTTCTAAACCAAAATCACAAAAATCTGTGGGTGGCCGTATGTGCCTATCAGCTTACTCGTCACAATTTGACTCGTGAACAATACCGACCATTCCTATGTATCTGTACTGATGACTAAAATGGTGTTTTACCGCTAACATAAGAAAAATAAAGCAACCGTTGAGGCCAAACAATGCAGCAACTCCCCGTAGAAAGACCTGCACTCATTCACAAAAGATAACATTACGCACCGTGCGGAGTACAACGAATTGTCTTTACGAGGTGTAACCATCACTGCTGACATTAACTGTCCACAACTGAGACGTCTTACAGACGCCAGCCAAGAACAACGACCAGGAAGATTGCGCCAACTGATGCTACTCCACGATAAGATCCGCCGGCTTTCTGCTGACTATTGAGGAGTTGCGTTGCGAAGTGATTTCTCACCCACCTTACTCACCTGATCTTGGGCCCCCAGATTTCCACCTTTCTCTCCCTGTATTGGACAGATGTCAGGGAACTTCCTTTCCGGATGAAAATGAGGCCCCAAATATGGCTCGACGAATTGTTCGTCTCAGAATCATGTGATTTCTACAGTCGCGGAAACGAAAAGTTACCCCAGCGTTGGTGGACTGTTTTAAGCAGTGAAGGAGAATGTATCACTGCTGACTAGAATATCTGTTACGTGTATTTGTTGCGTCTATTAGACTTAGGGAAAAACTCTGCAAACTTATGCACCAAGCTAATAGTTCATGTGAGAGAAGCTTCAGTGTTGTTTTGTGGGTGCTTTCCATACCATGGCCTTGGTCTACTCACTCATGTTACCGTTAACACGTTATTTAATGAAACCTACCCTGTTACGAAGTGTAGCCCTTTCTTCAACAACTTCATGATGAGCAGGCTGCAGACAGTCTCGTCACAATGAGATTTTCACTCTGACGCGGAGTGTGCGCTGATATGAAACTTCCTGACAGATTAAAACTGTGTGCCGGACCGAGACTCGAACTCGGGACCTTTGCCTTTCGCAGGCAAGTGCACTACCGACTGAGCTACCCAAGCACGACTAACGATCCGTCCTCACACCTTCAATTCTGCCAGTGCCTCATCTCCTACCTCACAAACTTCACAGAAGCTCTTCTGCGAAACCTACAGAACTAGCACTCGTGGAAGAAAGAATATTGCGGAGACATGGCTTAGCCACAGCCTGGGGATGCTTCCAGAGTGAGATTTTCACTGTGCAGTGGAGTGTGCACTGATACGATACTTCCTGGCAGATTGAAACTGTGTGCCGGACCGAGACTCGGACTCGGGACCTTAGCAAGTGCTCTACCATCTGAGCTACCCAAGCAGCACTCGCGCCGCGTCCTCACAGCTACAGTTCTCTTCGCTGGAGAGTTTCTGTGAAGTTTGGAAGGTAGGAGACGAGATACTGGCAGAATTGAAGCTGAACAAAATCACGGTCTGAAGAACATGCAGGCACCCTATAGCACCTCGAGTGGCCCGAAAAATCACCCGGTCTTAATTTGACAGAAAATGTCAGTGGCATTTTCAGACCACAGGTGCAATGTACCAGTCAATACCCCGCAGTTTGGACCCTCTACTGGATGCATTCACCAACGTGTGCATCAACAAGTGGCTTCAGCTATATATGACATGTCTGAGGAAATCTGTGGGCAGTCCTCCACGGCGAATGAAAGTCAGTATCAAGGATAGATGTACCACTGTGTGGTATTAATATGATATCTTGTGTAGAGCAGTAATGTTTTGTGTGTTCTTGTACAGTCGTAATCAAGAGTATCCGAACGACCTGAATTGCATTTCGCCTGATTCGCATGCAACCGGCATAATGCAGCTGTCTAGCAGGTCCTATAATCGCTCCTTGGTACAGTCGTTTGACTATTGAAAATGGTTCGAACAAGTCACCACTAGAAAACACTGCTATGTATCGCAATAACTCAAGATGTAAAGTAATACCACGATTCTACAAATACCAGGGAACACATTATCACCGATAAGACTGTCCTTAAGGCTTGTAGGCTCACATTTACTACAATAAATGACATACCTGAAACTTTACCACTTTCGTTATTACGACAGATAGGTAATACACGTAGTAGGTTCGTCGTCTTCATGATCTACTGTTGGAAGTAACATACCGTACTTATTATTTAACACAAAATGACATTAAAAATTTGAGTTATTCATGAGCAGCTAGTTGAGAATATGTATGAACTTCAAATGACACGACGAGCCGTCTCGAAATGCATATGGATTCAAACCCAGGTCATGCAGACTAAGCAAAGATTTCGTGGCTGACGGAAACTAACAGTCATTCCTGATTAGGCATACAGAGAGTGATATACCTCGATTTTAGACAGTATCAGTTCACAAATATCAACTTGAAATTACATAACGCAGACATTTTTAACGGACGCGAGTTCCTACCCAGCATCTACTGTCCCTGTTAACGAATTACGAGAGATGTTAAATATTGCTTCTTCACAAGTAACTTACTTGAAATGCTGTGAGATAAAGCTTTGTGTTAGACAGGGATTCGAAACCAGAACATAATTGGATTGGTGTCGAAGCACAATCAACTGTGACATAGTGGATTTTCTCAGCAGTAGCTAGATGTTTTAACGGAATTGACGAGAACGAAACATTAAATTTTTCCTTCCCAGGACTCCAACCCGGCACCTATCTCTGTGATATTCTAGAGAAAACGAACGTTAAATATGGGTTTGTTGCAACAGCAGCGACATGTGAGCATGTTTGAACTAGAAATAATATGACGAAGAGTTCAGTGATAACTGGGAATAGAGCCCCACACATATCGTTGTTGACAACACACAAAGAGACGTCAGCTACCGAATTTTTCTCCACCTGCAGCTCGAAAAAACATCCTTGAACTTACAGAGATATTTCAAATAGTCCTGTGTCTCACTGGGAGTCAAAAACGTCAAATATCGTTAGTGTTGACAACGAATGAAAGTACATTAAACATCAAAATTGTTATCCACCAGCAGATAGGTGTTCTCATGCTAGAGCTTATAATACATAATGAAGTCTTTAGTGCCGGACCAGGATTTGAACCCATTTATGCGCAACATCTGTAGATGTTGAGGAAGCTGCAGTTTCGAACAAACAACAAATTGCACCCTAGTTGTATTGTCACGAAGGGATCAAATTCCGCGTTAAGGGCGGTCTGAGTTGCATTCCCAGTTCAGAACCAATTTATTCGACATACAGAAGCCCAAATAAAAGATGTAATAAGTGTCCTGTGACCCTACATAACGTTTGTTTCGTCACTAGAAATAAATAACTAGTATAAGAAAGGTTACTGGTGATAGAGTTTCTACATGTCGCCACTCCAGACTTTATTGTGGTTCAAACTAACGTCTACTTGGTAGAGAAGGAATATCATTTCTAATGTGAATTTCAGGCCACTGTGCCATTATATCTTCTTCACTTGGTGTAGCCAGAAGAGAAAGGAATCTGTCTCTTCCTATATAAAATCATTGACAGGAGTTGGAATCGAACCCAGACCGTACGTATATGAACCTATTATCAGTCCAACAGAACACCAAATCCTCTTTTCTGTGACTCATTTTTCTATCGTAACGCCTTTGCGACACACTGGATGAGAATTCTTACACACAGGCTCCCCGTAGTAATTTGCAGCATGTTCAGTAAATTAATTTACTTGGTTGACCGAATCACCATGAACTAGCTGCCTCGGCTACCCAGTGCATACATTCGACTCTATTTTGTAATCACCGAAATAAAATCACGTAACTGCCACCTTCACAGAACAGCCAACAGTGTAGGATGCAGAAATTTAAATAGGAAGCGTTCCTTTCCACTTGAGCTACTCTATTGCGCTTTCTGTTTGTTGAAAATGTGATGTATAATGCGGATTCTGGTTTATAAGGTCTCTCTCTTGAGGTTACCAGTGGTAAAGCAAATCTGTTTGTGCCTCTTAAAAGTAATTTCTCATTATGATATGATTAGTTTAGATTACGACTAATTCTTGTTCCATAGACCATGAATACATTTCGTAATGACGTGGAAAGATTTCTTTACATACCATGATTTAATTTATTTACAACAATTATTTTCTCTCTCTCTCTCATTCTTCTTGATTTCTCTCTCTCTCTCTCTCTCTTTCTCTCTCCCACTCTCTCTCTCTCTCTCTCTCTCTCTCTGTCTCTCTCTCTCTCTCTCTGTCACACACATACACACACACACACACACACACACACACACACACACACATTATATTTTTATTTTTATTTGTTTGTTGTGTTCGACTATCAGCGAGGCACGAAAATTTCTGTGAATGAGTTCTTAGTTTTGAGTACACTTGAGAAAGAAATATAAAAACAACTATGAGAATTACTGATTTATGATGCTTAGTTTGCAGTCAGTTCTGAAAATTATTAGTAACTACGCTCCAGTCCCTAAACCTAGTTACAGAAATGCGAATCAGACGCATTACGTATTCCGGGCCGTAGCAGCCGCGACTTGGAGACACCAGCTATGGTCACTTCCCAGCCCGCTGTAGGATCACATCGGTTCGTCTTCACACTGCTGGTACTGTAACTGAGATTTCGCAACAAGACAGGGTATGTTTGGCAACAATGTGATCGACGAGTTACTTCCTGGTGTGCACGGAAATAAGCCTCAAAGTTCACTTGATTTTACCTGTCATTTTCAGTGAATAATCTGAGTTATTATCGCTTTAGGTGTAATAAAAGATTGAAAATTTATGGTTTTCAGCCTAGAAAAGTCGTTGCACGTGGAAATCGCAACTAATCTCGTCCTTTAAGTAGCGGTTTACGACTTCTAGTAACCATTGGCCTCGTTAGACGAAGCTAAGACACATACCTCTTCGCCAGCTCTTTGGCAACGTGCTGAGCTGTGAAAAAGCATCCGTTATGGATTGCAGTTCCAGTCTCACTAACTGCAGTGTTTTTATCCCTTCTGTGGTTTACTAGAGGAAGCTGAAAGGCACGCGTTTTAGCTCACGCAGGCTGGCGTGAGGTCTGGAACAGGTTAAGGAAATTAGAATTTAGAAAAACGGACGTAGCTGGTGGAATACTTAACTTTAATCCATTAATGATGAGCGTCGCTCTTGACTGTACATGAATCAGTATGAATAGTAACTGGTAATGGCGCCTTGGTAGGTCGTAGCAAATGACGTAGATAAAGGCTATGCTAACTATCGTCTCGGCAAATGAGAGCGTACTTTGTCAGTGAACGATCGCTAGCAAAGTCGGTTGTACAACTGGGGCGAGTGCTAGGAAGTCGCTCTAGACCTGCCGTGTGGCGGCGCTCGGTCTATAATCACTGATAGTGGTGACACGCGGGTCCGACGCATACTAACTGGCCGCGGCCGATTTAAATGCTACCACCTAGCAAGTGTGGTGTCTGGCGGTGACACCACAAGAGAGATATTAATCATTAAGGATATATGCAAATTCTCTGATGTTATCTATAACAACCCCCCATGAACCATGGACCTTGCCGTTGGTGGGGAGGCTTTCGTGCCTCAGCGATACAGATGGCCGTGCCGTACCGTAGGTGAAACCACAACGGAGGGGTATCTGTTGAGAGGCCAGACAAACATGTGGTTCCTGAAGAGGGACAGCAGCCTTTTCAGTAGTTGCAGGGGCAACAGTCTGTATGATTGACTGATCTGGCCTTGTAACATTAACCAAAACGGCCTTGGTGTGCTGGTACTGCGAACGGCTGAAAGCAAGGGGAAACTACAGCCGTAATTTTTCCCGAGGACATGCAGCTTTACTGTATGATTAAATGATGATGGCGTCCTCTTGGGTAAAATATTCCGGAGGTAAAATAGTCCCCCATTCGGATCTCCGGCCGGGGACTACTCAAGAGGACGTCGTTATCAGGAGAAAGAAAACTGGCATTCTACGGATCGGAGTGTGGAATGTCAGATCCCTTAATCGGGCAGGTAGGTTAGAAAATTTAAAAAGGGAAATGGATAGGTTAAAGTTAGATATAGTGGGAATTAGTGAAATTCGGTGGCAGGAGGAACAAGACTTTCGGTCAAGTGATTACAGGGTTATAAATACAAAATCAAATAGGGGTAATACAGGAGTAGGTTTAATAATGAATAAAAAAATAGGAGTGCGGGTTAGCTACTCCAAACAGCATAGTGAACGAATTATTGTGGCCAAGATAGACACAAAGCCCATGCCTACTACAGTAGTACAAGTTTATATGCCAACTAGCTCTGCAGATGATGAAGAAATAGATGAAATGTACGACGAGATAAAAGAAATTATTCAGGTAGTGAAGGGAGACGAAAATTTAATAGTCATGGGTGACTGGAATTCGTCAGTAGGAAAAGGGAGAGAGGGAAACATAGTAGGTGAATATGGATTGGGGGGAAGAAATGAAAGAGGAAGCCGCCTTGTAGAATTTTGCACAGAGCATAACTTAATCATAGCTAACACTTGGTTCAAGAATCATAAAAGAAGGTTATATACCTGGAAGAATCCTGGAGATACTAAAAGGTATCAGATAGATTATATAATGGTAAGACAGAGATTTAGGAACCAGGTTTTAAATTGTAAGACATTTCCAGGGGCAGATGTGGATTCTGACCACAATCTGTTGGTTATGAACTGCAGCTTGAAACTGAAGAAACTGCAAAAAGGTGGGAATTTAAGGAGATGGGACCTGGATAAACTGAAAGAACCAGAGGTTATAGAGAGTTTCAGGGAGAGCATAAGGGAACAATTGACAGGAATGGGGGAAAGAAATACAGTAGAAGAAGAATGGGTAGTTCTGAGGGATGAAGTAGTGAAGGCAGCAGAGGACCAAGTAGGTAAAAAGACGAGGGCTAATAGAAATCCTTGGGTAACAGAAAAAATATTGAATTTAATTGGTGAAAGGAGAAAATATAAAAATGCAGTAAATGAAGCAGGCAAAAAGGAAT
The DNA here is from genome assembly GCF_021461385.2 of Schistocerca piceifrons. Taxonomy (NCBI): domain Eukaryota; kingdom Metazoa; phylum Arthropoda; class Insecta; order Orthoptera; family Acrididae; genus Schistocerca; species Schistocerca piceifrons. The sequence continues at coordinate 60,433,380 of NC_060139.1, forward strand.
ACAGACGTCTCAAAAATGAGATCGACAGGAAGTGCAAAATGGCTAAGTAGGGATGGCTAGAGAACAAATGTAAGGATGTAGAGGCTTGTCTCACTAGGGGTAAGATAGATACTGCTTACAGGAAAATTAAAGAGACCTTTGGAGAGAAGAGAACCACTTGTATGAATATCAAGAGCTCAGATGGCAACCCAGTTCTAAGCAAAGAAGGGAAGGCAGAAAGGTGGAAGGAGTATATAGAGGGTTTATACAAGGGCGATGTACTTGAGGACAATATTATGGAAATGGAAGAGGATGAAGATGAAATGGGAGATAAGATACTGCGTGAAGAGTTTGACAGAGAACTGAAAAACTTGAGTCGAAACAAGCCCCGGGAGTAGACAACATTCCATTAGAACTACTGATGGCCCTGGGAGAGCCAGTCATGACAAAACTCTACCATCTGGTGAGCAAGATGTATGAGACATGCGGAATACCCACAGACTTCAAGAAGAATATAATAATTCCAATCCCAAAGAAAGCAGGTGTTTACAGATGTGAAAATTACCGAACTATCAGTTTAATAACTCACAGCTGCAAAATACTAACGCGAATTCTTTACAGACGAATGGAAAAACTGGTAAAAGCGGACCTCGGGGAAGATCAGTTTGGATTCCGTAGAAATGTTGGAACAGGTGAGGCAATACTAACCTTACGACTTATCTTAGAAGAAAGATTAAGAAAAGGCAAACCTACGCTTCTAGCACTTGTAGACTGAGAGAAAGCTTTTGACAACGTTAACTGGAATACTCTCTTTCAAATTCTGAAGGTGGCAGGGGTAAAATACAGGGAGCGAAAGGCTATTTACAATTTGTACAGAAACCAGATGGCAGTTATAAGAGTCGAGGGTCATGAAAGGGAAGCAGTGGTTGGGAAAGGAGTGAGACAGGGTTGTAGCCTCTCCCCGATGTTATTCAATCTGTATATTGAGCAAGCAGTAAAGGAAACAAAAGAAAAATTCGGAGTAGGTATTAAAATTCATGGAGAAGAAGCAAAGGACTTGGAAGAGCAGTTGAACGGAATGGACAGTGTCTTGAAAGGAGGATATAAGATGAACATCAACAAAAGCAAAACGAGGATAATGGAATGTAGTCAAATTAAATCGGGTGATGCTGAGGGAATTAGATTATGAAATGAGACACTTAAAGTAGTAAAGGAGTTTTGCTATTTAGGGAGCAAAATAACTGATGATGGTCGAAGTAGAGAGGATATAAATTGTAGACTGGCAATGGCAAAGAAATCGTTTCTGAAGAAGAGAAATTTGTTAACATCGAGTATAGATTTAAGTGTCAGGAAGTCGATTCTGAAAGTATTTGTATGGAGTGTAGCCATGTATGGAAGTGAAACATGGACGATAACCAGTTTGGACAAGAAGAGAATAGAAGCTTTCGAAATGTGGTGCTACAGAAGAATGCTGAAGATAAGGTGGGTAGATCACGTAACTAATGAGGAGGTATTGAATATGATTGGGGAGAAGAGAAGTTTTCGGCACAACCTGACTAGAAGAAGGGATCGGTTGGTAGGACATGTTTTGAGGCATCAAGGGATCACAAATTTAGCATTGGAGGGCAGCGTGGAGGGTAAAAATCGTAGAGGGAGACCAAGAGATCAATAAACTAAGCAGATTCAGAAGGATGTAGGTTGCAGTGGGTACTGGGAGATGAAGAAGCTTGCACAGGATAGAGTAGCATGGAGAGCTGCATCAAACCAGTCTCAGGACTGAAGACCACAACAACAACAATCTATAACAGCCTGACAATGCACGTGCAGTTTATTGATTACATCATGTAGAAAACTTGTTCTGAATGAATGCTGTCAAACAAGGTTTGAAGAAGAAAAAAATGCCACTACCACACGACAGCTAATGTAGAAAATACTTTTCTGACGTATTTTGGCACGATGCGCGCTCCCCATACATAATACAAAAGATTAGAGATGCATGTGCTGCCTGGCTGTCTATTAAACCTGAAAAGAACAAAATGTCGAAGAAATTAGCTCTTTTTTGACATGTGACTATTTTCGGTTTAGACGTGCAGGGAATTATGTTCAACGTTAGATTGATAACTCTAGCAGACAGCAGAATTGCGTTTTAAATAACGTAGCAGTGAATGTACTCGAACTCGGGACATCTTATCTACAGCGCGCGACACTTACCATGAACTCAAGAATTCCTCCAGAACTTCTGCATTCCACTGCACTGTGAGATAATGCATATGGCTGGGTCTAGACTTCTGAGAGGCAAAGTGGTACAGCTTTTCTTTTGCACTGCACGACGTTATCAACATACAGAAAGCGCAATAGAGTAGCTCAAGTGGAAAGGAACACTTCCTATTTAAATTTCTGCCCCCCCCCCCTACACTGTTGGCTGTTCTGTGAAGGTGGCAGTTACTTGATTTTATTTCGGTGATTACAAAGTAGAGTCGAATGTATGCACTGGGTAGCCGAGGCAGCTGGTTCATGGTGATTCGGTCAACCAAGTAAATTAATATACTGAACATGCTGCAAATTACTACGGGGAGCCTGTGTGTAAGAATTCTCATCCAGTGTGTCGCAAAAGCGTTATGATAGAAAAAGGAGTCAAAGAGAAGTGGATTTGGTGGTCTGTTGGACTGATAATAGGTTCATATACGTCCGGTCTGGGTTCGATTCCAACTCCTGTCAATGATTTTATTTAGGAAGATTCCTTTCTCTTCTGGCTACACCAAGTGAAGAAGATATAATGGCACTGTGGTCTGAGATTCACATTAAAAATGATATTCCTTCTCTACCAAGTAGACGTTAGATTGAACCACAATTAAGCCTGGAGTGGCGACATGTAGAAACTCTATCACCAGTAACCTTTCTTATACTAGTTATTTATTTCTAGTGACGAAACAAACGTTATGTAGGGTCACAGGACACTTATTCCATCTTTTATTTGGGCTTCTGTATGTCGAAAAAATTGGTTCTGAACTGGGAATGCAACTCAGGCCGCCCTTATCGCGGAATTTGATCCCATCGTGACAATACAGCTCGGCTGCAATTTGTTCTTTGTTCAAAACTGCAGATTCCTCAACATCTCCACATGTTGCGCGTAAATGGGTTCGAATCCTGGTCCGGAACTAAAGATTTCATTATGTATTATCAAGCTCTAGCATGAGAACACCTATCTGCTGGTGGATAACAATTTTGATGTTTAATGTATTTTCATTCGTTGTCAACACTAACGATATTTGACGTTTTTGACTCCCAGTGGGACACAGGACTATTTGAGAGATCTCTGTAAGTTCAAGGATGTTTTTCCGAGCTGCTGGTGGAGAAAAATTCGGTAGCTGACGTCTCTTTGTGTGTAGTCAACAACGATATGTGTGGGGCTCTATTCCCAGTTAGCACTGAACTCTTCGTCATATTATTTCTAGTTCAAACATGCTCACATGTCGCTGCTGTTGCAACAAACCCATATTTAACGTTCGTTTTCTCTAGAATATCACAGAGATGGGTGCCGGGTTGGAGACTTCGGAAGGAAAAATTTAATGTTTCGTCTCGTCAATTCCGTTAAAACATCTAGCTACTGCCGAGAAAATCCACTATGTCACAGTTGATTGTGCTTCGATACCAATCCAATTATGTTCTGGTTTCGAATCCCCGTCCAACACAAATCTTTATCTCACGGCATTTCAAGTAAGTTACTTGTGAAGAAGCGATATTTAACATCTCTCGTAATTCGTTAACAGTGACAGTAGATGCTGGGTAGGAATTCGCGTCCGTTAAAAATGTCTGCGTTATGTAATTTAAAGTTGATATTTGTTAGCTGTTACTGTCTGAAATCGAGGTATATCACTCTCTGTATGCCTAATCAGGAATGACTGTTAGTTTCCGTCAGTCACGAAATCTTTGCTTAGCCTACATGACCTGGGTTTGAATCCATATGCAGAACGAGACGGTTCGTCGTGTCATTTGAAGTTCATACATATTCTCAACTAGCTGCTCATGAATAACTCAAATTTTTAACGTCATTTTGTGTTAAATAATAAGTACGGTATGTTACTTCCAACAGTAGATCATGAATACGACGAACTTACTACGTGCATTGCCTATCTTACGTAATAATGAGAGTGGTAAAGTTTCAGGTATGTCATTTATTGTAATAAATGTGAGCTTACAAGCCTTAAGGACAGTCTTATGTGTGATAAGGTATTCCCTGATATTTGTGGTATCGTGGTATTACTTTACATCTTGAGTTATTGCGATACATAGCAGTGTTTTCTAGTGGTGACTTGTTGGAACCATTTTCAATAGTCAAACGACTGTACCAAGGAGCAATTCGAGGACCTGTTAGACAGCTGCGTTATGCCGGTTGCATGTGAATCAGGCGGAATGCAATTCAGGTCGTTCGGATACTTTTGAGCACGACTGTACATGGTGTCAGCGAGAGAGGTGCAGATATTATGATCATTGGTACCTTAAGACGTACTCACTTCAGTAAGGTAATTTTGCACTGTGTCTAATAGTCTCCCCATATACAGATCACATAATTTAGTGCCCGATGTTTTCTGCGCGGTCGTAGCTGCACCGCAAAATACACCACACTTGACAGTACAGACCATCCGTTTCGGGTCCACAAGCCCACACTTCAATACCTGGCTTGCTGTTCAGAGGAGCACGAACATTAATGACCTGCTTATGGTATGCGTACTTAGAGGAACTAACCTACCTAAAGTATACCGAGCGAGGTAGCGCAGTGGTAGCACACTGGACGTGCATTCGGGAGGACAACGGTTCAATCCTGCGTCCGGCCATCCTGATTTTGGTTTCCCGTGATTTCCCTAAATCGCTCCAGGCAAATGCTGGGACGGTTCCTTGGAAAGGGCACGGCCGACTTCCTTCCCCATCGTTCCCTAATCCGATGAGACCGATGACCTCGCTGTTTGGTCTCTTCCCCCAAACAACCCAACCCCAACCTAAAATGTACTACTCGTAATAGCTATTATTATTACTCTGAAAATGAAGCAAATAATGATATAATTGTTTTAAATACAGTTTTCGCAATAATTAGTAGAAATATTTGCATTTATACCCGTAAGACCACGGGTCGTACACACACACACACACTTATATATATATATATATATATATATATATATATATATATATATATATATATATATATCCCTATTATCTTGATAACCCTACATAACTGTTTGTCCAGATACAAATTACAAAATGTATCATGCAAATGTTCTACAGCCGTCAGCGGAACATCAACCAGTGTGATTGCCTTCGTTGCAGCTTTGTTTTATACAAAGATGTGAACAGCGGTGTGACTTCTTTAAATGGTACCCTGTATTTTTTTTTCAGTAATTCATCTCCTCTCCTAAAGACATATTCAGAAATGTATCATAGTGTACCATTCACTGAAACACAACGTTATTAATTACATAACACAACACTGACGTTGACGCTCCCAGGGCGTAGTACAGGTTCTCGGGGAAATGGAACACATCCACGTGCTGACGTTGACAGACGACAAATGTAAACACGAGTAGAATGCACACCCGGTATTCCGTCAAACATCGTGAGTTGAAGAGTTATATGAACAGAATGTACACCAACGAAGAGAAGGTAGAAATGCTACTCATCTATGGGGAATGTAGTTTAGCAGAACACTAATTACCATACTGTTTTCTTATGTACGGGTACATTTAGTACTGTTGTTTAGTCCTTTTAAATACTGTTGTGTAGAGCAGGCATACAGTAAAAGTTGTCCTTCCTACAAACTGCATCGACATAACGTTTAATTTAATATTGTTGTTATTGTTGTTGTTGTTGTTGAAGGTAGGCGAAATGCTACGTAGGCAGCGGACATGTACAAAGAGCGATATCCTTACAAGAACCTACCTTCCCGACGGATCTTTTCTCGTCTTGTTGCGATTATTCAGGAAACGGGAAGTTTCTACTCATGACAACGCAATCGTCGTAGCACTCGCACAGACGAAGCTGCCGAAATTACTGTTCTCGCTTCCGTTGCTGTGAATCCACATGTGAACACACGACAGCTTGAACACGAGATTGGTATTCCTAAAACCAGTGTATATCGTGTTCTTACACGTCACTGCTTCCATCCTAACCGTGTACACCTTTATCAACATAGGTATCCTGCCAGATGGATTGGTCGAGGAGGAACAGTTACTTGGCCTGCTAGGCCTCCTGATTTAAATCCTATGGAATTTTTTCTTTGGAAATGCATTAAAAACTTTATGTATCACGACATTCCAACAACTCCAGAGGACATGCGGGAACGTATGGTGCTTGCTTGTATTCTCTTCAGCAGTTAACACTGGAAGCAGTAAATAATTCTTTCATTCAACGAGTGCACCAATTTATCAGTGTCCAGGGCCACCACTTCGAGTACCTTTGAATGTTCTACTCCTGGGCAATGGTACAGGAGAGTCAAAGTCAAATTTGTGTTATGTTTTTACTAGGTTTTCATTTGTTTTCTGACAACTCCAGCAAGTGGACGAGTTTGTGATCCCAGGCTCAAAGCCACTGTAGTTTTGTGTAATTAACAAACTCGTGATTCAGTGAATGGTACACTGTAATACATTTTTGAATAGGTCTTTAGGAGAGGAAATGAATTACCAAATAAAAAAGACAGGGAGTCATTTAAAGAAGTCATATTGCTGTTCATATCTTTGTAAAAAACAAAGCTACAACGAAGGCAATCATGCTGACTGATGTCCCCCTGACGACTAAAGAATATTTTGTAATTTGAAACTGGACAAACAGTTATTTAGGGTGCTCAAGATAAATGAGACATCCTTGTAATCCTTCCTCACTGCTAAATATTTGTGGAAATCGAATGTACATCCTAAAATCCTGCTCCCCATTTCCTCTTCTCCTTCTCTTTGTCCATCTCTTCCTCCCCTGCTCCCCTCCTCTCCCTCTCATTTTTCATCTCCTCCTTCCCCCTCTCAAAGTCTATTTCCTCCATCCCACCCTGTGTCCTTCACCTCTTCTCCTCTCTCAGTCACCTTGGGCCTTGTTTATTGTTATTGCAAACGAAACCTTGATTGGGAACTGAGCTCAATGGAAATCAATGGCTAAATATGTTGAGATCGTTGGTATACGGCGTAAGAGAGACTCTCCTCCAGCTGCTGAATTGTCAGTGTAGTAGCTTCAATGACGGCATTTCGCATAGTTTTAATCCTCCACATTGGGTAAGATTACAAAGCTTTGGATGATTCAGATTCTGTACTATTATTCTATTCATAAACCGGTTAATCATAACTAGAACTTTCATCTTTCAAATAAAATCGAAGGCAAGGAAGAAAACAAAGCAACACATTGTTGTCTTTAAAATTTTGGTTTAAAATTATATATGTGTAGAAAGAATACAATGTGAGAAACAATTTGTCTAGTGGTTTAAGTGTCCCGGCAGGGTAGTGACAACTGAGTACGACAGAGAAAACGAAAACACACATTTTCGAACCACAACGCAGCACAGCATATTTTCTCTCTGTGTCGGTATTAACAGAAAACTTGCACACTGTCGTTTAGTAAAATGTGTGGCCCTTGTCCGACGGAATGTTTATTACTGTATCGTGAAAAATTTCGTTATTATTGAAGAATTTTCGTACATTTTTTGTAACTACATCTCCGCTTTACACATCATACAGGGTTGCCAGAAACAATATGAAGAGCAAGTAAGACTGGGCTGTTTGACGACACCATCTACGGAACCGTAACAACGTATCGAATTCCTTTTTTGACAATTATATCTCAGAACAACCTGTCCTGAAACTCCCTTACACGTATTGCAGTATATATATATATATATATATATATATATATATATATATATATATATATATATATATCAGATTCAGAAGGATTTAGGTTACTGTAGCCGAGCGGTTCTAGCCGCTACAGTCTGTAACCACGCGACCGCTACGGTCGCAGGTTCGAATCCTGTCTCGGGTATGGATGTGTGTGATGCCCTTAGGTTAGTAGGATTAAGTAGTTCTAAGTTCTAGTGGACTGATGACCTCAGAAGTTAAGTCCCATAGTGCTCAGAGCCATTTAGGTTACAGCAGTTATTCAGAGAAGAAGAGATATAAGTTCTAGGGGACTGATGACCTCAGAAGTTAAGTCCCATAGTGCTCAGAGCCATTTAGGTTACAGCAGTTATTCGAAGAAGAAGAGATATGCACAGGACAGAGTAGCATGGAGAACCGCAAAAAGTCAGACTGAGAACCACAACAATGCTATGTTCGTCTGATTATTTATTATAGTATCAGGTAAAAATTTGAAGTAAATAGTTCTAGAGCTTACCATGATTGTGCTAACAACATTTCACTATTATATCTACACTGCTGGCCACCGTAAATGCAACACCAAGAAAGACAAGAGGTAGCACAACAAAATTTATTTTGTAGATAACATGTTGACCAAGTATCAAATGATTACGCTTACAGACATCTGTGATATGGGGTTCCTGCCAGAATCAGTAGCCAGAGTAGCCGCCATTGTTGGAGATCACTGCTGCCACACGTCTCGGCATTGAGTCAAAGAGACGTTGGATGTGTTCCTGGGGTACAGCAGCCCAAGCAGCTTCCACACGTTGCCAAAGATCATCTGGTGTGGCAGCTGGGGATGTAATCTGGGTCACTCGTTGAGCAACCATGGACCACATGTTTTCTATCGGCGAAAGATTCGGAGAACAAGCCTGCCAGGGAAGCAATTCAATCTGGTTATTGACGAAGAACCTTTGGACAATGCGTGCCACGTGTGGTCGCGCATTATCCTGTTGAAATATGGCTGTGGCCGAGCCCTGAAGGTGAGGAAGGACAACTGGCTCCAGCACCTCGGATATGTAGTGCCGGCTATTTAAAGTATCGGCAATGTGTACTAGACGCGTGCGAGAGTAATACCCAATACCGCCCCATACCATAATACCCGGTGCAAGACCAGTGTGGCGGTGCATAATGCAGCTGTCCAGCATCCTCTCTCCACGGTGTCTCCACAGTCAAATCCAACCATCGTGGTGCTGCAGACAGAAGCGTGCCTCGTCAATAAAGACAACGTCATTCCATTCTGCCGTCCACATCCGTCTGTCATCACACCTTTGGCGGCGGAGACGTCTGTGGTTCTGCGTCAATGGTAGACAAAGCAATGGACGTCTTGCGGACAAACCACTCTGCTGTAAATGGCATCGAATGGTATGCGCAGACACTGGATGATGCGTTACAGACGCAATGTGCTGTGCTGTGGTTCGGGATGTCACTGAGCGATCCGTCACTGCCATGCGCACAATTTGCCTATCAGCACGTGCAGTGGTGCACCGAGGTGAATGCGATCGACCACGTCGGTCCGTCGTACCCTCCTGCATCCAACGGTCACATATCCGCATTACAGTTGTTTGGTTTCGTCCAACACGACTAGCGATTTCTCTGCATGATAATCCACAATCTCGGTAAGCCACTATCCTTCCTCTGTCGAACTCGGATACTTGATCAATAAATGTTCGCTGTTGTCTACGAGGCATAACTGATCGTCTTGTGAAACAACCACAAGGTAAACACACGTGCCGAACGAACACTCGTCGAAATCGCCAAGCCTTAAATAGCGCTATGAGGTGGCGCCACAGGCGCGCGTGATGTGCGTCTGTGCTGAAATTCTAATCAGTTGCATATCTCATCGCTGCAAACTCATGGTGTAAATTTCACCTGATTCGGATGCTTCCTTCAGGGTGTTGCATTTACGGTGGCCAGCAGTGTATATACATAGATAGGAGACGAGGTACAGGCAGAAGTAAGCCGGCCGCGGTGGTCTAGCGGTTCTAGGCGCGCAGTCCGGAACCGCGCGACTGCTACGGTCGCAGGTTCGAATCCTGCCTCGGGCATGGATGTGTGTGATGTCCTTAGGTTAGTTAGGTTTAAGTAGTTCTAAGTTCTAGGGGACTGATGACCTCAGATGTTAAGTCCCATAGTGCTCAGAGCCATTTTTTGAACAGGCAGAAGTAAAGCTGCGAGGACGGGGCGTGAGTCGTGCTTGGGTAGCTCAGTTGGTATAGCACTTGCCCGCGAAAGGCAAAGGTCCCGAGTTCGAGTCTCGGTCCGACATTACATACAAAGATTCCAAAGTAGTCCTCCATTCAGATCTCCTGGTTTGGAGTACCAAGGGGAGGTGACCATGAAAGGATGATAGATAACCAAAAAAGGGATAACATCCTGCGAGTCGGAGCAGTGAATCTTGGAAGTTTGAAAGTAGCATTAAATCTAGAAAATCAGAAAAGGGAAATGTTGTGGCTCACTCTATATATAGCGGGTGTTAATGGAGTGATACGGAGAAAGGATAAGGATTTTTGGTAAGCTGAATATAGGATAATATCAACAGTAGCACGAATTGGTAAAACGGGAGTAGGATTCGTTGTGAATAGGAAAGCAGGGCAAGGAGTGAGCCACTGGGAATAATTTAATGTTAGGGTAGTTCTCATCACACTCGACAACAAACTACGCTACTAACGACAGTTCAGGTATTAAAAAAATGTTTCAAATGGCCCTGAGCACTATGGGACTTAACTTCTGAGGTCATCAGTCCCCTAGAACTTAGAACTACTTGAACGTAACTAACCTAAGGACATCACACACATCCACGCTCGAGGCAGGAAAAACCTGCGACCGTAGCGGTCGCGCGGTTCCAGACTGTAGCGCCTAGAACCGCTCGGCCACTCCGGCTGGCACAGTTCAGGTATACATGCTAGCATTGCAAGCAGATGATAGATAGAGGAAATGTAGGAGGATATTGAAAGGGTAATTCAGTAGGTAAAGAGAGATGAAAAATAAATTATAATGGGGGACTGGAACGTGGGAGTAGGAGAAGGAACATAAGAAAGAGTTGCAGGACAACACAAGCTAGGCAGTAGGACTGAGAGAGGGGAGAAATTAACTGAGTTCTACAACAAATTTCAAATTTAACAAATACTCTTTTCAAGAATCGCATGTATACTTGAAGAAGACCGGTAGACATATGAAGATTCCAGCCGGATTACGTTATGGTCAAAGAGAGCTACCGAAATGAGATATTGCTTTCTAATACGTAGCCAGGAACAGATACACACTTAGATAATAATTTAGTAATGATGAAGAGTACGTTGAAATTTAAGAGAAGTGGGACACTGAAGTTCTGAGGAATGATGAAACGCGTTTAAAGTTAACTAAGGGTATGGGTATTGTGATAAGGAATATCACAGAAGGCAGTTGATTCGAGGAGAAAGGGATATCTCTAAAAAGGGCAGTCACAGATGTTGGAAAGAGAAACATGTACACTAGGAAGGTAGCTGCAAAGAAACGTTGGATAACAGAATTACTAGTACTTCAACTCATCACCAAAGAAGGAAGTACAAACATGTTCGGCGAAAGACAGGAATACAGCAACATAAATAACTTAGGAATAAAATAAATAGGAAGGACAGATCAGCGAATGCCAAGTAGCGGCTGGAAAAATGTACAGAACTAGAAAAAGAAATGATCGTCAAAGGGACTGACTCATAATATAGAAAAGTCAAAACAGACCGGTGAAATGAAAAATCTATGGTGGTAAGGTTCAGACTGCAGTGAGAATTCCACTGTTAAACCCAGAGGAGAAAGCGGATCGTTGGAAAGAGTACTCTGAAGACCTTTATAAGAGTAAGCACTTGTCCGATAACTTGATACAAAATAACTGGAGTCGATAAGGAAGACACAGAAGATCGAATATTAGAGTCGTAATTTAACAGAGCTCTGGAAGACATGAGATCAAACAAAGCACAAAGAACAGATAACATCCCATCGGAATTTATAAAATTATTTGGGGGAAGGGCAACCAAACGTGTATTCATGTTGGTGAATAGAATCTTCGAGACTGGAGACAGGCGGTCAGAATTTCTGAACAATATCATCCACATAATCCTGAAGAAAGCAAGGGCAGACAAGTGCGAAAACTATGGCATAGTTAGCACAACACTTAACGCATCCATGTTGCTGACAAGTAATATATGGTGAAGAATTGAGAAAGAAAATTTAGGATCTGTTAGACGATGTTCAGGTCGGCTTTAGGAAAGTAAGGGCACCAGAGAGCAATTCTGTCATTGCGCCTGACAATGGAAGCAATACTGAAGAAAAATGAAGACATGTTCATAGAATTTGTCAACCTTCAAAAAAGAGTACGACAATGTAAAATGGTACTAGGGTTGGGTTGTTTGGGGGAAGAGGTCATCGGTCTCATCGGATTTAGGGAAGGACGGAGAAGGAAGTCGGCCGTGCCCTTTCAAAGGAACCATCCCGGTATTTTCCTGGAGCGATTTAGGGAAATCACAGAGAACCTAAATCAGGATGGCCGGTCGCGGGATTGAACCGTCGTCCTCCCGAATGCGAGTCCAGTGTGCTAGCCACTGCGCCATCTCGCTCGGTAAAATTGTACTAGGTATTTGAAATTCTGGCAAAAAAAGGGTAAGCTGAAGGGTAAGGCGGGTAACATACAATACGTACAAAAACCAAGAGGGAACAGTAATACTGGAAGCCCGCTTAAAAAGTGTGTAAGAAAGCGACGCAGTCTTTCACACCTACTTTTGTATCTGTACCCCGGAGAAGTGGCAGAGGTAAAAGAAAGATTCAAGAGTGGGATTAAAAGTCAGTATTTAAGGATATTAGTGGTAACATTCGAGGTGACATTTTTACCCTTAGAGAAAGTGAGAAAGAGTTACAGGATCTTGAATGAAAAGTCTAATACGTACAGGAAATGCTTGAGAGTAAATATGGAAAAGAGAAATGAAATTGGAAGGAGCAGAAATAAGAATAGCAAGAATTTTAACATCGAAATTGTTGATCACGAAGTAGACGGAATTAAAGAATTTTGTTACCTTGGAAACAAAATAACCCATGTCCGACGAAGCACAGAGGACCTAAAAAGAAATCTAGTACAGGCTAAGAGGGAATACATGGGCAAAAGATGTCTACTGCTTCAAACATAGGGCTTAACTTCAGGAAGATATTTCAGGGAATGTGCGTTGGAGCTCAGCACTGTATGATAGTCAGTCATAGGCAGTGAGAAGACCAGAACAGAACACAGGGAGTTTTAGATGTTGTACCACAGAAGAAAAACTGATGTATTGATAATATAAGATATGAGAAGGTTCTCTACAGAACCGATAAAGAAAGCAACATGTGGAATACACTGATAAGAAGAAGGGACGTGATGACAGAATATGTGTTACAGTGAAATGAGAAGATTGGAAAAGAAAGAATTCGTGAAAAAAATTTCTCGAGCTATTCGTCCAATTTCTGAACCACGTATTCCGAAATTCTGTCACCTTCTTGTTGTGTCCTGAGAGAGGAACAATGAAAACCCACAATCACTTTTCGTGTCCAAAGAAAATCATACAAGTCTTCAGCCAACTGCTAATGTGACTATATCTGGACTAGCTCTTGTTCCAGTAACGAGCTTTATCTTGGGGTTGACGCCTCAAATACAAGTGACGCTTCACTCCAAAGACCTGCCTCATGGATGGATCTTGCTGCAATACCTAATGGTTACTGCTCAGACGTTGCCCTTCTTAACAGCATCCCACGCGAGGAAACCACTTGCATCATTACCTGTGGTTGCTCGTATATCACGTACTTGGCTTACACACGGCTCTGTTTGAAAGAATAGCTTGATGTAGTCATAAGGCCGAACAGCGCACGTCTGCTTTCATGTCCTGTAGCTAATTCGCTGCAAATAATAACCCGTAGCTGTGATCCTGCGGTCAAATTGTTTATTTGGATAGATTTTTGAGTTAATGAAATACACAGATACAGTAAATAAAAGTTAAATGAATAATTTAATAAGAAGCGTCGTATTCTAATGTCTGTGATTGATGTAGACGCCAGAGAGTTGTGTTGAATAATGTTTATTCAACAACGGACATCTCAGATAAACGGAAAGTGGTCCTACGATATTCATTTAATATGTAGACAGAAAATACCATTATCAAATATAGTAAAGTTACGTTGAGAGCGTTGCGAGAATAGTAACAAAGCCCCCAAACTAAGCAGTCATCAAAGATACGCGAAAACTAAGTCCGTTCCCTACCCACAATGTATGATATATTCACCAACTCAAAACAGTTTTCGTAACCCAACGGGAGTCGCAACATACTTACATGAATCTCTCAGTGGAATACGAAACGATGTGGGATTTTTCAGGTCTACCGCTCATTGGTATGCGAGCGGTTTCATGTGAGAGTATAAGTCGGCGACAGGGTCTAGCTGAGGTTTATCAGGACTCTACGGTTGGAGACAGTCCAGAAATGCTCGGGTATCAGGCTAAAGAGATAAAACGGAAGAAACGACCTTGTGGGTTGGTACCTTGATCTGATTTTATTACTACTTCCCGAGTTTATATTAACATGTCGAAGAGCACGGGCACTGGTTCACACAACTATTATCAAATGGTTCAAATGGCTCTGAGCACTATGGGACTTAACATCTATGGTCATCAGTCCCCTAGAACTTAGAACTACTTAAACCTAACTAACCTAAGGACATCACACAACACCCAGTCAACACAACTATTATCTGCGAGCGTAGAACATTGATGAGCGTTACTAGGTACTCAAATTACTAGAACAAATAGCCTGCCTCGCTTCATTTCGACTAGAATCATGAGAAAGACCCAGTTTTTTATTGCTCAAATCGAACTTTCAGGTCCCGTTACATGGTGCACTGAGTGACAGTCACAGGTACAAGTCAGCTGTGACAGACCAGCTACCCACAGTCCACAAGTATGTACAGGCAATAATGCAAGTATCTCTTAGTGGCCGGCCTAAGTGGCCGAGCGGTTCTAGGCACTACAGTCTGGAACTTCGCGACCGCTACGGTCGCAGGTTCTAATCCTGCCTAGGGCATGGATGTGTGTGATGTCCTTAGGTTAGTTAGGTTTAAGTAGTTCTAGGGGACTGATGACCTCAGAAGTTTAGTCCCACAGTGCTCAGGGCCATTTGAACCATTTCTTAGTGTACAAGCTTAACTGCATAGATTCTTTCACTCACGTAACTTTCTGCTGCCGGTTGAACTTTGCCCAGCTCAGCTGGTGGTCTCTTTATACTGTGTTGGGGTGTTTCCTTATAGATTGCAAGTAATCGCGTCGCATTTTTACCAGCAGTTCTCTATCATCCAGCTTCAAATCGGCGGTTTCTTAGTGCTAGTAACTTCATATAGGTTTGGCGAAAGCATCAAGCACTGTACATCCACATATAGATTTTCAGGCTCTATTTGTTAAAATTCTCCCCAAGGTGACGTATTATTTTTTCGTTGGCAATCCCTTCATGATTTGGTCACTACACCTCCCTCCTGGCTAGAAGATTTGTCCTCAAACGTTAGACACTAATTTTACATTTTGTTTGTTTGTTTATGCAAGTTACATACATCTACATCTACGTGGTTATTCTGCAAGTCACACTTAAGTGCCTGTCAGAGGGTTCATCGAACCATTTTCATACTACTTCTCTGCCATTCCACTCTCAAATGGCGCGTGGGAAAAAGAAACTCCTCAATCTTTCCATTCGAGCTCTGATCTCCCTTATTATATTATGATGATCATCTCTCCCTACATAGATAGGTGTCAACAAAATATTTTCGCATTCGGAAGAGAAAGTGTGTGATTGAAATTTCGTAAATAGATCTCGCCGCAAAGAAAACCACCTTTGTTTCAATGACTTCCACTCCAACTCGCATATCATATCAGTGACACTCTCACCTCTATCGCTCGATAACACGAAACGACCTGCCCTTCTTTGCACATTTTCGATGTCTTCCGTCAATCCTAACTGGCAAGGACCCTATACCGCGCAGCAATATTCCAGCAGAGGACGGACAAACGTCTCTTTAGGGGGTTTGTTGCATCTTCTAAGTTCTCTGCCAACAAAGCGCAGTGTTTGCTTGGCTTTCCACACAATATTATCTATGTGGTCTTTCCAATGTAAGTTGCTCGTAATTGCAGTTCCTAGGTATTTAGTCGAATTGACAGCCCTTAAAATTGTGCGATTTATCGTATACCCAAAATTTGTCGGATGTCTTTTAGTATCCATGTGGATGACCTCGCACTTTTCTTTGTTTAGTGCCAATTGCCACTTTTCGCAGCATACAGAAATTCTCTCCAGATGATTTTGTGACTGTAATTGATCGTCTGATGATTTTACTAGACGGTTAATTACAGTGTCGTCTGAAAACAATCTTAAGGGGCTACTCAGATTGTCACCTAGATCATTTATGTAAATTAGGAACAGCAGAGGGCCTACGCACTACCTTGCGGAACGGCAGATATCACTTCCGTTCTACTCGATTATTTACCGTCAATCACTACGAACTGTGACCTCTTTGTGAGGAAATCAGGAATGCGGTCACACGACTGAGACGATACTCCGTATGCACGCAATTTGATTAATAGTCGCTTGTGAGGAACGGTATCAAAAGCCTTCTGGAAATCTGGGAATATGGAATCGATCTGAGGTCCCTTGTCGACAGCACTCATTACTTCATGGGCATAAAGAGCTAGATGTGTTGCACAAGAACGATATTTTCTGAATCCGTGTTGATTATGTATCAATAAATCATTTTCCTCAAGGTGATTCATAACGTTTGAGTACAGTATATGCTCCAAAATCCTACTACAAATTGAGGTCAGTGATATAGGTCTGTAATTCAATGGGTTACACCTATTTCCTTTCTTGAATATTGGTGTGACCTGTGCTACTTTCCAGTCTTTAGGAACGGACCTTACGTGAAGTGAGCCGTTGTATATGATTGCTAAGAAATGCGCTATTGTGTCTGCATACACTGAAAATAACCTGATTGGTATACCACCTGGACCAATGAATACATGGGTTTCTGTTTTCTTCCAACGCATGGATAGGAAAACATACATACAGAGATGTTTCTCTCTTTTTTTCACATCTAAACGTTTATGTAGTAGCTTTTTGTTAGCATCAGCATGTACATTGAGTGATCACATGTTTCTCCTTAGTTTCTCATTAGCGATCCTGTGCAAGTGGTGGTGAAGTACTGTGGTTAGGGGAAACTTCACCTGCACTTCTTGTGAGATTTTCTACTTAGTTGGATCGTAGTTCACACGCACCAGGTAATAACTCCTCTCTTCTTCCTACTTCCGGCGCTGGTTGCTGAGTTTGTTATGTATAAGACGTAATCCTATTGCTATGAGGTTGCCTGTTGTTGCTGATGCATAAATGGAAACACGTGCACCCCAACTGGGTCTCTCAGTTTCTGCTATTGTTTTACAGTAATCCTAAGTTATTATCTACTTCGTGCAGCCGCTGCCAGACACCTTTTAGGTCCTGTAAGTGACGTATTTTCGTAGGTACGGGGAACGGTCAAACTTCGTCTACCTCGCTCTCTTTTGTATTCTAGTCCCGTATGAGAACTTGGTCATGTTAATACTGGGTACAACCAGAGGCGTGCACCAAGCCTTCGCTGCCCTCACGGACCAGTAGCCTTGACTGCCGGGCGACCCTCGCCTCGCGCTATCCGGGGCCCATCGGGCCGAGCGGTGGCCCGCCAGAACCCGAGTCCGCCTGGGCTGCCGTGCAACTCCGTTGCTCATCAAGTCGCACTTCACGCATCACACTGTTGAGGCCACGAAACGAAATCTCTCTGTGGTCCGTCTGCAAGCAACTTTTTGCTTCGCACAGAATTTCCGAGACAGTACTTTACCTCCGGTCTTACATTAAAGTTACTGATGGCTGTAACATCAGCAACAAGATGGTTACTGAAATCTCCACCGCTGTTTTCAGTTACTAAATCAGCTTATAGTAAGCTGTATGTGGAAAACCTCTGTATCTTATGAAGCAGTGAAAATAGTTAATTTTATTAAATGGTCATCCTACCATCCTAGTAGCCTAAGTATTTAAAAGTTTTTATTGACTAACTCGGATGAAAGATGGTTATATCATAGTAGAAATTTTCTCATACTGTATGACGTTTATCTTTTTCTCACCAGGTACATCTTTCCCTAGGCAAGGTCTGACTTCCAGCTGTAGCTGGAAATTTTGTTAAGAAATCAACAGTTGAAATTTATTAGTTCATGGACCAAAACTCTGTAATGTGCAAGACCGTGTGAACGGTTCATTAAAAGCCTTGAAGTTTGGGAAATCTGTCTGAATTCCAGTCAAATAGATTCCCAGCAGAATACATCTCACTTCGGACGAGAATGTCAAGAATAATATTAAAAACATTGAAAGGGTCCTGTAGCCACCTTTCATTAGTCCGGTAGCCCATTTTCACTGCCGGCCGATGTGGCCGCGCGGTTCTGGCGCTGCAGTCTGGAACCGCGAGACCGCTACGGTCGCAGGTTCGAATCCTGCCCCGGGCATGGATGTGTGTGATGTCCTTAGGTTAGTTAGGTTTAACTAGTTCTAAGTTCTAGCGGACTAATGACCTCAGCAGTTGAGTCCCATAGTGCTCAGAGCCATTTGAACCAACCCATTTTCACTAGCATTTCCCTTTCTTTTCCTTGGTTATCTTTTCTCATAACTCTCATAGTGGTGTGATTGAATGAATGTGGTTGAGTTGCTAGACGGTGGCGTAGTCTGCTGCAGAAAGTCTGCGATAGTCATACAGATTCAGCAGCAGTTGTACAGAATAGCCAACTCTCGTAGTGGTCAAGTAGGCAAAGAGGTTTGCTCTACTTGTGAGAAATCCACCTGCGTTAGGTTGGTGGCGGAAATTGCATTTTTGGGTTTTCCGAGCCACGCGGAGCGTGGAAGAGGCTGGAGAAGTAAAAGGGGGGCAGTCTGCCGCCGGTACGGGAAGCGTCCACAGCTGTGCTCCAGTCGAAGAAGGGTGAGTTAGACTGACCGCGTGGCGCGTTGTTACTTGGCGAGGGGAGAGCTGTTAGCTTTTGGTCTCCATTTCATCTCTGAAAGATTGCTTTGCCTTGTCGCAGCAAGGAATGCAGAACTTTGGCAGACTTTTCTTTTAGTAAATTTCTGTAGCAGACTTGGATCCACCGGAAGAGCGCCATACAAAGGTGTCGATAAGAAGTGAGCACTCGCTTCTGTATGAATATCTGTTTGCCTTCAGCTGTGCCTGTATAAGCTTTTATTTTTGTAAATATTAATAGCTTTGCATTCTCGTAAATTTGCCTTGCTTTATGTATCTTTCGTCCGTGGGAGCCGACCACGTGGTTGAACATTAAAGTTTGTTGGGTTACCGTCATCTCTAACTGTCCGGTCTCATGTTTGTTTTAAAGAATGTTAACTGTTCATGATTGTGTGATGAGATATTTTTGCAACTTGGCCACGATAGCTAGAAATTGCGTCTCCACAAACCACGTGGGCACGCGGGTATACTGCGAAACGTGTACCGTTTCACGAGATATTGCGATCAGTTATCAGGTAACAGCAGTTGTATGAATGATTCACACGAATGATTTTAGGTGTAGATTATAGCGGTGTATGTTTCGACGCTTTTCTTTAATGTTTTAGGAATTAATGTTATCAGGAATTGTATACATGCCTCACATCCATATCTTAGGAAAAAATGATTTTATACACAATTTTCCCTTGCATTCCGAGGTTACGTTTTTGCACCTAAGCTGCTCACCTCGTAGCTTTCCTGTTAGCACATCCAACGCGTTTCCTTTCGCACAGGTCCAGTGATTAGTTTCCCCTTTTATTTTAAAACAAATGCTTTAGATTAAGTCTTATTTTCAAGTGTGTTTCTGGGAGCTGATCTTCTGCACAGAGTTCATGCATGTACTATTTTGTTTTAAATGGTTGATTCTCGTGGACAGTGCACGGGAAATACTATTAATTGCATCGCATCCCCTATGAGCGATATCACGATGTACCTCTTTTTATGAGTTTTTGGTCTGCGACCAAATTAATTTATTTTCCGATTCGGCCAAACCTTTGATTAGTTGTATGGTTAGAGTAGCGACCCTAATCTTCACACGTTAATGTCACAATCAATAAGCATTTCCATTCCCACTCTTAACGTAATAACCCGTAGAAACAGGTTAGTTACAACATTTGTAAGGATTTTGAAAAATTTCAGACACTATTTCTCTGCTCGGTCTAGGAATAACAATTCGCAATTGCTCGTAAAAGACAATAATTCTGGAATCCACATGAAGTGTAAATTGAAACGAGCAGCTGCTGGAAACTTCCAGTGACTCTGATACAGAAAATAAATCTTTATCCCTCGTACGTTTCTGGTTTTAGCTTAAAGACGGAGTTCTCAATGCTGTCAAATAAAGCAGTGACAAGATTATTGCCTATCTCGTCCACATATCAGAACGAAAAGGCTTTTCTTTCTTACACGTATATAAATGTGAATCCGGAAACAAACTTCACAGTGAAAGTAATGTGAAACTATCTTTACCTTCGGTGGTTCCTGATTTCAAAGCTATGTGACATGCAAAGAAGGCGGATCGTCCTCAACAAATTCTGAGAAAGGCTTGAGCCAGTCAATTCCTGACTAAAAACTTTTGGATTAACAGAAGTATGTAAAATACTTTGATATTGCATGCTGCACCTAGCTATTAACCAAAACCCTCATCAGTCCTTTTGATGTGATACAAGTGAAATGAAAAGCGTTATAAAAACATTAACGCAGTTAAACCATTTGCTCTGAATTCAGTTACTTCCATAATACAGCAAGTACTTTCTTTGTTTTACAGCTATCATTTTACATTACACGTTATTTTTCTTTGTAAAGGATGGTGAACAACCTCTTTCTAGCACACCAAACTTTCACGATCCTCAAGGGAGTGCAGATGATTCAGAAAGCAATTCCGCATTCCGTACATGTGTGGCTTGTCAATCGCTCCCTCCCGGCGCTGCCTGTTGCCCAGTTGCACCGAGTCTTGTTGACACCTCGGCTCGGCCAGATACCCGATGAGCCACAGCCTTCGACGGCGCATCGCGGCTCGCGCACTCCGTAGCAGGTACAATGGAGCTCGACAACCCGCGGTGCGGGCAACAGCTGGGCTCGGGCGGTTAAATGTGGCTCTGGGTAGATGGTCCCGGAGCACTTGTTCAGTCTTTATCTTCAGCCGTGTGTCTAGTGCAGTCAAATCACCATATCCCGTACACTTTTTTAGGTATGTCAGTTCTCCTGTTCATTTCACAATTACATAAATAGGTTGATGACTATAGCATAAGAAAGTTAATCTTTCCTTTCTGGAGGTTCATAGATCCATCATTCATTCCTACTGGGGTCCAAATGCTGTTTGCTATATATACAAGTTTCTTAATGCAGTTATTTGGAATCTCCTTCGGTTGTTTCAACATATCTATCACCCAGGAGTTGCATTTCCTTGACGTCTTGGTCGCAAACATGTGTTTGCACAACTTCTGGGCTTGTGTTACTTCTTTGCATTCTAAATGTTCCTTAAGTTTTCTTTAATTTACGTCTATGATCACAAACTTTTTGTTAACAGATTATCGGTTTCGGTCTTTAATGACCACCATCAGATCTGCAGCAAAAATGGGAAAAACATAAATACCCTCGCAAACTGTATACAGCTTAAGAACAATACATAGATCATAATGAAAAGTAGTACTGACAAAATTTACATTCGTGCGCTTTAAATACGAAGAGACATACTTGTTTCATAAAAACAAAGTCCTAATATACTGCAGCCATCGTGGCATCGTTAAATGTTAAATGCGGAATCAGCACCAGCATCGTCAAATACATATAAATAACATCACATGCACGAGTCATTTAATCAGTAGCACTGCTGTTTAAAACAAGCTGCCGTACAGTAGCCACAAGATGTTTGTGTTGTAACTTCACCAGATGTCGCTAATGTCGGGATACACTAGTTTGCAATATCTAATTGAAACAGCGAAAATAAAGGGGGATACTATAGTTGAAGTATGTTATAAGCTCATTACGTATAAAAGGCATTACAATAATAAGCAATAAAAAGAAGAACACGACAAAAGTAATATTGTTAAAAAGATAAAGAGTTAAAAAACAGTGGTTGATATGTGCTCTAGTGCCAATATTCCAGATAATGACATAAATATTAAACACCGTTGATAGTCCACTTGGTAATATTAAACAACTATAAAACAAATCGCTAAAGGAGCCACAAAAGAAAGAAAACATAGTGCTGCACATTATCAGCGCCCTGTTCCGTGTGTATGGCTGCGTGTTGTTGCTTACATCATCATTATCAGATACTCAGCTTCAGGAGCCAGATAAACATATAATTCCTTACCCATTCTTATGGGAAGTGTTAATACACTATACAAATTAAAGATCTGATTCTCCACTAAGGGAATTTTCAAATCATATGCTAGGTGTATTTGAGGTAGAGATATTAAGGCGCCAAATAATTATTAAAATTTATGGTGAAACCTTCAGCTGCCGTTATATTGTATAATTCGCTACCAGTTTTGGTCAATGACCATAATCAAACTTAGCTGACATAAGCGGCAGGGAAGTGAAACCATAATTTGAACAAATGAAATTTTCTCTTTCAAGTTCACAGTAGTACGTAAAAAATTTCCCACAATAACAACTGCGTACGATAATTTTCGCCCAGAAGAAAGTCCACATTGACGCCTACTAACACAGTCCTTCTCAAAAACTACGCTAATTATAAAGTGGTCGAGGGTATGTGTTAGCGGACATCACAACTGGAAAGAGAACCTAAAGATGCCTGTATCAGTAAGCCTTAAATAGTGGTTTAAACAAAATTTAATGACAGTTCGTTGTCCATTAATATGAGCATGCTTGCTCAAGACTACTAGCGTATTTATTTATGAATTTGTAATCACTGTACATGGTCTGAGTGTGACCGAATATTTATAACATTTCTTGCGTTTACGTATTGTGGTAATATTTTAGTTTGGTGTGGAAAAGTGGTGATGTTGAGTCAGATCGTGTCTGTGGGAATTAAGAATGATGTGCCTTTGGGGAGACTTGCACTTAACATGTGAATAAATTTACTAGCAAAATGGTAAGCTGTTTATTAAATAAACACACAAGTATGACAATATGTGAGGTATTCATTCTGTATTCATTTGTTATTTAACTGTGGAGTATAAGATGTTCTGGCAAACACTGGCATAATGAAACGATATAAGAGACGTCTTAAATCAATAAATAAAATACATATAGATATATAGCTTTCAGGAATGATAGTTATAGTGCAATGCTATCATCTGATGTATCGTACATTGAAATCGCATGGAGTGTTTAAAAGTTGTTAATTCAGTGGCTCTTTACGAAAACGTTTATTTGCTGTAAAATATTAACTTCTTTAGTAATAAAGGAATTGAAATATTGTTGTTTCATAGGATGCAGCTCGTATATCTGAGCTGGATGTATTCAGATTTGCTTTAATACTTGACTGTGAGTTATTGTCGAAACACAAAGAGCTGCCCTTTCATTTTATCTGACACTTTCCCATTTCTTGGAGCACTGCCTGGGTTCATGGACGTCAAAATTTCCCTTACCAGGTTTTCTCCTCATTTCCAGGCACTCGCTTCTGGTTTCCACACCTGGACTCGCCTGGATCGGTCGCCTAGCCAAACCTGTCGTGGCGTATCCTGAGTCCTTGGTCCCACTGGCATTCTGTTGTACAACAAATTCATCTTACCCTATACCAATACTGGGAGGCCGATTAGCGCGCCTAAATATGTGCAGTGATAGAACAAATTATCATTATTCTTGCACAGTTCTATGACCCACTGTCTTTGAAGTAGCGGAAACTCCATATCCATGCTCTCATTATCCTTGCTACAAAAATCCACAATGAAGAACACTCATCTCAGGATAAGTTTGCTGGGTTAGAAAATTTCACCCTCAGTTAATGATGACAAACTATTGACGACGCATGTGCTGAAAAAAGTTTGAGGGTGTTCTCTCTGACCACCTCGTTAACTTGAAAGCTTGAATTCCGGCATTTGGCTCTTAGTATCACAGTTTTGAAGTAAGGCTTCTTAACATGGGATGATTCATTGAAAGTGTGCACAAATCCGACAGAAAGTACTTCATAACCACACATATTCTTTCTGATATCGATTAGCTTCTTGTCTATAGCCACAGAACTCATAGAGCAGCGAAGAATTCGATTAATGTTAACGTACATACTTTTGTCACAGTTTCGAAATAATGCATTTGTCATTCTGGATTAATTCAGTAAAGACTGGCACGATATGGTCAGTTATAATATTCGGTGGACTGCTTGATCGCAGCTGCTGCATGCTGAACGTATGTTAGAAAATGTGAAGTGGACGAAACATCACTTCTACCCTTACTTACTTATGTAGTCCCCATAATGTCAATCGATGTTGCTGGGTGGTCACCAGTTTTTGTGAATAACGCAACCACTGCAACTCGGCCCAGTAGGTATGACGTTGACCGTCCATAGAAGCTTACCTAGAACAACGAAAAACAAAAATTAAACACCGGCCAGGATGCACCGTCTGAAATTAATTTTCCTATTGCGTACTTCACGACTCCCCAGTTCTTTGTGCACAGCTGTCTCACTGATATATCTTTTGATCTACACTAACACAACTAAGACGGATGACTGCTTTGAAGGCACTGTTTCAATACTTGTATATGTCCTAGGCTTATACTTGCCAAGAGCATTCTTCTTTTTCGGTTAAGAGTTAGTTTCGGTAGCGACGATCCCAGAGTAGACGATATGTGATCCTCCTCTGACTTTCCTCGCCTTCAAAGACTTTTAGAATAGTCTTAGATACATCTCTGGGCAGCTAATATTTTGTTTGTGTCACAAATATTTCAAAACTAACGAATCGCAAATGAAGTGTCAAACTATTTACATATGACATTTCGCTCATGATTAAAAACTGATCAGCTGTATGACAACCTAGAGGATTGCTGCAGAAGTGGCCTATCCACAAGTTTCCTGTTTTTAGAAAATGGAAGAGAAAGTTAATGAAACCATATAAATGAACTATTACCTCTACAAAAATTGCTCTTTGTACTTGGAGTGATATTATTAAATGTAAATAGTTGCTCTCTACATGAACTTAAGAACTGCATTTTCAGTGTAAAAATTGTATGTTACACCATTTTACCTCCAAGAAAGATTTGAAACTTTATTTGGTGCATTCCATATTTTTGTACTTCTATACCTCATTGTTGCTCTCTATGAACAAAATATGTATTTATTGCCACAGTTAAGTAACCAACATTATCATAGTTTTAAGAAAAATAATGGAAATAACACTATTTAAATTAAATAAACAATATATATTAAAGAAAATGATCAACATTTATTTCACATTGTGCAACAAACATGAGGTGCAAAGTACAACTTCTTCCTTTTCTGACATTAGTACTCAAAATAATGTATTTTTTAAGGTAACATTACAAAACTCTCTAGACATTTCTCCCAGTAAACAAGCAATCACTCATTTTCGCCTTCTTCACTCAAAGATATGTCTGTATCAGACTCTAGAAGTGTAACCTGTGAATTAATAATATCTACATAAAATCTGTGATGGATGGGAGGAACATATTTCATCAGATTCCTTAAAGTTTTAGCCTCAGCATGTGTTATTCTAGGTTTATTCACCTCAGATACCGTCAAAAGCGTGACACAACCTGGTTGATGTATTTGACGTTCTTTTCTGGTTTTTGTTGCAATTAATGGACCTGTATGGCGTATCTCGATTTACTGTTTCACAGAAATTGGTTTCAAAAGGTTTTTCCTTGTGAAATTTCAGCCACTGTATCTTCAGTCAGTTGATTTTGTCACAGTCAACACATATTTTCTTTTTTCTTAGGGTTGATGCTTTTAAAATCGTCTTCCTGTAGATGAGTTACTTGGAATTTGTTTCTTTTCTTCTTTGACGCCCCAATAATTCTAAAAGACTTTCAGTATCAAAGACATAGTGTTCTTTCTTCATCCTGTTATCTATACATGAGAAATCCTGGTCACAGGCCATGAAGGAGTGTCCTGGTACATCAATTGTCTCACCACTAATCTCTAGATTCGTGACAATATACAGCAACATAAGATACAGACTGAAATTTCGATTTTTGTCCCCCATAAGTATCACTATAGCAGACGAATTTCTTTACATGGAAGGGAAGATTTTTGTCATAACGCAAAATAAATGAAGCAACTTCTTGCGATCCTCTACCTGCTTGTGCCTCTGCACAGAAATACATGGAAGCTTTGTCTTCCACTAGATTGTGGATACAGAAATTGAAGCAGCTTAACTACCGTAGATAGTATATCTCAGAAACTGGGAGTTTAGGCAATGAAAGAACACTCTGCAATTCAAATGCACACATATCAGGATGAGATCTGACCCGTTCTACATCTTCCTTCATTTGGGACATCGCCAGGTCAACTCTTCGAAGGTATAGTTGACGTGACAGTTTCATTATATTCTTTTCATTTTCATCAGTTGAAGCTGCTATTTCTGTTCTCATAATTTCACAGCTTTACGAGTATCAGAATGTGGTGAATGGAATGAATGATTGAAATCTGAAGTGAATATCTAACAGTATAGAGATTCCTCTATTAGGGTGTTATCTCGTTCTTTACACCAATCCAAATACAAACGATGCATTTTGGTAATATTCGGTTCGGGATTAAGATATTCTCGATCTGGATTGTCCTTTCTGAAATAGTGTGACTGTTATCTTGGGAATGATTCTACATGTTCTTTAACTTGACGTTTGACTTCTGCATGAGTTTTGCTTGCAGGTTCACATTAGCATGATTACCTGAAGCGGCTTCTCCTTTTCGTTTGTAAGAAGTAACAGCTCGATCTAGCCAACCAACTGTTGTTTTAGTTGAGGTACGTGACATTCGTCCATCATTTCCAGGATCAGTAAGAGTAGGATTACCTCTTTTACGTTGTGGATCATTCATAGATGGCTGACACAGCACACGCTTGTAGTCTTGCTGTTTCTGCACTGGTTTGTCTTTTCACATCTCTCTTTTTAAGCTTCGTTTTGGGGGTTACATAATCAGAGTAATCTTCGTATGAAGAAGCATGTGGAACATATTCTTGATCAGAACCAGAATCACTCAGATTTTCTTAACTAAATGAATCCATAGCGGGTCACGCCAATTTGGCACTGAATTAATTTCATAATAGTTGTCTACAAGTTACACCACTAATTTCCAGAATGAGATTTTCACTCTGCAGCGTAGTGTGCGCTGAGATAAAACTTCATTACAGATTAAAACTATGTGCTGGGCCGAGGCTCGAAATCGGGGCCTTTGCCTCAGGCGTGAAAGTGCTCTACCAACCGAGCTACGCAAGCACGACTCACGACTTGTCCTGATGGCTTCATTTCTGCCAGTACCTCGTCTCCTACCTTCCAAACTTCACAGAAGAGCTTCTGTGAAGTTTGAAGGGTAGGAGACGAGGTACTGGCAGAATTGAACCAGTCAGGACGGGTCGTGAGTCGTGCTTGGGTAAGTCAGTTGGTAGAGCACTTGCCTGCGAAAGGCAAAGGTCCCGAGTTCGAGTCATGCCAACACGGTAGCTCAGCCTGTTCGCTCAGAGAGCTGGTTGGCCTCTATAATAAAAAACTGAGTGGAAGGATCAACAACGAACTTGAACGGGTGGCATGCGACGTCCGCAACGATCAAACACAACAATCAACAATCAACAAAATGCAAAAAAATGTCTCTGTCCGGCACACAGTTTTAATCTGCGAGGAAGGTTTTTACGCCATAAATGTTTTACTCCTCAATGGCACTTGAAAGAAGAACAAAAATACTGGGCTACAGTAACAATGTAACGCAGTAACAAAAATGCCACGAGGGCCATGAACCCCGATACTTGACCATCTCGTTGAAAGGCATTCCCAAACTAATCTTCCTTCGTAGGTACACATTGTAAATTGTGGTGGCATGGGAGGGGGAGTTTGTTAGCCACGAATAAATACAACAGAACTCAAATAAACCATCACATTTAACCGAGACGCGCTTCGTCCTCTTATAAACAGCAGTTACAATAGTGAGATATTGATACTTGTAGTTGTGTTTGGCACTGTATTTATTGTTTAAGACGAGAGCATACGAAGGAATGCATTATCTGGCGAACATTTTCTCTTGCGCGCCTTGTATGATACCTGCATCACTCATGTTAAATATAAATCTTCTCTTTAATCAAGAACTCCCAATAAAGAGAACTTTATTCACGCTAGCCATTTTTAGAAAGCCTGCAGTCTACTCCAAGTATTTAGTAGTTTTACATAGGTGCAACATGGAAAAAAGGGTATGTAAAGAAGCTTTCACTTGCATTAATCAATTCTGTACTGTCACTTGGGTTTCTCAGTAATGATTCAAAACTATACTCTTGCTCGTCTACATATAATAAACGGAATAAACGATCGGAAATCATTACTTTCATCACGCGACCATTCGGACATCTGCTTGCTTAAATTTTCAAGAGACAGACTTCAGATATCTCGTAAGCGCCGTCGTGCCATGCGATAATCACTTTCCCACCATGTTCACACAATATAATGACTTGAGAGCGCAGTCCTGCCGTCGTTCTAATAATCATGGCAGTTGGAAATAACACTTAAACACACTTTCAGAAGTGCTTCCTAATCGAGCACGTTACTCCGTGTAACTTTTGCGGAATAACCTATCGCTCCCCATATGTACACTAGGAGCAGTGTCCGTGAAATCCGGACAGAGCGTATCAGGTTGTGGAAAGGGGCCAAGATCAGTTACTGTTAGTTACACAAGAACACACTACTTTATTCCTTGAAAACCAATGTACAGTTTTCTGTTTAAAACAACAACGATCAATTCACGGCTAAGGGCCCAAGTAACTTCACAATAATAAAGTTTAAATAATTCCTTTTAAAACACAAGGACTTAGAGAAACGATTGAAGACCTTTCGTAAGTAAAATTAAAATTTCCTTAAATAATTCCTGTCAAGGCACAAGAATTTAGACAAACGGCTGAAGGCCTTATTTAAATAAAATTAAAATATCTTCTCGGCTAAAGGCTCAAATAATACTTCAGATCAGCAAAGGCAATTGTTAAGAGGCAAGTATTTACAAATTTCTGGTAAAAGCAATATTAAGGAAAGTTTAAATTGTTTCCAATAATATTTCAACATAATAAAAGAGAACCTTTAAAGACAAGCATTTACACAGTACAAAATAAAAGTATCTTAAAAAAACTTGAAATACCTTGACAGCTGAAGGCCCAAACAATTATTCAAAATAATTAAAGACAAACCTTAAGATAAGCATTTACACAGTATTACTGAAATCTATTTTAAGATTTCAAGATAATTAAAGAGAAACCTTACAGACAGGAATTTACATATTACGGGCTGAAAGCCACAGATTTTAAAACAAGTGTGGCTGAAGGCCTAAATACAGAGCAAACGCCGGCCGCTGTGGCCCAGCAGTTCTGGGTGCTTCAATCCGGAACCTCGCTGTAAGGTTTCTCTTTAACTTAACACAGAACAGACAAAATAAATACATGGCTGAAGGCCCGGCACAGTACTTGCGACAAAAGAAAATCACAATCACAAACGGCAGAACAGTGGAACTCTGAAGTGTTCCAAGGGTCAGTCTGGGGAGGAAACTCTAACAACGGTTTAGGTGGGACGGTGAGACACCCAGCCAAGCGTGACAGTAAATAATCGGTTGACAGCATGACCTAGGGATGGCTGACGAACCAACCAACAACCTAATCAATTCCCCTAGTGCCTCACAACTCTGAGCGCGGGTGCACGCCACCGGTGGTCCCGACCTGACGTCACGCCGTGGAGACGTCCTCGCTGCTCTGTCGCAATCGCCCGACTCGCTACTCCAGCAGGCAGAGAGATTTCATCTGCTCAGCGGTAATCACAGAAGCTACACACATTTCGACGTAAACACTTGTACCAAGAAGTCCGACAATCTGTAACGCCGGAAATGCATATCCTCCTATTTCCATCTATTGTAGTATAATTTGTTTTCCTTATTTTGTTACCTGCAGATATAACATTTCAGTGTCATCGTATATTGTAATTGTTTTACTATTTGTATATACACTCCTGGAAATTGAAATAAGAACACCGTGAATTCATTGTCCCAGGAAGGGGAAACTTTATTGACACATTCCTGGGGTCAGGTACATCACATGATCACACTGACAGAACCACAGGCACATAGACACAGGCAACAGAGCATGCACAATGTCGGCACTAGTACAGTGTATATCCACCTTTCGCAGCAATGCAGGCTGCTATTCTCCCATGGAGACGATCGTAGAGATGCTGGATGTAGTCCTGTGGAACGGCTTGCCATGCCATTTCCACCTGGCGCCTCAGTTGGACCAGCGTTCGTGCTGGACGTGCAGACCGCGTGAGACGACGCTTCATCCAGTCCCAAACATGCTCAATGGGGGACAGATCCGGAGATCTTGCTGGCCAGGGTAGTTGACTTACACATTCTAGAGCACGTTGGGTGGCACGGGATACATGCGGACGTGCATTGTCCTGTTGGAACAGCAAGTTCCCTTGCCGGTCTAGGAATGGCAGAACGATGGGTTCGATGACGGTTTGGATGTACCGTGCACTATTCAGTGTCCCCTCGACGATCACCAGTGGTGTACGGCCAGTGTAGGAGATCGCTCCCCACACCATGATGCCGGGTGTTGGCCCTGTGTGCCTCGGTCGTATGCAGTCTTGATTGTGGCGCTCACCTGCACGGCGCCAAACACGCATACGACCATCATTGGCACCAAGGCAGAAGCGACTCTCATCGCTGAAGACGACACGTCTCCATTCGTCCCTCCATTCACGCCTGTCGCGACACCACTGGAGGCGGGCTGCACGATGTTGGGGCGTGAGCGGAAGTCGGCCTAACGGTGTGCGGGACCGTAGCCCAGCTTCATGGAGACGGTTGCGAATGGTCCTCGCCGATACCCCAGGAGCAACAGTGTCCCTAATTTGCTGGGAAGTGGCGGTGCGGTCCCCTACGGCACTGCGTAGGATCCTACGGTCTTGGCGTGCATCCGTGCGTCGCTGCGGTCCGGTCCCAGGTCGACGGGCACGTGCACCTTCCGCCGACCACTGGCGACAACATCGATGTTCTATGGAGACCTCACGCCCCACGTGTTGAGCAATTCGGCGGTACGTCCACCCGGCCTCCCGCATGCCCACTATACGCCCTCGCTCAAAGTCCGTCAACTGCATCTACATCTACATCTACGTCCATACTCCGCATGCCACCTGACGGTGTGTGGCGGAGGGTACCTTCAGTACCTCTATCGGTTCTCCCTTCTATTCCAGTCTCGTATTGTTCGTGGAAAGAAGGACTGTCGGTATGCCTCTGTGTGGGCTCTAATCTCTCTAGTTTTATCCTGATGGTCTCTTCGCGAGACTGCACATACGGTTCACGTACACGCTGTCGCGGCATGCCACCAGTGTTAAAGACTGCGATGGAGCTCCGTATGCCACGGCAAACGGCTGACACTGACGGCGGCAGTGCACAAATGCTGCGCAGCTAGCGCCATTCGACGGCCAACAGCGCGGTTCCTGGTGTGTCCGCTGTGCCGTGCGTGTGATCATTGCTTGTACAGCCCTCTCGCAGTGTCCGGAGCAAGTATGGTGGGTCTAACACACCGGTGTCAATGTGTTCTTTTTTCCATTTCCAGGAGTGTATATGCATTTATGTCGATGTATAATTGGTTTGTTTTGTGAATATTATTTGTATTTATACGCTGGGTCTGGCCTAGGGAAAACTATGCTATCGAACGAATACATCGTTAGGTCTTGTGGAGAACCAAAGTGTTTAGGATCTTTGGTAGTGTTAACTCGGTCGCGTGGAGCGCGGGCAGAGGGAGAGTCTGGCTGGGGTAGTGCAGTGGAACAGGTGTGTTGTGTGACGCTCCCGCGAGTTGCCGCGCTTTCGGGGTTGGGCAGCATGTAATTGCCCTCGACTTGCTACGATAGTTTCTGACACGGTGTCGCGGACGGGAAGCATTACCTGGCGCACATCGAGAGCCCGTTTCGCCTGGTGACCGTGTCGAGAAGAAGGCGCGCCAACATCCAGCTTCTGCAACAGCGACGGCCGACAATGAGTGACTGTCGCCACCTTCTCGATCGACGGCTTCAAACCATCAATTAACCAACAAGAAAGACTGGAAGCACGTAAAGTTTTAGAACTGTATGGCAGACCTCAGCTTTTCAAACTGTTCAAATCACAAAATTACAGCAACGTAGCATGAACCTTTGTTGCTCATTGTCCCAATTGCATTACCAAGCAGGGTCCCTTCCATTTCCGGAATGATCCCCCAAGTGTCGTTGAAAATTTCGATTTCACTGCTTTAATTTCAAAGTTCAGGTAAGGTATTCATAGCTGGCTATAATATTTAGATTACACAAGCACAAATTAAGAGTGCGAGTTTTGTTGCCATATTTTAGCTTACCTGTGACTGGAGCTCAGCTTGGTACGTACTAAATTTTACTATTGTTAATTGTTCAGAATCATTTAATTCAAGTTCGAAGTTAAATCTCTTATTTCTAAATTGCTTAGATTCAAGTAGCTTTTGAAATGATTGTTGAGGTAGTCCAAGACTAACCGTATCTTACTGAATTTCGATGTGCTTCAGAAAGAACGCTCACTATTAACTTCAGTCACTAAATTAACTTTCGGTTTTCCGGTTTTATTAATTCTTTTGCTAAATTAAGTCAGAGTGTAGCGAAATTTATTACTTCTGACAAACTTTCAGTTTTCACACTACACGTGTCAACCTTCAGTTGCCACGCTTCTAGTGCTAATTATATGTGTAATAACCTTTCTTTTTCAGTTACTATAGTAATTGTCCTTAGGACTGGCGACCGTAATTTCCCCCAAATTTCAAATATCTAATTAGCGCCAATTAATTGTTAACGTGACGACCGCACATTTACTTTCTTTATTAACTTTACCCATTTTCAAAATTAATTTCCACCAGTTTCATTTGCATTTTTCCTTTCATTTAGATGTAACCCTTTCCTCCCTCTTTACCGACAGATTAACTTTGGTGACGATTGCTTTTCCCAAATTTCCATTAGGTACACGCGGTTTAATTTTTCACTGTCATTAAGGTCGATAAGTGAGGGGGAGGTTACAAATCGTAAAACCAATCGCCGTGGAACAACAAGGAGAAATGACAAGTCACACACACACAGAGTTTCCATAAACGGTCGGTGGCCAAATACACGTCGTCCGATGAGACGACCGACCGAACGACCAACCAATGGTCGTTCCAACTCCAATCTCCTTCTGTCGGATAGTGCATGTGTGTCGCCAGCGGTCGGCGAGTACTGGCTGTCCGCACCTCACTGGCACTGCCTCCCAGACTGAACTCCCGACAAACGACGATAGTACGGTAGTGCACTTATAGATAAGCGCTGCTACTGCCGTTCACGGGCAAGCAGACCAGCAACTAAGTGACACCAATAAATTGATTAAGAAAGAGGCGACAGTACGGTAAAGACAAGGTGACAAGCAATAGACGGCGTGAACACGAGCCGCTCACGGTTCAGTCCGATTTGCGATAGTACATCAGAAAATGGTCATTTTTGCCGAGAATTTATCTACGCGATCTGCCGCCCAGATAGCCCTCTAGCGACTTAAACTTTCGAGCGTGCCAACCAACTTAGCTTGTGCCCCTCCAACAAGCGTATGTTTCCGGGCTCCTCAGTAACAGTGGATGTATCCACTTTTGAAAATGAGTGCAAACGTATGCATTGAAACATAGGCAGCTGCCCCTTTAGGTAATGTCCTCTCTTACACTCTTTACATCACTATTAAAATAAACAGTTATTAACCAGAAGCTTTAAGAACTCTTGGGACTCTTTTATGTCTCTGTGGGATATCTCTAGGTATTGTAGAGAATACCAGTATAGGGGGGATTCCCCTTTGGCTCAACCGTTTCGCGCATTTTTAAGCTGACGGGAATGACTGCCTACGCTAAGGTCTTCCAGAACAGTCGAGACGTTTCTGAGTTCCCGCGCAAACGCCACACCTGTGTAACTTCCGGCTACTTCACTCTCTGCTTCACCGTCTTCCATATGTGATGTTCAGTTATCTGACTGCCTAGTGTCATTTTACGTGCTCCTTCTTAGATTAACTGGAGTACAAAGTAAGAAGTTTATCTCATATTGCCCTACGGGTGGTGTGAAATTCTTCTCTATAAATTTTGGTTAAGCCGTCAGTTGTTACTACTATTGTCAAATGTGAATAAAAAGAAAAATAAAGGAGGATTCATTTATACATTACTTTGTAACGTAGTTCCTTCATCCGAGTCTTTTCGTAAGGATATAACTGAGGCCAGACATAAAACTTACTTCCTTAAAGCGTTTATATTGGTGATTTCTACTCTGCAAGTACGGCAGGACACTCTTGCAGCGTGAGGTGGGAACACTTAATACCCAAAAACATCGTCAAACATCATCGTTTTGACGGTCCAGGTCTTATGGTTTGAGGAAGCATAGTATTGCATGGGCTTGCTGATCTCTAGGTCTTTGAACACAGTGCAGGCACCAGTTAACATTAATGTGATACTGCACTGTACTCCTTCCCCATGTCAGTCTTGGGGGGGGGGGGGGGGGAAGCTTCCGGTATTTAGAATGACAGTGCGCGACCGCATGCATCAACACTGTTGGAGGAGCTCTTGGGAGGACAGAATATTCCGCTAATGGACTGCTCCTGACATAAATCCCTTCTAACACGTGTGGGACACATTGAGGAGATCTATTTCACAGAACGTCCTCATCCACCAATGATCATCCAGCAGTTGGCAACCGTGATGGTGGAGAAATGGAGCGTACCTCCACGAAAACTCAATAGCATCCTGTCTTTGTATGTCCATGTTTTCAGGGATGGTTGCGGGACTCGGTTGTTCTATACAGGATGTCAAATCAAACACCTTTCGGCTGTCCAGTTCCCAAATGTATTTTAATTGGCTACCAGTTTCGGCGGTTTTGACCACCAACGAGGTGGAATTTTCCTACACGTCGGTCAGAGACCTAAAGATGGCGTAGTTAATCGCTGAAACTGGTAGCCAAACAAAGTATGTTTCGAAAGTACACGGCTGAAAGGTGAATGATTTGACATCATTATCGACCTTGTGACCAGCGTTGGTTCACGTTGCAGAGAATGCGTTGCGATCCGTGATTATCACACATCATTTATAACGCCCAGGGAGCATCATATGTAGGGGTGACTTCAGTGTAATTATTGTCTTCGATTAAAATTGTAGTTTCTGATCTTATTATGTATTTTCGTCAGTTACCTTCTGTACTGTACCATACTGTAAGTTTCTTTCTATGTTTGGTCCAAATTTCATCGAGCTACGTTACTTTATAGTGAACATCTTGCGAAAGTTACTTCGGTTCTAAAAGTTATGCCCACCATTGTATTAGCGCAACTATGAGGATGTTGTCAGCGCGATGCTGTAAACGTCGCGCAAGCGTTGCTCAAGACGTGACTCGTGGGCGGCCTTCGCATGAAGGGTCCGGCTCTACAGCCTACGCTCCACACCAGTTATACGATTACTTTCACGGACTTCTTATTTCTTGGAACTCGATGCTCCTGCTCACTTGCAAATGTTCGAACTGAAACATGGTCTAGAGACTGACTACCGTTGGAACGTCCGTACACCAGATTTCTCATTAGCCTATGATGCGCTGCTCTAAGGTTACGTTTCTTAGATTCTGTATCTGTTCCTCAGGAGTTTCTGTTTGTCAGCTATCATAAACAAGTGTCAGTACAAGCAGAAGATACTGCGGCTAAGTTCACATAGTGATAATCCAAAACTACGAGTATTTCAGTTTATCTAGAATGGATTCCGAAATCATCAAACATTTGGAACAAGACTATCAGCAGCTCCAATTGATGCTGAAGGTTCAGCCATTACGAGAGTGGTGTTAGGGACCAGGAAGAAACAATGGTGAGCCATAAGAACAGCAAAATTCACAACCGCGGAAGACATTAAAAAGTTCTTGCAGCAGCAGTTGCAGTCAACAAGTATCCTATGTTGCTGCCGTTTTCCGGGTTAATAGAGACTCCTGTCACAGTCGACTGAGACTGTATATATTCGCAAGTGACGCACCAGATGCAGATCAAGTAAGCGTATTAGCTAAGACGTAAATGATACAGGAGTTGAAAGCCTGTAAGACGCCAATAGTATTCCAGTCAAAAATAGGTAGATACCGTGTTATCCAGTCATTAGTATCCAAACGAGTGTAATAGCTGATGAAATTCATACCGCGTCGTGAAATAGATTCACTACTGTATTCAGCTTGTGCAGCCGATTTGAAAGTTATTATTTGACGGTGACATTGCAGTGAGTCTTATTCGAACACGTTCATTAGTGTCGTCACGATAAGCTTAGCCCCTGATCTCAGAGTTAGCGCTAAGGCATTAAAAAAGCTAAATAAGCTACTGAAGATACAAATAGGAATTGAAAATGATGAATAAGTAATGTGCACTAAATAAGAAAGGGGACAATAGTGAAAATATCATCCCTATACCGCGAAACGTTGGTCATTAGTAGGCATTCGTCATTAGAAGATTATCCATTGGTTATCCGTCTGTCGCAGTAATTAGTAATAATAAGCTGTCACTCTACTTTGTATTAAAGGGATCCGTTTCCTATATATTTATCTACAATCAACAGATATTGGGATTTGGAGACGTACATCCACAAGGTATAAGATGGATCACCAGAACCTTATCATTATGTGCTGTGGTATCAGAAAGATTTTCTCAGGACACATTCGACGAGCGGTGCAGTCAGCCTTATAGGCGTCTGGAACAGATGAGTTTCCAATTCCTCGAAAATGGCGCTGTTCACATTCAATTCCATATTATCTCCCTTACCTTCCAATTTTGCAAGCTCTCAGGGCGTAGTCGAGTACACACGCTAATGGAAAGTAGAAATCTAAGACCAGCACCATTATTATTTTACAAGAAAACTAAATTAAATGTAGATTGTTTCCAAACTAAACATACAGCAGCTGTCCACATCACCATAACATTAGTAAATTCATGTGTTCACCGTGTTGCTCTCTGTCTGGAGTTGGATTTGCACGCAACTTATGTATTATGCAGACCTCTGTCGAAATTTTGTGAAATAAAACTCTTCCTCAGGCACGTTAAAAGTATAGATACTCTGTAAAATTTAATATAAATGGGTAATTTGTACGAGAAATCCTCTCTACCGTCTTAAATTCTTATTGCTTTCAGACTTTCAGGTTGTTATTGTTTCGCAAAAAGCAGACCAGAAACGGACCGAGTAGATTGTTTACAGTTTGCGTTTAAAGAAAGTATGTGATACAATTTCAGCTGAAGCTTCTTGTTTTGTGATTTTTGGGATTTTCAAAAGGACTTACACCCTATCCAATCGTATCGCTCAAATTTTGGTAATCAGTCAGCTTCAGAATAAACAATCCGGCAAGTTTCACACTGCCGAAGATAATACGTTGCTGTACGAAACACACAACTTCCGAGTCTGATACACAATAAGCGATGTCAGTGCAGTAACTGCGCTGGCAGTTTGAACTATAAACAACAGATGTACATTCGAGTTGTCAATTGTGGGCGGGCAGTGATAAATAGTGAAATGAGGCCTTAGCGTGTCAGAGTCGTTATGTCACAAATCGCAGTGGAGCAACGTATCTAATGAAAGTGTTTAACACATTCTCCAGAGACCAGAGTGTTTGATGAAGAGGAACGTGTATGAAAAGTTTATCCACCACACCTAGGCTCACCATAAAGAAAACAATAATGTGAGGATGACTACCTCTTCTCGATTTAAATGCAAAACCCTGGCAACTCTTTTCTCGGGTGACGAGACTTGGTGTTCTCAATGCGAACCAGCCGCAAAACGGCGAAGTTCATAACCCTCGTGGAGGGTCAATGTTTGACCAAATAACCAAAATGAAACCCATTGCGACGCCCGAGTTGAACAAATATCCCGAAGAAGGACTTTTCTGTTACACATGTTTCTATGAAGTGTGGTATGTAGAACACCTGAAGTATTGCACCTACTATCGTAATGTTTCTATACCTTTTTATTAAAATTTTAGGACTGACGCGGTTAGTTGAAGGGGATCACCATGTGACTTAACGTGATGCAGAGACATCCCTTGGCTTATAATTGTAGCAGATTCGACTTTACATCAATAGTTATCGGTGAAAAATATGCTTCCAGTGGATTAAACAAAAAATGCATCCTAGTGTACATGGCCGAGTACTTATATGCAGCGCTCACAGCTGATTGTGAGAAAACACAGTAAAGTATTGTACAATAAAGTACAGTGGATTGTATATTGTTATTTTTATAACGTAACAGTCATCTGTGAACTCTACAAGCGCTACATATAAGGACAGGGTCATGTGCACAAGCTGCTTTACGATTATAGATATTTTATTTCTGGCAAACCTTTTTACAATGTGCTGCATTTTGTCCATTAACATGACCACTTGGCATGAAGATCAAATTCACAATGAACACATTACGTAAGAAAAAATTTGAAAGCCTGAAGATGTCAGCAAAGTGTATCGATACCGATTGCTGAAAATAAAGAAGTATTTACGCCATCTTGGTTTCAGAAAGTTTTTCTCACCAAGGAAAACAAATGGCTCATTCAAATTTCACACCAAGGGAAGGTTCAAACATATTTTTGTTCAAATCCAATAAAAATTGTCTGGCTAGCGATATTTATCACCTCAGGACGCTGTTGAAGGTTTAAAAGAATTTTAAAGTGTCGCCATCATAGTCAAAAATATATTTTCAGAACTGGTTGCAACGCACGCAAGGAAAGAAATATGCGTACGGCACTTTTGGCAGGGAGTCCCGTTCTGGGGAGTTCGGCCGCCTGATGCAAGTCCTTTTGTTTAAGTCCTCCTTGGGCGACTTTGACGATGAAAGGATGATGACAACACTCGCACACACACACACACACACACACAAACACACACACACACACACACATACACACGCACACACAAACACACATATATATACACACACACACACACACACACACACCAGTTCCGGGAGAACATCGCTGACCCACCCAGGTATCGAATCGGGGGCCCCGTGAACGAGAGTCGACAATGCTAAACACAAGACCTGGACCTGCTGACACATGGAAAAATGTATAAGTATTAAAGGTGAATATTTCGAGAATCACAACAACAATTTTTAATATATTGTAGGGGGTCCACGACTGAGGAATTTATTGCTAGCGCACTCAAGCAGATGCAACTTCGATGGACTGGTCACGTGCTGCTTGCGATACGTAAGCTACACTACTGGCCATTAAAATTGCTACAACAAGAAGAAATGCAGATGATAAACGGGGATTCATTGGACAAATATATTATACTAGAACTGATATGTGTTTACATTTTCACGCAATTTTGGCGCATAGATCCAGAGAATTCAGTACCCAGAACAACCACCTATGGCCGTAATAACGGCCTTGATACGCCTGGGCATTGAGTCAAACAGAGCTTGGATGGCGCGCACAGGTACAGCTGCCCATGCAACTTCAACACGATACCACAGTTCATCAAGAGTAGCGACTGGCGTATTGTGACGAGCCAGTTGCTCGGTCACCGTTGACCAGACGTTTCCAGTTGGTGAGAGATCTGGAGAATGTACTGGCTAGGACAGCAGTCGAACATTTTCTCTATCCAGAAAGGCCCGTACAGGACCTGCAAAATGCGGTCGTGCATTATCATGCTGAAATGTAGGGTTTCGCAGGGATCGAATGAAGGGTAGAGCTACGGGTCGTAACACATCTGAAATGTAACGTCCACTGTTCAAAGTGGCGTCAATGCGAACAAGAGGTGACTGAGACATGTAACCAACGCACCCCATACCATCACGCCGGGTGATACGCCAGTATGGCGATGACGAATGCACGCTTCCCATGTGCTTCCCATGATGCTGTAAACAGTATCTGGATTCATCCGAAAAAATTACGTCTTGCCATTCCTGCACCCAGGTTCGTTGTTGAGTACACCATCGCAGGCGCTCCTGTCTGTGATGCAGCGGGAAGGGTAACCGCAGCCATGGTCTCCGAGCTGATAATCCATGCTGCTGCAAAAGTCGTCGAACTGTTCGTGCAGATGTTTGTTGTCTTGCACACATTCCCATCTGTTGACTGAGGGATCTAGACGTGGCTGCATGATCTGCTACAGTCATGCGGATAAGATGCCTGTCATCTCGACTGCTAGTGATACAAGTCTCCTGGGATCCAGCAGGGCGTTCCGTATTACTCTCCTGAACCCACCGATTACATATTCTGCTAACAGTCATTGGCTCTCGACCAACGCGAGCAGCAATGTCGCGATACAGTAAACCGCAATCGCGATAGCCTACGATCAGACCTTTACCAAAGTCTGAAACGTGATAGTACGCATTTCTACTCCTTACACGAGGCATCACAACAACGTTTCACCAGACAACGCCGGTCAACTGCTGTTTGCGTATGAGAAATCGGTTGGAAACTTCCCTCATGTCAGCACGTGATAGGTGTCGCCACCGGCGCGAACCTTGTGTGAATGCTCTGAAAAGCTAAACATTTCCATATCACAGCATGTACTTCCTGTCGGTTAAATTTCGCGTCCGTAGCACGTCATCTACGTGGTGTAGCAATTTTAATGGCCAGTAGTGTACAACAGAAGTGCAGACCAGAGAGCAGTGTCGGCAGCAGCAGTAGTAGTAGCTCGCAGTCGAGCGGTTGGGCAGACTGGTCGTGGAGAACGATGGCGGTGCCTGAACGATGTAGTATAAGGTAAAAGAAAAAGTTTTTGTTCTTTATTGCCGCGCGCATATGTTAATTGCTTCAACTGATTTTTTGTACTATTGCTATCTTCCTTATAAAGATAACTTTTGACAGTCATTCATCTGAATTTAAAGTTGTCACTAATTTCTTCTATCCATAGTCATGCCGATTATCGTAAACAATATCAGTTGTTTTTCATATATAACAAAATCTAGTGGCCAGCATTGCACTGGGCTGTTCCAGAAAAATTTCTTGTAGGAGCTGATATATTCGCGTTATCCGGCGACATAATTGAGGTAAGAATTTACAGTTTATTCATAATGATTTTTCAGGGCCATAACGGAGCACTGCTGACGTCCAGATTTACCAGTTTAGATTCACTGTCAGTTAATTATTGAAACTTTAAATTACGATATTACTTTTGAAAGGTTATATATGAGTCACATTTTTATTGGGCGGTTAATCACTTTGTTATTGGGAGGTTACGGAATTCATCTGTTGGGAGGTAACACTTGGCGACAGACGGCCAGGATCGTGTCTTTTTTTTGTGATTTTCTGAGAAATAGGCAGTCATATGTCTGCTCTTATTTGCCTAATGTTAAATGTAGTTTAGATTTGGCGCAACGCATTTACTAATTTGACACTCCTTCTTTCACAGATCATCAGCAATTTATTGCTCTTTATTGTTATTGTATTTGTTACATTTTTGCTTTGTGTTTGTTTGATTTTGTGCCTATCTTTGACTTGTGAAAATGCCGCGAAAAACTGCCAATAGTACTTCGCCATGCGTAATGACTGAAAAAGTCGACTTGAATAATTTGACTGATAATACTAGCGACACTCAGTGTCATAATGATAATCCTCCAGTTACAGATAGCCAGTGCATGCTGACCACCAGTAACGATGCAAAACTAAATGATGAGCAAACAAATTCAATTATGTCCACAGTAAATTAACCACAACTGATGACGCGGCACGTTCCGTTACAATGAACGCTGCCCAGTTTGACACACCTGATTTGCAAAATTTACTCAGTGAAGAGATAAATGTTTCCAACGAAGATGGACAATCTACTCAAAATACGTCAGATTTATTTGATTCCGACTTAGTGACCAACAGTGCACATCCAATTAGCAAACCTATTCATGAATCAGACAATGACCAAATGGTTACAAAAAACGTGACAAATGCAGATACACCATCACACAGCGCAGAGAATAGAGTCGCTAATTTTGGCATGGATCAAGTTGTGGATAAATTCTAGTGTTCGATGGCACTCGTCGGCCTTGACTGATGACGTCATACGTAAGGCAAAGATGCTGCAATGGACAATCTATGAATGGAACCGTGGAGGTATTTTTACCTCCATGAATGGAACGGATCATACTCGTAAACAAACGAATGTAGCATGCCATTTAACGCGACTATTATTTACGCGCGAAATTCGTTTAAACGTGTTGTAGATGACTGAAATAAATAAGAACACGAGAGCAATTACGAGTGCATATAGTATATTATATTTTCCTCACGTACTGCAAAAACGATGTAAATAAAGCAAAAATCTTATAACATATCAGAAACGTGATTAAAAATGATTTTGTTTGTGAACTACAGAAAACGAATAGATTTTCAAAAAATGAAAATCTTTACACACATTACTGCACACGCAAAGAAATAAAACGCAAAAATAGCCAAACCTTGCAACCGATACTATATAAAAGTCACAGCAGCTACAGTAGCTCCTAATAACACTCAGTAAAATCGATACATCAGGAGTGTCAGTAACAATATGAGAAGTGTAGCCGAAACATTGAAAAGGAAAACGTAAAAGTGGCTACATAAAAAGAAACTTACCGCATATGAAATTGCAAAGGAATCAAAGATCGAGGCTGACAAGAACGAAATAACAACATAACAAGAAATAATAATCTTAGAAGCTCAAACTATAACGAAAGAAGCAAAATCCAGAATAACAAATTAAAAAGATAAGAAGAAACACAAACTGCCAGGCACGAATGAGGTACCACCCAAATTAGTTCTTCCTTATCACCCGCACTCAATCACACGCAAAATTTTAAAATAATAAAAAATTGAAACCACGAGTCAATCACATAAACTCTCTGGCAAAGACACACCAATACCTCTCGGCCCAACATTGTAACTAAAAAAATATTAAAACGACAGAAAAACCTCCCTCCAGAGAAACCAAAAATGTAGCACTCGCACAATACAGTAACATAAAAAAAAACAACGTAAAACAAGAAAAATTTGTCAGACCCACCAACACCTAACTAACAAAACGAAGCTTGTGCATTATGCTGACTACTTTCATAAATGCAAGAGATAAACAATTAGCTTTAGGAATACTCGTCCTCCAACAGTACTCATCTAACTGGCCTTGCAACATGATATCCTTCTCTTTCCCCGCCCGACAAAAGATTTCACAGCCCTCCGCAATACCCCTCGATAGTATTAGTACATGCCCCCGTCTTATAATCTTTAAACTGAACATTGTGATTCAGACTAAATTATGATGACCCCTTTCACCCAACCCCTTGTACGAAGCAAACCCATCCGACATGACTACAGAATCTTCTTCCACGTATTCTTTTATTAAAGGTGTCAAGACTTCCTTTGTCCGATTTGATACAACCCTAAATACATCAGCTCAATATCCTCCAGAAACTACTACTCGAAAACCCAACGCCCAAACAATC
Organism: Schistocerca piceifrons; assembly: GCF_021461385.2. Classification (NCBI taxonomy): domain Eukaryota; kingdom Metazoa; phylum Arthropoda; class Insecta; order Orthoptera; family Acrididae; genus Schistocerca; species Schistocerca piceifrons. The sequence goes on from NC_060139.1 coordinate 60,476,911, forward strand.
TCGTGGCCCCTTTAGTACTTTCTCTTTCCAAAATGTGACTCACCGACTTCAAGTATAACCCCTGCCACCCCCACCCCCCCCCCCCCCCCACCCCCCATATAGTTTAAAAATTCCCCGCAGACATCTCTACAAAACGAGAACAAGTCGAAAACAGTGCCACACGAAACCTCTTCTTCGTGCATGACAGATTTGCAAGAATATTCATAGCAAAAATAGGAGGTTAGCATGACAATTACTTCTTAATTCAGCCTCGATCTTTCGAACCACGTCCCCCTGCGCATGGATCTCCATATGTTATTTTTTTCTGCACCTCCACATGTATTCGTCGGAAGTTCGTGATAACGCAACCTTCATCAAAACCATGTAATATCCACAGACACTGCACTAGCAAAATTCAGAAATGACGACCGATGATTGCAAAAATTTTATAATTGATTTACGATCACTCATTCTCTGAAGCAGAATTTTCGCAGTAAAAACAACTGACTCATCCATAACGAACTGCGTGAGGAATCAAGAACTTATAAATCATGACTACTTATAAATCATGACTACTTTAATTAACAAAAGATGCCAAAAAGAAATTAAGAGATGAAAAAAATCTACACCGAATTTTTAATATACGCGCGTAACGAGCAAATCCAGAGAAATCATTTAACGTACATCGACAGAAAACTGAGGCACAAACAAAATAACATCACACATTACGTCACTGCTCAAAGCCGACGGGTGGTATCGGACACTAGAATTGACCCCAAGGTGTGGCATTATTGCTACAACTTAATGAAAAATACGACAACAATTACAAACAACTTAATGAAAAACAAGGCAATTATTTTAAACAATCAAATGAAAACAAGACAACAGTTACAAACAACTTAGTGAACAGATTGGAGCCTTTGCCGTGCAGTGTCATGATACCATAGAACAATTACGTGAGGAAATTAAGGCTTGTGCTAGGAGTAGTGGTGAAGAAATTAGATCCGTTGCACAAGAAATATGTAATACACCAGCATCCACAACAAAATTACTTAGAGATGAAAGCAGTGCAGTCGCTAAACAATGTACAGTAAAACAACACAGTAACACGACTAGTATAAATTAATGTCAGCAGAACTTTCACACACTCTTGATGCGGAAGTCGACAAGAAATTTGAACAACAGAACAGCAGAACTGACGAACGATCTAATCACCGTCTGCAAAATAGTGAAACGCGTTACTGCAAATTCATACAGGAACAGAACAAAATAAAGAAACAAGTCATGGAAACAGTCACTTCACAGAGACAAGAAGACAAGCGTAAGTTGTTTGCGAAACCAAACACATACGTAGACACCAACACTGCTTCAGTATCAGACTAAATCAATATTATCAAACAGTTGAACACTGAATTGCACGGTGAAATCTCCGATCTGAAAACAAAAACAGACACTAATATTCAGACTTTGGAATATAAATACACAGTAGACTTTCAGACAGTGACTAGCAGACTTGAACAATTGGAATTAATACAGGATCCTGATGCCGTTAAAGCAGACATTAAGAAATTAAACAAAACCACACGTAAAATGCAAAAACAAATTGATGCCTGTGAAACTAAAAATGATGATCAGGATGTAGTATTGCGGAACATTATTGTACATTATTCAGAAGTCTTCATTGAAAACAGGAGTTACCGCGTGTAGCAACAACATGCGCGTGGCAATAATAAACAATAAAATTTTGCTTTTACCTTATACTGCATCGCTCAGACACCGCCGTCGTTCTCCACAATGACCCAACCTCCCGACTGCGGGCTACTACAACTACTACTACAGCTGACGCTGCTCTCTGGTCTGTGATCGTAATGTAGCTTAAATCGGGCAACACACATACAGTCGTATATATCGCACAGAACACACGTGTGAAAAATCTGATACATCAGGAATGTACAGCACCTTTGACTCGCGTTTGCGAGAACGACGGTCCAAAAATGGTTCAAATGGCTCTGAGCACTATGGGACTCAACTGCTGAGGTCATTAGTCCCCTAGAACCTAGAACTACTTAAACCTAACTAACCTAAGGACATAACAAACATCCATGCCCGAGGCAGGATTCGAACCTGCCACCGTAGCGGTCTTGCGGTTCCAGACTGCAGCGCCTTTAACCGCACGGCCACTTCGGCCGGCACGACGGTTCAAACCCGCATGCTGCCATCCAGATTTAGTTTCTTCGTGACTTCCTTAAATCACTCCAGTCAAAGGCCAGGATGGTTAATTTGAAAAGGGCACGGCTGATTTATTTCCCCAACCTTGACAAATCCGTGCTTGTGCTCTGTCAATAACGACTTAGACGTCAATGGGACGTTAAACCTAATCTCCTTCCCATCCTTTCCTGTTGAATCTACATTCAAAAACCAACGTCTCTTATAAATACTGACGGCTGTGTGGCCAATCAATTTGTTGTTCGTAGTGTGTAATTAAAAGCGTCCCCTTTTCTTTTACTTATGACTGTAGCTCGGTTGCATTACGAAATGTCTCATTCGGTAAGGAGATTGTTCACGAAAGTCAAAGTCCTGGCTTTGGGTCTCTGGCACAGAATTTTTTAATCCGGCTGGAATAAAAGGAAACAGCGCCACGCTCGGGTGTCTAATGGCCCAAAGGTCTACGCTAAACTTCCGAGGTAGGGAGGTGAGCCATACCTGTATCCAATCCACGAAACAGGAAAATTCTTGTTGATCGGCAATCTCTGCTTCAGCAAATACGATGCACAAATACCTTGTAATAACACACATAATAAAGCCATGAGTTAAGAGAAATACAGCTCTCTTCTGCAACTGGGCGTTGAATTAAATTCAGTGGTGACAAGTGAAAACTGGTGCCGGACGACGAATCAGAATCACATTTCTCGCCTTATGCAAGTGGTCACCTTAGTTGCTTCGGTTACCTGGATGTGCTTCCCTTCCAACCCAAAATCAAAAATGGTCGCGCACTAATAATGTAGCGCCCAGCGTCCACTATCCCCGCTCTCGTAGCTTTACCTGATTTCCACAAGAGTTCAGACATAGTGTGCATCTACACTGAAGTTATCATTACCACGAAGAGGACTACGTATACTGCTATATGTGTGGTGCCCATTCTGTTGTACATGTCCAACAGAACAGATGTCACATATACGGGGTGAGTCACCTAACGTTACCGCTGGATATATTTCGTAAACCACATCAAATACTGACGAACCGATTCCACAGACCGAAAGTGAGGAGAGGGGCTAGTGTAATTGTTTAATACAAACTATACAAAAATGCACGGAAGTATGTTTTTTAACACAAACCTACGTTTTTTTAAATGAACCCCGTTAGTTTTGTTAGCACATCTGAACGTATAGACAAATACGTAATCAGTGCCGTTTGTTGCATTGTAAAATGTTAATTACATCCGGAGATATTGTAACCTAAAGTTGACGCTTGAGTACCACTCCTCCGCTGTTCGATCGTGTGTATCGGAGAGCACCGAATTACGTAGGGATCCAAAGGGAACGGTGACGGACCTTAGGTACAGAAGAGACTGAAACAGCACATTACGTCCACATGCTAACACCTTTTTACTGGTCTATTTCACTGACGCACATGTACATTACCACGTGGGGTGAGGTACACGTACACACGTAGTTTCCGTTTTCAATTACGGAGTGGAATAGAGTGTGTCCCGACATGTCAGGCCAATAGATGTTCAATGTGGTGGCCATCATTTGCTGCACACAATTGCAATCTCTGGCGTAATGAATGTCGCACACGCCGCAGTACATCTGGTGTAATGTCGCCGCAGGCTGCCACAATGCGTTGTTTCATATCCTCTGGGGTTGTAGGCACATCACGGTACACATTCTCCTTTAAGGTACCCCACAGAAAGAAGTCCAGAGGTGTAAGATCAGGAGAACGGGCTGGCCGATTTACGCGTCCTCCACGTCCTTTGAAACGCCAGTCGAACATCCTGTCAAGGGCCAGCCTAGTGTTAATTGCGGAATGTGCAGGTGCACCATCATGCTGATACCACATACGTCGACGCGTTTCCAGTGGAACATTTTCGATCAACGTTGGCAGATCATTCTGTAGAAACGCTATGTATGTTGCAGTGCTCTCCGATACACACGATCGAACAGCGGAGGAGTGGTACTCAAGCGTCAACTTTCTTGTTGTGGTCTTCAGTCCTGAGACTGGTTTGATGCAGCTCTCCATGCTACTCTATCCTGTGCAAGCTTCTTCATCTCCCAGTATCTACTGCAACCTACATCCTTCAGAATCTGCTTAGTGTATTCATCTCTTGGTCTCCCCCTACGATTTTTACCCTCCACACTGGCCTCCAATACTAAATTGGTGATCCCTTGATGCCTCAGAACATGTCCTACCAACCGATCCCTTATTCTGGTCAAGTTGTGCCACAAACTTCTCTTCTCCCCAATCCTGTTCAATACTTCCTCATTAGTTATGTGATCTACCCATCTAATCTTCAGCAATCTTCTGTAGCACCACATTTCGAAAGCTTCTATTCTCTTCTTGTCCAAACTATTTACCGTCCACGTTTCACTTCCATAAATGGCTACACTCCATACAAATACTTTCAGAAATGACTTCCTGACACATAAATCTATACTCGATGTAAACAAATTTCTCTTCTTCAGAAACTCTTTCCTTGCCATTGCCAGTCTACATTTTATATCCTCTCTACTTCGACCATCATCAGTTATTTTGCTCCCCAAATAGCAAAACTCCTTTGCTACTTTAACTGTCTCATTTCCTAATCTAATTCCCTCAGCATCACCCGACTTAATTCCACTGCATTCCATTATCCTCGTTTTGCTTTTGTTGATGTTCATCTTATATCCTCCCTTCAAGATACCATCCATTCCGTTCAACTGCTCTTCATAGTCCTTTGCTGTCTCTGACAGAATTACAATGTCATCGGCAAACCTCAATGTTTTTAGTTCTTCTCCATGGATTTTAATACCTACACCGAATTTTTCTTTTGTTTCCTTTACTGCTTGCTCAATATACAGCTTGAATAATATCGGGGACAGGCTAAAACCCTGTCTTACTCCCTTCCCCACCGCTACTTCCCTTTCATGTCCCTCGACTATTATAACTGCCATCTGGTTTCTGTACAAATTGTAAATAGCCTTTCGCTCCCTGTATTTTACCCCTGCCACCTTTAGAATTTGAAAGAGAGTATTCCAGTCAACATTGTCAAAAGCTTTCTCTAAGTCTACAAATGCTGGGAACGTAGGTTTGCCTTTCCTTAATCTTTCTTGTAAGATAAGTCGTAAGGTCAGTATTGCCTCACGTGTTCCAGTATTTCTACGGAATCCAAACTGATCTTCCCCGAGGTTGGCTTCTACTAGTTTTTCCATTCGTCTGTAAAGAATTCGTGTTAGTATTTTGCAGCTGTGGCTTATTAAACTGATTGTTCGGTAATTTTCACATCTGTCAACACCTGCTTTCTCTGGGATTGGAATTATTATATTCTTCTTGAAGTCTGAGGGTATTTCACCTGTTTCATACATCTTGCTCACCAGATGGTAGAGTTTTGTTAGGACTGGCTCTCCCAAGACCGTCAGTAGTTCCAATGGAATGTTGTCTACTCCGGGGGCCTTGTTTCGACTCAAGTCTTTCAGTGCTGTGTCAAACTCTTCACGCAGTATCATATCTCCCATTTCATCTTCATCTACATCCTCTTCCATTTCCATAATATTGTCTTCAAGTACATCGCCCTTGTATAGACCCTCTATATACTCCTTACACCTTTCTGCTTTCCCTTCTTTGCTTAGAACTGGGTTTCCATCTGAGCTCTTGATGTTCATACAAGTGGTTCTCTTATCTCCAAAGGTCTCTTTAATTTTCCTGTACGCAGTATCCATCTTAACCCTAGTGAGATAAGCCTCTACATCCTTACATTTGTCCTCTAGCCATCCCTGCTTAGCCATTTTGCACTTCCTGTCGATCTCATTTTTGAGACGTTTGTATTCCTTTTTGCCTGCTTCATTTACTGCATATTTATATTTTCTCCTTTTATCAATTAAATTCAATATTTCTTCTGTTACCCAAGGATTTCTACTAGCCCTCGTCTTTTTACCTACTTGATCCTCTGCTGCCTTCACTACTTCGTCCCTCAAAGCTACCCATTCCTCTTCTACTGTATTTCTTTCCCCCATTCCTGTCAATTGTTCCCTTATGCTCTCCCTGAAACTCTGTACAACCTCCGGTTTAGTCAGTTTATCCAGGTCCCATCTCCTTAAATTCCCACCTTTTTGCAGTTTCTTCAGTTTTAATCTACAGGTCATAAACAATACATTGTGGTCAGAGTCCACATCTGCCCCTGGAAATGTCTTACAATTTAAAACCTGGTTCCTAAATCTCTGTCTTACCATAATATAATCGATCTGATACCTTTTAGTATCTCCAGGGCTCTTCCATGTATACAACCGTCTATCATGGTTCTTAAACCAAGTGTTAGCTATGATTAAGTTGTGCTCTGTGCAAAATTCTACCAGGCGGTTTCCTCTTTCATTTCTTAGCCCCAATCCATATTCACCTACTACGTTTCCTTCTCTCCCTTTTCCTACACTCGAATTCCTGTCACCCATGACTATTAAATTTTCGTCTCCCTTCACATTCTGAATAATTTCTTTTATTTCATCATACATTTCATCAATTTCTTCGTCATCTGCAGAGCTAGTTGGCATATAAACTTGTACTACTGTAGTAGGTGTGGGCTTCGTATCTATCTTAGCCACAATAATGCGTTCACTATGCTGTTTGTAGTAGCTTACCCGCATTCCTATTTTCCTATTCATTATTAAACCTACTCCTGCATTACCCCTATTTGACTTTGTGTTTGTAACCCTGTAGTCACCTGACCAGAAGTCTTGTTCCTCCTGCCACCGAACTTCACTAATTCCCACTATATCTAACTTTAATCTATCCATTTCCCTTTTTAAATTTTCTAACCTACCTGCCCGATTAAGGGATCTGACATTCCACTCTCCGATCCGTAGAACGCCAGTTTTCGTTCTCCTGATAACCACATCCTCTTGAGTAGTCCCCGCCCGGAGATCCGAATGGGGGACTATTTTACCTCCGGAATATTTTACCCAAGAGGACGCCATCATCATTTTATCATACAGTAAAGCTGCATGCCCTCGGGAAAAATTACGGCCGTAGTTTCCCCTTGCTTTCAGCCGTTGGCAGTACCAGCACAGCAAGGCCGTTTTGGTTATTTTTACAAGGCCAGATCAGTCAATCATCCAGACTGTTGCCCCTGCAACTACAGAAAAGGCTGCTGCCCCTCTTCAGGAACCACACGTTTGTTTGGCCTCTCAACAGATACCCCTCCCTTGTGGTTGTACCTACGGTACGGCTATCTGTATCGCTGAGGCACGCAAGCCTCCCCACCAACGGCAAGTCCATGGTTCATGTAACTTTAGGTTACAATATCTCCGAATGTAATTAACATTTTACAATGCAACAAACGGCACTTTTTACGTATTTGTTTATATGTTCAGATGTGCTAACAAAACTAACGTGGTTCCATTTAAAAAAACGTAGGTTTGTGTTAAAAAACATACTTCCGTGCATTTTTTTATGGTTTGTATTACACTAGCCCCTCTCCTTACGTTCGGTCAGTGGAATCGGTTCGTCAGTATTTGATGTGGCTTACGAAATATATCCAGCAGTTAGGTGACTCACCCTGTATATAATACACATAATAAAACTTACAAAATTCTTAGATAAATGGTGCAAGTGGCTTCACTCGCTTAGGTTAACTGACGACAGTAGGGCCGTACGACGAAATAAACGCCAGGTGAGGGAACTTGAAAGCAGTGCACGCTTCCAACAAGGTAGCAGGGCAACTGTGAGACTTAAAATGTTGAAGAGTGCCGTCGTCAGGAATGAAGACAGAAAGTGGGCAGTGAAATTTGCCAGCATAACTCTGTAGATAAGAAAATTGACAACAAAATGCAAGTTTCCGGTTTCCAGTCTGTGTCTGTCATCGGCCAGGGAGTATTAAGAGAGCATGCATACAGCTGTCGAGCGAAATCTTTGTTCTGAAATGAAGTGTGGATAGCTCAATCATTACGAGTATTGTTTATTTTAAATGTCAGTAATTCAAGCCCCCACGTACAACACAATCCCCAGATTCGTCACTCTTGTGCGTATACTTATCTTGTTGTCCTTGGTTATTCTGGGTTGTTTTATGCAAACGCTTTTCTGGTAGCAGTAGCAGTCACATAACATATGCAAATTCATAATGAAAGAACCATTTAATAGGAACATTTAGCTCACATCGAGGAATATGAGAGTGATTGTCATCAATTGACTAATGTAACCACACTCTTCAATTGCTCTTGATTCAGATCTGGATGCCTTATTTGAATGATTGGACATTTAAAGCATTCTGGATAGGCAGACTGCCAGGAGAATAAAAGTAGGCCACCTCGTTCTGTGCTGTTTTACAGAAGGACAGCTGAGGGTGGTGCAGATCAATAGGTCATGGGCAAGACAGCTCTTTGTATTTGCTATACCGGGGAGTCCAAGTATCCTGGAGAAACACAGGTAAGATCATCTGTGGCACAGAAACCCTCCAGCTGCAAAACAGTTTACAACCCAAGAGAGTGCGAGGAGAAGAAACGTTTTAGCAGAAGACACTATTGTGCATCAAACAGAAAGCTGAGTTATTCTCCATAAAGCACTGGACGCCACAGACAGACATCTCGAAAATGGAAGGGGAACCTGCAGTTTTGAGCCTTTTAAACTGTGGTATACCACTGGACACGTTGACTTAACAAAAACTAAATGTTTACTCGATGGAAGAATTACAGGGCAGGTTCAAGTAGATGAAGAAGAGGTTAGGAAGAAAAGTTTGGCTGCACTGACGGCGACTGTCTCATTGGTCAAAGAAAAAGATGGGGAGAGAGGAAGTCGAATTTTTTCTGTGTGAGCTATTAGAACACATGTTGCTGGTTAAATGAAGGAGGGAAAAGTACTAGCACGTTCTAAAGACCCATTTGAAAACCCGAAACCCAGCCAATCTGAACAATGTAAGAGACGCGAAATGGGGTAATGCGACGTATCCTTGTAGAAAAAATTCGATCACAAATCACTTCATTTACTCCAACTTCTTCTGCCAAGAGTAAAATTCAGGCAGATTTGCGCTTTGCGATTGGCGAGGGATGTTGTTGTTTTCCAACTTTATTCTCCACCTGCACACCATGGTGACATCGAGAAGCAATATGAGACAATGTGTAGGATGTAACGACAGATGTTCATATCCTCCTATTTACATCTATAGTACTATAGATTTTTTTCCTTGTTTTGTTACCGCAAGAAATGACATTTCTGTGTCTTTAGATATTGTAATTGTTTTACTGTTTGTATATATATATATATATATATATATATATATGCATTTATGTTGGTTTGTTTTGTGAATATTATTTGTATTTATACGTTAGATCTGGCCTAGGGAAAACTATGCTATCGAACAAATACATCGATAGGTCGTATGGAGAACCAAAGTGTTTAGGATCTTTGGTAGTGTTAACTCTGTCGCGTGGAGCGCGGGCAGAGAGGGAGTGTGGCTGGGGTGGGGCAGTGGAGCAGGTGGGTTGTGTGACGCTCCCGCGAGTTGCCGCGCTTTCGGGGTTGGGCAGCATGTAATTGCGCTCGACTTGCTATGATAGTTTCTGACACGGTGTCGCGGACGGGAAGCATTAGCTGGCGCACATCAAGAGCCCGTTTCGCCTGGTGACCGTGTCGAGAAGAAGGCGCGCCAACATCCAGCTTCTGCAACAGCGACGGCCGACAATGAGTGACTGTCGCCACCTCCTCGATCGACGGCTTCAAACCTTCAATCAACCAACAAGGAAGACTGGAAGCACGTAAAGTTTTAGAACTGTATGGCAGACCTCAGCTTTTCAAACTGTTCAAATCACAAAATTACAGCAACGTAGCATGAACCTTTGTTGCTCATTGTCCCAATTGCATTACCAAGCAGGGTCTCTTCCTTTTCCGGAATGAAGCCGAGTGTCGTTGAAATTCAAACGCCAGCATCGTTCGACTTCACTGCTTTAATTTCAAAGTTCAGTTAAGGTATTCATAGCTGGCTACAATACTTAGATTACACAAGCACAAATTAAGAGTGCGAGTTTTGTTACCATATTTTAGCTTACCTGTGGCTGCAGCTCAGCTTGGTACGTTTTTACTATTGTTAATTGTTTAGAATCATTTAATTCAAGTTCAAAGCTAAATCTCTTATATCTAAATTGCGTAGATTCGAGTAGCTTTTGAAATGATTGTTGAGGTAGTCCAAGACTAACCGTATTTTACTGAATTTCGATGTGCTTCAGAAAGAAAGCTCACTATTAACTTCAGTCACTAAATTTACATTCGATTTTCCGGTTTTATTAATTCTTTTGCTAAATTAAGGCAGAGTGTAGCGAAATTTATTACTTCTGACAAACTTTCAGTTTTCACACTACACGTGTCAACCTTCAGTTGCCACGCTTCTAGTGCTAATTGTATGTGTTATAACCTTTCTTTTTCAGTTACTATAGTAATTGTCCTTAGGACTGGCGAACGTAATTTCCCCCAAATCTCAAATATCTAATTACCGCTCGTTAATTGTTAACGTAACGGCCGCACATTTACTTTCTTGATTAACTTTACCCGTTTTCAAAATTAATTTCCACCAGTTTCATTTGCATTTTTCCATTCATTTAGATGTAACCCTTTCCTCCCTCTTTACCGGCAAATTAACTTCGGTGACGATTGCTTTTCCTAAATTTCCATTAGGTACACGCGGTTTAATTTTTCACTATCATTAAGGTCGATAAGTGAGGGGGAGGTTACAAGGGGAACTAATGTAATCTCATAACATTCCGATCACTGCGTGCTAGACTTTGAAGACTTGCACTCTTAGTGTAATGAGCAGTCTGCTTTCAAATCCACCATAGATATAATGTATTCCCTTCAGTTAACAAGATGACAATCACTGGCCACCTTATGATTACAATTAATTCACTTTCATAATTTGTAGCATCTTTCCTCACTACCCCTTTGTTAGGTACGCCATAGTGTTCTATATTAGTATTGTTACTATTTGTCAATTTGTTTATGCATAACATTATCGGAATAAATCAAAGTCACTGGAATCATTTTATCATATAGTAGTTGTAGGACTCCCAATTCATTAATTAACTTATGTGGGGGGCGGTTATTACTTCCGTAGTTTTACATAAAATTGACATACACTCTTTACCTCTAGCAGTTGCAGGGGCATTTTTAGATTATAAAACTGCAATCAAACGAAAATCCTGAATAAGGATGGTTTACTATTGTTCTGTACATAAAGAATTAAACAAGATGGATAAATTGAAATATTTTGCTGCCTCATTGAGTCAGTATTTCCACCTTCGTTCCAGACAAAAACAGTACAGCGTCATCTTGGAAACAGACACACATATGTCTTCTGCTAAAGATTTTGCCAAAGTTCCCTACAACAACTGCCACACAAGTGCTCTACCCCCCATTCCGTTGAGGCTGGTGCTTTTATTCTAGTGGTCAGTTACGTCATTACCATAGCGTCAGATGAGCCCTAAGTCAGAATTACACAGCTTATAAATCAAATTAAGTATAGGGTAACTTGAAGTTATTCTGATGGCTAGTTCTACAGAAAATTCAGTGCATCCCCATGATAATTGGAGTTCCTCACAATCTGTCATATGCCAAATTTTACTTATAACATAATTACTGAACTGGGTTGAAAGAGATCAGAAGAGGTAAAAACAAAAATCACTAGAAACTTTCAAAAATAAATATCAAATAGAAAGCTATTGTGATGTATATCAAACTATTCTAGTTGTTCAGAGGATTACGAAGGTTAAATGGGATTTTTTCTAACCATGCTGTCAGGAAAGTTATAGTATGTACCAAGTAGTTATAATTTAAGTGCAGCCACTCACAAAGGTCCAGTGTTGGCTGCAACTATAGTATGGCAGCAGAACTTAGTAGATATGCTAATGCGTTAATGTAGAGCTGATTAACGCTGAAAAAAAATACTTACAATTTAGCCACCACGTGCAAATCTTGTGCTGTGCTCCATCTCGTCGACGTCTATGGTGCTCATACTAAGCAAGACGTGTAAGTGGCGGACAGTAATAAAATCAAGGTTATGGCTTTTCCAAATGTTTGACTTTTCTGCCCACATCTTGGTAGTAAATCACAGTGGAAATTTTCTGTCCGTTTTTCCTGCGTTCCCAGCGGCAGATTTTCTCCTGGTGGCCAAAGTTGGAACTAATTAAAACACCATTTTTAAGAAAAATTCAAACTAATCAACTGCTTCATATTTTTCAAGATTTGTCGATGGAAGCCATCGCCCACAAAGCCTATTATGTCTCAGCAAATATCTTGCTCTGAATTCCAGTAAATGTTGGTAAAAGAAAGGATAATTCATAAACGGCAAACCAAATGAGTAATTTTGAATCACACGAAGAAAGTGAATAGACTAAAAATAAGTGAAAAAGTCGATACGGAAATGTGTGGCTAATTTCAGTTAGTTTTACGTAATGGGCGAGGGCGTCAATGAGGTTACATAAGAACCACCTTTTGTTTTGCAGAATTTAGCTTGTGACGAAGAAAGGTGTTTTTATCTGAAGTAATCGACTGGAGATACATCGATTGGTCGCAACCGATCGGTTATTTTTGAAAATTGCGGTGAGTTGAATTATATCACAATATTCATTCTGTTTTCAGTACAAACTTTCACCGTGTGTCAAAGCCGAGTCCAAACTTTGATGTACTATTCAGTTCATTTGTTAACAACTCTTTAAAGCCAAGACATGAATAGTCCTTTTTTTACATACAACCAGTTTCGACAGACTTTTCTGTCGTCTTCAGGTCTTCAAAAATTTTTGTTGTAAAATGTGTCTATTTTGGACCTCACGCCAATTCGTCATATTAGTGGATAAAACGTAGAACATTATATAAAGATTTATCATAAATAAAACATTTAAAATGACAAAGCACGTTATGCAAATGGACCATGTCCATATATATAGCGTTCACAGACGAATGTTACGTCGTAACAAATGCAATTAATTATAACGTGCACAATAACATATGTGTTTACGTTAGCTGTACCACATGTTCTGATCACTGAAGATCCACCTTACACGGTGTATGAGATACAAGATTATATAGTACTTTATACGCAGTCTAAGGTGGATCTTCAGTGATTAGAACACCTCCAGCAAACGTAAACAGACGTGTTACTGTGCATCTTATTGTGTACTGTATTTTTCATGACTACGCTACATATATGGAGATGGCCATGTGCACAAGCTGCTTCTTGAATTTATATGTTCTATACTGTGTATGATAAATCTTTATACAGGGTGAACATTAATAAAACCGACAAACTCTAGCGACGGATTCCGAAGGAAATAGAGGAAACAAGGTACTACGAGGATGTATACGGAAATGCATCGTTGCCACGGTACATGCCGCTGATGAACGAAAGGTACCCTGACGACGTGCAGTGTGCTCCTTGTGTGTTACAGGCTGTGGGATTGACGCAGCGTACTGTAAAAGGGAGAATGGTCCGGTATTCATGTCGCGAACAGGAGACAGTGTTTGCGCAAGGACAAGCAGATGGGAACGGTCGATTGGCAGCACGGCTACACCATAACAAGTGCCCTCACAGACACCAGCCACATCAAACAGCATTTCAAACCACTTTTGGGCGATTGTGTGAACATGGGTCCTTTCAGACAGACAAAAGTACAGGGTGACGGCGAACTGTGAATACACCAGATTTGGAGGGCCGAGTTCCACAGGATATTGAGACGACAAGTGGCCCGCCAACATGACGGAAGCCAAAGTATAACTGTGTGTATCCTGCATGACAGATATGTGTGAACGCGTGCATATCGTCCGATGGAAGCCAATTTGAACATCTGTTGTGATGTGTATGCGATACAACTCTGTACTGGGACACATGTTCATAGCTGCTTTTGCCGGCCGGTGTGGCCGTGCGGTTCTAGGCGCTTCAGTTTGGAACCGCGTGACCGCTACGGTCGCAGGTTCGAATCCTGCCTCGGGCATGGTTGTCTGTGATGTCCTTAGGTTAGTTAGGTTTAAGTAGTTCTAAGTTCTAGGGGACTGATGACCTCAGATGTTAAGTCCTATAGTGAAAAAAAAAAATAGCTGCTTTTTGCCTCTATTTCCATTCAGGAATCCGTCTCAGCATTTTGTCGGTTTTATTGACGATCGTCTTTCAAATTATTGATGATCACCTTTCAACTTCTGAAGGTGGTAGGGGTAAAATACAGGGAGCGTAAGGCTATTTACAATTTGTACAGAAAGCAGACGGCAGTTACAAAAGTCGAGGGACATGAAAGGGAAGCAGTGATTGGGAAGGGAGTGAGACAGGGTTGTAGCCTCTCCCCGATGCTATTCAATCTGTATATTGAGCAAGCAATAAAGGAAACAAAAGAAAAGTTCGGAGTAGGTACTAAAATCCATGGAGAAGAAATAAAAACTTTGAGGTTCGCCGAGGACACTGTAATTCTGTCAGTGACAGCAAAGGACTTGGAAGAGCAGTTGGACGGAATGGACAGTGTCTTGAAAGGAGGATATAAGATGAACATCAACAAAAGCAAAACGAGGATAGTGGAATGTAGCCGAATTAAGTCAGGTGATGCTGAGGGAATAAAATTAGGAAATGAGACCCTTGAAGTAGTAAAGGAGTTTTGCCATTTTGGGAGCAAAATAACTGATGATGGTCGAAGTAGAGAGGATATAAAATGTAGACTGGCAATTGCAAGGAAAGCGTTTCTAAAGAAGAGAAATTTGTTAACATCGAGTATTGATTTAAGTGTCAGGAAGTCGTTTCTGAAAGTATTTGTATGGAGTGTAGCCATGTACGGAAGTGAAACATGGACGATAAATAGTTTGGACAAGAAGAGAATAAAATCTTTCGAAATGTGGTGCTACAGAAGAATGCTGAAGATTAGATGGGTAGATCACATAACTAATGAGGAGGTATTGAATAGAATTGGGGAGAAGTGGAGTTTGTGGCACAACTTGACTAGAAGAAGGGATCGGTTGGTAGGATGTGTTGTGAGGCATCAAGAGATCATCAATTTGGTACTGGAGGGCAGCGTGAAGGGTAAAAGTCGTAGAGGGAGACCAAGAGATGAATACACTAAGCAGAATCAGAAGGATGTAGGCTGCAGTAGGTACTGGTAGGTGAAGAAGCTTGGAAAGGATAGAGTAGCATGGAGAGCTGCATCAAACCAGTCTCAGGACTGGAGACCATAACGAGAACGTCCTGTAAAATGTGTTACGTTTTATGTACATGACAGCTTGGCGTGAAGTAGAACTGAAAATGAACACGAAGACCTGAAGATGATTTCAAAGTGAGCCAAAACCCGTTGTTTGTAAATAAAAAAATATTTGTGATCTCGGCTTTAGAAAGTTCTGGCCAAGTAAAACAGATCTCTCCTTTTGATTTCTCGACATGATAAAGTCCATTCAGTTCATTCTACGTCGTTACAATTTCGTAAGAAGATTCGGATTCGTTTTAGTAACTACTATTGGCCACCTATTTTTATGTTTTCACAATTAATTTTAACTTTTGGCCTCTAGGGCCTAATGCCGGAGTGTCGATTTACGCTGTCTGTAGTCAAAAGATGTCGATGACTGCGTCGAGCAGTAAACGTGATAGGATCTCGGCGCTGGCCCTTTGTCCGACCTCGAGGCTGTTTATGCAGCGCTGGCCCAGCACCGGCCTCTGCCGAGATGCTATCTGCAAAGCACAGCCCAGGGGGGTGAGGGGGGGGGCGGAGCAGGGCAGAGCCCGAGGCGGCCACGATAGCGGCGAACAAGTGGCTGCCGTTAAGGCACGGCTCCGCCTCTCCAGCTCCCCAGGGGATTCCCCTGATGCGCGCTCAGCTCCTCTGTCGGCAGTGGTAGTGCAGCAAAATGAATGTCTCAATAATTAACATAGGCTTTTTTACTTCTGATCCACTATTGAGGCCGAAAACGCAGTTCTGTCACTTGGACGGCTATCTTCGGTACGAGACAAACAGTGGTTTTATTAACCAACACATTTAAGAAAATGATGTGCAGGAGCATTGGGATCCCAAAATTAGAAAATATTTGGAACGACCCGTAATGTCCACACAGCAAATACCCTCTACCACGCACCAATTAATCATTTTCAATCAAACCATCCACATTCATTCACTTTGGAAAAGTTATCTCATCTGATTTTCTCGTAACATATGCGGCGACAGCCCGTCGACGCCAAAGTATCTTCTAGTGCAATTATTCTTTGAAATAACAGAGATGCATATATGCATTCTCCGCGGTTGTTAGAGGGGTAACTAGGACAGTTTCTGGAGTATCTGTCCAGGGATTGACCTGTTTCTGAGAGATACATATTCAGCTTTTCCTCTCGCTAAAGCGAGCCAATTAACATTTATGCCGTTGGCGGTTTGTTTTGAAGAGAAAGAGATTGTAAAAGGAAAATAATTAAGGCGTGGAATCACCGGAGATCTGGACATGTAATGGAGATGGATTTAATACACGATTTCCTCCATAAATTAGGTTTGTGACTTTTTTGTTCTGGAGTGGATGAACGAATGAGTTTTTTTCTAAATCATTTGTTGATCACGTGGGTCCTGTAATTAGTGGGGAAGTTTCAGCTGTGTCGAAGAGAGCCTGCAATCACTGAGACTGTGTTAAATCGTCCAAAAAGGCTTCGTACACATCTGGAATTCGTAATCTTTCTTAAAAGGAACAAATTGTCCAAACGACTGATTCCCCCGACTGACTGCAGTGTTTAACAGCAATAATAAATGTAAAGATCTCTTACAGCAAGCCAGCCGCTGATTACCAAGACGAAGGACTCTACCATAGTTTCTATTTGGCTGATTCTTTTTATCACTATATCACGTAATGCAATCTTATATTAAAAACTGTACATAGATAAAGGAGGGAAAGAGAGAGAGAGCGAATGAAAATAGAGATAATACTAATAATCCTCCATTAGTCTTATTTTTCGCCTGTCTTATCACGGATCAGCCAAGAACTGGGAGGGCCTTACTTTACTGTATAGACTTACGTGTGAAGGTGAAGGGATCTTAAAGGCAACAGATACACGTCAATACAGACAAGACATTACACAGAGATAGCGGCTAGCTGCATTGATCATCTGTTCTTAGATTAAAGAGACGGCAACTTATTATCCGAACATTAAAATGTTAAAGACTGATTGAGTAACACATCCGTTACATGAAACGGGTTTGACTGAATTTTCTAATTTTGAGAAGACAGAAGGAGAGATTTGCTTTAATTCCCAAAAACATTCTGAAGCCACGATTACACAAATATATCTTTGCTTAAAACAACCCTTTTCGACAGACTCTTCTGTCACCTTCAGGTCTTAAAAAACCTTTTTGTTCATTTTAAGCTGGACCGCACGTCAAGTTGTCATGTGGAAAAAGGGAAGCACATTATAAATGTTTATCACAACTAAAATATTTTTGAAAAAGTAATTTGAGTAATGGCTATGTCCACATACAGATATCACTCACAGATGACAGTTGCCACACATTAACACAGTAAACGGTAGTGTAACACCATAGCTTAGGCACTACATACCTTTTGTTGATTCATTTAGCTTTCTATTTTGTTCAACATCCCATCGTTGAATTTCTGTAATTAGTGTACGATTAATTCGATACTGTAATGAAGAGTAATCTCTGTTATATCCACAATATGAGCAAATGATCTTTCGTTTTCCTCATATAATCTCTTTGGTTATCTTTAAAATTAAATAATGTTGTGTGGATCTACCAATATATGCAAATGTTCTGTTTTATTTAAAATGTTTGTTTGCTGTTATATAAACTGCTGACCTTCACTTATATGTAAAAGGAGTTGTGGTTCCCCTCGGGAATGGAACTGAGTTGCGCGCGCAAATTGTGGTGGGCATAGGAAGAAAAAGTGGAACCAAGAGTCAGTCCGGGACGATTTACCGAACTGTAAACTGCTCATGTAAAAGTTGTGTATTGTGCTGGTGCCGAGAGAGGCTTTCCGGACGCTTTCCAATGCCTCGGATGGATGTATAAAGAGCTAGAACTATTCTGGAATTGGTATCTATCATCGCCACCAAGAAATGGCAGAGTCCAACAATTCTACCTGCAAATCCACCTACCAACATGCAATCGCCACCACATTGCGCAGTCACTATAATAGAAGAACTATACTAATGTACAGTGAAGGATCAGCTTATTGTATGTTTTAGGCTACTGAAATATAAGGTAATTTTTAACTGAACTCTTGTACCTACCGTGATTTATCCTCAGTCACATATTCGTTTAGGGTCCCTCCCACGCTAAAGTGCTTACCGAGTGTCCTTTATTGAAAGCATATTAAAATTTATATGGCAATAGAGTGAGCTAAAATTTAATATTGTTAGTTGAAAGGCTCTTACAAATATCTCAAATTTGGTGTTTCACTGCAGTAAAAGTTCAGAAGTGCAACTGTTGAGAGTTATATGTTCATGCTTGATAAGGGCTTGTTTGTTTATTGTACTAAAAGTGTGTTTAGTTTGCTCTGCTACGGTGGTCAAGATTAAGAGGCCCCTGCTTGAAAGTAGTTAAAAATGCACAACGTTACTTAATTGTAGAAAGTTTCAATTACTCTTGCTATTCAAGTCAAATTCTGTACAATATTGGGTTCCTCTTGTGTATTAAAAGTGCATATTAATGGCGTAACAGGATCCACAGTTTGTCTATTGTGCCGATGCTAGATAACGATTAATAAAAGGACCACTATCTATGAAAGCAGCACTTTCTTTATTCAGAAGACAGTGAGAAGTAATTTGTTAGGGAACTCCATTTAATTTTCATTCTAAATAGAATGGTGTTTAGTAGTGAAAGCCTTAATCTATACATAATAATTCATTTTGCTGTCAGCCATGTCCATATATATAATGTCAGATAGGAATATGTTTCAAAAACTAATATTGAACCTATGTCCAATTTACGATTCTAAAGTGCACTGTAATACGAATATTATTGAAACCACTCAGTTTGACCAAGCTTTGAAGGCAAAGGTGTATGTCATTTTCTGTTATCGTTAATGCAAATAGCCTTGTTCTCCTATAACGGTTAGCACTTTCTTTAACGTCAACATCAGCTGGTGGCAGAGTTCATTGCACTCTCAGGTGATAATGTATAGACTGTGTCTGTCCATTAAAGTTACTCATACTTATTTTCTTGAACAAGAATGTCAATCATTCTCTTGCCTAATTAGGCTGGCGACCATTTTCCTTATTCTTTGAACAGTTTAAATAGGTAAAATATTGTTTGTTACTGTTTAAATATTTATGTAATTCTGACTTTCACTTCCGATAAGCCGCCTCCGCTAGGTACAACACGGTCCACATAACAAAATTCCTCTCGGAGGGTAACACTGCTCTGTTGCTTTACACCATAATTACTTTAACAAAGTAGTTCCATTATAAGAAGTGCCTCCAGCTTTGAGGTTAAGGTATAATAGTAGCGGACGGTAATGTTATACGTGGCTTTTCTGTGACAGCACTATTTGTTCTGTTGGGGCATAGTACAGAATAAACCAAATTTGGTATTTGTTTGCACAAGCTACGTAAATGCAATTGCAGTGTTATAGAAGTAAATCTGTTTACACAAGGTGCACGTGTTTTAAGCATTGCAAATTCTCTTTAAACTGTGTATATTCACTGAAGAGCCAAAGAAATTGGTACATTTGCCTAATATCGTGTAGGGCCTCGCGATCAAGCAGATGTGCCGAAACACGACGTGGCATGGACTCGACTAATGTTTGAGGTAGTGCTGGAGGGAATTAACACCATTAATCTTGAAGAGTTACCTACAAATCCGTAAGAGTGCGAAGGGGTGGAGATCTCTTCTGAACAGCACTTTGCAAGGCATCCCACATATGCTCAAGAATGTTCATGTCTGGGGAGTAGGGTGGCCAGCGGAAGTGATTAAACTCAGAAGAGTTTTCCTAGAGCCACTCAGTAGCAATTCTGGACGTGTGTAGGGTCGCGCTGTTGTGCTGGAATTGCCCAAATCCGTCAGAATGCAGGTGTTCAGACAGGATGATTATGTACATTACACCTATGAGAGTTGCATCTAGACGTATCAGAGGTCCCATATCACTCCAACTGCACACGCCCTACACCATTATAGAGCATCCACCAGCTTAAACAGTCCCCTGCTGACATGCAGAGCTATGGATTCATGAGGTTGTCTCCATATCCGTACAGGTCCATCCGCTCGATTCAATTTGAAACGAGACTCGTCCCACTAGGCAACATGTTTCCAGCCATCAACAGTCCAGTGTCGGTATTGATGGGTCCAGGCGAGGCGTAAAGCTCTGTCTCATGCAGTCATCAATGGGACACGAGTGGGCCTTCGGCTCCGAAACCTATGATGTTCCGTTGAATGGTTCGCACGAAGACACTGGCCCAGCCTTGAAATATGCAGCAATTTGCGGGAGGGTTGCACTTCTGTCACGTTGAACGATACTCTTCAGTCGTCGTTCGTCCCGTTCTTGCAGGATCTTTTTCCAGCAACAGCGACGATGCAGATTTGATGTTTTACCGTTTTCCTTATATTCACTGTAGACTCGTGAAATGGTCATACGGGAAAATCCCCACTTCATCGCTACCCCGGAGATGTTGTGCCCCATCGCTCGTGCGCTGACTATAACACAACGGCCAAACTGACTTAAATCTTGATAGCCTGCCATTGTAGCAGCAGTAGCCGATCTAACAACTGCGCCAGACACTTGTTGTCTTATATGGGCGTTACCGACTGCAGCGCCGTATTCTGCGTGTTTAAATATCTCTGTATTTTAATACGCATGCCTATACCAGTTTCTTTGGCGATTCAGTGTATAATACGCCGTTTATGTGAATTTTCAATGTTTATAATATGTCCAGCTTATGTAAGCAAATGGGCATTGTGTACCGTAACAGCCATCAGTTGGCGGTCTGTTTTTTATCCACATGACAACCTGGAATGTAGCCCAATTTAAAATGAACACATTTCATAGCAAAAAGATTTTTAAAACATTAAATTTCGTATAAACCGTTTATTCTAAATAAGAAATTATTTATGCGACTTCGGCTTTAGATTTTTAGTAAGTAAACCATAGCTAATGAAAATTCTATAGCACAGAAATTATAACTGTGTGTTCCATGAACTACTTTTCATCATCAAATACCTCATAAGAGCAAATTATTATGATGAAACATGATGATTATTGAAACCCGAAATAGCTAAGGATTATTGAACTACTGTAAACAATTATTGATTCAACAAACAGGAAAGTAGGTGACCGAATTAAGAATCAATTGAACTCAAAAAACCGTTTTTCGCAAGAGAATCAAGTAAGTTGTTTGAACTGAAATCACTCTACAAACACCGTAATATTCACAAGTCTCAGTCTTTATGTAACTTAACTGTAAAGCTGATAATTATACTAAGGCTATAATTTGAAATGGAAAACGCAGCTATAGATGTAGATAATGGTACCATAAAACAGATTCTAACAATCAGTTTCTTCACCGGTTGTACTCAGAATACCAACCAGAAATGAGCATAATCGTATATTGAGTAAATTCTGCCTACTTCATGTGGCAGCCAGATCAACATTAGAATTTATTACTTTCGGAAACGATTCCTTCCCTTTTGTGATGCTCGTTCGCTCTCCAGATGTCGATGGTTGCATGGAAACCCTTGTCTTATCAGTTTCCAAGTTCTTGAGACAGCGCACAGGTGTCTCACAGTACAACTGAAACAACACAGCACTGTGAAAGGCACTAAAATACGAGTTCGCTATTGTCTGTGTCGGAGGCAAGCTTAACATAAATTAGCAGCATGAAGTAGATACACTGCACAAATTTTTACTGCAATACCGGCAGTGGCTACCATTGAATAAATGAAGAAAAAATGCCAAGGTAATGAAGGTGAGCTCAATGGCACGTGTGCAAGTGGCTGATAATGCTGTGCATATGAATTCTACTCAGATTATCAACACACAATGGGTGCGGTTATGGCTAGACCACAACAAGTAAAAGAGTGCGCCCGTAATCCATGTGTACATCAAAGCCTCATGTGTGGCATACAATCTACCAATTGCTTCAAGAACAATTACAGTACTCGACAGCAAGAGTCCGTAACCTGAGACACAGTGATCACTATACAGTATCTGGATAACAACGCACGGCGTCCTCCGTCCGGAAACAACTAAAGAAGTTGTCTGCGCTGACCGAGCATACATCGAGACGCGCACTTGTTGCTTACTCACCGTTACTGTACCGAGTCACGCCTCCCATTCTACCTTACCTCTAGACTGGCACAGAGAGAGCCTAACTTCAGTCGGAGAGGTCGCTTCAGCATAGCTAGAGAGTATAGCCGACACAATCATAATGCTGAACATGGTACAATGAGATGCTGCATTTATTATTACGCTGTAATCGCTATTTTACGATTGTGTTTGTTGTTGCCGGCCGGAGTGGCCATGCGATTCTAGGCCTTACAGTCTGGAGCCGAGAGACCGCTACGGTCGCAGGTTCTAATCCTTCCTCGGGCATGGATGTGTGTGACGTCCTTAGGTTAGTTAGGTTTAATTAGTTCTAAGTTCTAGGCGACTGAGGACCTCAGATGTTAAGTCCCATAGTGCTCAGAGCCATTTTTTTTGCTTGTTGTTGGTTTCGCAGTCGGTGTGTTTTTTGAATGACAACCTTTTCTCATCCAATTACCCCACGCACGGTACATTGAGTTGTGCGAGACTCTTATACAATGCTAAACCTTAACAAAGCTACACTAACAGCATTCTTTGCTCAGAAACTGGTGCTTCCAATATCAGACACTGAAATGAAAGCGATATATGCCCATGCCGCCCTCTTTGCCAAAGCCCCCAGATGTCAATATTGTCACGCTACGTGCGGCTTACAAGATGACCATTGAACCTGTTAATCATAGGTTTTCGTGAGTTTTAGATATGTTGCAGAGCCAGGGCAGTGAACCTTTTTTGTCTACCGCCTACTTACGAATCTCTGTTAGTAGTAACATTTACCCGCCGCCTCCGCAAAAAATGGTTCAAATGGCTCTTAGCACTATGGGACTTAACTTCTGAGGTCATCAGTCCCCTAGAACTTAGAACTACTTAAACGTAACTAACCTAAGGACATGACACACATCCATGCCCGAGGCAGGATTCTAACCTGCGACAGTAGCGGTCGCGCGGTTCCAGACTGTAGCGCCTAGAACCGCTCGGCCATTACGGCCGGCCCGCCTCCGCAGTAATGATGACTTACACTAGGGCGACAAAAGACATGGGATACTTCCTAACATCGTGTCAAACCTCCTTTTCCAACGCATAGCTCAGCAACACGACGTGGCATAGATTCAACCATTCGTTGTAAGTGTTCTGCAGAAATATTGAGCCATGCTGCCTCTATAGCCATCAGTAATTGCGAAGATGTTTAGAGGTGCAAGATTGTGTGCACTAACTGAGCCCCCCATTGTGTCTCATAAATGATCGATGGGACTCACGTCGAGCGATTCTGAGTTACCATTGTCCAGAATGTTCTTCAGGCCAGTTGCGAACAATTGTGTGACACGGCGCATTGTAATCCGGCAATATTCCGTCGTTGTTTGGGAACATCAAGAGCTGCAAATGGACTCCAAGTAGCGACACTCGAATCCTGCAGTCAAACCTTACCAGCTGAATTCGGGACTCATCTGACCAGCCCACTGATTTACAGTCGTTTAGGATCCAACCGATGTGGTCACGAGCCCAGGAGAGGCACTTTAGGCAATCTCGTAGCAAAGGTACTCTTGTCGGTCGTCTGAAGCCATAGGCCATTCACACCAAATTTCGTCGTACAGTCGCAATGGATACATTCGTCGTAAGTCCCATATTAATTTTTACGGTTATTTCATGCAGTGTTGCTGGTCTGTTATCACTGACATCTTCAAGCAAACGCAGGTGCTCTCGGTCGTTAAGTGAAGGCCGTCAGCCACTGCCTTGTCCTTTGTGAGAGGTGATGCCTCATGGCACTCTTGATACTGTGGATCTCGAAACATTGAATTTCCTAACGATTTACGAAATAGAATATCTCATGCGTATAACTCCAACTGCCATTCAGCGTTCAATGTCTGTTCATTCCCGCTACGCAGCCGTAATCATGTTGGAAGCCTTTGCACATGAACACCTGAATACAAAAGACTGTTATTCCCTGATGTCTTAAGACATGTCCTATCATCCTATCCCTTCTCCTTGTGTGTTTTCCACATATCATTTTCCTCTCCGATTCTTCGCAGAAGCTCCTCATTCCTTGCCTTACCAGTTCACCTAACATTCAATAATCGTCTGTAGCACCATATCACAAATCATTCGATTCTTTTCTGTTCCGGTTTTCCCACAGTGCATGCTTCACTACCGTGCGATGCTGTGCTCCAAATATACATTCTCAGAAAATTATTCCTCCAATTGATGCGTTTGTTTGACACTAGTAGACTTCTCTCGGTCAGGAATGCCCTTTTTGCCAGTACTAGTTTGCTTTTGGTGTCCTCCGTCCGTCATTGGTTATTTTGTTGCCTAGGTAGCAGAATTCTTTAACTTCAGGTACTTCCCGACCGCCAATCCTGATGTTAAGTTTCTCACTGGCATCATTTCTGCTGCTTCTCATTACTTTTAGCCTTCTTCGATTTACTCTCAGTCCATATTCTGCACTCATTAGACTGTTCAATCCCTTCAGCAGATCATGTACTTCTTCTTCATTTTCACTCAGGGTAGCAATGTCATCAGTGAATTGTACCATTAACATCCTTTCGCCTAGAATTTTAAAAAATAACTAATTACGAAATACTTTGCCAACATTTTTAGAAACACAAATGAAAATATGTTTCAAACCCAGTCTGCCTACCGTTCACGCTGAAAGTTATTACTCCCACTACTGGGCGGTAGAGACCAGGTGGATGGACTGTCACTACTGTAGAGGGAGCTGTCGTGAGTACCTGGCTGGCTGCTATTCTTTTCTTTTTTCCTTTCAGTTTCATCGTACAGAATATCATTAAATAGTATGTGCCACGCAAAATTATTCAAAAATAGTCATTTTCACCGAAGTAATTTCATTACTAAATCTGTGGTTACAGCAAACATTGTTGAAATGTATATTCTGTTTGTTACGGAATGAGATACGTACTCGCCTTACTAGCTGTCGCTTGAATCACTTGCTGTGTTAGAACGTAGTTCCGGATTGTACTTTTTTTTTTGTAGAAGCAACCGAAACACAAATTCATAGAACACCACGCACATTTAATGACAGCTATTGAATTGCAGATACCCGGATTTTACAGAAGTGATACGGGAAAACGCATATCGTTTCAGTTCTCCTGTGACAAATTCCGTTCTAGCACGGATACCTCTACAAGCGACTGCGTATAAGACATCACCCTAACGTATTCTCTAACACATGGAAAATACATTTAAAGGAAGTTTCTTGTAATGATTGATTCATTAAGGAAATTACTACGGTTAAAAAGACTGTTTTTGAGTAATTTTGTGTGACGTACAATATGTGATCAAAAGTATCCGGACACCCCCAGAAACATACGTTTTTCATATTAGGTGCATTGTGCTGCCACCTACTGCCAGGAACTCCATATCAGCGACTCCAGTAGTCATTAGACATCGTGAGAGAGCAGAATGGGGCGCTCCGCGGAACTTGAGGGCTTCGAACGAGGTCAGGTGCCTGGGTGTCACTTGTATCATACGTCTGTCCGCGAGATTTCCACTCCTACACATCATTAGGTCCACTGTTTTCGATGTGATAGTGAAGTGGAAACGTGAAGGAACACGTACATCACAAAAGCGTACAGGCCGACCTCGTCTGTTGACTGATAAGAGACCACCGACTGTTGAAGAGGATCGTAATGTGTAATAGGCAAATATCTATCCAGACCATCAACATGAATTCCAGACGGCACCAGGTTCCACTGCAAGTACTATGACAGTTAGGCGGGAGGTGAGAAAATTGGGATTTCGTGATTCAGCGGCAGTTCGTAAGCCACACATCATGTCGGTAAATGCCAATGACGCCTCGATTGGTCTAAGGAGCGTAAACATTGGACGATTTAACAGTGGAAAAACGTTGTATGGAGTGACGAAGCACGAGACATAATGTGGGAATGGCGAATGCCCGGTGAACGTCATCTGCCAACGTGTGTCGTGCCAACAGTAAAATTCGGAGGCGGTGGTGTTATGGTGTGGTCGTGTTTTTCATGTAGGGGCTTGCACCCGTTGTTGTTTTGCGTGGCACTATCACAGTACAGGCCTACATTGATGTTTTAAGCATCTTCTTGCTTCAAACTGTTGAAGAGCAATTCGGTGATGGCGATTGCACTCCTGATATTAGTAAGTTTCTGTCTTGAATTGTAACTCATATTCTCTCTATGTAATAGAGGCATTAGGAACTGTACTGAAAGAATAGATGTGCGGCATTTAGCCCCTCCAGTAGATGGACAGAGTGCAAGTAAAAATCGAGATATCCACCATTATATTAAGGTTGATTCTTGTTAACGTTTAAAAACCCCCGAAGCTACGTAGACAACGCTGAGATAAGTAATTTTATATGAGAAACATGGGACCTAAAATGTCGTGAAATACCCTAAAAAAGGCCTACAAATGTTGAACATGTGACTTCACCAGATAACTTACCTCTCTGGGCGTCCAGCGGTGGATCCAATCGGTCTGTCGCACCTGGTCATACGAACGCAAATAAAATCTTCACGTCGGTGTGACTCCGGGCCCACGTATGCGACCTTAGCGTGTAGGCCTCTTGGTTCGTGTCTTGCGTTTGGCAGACAGTACTGTTTTGCATTGAGTTAGACAACGGAATAATGGAATGTAGTCGAATTAAGTCGGGTGATGCTGAGGGAATCAGATTAGGAAATGAGACACTTAAAGTAGTAAATGAGTTTTGATATTTGGGGAGCAAAATAACTGACGATGGTCGAAGTAGAGAGGATATAAAATGTAGACTGGCAATTGCAAGGAAAGCGTTTCTGAAGAAGAGAAATTTGTTAACATCGAGTATAGATTTAAGTGTCAGGAAGTCGTTTCTGAAAGTATTTGTATGGAGTGTAGCCATGTATGGAAGTGAAACATGGACGATAAATAGTTTGGACAAGAAGAGGACAGAAGTGTTCGAAATGTGGTGCTACAGAAGAATGCTGAAGATTAGATGGGTAGATCACATAACTAATGAGGTGGTATTGAATAGGATTGGGGAGAAGTGGAGTTTGTGGCACAACTTGACTAGAAGAAGGGATCGGTTGGTAGGATGTGTTCTGGGGCATCAAGGGATCATCAATTTGGTACTGGAGGGCAGCGTAGAGGGTAAAAACCGTAGAAAGAGACCAAGAGATGAATACACTAAGCAGATTCAGAAGGATGTAGGCTGCAGTAGGTACTGGGAGGTGCAGAAGCTTGAAGCTTGCACGGGATAGAGTAGCATGGAGAGCTGCATCAAACTAGTCTCAGGACTGAAGACAACAACAACAACATAGACAATAATGCCTTTACATTGAGGTAAGGTCCATTATTATAGTTACCAGTCTCACGGTCTCCGCAGGTTAACTGCAAAGTACAGTGCAACAAAAACCTACAGTTATTGCGTACAAACTTCACAAAATTGTAACAGGTTTCGTTTGCTTACAGCGAGGAAAATAGTCATGTAACTTTTACATTTACAGATGATCACATTTTGTAAACAGAGTCGCCTATGTGAGCGATGTGTAGCACTGCCCCTTCCCGGCGAGAATAGGATCAGCCAGGCAAACAGCACCAAGTGTGATGTGCTAGGTCACCTGATTACGTCACATTCGCTTTTGGGACATTTCCCAACGTCTGTGGTTTCGTGAGACTTCTGTTAAATTACTTGTCTCAGCAACATCTATGATGACTAATTTTTAAATGTTAATAAGAATCAGCATCTATAATGAAAATGAAGATAATGAGGCAGCCGACACCATGCAGCTTGCAGCATGGGACTGAGACCTTCAACGTTTTGCTAGCGCAGCGCACACGAAGTACCACCTAATGGCTGTGTTGCTACATTTTCGTTTGATGCTCATGATGTTTGGTTTGTTGTGCACTCAACTGCACCGTCATCAGCGGCCGTACCAACTCCCATTTCTTCACAGTCCAATTTTGTACTTAGCGCAATCTAACCACTGTCACGAATTATGATAAAATGATGAAGACAACACGAACAACTGGCTCTTGGGCAGAGAAACTACTTCGTGGGAGCGAGTGTCGAGTGTAGTTCGCACATGTCACATGATACGTGCCTGCACGTACTGTAGTGTACTGGTCATCCAATGCGCCGTGCATGCGCCTGCACATACTGCTGAGAACCTGGAAGCCCACGCTCCCACATGCTCATCATGTGCCCACACTCGGTCGTCAATTGTAGAGGTTCTGTGACGTCATGATACTATAATTATTATACAGGGTGGTCCATTGATCGTGACCAGGCCAAATATCTCACGAAACAAGTGTCAAACAAAAAAACTACAAAGAACGGAACTTGTCTAGCTTGAAGGTGGAAAACAAATGGCGCTATGGTTGGCCCGCTAGATGATGCTGCCATAGGTTGGTTGTTTTTGGGGAAGGAGACCAGACAGCGAGGTCATCGGTCTCATTGGATTAGGGAAGGACGGGGAAGGAAGTCGGCCATGCCCTTTGAAAGGAACCATCCCGGCATTTACCTGGAGCGATTTAGGGAAATCACGGAAAACCTAAATCAGGATGGCCGGACTCGGGATTAAACCGTCGTCCTCCCGAATGCGAGTGCAGTGTGTAACCACTGCGCCACCTCGCTCGGCCGCTGCCATAGGTCAAACGGATATCAACTGCGCTTTTTTCAATAAGAACCCCTATTTTTTATTACTGTAATAGAATCACTGGAGCGGGTGACATGGTCGGGGTTGTAGGGCGTGGCTGGGTAGAAGAAGATGGCTGTTTTTAGGAATCTTCCTCTTTATTGTTGGTTCTCCCAATACATTTTCCAGTAGCTCAGCCCCACCGCTCGTATCGTGGTGGAGACGAGCTGATGCACGCAGTCCACGGAACGGGACGGCGCACTCGATCATTGACTGCACAGGTGGTAGGAGGTTAGCAGCACGAGGCGCGGCCCAGCTCGGCCCCTGCAGACGCGGCAGATCTTGACGACGCCAGGAGTCGCCGGTGCAGCAGTGGGCAACACCCTCTGCTGGCCAGTCCTCGGGGACAGCGTCACTGATGACAATGACGTCACAGCGACCGAACGCCCAATCGGTCGAACCGAATGCCGACGCCCACCTCTGATGCCCTTAAATAGTGCAGACCACTGCTGAATCCGCTGGTTATGCATGCGTGAGGCTGGCGCATCACGCATGGAAACACACTAAATCACAATTTCGCACCATACTTCCTAAAAAAAAACCTTGTCCTCTACATTACATATTCATGTAGTACGTAAAGAAATATGAATGTTTCAGTTGGACCACTATTTCCGCTTTGTGATAGATGGCGCTGTAATAGTGACAAACGTGTAAGTACATTATATCACATAAGATTCCGCCACTGCGGACGGTATTTGCTTCGTGATAAATTGACCGTGGTAGAATGGACCGTTTACCAATTGCGGAATAGGTCGATATTGTTTTGATGTATGGCTATTGTGATCAAAATGCCCAATGGGTGGTTGTGCTATGTATGCTGCTCGGTATCCTGGACGACATCATCCAAGTATCCAGACGGTTCGCCGATAGTTACGTTATTTAAGGAAACAGGAAGTGTTCAGCCACTTGTGAAACGTCAACCACTATTTGCTACAAATGGTGATGCTCAAGAAGGTGTTTTAGCTGCTGTTGTGGCTAATCCGCACATCAGTAGTAGTCAAATTGCGCAAGAATCGTGAAACTCAAAAACGTCGGTGTTGAGAATGCTACATCAACATCGACTGCACCCGTACCATATTTCTATGCACCAGGAATTGCATGGCGAAGACTTTGAACGTCATGTACAGTTCTGCAACTGGGCACAAGAGAAATTACGGGACGATGACAGATTTTTTGCACGCATTCGATTTAGTGGCGAAGTGTCATTCACCAACAGCGGTAATGTAACCGGCATAATATGCACTATTGGGCGACGGAAATTCCACGATGACTGCGACAAGCGGAACATCAGCGACCTTGGCGGGTTAATGTGCGGTGCGGCGTTATGGGAGGAAGATTAATTGGCCCTTCATTTTATCGATGTCAGTCTAAATGGTGCAATGTATGCTGATTTCCTACGCAATATTCCACCGATGTTACTACTAGATGTTCCACTGCATGACAGAATGGCGATGTACTTCCAAAATGATGGATGTCCGGCACAGAGCTCGCGTGCATTTGAAGCGGTATTGAATAGCACACTTCATGACAGGTGGATTGGTCTTCGAAGTACAATACCATGGCCAGCACATTCACCGGATCTGACGTCCCCGGATTTCTTTCTGTG
This sequence comes from Schistocerca piceifrons, assembly GCF_021461385.2. Taxonomy (NCBI): domain Eukaryota; kingdom Metazoa; phylum Arthropoda; class Insecta; order Orthoptera; family Acrididae; genus Schistocerca; species Schistocerca piceifrons. The sequence continues at coordinate 60,507,565 of NC_060139.1, forward strand.
GGGAAAGTACAAAAATATTTACTAACGTGATCCACCGAAAACGTCTGACAACATGCGTAAGCGAATTGTCAATGCATGTGCGAACATTACGGAAGGCGAACTACTCGCTGTTGAGAGGAATGTTGTTACACGTATTGCCAAATGCATTGAAGTTGACGGACATGATTTTGAGCCTTTATTGCATTAATGTGGTATTTACAGGTAATCATGCAGTTACATCATGCGTTCTCAGAAATGATAAGTTCACAAAGATACATGTATCACATTGGAACAACCGAAATAAAATGTTCAAACGAACCTACGTTCTGTATTTTAATTTAAAAAACGTACCTGTTACCAACAGTTCGTCTAAAGTTGTGAGCCATATGATTGTGACTATTACAGCGCCATCTATCACAAAGCGAAAAAGTGGTCAAACTAAAACATTCATATTTCTTAACGTACTACAGGAATATGTAATAGAAAATGGGGGTTCCTATTTAAAAAAAAACGCAGTTGATATCCGTTTGACCTATGGCAGCGCCATCTAGCGGGCCAACCATAGCGCCATCTGGTTTCCCCCTTCAAACTAGACGAGTTTCGTTCCTTGTAGTTTTTTCGTCTGATGCTTATTTCATGAGATATTAGGTCCAGTCAGTATCAATGGACCACCCTGTATATGAACACTTTGTTTTGGACGGACTGACGGCATTCCACGCATGATACCGCCATTTCATCGCTGTTCGTGGGGCATGTTTATAATTGACGAGATGCATGCGTTAATCAAAGATGAATCTGACAAGTCTATTAGTTGTAAACATATTTCAGAGAAATATAACTAAAGCTTTCTGTATCAAGAATGTGGAAGCATGATAACGGAGGACCGTATGAATCAGTGAGGAGGAATATTGTTCAACAAATAACGGCTATGCAGCAGAGGGGCGAGGAGGTTCACGCACCAACATTCATTGCTCCGTATGTTGAAATTGTTTATAATTTATGGCATGACTATGCCTTTTCCACCACGCAAGAAATTTAAGCTATGGCAGTAAACATATTTATCTATCTATAATCATTATTACGTTTTTATGGCGTTATATTTAGGGTTTATTTTTTGTTGCCTCTACAGCTGTAGTGGAGGTGTTCACAGTAGCAGCAGGTTGTAAGTTTTAAACATCCATGTTCAGTCCTCTCCCACAGCAATTGACATCTTGACATTTTGTAAATTTGGCTGCAGGTATCTAAAAAAATCGCAGTGTTAAGCATACAAACTGTGCAGTCATAAAGCATCGAATGCAACGCCGTGAAGCGGCATCAAGAGGGCACTGACGTGCTCACCAATGGGAAGAGCAGGCAGCGCCACACCTCCAGGAAGACTGTCAACGCTGATTTAATCAACCGCCCATCGCTGGTCGGCCCAGTTCGGTCGCAGACTTCGATAGCAGCAGCATTAATTGGGAGCCGATACTTACCCTGCGTCCTGCGACTAGTAATAGAGAGTAAAGTACTTTTATGCAGGCGGCATAGGAATCACAAGAAGTTTTAGTTTCCTTCTTTATAATCATTAGTATCTGATCTGTATAGATCATTTCCGATTCCTGCTACCAGCCATCGCAACTTCTCTCCTTCGTTGTTTCTGTCGGTGCCGATTCCCACAGTTGCCGACACAACACGAATTTCTGTATTTACTTTTTTTGCCACAGTACTACGTGATGGGAGAGCTGACGATGATGCGCAGGTGAGTTCTGTTTGCAATGGTGAGCACTTGTTCGGTGCATCTTGTTGTTGTGTTATTCCAGAGATTTTAATGAGGATATTTTCGGCAATTATGTAATAAAGACTTATAGTTTGAATAAATGTGAAATTACTGGTGCTCACTGCAGTCAGAAGAAATATAATTATTTATTTTATTTTATTTGTTGTTAATAATTATTATTATACATAATTATTATATTTAAATAAATAGGCCATCACACGTGCAGTTTAAATTTCAAAGGTAAATCAAACTGTCTGCTGTAATTGTCCATATCGATAGACTAAAGCCATATCACGAACAAGCTTCACCACCTCTTTTTTTTCTAATTGGCAGTGATAGTGCTCTGTAAAATCGACTTGATTCGGCGGTGTAATCTGTTTTATTTGATCTATTGTGGATGATTTTTCCATGGTTATAGATTTTGTTGTACTGTTGTGTCATAAAGGAGTAGATCCAGTAGCAGATTTTCAGTGAGAGTGGAGTGCTGTAATCAGCATCAAGGAGATAGAGTGGTAGGGTAGGGAGTTTCGATGATTAACATTTATGCCGCAGTATGCTGTATTCTAAGTTATGTTCTATGTGTAAGACTTGGCAAAGTGACGAGAGCAGTTACTCTACCCATGCTTCTACTGTTTCAAGCGTCAGAGTAAGGTGAATATTTTCACAGTAACCACGGTCTGTATAACTGAATCATTTGTACGTTACTTGATGACAAGTATTAGCGAGTCATTTAGAGAAGATGTGGGCGTGCTGCTGATACCATAGAAATACAATGTGGTGGTTTTGTGGAGGTTTAGAAGTTCAAAAGTGGCTCTGAGCACTACGAGACCTAACTTCTAACGTCATCAGTCCCCTAGAACTTAGAACTACTTAAACCTAACTAACCTAAGGACATCACACACATCCATGCCGAGGCAGGATTCGAACCTGCGACCGTAGCGGTCGCGCTGTTCTAGACTGTAGCGCCTAGAACCGCTTGGCCACCCCGGCCGGCGGTATAGAAGTTCAGCTACGTTTAAGAATTGAATACCGCAGTAGTGACGTAAGTTCTATTGATCGGGTTTATTTCGTGGACAGTAAGAGTTTTTACTCTGTACTGTCCGAATTTCGGTACGTATTGAGATTTGACTATGGAAAGTTATTACTCACTGTAAGGAGATAAACGAAAACGAGGGGTCTGAAAACATATCTATTTCACTGTCATATATTAGGTCCTATAAAAAGCACAAACTTAAGTGCGAATTTTGAACAACGAACTATAGTTCCACTATCTGTTGCTAATGAATCCCTTCATGCAGTTAAGTATGAAATATGCATTTTAATCCTCTGTCTCTAGAAACACAAGTAATTGTATATTTTGGTATGATGTTTTGAAACTAAGGTTCGCAGTGACGAGTGAATTCTTTAGTTACGTGCTCAAAAGTTAATATTAGAAATTAATTTGGGCAGTGAACAACACAGTAAGAGAATCAATATAGGAGGACGGCAATCAGCGTCATTGTCTGTTTGCTATAGTTTTACGACATTTTTAAAAGCAACAGTTGACACACATCCAGCCTTTTAGTTAGCGCACACTAGTTTGAAGCAATAGTTCATGAAACAACATTATTTGAAAGTTTTAACAGCCTTCTGCAGTCAACGAACAATTTACACCGTACCACATGAGCACCAGCAGTTTCACCTCGTGCAAGGTAAAACATCTGTTACTGGTTGGCAGGAACTATTCATTAAACAATGTTTTCTTTGTGAATGCAAAAGAAATTATATGAACCAAGGTAAGGCTTGCTCTTCGTGATTTATAGTATATTGTATAACTGATTTGATAAAAGGGCTAAGAAACTCCTTACACACTTTGCGTAAGACTGAGAAGAATCTTATGTTGCTCTACTACGATACAGCAGCATAGGATTAATCGGAGAATTTAAGGAAACTTGCTGGATATGAAAAATGATTCGTAGGAGTACATATGTCGGACGAACGTTTGACCAGCGGCAGGAAAGTAGAGTAGACTAATATTTCAGCATGTAACTCCTTATGGTAAATAAGGACCTAACCAGTAATAGCAAAACACAGTATTCAGCTAAGATAAACAAGTAGCTATAAAGTGTAATTTCCTAGTACTATTCGACCAGAACAAGTATGTCCACTTACTACAACGAATATAAAGTATCTTATTCGCACGGATTTGTTTGACGACGCCACTCATAATTCACAGTTGACTCACAAGACCTTCCACGCAGCTCTCCAAGACATCTAGGAAAAAACGGATATTTTAATCACCAAATGCCTAGTATCAGTTCTGAGTTTTGGAGCATTAATAATTGATCGTGTGATATACATGTGGATGTCTAGATGGAAGTAATCATTGAACAACGCCGATGATCATCATCTCTATTCGTCTTATTGATGTTCCACTCAACCCTGAGTAGAATTAGACTCCAGTTACAATATCAGGTTGTTCTTTTCTTTTTTTTTTTTTTTTTAAACTAGGCATTCATATCTTGGTACCCATGCAAGTTATAAAAATGTTTGTATATACTTAATTCTTAATTTGTGTAATCATATTTTCCATAGTAGCTGTAGAATTACTGAGGGTACTTCCGTTTCGTCGTTACAGGAAGATATGGACCTCTTCATATTTTTTTCCGCCAGTGTGGTAATCAGTGGTCTGTCGTTAATGATATTTACAATTTGATTTGTTTCCAAGTCGACATTTCCTGATGTGGGCGAGAAACCAAGTAGGAATCGCCGTAAGTAAAATCCAACAAATTGTTAACAAACTATTTTTCGATCTTAAATACAAGTCAAACTCTAAATCCATTAATTACAGACCACTGATGGTACCTTACCTCAATAAAGGGAAACATGTCTGGCGAAAAAAAAAAAAAGGAAAACGTATTTTCTTATAGTAACTACGTAAATAAATACCCTCAGTTGTGGATGTATATACGTATAAGGCATGGGCAAAATAGTGTGAACACCTCTACTCACTAGGGAATGGTTTATTAATAGGGTTGGATCCCCATTTTAGCGTAATACAGCTTGGAATAATGGCATACAATGACTGTATATTCTCTAGTGGAATATTATGCCACTCTTCGGTGAGAACCTCTTCTAACTCTTGTAATGACGAGGGAAGCAGATATCTGCTCCGGAGTCTGCGCTCCAATACCGCCCACAAGGATTCGGTAATGTCAAGTCCGGAGACTGTGCTGGCCAGGGAGAAAGCTGCGGTTCAGTTGCGTCCTTCTCATATAGCGATCGCATGTCCTGGCTGCTTGATTGTGTGCATTATCCTGCTCAAATATGGCATCACTGTTGGGGAACAACATTTGAATCATGAGGTGCAACTGATCACCTAAAATGTTCACAAAATCGATTTCTGTAACTCGGGATTTGAGAGTAATGATGGGACCAGCAGAATACCATGACATGGCTGCCTACGCCATCACACTTCCATCTCCGTGCTTCGCCGTTGGAATCAAGCAATCAGGATTGTAGGCTTCTTTTGGCGTTCTCCAGACGCAAACACGGCCCGAAGTTGGAAATAACGAATACGTTGTCTCGTCGAACCATAGGACGTATTTTCACTGATCAGCTGACGAGGATTTATGCTCCTGACACTATGTTTTACTCATCTTTGCGTTGGTCGTCGTCACTAATGGTTTCGGTATAGAAGCTCGTCCATGAATATTCGCCTTGTGGAGTTCTCGGTTCAGAGTGTCGATAGATATTGGGTCTCGAAGATGACTATTGAGCTCTGCATTCACTTTAGTCGCTGTATTTTCGTGTTGTTTTGACACAATTAATGTTAGCGTACGACGATCTCTGTCATTTAGTTTTGATTTACACCCATTATTGCGTAAACTCGATGATATCTTTCCATTTTTGTGTAGGATGTCATGACTGTTGACACAGTTGCTCTCAAAACAATAAGTTGGCTGTCTTGGTTACTGATGGTGGAGCTAATCGGGCCCCCACGATCTGCCCTCTTTGGGATTCTGCTAGGTGTTTCATTGCACGACGACCTCGGCCTCTGAATGCAAATACGAAGTATGCACTACTCGTAAATAACATGTACTGATACCTAGTCCATACTGAACACGCACAGTCCAGCGTCACACGTGCCTTACCTGCGTATTTGACCGTCAAACACAACCATTCCATTACTACAACTGTTCACATTGTTTTGTCTATCCCCTGTGTGTATGTAAGTGCCACACCTCCTTGCTAACCACTGGACCGATATCAACCAAACTTGGTACACATATCATTTACTACCTGAAAAGAATCACTGTAGGGTTAAGAACCACCCACCTATGAAAGGAGTGCTAGTTGTGGTGAAAAATGAGCGTAGCCCACGATCTGCAAATGTCCATAATACATTCATCCAGTTTCTGGTAATGAGAGCACTTAAAAATTTACTATAAACTTTAACATAATTTCCAATATTTATGAAACTTTTTTTCGCTTACTACCCCCACAAAATTATGGAAGGACATAAATGTGTCCCTTACCACATTTTTTTCTGTTTGCGTAATAAAACTGCCACATGAAGCATGATTTTTCAATTTATTTCATATGTATAACTAACTGTAATCGTGATACATTTTACAGACAGTATTCCCATACACCACTTCATGTACCAGAAAAATTATATCGTTGTACGTCAATTAGTTCTGGAGATACAATGTCATAAACACCGAATTCTAGAGAAACTATCACATCACGCAAGACGTTCAAATATTACTTCGTTGCTACAAACTGTACTAGCAAAAATTCGCAGATAGTATCCACATACGCCACTGAATGCACCTACAAAAATATATAAACCTATGACACATTTTTCAGGAGATGTGACGTCAAATACCAAGATGCATGAAAAACTGATATATCATACATGATGCTTTAACTTATTACTTCTTTAATACTAACTGTATTCACAACACATTTCGCAGACAGTGGGTACATATACCATTGGATGTACCTGCAAAATAAAACCTTTGGCAGCATATAGCTCAGGAGATACGAAGCCGTACACATTAAGCTGCGTTAAAATGAAACTGCAGGGTGACGTTCACTAAACATACACTGAAACATGTGTCCAAATAACAAACATGAAATATTTTAAATATGTGTGAAATATACTTGAGACGCACATATGTGCGCAAAGCCATGGGTAAGAAACCCATCCTAAACAGGAGAAAGATTTAAATCAAGTTTAGTACATATATTAGTTACAACCTGGAAAGAAGTCCTGTAGGGGTCAGAAACACAAACCTTCTATTGTGTTGAATGTGATAACATGGAAACAGAGGGAAGTGGAACAGACAAGCAGCGAGGAGGAAGGTGGAGTCAGGCAAATATATGGGGAGGAGGAGATAGAAATAGAAGAGCGGGAAGTAGACAGAGAGGGGGGAGAGCAGAAGACTGAGAAAGAGAGGGGGAACAGGAGATGGAGTTACAAGGGGGAGGAGCAGTCTGACAGAAGGAGAGGCAGGAGGAGGAGGGAGAGAGAGAGGGGGGGGGGTGGCAGGAGAAGATGGACAGAAAGTGGAGGTTAGAGGAGGAGGAGAGTAAGAGACGATGGTAGTGATGGACAGAGAGAGGGAGGGGTGGAGTTGATGAACAGGGTCAAGGGGGATGGATAGAGATAGATGGTCAGAGATGTGGGTAAAGAGAGAGACAGAATGAGTGGAGATAAAGGAAGAGAATTTAGATAGAGAGGTGGAGGAGGATCAGATGGAGAGAGAGAGGGGGGATGGGGGGTGCAAAAGGAAATGGGCAGAGATAGCAGGAGATGGACTAACAGAAGACTCAAATCAATAAATATCCGGGCAACGCTGGGTTTCTCAGCTAGTACTAGTTATAAAATAAACGCAAAGGAAACGCAGCAAGCAACTTACAGTGGTGTCTTTTTTTGGAATAATTAACGACTGCTGACGCTCCGTCATCATATGATTAATTTATGTATGTTCAGAAGCGAGCTGCTGGAGTACTACTCAGTACTAGTTTCAATACTGAGTGCTAATACTAATAACGATACGGAGTGAGACAAAGTAGTGAAATCTGTACCAGGGAAGAGCGAATGGCACCTAGCAGCTAACGTTTGTCGTCCTACTGGACTATTTTACCATCCCTTCTAAAGATACACATCCCATATTAAGTATACTGGTATTCTGGGCCAGGATTTTCAGAAGCATTATATAATTAAGTATGTACAGTGCTTAACTATATTACTTTGAGACATAATGTGCTAGTCTAGGTGTATGCTGATTAAAAAATTATTACAAACGCAAGGAAGAAGCACAACTTCCTCCAATACAAACCGTGTCCTCAAACACGTGCGCCGGCCGGGGTGGCCGAGCGGTTCTGGGCGCTACAGTGTGGAACCGCGCGACCGCTACGGTCGCAGGTTCGAATCCTGCCTCGGGCATGGATGTGTGTGATGTCCTTAGGTTCGTTAGGTTTAAGTAGTTCTAAGTTCTAGGGGACTGATGACCTCAGAAGTTAAGTCCCATAGTGCTCAGAGCCATTTGAACATTTGAACTCAAACACGTGGCAGTACCTGGTAAATAAAAACACACCGACATTACGGAAGTCATTGGATTCCTCAATTCCTCCTAATACCATTCCGTACCACCTTCTTCCCGGCGTAGTGCAGCAACAAGTTGGAAGTTCCCTGAACAAATATTGAGCCATGCTGCCCCTACAGCTGCCCACAATTGCGAAAGCGCCACAGGTGCAACATTTTGTGCATGAACTGACCTCTGGGTTATGTTCCATAGATGTTCGATGGGATTCATGTTGGACGATATGGTTGCCCAAACCATTTGCTCGAATTATGCAGAATGTATTTCAAATCAATCACAAACAATTGTGGCCTGCTACGATGGTGCATTGTCTTCCACAGAAATTACATCGTTGTTTGGGAACTAGAAGCCCCTGAATGGCTGCGTCCGCAGCTCGTGGTGTAGCGGCTAGCTTTGCTGCCTCTGGATCACAGGGCCCCAGGTTCGATTGCCGGCCGGTTTGGGGATTTCCTCTGCCCAGGGCTGGGTGTTTGTGTCGTTCGCATCATTTCATCATCATCATTCGTGAAAGTGGCTAGATTGGGTTGTGTAAAAATTGGACTGTGTCAAAATTGGGGCTTCGTATGGGCCCTGATGACCGCACCGTTGAGCTTCCCACAAGCGATGTCATCATTCATGAATGGCTGTTAATGGTCTCCAAATAGCCGAACATAAGCATTTACAGCCAATGGTCGGTTCAGTTGGGCCAGAAGATCCAGTCCATTCAATGTAAACACAGCCCACACCATTGTGGAGCCTTGTTGTTAACTATGGTCCATGGCTTCGTAAGGTCTGCGCCGCACTCGAACTCTACCATAAGCTTCTACCAGCTGAAATCGGGACTCATATGAGCAGGCCAACGGTTTTCCAGTCGTCTAGCGTCTAACCGATATGGTCAAGAGCCTAGGAGACGCGCAACAGCTGGAGTTGCGCTGTTAGAAAACGCAATCACGTCGGTTGTCTGTTGACGTAGTCCATTTATGCCAAATTTAGCCGCACTGTCCTAATGGATACGTTCGTCGTTCGCCCGACATTAATTTCTGTGGTTATTTCACGCCATGTAGCTCGTCTGTCAGCAACGACAACCCTACGTAAACACTGTTGCTCTCGGTCCTGAAGGCCACTGCTTTGTCCCCGGTGGTAGGTAATGCCTGAAATTTGGTGTTCTCGGCAATTTCTTGACACTGTGGAGTTCGGAATACAGAGTTTTCTAACTATTTACGATGTGGAATGTACCATGTATCTAGCTACAACTACCATTCTGCTTTCAAAGTCTGTTAATTCCAGTCGGGCGGCCATATTAACGTCGATAATCTTTTCACTTTAATTACTTCAGTACAAATGACAGCTCTGTATAAGTGCACATCACTATCCCATAATTTTTGTGACCTCATTATAGAAGGGCTCAAAGACTGGTTTATAGTCAGTCTTTTAGGAAGATAAAACTGCGATTAGAAGGTTTGACCAGAAGTTATGTGCTTCGCTTTCACGATAGTCTAGACAAGGGGAAATAATCACAGTATATTTTCCACAGTTGTGTCAAATGTATTGAGGGATGTAATTTTCAATTTACACATTAAAAAATATTTCCGCTGCTAAAGCGCCCTTCGTATAATAGAGCGACGAAAAGCAATTATTGCAGAACGTATATAATAAAAAAAGCATTTTTTTAATGGAAACGTGTACAAAAGCTCCAAATACTTCAATAATGAAAAATTTCCTTTCGTTATTGTAGTAGTGTAAAAAAAAGACTAAGCATTTTTTTGAGTGCGGTGTGTCTCCTTAATACACCTTCTCAACCATCCAGCCCTAGAGCCTAAGGCCCACTGTAGCGTCGACCCTCGAGTCCCTGAACGCTATGGCCTAGGGACAGATCATTGCTCGTGACGTACAGAGGCTACCCACAACTCACCGCAATTAGAGCGGAATTAGGCCCGCATTTCCACTGCGACAGCCCTCTAGAGTTCTTAGTAGATGGGCCAGCGACCGTAATTGCTCTCCTGTGTGTCACAGAAACGTCTTGTAGTACACTGTCTCACAAAAGTGTAGCATTGAGAAGGGAAGATAAAAACGAAGTGAACCTTAATGGTCTGAGAGGATATTTAATGTTGTTATGAGTGATTACAAAGCCCATTAATCTGACTGCTGCTGGTCTGCGACCAATGGAGTTGGGTGACCAAGAATGTTGTCCATTTCTTGTTTTGGATGGCAGGCGCGGGTGTGAAGGGGTTACGATGTGTTTGGTGAGTAATACAACGATCCTCCCTCGTGATGGGAACAAGTATCCTGTTCTTGGGGTCCAGCAGAAACTGACAATACTGGGGTGGGTGCTACGAGAGGGCTTATGTGAAGGTAGCACAGGTCCGCGAGAGAGAACGAAAGTACTTCACAATAAGACGTACGATAGTAATGAGGTTCAGGCTGCCATATTACCTCACTTCATAAATATTCAGTGTCGCATGATTGGACGCGAAAAATGTTACGAGGCTTTGTACTTAGCTGTGATCACAGTCAACACTATGCAATCCAATGAAATGGAAACAAAGTGGTTAGGCAATTATTATTGTTCACTTATGTAATGACAGATGTATTCAAATGTTTAACTACCATTGCAACGTAGCGACTATCGCCCCGTGCTGCCGCGGTAATAGACTAATGTTGATAGACACAAACACTATATGTAAATTAAAGGTGGAGTGGGGGAGGAAGGTAAAGGAAGGGAGTATTGATGTCAGCTGCATAGGGTCATTACGCGGAATCAGAAGCGATGGGTGCCGGAACGAGATTCGAACCCATTATCTCCTACTTACTAGGGAGTTGCGTCAACTACTGCGCCACACGCCACACAGTATTTGTCCCAAATATCTCGGCACTCCTGACGGTCGACCCATGCTCCCATCCAGCGTCACTTATCCACAGCCTTCATGCCCGCTCCTCAGAGATTCCCATGGAAGGTCGAACGCATTTCTGCATCAACACTGAAGAAGGTGGATTACTTGCCCATCTAGGCGAATCAGTTATATTAATGCGTGGTGTCTGTTCTTTCCGACATGTACGCAAGAGCGGTCATCATACATTCGTATAAGACACAAACACGAGAAAATTCCTTTACTGTGCGGGACCACGAGCAACCAGCGTCGAAGCCTGACGGAGCGAGAGCCTGAATTACCTGCCACTTTATTTGGCTGGTTGGGTAATCTACACCTAGCAATGATGGTGGCGGCCAGTTCCACGTGTTTTGAACTGCCTTGTTTACGCGCGTTCATACCCGCATCATGCAACTGATTTTTGGGGACAAGTCGTGATCGTTGCCCTGCTTTCTTATGGTAAAATATAAACGTCCCTTCCACTAATACAGCAGCTCAAATGAATCTTTTGTGTTCTTTATTTATGTACATTATGACAAAAGAACTTTCCAAAGTCAAGACCATATTAATATTTCTTTATTTTCAAGAACCGGTATTGACAGACTTAACTGTCATCTTCGGGTCTTCATAAATATTTGTTAAAACACGTATTCAAGCTGGAAGCTCGCGCACACTTGTCGCGTTAATGGTAACATTTAACAATTTACACGTTTGCCAGTAAACAGCTACATTTTTTCCACAAATATGGCAACTTGGCATGAAGTTCCAACTCAAATGGACACTTTTTTTAGCAAAATTTTTTGAAGACCTGAAGAAGTCAGCAAAGTCTCTCGAAACCAGTTGTTGAAAATAGAGAAATATTTATGTGACCTTGGCCTTAGAAAGGTTTTTACCAAATAAAGCAGACCGCTCCTTCTCATTTCGCAGCATGAGAAGTTCTTTTACACTACGGCAGTTTATAGTTCCAGCCGCAAATGAGGGCTTACCTTTGTTGACTATACAAATACATACTACCAAATAAAAGGTGTAGTAGCCACCGTGTATTTGTATCAGAGTCATATAAAAATAACCAACTCAACCCATGCAAAGAGCAAATGTTTCTGTCTGTAGTGGGTGGTGTTGTCAGTAACTAATTTTAAGAGTTTCTTGCTTACAACTGGCAATCATTTTTTGTAATATTCTCTTGTAAAAATTATAATACAAGCTTTTGTCGTAAAACAGTCACACCTTCCGCACTTTCTCCCTACAGACGTATAAAGCTGTCGTAACGTCAGTAAATTTCTGGAAATGGCACTCGCCTCGTAAACAGGCCACAAGGAACAACAGCAGAGGCCTAACGGATGTTTCATTAATCTGTTAGGAATATTAACAAAATTGGCGAGAACATGCTATTCCGTTAGTTCTGCTTGGTGTAGTTGTAAAATCTGCACGTATTATTACGCACATGTAGAAATGCCGAATCACTACGTGGTGTTTCATGTAGGCGTCTTACACAGCCTCAGTTAAGTGTCGCCAGAACTTTACCTGCGGAGCATATGTATTTGGAATAGAAACACAACTCTAGGTAAGTAGACATAGCGAGATACCATCTTCCCAATATCTCCACGTATAGAAGAAGCATTGTACCAAACGAATGGTTATCTGGCCAACAGAGACTAATGGCTGGGAACAGAGTGGATTGTGTGTGTGATCCTCTCTAAGACTGTGTAAATGTATCAAGGAACAGTTGCTGTGCTTTTTGGTAAATAGTCAGACGAAACCGACCAGTCGTCTGTGGTTCCTACATTTTTAACCCAATTAATCAATCACAATAGCTGCAGTGAGCGGAAGAGGGTTCTGACATTTGTGATAGGAAATTGCTACCATGAGAGTCATAAGCTGTTGTGAAATTGTAAGTAGGCTGTTTAGGTTTTTATATCTATGTAAGTAGGCTGTTTAGGTTTTTATATTGGTAACGCCAAGTAGCGCTCTGTCTGAAAATCACTGGCTGTGCTGTGTGCAGTCTGTGTCTGGTTTGCATTGTTGAATATTTCTGTGGTGTCACCGCCAGACACCACACTTGCTAGGTGGTAGCCTTTAAATCGGCCGCGGTCCGTTAGTATAGTCGAACCCGCGTGTCGCCACTGTCAGTGATTGCAGACCGAGCGCCGCCACACGGCGGGTCTAGAGACTTCCTAGCACTCGCCCCAGTTGCACAGCCGACTTTGCTAGCGATGGTTCACTGACAAATTACGCTCTCATTTGCCGAGACGATAGTTAGCATAGCCTTCAGCTACGTCATTTGCTACGACCTAGCAAGGCGCCATTACCAGTTACTATTGATGCTGTAAAACATGTACCGTCAAGAGCGATGTTCACCAATTATGGATTAAAGTTAATTATTCCAACAGATACGTACTATTTTTGCTAGCCTCACATCCCTGACCTGTTCCAGACCTCACGCCAGCCTGCGTGAGCTTAAACGCGTGCCTTTCGGCCTCCTGTCATAGTGGATTGGCTGTCTTGCCAGTCCACAACAATTTCTCTATTGTAGTGGGCAGTTAGATGTTAACAGCGCGTAGCGTTGCGCAGTTGGAGGTGAGCCGCCAACAGTGGTGGATGTGGGGAGAAAAATGGCGGAGTTTTGAGAGCGGATGATCTGGACGTGTGTCCATCAGAGACAGTAAATTTGTAAGACTAGATGCCATGAACTGCTATATATATTATGACTTTTGAACACTATTAAGGTAAATACATTGTTTGTTCTCTATCAAAAACTTTCATTTGCTAACTATGCCTATCAGTAGTTAGTGCCTTCAGTAGTTTGAATCTTTTATTTAGCTGGCAGTAGTGGCGCTCGCTGTATTGCAGTAGTTCGAGTAACGAAGATTTTTGTGAGGTAAGTGATTTGTGAAAGGTATAGGTTAATGTTAGTCAGGGCCATTCTTTTGTAGGGATTATTGAAAGTCAGATTGCGTTGCGCTAGAAATATTGTGTGTCAGTTTAGTGATGATCAGAATAAGTAAAGAAAGTAATGTCTGAGTACGTTCAGTTTTGCTCGGCTGTTTGAAAATCAAATAATGTAAGAGGTTTATTAGCACAGTAATTCATTAATTTTTTAAGGGGACGTTTCAAAATGCGTTAGTGGTTGCGCACTTTGGTTGGAATGCCTTTGCTACCACACGAGTGTTACATTAAAGCAGCAGGAGAAATACACTTTTCGCTACAGTGCCATCAAGCAAACTTATGGTGTGGCAAAATACTGCTGTAAAACCGACTATACCAGTAATTCGTTTACAAAATAAATCGTTAGTTCAAAAAAGGGAAGGGTTTAACGGTGTGCTTAGCCTCAGCGCTGAGGGCTGTCTGTTGCGGCGATACCACGAAAAAATGCACGTTGCTTGAGCGTATGGATGCATTAGGCTGGTTTCCTCCGCACATGGTCCGGCAATAAACAAAATATTTATTTATTTATTCACTTTGTGTTTTCCCCCTCCTCATTTACAGGCTTCGGGTAAGAATTGACATACGTCGTTTGTACCCATCTTGAAGAATGCGACGTTTGAAGAGCCAGGGACCGTTGTGAGGCGGCTGCAACAGACGCGGCGGAGCTGTGGCTGATAACTGGGAGAGCTAGCGCCTGCAGGGGCGGTACAACTGTCGACTCAGGTTACGACAGCCACGGTACTGAGTAGTGGTCATCAGGTTTCCGACCTTGGCAGATACCGCGAAAAGCCTTGCGGCGGCACGGTAATTCTCTACCGAGTCGTTGGTTCCCTGGTTGCGCCGCACTTTCTCTGCTCGTGTTCCAGCGCAGGTGGTTGCACTTTGTCAGAACAATGGATATCAAAATCACAGTCGTGCGAATGAGTGCAGTCTCCACGTGTCAGTATGCGTTCTCCAGATAAAATAATGATAATAATATTCTTGGCAACCAGTCCAGCAACGTTATCACGGTGTAAATACCGGGTGATCAAAAAGTCACCATAAATTTGAAACCTGAGTAAACCACGGAATAATGTAGATAGAGAGGTACAAATTGACACACATGCTTGGGATGACATGGGGTTTTCTTAGAACCAAAAAAACACAAAAGTTCAGAAAATGTCCGACAGATGACGCTTCATCTGGTCAGAATAGCATTAATTAGCATAAAAAAGTAAGACAAAGCAAAAATGAAGTTCTTTACAGGAAATTCACAATATGTCCACCATCATTCCTCAACAGTAGATGTAGTCGAGGTATAACGTTGTGAACAGCACTGTAAAGCCTGTCCGGAGATATGACGAGGCATTGGCGTTGGATGTTGCCTTTCAGCATCCCTAGAGATGGCCGGCCGGAATGGCCGTGCGGGTTTTAGGCGCTACAGTCTGGAGCCGAGCGACCGCTACGGTCGCAGGTTCGAATCCTGCCTCGGGCATGGATGTGTGTGATGTCCTTAGGTTAGTTAGGTTTAATTACTTCTAAGTTCTAGGCGACTGATGACCTCAGAAGTTAAGTCGCATGGTACTTGGAGCCATTAGAACCATTTTGAACCCTAGAGATGTCGGTCGATCCCGATACACTTGCGACTTCAGGTAACCCCAAAGCCAATAATCGCACGGACTAAGGTCTGGGGACCTGGGAGGCCAAGCATGACGAAAGTGGCGGCTGAGCACACTATCATCACCAAACAACGCGCGCAAGAGATCTTTCACACGTCTAGCAATATGGGGTGGAGCGCCATCCTGCATAAACATCGTACGTTCCAGCAGCTGTTTATCAGCCAGGCTGGGGGTGATGTGATTCTGTAACATATCGCCGTACCTCTCACCCGTCACGGTAGCAGTTACAAAACCAGAATCACGCACTTCCTCGAAGAAAAAAGGCCCGATAACGGTAGATGTGGTAAATCCAACCCATACAGTGACTCTCTCGTCGTGCAATGGAGTTTCCACGACAGTTCTAGGATTTTCGGTAGCCCAAATTCTGCAGTTGTGGGCGTTGACAGACCCTCGGAGCGTGAAATGAGCTTCGTCGGTCAATAACACGTTACTCAACCAATCGTCATCTTCCGCCATCTTTTGAAACGCCCACACCGCAAATGCCCTCCGCTTCACTAAATCGCCAGGTAACTGTTCTTGATGCCGATGGATTTTGTACGGATATCATCGGAGGGTACGCCTAAGTGACAACCAAACAGTAGCGTATGGAATGCCGGTGCGACGTGCGACTGCACGAGCGCTGACTTCCCCGTGCATAGACGAACCCGCTACAGTCTCGATTTCTTCCTGAACTGTCTCAGCAGCATTACGCCTTGTGCTCAGTCGGCCACTACGGGGTCCAGCACCTAAACAACCCGTGGTTTCGAACTTCGAAATCATTCTCGCCACAGCTACATTTGTCAACGGACCTTTACCCGTTCGAATCCCCTTCCTATTGCGATAGGATCGTAACGCTGAACTAGCACATTCCCCAATCTGATAATACAGTTTCACTAAAAGAGCCTTTTCAGGTAACGTCAACATGGTGCGACTGCTGGCGCATCTGATTTTCTCTCTCATTACAGCTCCTTTTATTCACGATTGTCATTCGCAGTCACTGACGTTTTGCTGTCCAGCGCCATCTGTCGGACATTTCGTGAACTTTTTTTTTTTTTATTCTAATAAAACCCCATGTCATTCCAAACGTGTGTGTCAATTTTTACCTCTCTATGTACATTATTCCGTGGTTTATTAAGTTCTCAAATTTATACTGACTTTTTGATCACCCGGTAGTAGGACATCTAACAGCGTGATTACTGTGCAATGGGCACGTCTACATGATTCCATCGGTAGTGGGGCTGGCTTTCTGAAACATTTTGTAAAACATGTGACGTTAACGACAAGCGTGTACAAAATGCTACCCACTTGCAATGTGATGTATAGAATGACATCGTTAGAGAACAATATTGACTTTTTGTAACGTCACCACAGCTCTTCCTGCTACTGTCAAATGTTTACAGCACTGGACGACACATGATGCCTTCGTTTGTGTGAACTATACGGCAGTTTGCAATTACTCTGTTATAGTAGGTACAACATACTGCAACAACTGTACTGACTGCAGTGTTAGAACTTTCCATACACTGTGTCTATTGACGAATTGCACGCATTAAACATATGATTTTCTCGTAAAAGGATTGACACAAGCATTGCACTGTTCGTGAACAAGGTTTATTTTAACATGAATACATTTCTGTCATATGAGAGCAACGATCAACCACCACCAACAACAATTTCACATTTAACTCTGTAGTCACTGGTTCATTTTTGTCAATATACTGTTTCAGTCAGAGTGTAGGGACACGCCTCGTCCTCGATATTGTAGACATTATACTACTGCAACAAGTCCTTAAGCCAATTCAAATACTCCAAGCCGTACACGAAGACACATGTCACTACCGGAATAACTGAGCGTATACAAGTCAACATCATCTCCAATGACTTACCAACTGAAACCATACTGTGACAATGATGATTCACGATTATGGTATCGGCTGGCTACGATACCACAAACAGTCCTGTCCTTTGAAAATGCAGGGTTCAGCAGCTTGGGGGCGCTCTAACATTGAGTTACTGGGTTTGTTTGTCCAACTTGCCTCAAGAAGCAGTCAACAGAACAGTAGAAAAATTAACGCAAGGTCTCCCCCAAGAAATAGGAAATAATGTAGAGTTTGATGATTTCGCCTGGCAATCACTGACGCCATCACTTCATTTATTAAAAGATGGGACTTAAATTCAGATAAAATGAATCAGATTATGGTTAATATGTGAGATGCATCAGTCTGGCAATATATTGTCACATATCATAGTCTTCGTCCAAAACACATACATTTTGTGGATATTTGATAGTACTACAAAGCTTCAGTGTGTGTTAGTACAAACAAATGCTGTAAATATGCATAATTTATTAACAGAACCATTTTGATTAATGTGATACCAGCTTTCAGCTAAGGTGTTAATATACTGACGGAGAATAAAACAGCACCATCAGTAAGGAGTTACGCTATTTAAACGGAAGTTGGTACCCGGGTTTCTACATCTGAGAGTATTCATATTTCGTGCCAGTCGCCTAACAGTGGCGTTAACAGCGTCACTATAAGGACGCAACTAAAAATTGCTTTAAAGACACGCTGTAACGGTCGTACCGACCGAGGTGGCCGAGCGGTTCTAGGCGCTACAGTGTGGAACCGCGCGACCTCTAAAGTCGCAGGTTTGAATCCTGCCTCGGGCATGGATGTGTGTGATGTCCTTAGGTTATTTAGGTTCAAATAGTTCTAAGTTCTATGGGACTGATGACCTCAAAAGTTAAGTCCTATAGTGCTCAGAGCCATTTGAACTATTTGTAGCGGTCGTGAACGTTAGTTACTTTGAGACTGGACATGATGAGTTGATGTTAGTCAAGAATGCTTTTAAGGCTGCAAAGACGTCATTGACAACACCTAAATGAGTTTGAACAAAGTCATTTAATGGGCTACGCTGGATGTTCCTTCTTTGAGACTGCAGAAAGTCTTGGCAGAGATGTAACCACTGTACATGTTGTTGGCAGGGGTGATCATGCATGTAGAGCCGGAAGAAGACCGGACTCCAGAACGCCACGTAGCACTAACGAGAAAGAAGACCACCGTGTTCCGCGTATGGCTCTGGCGCCTCGTAGCGCATCTGCAGCAGCAATGTGAACAGCAGTTGGCAACAAAGTGACACAAGGAACTGCTACGAACCGGTTCATTCAAGGGCAGCTCCGAGCCAGACACCCTATAGCGTGCATTCCATTGCCCGGAAGCCATCGTCATTTGCGAGTTGAGCAGTGCCAAGCGAGAGCTCATTGTAGGGCGGGTTAGTGGTCTGTTATATTTTCTGATGCATCTTGGTTCCATCCCGGTGCCAGTGATGGTCGTATGTTGGTTAGGCCAGCTGACAGCCTGTAACCAACCTGTCTGTGTGCTAGAGGCAGTGGAGTTTTGTTCTGCGGTGCGATTTCGGATGACAGCAGGAGAATTCTCGTCGTTATACCACAGACTCTGAGTGTCGATTTGTATTTCAGTCTGGTGTTTCGACCTGTTCTGCTGCTACTCATGAACAGCACAACATGTCGTGTTTCCCAACAGGATAACTTTCGCTTACATACCGCTGTTGGAACCCAATGAGCTCTACAGATTGTCGACATAGTTTCCTGGCCTGTTCGATCACCAGATCTGTCTCCAATCGAGCACGGACATCATTTGAAGAAAACCTCCTGCGTCATCCCCAAACAGTGCCATACCTGTGTTGACAGACCAAGTGCAACAGGTATGGAACTGATCTCCGATACCTGTATATCACAATGCATGCACGTTTGGATGCGTACATTCAACATTCTGATGGTTACACAGGTTATTAATGTAGCAGCATTTATCATTTGCAGTAGCTTATCTCGCTCGTACGTTAACTTGTGATCTTGTAATTTTAATCGCCTAAATCGTTTACCTAGACATTAGCCTACATTAATTTTTCTATTTCTGCTGCGATTTTTTTCAGTTAGTGTATAACTCTCACGTCTTATGTACTTCAGCCATATTATTTTAGTAAGGATCTGGCCCACTCGTCTGCCTAGCCAACATCGGCTTTCTCTGAACTAGACCATCGCTCCTAATACGGATCTGCCCCTAATATGATTACTCTCAAGACTGTTTCACCTCATTTTCGATTATGCGTAAGACATATTTCTAGCTAAATATAGTGACCTTTCGGTAAATGTTAAGTCTTATATTCGTAGAGATGGTCTGTGACGTCTATTACACTACTGGCCATTAAAATTGCTACACCAAGAAGAAATGCAGATGATAAACGGCTATTCGTTGCACAAATATATTATACTAGAACCGACATGTGATTACATTTTCACGACCACCTCTTGCCGTAATAGCGGCCTTGATACGCCTACGCATTGAGTCAAACAGAGCTTGTATGGCGTGTACAGGTAAAGCTGCCCATGCAGCTTCAACGCGATATCGCAGTTCATCAAGAGTAGTGACTGGCATATTGCGACGAGCCAGTTGCTCGGCCACCATTGACCAGACGTTTCCAATTGGTGAGAGATCTGGAGAATATGCTCGCCAGGACAGCAGTCGAACATTTTCTGCATCCAGAAAGGCACGCCCAGGACCTGCAACAAGCGGTCGTGCAGTATCCTGCTAAAATGTAGGGTTTCGCAGGCATCGAATGAAGGGTACAGCCACGGGTCGTAACACATCTGAAATGTAACGTCCGCTGTTCAACGTGCCGTCAATGCGAACAGGAGGTGACCGAGACGTGTAAGCAATGGCGCCCCATACTATCACGCCGGGTGATACGCTAGTATGGCGATGACGAATACACGCTTCGAATTAGCGTTCACCGCGATGTCGCCAAACAAGGATGCGACCATCATGACGCTGTAAACAGAACCTGGATTCATCCGAAAAAATGACGTTTTGCCATTCGTGCACCCAGGTTCGTCGTTGAGTACACCACCGCAGACGCTCCTGTCTGTGATGCAGCGTCAAGGGTAGCCGCAGCCATGGTCTCCGAGCTGATAGTCCATGCTGCTGCAAACGTCGTCGAACTGCTCGTGCAGATGGTTGTTGTTTTGCGAACGTCCCCATCTGTCGACTCAGGGATCGAGACGTGGCTGCACGATCCGTTACAGACATGCGGATAAGATGCCTGTCATCTCGACTGCTAGTGATAGGAGGCCGTTGGCATCCAGCACCGCTTTCCGTATAACTCTCCTTAACCCACCGATTCCATATTGTGCTAACAGTCATTGGATCTCTACCAACGCGAGCACCAGTGTCGCGATACGATAAATCGCAATCGCGATAGGCTACAATCCGACCTTTATCAAAGTCGGAAACGTGATGGTACGCATTTCTCCTCCTTACATGAGGCATCACAACAACGTTTCACCAGGCAACGCCGGTCAACAGCCGGTTTGTGTATGAGAAATCGGTTGGAAACTTTGCTCATGTCAGCACGTTGTAGGTGTCGCCAGCAGCGCCAACCTTGTGTGAATGCTCTGAAAACCAAATCATTTGCATATCACAGCATCTTCTTGCTGTCGGTTAAATTCCGCGTCTTTACCACGCCATCTTCTCGGTGTAGCAGTTTTAAAGGCCAGTAGTGTAATAATAGAAGAGGTGTCTGTTCCCTCTGAACTTTTATATGTGGCCGATCACATGAACGGATTACCGGAGTGAACCCGCACGGCAGCGAACCTCGGGCAGCTGTCCGGTGCCGGCTGCTGTCGGCTCGGCGCGAGTAATCAGTGTCACGGCTGTGGCGGGGGCGCACCTCGGCGCGCAGGGCGTCGATTCTGCTGCAATTAACTGCCTGCTGCGCCCCGCCCTGCCCACCCCCCAGCACTCGCCTGCCGGCGGCGGCCGTTAATTACTGATAACACTGCGAATCAAATTAAAGTGCGCGCCCGTCCCTGCAGAGCTGGGCATGACCGCCGCCCGCAATCTGAGCCGAGGCAACCGGTCGCTCGCGGAAATTACCGGAGGCGGCGCACCTAAAAGCGCGCGATGGCACGTTTGATTACTTCTTTCTGTCACGCATTTCTCACAATTACGTCAGCGTCACCTTTCACTGATAGCTCTTGAAACTCAGGAGGGAGAGAATCCCAGCCCTCGACTTTTTTTTTTTTTTTTTTTTTTTGGCCTGGCATCAAACTTTGGCGATGGCAGACGGCGATGGTAACACTGCACCTGTCCGCCGAACCTGTTGCTCACGCGCATTAGTAGCTCACCGACTGCTTATGTGACGTAAACATATTGGTATTCGTCTAAAAAAACCTCTTTTAATCACAAATATGAATAAAAATCCTACTTAAATTTATAAAATGTTCCATTACATTAACATCCTTTGTCTTATTAGAGTCACGTGTGTATTAAATTAGTTGGATGCTAGTGCCATCTGGCAGTCAGTGTTGTCATGTCTTCCTACGTCCAATGGTTCAAAAATGGTTCAAATGGCTCTGAGCACTATGGGACTTCACATCTATGGTCATCAGTCCCCTAGAACTTAGAACTACTTAAACCTAACTAACCTAAGGACAGCACACAACACCCAGCCATCACGAGGCAGAGAAAATCCCTGACCCCGCCGGGAATCGAACCCGGGAACCCGGGCGTGGGAAGCGAGAACGCTACCGCACGACCACGAGATGCGGGCGTTCATTGGTATCGCATGTGATTATTTAGTTGTGCGTTGACGCTGCCGAAATGGGCCGCTATAAAAAGTCTCTCGGTAAACTGAAGAGCGAGCGAGTGACACCCCACTCTGCCTACCCAGCTACGTCACGAGGCGCTTCTACAGGCTGTTTCACTGCGTAGTACCGGCCCTGCCGCGGCGCGCGCTTTAAATCTGTGGCGACGCCGTGTACATGTACGTCCCGGCTGCGTTTATTTTTAGACAAATGCGATAAGACCATAATGAATACACAAGACGATAGCTTCTTCCGAAACACATCGTTATAGAGTAAGTAATATTAAGATGGGAACGGAAGTCAGGATTCTGCTACAGACACAGAACCGAATCCCTGTTCATGTGAATGTATGTTCCCTCTACTGCTATTCGTAAAACGAACCACGTAGAGTGCAATCAATCTGTAGAATTTAAGGCTTGTTCTTACTTGGTGTTTCTTCTAAAAGCAAGAAATTTTCTTTGAAGGGTTGCCTGACATAAGAGATCCGTTCAGATAGCACTATCATCCAACTAATTTAATATAGACGTGACTCTAATTAGACAAAGGATGTTAATATAATGGAACTTTTATAAATTTAAGCAGGATTTTTATTCAAATCTGTAATTAAAAGAGGTCTTTTCTTGCTACACGAAGAGTGTTTAAAAGGTAAGGAGAAATTTATAATTTCGGGTGTTGTATTAGTCCGATTTGCACTATACTTTTTGACACTGTCTTCGTAAACTTGTCTGAAAAGTATGTGTCTGATGTTACGTATATTGGGTATTTATTTTATTGTCAGCTGTCAAAAAGGTTACGTGTGTTTTGGCAGTCTCAAGCAGTATATGTTTTTTATATAAATAGATTAGAGAATCTATATTAAATTTTGTTATAAGAATGGAATAAAGCGTATCAAATTTTTAGAACATTGCCAGCAGGCCTTAAAGGACAATGGTTTTACTAGCATGGATGAGATTAAAATTACACAGTTACGAGACCTATAAACTATCCCGAAGAAACCGTTCCAATTGCGTTTCGGGAACTGGAAAAATCACTGGCATAAGTTTGCAGTATCTATTGGGGAATATTTTGAAGAGGTTAACATTGCTGTAGATTAACAAATAAAGTTTTCACCAAAAATAAAAATTAATATGTGTACGGACCTCGTATGTCAGGCTTTTTACATAGAAGTCCAGAATCGGTGTACAAGTTTCGAAGGAAATTTCAGCATTGTTTAGCGCAGCTATTGTGCACATCTTTTAAGCAATATGTCTTAGAATTAGGTTAAGAGTAACCGAGATAGAGATTTAACAACAGGATACATTCAAATGCCGCTGTTCCCTAAGCATCAAAGGTTTTACGTGATTAAATCACGTTCTAAATTAATTACTTTTATCATGTACAACTAGTGACAAAGGTATTTATTGCTTTGAATCACATTTGACTGTGTTTATCTCGGAAAACTGTTTAACACTTCTGTTGCCATGTATAACATTTCTACCAAAATAAATTTTGTATTGTATGAGCATAGTCAGTCTTCAAAGCATAAACAACGTATTTTTACATACGCAGTATTTTAGAGGCCACCATCAACAGTGTCACTGTCATTGTCTTCGTTGCCACTTTCTAAATTAATAACTATGGTGTCTAGTAGGCCTTCAATAATCCCATCCTTAACCCAGTACTCTCAATTTCTCCACGTGGAGACAGTATGCACTCCTGTCATCATGAGTTATCTCATCAAAACCTTTAACAGTTGGGACAAGTGTTTGTATATGATTTCTTAGGTTACTGAAAAATTTAGTTTGGAATAAAAAACGGAAACTCAGAAAACTGCTTTATACCTTCTTTCACCGACTGTAGCAACTTCGTCATGTAATTATCTCCAAGCATATTTCTTCCTATGACGAATTTTTTGAGTTTTTTCCATGCCATTTCAATGGGATTTAAATCACAATTGTATGGTGGAAATCGCAGCACAGTGTGCCCGTAAGCTTCAAGTATTTTATTAATTTCAAATACTTTGTATTCCAGCTTATGTTATGTAATTAAATGAAATAGTTTTGTTTTTATCATTGACAAATCAGCTTCCACCTTATTTTTTAATAATGATTAAGTCATTTCTCTTTTATTCGAGGACCCATTCGGAGCTTTGATATGCTCCTTGTTGTGACTTTAGGTGTTGTCCATCACAATAACAAAGTTCGGTGGCAGATTCCAAATTACTTTAGTCGATATCCAGTTTGAAAAATTTTCGTATTTCATTTGCCCATGATATTCCCCTGATGCATACCCCGCTTTACAAATTAACTGCGCCTTGGATAAAAACCCATCTTTTGACTCAATATTGACCATTATAATCCTATTGCCTCAGCTAACATTGACGATAATGCTATCAACATCAGGGCCCCGCCGACATTTTCTGTAAGTAATATTGTTGTCCACCCAACTTTCATCAATATAAAAGAAATTTTCTGCCTAGCACTCTTGATTTTTCACTTGGTTCAGGTAATAACATCGCCAGTCAATTATATCCGTCCTCTCTATCAGAATCTTTCGTTTACTTATAGATCTTTTCCAGGTAAATCCCATTTCAAGCAGTGTCTTATGTAAAACATCTTTCTGCCAAAGAAAATCGATTTTTTGTTTCACGGCAGTAAGTAATGTCCGTAATGTCGGCACACTTTTTTGGTTTATGTGAAAGTCCTCCATCGTTTGTCGAATGACCGATTTTGTGAAACTGCCTATAACGACCTCCCAAATTTATCAGTTTTCCTTCGTGGCGGTTCCAGTAAAATGGTTCAAATGGCTTTCAGCACTATGGGACTTAACATTGGAGGTCATCAGTCCCCTATAACTTAGAACTACTTAAACCTAACTAACCTAAGGACATCAGAGACATCCATGCCCGAGGCAGGATTCGAACCTGCGACAGTAGCGGTCAGCAACGGTAAATTAAACAGCTTTATCAACTGTTATTACTTCAAAGGCTTTTATATCTTGTTTTTAAAATGTCTTCGAACTATGATGATACAAAATCCAGTGTTTGAAAGTGTTATTACTATTACTAACGAACAGTTTTCTGTACGGTACCACCCATGATACCACTGGATCTATTACTACAATTACAGTGGTTACGCTTATCAATTCTTAGGTGCACATTGAACTACTTACGCCTAAATATCATGTCTTTGACATTAAAATTTTAACAGTATATTTTTTCTTACATTGACAAAGTGGGTAATTGAGGTTATATTCATACTCTAATTGTCTTCATGCTTCTCTGGAAGTCAAAGAAAGATGCAAAACCTGTGATTATCCCTAGGACAAATGCTGTTACCCACTACAGTTCTTTTACGGACGGAGTAGATCTATTTGGCAGAGTTGTGGGGAAGTAGGCAATGAGAGGAAGAACAAAAGTGGACAATAAGAATAATACAACATTCTGTGGACTTTGCCATAGATGCTGTATGGCTAGAATACAGACAAGATGCTATCCACAATAAATGGGCAAGGAAGGATGCAGTATTGCGCATTTAAACTTGATACTACAAGAAGCCTGATGAACAAAATGCTCAGAAGAGGATGGTGGACAGCAAGAGTCCAAACGTTCGAGAATTACTCAGGCGAAGCCACAAGTTCAGTCTAGGTCGTCAAAAGCTTTGCACTTGCCAGAGATGACAAATTCTTATCAGATCTACAGATAGAGATGTGGATTCGCAGGATGTAAGGGTATCATCTTCATTTGTTGTACATAATGCAATGTATTTTTATGCATCACAAGAGGATGCAACTCTTTCGTTAAAACTACATTCGTTGAAGTTTGCAAAGTAGGAACATAATGTGTGTTTTGTTTTTTTTCCTTTCATGTATATTATGTGACAGCTCAGTCCCGAAGTATCAAATATGACACCATCTGCACAGATTTATCAAAAATAAAAAATAAAAATAACAATAATGTAATGTGCTAGTTTATGCGTGGAGTAGCCGAGAAGGAGACTTTCACTAAGGACGCAGAGGGGTATTGCCATGAAGCTAGACGCCAGCCAGTTGGCTGACAGCTGTGATACACATAGTTCCTTCTTCCTGTTATGAATACTACAGTTAGTATATTGTTTAAATCCACTCACAGGCGATCAACTATCATTTCTGTTGATCGTTTGTATACTTGAGTGGGAATACGGGCACTGTAACAATATTCCATTAGTGATTAACGTTGTCAACTGTCACATTCAGCTCAGATTTTTCATTTTAGTTGCAGTATTTCAAATCATTCACCATATACATTTCCATATTTTTATTGTGTCACATTTTAACATTCTTCCTGTTATGTGTATAAGATTGTTTGATTTAACTAGGGCCACTTAGTTCTAAGAATGTGACGAAGTGTAATGATTGTCATAACACAAAACATCATTTTAGGCTCGTATGTACTGAATAACGAAAATTCAGATATTGAATGCATTTTGTGTTGTTCACTTTTTATGTGCAATGTTAGATCTCAGGATGACTGGCCAGTCAGTCCAAATCGATAATCAATAAAAAGAAATTGGCAGTCCTGACGTAAGATTTTTATCCCACACAAGTTCTAAATCAACATATCTCATATCTCTCCACCGAAAATTTCAAAGGATAACTTCTTGTAATCGCTTTGTTAGTCACGACTCCCGCCCAACTACTTGGATCGTCGAGCATCTCTGAGAAGTAATTGTTGCTTTTACTTGTCCAAAACCAAGTTGTAAATGAAGATGGTTTCGGACCAACAAAACCGTTAAATTAACTGTTTCGAACTTGAGTGATTCTTGTCTGTTTGCAGAACGGATAGTAAAGTGTACTTCAACCAGCAACTGACAAAATCGACCAATTTTTAAGTCCACAAGAGGTTTCCTTTGATCACAGTGATGTAAACAACAGACATTCATCATCTTTAAGATGGTAATTCATCTCTGAATCAGTTGTACTCCCCCCACCCTATTTTTTAGAGTTATCAGCTTTCTCACTGGTTTGATGGGGCTTCCCATTAATTCCTTTCCTGTCCCTACGTCTTCACCTCAGAGTAGCACTCGCAACCTACGTCCTTACCTATATGCTGGATTTAAAAAGTGGAAGTCATTGTCTGATGTCCTAACAGATGTAATGTCGTCGTGTCTCTTCTCCTTGTTAGAGTTTTCCACATATTCCTTTCCTCTCTGATTCTGCGCGGAACCTCCTCATTCGTTGCCTTATCAGTCCACCTAATTTTCAACGTTCGTGTGTAGCACGTCTCAAATGCTTCGATTCTCTTCTGTTCCGGTTTCCCCATAATCTATGCCCTAACAGCCGTGTTTTTCACAGTATTAACCCTCGCAATACCAAAGGGATTGGGGTGGAACCTTGTGTCCATCTTTTCAAAAGTCGTGGTCAAGCATGTTAATGTATACTTAAAGACTTAAAAAAATATACCTGTTTTAAATTTTTCAGTAAAACTGAACGTAAAAATTGAAGTCTTTGTAGTGAATGTCACGTTTTGAAATAAATATCATATTCAAATTTTCAGGTTCAAGACACTTCTCACACATCTACACAACTTTAAAAGGTATGTTGTGTAAGGAAATCACGACAATTAACGAAGTTCGTCTTTTTTTCTAGAGTGTTGTTGTGGTTACTCTGTTTAAACATTACCGTAAGTGCGTTCATGTTGCAAAGATTATGCTAAAAGGTATTTTCAGATTCTGTACTCTACTTATATATCATTAACTATTTAAAAAGTGTCTTGTTATTAATAGTTTAAAACATTTAACTTAATTTACCTTTATAAGTCTTTCTTTTAGGTGGTGGATACCAAGTGCCCCTCCTTGGTATTCGTGTTACTGATTGAAGTGTACGGTAGTCTGAAACAGAAGCAGTACATACGTTGCACGTCTATCTTGCCGTTCGAGATTTTTTTTTCTAGTCAGACAGTTTACATCTTTTCCGCGTATTTCTAGCAATTTGTTTGGATTCTCTTGTGTCGATTTCCGTCCTACACCCATTAAGTCGCGGGAATATAAAAGCTATAAATGAAAACCTTAAGGGAAGATCTTCATTTGAAATTGTCCTGTGGAAGTGATCTTTAATCGAATATTTCCTAGGCATCGAAGACAGCTCAGCATAGCTTTTCCGTTTCCGGAAAATATAAGCTGGCTGTTTGTTCCTGCAGCCTTCATAATTGAGCGCATTTTTACTATTGTCCATGCTTTCGTATTTTGGGAATCCTTTTGGCTGAACAACATCGTATATATAATACCAACAGCCCATTTGGTTTACTTCAGAAGGTTATTGTTACAGGTTTCATTTTACTTCATATTTCTTCGTCAGTCGCCCCATGAAAAACTGCATGGGAAGTTTGATGACTTTCTTCTTCGCTTTCTGCACGTAGGAAGGCATGGCTTCTTTCTTTGTAGTATGTTTATTTATAGTTCGTTTTTTTTGTAGTTTGTTTTTTTCTTTGTATTCACCCTCCCCTTTCTCAGTCCATCTCTTCCTCCGTCTCCTCCTATCTATGTTCATCTGTTCCCCTCCCGGCTCCTCCATCTCCTCGTCTCTCCTCGTTATCACACTCGGCCCTACGGGGAGCTGGTTGTTGTTACCACTACAATATTTCTTTCCAGATCCTAACAAATATGTGTACCAAATTTGATTGAAATAATTCCAGGTGTTTAGGATGGTTTCGCTCGCTTATGCTCATGTAAAATACAGTTCGCACTCATTTAACTTATTTCACGCGTATTTGTACACATATTTGACAAGTATATCTAGCAAATTTCGCTCAGAAGTGTCATTTTACGGAACCTGATGTTTAAGACACTGTATCTCCTAACCTTTGCAGGTGCATCCATGTATATTTCTACTGTCTGCGAAATGTTTTGTGAATAGAGTTTGTTGTAAAGAAGTAATGATGAAAAGTCACGCATGATGCAGCAGTTTCTCACACATCTCGGTGCTTATGACGACGTACCGGGTGGTTATAATTAAACTTTCTCTATTTAACACGTTATTACTGCACGTGTACCAAACGTGGTAGCATTACTGTCCAGAATATGGGGTGCATGATATCCCTGCGTCACAGCGCCATCATCTATAGCTATGACCACCAGGTGCCGTGATCAGCCATCGTGATTCATAGTCTCACACACGTGACCATTCAACATCTACATCTACATCCATACTACGCAAGCCACCTGACGGTGTGTGGCGGAGGGTACCTTGAGTACCTCTATCGGTTCTCCCTTCTATTCCAGTCTCGTATTGTTCGTGCAAAGAAGGATTGTTGGTATGCCTCTATGTGGACTCTAATCTCTCTGACTTTATCCTCATAGTCTCTTTGCGAGATATACGTAGGAGGGAGCAATATCCTGCTTGACTCCTCGTTCAAGGTAAGCTCTCGAAACTTCAACAAAAACTCGTACCGAGCTACTGAGCGTCTCTCCTGCAGAGTCTTCCACTGGAGTTTGTCTTTGTCTATCATCTCCGTAACGCTTTCGCGATTACTAAATGATCCTATAACGAAGTGCGCTGCTCTCCGTTGGGTCTTCTCTATCTCTTCTATCAACCCTATCTGGTACGCATTCCACACAGTATTCAAGCAGTGGGCGAACAAGCGCACTGTAACCTACTTCCTTTGTTTTCGGATTGCATTTCCTTAGGATTCTTCCAATGAATCTCAGTCTGGCATCTGCTTTATCGACGATCAACTTTATATGATCAATCCATTTTAAATCACTCCTAAAGCCTACTCCCAGAAAATTTATGGAATTAACTACTTCCAGTTGCTGACCTGCTATTTTGTAGCTAAATGATAAGGGATCTTTCTTTCTATGTATTCGCAGCACATTACACTTGTCTACATTGAGATTCAATTGCCATTCCCTGCACCATGCGTCAATTCGCTGCAGATCCTCCTGCATTTCAGTACAAGTTTCCATTGTTACAACCTCCCGATATACCACGGCATCATCCGCAAAAAGCCTCAGTGAACTTCCGATGTCATCCACAAGGTCATTTATGTATATTGTGAATAGCAACGGTCCTACGACACTCCCCTGCGGCACACCTGAAATCACTCTTACTTCGGAAGACTTCTCTCCATTGAGAATGACATGCTGCGTTCTGTTATCAAGGAACTCTTCATTCCCATCACACAATTGGTCTGATAGTCCATATGCTCTCACTTTGTTCATTAAACGACTGTAGAGAACTGTATCGAACGCCTTGCGGAAGTCAAGAAACGCGGCATCTACCTGGGAACCCGTGTCTATTGCCCTCTGAGTCTCGTGGACGAATAGCGCGAGCTGGGTTTCACACGATCGTCTTTTTCGAAACCCATGCTGATTCCTACAGAGTAGATTTATAGTTTCCAGAAAAGTCATTATACTCGAACATAATACGTGTTCCAAAATTCTACAACTGGTCGACATTAGAGACATAGGTCTATAGTTCTGCACATCTGCTCGACGTCCCTTCTTGAAAACTGGGATGACCTGTGCCATTTCTAATCCTTTGGAACGCTACGCTCTTCTAGAGACCTACGGTACACCGCTGCAAGAAGGGGGGCAAGTTCCTTCGTGTACTCTGCGTAAAATCGAACTCGTATCCCATCAGGTCCAGCGGCCTTTCCTCTCTTGAGCGATTTTAATTGTTTCTCTATCCCTCTGTCGTCTATTTCGATATCTACCATTTTGTCATTTGTGCGACAATCTAGAGAAGGAACTACAGTGCAGTCTTCCTCTGTGAAACAGTTTTGGAAAACGATATTTAGTATTTCGGCCTTTAGTCTGTCATCCTCTGTTTCAGTACCATTTTGGTCACAGAGTGTCTGGACATTTTGTTTTGATCCACCTACCGCTTTGACATAAGACCATAACATCTTAGGATTTTCTGCCAAGTCAGTACATAGAACTTTACTTTCGAATTCATTGAACGCCTCTCGCATGGCCCTCCTCACACCACAATTCGCTTCGCGAAATGCGTGCAAGGCTTTGGCTATGTTTATGTTTGCTGTGAAGTTTCCTTTGCTTCCGCAGCAGTTTTCTAACTCGGTTGTTGTACCACGGTGGCTCGTTTCCATCTCTTACGATCTTTCTTGGCACATACTCATCTAACGCATATTGTACGACGGTTTTGAACTTTGTCCACTGATCCTCAACGCTATCTGTACGTAAAACAAAACTTTTGTGTTGAACCGCAGGTACTCTGAAATCTGCTTTTTGTCACTTTTGCTAAACAGAAAAATCTTCCAACCTTTTTAATATTTCTATTTACGGCTGAAATCATCGATGCAGTAACCGCTTTATGATCGCTGATTCCCTGTTCTGCGTTAACTGTTCAAATAGTTCGGGTTGTTTGTCACCAGAAGGTTTAATATGTTATCGCCACGAGTCGGTTCTCTATTTAACTGCTCAAGGTAGTTTTCAGATAAAGCACTTAAGAAAATTTCACTGGATTCTTTGTCCCTGCCAGCCGTTATGAACGTTTGAGTCTCCCGGTCTATATCCGGCAAATTAACATCTCCACTTAGAACTGTAACATGGTGGGGAAATCTACTCGACATATTTTCCAAATTATCCTCCAGGTGCTCAGCCACAACAGCTGCTGAGCCAGGGGGCCTATAGAGACATCCAATTACCATGTTGAGCCTGCTTTAACCGTGACCTCCACCCAAACTGTTTCACATTTCGGATCTCCGTCAATTTCCTTCGATACTATTGCACTTCTTATCGCTACAAACACGCCTCCCCCTTCACTGCCAGCCTGTCTCTGCGGTATACATTCCAATATGAGTTTAGAATTTCATTTCTGTTTACATCTGGTTTCCGCCAACTTTCTGTCCCTAGTACTATGTGGGCATTGTGACCGTTTCTTAAGGAGAGCAGTTCTGGGACCTTTCTATAGATGCTCCTGCGGTTTACTATTAGCACATTAATATTGTTATTCCCTGATGCATTTTGCCTACTCCTATGTTTCCGCGTCTCAGGAGGCGTCTTGTCGGGCCTAGGGGGGGAATTCTCTAACCTAAAAAACCCACATGTGCACTCCACACGTACTCCGCCACCCTTGTAGCCGCTTCCTGACCTATTCAGGGGGACCCTACATTGCTCCACCCGATAGCGGAGGTCGAGATATTTGCACCTCAGATCTCCGCAGAATCCTCTGAGCCTCTGGTTTAAGCCTTCTACTAGGCTTCAAACCAGAGGACCGCGATCGGTTCTGGGAACGATATTAAAATAGCTCAGATTACACCCCGCGAGCGAGGCTTTCCGCCTTCACCAACTCCGCCAACCGCCTGTACGAACTGAGGATGATCTCTGAACCCAGACGGCAGGAGTCATAGATGCCGATATGAGCAACAATTTGCAGTCGGGTGCACCCAGTGCTCTCTATCGCCGCCGGCAGGGCCTCCTCCATATCTCGGATGAGACCCCCGACAAGCAGACAGAGTGAACACTGGCCTTCTTCCCCGACCTTCCCGCTATTTCCCTAAGGGGCTCCATCACCCGCCTAAGTTGGAGCTACCAATAACTAATAAACCCCTCCCCCCGTGTGCCTGCTCGGACCTTGCTGAAGGAGCGGCCACATGTACACTCACAGGCAGAGCGGGCGGTGCCACACGGCCAGCCTCCACATTGACCCTCTGCCTCGTGCGCCGCGAACGCCGCTGAGCCCGCCACTCCCCTTGGGAGAGGGTGGCCCAACCGTGCCCGGTACCCGCGAAGATGTCTCGACAGCAGGGACGGTGGGTGAAGCATATAACACCTGTGGTGCACCATGCGACGCACCATACTCCCCACTGCCACTACACTCCGAGGTAGCAGCCTGAAGACGGCTGACCGCGGCCATCAACACGTTCAGCTGTTCGCGAACAGTGGCCAGCTCCTCCTGAGTCCGTACACAGCAGTCACACATCCTATCCATCCTAAGAAATCAATTTACTGTAGAGAGTTTATCAACTTTTCACTAAACTGCTAATTCACTAAAGGTGGCTGATTGTTGACTAAACTGTGGTTGCTAGACACTTCTTGTAGAAAACAATGAAAATAGCACTACCTGTCTCTGGACTGTATTGAAAACAAACACTAGCACTACTGGCACTATGGTTGACTAAGGGGACTCTCTCTGACTGTATTCAAAACAAACATGAAATCTATGGAACACTATTACTAGCACTCGACAATTAAAGCTTCCTAAAAGCAAAAACACACGGAAGAAGAGGTGGCAAGTAAGAAAAATACAGTTAATACTTAAATTAACGTAGCTCGCTGCAGAGCAGACGTGAAGCAGACGGCAGTGCAATTGTTGATGTGTCAACACGAGCTTGGAAGAAAAGGAGCAGGGCACTATTGGTGAAGCTCTATTACCAAAACAACAGTACTGCTGCAGCTGCACGTCGACAATATCCCCGGCTGAAAGGATTGTGGAAGGGTCCTCTCTCTCCACCTGCTTTAGTTGAGTAAAACAGTGAAAACTATTAACAACAGCATGACATAGGCAGAAGCATATGTGCCCTTTGTTACATATAGTTATATGATATAAAATATATCTCTTTGAGCCAATTACATAGTTAACATCATACCTGTGAATTGTTAACGTATGTTCTATGTTTTTTTGTAATTTTTGTAATAGTACATTTCTTCTACTCATCGTACAGGAGCCTGAAGATGGCATCAGTGTAATGACGGAACTGGTAGCACATAGAAGTTCATAAAATAAAAAAATTCTGTAATACATACGGATGTCGGTATATTATTGCATTAAGAAGTTCATGCCAGCCGTCGTCCCACGATCCAATATGGATCAACGAAGATTAAATATACCATACCATGTGTTGGGACAAGCCCGTGAGTTAATCAACATTAAAATCAAATTAATGAAAACGCAACAGCTATTGACTTTATAAGGAGGTGCACTGCCGCAGAGGTCACTCCCAAATTCGCACAAATTAAGATCAAAAAACATGACTGGGTTAGCTACGCCATTAAAACGAAGAGTGAAAGACTATGGATGAAGCTTGAAATAAGAAGGTTATACTACAAATACTATGACCTTAATAAATGGCTGTATCTTAACCACCTAAGACTCAGCAAGATACTAAACAAGTACCAATTAGACAGTTTACTACAGTATACTGAGAAGATAGTAGAAGACTAGCGACTGATTATTGTCAATAACCACAATAAGAAAAATTGTAATTTAAAATGGCGCCAAAAAGCATGTGCGATAGATACAGGTAGTTTTAGCGATCATAAATTCTTTGATAGAGTTGTCAATAAAACTGGTCTTATTTTCAGTAAGATAGAATTGGATCTATTACAATAAGGTAGCAAGTGTGCAGTTCAAAGATCCATACACAGGAAGGATATTAAATCTTTAATTGTAGATACTAAGAGAACCTTAAATTATTGTAAAGTTAGCAAACCACAACAGATTGTTTTAAGTAATAATATAACTGAAGCTATAGCTCCACTCCACATCAAAAATAAAAACCGCACAACAAAGAACACTAAACTGTAAACGACGAATCAGTTGCACGTAGTATTAACGAGAAGCTTCAAACCCATGAAGAAGTAGTTCTTAATGCAGATAAAGGTAATACCCTGGTTGTGATGTATATAAACGACTATGTAGGTAAGGGAAACGAATTTTTTGGGAAGAATGGCATTTCTAAAATGAATCACGACCCCACTAAATATTTTGCCAGAGAGATCAAACGTTGTTTAAAAGAGTCTTCCACCTTGTTTGACGACAGAACTTCCAAGGTCGTAGAAGTGATGAATCCTCATGCCCCAACACTAAGAGTAAAACCTAAAATACATAAAGAGAATGTTCCTATTGACCTATTGTTAGCTATATTGGTACCCCTGCCTATAGGTTATGTGCTAAATGAAATGAAATCTTAGTCACTAAGTATAGTTTCGAGAAATGCTTTTCTGTGAAGAACACATATGATTTAGTAGACAGAATCAAAGACATAAAAATTCCCGAAGGTTATAAATGGGTATCCCTTGACGTTACTAATTAGTACACCAATGTACCTATTACAGAAACTAGTAACATTGTCAAGAGGAATTTCCTCAAGTCCGAACGAATGTCAGTAAGAGAAATTGAAGAATTCATCCAGTTTCTCAAACTGGTTCTCTCTTACAATTACTTTCAGTTCAAAAGTGATATCTTTCAACAACAAGACGGGTTAGCCATGCGATGTTGCTTATCACGGACACTATCTAACATCTTGATGAACCATTTTGAAAGTGTGGCCTCTACACAACACCCAGACCTGAATGACTTAATCCTTTACTACTTTCGGTACGTAGACGACACCATCATATTATGCAACGAAATTAGTAATGGGTTAGATAAACTGTTAAGTATTTTCAATAACCCCCACCATAAAATAGCCTTAACATATGAGCAACAAAGTGAGGACAGAATAGATTTTCTCGGTATAACTGTGAAAAATATGACTGGCAGGCATTGTTTGGACATTTTTGGAAAATCTACAACTTCTGATGCTTTTATTCCCATCGGTTCTATGCATTTTAATGGGTACAAAACATCCTTCTTTTACAGCATGGTTAGCCACATGAGTAAAATCCCACTAGCAAACGCTGCAATCGAAAAAGGAAAGAGCATATAAAAGATATAACGGTAAAAAATGTATACAAACCTGATATTATTGGTAACATTCATAGTAAAGTTCTCAAAATAAAATCCAATTTACTGCACGAAATTATTCTATCCCGGAATGAAAGCAAAAAAAAGATACATTCTAACATGGAATTCTCAGGTCCTATCTCTTACAGAGTCGGGCAAACGCACCGCAAAAAACAATATAGAATTAGGCTTTACCAGTAGAAACACTCCTTACAAATACTTTCAGAAACGACTTCCTGACACTTAAATCTGTACTCGATGTTAACAAATTTCCCTTCTTCAGAAACCCTTTCCTTCCCATCGCCAGTCTACATTTTATATCCTCTCTACTTCGACCATCATCAGTTATTTTGCTCCCCAAACAGCAAAACTCCTTTGCTATTTTAAGTGTCTCATTTCCTAATCTAAGTAAGTAGTATGGAAGTGAAACATGGACGATAAATAGCTTAGACAAGAAGAGAATAGAAGCTTTCGAAATGTGGTGCTACAGAAGAATGCTGACGATTAGATGGGTAGATCACGTAACTAATGAGGAGGTGTTGAATAGGATTGTGGTGAAGAGAAGTTTGTGGCACAACTTGACTAGAAGAAGGGATCGGTTGGTAGGACATGTTCTGAGGCATCAAGGGATTACCAATTTAGTATTGGAGGTCAGCGTGGAGGGTAAAAGTTGTAGGCACTTATGGTCAATACTAAATTTTTTCCCTCCCGTGAAAGTTGTCCACTGTCATAACATACAAGTATGTCCAACATCATTTTCTAACCCTTCTGGATTACTGTACTGTTCACATATCGTTCCACCCTTGAGTTGCGACCTAACCAATTTTATACTTGATGCAACATTGCATTACCTGACATTCAGCTAATGGATATAAGTCCGTTATTGTTTGACTTTAACTAGTCAAATATTTTACCAGTTTTTAGGTACCATGACATTTTGACCCATTCAGATAATTTCCGACACGTTAAGGTCATTAGATAGAATATGATGACACTGGATGGTGTACTTAGGTTCCTGATAGTCATCTCATACGCTACTATCCGCGGCCTTAATGCAACCTGAGAATGATTTGACATGATTATAAGTGATACCCTTAGTCTTAAGAGTGATATTCACTTAATTTTGAGATTTATGTTCAGACATACAGGTGATCTCTTAGATTTCTCTTTTTCTTCCTTTCCTTTTTATTCTATCGATTCCACTTGGTATAATTCTGCATAATTGTATAGGATATGTTGGGAGACAGACATTTTTTGATATAGGAGCTCGAGAATTTTCTATGTAACCATGACTATATAAACCGGCTACTGGCATTGCATTAATCCACTCAGCACAATGTGGGGTGGTCCTACATAAGGGTCCTAGTGAAATGTTTACGATAACCAGATGTTTGATGATTTTATAGTACGATTGCATTAGTTTACTTCATGACTGCAATTGGGTTTTAAGACAAACTCTTTCATGATTTTTATCGTTAATATTGCGGCAGCTGTTTGTGGTACCACATCGAATGGTATATGCTAAGGTCTGATCAGGGTAGCTCCAGAAAATAGTCTGTAGTTGCCAACCGCAAGGTGGAACAATTATAATATCTTTGAGTAGGAGGATCCTGGTTAAAAGGTGACGTTCTTGGATATATTTTCTGTAACTGTGGACTTTGTTTTAGAGCATTCTTTTCAACACCACAGTTTTAGCTGTGCGCTGCATAGCTAGTTGCGTAATATTGAGTTTGCTGCTATGCTTGTGATAATTTTTTTGCTCTGCTTCTGCTTATACTGATTTTTATGTGTCTATTCCAAATATTTTGCCTTTTGTGTACAAAATATCATCTTGTGAATTACGACCATTTTGAGATTTTGTCCGCCATATTATCTCCTTCAAGATGTCCAAAACAAATCGACAGGGTGATAAAGTACAATTACGCGGTTCCTCAAAATCGCGCAAGCAACAACAATTGGACAATGACCTAGTTTTGTCAGCTAACCCTCTTACTTCACAAAGTGATCAGGAATTTGACAACAATGCTGCGGCAAGTAATGACCCCACAGAGCCACAAAATTCCGCATCGGTTCCTCTTTTGCCTTCGGATTCTCAGAACGCAGGAGGACAATTAGAAACAGTTTCCCATGACTCGTTCACGTTAATTCAACCTTCACTAAGCCATGTGGTTGATTCGGACAGCCAATTTCTCTTGCAATATCCTTCCACAGATAGAGAAATTGTTTCATCTGAGAATTCTCAAACAGTTGTTAGCAACCCTCCCCAGCAATATGGGCTGCAACACCAAAATCCTGAGGTGACATGCCCTGCTCTAGCTGAAGATAAATTAGATTGTTTTCTTCGACTACTGAGTGATCGTGACGCAAAGTATGATGAACAATTCGCTAAATGTGATGAACAATTTGCTCAGTACCGTGCAGAGTGCCAAGCGTGATGAAGAGAACATAAAACGTGATGAATACCTCACCGGTAGCATTCAGAAATCAACACAAAATATCGACACAATTAAAGAAATAACTGACAATGTATTACAGGAGACCACTGAAACGCATAAGCGTAACGTTACTGACCTTAGGGACAGAATCAATTCAGTACTTCCACCAGAATCTACTGAAAAGTTGCAACAAACTTCCACTGCTCATTCTGAGCACATACAGGACTTAGAATCATGTACCGAATCCCTGACATCTGAACGTCAGTCAACTTAAAACAAAGATCAAACATAACGGAAAGAATAGCCGCTTTGGAAACTAATGCAGAAAATGAATTAGATCACACAAACCCAGTTCCCTTTTCAGAGACAACTGAATACCAAGCTCTTGCTAAACTTAAGAGTAAACAAATTACTATTAATGAACAACAAAAACGAGAACTCAACTCAGTTCATAGTAAACTTTACGATATTCAGCAACAATTACAGGACGACAGTGAGCCTCGTAATTTTGAGCCAGGACAGCGGGAAAACCCGTTTTCATACCAGCAACAACGCCCCCCCATTCTTATCTTCACAGGCTCCATTTGCACGAGATTACCCTCTACAAAGTAGTACCTTCCCATACAATTTTCCTTTGCCCCATGATGTTCCTTCTTTTCCAAGCCAAGACAATGTAGATTACAAACACTTCCTGTCAATCAAGAAATTTAAGACGTTCCGGAATAACCCGAATGATTTACATCCTCTTGATTGGATTCAGCAATTTACATTAACTTTTCCTCCAAATTGGCCAGTGGCACATCAATTAGAACTTGTCTGCAGTTTCTTGGAGGGCGAACCTGCAACGCGAATGAGATACATTGCTCGGCAATGTTTGTCTTTCCAGTCATTCCAACAACAATTTCTTGATGCTTACTGGAATCCAACTTCACAGCGTGCTGTGAAAGATCAGTTGCTGAACATGCCACCTTTTATAACTCACAATTTGGCACTTTGACACAATATTTTGACCACATGATTCAATAAAAGCAACATTTAACTGAACCTTACAGCCCTTCCGGTCACATTCAGCTTAGTATTTCAAAATTCTCTAGACCATTGAGAGTTCCGTTGATGACAGGGAATCGCACAGAAAACTTGAACACTTTTAGCGATGTCTTACGGCTTCTTGAACTGGATGTAACACACAATCCACGATCTAGTCAACACTATTTCCCGGAATCACAAAAGAATAGAGACAACCGTTTCCGTAATAACGGCAGGCAGTTTGCAAATAATAGACCTCAATAAGGAAATGCAGGACGCTCTCTTCCACAACCCCAGTATCAGCAGAATGTTGTGAATGCCTACCCATCCAGGAATCAAAATTATCATCCCCTTCCATCAATGTCATTCCGCAATGGTCAGTGTGGCAATACTCCACTAAATTATCGGTGGTACAGTGACAACTAGAGAAACTGGTAGAATCAGCGGAATAATTCCAACACTTCTTTTGTACAAAGAAACCAAATGTGGCACCAGAATCGCCATAAGCCATACGGAACCAATGACTACTACCAACGACGACAAACCTTTGATCGCCCACCAACTCATCAGTACAGTCAACAGAATTTTTCAAATCGTAATGATAATTATCCAAGTCATAACCAGAGACAAACCAATGACAGCCAACAGAATTACGGCAATGACAGACGAGTACCATTTCATCAACCTGATTCCCGGTTCCACCCCAGACATGATTTCAATAAAACTTCCTGGCAGATTAAAACTGTGTGCCCGACCGAGACTCGAACTCGGGACCTTTGCCTTTCGCGGGCAGAAGTAAAGCTGTGAGTACCGGGCGTGAGTCGTGCTTCGGTAGCTCAGATGGTAGAGCACTTGCCCGCGAAAGGCAAAGGTCCCGAGTTCGAGTCTCGGTCGGGCACACAGTTTTAATCTGCCAGGAAGTTTCATATCAGCGCACACTCCGCTGCAGAGTGAAAATCTCATTCTGGAAACATCCCCCAGGCTGTGGCTAAGCCATGTCTCCGCAATATCCTTTCTTTCAGGAGTGCTAGTTCTGCAAGGTTCGCAGGAGAGCTTCTGTAAAGTTTGGAAGGTAGGAGATGAGGTACAGGCAGAAGTAAAGCTGTGAGTACCGGGCGTGAGTCGTGCTTCGGTAGCTCAGATGGTAGAGCACTTGCCCGCGAAAGGCAAAGGTCCCGAGATCGAGTCTCGGTCGGGCACACAGTTTTAATCTGCCAGGAAGTTTCATATCAGCGCACACTCCGCTGCAGAGTGAAAATCTCATTCTATGATTTCAATAATTCATCAGGTAGAACAGTACAGTTAGTAGAAGTTCGTCCACCAAATCCACGAAACGATGGAGATCATCAGCGTGAAACAGAACACCAACAATAGCAACTAACTGCTCTGCCTACCGCGTGCTCGCTGCAGCGCGAGCGGTGCCGTGATTCTTCTGAAAATTTTACATCACACGTTATCCGTTGTGACGATATACGAGAGGACCTTCTGCTGAAAAAAATCGAACTACAACCAACTGTTCATCACCCACTCATTAATATTTCTATAGGCACACACAAATTCTCTGCAGTCCTTGATCCGGGTTCTCCCATTTCTGTTATTAGTGAAGCCGCTTTCCAAAAATGCGCCACTGTTTCTACCATTACAACACTTCCGCTTTCTCACACCAAGCTCAGTGGTGCTGTTCCTGGCAAAAGTATAGATATTAAACAGCAATGTTATCTGCAGTTTCAAGTCGATACACATTTTTTATTGCTTCATTCTTAATAGTTCCACTTCTCACTATATACGTCATTTTGGGGATTGATTTTTTGAAGAAATATGAAGCAATTTTAGATTTTAAAGATTATTGGATTCGTCTCTGTGAAGATGGCGTTTGCTTCTTTTTTGGACTTACACAAACATTTGTCGCAAGCAGAACAAGACCTTAACAAAATCAATTTCATTCAGTCTCAGCTCCCGTTGGATGTAACACTCACGTCATTTTTTGTTCCATCCACAAACAATGACAATGACTATATGACACCAGACATTGGTAACATTATTCAGGATATAATCAAAGTAGCTGATTCAGCTTCAGTTCAAGAAAAGGAAGATTTACATGCCATTTTAACTGAGTTTTCCCATGTTTTTGACTTGGCTCCAGGCACAATTAAAGATTTTTTATATGAATTTCAAGTAAAACCCCATACCCCTTTTGCTGTTACACTCTATCCAATATTGCTAGTTCACCATGACAAAGTCAAACAGGAAATCAAATCTATGGTAGCTCACAATATTATTGAAAATGCTACCAGTCCGTACAATTCGCCAATACATATTGTGCCTAAATGGGATGGTTCAATTCGTCTGGTTTTGGATTCAAGACAGAGCAGTACAATCATCATACCAAAGATGGATAGGCCACTAACTTTGCATGAAATCTTACAACAGTTTCATGGGGTATCTATTTTTTCCTCCTTAGATCTATGGTGCAGCTTTTACCAAATAGAATTACACTGCAACTACCAACTATTTTCTGGAGCTACCCTGATCAGACCTTAGCACATACCTATCATATAGTGAAAGTAACTAACCAAACTTGTATCCTTTTATTCTGTGAAAGTATCAGTGATAAGATCGTTCTAAATAAATTATTCAGCATATCAGAAGATTCCAGGTTCGAATATTGGCAGGGTCGCCTAGTGAAAGTATCTAAACAAAACTGTATCCTTTTATTCTGTGAAAGTATCAGTGATAAGATTGTTCTAAATTAATTATTCAGCAAACCTGCATCTGACTGCGACTGTAAACTTGTTTCTTGCACTCCTCCATTTTGCCAGAAATGCAACATGTATTTGACTCAGCAATCAAGTTTAAGAGAATAATTCCGTTTGTGCACTGGCATTAAGATGGTACTGGAAAATTAACTTTTGGAAAGTTTACTACTCATTTTTATATTCAGTACAAGCAACAGATTAGGATTATGATTCAAGCTGTTAGATTTAAACACAATGTTGATCTCAACATATATATATATATATATATATATATATATATATATATATATATATATATATATAGTTAAAATTTAAGTCATACACAAAACCTACTGTATTAAACATTTTCATAGCATGTATTACTCTTGTAAAAAATTTTACAAAATGATTGCTGTGTCAAATCTTGGACATACAAATCCTAACTCTGAACATTATCTAACAAAAACCAATTTGAAATGATTATATATCTTCTCTCATTTACGTGCTAAAGTTTGGTCAGGGGCAGCGACCTATCTTACTGCTATCACCTCACGTCTGGTTCCTCCGGGCACCTAACAGCGACTCCACGGTTTTTTTAGTGCGCGCACCCGGCTCTCTTAACCATCAAAGATCCTCCTACTCAAAGATATTATACTTGTTTCACCTTGTTGTTGGCAACTAC
Organism: Schistocerca piceifrons; assembly: GCF_021461385.2. Taxonomy (NCBI): domain Eukaryota; kingdom Metazoa; phylum Arthropoda; class Insecta; order Orthoptera; family Acrididae; genus Schistocerca; species Schistocerca piceifrons. Next base: position 60,550,484 of record NC_060139.1, read on the forward strand.
CGACTATTTTCTGGTGCTACCATGATCAGACCTTAGCATATACCACATATAAGTAACTATGTAATCTGACATGGTTGTCACAATTTGTTGTAATTTAATTTATTTTATTTTTATTTATATTAGTTAATCTACTCCTGTGTACGCCTTGCACTCCAATATTTGATTCCAGAATCTCTGCTTGACCGTGGTGTTATCTAACTGAATTCTTCTAATATCTCCCAGCTTTTTCCAAGTGTATCTCCTCTTCTTGTGATTCTTGAACAGAGTATTCGCTATTCCTGTCCGAAATTTATTGCAGAACTCAAGTAGTTTTTCTCCTCCATCATTCCTAATACCAAGCCCATATTCTCCTGTAACCCCTTCTTCTACTCCTTCCCCTACAAGTTTATTCCGGGCCCCAGCGATTTCGACTTTCCTCACATACTGAATTACCTGTTCAACATCCTCATGTACTTTCTGTATCTCTACATTTTCTGCTTCGGACGTCGGTACGTATACCTGAAATATTATTGTCGGTGTTGGTTTGGTATCGATTCTGGTGAGAACAACCTTATTACCGAACTGTTAACAGTAATTCACTCTTTGCTCTACTTTCCTGTTAATAACGACTTGGGGACGAAGATTTAACATCTATCACAAAGTGTAGTAGAAGATGCGTTCTATTGAGAACTTGCTGATAGAGTATTACACAATAGCAGTATACACTCACAAACGGAAGCAAAATGACACACCGAATTGGGAACATTCTCAAGAAACGAGGGAAAAAAATATCATTCCAAAGCAGTAACTATATACAGAAATTTCTAAAAAAGGAAAGTCAAACTGGTATGTACAAAAAATGGGGTATTTGCCAGATGCAGTGTAATAACCATGATACTCCACACATTAGGTATAATGAACAGAAAAGAGCATGAAAACGTGGCGCTAGTCATTCAACATTTGCTGAACGCCTTCGGTGAGGAAACCACGACCCTACCACAATAGAAAATAGCAACAAACTCCTAAACTTACTAAAAAACTTCCAAATTCAAAAATCAGTACTAGAGAAGAGACATACCATAAGTGACCAGACAAATATCAGCAACCAAATGCAATTTAAATCAATAAAACGGATTGCTGAGAAAAAACAACCCCCCTAGACTCCAGAAAAAGTATCAAAACCTAATCTACCTTAGTCGGAAAATGTAAACATTCGCAGAGCGACAGCAGACCCTCACACCACTACAAAAACGAACAAAAGACGAACGCATCGCCCAACATTCCGCTATTGGCCCAATAATAATTCTTAGAATAATAATCATTCAAATAAATGTTGTTAATTGAATACAAACACACAAAATAGCGAGAGGACAGTGATACTTCTTAACACAGAAACGTGAATATATTTAATGCAGTAAAGTGCTGTGTGTAAAAAACCATCACATACACGTGGAAGAGGAAGAAGGAGAATGAAGTAAAAAAAAAAATAATAAAACCATGAGTAACTGTGTTTAGTAGTAAGTAAACCGTGTCAACAATTCATTATTACAGAAAACAAAATTGTAAGAGAAAGAAAAAACATATTGTGACCACTGAAGATGCATTAGAATAAAACGAAACATGCGTAAAAATTCTAGTACTATAACAGTGTTGTGAGACCATTACAAACAAATAGAATCTTATACGTCCTAGACTCGTTATATATCTCATTTTAATTGAATCTTCAACTCATGCGTGAATTTTCCGCCCTTGTTACGTTCAATATCTCTCTTCAGAGAACGTTTTCACAATTCCGCTAAGTACTATACAGGCAAACCACCTCCGCTAGGACCTTGCCTGTCCGCAGCTCGTGGTCGTGCGGTAGCGTTCTCTCTTCCCACGCCCGGGTTCCCGGGTACGATTCCCGGCGGGGGCAGGGATTTTCTCTGCCTCGTGATGACTGGGTGTTGTGTGCTGTCCTTATGTTAGTTAGGTTTAAGTAGTTCTAAGTTCTAGGGGGCTGATGACCATAGATGTTAAGTCCCATAGTGCTCAGAGCCATTTGAACCATTTTAGGACCTTGCCCAGTACGGTGTTGCGGGACTCCCGCATCGTCCCCTACGCTCCTCGGAGTATGGGACGTCATCATCATCATCATCACTATATATCTGTAATATGTGCGACAAGTTTTACGAAGTCGCGGCTAGGTACAGAAATATGTTAACATTTTTGACTAACTTTCCCGCCGTTTGCAGGAAAGCTTAATGTTTAATTGAGCATTTCTCCGTCAGCATTTAGAGAACATCAGCTAATGTACTATATGACTGGAGATTAATCGCCGCCATTTTCTCGATTGTCCTGCCGGAAAGTACGGCCCTAAAATTAAGCGCGGTTATTCCGCAAGTCGCCGCTCCCTTCATTCTGCAGACATCGACTGTGGCAACGCCCCGATGCAACCCTCGCCGCCGTTGTAACGGTTACCTCTGCGCCTGTTCAGTGTTTTTCTCCTCTCTGCTTTGCCCTCCCCCTCTGGTCCCCCCCACCCCTCCACGCCATCGCCGCTCCACCCCGTCTTCTCGTTACATTTTCTCCCCTGCCTGTATCCCTTTCTTGTGGAAGCTGCGCAATTTTTGCCGTTCTTTAGATTCTTAGTTTTGCTTTATGATCCACACGGCGCTGCGCGGCGGCAGCGCTGAAGCTCCATTTAGCGCCATTGTTTAGGGTGGCCATTGTGGCGGCCCTGGCGGCTGGCGGCCACCCCTGCGGGCGGCTAATGGCAGCAGAATGGCCACAGACGCGATACGGACTCCGTCCCATTCAGCGGCTGCCACGCCGCGCGCCTCGCTGCCACGGGATGATTCCTGGGAACCCCCCAACGTCTGACCTGCTGCTGCCATCGGTACATTTCGAGGAGAAATGCAGTTACAGTGACCCAGACTTGTGGACGGCTATTTTATCCCCACCGTCGTAAAGTGTTTGTATTGCTGTAGCAGGAAGTTTATGCTGGTCATCCAACCAGTCAAGGGATATGTGGACAACCCACCAAAGTAATCCACCACTAGGCACTCCAACTGTTTGTTTCTCTTCCTTGCAACGCTTCGTTATGCCATCAGTGGTTCAACGCCTTTGGCCATGAGTGGTTGGATCGATACAAGGTGTAGCCCACCAACAACTTTCACAGCAGACTATACGTCCTGCCTACATCTACATTTATAGTCCGCAAGCCACCCAACGGTGTGTGGCGGAGGGCACTTTACGTGCCACTGTCATCGCTTCCCTCTCCTGTTCCAGTCGCGTATGGTTCGCGGGAAGAACGACTGTCTGAAAGCCTCCGTGCGCGCTCGAGTCTCTCTAATTTTACATTCGTGATCTCCTCGGGAGTTAGAAGTAGGGGGAAGCAATATATTCGATACCTCATCCAGAAACGCACCCCCTCTAAAACTGGACAGCAAGCTGCACCGCTATGCAGAGCGTCTCTCTTGCAGGGTCTGCCACTTGAGTTTGCTAAACATCTCCGTAACGCTATCAAGCTTACCAAATAACCCTGTGACGAAATACGCCACTCTTCTTTGGATCTTCTCTACCTCCTCTGTCAACCCAACCTGTTACGGATCCCACACTGATAAGCAATACTCAAGTATAGGCCGAACGAGTGTTTCGTAAGCCACCTCCTTTGTTCATGAACTACATTTTCTAAGGACCCTCCCAATGACTCTCAACATGGCACCCGCCTCACCAGCAATTAATTTTGTACGATCATTCCAAATGGCTCTGAGCACTATGGGACTTAACTGTTGTGGTCATTAGTGCCCTAGAACTTAGAACTACTTATACCTAACCAACCTAAGGACACCACACACATCCATGCCCGAGGCAGGATTCGAACCTGCGAACGTAGCGGTCGCGCGATTCCAGACTGTAGCGCCTAGAACCGCGCGGCCACTCCAGCCGGCACGATCATTCCACTTCAAATCGTTCAGTACGCATACTCCCAGATATTTTACGGAAGTACCAGCTACCAGTGTTTGTTCTGCTATCATATAATCATACAATAAAGGATCCTTCTTTCTATGTATTCGCAATACATTACATTTGTCTATGTTAAGGGTCATTTGCCACTCCCTGCAACAAGTGCCTATCCACTGCAGATTTTCCTTCATTTGGCTGCAATTTTCTAATGCTGCAACTTCTCCGTATACTACATTATCATCCGCGAAAAGCCGCATGGAACATCCGACACTACCTAGTAAGTCATTTATATATATTGTGAAAAGCAATGGTCCCATAACACTCCCCTGTGGCACGCCAGAGGTTACTTTAATGTCTGTAGGCGCCTCTCAATTGAGAACATGTTGTGTTCTGTTTGCTAAAAACTCTTCAATCCAGCCACACAGCTGGTCTGATATTCCGTAGGCTCTTACTTTGTTTATCAAGCGACAGTGCGGAACTGTATCGAACGCCTTCCGGAAGTCAAGGAAAATGGCATCTACCTGGGAGCTCGTATCTAATATTTTCTGGGTCTCATGAACAAACAAAGCTAGTTGGGCCTCACAGGATGGCTGTTTCCGGAATACATTTTGATTCCTACAGAGTAGATTCTGGGTTTCCAGAAATGACATGATACGCGAGCAGAAAACATGTTCTAAAACTCTACAACAGATCGATGTCAGAGATATAGGCGTAGTGGCCGCGTGGTTTGAGGCGTCATCTCACGGATTGCGTGGCCTCTCTCGCCGGAGATTCGAATCCTCCCTCGGGCATGGGCATGTGTGCTGTTCTTAGCATAAGTTAGTTTAAGCAGTGTGTAAGTCTAGCGACCGATGACTTCAGCAGTTTTATCCCTTAGGAATTGACACACATTTGAACATTTGACTGTATGTCCATCTAAATGAGTTGAAGGAATGTGACGACATGAACAAAAGGCGTTGGACGTGAGTTTCTCCAGGGGTACATTGTTCTCAAATGACTTACCGGAGTACAGCCTGTCATTTTCAAGGTAAAAACACATTTGAATGGAACAGTCTTGTGCTGAATTTCGCGATAAATTTACGGGAGATGTGGGAGCACGAACAAAAATCCTATACAAATGCCCTTGAAGATCACAAATGGATGAGGAAACCGAACGGAAAGTCACGTGATTACCTTTTGGTGAGTGCGTAATTTTAATTAGTAGGTACACTGCACAAGGGAAGATGAAGAAATTCTTCAAGTGGTATCAGTGTCCGTTTCAGGTAGTTAAAAATGACCTGATGAATGTAAAACTACAACTTGTTGCACACAATACGCTCGTCAATGTCGGGTGTATGGGAACCTTCCCGGTCCCGCCAGGGTCGCTAGTGCCATTTCCGGCACCAGAAAAGGGCGGAGAAGTTAGGAAGGGAGAGGTAACGCAGATGGTAGAGCAGAAAGCGCCTACGCAGTTAACGTACACATTACCTTGCGTTCCGGGAAGGGGGGGGGGGGTAGCAAGACCGATGTAAAACGAATAGTGCATTCAGGAATGGGTTTTGTTTGGTGAGATTCTTACCAAGTCTTGGATCGTAGGGCTATGAGAACTATATGATTAACGAATAAAGGAATGTTTGTGTGTTTTTACCTGGATAATTAATTTGTGGATGAGATTTTTCATTCTTATCGTATGTTAATACACTACTGGCCATTAAAATTGCTACACTAAGAAGAAATGCAGATGATAAACGGGTATTCATTGGACAAATATATTATACTAGAACTGACATGAGATTGCATTTTCACGCAATTTGTGTGCATAGATCCTGAGAAATCAGTACCCAGAACAACCATCTCTGGCCGTTATAACGACCTTGAGACGCCTGGGCATTGAGTCAAACAGAGCTTGGATGGCATTTACAGGTACAGCTGCCCATGCAGTTTCAACACGATACCACAGTTCATCAAGAGTAGTGACTGGCGTATTCTGACGAGACAGTTGCTCGGCCACCATTGACCAGACGTTTTCAATTGGTGAGAGATCTGCTGGACAGAGCAGCAATCTAACATATACTGTATCCAGAAAGACCCGTGCAGGACCTGCAACATGCGGTCGTGCATTATCCTGTTGAGATGTAGTGTTTCGGAGGGATCGAATGAAGGGAAAAGCCACGGGTCGTAACACATCCGAAATGTAGCGTCCACTGTTCAAAATGCCGTCAGTGCGAACAAGAGGTGACTGAGACGTCAACCCCATACCATAACGCCGGGTGATACGTCAGTATCGCGATGACGAATACACGCTTCCAATGTGCGTTCACCGCGATGTCGCCACTCACGGATGCGACCATCATGATGCTCTAAACGGAACCTGGATTCATCCGAAAAAATGACGTTTTGCCATTCGTGTACCCAGGTTCTTCGTTGAGTACACCATCGCAGACGTTCCTGTCTCTGATGCAGCGTCATGCGTAACCGCAGCCATGGTCTCCGAGCTGATAGACCATGCTGCTGCAAACGTCGTCCAACTGTTCGTGCAGATGGTTGTTGCCTTGCAAACGTCTTCACCTGCTGACTCAGGGATCGAGACGTGGCTGCACGATCCGTTACAGACATGCGGATGAGATGCCTGTCATCTCGACTGATAGTGATACCAGGCCGTTGGGATCCAGAACGGCTTTCCGTATTACCCTCCTGAACCCACCGATTCCATGTTCCGCTAACAGTCATTGGATCTCGACCAACGCGAGCAGAAATGTCGCGATACGATAAACTGCAATCGCGATAGGCTACAATCCGACCTTTATCAGAGTCGGAAACGTGATGGTACGCATTTCTCGTGCTTACACGAGGCATCACTCAATGTTTCACCAGGAAAAGCCAGTCAACTGCTGTTTGTGTATGAGAAATCGGTTGGAAACGTTCCTCATGTCAGCACGTTGTAGATGTCGCCACCGGCGCCAACATTGTGTGAATGCTCTGAAAAGCTAATCACTTGCATATCATAGCATATGCTTCCGTCGTTTAAATTTCGCGTCTGTAGCGCGTCATCTTGGTGGTGTAGCAATTTTAATGGCCAGTAGTGTCGTTAGTTGAGGAGGAGAATGTGGGTTGTTTATTTTGTCGTTTTGCGTAAGTTTACAGTAGTTAGGGATGTTTACAAATGTTTAAGTAGGTAAAACATGGGAATGAAGCCCTAGCGAGCAGATAGCATGTAGGGCAGTAATGTAGACACTGAAGCAGTTGAATTTTAGTTTATGTAATGTAACGGTAGTCTCGCGTTTTGCAATCGTAAATTCATTCAGTCAGCAACATTGTAGTTGCTCATTCGCTTTGTTTTGAGAGCAAGCGTATGTTAGTTTGGTGAGCCAGTCAGTCAAGCCATCTGCTTTCGCATTTTCACAACTTATGTATTTAGCTTGGCCTGTGTTCCACTACTAGCATATTTGAAATTTCGTGCATGTTTTCCTACATAAAAGATTTAATCTCGCATTTTGCAAGTGTAAGTTAAGATAGTGTGCATCGCGCTTTTCTTTTCTTCTGAAGAGCCAGATACACAGCTCATTAAGGCACCAGCGACTATTAGTGACACATCAGGAATGTAGCACGTTGCACGTCTAGGTTTATGTCTGCTTTGATCATATTTTAATCTTGCCAGGATGGGTAGGATGTGTGAACGCCGTGTGTGTACGCAGGAGGAGCAGGCCGCAGTTCGTGAATAGCTGAATGCGCTTTATGCTAAAGGCGGTCCTCTTCACGTTGCTTAGGGGCGTAGCGGCAGCTGTGGTCGAGTGGTTCTAGGCGCTTCAGTCAGGAACCGCGCTGCTGCTACGGTCGCAGGTTCGAATCCTGCCTCGAGCATGGATGTGTGTGATGTCCTTAGGTTAGCTAGGTTTAAGTAGTTCTAAGTTCCAGGGGACTGATGACCTCAGGTGTTGAGTCCCATAGTGCTTAGAGACATTTGAACCATTTTTGGTGGTGGAGAACTTGGAGGGGCTGTTTGGGGGAGGAGTCCAGACAGTGAGATCATCTGTCTCATCGGATTAAGGAGGGATGGGGAAGGAAGTCTGCAGTGCCCTTTCAAAGAAACTATCCCGGCATTAGCCTGGAGCGATTTAGGGAAATCACGGAAAACGTAAATGAGGGTGGCCGGACCCGGGGCTGAACCGTCGTCCTCCCGAATGCAAGTCCAGTGTGCCCCACCTCTCTCGGTGTGTAGAACTTGGCGCGTCGCATGGGACACCTCAGGTGTCGCTTGTTTGCCCCACGGGCTGTACTGTCGAGGCATCTCCTAGTGTACTGTAGATCGTGCCTCTCAGCGTAGTGAGTGGCGGTTGTTAACGCGTTCGCTTTACTCGAGGGCCTGTGTGGAGGCTTATCGTTTGGCCTCTCGTGTTCGCCTTGTGAGTGAACAGCAGGGTCCGAGCAGGCACACGGGGGGAAGTGTTTATTAGTTATCGGGAACTCCAGCGTTACGCGCGTTATGGAGTCCCTTGGAGCGATAGCGTCCAGGAATGAAATATGCATTCGGAAGGTCTTCTGTGGGGTCTCAGGCCAGATGTGGAGGCGGTCTTGCCTGCGGCTACGGAGCGTGCAGGGTGCAGTCGTCTGCAAGTTGTACCTCAGGTCGGCAACAACGACGCCTGTCGCAGGGGCTCTGAGACCATCCTTATTTCATACAGGCAGCTAGCGGAAGGGGTAAAGGCTGATGGCCTCGCGCGCAGGGTACAGGAAGAGCTGCATTGTTGCCATAGTTGATGGGGGTCCTTTGGTTTGTAGCCGAGTGCGGAGGGTCTCAACCAAAAGCTTCGTCGACTCTATGACGCTCCTGCCAATAGATTTCTAGATCTGTGTTGTTGGACGAGGAGTTGTAGAACTCCCTGGCACATCAGTGGTGTACCAGACGAAGGAAGCAAATACTCGGGCATCGGAGTATAATCAGTGTATTTGTGGAGTGCAAATGGCTTTCTTTTTTGTCTAGGCGGTAGTTTCACGCACTCTGACGCGCACTCACCAGCTGCTACTCAGAAAGCGAAGTCGGGCCGCGTTCATCTTAAAGACACTTCGACTGCGAAAATTTTGTTAGTAAATTGTCGAAGTAATCCTAACAAAGTTCCCGAATTTACTGTCTTCACGATAGTTATCGTTCTCAAATTATTCTTGGAACCGAGAGATGTCTGAAACCTGAAATAGAAAGCTCTGAGATTTAGCGAATAATGTAACATATATAGGGAAGACTGATTAGACGCCCTCGGAGGGGGAATTTTCATTGAAGTTGACAGAAATATTGTCTCTATAGACGTCGAAGTTGAGTGTGACATTGAACTTAACTGGTCTCATACATCAAGTCTAGGTGAAAGCTAGTTAATCGTTGGATATTCTTGCGGACCACCCGATTCCGTTTTCCTTTGTGACAGTTCCAGAGCCATTCAAAGAAAGTCTACTGTCAGAAGCGTGTAAATACCTAAATGGCTCAAATGGCTCTAAGCAAAATGGGACTTAACATCTGAGGTCATCAGTCCCCTAGACTTAGAACTACTTAAACCTAACACAAATCCAAGCCCGAAGCAGGATTTGAACCTGCGACCGTAGTAGTAGCGCGGTTCCAGACTGAAGCGCCTAGAACCGCTCGGCCACAGCCGCCGGCTAAATACGTAATTCATGTAATACTAACTGGAGACGGATTTAACCTACTAAGTATACACTAGGACGTCTATGGATTCATTGCGAGGTTACAAACAGAAAAACTTGCGCAGTACTTTTGAACACGTTTTCCGAAAACTGTCTTGAGCAACTAATTCTGCGGCCAACACGCAGTGCATCTGCACACAGGCGACGTCAGTATAGACATGAGGTTTATTGGTAACGATGCCATTATAGTAACTGTGGTCACGAAAGTTAATAAATCAGTGCAGAAGGCCAGGTTGGTGTTTATGCTAGAAAGAGCAGATAAGCAGTTGTTACCATCTCAGAGAGTTGGCGTCACATAGTTCCAGTAAGATGGACGTAGAGGGATTATGGGCAGAGTTTGAACAGATTGTAAGTCGTGGTCTGGCGAACTATGTGCCTAGTAAGTGGAAGGATCCACGATGGTTTAACAATTAATTTCGGAAAATGCTGAGGAAGCGGAGGCTGTCGCACTCTCGGATCACTATAGAACGCACAAATGACGACAGGCAAAGGTTAGTAGAGATCCATGTGTCTGTGGAAAGATCCATGTGCGAACCACACGACAACTATCAGCGTCGTACCATAGCAAAATATCTGGCAGAGAATACGAGAAGATTCTGGACCTACGCAAAATCACTAAGCAGGCCTAAGGCTCCATCCGGTCATTCGTTGACCAGTCTGGTGTGGCAGTTGAAGATAGCAAAACGAAAGCCGTAGTTTTAAATTTCGAGTTTAAGTAGTTTTTCACTTAGGAAAATCGTACAAACATACCGTCATTCGACCATCACACAGGCTGCCGTGTGGATGATACAGTAGTAAGCATCCCTGGCGTAGAGAAACAACTGAAAGAGTTGAAACTTAATTAGTCGCCCTGTCCGGAAGAAATCCCAGTTCGGTTTCACAAAGGGTATTCTAGGGCATTGGTGTCTTACTAAGCTTGCATTTATCACGAGTCCCCTGCCCAGCACGAAGTCCCACGCGAGTGGAAAGAATGCAGGTAGCTCCTTTATTAAGGAAGGGTAACAGAACGGACCCGCGAAATTACAAACTGAAGTCCCTAACGTCAGTTTTCTGCAGAACCCTTGAACGTATTCTCAATTCGAGTACAATAAATTTTCTTAAGTACAAGAAGCTTCTCTGCACGAACCTGCACGGTTTTAAAAGGAATCTCCCATGCGAAACGCAGCCTGCCCTTTCGTCACATGATATATCGCGAGCTGTGGACGAAGAGCAACAGGCAGATTCGGTATTTCTAGATTTGTGGGAAGCATTTGACACGGTGTCCCAACACAGACTGTTAACGAAATTACGAGAATAACGAACAGTCTCCCAGATATGTGTATGGCTCGAAGATACCTTAAATAACAGAATACAGTATGTTGTCCTCGACGGAGAGCGACTGTAGCAGGCTACAAGAACACAGCCGTGGCGGCTCCAGTTCATTTTATCTCTATCTTCCCGGTGGCTTCTTTCACTGCTGACATCATAGGCGGCTCGAATTTAACTTGCAGTTTTCATAGATGATCGCCGGCTTAGAGAGATTTAAATGGGCAGCTGAGGAGATAGCGGGCGGGAGGGGCTCAGCATGTCACCTGTGGGTTTTAGCTCTCGGTTGTTCGTTAGTCTTTTAGTTCGTTAGTTCTGTCTGTGCCAAGATCGACTTGCCACAGCTTCGGGTAGTGGAAAACACGTTGCTGTGTCGACGGTGTCCTCCTAAAGCCTTCAGTGGATTTACACTTCATTGTTTATCCATATTGTGCCGACCTTGACGCTTGCAGTTTTTCCCTCATCATCGTTTCCGTGTATGCTAGGACCATTACTAGAACATTTTTCTGTCAGTATTGCTCACACTCTGATATCTGTGCCTTTGGTGATGGTGCCTTGTGGATCACTGCAACATTTAATTTATTGCGATTAATCTTGACAGTAACCGTTTTGTACCTTTCCTTTTATTTCATTGGTGAAAGGTTTAGGTGTAAATTAGTGACTGTCCCTGTGTTGGCGATAAAGTGTACAACTGAGACCTTTACTTGCTGTGGATAATCAAGGCCATAATCCTTGCAGCAACTTCAAATTCGTTTGTGGCAGTTTACTGTTTGAGCTTTTATATTTAATGAAGTGCCGGCCGGAGTGGCCGTGCGGTTCTAGGCGCTACAGTCTGGAACCGCGAGACTGCTACGGTCGCAGGTTCGAATCCTGCCTCGGGCATGGATGTGTGTGATGTCCTTAGGTTAGTTAGGTTTGAGTAGTTTTAAGTTCTAGGGGACTGATGACCTCAGAAGTTGAGTCCCATAGTGCTCAGAGCCATTTGAACCATTTAATGAAGCCGTTAACTGAGTTTTATTAATCTGGTCTTGAGCCATCTGTCATAATTCCTGTTTACTGAGTTTGAAATTTTTTTTACGTATTGTAAGATTTGTAATTTTAGCTTTTAATTATTTTAAGGGAAATTCCCTGTATTATCATGTCTGTTTTTAAACTACCTTCAAGATGGTTGTCAAGCCTGAGGTCTGATTCGAAGAAACACTGTTCGTAGTGCCTAGTCATTAAGTGTTCACTTGGAGCGGAAAGCTTAATCAATCATTTGTTCTATCTGTTTGATTCAGGTAGGCACATGGCCGTGCAATTTTGGTGTAAAGTTTATATAAATTGTTTGGGGAGACGTTTATTATATTTTTATACTCACTTACCTGTAATTTAAGATGTATTTCCTTTAGGTAGTTTTTTTTAGAGTACGTGTTGCCACCCTATCCTATGATGGAGTCCGCAGCTCGTGGTCTCGCGGTCGCGTTCTCGCTTCCCGAGCACGGAGTCCCGGGTCTGATTCCCGGCGGGGCCAGGGATTTTCACCTGCCTCGGGATGACTGGGTGTTTGTGTTGTCCTCATCATTTCATCATCATTCATGGAAGTGGCGAGATTGGGCTGAGCAAAGGTTTGGAATTTGTATGGGCGCTGATAACCGCGCAGTTGAGCGCCCCACAAACCAAACGTCATCATCATCATCATCATCTGTGATGGACTCTCTGGGCTTGGAGCCGGGATCTCTTTACATGGTGCCGATTGTCGTTCATGTAATTCGTATTTCTGTAGTCTATGCCCTACCTTTGTGGTGGCTGTTAGCAGCGCCTCTTAGCATTATGAAGGGCGAGGACGACATTTCGGCTCCTTCTGACCTGAAGGCCTGTCACTGTTGTGGCCCTGCACGTGCCCTCCGTCTTTGAGGCGTGTCCACTGTTGCTATAGTGAAACTTCAAATAGGCGGCTTGCCTCCTGTAAAGTTCTACCTTTCCTTTCTTAAGGCCCTTACGTAGTTGCTTTAACTTCTAAATATTAACCTAAAGGCCTATATGTGTACGATAATGAAATAAAACTTTGAGAGAGCTCGTTTGCCGGTTCAAATAATTGCGTATATACTTGGTGTGCTGAGGAAAATTTTAATGCAGTTTCCGTTATGACTCCCATCTCCTTAGATTTCCATCTTTAATTATAACTCACTTTTATTTGATTGAGCTTAATTTGTCGTTGTATCCGTTCTATGGATGTAAGAAAATTTGTCGGATCTGCCATGCTTGTGTGTTAATTCTAAATTACCAGTTCTTAATAACTATGGCTGCTTAAGAAAATTGTGCAAGAATTATCTTCTACTTACATATCGTTTGAGAGAGGTTTTGTTACGATTATTTTTAATTGTTGCTGGCGCTGATGCCTTGCGGTAGCAAGAATTGAACGTTTAGTCACGTCAATCTGTGGTTAAAATTTAAAAGGCTTGTTTTCTTTTAACAATCTCTTATGTTAAGAGATATTTGATAACGGTTGTATTTTATTTTGTGCTATCATGAGCATTGTAAAAAAAAGTGTTCATTCAGTGGACAAATGACCGAAGAATTGTGGACCCATCCTTCCATGTGATTCTTTTCCTATCCCAGTGTGTATCTTGAGGCGTCAGGTAGCTAGTTCTTCATGTAGAAAAAAATGTAAGTTAACGCGAATGAGTAGGGAAAACAAACCCGTAATGCTCGGATACAGAATTAGTAGTGTCCTGCTTCACACGTTCACATCGTTTAAATATCTGGGCGTAACGTTGCAAAGCTCTGTGAAATGCAACGAGCATGTGGGGATTGTGGCAGGGAAGGCGAATGGTGGGGATAAGTTTGTTGGGAGAATTTTGGGAGGCGTCGTTCATCCATCAAGGACACCGCGTATAGGTCGCTAGTGCGACCTATTCTTGAGTACTGGTCGAGTGTTAGGTTTCTGTATGTTAGGTGTCTGTACCAGGTTGGATTAAAGGAAGACATCGAAGCAATTCAAACGCCAGCTGTTAAATCCGTTATCGGTACATTCGAGCGAAAAGCAAGTATTGAGGAGATGCTTCGGGAACACAAAGGGGAATCCCTGGAGTGACGACGACGTTCTTTTGATGGTGACTGGAGAATGGTTATACTATTGCTAATTGCGTAAGGATCACGAAGATAAGATACGGGAAATTAGGGCTTATAAGAAAACATATAGACAGTCGTTTTTCCCTCAGTCAACTTGCGAATGGAACAGGAAACGAAATTACTAGTAGTGTTACAGGGTACTCTTCGCCACGCAACTTACGATGGGTGTGCGTGTAGATGTTAAATATAATTGCGTAGGCGTCCGCGGCCAGAGTCAGTCGATATGAAAGTTTTCTGGGTACGGTACGGCGTCATATTGTAAAAAACTACTGCTGGAGAAAATCAACACGGTTGCAGCGGCCTTCTTCTGGGTCTACTGGTGCGTTCTATCTATGCAGTGTCCCTTGTATTTTGTTATTAATGATCACTGCGGATGCCATCACATCATAATTTTAGGACGATGGTTCATTTCATTGGTCACTTAAGGATGAGGAAGAGAGAACTTTACTTTTAATAGGTTACTACATTGGAGAGAGAGCGTAGCCTCTGTTGTCTGCTGGCTCCTGCATCATGTGCCGTGATCGGTGGTCACCGGCGAATGAGAAGTTGGTTCCCGTTTACCAACTACTGGACGTCACCCGATCGGCAGCCTCGTATTGACGGAGCGGTCTGTTAGGCTCTGATTGCTGGCAGCCAAGATGGGGCAAGCCTGAGACCATCCTCTCTATTCATGTTCTTAAGGTATTTGCTGGCCTCTCTAATTTTGCGTTTCGTCATAGCCACCTGCTTGGCCAACACAGGCTTCCCTGAATTTTATTTCTTTTTGCTATCTTGCTGTTGTTCTGCCACTTCAGATTTATTGTTTTGCCCTAGACGAATATAGCGCTAGTGTTCCCGAATGCGCGTTGCTATTGGCCTGCCAGTCTATCCGATGTATGCCTCTCCACGTTCGCATTCCTCTTTGTACAGACCTGCAGCGCAGATAGGGGACACCCCATTGCTATCCCGTCTGTCTGCCCGTAATATTGTCCTTGCCATTTAAAGTATGTTGAAATCAGGCACAACTCAACCAGGTCGCATATGTCTGGCGGGACATGCTCCTGAAGGATGCGAATAATTTCGTCTACTGGTACGTTCGTAAATACTGATTTCACGTCAGTGCTGACCATGATGTCCGTAGGAAAAATTGTTTCTCCATTCAGGTGTTCTATAAAGTGCGTCGAGTTCTTCACATAAGAGTCCGCCTTGCCAACTAGACTTCTTAATTTGCAGGCTAGGTACTTTGCCAAATTGCCGATAGGCGAATTGATCCTTTCCACTATTGGCCCCAAAGCCTAACTTTTCCACGTATCTTTGGAACACCGTAAATTCTAGGAGCGAATGATACTCTGGAAATATCAGCGTCAGTTCTCAAGTCCATGATCGAGGCCTGCGTCTTTCGAATTATCTTCACCGTAGAGGTCACCCATCGTTTTTTGTAGATGGGATCATTTAATAATTCTTTCGTCTTGTCTTCGTACTGCACCGTGCCTAAGATGACAGTAGCATTTCCATTTTCTGCTGTTAATATCATAATTTCGTCCTTGTTCTTTAGTTCCTTGATAGCTGCCCTTTCCTCTCGGGTAAGGTTGTGTTTCGGTGGCTTGGCACGTAGTAGAAGTCGACCGGTTTCCTGCCTAATTTTCTCAGCTTCTACCGTAGATATGTGTCGGAGTGCTGTTTCCACGGATTCGATGATTTCTTACGTAGGAATCCGCTCAGGAGTCACGGAAAAGTATAGTCCTTTAGCTAGTGCTTCTGTGGCTGCGTTGCTGATGTGACGAGGTAAAAGGTTCACCACTCTCCGATATATATCCAGTCGAGGCTCAGTGTTCCGTGCCGTCTTTGCTAGCTCCTCAAATTTATTCTTATGGCGAATGGAGACGGTTTCACTAGTCACGTACGCTTCCAGGTGAGTGATTCTGTCGACGTTATTCCAGTCGGTAGGCGATAACGTAGATTATAGCACAAGATGTATTAGCAATAATTGTTTGTTGTTGAAGTCAAGTTCTCTTCGCACCCGTGAATACCCTCCTTCAGAATAGATTTACTGGCTCGCCTGCAGATGCTTCTTGCTTTGTGAGTGTCGATGTTAAATTTAAACTGAAGGAATCTTCAAGTAGATAAGATCGTTGAGAAGTTTCCCTTTCTTCTTCCTGAGCGTTTCCAGTTGCGGATTTTGCTGTGTGATTCCTGCCAATACAGGTTGCTAATATTATTGCGTAGGCTTCCGCAGGCAGAGCCAGTCGATATAAAAGTTTTCTGGGTATGGTACCGCGTCATATTGTATAAAGCTGTTGCTGGAGAAAACCGACGTTTCGGCCATGGTTGCAGCGGCTTTCTTCTGGGTCTATTGGTACGTTCTAGGTATGCAGTGACTCTTATATTTTGTTATTACTGTCCACTGCGGATGCCATTACGTTATAGTTTTAAGAAGATAGTTCACTTCATTGGTCACTTAAGGAAGAAGGAGAGGGAACTTTATTTTAATAGGTTACTACGTTGGAGGGAGAGTGTAACCTGTGTTGTTTATTGGCTCTTGTATTATGTGGCATGATTGGTGGTCACCGGCGAATGAGAAGTTGGCTCCTGTTTACCAAGTGCGCGCTACCATACCCACAAAACTTTTATGCAGATGTGAAACGTGTATCATTGCAATACAAACTGCCACAGAGAAATGAAATACGACATTTTGGCATCAATTTTTCATTTTATGGTGATTATAGCAGGGACTACGAATCTGAACCTGACATACTAACTTCTTTACTTGCCCGATAAGCCTATTACATCTCGGAAGCTGATCACCTTGAACAATACCTTGAATGTACCTTTAGTCAGTACTCTCGACGAAGTTATAATGGCATTAGCACGGAAGAGGTATTCCAACATATTCAGCAGTATCGCAGTAGACACCGAGTCTAGTTGGTTGGAATCTCGTAATATTAGTTCACTATTACAGCCTTTGTACCTAGCGGAGAAATTTTCGGCCTCCCGAAGCACCAGTCCACAACATACCAACCGAGCGGGTCATGCTTACGTTTTATGTAGATGTGAGTGTACCTATCTCCAAATAAGGTGAGTGGGACTGGACTAAGAGGTAATACAGTTAGTGTGGAACGTGTAAATAACTAAGTAAAATAAATCTCAATACGTGCTAATCCTCGTTTATTGTGGAATCAAGGTACGACTGGTTTCGAAATGAAATCGCATCTTCACATTAAATTTTGCTGAATTACTGGATTACACGAAGTGATTAAACTAATAAGATCCAAATCAGCGTGTCCCGCAGTCATGACGCTTAACTGCCTAGGATTATCGATGGACGTTTCAACACGAAATACATTTCATCATGCCAGGATATGTTCCTTATAGAGCGTTAGGTGATTGTATTAGTAGATTGGCTTAATGTAATCCAGCCATATTTAACCTCAAGATGCGATTTATTACCGCGAAACTCCACAGTAAAAGAGAATTAGCAGCTACAAGCTGACTCTACAATTTTTAGATGATTTTACAACGAAAATTAAGAAAAAAATTAAGTAAGTGTTGATTAACCTGCGTTTGCTCTCATTTTGTTTCAAATTGGTCCAGAGATTTAGTAGGAAACTGTGATTCGATGGGCCGAATCTTCTAAAGGGGGGTAGGGGTACTGCAACAGCACCAATCCGAACAGACTTCTTAAGCTTTCTGTGAATTTCGCTGCCAGTGGCAGAATCTGAGGTGGCATGGTTCAAGACAGTCTGACGCCCAACAGTGAGCGGAGTTACGTCAGGCAGTGACCTGAAGTCCTACTGCCTCACCCCCCACGAGATAACAAGTGTGACACTTTCCTAACAAAGACAGGTAAATCCACCATAAATACTCGTCCAGAGAACGAGCAGTATGTTAATTTCAGCTACTACCGAGACACTCTGCACCAATGAATACATAGATGGGGGTCATCCAGCCTCGTCTACATCCAGCCACCACCTCTGCTAGTCGATGGTCTATGGGCCTGAGCTTGAATTAGCACCTTCCAGGAGGAGGGGGGGGGGGCGTCTTCCCAGTATCTCCAACTGACCTCTAGGTATCTCCAGTGGGTTTTAGGTTCGTGCCCAGCAAGTGACATGACTGACAGATGGTCATCTGTTCTACATACGTCTATATGGCTTGCCAGGCGTTTGACTTCAGTCTCGACTCAGCAAGGCCTCTGGTGACTGTTCTTCTCTGATGCAACACACGGCCACCTTGACGTCCTTACCCACCGTGAGCCAAATGCCCTGCTTTGTGCGTTGCTGATGTGTCCAAGGCTGCCTGGGGGTGAACGCATGCTTTCGCGTGGCCTCCGGCAGCCGCTCAATAAAGATTGTAATTGATAATCGAGCATTTCTGATTTCACGACTGCCGAGAAACTGGTAGCATGCGTCATACGCTTTAGACAGCATCCTGAATCGACCATCCTGGCACGTAACAGAATCTGTGGTGTCACCGCCAGACACCACACTTACTAGATGGTAGCCTTTAAATCGGCCGCGGTCCAATAGTATACGCCGGACCCGCGTGTCGCCACTGCCAGTAATTGCAGACCGAGCGCCACCACACGGCAGGTCTAGAGAGACGTACTGGCACTCGCCCCAGTTGTACAGCAGACTTTGCTAGCGAAGCCACACTGACAAATACGCTCTCATTTGCCGAGACGATAGTTAGAATAGCCTTCAGCTAAGTCATTGGCTACGACCCAGCAAGGCGCCATAGCTTTGATAATTAATATTATGAAGCATGTATCATCAAGAGCGATGTTCTACAAATGTGGATTAAAGTTAAGTATTACAGCAACTGCGTCCATTTTCTAAGTTCTTATTTCCTTTTAACTGTTCCAGACCTCACGCCAATCTGCGTGAGCGTACGCGTGCCTTTCGGCTTCCTCTCGTTGTCACTTGGCTGTCTTGCTAAGTCACAACAGAATCCACAACTACTACTCTATTACAATGGTGTCAAAAGTAGCCAGTGGCAGAGAGCGACGTCATGGATCAGCGTTCAGCATTATTATCTCAACGGGTTGAATGAGAAGAAAGAGGGAAATATCCTTTCTTCCCTCTCCAGTTCTTGGCAATGGCGAAGAGATTAGACTGGAAGTTGTACTAAAAGAGCTCGATATTGAGGTTTCGTGAATGCGGACATAGGCACTGATTTGAATGAATTTGGAGGTAACTCTAGAGAAACATACGCTCATGTGCATCCAGATAGCTGTTGACCTTGTAGTTTTACGGGGTATAGTTTTTCCAGGAATATTTTCTGAGAATTTTGGTGTCGGAGAGCTGTGGTGTCCGGTGACTCATTACACAATAATACTGTAATCATGATTATTCCGGTTGATAAACACGGTTGGCTTTGTTTCTATTAAAATACCACCACCACAATTAAATATATTGTAAAAGACAATCACCAATATATGCAGCACGAAACACAGAGTATTACAGCAATCCTCAGATGCAAAAGTGTTTTGATGCGGATACAGTTCAGCATAGCGTCGATGTCCAGTCTTCTACTGCATTTAGCGTATAGACACGACCTGCAAATAGGGAAACTCTTCATCAGTCCATTGTACCGTGTGCCGCTGTTAACATACAAACCCGAGACAGAACCGAGCAGCAGTGTATGCAAATTTGAAGCTGACGTGCAAAGTGTGCGTTACTTTCGTCAACAGAGCTATTATAAGGGAACGGAGCAAGATTGGTCACAAACAAATACACAACGTATACCGTCGACGTTGCCTGTTGAGCAGGTATTTTCAGTGTCGTACCAGTACAAAGATAACATGTGGTAACAAACCAAACTAACGGCAATTACTCTTAACAAACCATCAAAGTCTATGGCTGTCTTACAAGAAAACACTCAGAAACTATATCTGAACTATATCGGAAGTTTTGTCAGCACAATTTGCGTTCACCTGGATACAATAGCTAAGAGTTGCTACAAAATAGTTCTGCTGCATCTAGTTGCTTCTGTTTCTTCACCGCCTGACACACGTTAAAGCTGAATAATGTATATCGAGTGTCCATTATTGCACAGAATGTTAAGTGTATAATTAATGCTACAGTTAATAGTAGAGTATTTGGCGTTCTTTCCGCAGTGGACACAGAATATATACATCCACACGACTGTTCTGCATTTTAAAACTGGGTGCTTGGCAGAGGGTTCGTCGAATCGCCTTTAGAATGGTTCTCCACCGTTCCACTCTGTGACAGCTGGCGGGAAACCGAATATTTAAATCATTCCGAGATCTCCGCTTTTTCGTATTTTATGACTATTATCATTTACCTCTATGCAGGTGGGAGTGAACAAAATACTTTCATATTCGGAAAAGGAAGCTGGTGATTGAAAGTTCGTGAAACGATCTCCCCACAACAAGAAACCCCAGTGTTTCAATGTTTGCCACCCCAACTCGCATATCGTACCCGTACCCCCCTCCACTATTTCGCGGTAGACAAAACGAGCTGGCCTTCGTTGAACTTTTTCTATTTGCTCCATCACCGCTATCTAGTATGGATCCTATACCGCGCAGCAGAATTCCAGAAGAGAATGGACAAGCAATAGTGTAGGCAATCATAGTTGATATGTTGCATCTTATAGGGGTTCCACCAGTAAAACTTTCTTTGGTTTGCCTTCCCCACAAAACTTTCTATGTGATCGTTCCAGGTTAACGTGATCGTAATTGAAATTTTTAGGTGTGTATTTGAATTGACAGCCTTTAGATTTGTGTGAGGTACAATGTAACCGAAATTTAACGGATTCGTTTTAATGCTCATGGGAATTGTGGTATCGATAGCTACGTTGCCACAACGTAGGTGCGCTCTCGTAGGTTGGCACCACGAGAGCGGACGAACAACGCCGACCACAGCGCCCTCTAGCCGACACTGTGCAGCTCTACGAGCGCCGCTCCGCATTCAGTCCATTTGATCCCGAGCAGACGACCTAGCGAGATTGTTTCTATTGCACAGTGGGCGAGCAACTACAGATTTTGCCTGTGTTAGCTTTGATACATCCGGCTTCGCACCTGCATGCTCCTCAGTATAAAGTTATGTATTCTCATTGTTGTGACTTGGCAAGACAGCCAAGTCACTATGAGGAAGCCGAAAGGCACGCGTTTAAGCTCACGCAGGCTGGCGTGAGGTCTGGAACAGGTCAGGGATATGAGACTAGCAAAAATAGTACGTATCTGTTGGAATACTTAACTTTAATCCATAATTGGTGAACACCGGTCTGACGGTACATGCATCACAAGATAAATAGCAAATTATAATATCGCCTTGCTGGGGCGCAGCAAATGACGTAGCTGAAGGCTATGCTAACTATAGTCTCGGCAAATGAGAGCGTAATTTGTCAGTGAACCATCGCTAGCAAAGTCGGCTGTACAACTGGGGCGAGTGCTAGGAAGTCTCTCTAGACCTGCCGTGTGGCGGCGCTCAGTCTGCAATCACTGATAGTGGCGACACGCGGGTCCGACGTATACTAGCGGCCCGCTGCATATTTAAAGGCTACCACCTAGCAAGTGTGGTGTCTGGCGGTGACACCACACTCATATTTTAGTGTGTTGAGATATAGTGAAACCACTTTTACTTTAAAAGCAGTACCGAGATTTTTACCTCACCTGCTTCTGCTCGCTTCCTACATTCGGCGTACCTTTCAGTTTACAGGAACAGACCCACGCACCGCCTTCCAGGCGACGAGCAGTGACTAATTTTTTTTTTTTCGGTACTGCTTTCTTTTCGTGCTAGCCCAGTGTGAATGCGTGTCTGAGTGCTTCCACTCTTCGATCTAAGACTCATTTGTATCAACGGTGGCTTTGCCACAGGAACAGGCTTCGCTGTCCGTTCTTGTACGTTTTCAGGCTCAGCAAATGACGCAGCTGCTAGTTGCCGTAAATGGACTGGTCGCACTACAAAGTGCAGTTACTACGGCGCCTCCGACGTCTCCGCCATTTCGTGCCTTCAATTTTGACATTGAACGCTGACCGTAATAAGGTTTACCAGAAGACTGGCCATAATACATTACCCAGGTCGAGGCACACTTCGCAGCATATAACATACCAGATACAGAGCGGCTTGCCTTTTTTATTGCCAACGCGGGTGTTGTGTTACACCGTGTGCTCGTAAAACTGTATCTCACCACCCGCCCAGAAACTAAAACTCACGACGAAGTAATTGACGCTTTGAATTCCCACTTCCATGATACTGTAAATGTGGTAGTTCCACACTAATAATTCTTTCGTCTCCGGCGTGGTCCTACTCAGTCCAGTAAATCTTGGTTAGCGGACCTTCAGGAACCAACGTCTGATTGTGGCTTTAATTGCTCATTTGGGCGTTCATATGCGGATATAGTATTAGAGACAATATTGCGCAGAATGTGGAGGCCAGCCGGTGTGGCCGAGCGGTTCTAGGCGTTTCAGTCTGGAACCGAGCTACTGCTGCGGTCGCAGGTTCGAATCATGCCTCGGGCATGGGTGTGTGTGTTGTCCTTAGGTTAGTTAGGTTTAAGTACTTCTAAGTTATGGGGGACTAATGACCTCAGATGTCAAGTCCTTAGTGCTCAGAGCCATTTAGTAGAACGTGGCGGATCGCCGCATCCGCGAGAAAATCCTCAAATTTAAAACATGTCTTTGCAGGAAGTGGTGGATTTGCTAGACAGACAAGATACATTAGCCATCCACCATGTAAATACACTGAAGAACCAAAGAAACTGGCACATGTGCCTAATGTCGTGTAGCGCCCACACCAACATGAAGAAGTCCGCAACACGACGTGGTATGGACTCAATAAATGACCGAAGTAGTGCTGGAGGGAACTAACGCGATGACTCCTTCAGGGCTGTCCATAAATCCGTAGGAGAGCAAGGGGGTGGAGATCTAGTCTGAACAGCATGTTGCAAGGCATCGCAGATATATTCAATAATGTTAGTGTCTGGGGAGTTTAATGGCCAGCGGAATTGTTTAAACTCAGAAGAGTGTTTCTGGAGCCACTCTGTACCAATTCTGAATGTGTGCGGTGTCGCATTGTCCTGCTGGAATTGCCCAAGTCCATCAGAATGCACAATGGACATAAATGGGTGCAGGAGATCAGACAGGATGCTTACGTACGTGTCACATTTCAAAGTCGTATCCAGATTTGCTTACGGTCTGGCAATGCCACTGCTTTGCTGTGGCGGCGTCCAGCTTCAGCACCGCAGCTCTACTTGCCTTTATGTTCGGAGCGGTGGTTGGAGCGCGGTCGGAGGCGTACCAACGGCGTTCGTGCTCGTGGATGGTTGAAATGGCTGTGAGCACTATGGGACTCAACTGCTGTGGTCATAAGTCCCCTAGAACTTAGAACTACTTAAACCTAACTAACCTAAGGACATCACACACATCCATGCCCAAGGCAGGATTCGAACCTGCGACCGGAGAGGTCGTGCGGTTCCAGACTGTAGCGCCTTTAACCGCTCGGCCACTCCGGCCGGCCGTGCTCGTGGAGCGTAGAGCGTTGTTTGTCTGAGCCAGAGATAGACAAGCAGTGGTCAGAGGCACATGAAACCAAATAAAGGCACCGTGTTCCGTGTTCTGACAACTTTATTAACAACCTAGATACAGGCATGAACTTGGTCTCTTTTTTTCTTTCTTTGTAATATACGATCTACAAACGCGTCATGAATAAGCACAAATATCCCTTTACTCTATGAACTTTTACTCTGTGATATCTCGTTAAAGTAACACACAAGTTATATTACACTAGTGGCCATTAAAATTGCTACACCCCGAAGGTGACGTGCTACAGACGCGAAATTTAACCGACAGGAAGAAGATGCTGTGATATGCAAATGATTAGCTTTTCAGAGCATTCACACAAGGCTGGTGCCGGTGGCGACACCTACAACGTGCTCACATGAGGAAAGTTTCCAACCGAATTCTCATACACAAACAGCAGTTGACCGGCGTTGATCCAATGACTGTTAGCAGAATGTGGAATGGGTGGGTTCAGGAGGGTAACAAGGAACGCCGTGCTGGATCCCAACGGCCTCGTATCACTAGCAGTCGAGATAACAGGAATCATCCGCATGGCTGTAACGGGTCGTGCAGCCACGTTTGCAGCAGCAGGGACTATCATCTCGGAGACCGTGGCTGCGGTTACCCTTGACGCTGCGTCACAGGTAGGAGCGGCTGCGATGGTGTACTCAATGACGAACCGAGGTGCACGAATTCTAAAACGTCATTTTTTCCGATGAATCCAGGTTCTGTTTACAGCATCATGATGGTCGCATCCGTGTTTGGCGACATAGCGGTGAATGCATTGGAAGCGTGTATTCGTCATCGCCATACAAGCGTATCACCCGGCATGATGGTATGGGGTGTTATTGGTTACACGTCTCGGTCACCTCTTGTTCGCATTGACGGCAGTTTGAACAGTGGACGTTACATTTCAGATGTGTTAGGACCCGTGGCTCTACCTTTATTTGATCCCTGCGAAACTCTACATTTCAGCAGCGGTATGCACGACCACATGTTGCAGGTCCTGCATGGGCCTTTCTGGATACAGAAAATGTTCGAATGCTGCCCCGGCCAGCACATTCTCCAGACCTCTCATCAAATGGAAACGTCTGGTTAATGGCGGCCGAGCAACTGGCTCGTCACAGTCGTCGTCGGCTGATACTCGTATCCGAGTTTTCATTTCTCTCCTGAGATTTCCTTTGTCACGGTTCAGGCGTGGAAGTGTCGTTGATGGCTTAGCAATCCAATCCTAGCGTGGAACAGGCGGCCACAGACATTACAGCTGATGGAAGGTGGAGGACATCGACGTTCAAGTTTTTCAGATTTTTCTTGTACTGATCCTTATAACGTTTGAGAGGGGCACCTCGTGGCCTTTTACCTGTGCTCACTTCGCTGTACAGCATTTGGCGTGGAAGTCTGTCATTTTTCATCCGCTGGACATGTCTGACCCATCTGAGTTGATGCCCAATGATAAGAGCTTCCATGCTATACATTTTTGCTTTCTCAAGTACAGCCGTGTTCGATATGAAGTCATCCCATTTCAGGTTCATGATATATCTTAGCTTCTGTTGGTTGAAGCGTTCTAGTTTCTTCAGATCACAGCGATATAACGTCCAGGTTTCGCAACCATATAGCAGGGTGGAAATGACTACAGCTTTGTACACCATCAGTTTGGTGTACAGTGTTAGGTCTTTAATCAGGAAGACACGCTTTGTAAGACGTCGAAATGCTACATGGGCAGCACGTAATCTATTCTCCACATTTTTCCAGATGAGCAGTTAGATAACAGTATGCTTCCCAGGTAGAGGAAATGGTCCACTTGTTCCAAGGGTGTATCATAGATGGATATGCTGAAGTCAGGAACGGAGGAGCCAGGAGTTGGCTGCGCCATCACCTTTGTCTTTGGAATATTGATGGAGAGACCAAATCGTTCGTACGCCCTGCTGAAGGAATCAACTGACAGCTGCAACTCTGCAGGTGAATGAGCTGGAGAAGCATTGTCATCAGCATACTGCAGCTCTGCCACACGAGTGGTGCTGGTGAACCTTTTTGAATGGAGTCTGGACTGGTTGAATAATCCTCCATCAAACCTGTACTTTAGTTCTATTCCTGCATTGTTTACGGTTGTCTCGTGAAGCATAGCTGCCAGATACAATGCAAATAATGTTGGTACAAGAACGCATCCTTGTTCAAGCCCACTTGTTATTGGGAATTCACCAGTCGTTTCATTCTGGCAGAGGACCTGTCCAGTCATATCATCGTGGAGAGCTTCAATCAGGTCAACAAAATGTTCAGGGCAGCCGAAGCGTTTTAAGACCATCCACATGGCTTCTCTGGAAACTGTATCAAAGGTCTTTTCTAGATCGTAGAAAACAAGTAGCAAAGGCTTTTGCTGTTCTCTTCACTTCTCTTGTAGTTGTCGTGCACAGAAAATCATGTCAATTGTCCCTCTTGAAGATCGAAACCCGTATTGAGACTCAGGTAGTATATTCTCTGAAAGTGTCTGGAGGCGATTTAAAAGGATTCTTGCAAAAATTTTGCCAGTGACAGAGAGTAGAGATATTCCCCGGTAGTTACCACAGACGCTTCTGTCGCCCTTCTTGAAGATGGTGACAATTGTGGAGTTCTTCAGATCAGCTGGTACCTTGCGGGTTTCCCACATTAATAGAATGAGTGGGAAGAGTCTAGTTTTTAGACACAAGCCACCACCCTCAATAAGGTCCATCGGGATGCTGTCAGGTCCAGGAGCCTTCCCAGGTTTCACACTCTTGAGTGCCTTGAAGAATTCTTGAAAAGTTGGAGGGTCAGCCGTCCAGGGTTTTGGAGGGTGCTGTGAGACATTTTTGAGAAAATCTCCAGCGGCAGTAGAAGGGCGGTTTAATAGTGAGCTGAAGTGCTCTTTCCAACGATTTAAGATGTCCTGACTTTCGCGGATAGGTCCATACAGCTCTTTAACACCAGCGTAGAAGGCACGCAGGTTCCTTGCATCGGAAAGATTTTGGAGTTCTATGGCTTTCTGTTTCCACCATTTGTTCTTGATTACTCGTATTTCACTTTGACATTTCTGCTTGAGTTCTTGAAAGTGTGCTTTATTTTGTGCGCAGGACGGATCTTGAGCAAGGGATAGGCAAGCATCCCGCTTTGCATTGATGATGGCTTGGATTTCTGCATGGTTGTCATCAAACCAGTCACTTCTTTTCCGTGCACTAAAACCAACAACATTCTCAGTACTCAAACGGCTGACTGAAAGTCTATGGTCAGTATAGCACTCATCGATGTTTAGTGCTGCTTTTGTAATGAGAATGTCTTTCTTGTCACGCTGTCGCGTAATAATGCAGTCTATAAGATGCAAATGTTTGGAGCGTAGGTGCACCCATGTTGTCTTATAGCGGTTACGCAAACGGAATTGGGTATTGGAGATGAAAAGCTCGTGCGCAGCACATAGGCCAAGAAGTAACAACCCATTTGCACTGCAGTTTCCCACCCCTTGTTTACCCATGACGTCTCTCCGAAAACGGTTGTCCCTTGCCACTCTGGCATTGAAATCACCAAGTAAAATTAATTTATCTTGAATGGGTATTTTAGAGAGAGTACTGCTCAGTTGGTGCTAGAACTGGTTCTTTGTGTCTTCATCACTGTCTAAAGTAGGAGCATATGCAGAGACGAAAGTTGTGAATCTGTCTGAGCCAATGGGTACTCTAAGAGTCATCAGTCTTTCATTAATTGAGGCAGGTGTAAGTCTAAGATCTTTCACTATTTTCGTTTTTACGGCAAATCCTGCGCCATGGATGCATGGTTCTCCTGCATCCTTTCCCTTCCAGAAGATGGTGTACCCTGAAAGTACCTCACTAATGTGTCCCTCACCTGAGAGTCTTGTCTCACTCAAGGCAGCTATGTCTATACCTAGCCGGGCTAGTTCTTGTGTGATAAGAGCGGTTCTTCGCTCTGGCCTGCAATTGTTCACGTCCAGGAGGGTCCTGACATTCCACGTCCCTATTGTCATAATCATTTCATTCTTCTTTTGTTTACGTCCGCAGTATGAGTGACCTACAGGGTGCGGATTCCCTGCCCGGTTCAAGTGTGACTTCCGATGTTTAGCCCACATTTTCTAGGGCCTTCCCCATTCAGGGTGGGCAGCGGTCATCCTAAATAGGCCTGCCCAGTCGCAGATGCAGGACCGGATTCCCCAGTAGTCACATAGGTTCTCAGGAAGGCGACCATCACACACCTGCCGCCAATGTGCAGGCCCAGACTAGTAGCTTCCAGCCTCACTCGGAGCCTGCTACCATCGTCCTTATCCCATCGCCATTGGTCTTTAGAGAAAATGACAGCAGAAATTGCCATTTGCGTGAATTTGTTTAAGGTGGATTACAGCTTGCGAGGAAGTGACCCACACACTATGATTGTGGAACAATTCATCACGGCACATATGTATGTGACATGTGACTTCAGGTACCAGAACTGCAATGAACTGCCGCGAGCTCAATGATGGCTGAGCGGCGCATTTACAAAAAAATGGTTCTGAGCGCTATGGGACTCAACTTCTGAGGTCATCAGTCCCCTAGAACTTAGAGCTACTTAAACCTAACTAACCTAAGGACATCACACACATCCATGCCCGAGGCAGGATTCGAACCTGCGACCGTAGCGGTCGCACGGCTCCAAACTGTAGCGCCTAGAACCGCTCGGCCACTCCGGCCGGCGGCGCCTTTACAGCCAGTTCGTCTGGCATGACTTCTTCCGCCTCCACGATCGTTGAGACCCTGGGATATAAGATTCTTCTTCCGCTCGCTTCGCCGTTGGGTCGAAGGGTAGATAATAGATACTAGAGAGGGAAGTGAAAGACACCCTTGGGCCTCGGAAACCTAATCCGTTGAGGTCGAAGAAACCAAGAGTTGGCCGAGGGGGACCGAGGGGGGCCGGATAGGAAAGGATACAGGAGAAGCCTGACACAAGTAAGTGGAAGTAATGCCAGGCTTAGCTAAGGGCCCGTGTGGTTGCCACCCACATACTCCCAAGACGGGAGTTCCCTGCGGGGGAATACACAATACGCCAGTCACTACTCTTGATGAACTGTGGTATGGTGTTGAACCTGCATGGGCAGCCGGCCGAAGTGGCCGTGCGGTTAAAGGCGCTGCAGTCTGGAACCGCAAGACCGCTACGGTCGCAGGTTCGAATCCTGCCTCGGGCATGGATGTTTGTGATGTCCTTAGGTTAGTTAGGTTTAACTAGTTCTAAGTTCTAGGGGACTAATGACCTCAGCAGTTGAGTCCCGTAGTGCTCAGAGCCATTTGAACCATTTGAACCTGCATGGGCAGCTGTACATGTAGACGCCATCCAAGCTCTGTTTGACTCAATACCCAGGCGTATCAAGGCCGTTATTAAGGCCAGAGGTGGTTGTTCTGGGTACTGATTTCTCAGGATCTATGCACCAAAATTGCGTGAAAATGTAATCACACGTCAGCTCTAGTATATTATATTTATCCAATGAATACCCGTTTATCATCTGCATTTCTTCTTGGTGTAGCAATTTTAATGGCCAGTAGCGTACTCAGTTCATGTCACGAAGATCTGTTATCCTGACGGAAAAGATAGCATAGCTTCACGTAAAGAAAAGGTTGATGCCTGCTTCAAGAACCGGACTTCCTGCATGGAAGGTGACGCTCTTCTCGAAGAGCACCATTGAGAAAATTTAGAGAACCGGCGTTTGAAGTAGACCGAAGAGCGATCCTAGTGCCACCAGCACACATTTCCCCTAAGGACCACGAATATAATATATGAGAAACTTGGGCTCATACTGAAGCATATAAACAGTCGTTTTCTCCTCGTTCTATCTGCGAGTGGAACAGGAACGGAAACGAGTAGCAGTATCTTATGGTTTCTTTGGGTAGTATGTACGTGCGTGCAGGTGTAGATGAATATGTAAATCTTGATTATTAATGAAGTTGCGACGACGCAACAACTACGAGTCCCTTGTTATTGTTCAACTAGGTGAAGTCAATGCAGATGTCTGAGCAGCAGTAGTAATAGTTGAGCCGTGGCGGGGCGGGCGCCTGTAGTATCTCTGACATGAGTACCATCGATTTCCTAGTACAGAGGTTTGTCTTGGGGCTTTGGCCGGCTCGGGATATAAGCGAGTGCCCACGGCGAGTAACAGGAACAACGCTTTGAACAGGGAATGCAGCGGTGCGCGAGTCGGCGACTGACTGGCGGGCAGAAGCGAATACGGCGTGCCTGAGGCCGGGCGGTTGTTATCACGTGGTTATACTGGAGTTGGCGCGAGTTGGCCGGCACTGTGCGCTCTCCGGCAATCTCGTGAGCTGTGGATGTGCCCACTTCCTTGGAGGGACACGCTGTTATGGTCTTGCGAAGTGATGGTCTGACATCTTCGCAAAATCGCCCCAGCATCAAGACACGCTGTAAAGTACTCTAATTACTAAGAGCGCGTAGTTAACTGAGATTGTGATCGATGTTTGTACAGTAAGGCGTTGCAAGACGTGTGACGTTATGTCGATTCGATTTCATTTGATGCCTCTTACTAAGCATGTGCCCTGCTTCGCATAATATTGATGTATTTGCAGAATGTTACTTCATTAGCTATTATTGGTAGGTGTCTAATTTGCTTACGATATCGTTTGATCCATGTCAATATGTCCTCTGGGGGCAATCTGAGTTTCTATTTCTAAAGTTTATCGTGTTGAGCTTTGCAAGCTCGCTTAATGTGGCCAATATGTGTGTCATTAAGTTCTAGTGAGGGTCGGTTCTCGTGAGCCAGTTCATTTCCCTATCTTAGCGTTTGTTATCAGGTACTGTTTCACTTGAGCAACGGACTTGCGAGTGAAATTAGTTGTTGTTGAGCCTTGATTTAAAAGTGTTAATATTCGGGTCATTCCTGAATGTTAAAGTTAAGAAAAATTTTTTGGCGTCCTATCGTCGGGTGTGGTCTGTGTTTCAGTGAGCTGAGGCAGCAGGCAAACGAAGCGCTGAGCAGAAAATAAAATGAACTCAGACAACGACGAGAATACGCAAAACAACCAAGAGCAGAAGTTTAGTGTGATATGATGAGATTGATACAAACTAGGGAAATATGGTCGATAGCATCAAAGCGGTCGAAAGACTGATGACCTAAAAAAACCTGATAATCATGTCTAGAAATAGCACTCTGAGGCTTCTGTACAAACTTAATTCCGTACTTAGATAGTTCGTCTATAGGTTCTGAGGAGTGAGTTTGCGAGTATGAAAATGCGTAATATAGGTGGCCATATCTTTTGACTGGATGAACTCAGAGGCTGAAATACTTTATACCATAAAGGGACGGAAGACCTTAGTATTTAAAATAAATTTCAACTTGACACGTCTTCCCGTTCCCCAGAGAAATGATCTTAGTAGAGAGACCGACGGACTGACAGCAGAGTGACGCAATAAGGGTTCTGTTTTCACCGATTGAGGCACGGAACCTCGAGAAAGGTTACTTTAGCGTGGTACGTAAGTGCTGTTCTAGAGATATTAGTTCACTTTTTGACGGTTATCAGACAGCGTCTTGATTACTGATCGATTTGCAAGTTGAAATTTTGATATTTATGTAGAAAAGTTTGTATGTAGTGATGTAAATAAAAATTTATTCATGGCACACTGGCGATTAACCGTAGAGAAATCCACAAAATGCCAAGGTATTCGTGGTTTATATAAGTCTGCGGACTTTCGCGGCCGTTGTAACTGCAGCAAAAATTTTATAGGTCATTAGGCCAAGTCATGCAGTAACAACATGACTCGGCATAACATAGGTTCTTACCTACGATTCGGGACTTGTTTTTGTAAAATAGATGGTGGGGTGCAAGTACAGAATTTATTATTTAAACCAAGTCATAAAGGATGAGAATTACCACTGATTGACTTAAAACAGTAACTATTTGACTCGTGTTGGTTGTTATTCACCCATGTAGCTGATTAAAATTATGCGTTATATCGAGAATCTAAATTAGGTTTTCCCCGGGACACATTTTGAGTCTTTCAAGTAGATCAGTACAATACTTACTGTCATTCATTCATCCTCGTTCGTAAGTTGCAACTTTTCTAAAGATTACTGTTTATTTAGCTTTATTTTGAAGAATCTTTGACCCTTAAAGGCTTGAATTTCTCTGAGTTTTCCGCTATTGTTTACAATTTGTATCAGAAGTCGTGATCTAAATACTTACCTTTCTTGAAATACTATGTAAGTGACTTAGCGGCCTATATTAAGTTCTGCCTGGTGCCGCAATAACGACAGATAACGTGATCAGGAAATTTCTCTGGAAATTATTGAATGGTCTGACGGGCTTTGTGACGTTTGGCGTCGGCCTGCTAAAAGGACGCGTCACGTCAGTCAGCCGGCGGCAGACATGAAAGGCTGAAGACCACATCACAATATTGCTCGCCACTGACAGCAGCAACTTTAACAGCTGCGTTTTCATTAATTACGGTCCAGTGCAACACTTTGGAACGCTCTGCCGCATGTACCTGTTTATCCGACTTTCTGAATGACGCTCCCAACACTATGGCATTATTATTTATTTTGGAGTCATAATCGTACGTGTTAACAATTTCTTCCGGAATGTAGAAGTAAAGATATCAAATAATGCTCCACCGAAACGTCAGTCCACCAATATGCGACGTTGTATGTGATTTAGTGTTCTTAATTCGCCCATATTTCCTAACCATTTATTTTATTATTGGGAATGGCTAATTGAATCAGACGGAAGATTTATTTGCAACCAATCCTGTTCACACTACAGGTGTCTGCATGGACCTGTTCGTAAACTGTTTTGTATCTAGAAAGTTTCGAGAACCGCAATTTCATTATTCTCCCGCACTGTATACACTTTGTGCTAAAAAATTACAGAACTATTTTTTTTTTGTCTACAGTTTCCTCAAAAAAAAAAGTTTCAAAAATGATATCGACAGGAAGTGCAAAATGGCTAAGCAGGGATGGCTAGAGGACAAATGTAAGGATGTAGAGGCTTATCTCACTAGGGGTAAGATAGATACTGCCTACAGGAAAATTAAAGAGACCTTTGGAGAAAGGAGAACCACTTCCATAAATATCAAGAGCTCAGATGGAAACCCAGTTCTAAGCAAAGTAGGGAAAGCAGAAAGGTGGAAAGATTATATAGAGGGTTTGTAAAAGGGCGATGTACTTGAGGGCAATATTATGGAAATGGAAGAGGATGTAGATGAAGATGAAATGGGAGATATGATACTGCGTGAAGAGTTTGACAGAGCACTGAAAGACTTAAGTCGAAACAAGGCCCCGGGAATAGACAACATTCCATTAGAACTACTGACAGTCTTGGGAGAGCCAGTCTTGACAGAACTCTACCATCTGGTGAGCAAGTTGTATGAGACAGGCGAAATACCCTCAGACTTCAAGAAGAACATAATAACCCCAATCCCAAAGAAATCAGGTGTTGACTGGTGTGAAAGTTACTGAACTATCAGTTTAATAAGTCACAGATGCAAAATACTAACGCGAATTCTTTACAGATGAATGGAAAAACTGATAGAAGCCGACCTCGGGGAAGTTCAGTTTGGATTCCGTAGAAATGTTGGAACACGTGAGGCAATACTAACCCTACGACTTATCTTAGAAGAAAGATTAAGGAAAGGCAAAACCTACGTTTCTAGCATTTTTAGACTTAGAGAAAGCTTTTGACAATGTTGACTGGAATACTCTCTTTCAAATTCTGAAGGTGGAAGGGTAAAATACAGGGTGCGAAAGGCTATTTACAATTTGTACAGAAAGCAGATGGCAGTTGTAACAGTCGAGGGACATGAAAGGGAAGCAGTGGTTGGGAAGGGAGTGAGACAGGGTTGTAGCCTATCCCCGATGTTATTCAATCTGTATATTGAGCAAGCATTAAAGGAAACTAAAGAAAAATTCGGAGTAGGTATTAAAATCCATGGAGAAGAAATAAAAACTTTGAGGTTCGTCAATGACATTGTAATTCTGTCAGAGACAGCAAAGGGCTTGGAAGAGCAGTTGAACGGAATGGACAGTGTCCTGAAAGGAGGATATAAGATGAACATCAACAAAAGCAAAACAAGGATAATGGAATGTAGTCGAAATAAGTCGGGTAATGCTGAGGGAATTAAATTAGGAAATGAGACACTTAAAGTACTAAAGGAGTTTTGCTATTCGGGGAGCAAAATAACTGATGATGGTTGACGTAGGGAGGATATAAAAGGTGCACCGGCAATGGCAAGGAAAGCGCTTCTGAAGAAGAGAAATTTGTTAACATCGAGTATAGATTTAAATGTCAGGAAGTCGTTTCTGAAAGTATTTGTATGGAGTGTAGCCATGTATGGAAGTGAAACGTGGACGATAAATAGTTTAGACAACAAGAGAATAGAAGCTTTCGAAACGTGGTGCTACAGAAGAATGCTGAAGACTAGATGGGTAGATCACATAACTAATGAGGAGGTATTGAATAGAATTGGGGAGAAGAGGAGCTTGTGGCACACCTTGACTAGAAGAAGGGATCGGTTGGTAGGACATGTTGTGAGACATCGAGGGATCACCAATTTAGTACTGGATAGAGTAGCATGGAGAGCTGCATCAAACCAGTCTCAGGACTGAAGACCACAACAATAACAACAACAGTTTCCTCTAATACTATAGAGATTATTCCCTGACGTCTTAACTCATGTCCTATCTTCCCTCTCCCTTCTTCTTGTAAACGTTTTCCATATGGTTCTGCGGAGAACTTCCTCGTTTCTTGGCTTATCATACAGTTCTGTGTTCCAAAAGAGCGTTCTCAAATATTTGTTCCTCAAATTAAGTCTATCACTGTTCCAAGTAGACTGCCCTTGGCTAGAAATGCCCTCTTTACCTACTTTACTCTGTTTTTCATTTCCTCCTTGCTTCTTCCGTAGTGGGCTATTTAGCTTCCATGCAGCAGCTATCCTTCACGTGGTATACCTCGTGATCATCAGTTTGGTTGTTACGTTTCTGGCTATTCTCATTACTTTTATCTTTTTCTGGTTTACTCTCAGTCCATATTCTGTAGTCATTCCACTGAATAGATTCCGAAATTATTTCTCATTTTCACTGAGCACAGCAATGATACCAGGTAATCTTATCACTGATATCCTTTCATACCGCATTTTAATCTCAGTCTCGAACTTTTCCTTTACATCCGCCACTACTTCTTCGATGCATAGATTGATCACTAGGCGCGAAAGACTGCATCCCAGCCTTTCAACCACCTCCATCCGAGCAGAACGAGCTGAGTTTCGTAACGAAAATTTAGAGGTCATTTGCTGGAGGAACACTGCAACGAATGTTTATAGGGAAGTGTTAGAGCTGCAGAACAGGGTGTCTCGGACTTAGAGAAAAATAGAGGCCGAGCTGACTCTAGAAATTTCAACCACTACTGCGCCCGTCATCTGCCCTCTCACAGCAATACTCGTACGTAGAGCCACCGAGACGAGGTGATTGTAATGTCTATTAATTTTCCTCGGGGCTTCATTTCACACATTTAATATACATAACAATCTAGTTGGACTCATCATGCACTTATATGCGTGTACCGATATTTTTCTTAGTTTCCCAGCATTTTACTTCAAATCCCTGAACCCTACCTCTAATCATTGCACGTATTGGCGACACAGTTTTAAATCGTTATTTTATGTATTCATCCTCCTGTATCAAGGCTGTAGTTCCATGAAATTTCTCGTCATCTCCTGTAGCCGAACGGTTCTAGGCGCTTCAGTCCTGCTGCGGTCGCAGGCTCGAATCGTGCCTCGGGCATGTATGTGTGTGATGTCCTTAGGCTAGTTGGGTTTAAGTAGTTCTAAGTCTAGGAGAGTGATGACCTCAGATGTTAAGTCCCATAGTGGTTAGATCCATTTGAACTATTTTTGAACCATGAAGTTTCTCACCTTTAATTCGCTTTCAGTTACCATTTTCATAACAAATTATGTCATATAAATGATGTGGTATGCAGATTTACTATAGTTCAGTAATATCTAATCAATGAGTGCACATATACGCTACTGGCAATTAAAATTACTACACCAAGAAGAAATGGAGATGATAAACGGGTATTCATTGGACAAATATATTACACTAGAACTGACATTTGATTACATTTTCACGCAATTTGGGTGCATAGATCCTGAGAAATCAGTACTCAGAACAACCAACTCTGGCCGTAATAACGGCCTTCATACGCCTGGGAATTGAGTCAAACAGAGCTCGGATGGCGTGTACAGGTACAGCTACCCATGCAGCTTCAACACTATACCACACACAGTTCATGAAGAGAAGTGACTGGCGCTTTGTGACGAGCCAGTTGCTCGGACACCACTGACCAGACGTTTTCAATTGGTGAGAGATCTGGAGAATGTGCTGGCCAGGGCAGCAGTCGAACATTTTCTGTACACAGAAAGGCCCGTACAGGACCTGCAACATGCGGTCGTGCATTATCCTGCTGAAATGTAGGGTTTCGCAGGAATGTAACGTCCACTGTTCAAAGAGCCGTCAATGCGAACAAGAGATGACCGAGACGTGTAACCAATGGCATCCCATACCATCACGCCGGGTCATACGACAGTATGGCGATGACGAATACACGCTTCGAACGTGCATTCACCGCGGTGTCGCCAAACACGGATGCAACCATCATGATGCTGTAAACGGAACCTGGATTCACCCGAAAAAATGACATTTTGCCATTCGCGCGCCCAGTTTCGTCGTTGAGTACACCATCGTAGGCGCTCCTGTCTGTGATGCAGCGTCAAGGGTAACCGCAGCCATGGTCTCCGAGCTGATAGTCCATGTTGCTGCAAACGTCGTCGAACTGTTCGTGCAGATG
The DNA here is from genome assembly GCF_021461385.2 of Schistocerca piceifrons. Lineage (NCBI taxonomy): Eukaryota > Metazoa > Arthropoda > Insecta > Orthoptera > Acrididae > Schistocerca > Schistocerca piceifrons. The sequence goes on from NC_060139.1 coordinate 60,586,829, forward strand.
GTTGTTGTCTTGCAAACGTCCCCATCTGTTGACTTAGGGATCGAGACTTGGCTGCACGATCCGTTACAGCCATTCGGATAGGATGCCTGTCATCTCGACTGATAGCGATACAAGGGATCGAGCACGGCGTTCCGTATTACCCTCCTACATCTACATCTACATCTAAATCTACATCTACATTTATACTCCGCAAGCCACCCAACGGTGTGTGGCGGAGGGCACTTTACGTGCCACTGTCATTACCTCCCTTTCCTGTTCCAGTCACGTATGGTTCGCGGGAAGAACGACTGTCTGAAAGCCTCCGTGCGCGCTCTAATCTCTCTGATTTTATATTCGTGATCTCCTCGGGAAGTATAAGTAGGTGGAAGCAATATATTCGATACCTCATCCAGAAATGCACCCTCTCGAAACCTGGCGAGCAAGCTACACCGCGATGCAGAGCGCCTCTCTTGCAGAGTCTGCCACTTGAGTTTATTAAACATCTCCGTAACGCTATCACGGTTACCAAATAACCCTGTGACGAAACGCGCCGATTCCAAATACTGCTGACAGTCATTAGATCTCGACCAACGCGAGCCGCAATGTCGCGATACGATAAACCGCAACCGCGATAGGCTACAATCCGACTTTTATCAAAGTCGGAAACGTGATGGTACGCATTTCTCGTCCATACACGAGGCATCACAACAACGTTTCACCAGGCAACGCCGGTCAACTGCTGTTTGTGTATGAGAAATAGATTGAAAATGTTCCTCATGTCAGCACTTTTTAGGTGTCGCCACCGACGCCAACCTTGTGTGAATGTTCTGAAAAGCTAATCATTTGCATATCACATCTTCTTCCTGTCGGTTAATTTCGCGCCTGTAGCACTTCATCCTCTTGGTGTAGCAATTTTAATGGCCAGTAGCGTAGGAGGTGCGTTCAAGTTCTACGGCCTCCGATTTTTTTTCTCCGGACTGGAAAGAGATAGAAACATGCGCATTGTTTTAAAATGAGGCTGCGTTCATTGTCAATACGCCCTAGAGATGGCAGCACCGTATGGCAGATGGAATTTTACCGCCAGCGGCGAGAATGAGAACTATTTTAAATACTTAAAATGGCGACGTTTTCCTTACATAAACAGTGTGCAATCATTCGTTTTCTAAATTTGCATGGTGTGAAACCAATTGAAATTCATCGGCAGTTGAAGGACACATGTGGTGATGGAGTTATGGATGTGTCGAAAGTGCGTTCGTGGGTGGGACAGTTTAATGAAGGCAGAACATCGTGTGACAACAAACCGAAACAACCTCGGGCTCACACAAGCCGGTCTGACGACATGATCGAGAAAGTGGGGAGAATTGTTTTGGGGGATCGCGGAATGACTGTTGAACAGATCGCCTCCAGAGTTGGCATTTCTGTGGGTTCTGTGCACACAATCCCGCATGACGACCTGAAAATGCGAAAAGTGTCATCCAGGTGGGTGCCACGAATGCTGACGGACGACCACACGGCTGCCCGTGTGGCATGTTGCCAAGCAATGTTGACGCACAATGACAGCATGAATGGGACTTTCTTTTCGTCGGTTGTGACAATGGATGAGACGTGGATGCCATTTTTCAATCCAGAAACAAAGCGCCGGTCAGCTCAATGGAAGCACGCAGATTCACCGCCACCAAAAAAATTTCGGGTAACCGCCAGTGCTGAAAAAATGATGGTGTCCATGTTCTGGGACAGCGAGCGAGGGCGTAATCCTTACCCATTGCGTTCCAAAGGGCACTACGGTAACAGGTGCATCCTACGAAAATGTTTTGAAGAACAAATTCCTTCCTGCACTGCAACAAAAACGTCCGGAAAGGGCTGCGCGTGTGCTGTTACACCGAGACAACGCACCCGCTCATCGAGCTAACGTTACGCAACAGTTTCTTCGTGATAACAACTTTGAAGTGATTCCTCATGCTCCCTACTCACCTGACCTGGCTCCCAGTGACTTTTGGCTTTTTCCAACAATGAAAGAGACTCTCCGTGGCCGCACATTCACCAGCCGTGCTGCTATTACCTCAGCGATTTTCCAGTGGTCAAAACAGACTCCTAAAGAAGCCTTCGCTGCTGCCATGGAATCATGGCGTCAGCGTTGTGAAAAATGTGTACGTCTGCAGGGCGAATACGTCGAGAAGTAACGCCAGTTTCATCGATTTCGGGTGAGTAGCTAATTAGAAAAAAAATCGCAGGCCTTGGAACTTGAATGCACCTCGTATCAGTAATTGGCTTTTTCATTCAAGTTACGTTTGTCGCTTGATATTACGCTGTACATGGGCTTAGCTTAAAAGAGCAGCAGGTTCTTGTCAGAGCTGAGCAGTAAGAGAACAAAGCACACAATCTTCACGATGGACAGAGCGAGACCAGGACACTGCTCTGACCGCTCCACATACATACGTCCGCGGCCGGCCGAGGCTCTGTTCCGGCAGCGCTGGGCTGGCGCTACTACCTGCTCAGAGGGGTGCCCGGAAGTGGCTAGCCATCTCCCCATGCCAAAAAGATCAGCCACGACAATTTGCTCTTCAATTAATAATTAACTTCAGAGCCTGTGAAACATAAAACATGCTTTTGCGTTTTGCTCTACTGCCTACTTTATGCTACAGAACGGCTCTCCTCTCTCCACGCAGGGAAGACAATTTTGGCAGATTAGGACCTCGAAAATAAAGGCACAGGACGCAAAAATACCGCCTGTCACGTACTTTTAAATAGTGTTTTCTTTTGCAGCTCCAAGTTTTTTTGTGAGGCTACTATAGCGTTCAGAGAGCGCAACTCCTATTCGCAAAGATGTTGTGACAACAGAGAGACACCTGCCATGGCTCGCACCTGTACTAACAAGACTGAATCTCACCATTCGATTGGATAAGGTTCCTTCTCTTTTTGTAGTAAAGGGTGTTCGGGCCGGTAATTGGAAAAGACAAGTGAAAAATTATAAATATAGTGGGGCTTCGAGGTTTCGTAATTCCCACCGGAGACATACACTGCATTCTATCTTCTGACAACAGACTGGTCTGGAAACTCTGTTCTCAGACTTACAAGATCAAAGAGTCTGTAACACCATAGCCTAGACACTACATACCTTTTGTCGATTCATTTACCTTTCTGTTTTGTTGAACATCCCATCGTTGAACTTCTATAATTAGTGTATGATTAATTCAATACTGTAATGAAGTGTAATATCTGTAGTATGCACAATATGAGGAAATGTTGTTATGTCTTTCTCATATAATCTCTTTGGTTATCTTTGAGGTTCAATAATTTTGTTTGAATACTTTTTTATAAATGTCAATATGTGCAAATGTTCTGTTTTATTTAAAGTGTTATTTAACGTGTTATCTAAACTGCTGACATTCACTTAGGGTTCTCAGTTATTTCATATGCAAAAGGTGTTGCGGTTCCCCTTGGAAACGGAAACATGCAAGTTGTGGTGGGCATGGATAGGAAGGTGGAACAGAGAGTCAGTCGGGGACGAGCTACCAAACTATCAACTGCTCATGTAAACGTTGTGTATTGTGCTGGTTTCGAGAAAGGCTTTTCCTGGCGCTTTCCAATGCCTCGGATCGATGGGTGGATAAAGAGCTGGAACTCTTCTGAAATTGGTACCTATCATCGCCACCAAGAAATTACAGAGTGCAACAAGTCTACCTGCAAATCCAACTACCAACATGCACTCGCCACCACATTGCGCAATCACTGTAGTAGAACAGAACAACTATAGTAATGTACAGTGAAGGATCAGCTCATTGGATTTGTTAGTGTGCTCAAATACGGGGCTATTACAAATGATTGAAGCGATTTCATAAATTCACTGTAGCTCCATTCATTGACATTTGGTCACGACACATTGCAGATACGCAGAAAAACTCATAAAGTTTTGTTCGACTGAAGCCGCACTTCAGGTTTCTGCCGCCAGAGCACTCGAGAGCCCAGTGAGACAAAATGGCGACAGGAGCCGAGAAAGCGTATGTCGTGCTTGAAATGCACTCACATCAGTCAGTCATAACACTGCAACGACACTTCAGGACGAAGTTCAACAAAGATCCACCAACTGCTAACTCCATTCGGCGATGGTATGCGCAGTTTAAAGCTTCTGGATGCCTCTGTGAGGGGAAATCAACGGGTCGGCCTGCAGTGAGCGAAGAAACGGTTGATAAAGCGTGCGGCCAAGTTTCACGGGTAGCCCGCGGAAGTCGACGAATAAAGCAAGCAGGGAGCTAAACGTACCACAGGATGGTGCTCCACCGCACTTCCATCATGATGTTCGGCATTTCTTAAACAGGAGATTGGAAAATCGATGGATCGGTCGTGGTGGAGATCATGATCAGCAATTCATGTCATGGCCTCCACGCTCTCCCGACTTAACCCCATGCGATTTCTTTCTGTGGGGTTATGTGAAAGAGTCAGTGTTTAAACCTCCTCTACCAGGAAACGTGCCAGAACTGCGAGCTCGCATCAACGATGCTTTCGAACTCATTGATGGGGACATGCTGCGCCAAGTGTGGGAGGAACTTGATTATCGGCTTGACGTCTGCCGAATCACTAAAGGGGTACATATCGAACATTCGTGAATACCTAAAAAAACTTTTTGAGTTTTTGTATGTGTGAAAATACACTCCTGGAAATGGAAAAAAGAACACATTGACACCGGTGTGTCAGACCCACCATACTTGCTCCGGACACTGCGAGAGGGCTGTACAAGCAATGATCACACGCACGGCACAGCGGACACACCAGGAACCGCGGTGTTGGCCGTCGAATGGCGCTAGCTGCGCAGCATTTGTGCACCGCCGCCGTCAGTGTCAGCCAGTTTGCCGTGGCATACGGAGCTCCATCGCAGTCTTTAACACTGGTAGCATGCCGCGACAGCGTGGACGTGAACCGTATGTGCAGTTGACGGACTTTGAGCGAGGGCGTATAGTGGGCATGCGGGAGGCCGGGTGGACGTACTGCCGAATTGCTCAACACGTGGGACGTGAGGTCTCCACAGTACACCGATGTTGTCGCCAGTGGTCGGCGGAAGGTGCACGTGCCCGTCGACCTGGGACCGGACCGCAGCGACGCACGGATGCACGCCAAGACCGTAGGATCCTACGCAGTGCCGTAGGGGACCGCACCGCCACTTCCCAGCAAATTAGGGACACTGTTGCTCCTGGGGTATCGGGGAGGACCATTCGCAACCGTCTCCATGAAGCTGGGCTACGGTCCCGCACACCGTTAGGCCGTCTTCTGCTCACGCCCCAACATCGTGCAGCCCGCCTCCAGTGGTGTCGCGACAGGCGTGAATGGAGCGACGAATGGAGACGTGTCGTCTTCAGCGATGAGAGTCGTTTCTGCCTTGGTGCCAATGATGATCGTATGCGTGTTTGGCGCCGTGCAGGTGAGCGCCACAATCAGGACTGCATACGACCGAGGCACACAGGGCCAACACCCGGCATCATGGTGTGGGGAGCGATCTCCTATACTGGCCGTACACCACTGGTGATCGTCGAGGGGACACTGAATAGTGCACGGTGCATCCAAACCGTCATCGAACCCATCGTTCTACCATTCCTAGACCGGCAAGGGAACTTGCTGTTCCAACAGGACAATGCACGTCCGCATGTATCCCGTGCCACCCAACGTGCTCTAGAAGGTGTAAGTCAACTACCCTGGCCAGCAAGATCTCCGGATCTGTCCCCCATTGAGCATGTTTGGGACTGGATGAAGCGTCGTCTCACGCGGTCTGCACGTCCAGCACGAACGCTGGTCCAACTGAGGCGCCAGGTGGAAATGGCATGGCAAGCCGTTCCACAGGACTACATCCAGCATCTCTACGATCGTCTCCATGGGAGAATAGCAGCCTGCATTGCTGCGAAAGGTGGATATACACCGTACTAGTGCCGACATTGTGCATGCTCTGTTGCCTGTATCTATGTGCCTGTGGTTCTGTCAGTGTGATCATGTGATGTATCTGACCCCAGGAATGTGTCAATAAAGTTTCCCCTTCCAGGGACAATGAATTCACGGTGTTCTTATTTCAATTTCCAGGAGTGTATCTCAAACAATAAGGTTATTGTAGAGCTGTGAAATCGCTTCAATCATTTGTAATATCCCTGTATAAGGTAATTTACAACTGAATTTATGTACCTACCTTGATTTTTTCCTTATCACAACACCTCTCAGGTTCCTCTCCATTTGAACTATGATTACCGAGTGTCCTTTATTGAAAACATATCAAAATTAATATGGCAACAGAGTGTGCTAAGATTAATAGTGTTTGTTGAAAGGATTTAACAAATATGTCAGTTCTGTGTTTCACTGCAATAAAAGTTCAGGACTGCAACTATTCAGAGTTATATGTTCATACGTGCTAAGCGTTTCACTGATGTAATGAAAGTGTGTTTAGTTTGCTCTGCTACAGTGGTAAAGATTAAGGGCCCTCCTCCACTGACAGCAGTTCAAATGCACAAAGTTACTTAATTAGAGCAAGTTTCAATTATTCTTGCTATTCAAGTGAAATTCTGTACAATATTGGGCTCCTTTCGTGTATTAAAAGTGCATATTAATGGTGTAAAAACATCAACAGTTTGTCTGTTGTGCTCATGTTAGATAACGATTAATAGAAAGACCAGTATCTATGAAAACAATATTTTCTTTATTCAAAAGACAGTGAGATGTAATCTGTTAGTGAATTCCATTTAACTTTCATTCTAAGTAGAAAGGTGTTTAGCAGTGAAAGACTTAATCTATGCCCAGTAACTAAATTTGTTGTGGACAATATCCACATTTCATTTCAGATAGGAATTTGTTTGAAAAGTATGTAACCTCCCCCTCGCTTATCGACCCGTTGTTGACAGTGAAAAATTTAACCGCGTGTACCTAATGGAAATTTGGGAAAAGCATTCGTCACCGAAGTTAATTTGTCGGTAAAGAGGGAGGAAAGGGTTACATCTAAATAAAAGGAAAAATGCAAATTAAACTGGTGGAAATTAATTTTGAAAAGGGGTAAAGTTAATAAAGAAAGTAAATGTGCGGCCGTTACGTTAACAATTAACTAGTGGTAATTAGATATTTGAGATTTGTGGGAAATTACGGTCGCCAGTCCTAAGAACAATTACTATAGTAACTGAAAAAGAAAGGTTATTGCACATATAATTAGCACTAGAAGCGTGGCAACTGAAGGTTGACACGTGCAGTGTGAAAACTGAAAGTTTGTCAGAAGTAATAAATTTCGCTACACTCTGACTTAATTTAGTAGAAGAATTAATAAAACCGGAAAATTGAAAGTTAATTTAGTGACTGAAATTAATGGTGAGATTTGTTTCTGAAGCACTACGAAATTCAGCAAAATAGGGTTAGTCTTGGACTACCTCAACAATCATTTCAAAAGCTACTTGAATCTACGCAATATAGAAATAAGAGATTTAACTTTGAAGTTGAATTAAATGATTCTGAACAATTAACAATAGTAAAATTCAGTACATACCAAGCTGAGCTGCGGTCACAGGTAACTAAAATACGGTAACATAACTGGCACTCTTAATTTGTGCTTGTGCAAACTAAATATTGTAGCCAGCTATAAATACCTTAACTGAACTTTGAAGTTAAAGCAGTGAAATCGAATGATGCTGGCGTTTGAATTTCAACGACACTCGGGCTTATTTCGGAAAAGGAAGGGACCCTGCTTGGCAATGCAATTGGGACAATGAGCAATAAAGGTTCATGCTAAGTTGCTGTAATTTTGTGATTTGAACAGTTTGGAAAGCTGAGGTCTGCCATACAGTTCTAAAACTTTACGCGATTCCAGTCTTCCTTGTTGGCACACTTTGGTTCTCCACACCACCTATCGATGTAATCGTTCGATAGCATAGTTTTCCCTAGGCCAGACCCAGCGTATAAATAAATATAATATTCACAAAACAAATCAACATAAATGCATAAATACACTCCTGGAAATTGAAATAAGAACACCGTGAATTCATTGTCCCACGAAGGGGAAACTTTATTGACGCATTCCTGGGGTCAGATACATCACATGATCACACTGACAGAACCACAGGCACATAGACACAGGCAACAGAGCATGCACAATGTCGGCACTAGTACAGTGTATATCCACCTTTCGCAGCAATGCAGGCTGCTATTCTCCCATGGAGACGATCGTAGAGATGCTGGATGTAGTCCTGTGGAACGGCTTGCCATGCCATTTCCACCTGGCGCCTCAGTTGGACCAGCGTTCGTGCTGGACGTGCAGACCGCGTGAGACGACGCTTCATCCAGTCCCAAACATGCTCAATGGGGGACAGATCCGGAGATCTTGCTGGCCAGGGTAGTTGACTTACACCTTCTAGAGCACGTTGGGTGGCACGGGATACATGCGGACGTGCATTGTCCTGTTGGAACAGCAAGTTCCCTTGCCGGTCTAGGAATGGTAGAACGATGGGTTCGATGACGGTTTGGATGTACCGTGCACTATTCAGTGTCCCCTCGACGATCACCAGTGGTGTACGGCCAGTGTAGGAGATCGCTCCCCACACAATGATGCCGGGTGTTGGCCCTGTGTGCCTCGGTCGTATGCAGTCCTGATTGTGGCGCTCACCTGCACGGCGCCAAACACGCATACGACCATCATTGGCACCAAGGCAGAAGCGACTCTCATCGCTGAAGACGACACGTCTCCATTCGTCCCTCCATTCACGCCTGTCGCGACACCACTGGAGGCGGGCTGCACGATGTTGGGGCGTGAGCGGAAGACGGCCTAACGGTGTGCGGGACCGTAGCCCAGCTTCATGGAGACGGTTGCGAATGGTCCTCGCCGATACCCCAGGAGCAACAGTGTCCCTGATTTGCTGGGAAGTGGCGGTGCGGTCCCCTACGGCACTGCGTAGGATCCTACGGTCTTGGCGTGCATCCGTGCGTCGCTGCGGTCCGGTCCCAGGTCGACGGGCACGTGCACCTTCCGCCGACCACTGGCGACAACATCGATGTACTGTGGAGACCTCACGCCCTACGTGTTGAGCAATTCGGCGGTACGTCCACCCGGCCTCCCGCATGCCCACTATACGCCCTCGCTCAAAGTCCGTCAACTGCACATACGGTTCACGTCCACGCTGTCGCGGCATGCTACCAGTGTTAAAGACTACGATGGAGCTCCGTATGCCACGGCAAACTGGCTGACACTGACGGCGGCGGTGCACAAATGCTGCGCAGCTAGCGCCATTCGACGGCCAACACCGCGGTTCCTGGTGTGTCCGCTGTGCCGTGCGTGTGATCATTGCTTGTACAGCCCTCTCGCAGTGTCCGGAGCAAGTATGGTGGGTCTGACACACCGGTGTCAATGTGTTTTTCCATTTCCAGGAGTGTATATATATATATATATATATACATATATATATATATATATATATATATATATATATATATATATATATATATATATATGTGTATATATAAACAATAAAACAGTTACAGTATATAAAGACACAGAAATGTCATATCTTCAGGTAACAAAATGAGGAAAAAAAATTATAGTGCAGCAGATGGAAACAGGAGGATATGCATTTCCGGCGTTACAAGTAATATTAAACCTATGTCCAATTTACGATTCTACAGTGACTATTAATACTAACGTTATTAAGACCACTCAATTTGACTAATTCCTCGCGGTAATAGTATGTTTTGTTATCTGTTATATTTATGCAAATAATTTGTTCTGATCTCCAACCTTAACGTAAACATACTGTATTCCGGTGCCAGATTTCATTGCACTTGCGTGTGGTAAAGTATAGGATGTGTTTGTCCGTTGAAGTTACTCATACCTAGTTTCTTGAACAAAAATGTCAACCACTCTCTTGCCTAATCATGCTGGCGATCGTTTTCTTTGTTCTTTGAACAGTGTACATAGATAAAATATTGTTTGTTACTGTTTAAATATTTGCGTAATTCTGACTTTCACTTCCGATAAGTAACCTCCGTTAGGTACATCACGGTCAACATAACAAAATTCCTCTCAGAGGGTAACACTCCTCTGCTTCATTATACTACAATTGCTCCAATAAAAATAATTTCACTATACAGACTGCCTCCAGCTTTGAGGTTATAGTATAGCAGTAACGGACAGAAGTGTTATATGCGACTGCAACAAAACTTCTGCCTTGGCTTGCGATCATGGACAACTTCTGCTTGGTACTACGAAATAGCGGAATGTCCTTCTGCTTCAGCATTCGCCCGACTAGATAGATTTCTGTCTAACCTCCTGCTTTGCAAGCCTGAAATCTATTATTTGCTGTGAGATTTGACAGACTTCTGGTTCACATCTCTGAAGGTGTAGAGGACTTAGTATTTTTAGATTCTAGTAGGAGAGCGTCACCCAGAGTGTGGATTTAATATGAGCACCACTGAGGATAACAAGTTTCATTGAATTTAGTCCTTCCGACTTTATTCGTACCGACAGGAAATTTCTACCCACTTTGGTTTTGTTGTTTGAAAGTTTAAACATAGGTTTTCCATTGCTGTGGACGCACGCAGTTCTCTTCATTTAGGTAAATTTTAATAGGGATTATTGGTAATTATTTTAACATTGAGCAGGATTATTCACATTGTCACCACGAACCACCAGACTTGCCTGCACTAACAAAATCTTCATGCAGCACGTAATCTAAGCCGTCATATCACCAGACGCTGCCAAGACCACACAGCACAAATGCAAGACACGGTGAAGTAAAGCTCACATCCAGCGGTTCAGCGAAACTCAGTGTCGACTCCTTTCTAAGCTCTAGTCATGATTCAGTTGATCTCTAAACTTGCATGCCATTTTTAATATTATAAAGAACATTCATTTTTGATTAGGAAGGGCATATTATTTCGTGAATGAGCAGCATAAAAACTGTAAGCTCACTCAGTTTTCTTTCCCTTGCTATAAGACATTCATCAACCAATCAATTGAGTTAATTTTTCAGAATAATTCTTGCTTATGTTCACTATTCAGTCAGCACCGTTGTTGAAAAATGTTATGTATGTCCTTCATTTTAGTGTTCAAAATAAATGAAATTCATTGACCATAATACCTTCCCTTTAAGTAGCGAGTAACAGCCATCATTAATATCTCTATGTGATTCTTAAGTGTAAGGGAGCCAGTGATTTAATTTCAGGGCAACCGTTTTGGTTACATGCGTAATTTTTCAGTAAGTTTGTAAAAAGAGGTTTTGCATCTTCAGTTTTGATTCAGTGGGCTCCAGATTGTTACACTGACATTTAGGTTTTTCTCATAGTTCGATGAATTCCGTTGTTAATATGTCAGTACTTCCTACGGTTCCCCTAATTGGGCCACACCTTCTCTATTTAACAAACTGTTACCAATTGCCCGAACTTGCTTCTCCTAAAATCTATAGCACGAACCTGCTTCTTATAAATTTTCGTGACGTTTGGTCAGCTTTTCATCTCTGCAGGTCACCGGAGACACTATCTGTAGTATCTTAGGGGTATGCGTAGCAGCTCAACCGACACCTCATGTAGGAATTTTGTGTCTCGTGTCCACGAATGATTTTCGAAGTCCCAAAATGCTATGAGTTTTGCAGTCATTTTTATAGACCAATAAATAATAATTTGTTGCCCAATATACAAATAATCTGTTCATCCATCGCGTTTTAAGTAGAAAAGTGTATGTGAACTTCGCAACAATAACGATCGTCGAGCAAGATTAAGCGGCATGGGCTGTAGTAATTCGTCCTTCTCTTATAGGAAAGAACAAGAAAAGAAAACAAAGTCTGTGAATAGAGTCAGTCGTTGACCTGATTCGCGACTTAGCAGTTTTTTTTGAGAAAAGTTTTGTATCTTTGTATATTTAGTAGGTTTTTCTACATTTTAAGGCGTGCGTAGGTTAGAGGTTTTCTAATTAGGGGTAAGTGTTTTATTCGTATCACTAACACAGCCTTACCGATCGAGCTTCAGTTCCTTCATCGGCGCCACCTTTCGATCTCCATTCCTCACTGATTGAGATAACATTGGTAAATAAGACTCAGTACGAGAAAAACAACTAGTGGCATAGAAAGACGGAAGATCTCCATAAAATTATGTAAAAACGTTACTGCAGCACAAGAGAACGCAAGAGTTTTACAAATAGGTGGAAGAGCTTCACGAAAAGCCGTAGGAGTTTCTGAAAAAGACAAAGGAAAATTTCGCACCTCTCATGTTGATCAGTTAACAACAAGACGAGAAGAGCGATGAGTCAAGAAGTTAACGACAGATGAATTAAGCAAGAACATTGATTCCACTGAAGTATGGAATAACGAAGTAACAGACGAGACAACGCGAGTGAAGAAACAAGTAGAGCAGTTGGCATTATGACATGATGCGTGTTTCAGTAGGATCGTCCCAGCGAACTTGAGACATCAGGAAAATGTAAGAATATTGCTATACTTTAATGAAATATAAGTGTATATCAACCGTCAAAGTAGAGAAACACTACGAGAATTATTCAAGGAGAAAGTACAAAACAGTGCTCCAGGGAATAGCGCTAAATAGGAGAAAGATGAATGAGCCAATAGGATAAGCAGAAAGAACCGACAGACTTTATCTATACGTAGCGAGCCAGTAGATTCGTTTGCGAATGTACGGCCATCAGTACCTGTAAGAATAGGAAACAAGGAAGTCTAAAAGGCTGAAATTTGGAAACAATTTGTATCGGTACAGAAGTATGCACTATTCTCTGACTGATCAGACAATTTACATTTGGATCGAACAGTTTTAAGACGAACATTCAACGCTATGGACTGCAGGGTACAAAATAAATTTCCTATGCGGGCATCTCTGGAAACAAGCAGCTGCAAGTAATCGCGGCAAAATGCAGGACTTATTAAGAATTTAAATGGGCATCTTTCCAGTGTTCTGGGCGCAACAGAACCAGGAGCGTGTGGAGTCAATCTGATAATCCAGCCTTTAGTTGAATCACCACTTCGGAACCCAGGTCATTTCTTCGAGGAAATGGTGAAAACAAACAAGTTCCTGGACGCACTATTTGAGCAGAACGACTTAAGGGGAGCCGGGGGTGGTCAAATCGAAAGAATTACGATTTTTGCTACCGAAAATTAATTGGAACATTCCTCTTTAATGTAAGCTTTGAATTATTGTTCTACTCGCCCTAGAAGTGGAGTTATTACCATTTTCCCCCACGCCTGCAGAGGAAATGGGCGGCCGCTGAATGCATCTAACACCCTCTCGTGACTTCCTGGCGAACTGCTTGGGATTTTCTCGGTCTGTTCCGTATACAGCGCCTTATGCTACGCATACAGCGAGTGTGCAAGGGTTGGCTACATTGTTTTCTGCGACAAATGAAGCGCTAAGAGCGCAGAACATCGTCTCTTTGCTGTTTACCGTTTCGAATTAGTTCAGTGTTGCGCCTGTTGTTGGTAGTATTATACCTCTTGTGTAAAGCGTTGTTCTGGTTACGATGCCCTGTTTTAGTAACCGTGTATATAGAAAGAGGAAGAACGTAGGGAAAAGAAAATTAACACTACTACCAAGTTGCGATACTACAATTACTGAAACAGTGCGTTCTTCTGCTAAGCAACACATGGCTGGCCATAGCCCTGTGACATCTTCTAGCAAGACGCTGACTGGTGGAAGTGACAGATTTCGTGAATATGTTAGTGACAGTGATGATATTAACGAAGTACTGAATATTGGATTATTATCTTCTGTGCTGAAAGAAAGTGTTCTGTGCAAAATGTGTTGAAGTGTAGGAGTGGGACTAGAGATAACAAAGCACTTTGGTTTAGCTTGTGAGATGAAGATTGTGCATGTTGCAAGTATCAAGTGACTTTCTACAATTCACATGCCAGTCTCTTTGGTGAAAATGGACGATCTAGAGTGTATGATGTGTATGTTTGACTTGTGTATGGTCTTCGATCCATTGGAAAAGGGTCTGCTGCTGGTAAACTGTTTTGTGGTATTATGAACTTGCCATCGCCTCCAAGCAAATTTGGGTACTACTGTGAACTGTTAGGATCCTCTGTTGAAGATGTGGCTTTGAAAACCATGAAGGAAGCAGTGGAGGAATCTGTAGAAATAAACGGTTGTTCTAGGGATTTGGTAGTGGCATTAGATGGTTCCTGGCAAAAGAAGGGTCATAAATCCCTGAATGTGGTTGTAACTGCTACTTGTGGTGATAGTGCAAAAGTGATAGATGTTGCAATATTATCAAAACATTGTAGGTGCAAAAATAAAATCAAAGGAGAGCACAGTGGAACCGGTGAGGCAAATTTTAGTGGATCAAGTGGAGCTATGGAAGTGGATGGAGTGAAACAAATTTTTGAACATTCAGTTCCCAGATACAACGTTAGGTACAAATACTACCTTGGGGATGGTGACTCCAAAGGTTTCAAGACTATAGAGGAACTGAAACCATATGGAAATGAATTTGTAGTTGAAAAGTTGGAATGCATTGGGCATGTGCAAAAGTGTATGGGTGCACAGCTTCGAAGGCTCAAACAAACTTTGGGTTCAAGTAAACTCAGTGATGGAAAGACAATAGGAGGGAGAGGCAGGCTTGCTGATGAGGTGATTGAACGTCTACAGAGATACTATGGGTATGCTATAAGGCAAAATACTAGTAATGTTAGTGACATGCGAAAAGCAGTGTGGGCATTGTTCCTTCATACTGCCTCTTCCAATGAAAACCCTCAACACAGCCTGTGCCCAAAAGATTCCTGGTGCAAATATAATGCAAAAAAGGACTATGATCACAAACATGGTTTGCCAGCAGCTGTGATAAATGCAATAAAACCAATTTTTCATGACTTAGCACAGCCAGAATTGTTACACAAATGTCTACAAAGAAAGACGCAGAATACTAATGAGAACGTAAACAATTTGATTAGGAAAGTGATTCCTAAAAGGGTGTTTGTAAGCATAAAAACACTGCACTTCGGCATTTATGATGCAATAGCAACCTACAACCAAGGGAACAGTGTGAAGTGTGAAGTTCTGAAGGCATTTGGATTTACAGTTGGGGTGAACACTGTACGAGCACTAAGAAATATTGACAGCGAAAGGATAAGAGGAGCAGAAAGAAGAGAAAGGCATATGAAGTATCATGGAACAACAGGCCAGAAAAGAAGACAGAAGAGGAAGCTTTTGGAGGATGAAGAGGAAGACCCCGATAGTCCATCCTATAGTGCAGGAATGTATTGAGTAACTTTGATAGCCATTTCCTGTAAATTAGAATTTTTTGAATATAAGGAACATTTTCTCAAAATCCACTGAAGTTAGAGAGATGAAATTTTTATGCAGCACTCCTAGTGGTCAAACTTACATTGTAACACAGCCATTTGGCGATATGTTCAGTAGTTTCTTTCAGTTTAATTATAAAGCAATTATTTGTAAAAAAAATTTGGTCATTAATAAAAAAGTAATTGGAAGGAAACTAGAAAAGATACTCCAAAATTCCTCTGTCATAACTGCAATACTAAATCACTCTATATGTAAAAAAAATCACATTTTCTATTTGGTAGTTTATTCATAAATGTTCCTCAAACTTAGTGATTTTAACATGGGCAGCATAGGCACCTCCGGCTCCCCTTAATGAAAGGTTGGCAAACTAACCTGCTGAACAGAATACAGAAAGATATTATGCTTGCCGGTAGCGGCATGAATTGTGTAGGTGCAGTCTTTCATTCACTAGATGAACTTGTATACGATCGTGGAGTAGACGCACTTCATGCAAACCCACAGCTTGCCGGTACAACACAAACCACTCAATGCGAACTGGCGAGCAAAGCATCCAGACTGCAAAAATGGAAATAAATGAATTAACAACATTCCACGTGGGTCATGGCTGTCACGGTATCGAACAGATGATAGATGGTACCACGCAGTGTGCGATGATCAGCAAAGAGATCACACACAAATAACAGAGGTTTGCGGTCCAGATAGACGAAAAAACCAGCGAGGAGATGACAGAAATGCTAGGCGAGACTGACTAGCGGCCGAGACTTCGATTTTCTGTTGGTTTGCATTAAGCTTCCAGCACCCTTACGTGTAAACTGTGGACTGTTAAATAGAAAACTGTCAGAAGGTGTCGCTAAGTTCAACAACTGAATGAAAGGTATTGTATACTCCGTAACTGATGGGGAAATATAACTATGCTTTGTATTACGGACTCAGACAGCCAAGTCTCGGTAGTTAAGAATGTGTACGAAATATGAGACGAAGAAAACAAGTGGTCGATTTTCAAAATGCAGGGAATGAGAGGACTCAGTGCAGTATACGGAAAGTATGCGGAAATAAAGGTACAGATGAGAGCTGACATCGTGTGCTAGTCATACAGTGTAGGTTTTCTAATTGTTCAAATGGTTCAAATGG
The DNA here is from genome assembly GCF_021461385.2 of Schistocerca piceifrons. Taxonomy (NCBI): domain Eukaryota; kingdom Metazoa; phylum Arthropoda; class Insecta; order Orthoptera; family Acrididae; genus Schistocerca; species Schistocerca piceifrons. The sequence goes on from NC_060139.1 coordinate 60,603,182, forward strand.
CTCTGAGCACTATGGGACTTAACAGCTATTGTCATCAGTCCCCTAGAACTTAGAACTACTTAAACCTAACTAACCTAAGGACAGCACACAACACCCAGCCATCACGAGGCAGAGAAAATTCCTGACCCCGCCGGGAATCGAACCCGGGAACCCGGGCGTGGGTTTTCTAATTGTACGCAATCTGAAAGTGAAGGTGATTACCATGCTCAAATCTTTGAAAATCTACTACTGTGTTGTACTGTACTGGAGGCAGAGATATGCGTCAGTAAGTTTAGATAAGAGAGAAACTAAGCTAGCCTTGAAGGATAATCCGGATGACGCGGCCATCGAGAACAGTAAAATATTAGGCGTCGTACTGGCCAGTGAAGGAGAGTATTACCAATAGACGAGAACGAACAGCCAGTGGAAATAGACGAAGATAAATTAAGTGAAGAAGAACGAGAGAGTGAACCAACTAGTTTATCAGACGTTCTGGGAGCAGAGGCGACGTCAGAAGCAATCACGTAATGAAATGCGTCAGAGTCCGAAGAATATTGTGAAGATGATGACGAGAGGGATGATGTTTGCGCAAGCGTCTACAATGACGAGGAGGTGAATTACGCGTACTTAGGAGTTAACACGTTAGCAGAGCCTTCTGAAACGTTTGCTATATTACTCCATGCAGATATGTTGCTATATGCCACGTTAAATTTACCATAGGATGATAATACGTGGTGTGGAAATGAATCTGATTGGGTGAAAGGGTAACTGATGATAAATCCAAGCGAATGAAGTCGCATTATGGATACCGGAAGTCCGGAGATTCTGATCGTTGTAATAGAGAACCAAGTAAATGGAACAGTGGACAACGACGCCGAAGATTAACGGTGGGATACGTTATTCAATTTGAAAGTGAGCACAGGTAATAGTTACTGGAATTAATCCAATTCCTAATAGGCAATAATGTTCTATTAAGGACAAGGAAAAGACCTTGCAACAAAAAGTCTGTGAGTCATCAATTCCTTTACATCTGTTGTGGACCGTATCGAATTATGATCATGATACATAACAATGTAACACAGAACGAAACCCACAGAAGCCGAAAATCAAAGGGACAGCATCAAATCTCACACTTCAAAATATTTATTGAGTAAGCAATGTTAGAGACCGACTATTAAGTCTAATAGCCATTGGAGAATGTACGATGAAGCATCAGAGAGAATGATTTGGAATTTTATTTTTTATTTTTATTGTAGTTTACGTTTCGACGACTTTCTGTGAGGTCAAACCATTGCAACCTAATGGACGATTACAAAGATGGTAGTAGCGTCGGATTAGACATTCAATACGTTTACCCTACAAGAATAATTTTCTTGTTGTAGTTTTGTTATGAGCCAGCGGCGGGAACAACATGGCAGTATTTCCTGGTAGTATTGTTGCATCGAGTTCTTTATGTTTTGTCCAACGCAATGGAGTGCTGAATCTCTGAGAATTCTTTTATTGTGTTCAAGAAAGCCAATAGGATGGGGTACTGAATAACAAAGCAGTGAGGATGGAGAAACACCACATCACTTGTAGGTACGTGAGTTTGATCAGCTGATGGGGTGGCCGTTTTTTGTTCGTTTTTGCTTATACTTTTAGTAGTGGATGCGGCTGACATCTGAACAAAGTCCTAAATTTTAGTATTGAATGCACTCTAGGAAAATAAATTAATATGCCCCTTTCCATCTCTGCAATTCACTCAAGATTTACTGTTACAAAAGTACAGATTAAGCAGTACACGAAATGATTACATTTACAGATCAACTGCACAGGTGGTTCTCACGCGACAGGTATCGACTCATCCTGACACATCCATATTCGTGCATCGCCTAGTCTCCGCGGACGGCCATGCAGGCGCTGACTCTACCATCCAGTCGATTGCATAGAAGGCGCATACTGTCTTGGGATACTTTATTCCACGCCGGCTCGACCTGTTCACATAGTTCTGTGAGAGTTGTTGGTCGAATCACCTATAGTCCCACATAGCCCACATATGATCGACTGGTGACAAGACTGGAGACTTTTTTGGTCAGGAAAAAGAGGTGTACCTCTTGTAGAGCACGTTGAGTTTCACAGATAGTACGTTGGCGAGCATTATCCTTTTGGAACAACACATCAGATTCCTGTTGCAAGAACGGCCAAAGAAGGGGTCTAACAACAATCTACAACCACTGAGCGTTGGTTAGGGCTCCCTCCAGAAGCGCCAAAGGTGAAAGAGAATCGTAGCTTATCACTACCCAGATCGTAATCCCTGGGGTGTGGCCAGAGTGCCTTGGAAAAATGCACACTACGAGACTATGCTCACCAGATCTACATAGTACGCGCAAACGAGCATCATTTACCTGCCGGCAGAGTCTGCTATCATCGCTGAAGACCACGGTGCACCATTCCATCGTCCACATGATCCACTGGCAACACCAGTCGAGCCGTGAGTGGTGTGTGCGCCCGGAATTCCACTGCTAACAATTGGTTTGCTACAGTTCTTGTTCATCTCCATCTACATCTACATGGATACTCGGCAAATCACATTTAAGTGCCTGGAAGAGGGTTCATCGGACCACTTTCATAATTCTCTATTATTCTAATCTCGTATAGCGAGCGGAAAGAATGAACACCTATATCTTTCCGTATGAGCTCTGATTTCCCTTATTTTATCGTGGTGATCGTTCCGCCTTGTGTAGGTCGGTGTCAAAAAAATATTTTCGCATTCGGAGGAGAAAGTTAGTGATTGGAATTTCGTGAGAAGATTCCGTCGCAACGAGAAATGCCTTTCTCTTAATGATTTCCAGCCCTAATCCTGTATCATATCTGTGACACTCTCTCCCATATTTCGCGATAATACAAAACGTGCTACCTTTCTTTGAACAATTTCGATGTACTCCATCAGTCCTGTCTTGTAAGGATCCCACACCGCGCAGCACTATTCTAAAAAGAGGACGGAGAAGCGTAGTGTAGGCAGTCTCCTTAGTAGGTCTGTTACATTTTCCAAGTGTCCAGCCAATAAAACGCAGCCTGTGGTTAGCCTTCCCCACAACATTTTCTATGGGTTCTTTCCAATTTAAGTTGTTCGTAATCGTAAGACCTCGGTATTTAGTTGAATTTACGGCCTTTAGATTAGACTGATTTATCATGTAACCGAAGTTTAACGAGTTCCTTTCACTACTCATATGGATGACCCAGCACTTTTCGTTATTTGGGGCCAACTGCCACTTTTCGCACCATTCCGGTATTTCTTCTAAATCGTTTTGCGGTTTGTTTTGATTTTCTGATGACTTTATTAGTCGATAACCAACAGCGTCATCTGCAAAGAACCGAAGACGGCTGCTCAGATTGTCTCCCAAATCGTTTATTTACATAAGGAGGAGCAAAGGGCCTACAACATTACCTTGCGGAATGCCTGAAATCACTTCTGTTTTACTAGATGACTTTCCGTCAATTACTACGAACTGTGACCTTTCTGACAGGAAATCGCAAATCCAGTCGCATAACTGAGACGATATTCCATAAGCACGCAATTTTACTGCGAGTCGCTTGTGTGGTACAGTGTCAAAAGCCTTCCGGAAATCCCGGAATACGGAATCGACCTGAAATCCCTTGTCAATACCACTCAGCACTTCATGTGAATAAAGGGCTAAGTGTGTTTCACCGGAACGATGTTTTCTAAACCCATGCTGACTGTGTGTCAATAGACCGTTTCCATCGAGGTAATTCATAATGTTCGAACACAATATATGTTCTAAAATCCTGCTGCATAACCACGGTAACGATATAGCCTGTCAATTAGTGGATTACTCCTACTACCTTTCTTGAATATTGGTGTGACCCGTGCAGCTTTCCAGTCTTTGGGTACGGATATTTCGTCGAGTGAACGGTTGTATATGATTGTTAAGTATGGAGCTAATGCATCAGCATACTCCGAAAGGAACCTAATAGGTATACAGTCTGGACCAGAAGACTGCTTTTATTGAGTAATTTAAGTTGCTTCACTACTCCTAGGATATTTACGTCTACGTTACCCATGTTGGCAGCTGTTCTCGATTCGAATTCTGGAATATTTACTTCGTCTTCTTTTGTGAAGGCATTTTGGAAGGCTGTGTTTAGTAAATCTGCTTTGGCAGCACTATCTTCGATAGTATCTCCATTGTTATTGTGCGGAGAAGGCACTGATTGTTTCTTACTGCTAACATACTTCACATACGATCAGAATCTCGTTGGATTTTCTGCCAGGTTTCGAGACAACGTTTCGTTGTGGAAGCTGTTATATGCGTCTCGTATTGAACTCCACGCTAAGTTTCGAGCTTCTGTAAAGGATCGCCAATCTTGGGGATTTTTCCTCTGTTTAAATTTGGCATGTTTGTTTCGTTGTTTCTGCAACAGTGTTCTAACCCGTTTTGTGTACCATGGAGGATCAGCTCCGTCGTTTGTTAGTTTATTTGGTATAAACCTCTCAATTGCTGCCGACACTATTTCTTTGAATTTAAGTAACATCTGGTCTACACTTTTATTAATTTGGAATGAGTGGAGATTATCTCTCAAGAAGGCGTCAAGTGAATTTTTATCTCCTTTTTTCAATAGGAATATTTTTGGCTTATTTTTAAAGGATTTGGGGATTACAATATTCACTCTCGCTACGGTATCCCTGTGTTCACTAATCCCTACATCGGTTTTGATGCTGGTTATTAACTCAGGATTGTTTGTTGCTAAGAGGTCAAGTGTGTTTTCACAACCGTTTACTATTCGCGTGGGCTCATGAACTAACTGCTCGAAATAATTTTCAGAGAATGCATTTAGCACAAAAATCAAATGTGTGTGAAATCTTATGGGACTTATCTGCTAAGGTCATCAGTCCCTAAGCTTACACACTACTCAACTTAAATTATCCTAAGGACAAACACACACATCCATGCCCGAGGAAGGACTCGAACCGCCGCCGGGACCAGCCGCACAGTCCACGACTGTAGCGCCTTAGACCGCACACGTTTAGCACAATTTCGGATGATATTTTGTACGTACCTCTGGAATTAAACGTGTATTTTCGCCAACATATCGAGGGTAAATTAAAATCACCACCAACTATTATCGTACGAGTCGGGTACGTGTTTGAAATCAAACTCAAGTTTTCTTTGAACCTTTCAGCAACTGTATCATCTGAACTGAGAGGTCGGTAAAATGATCCAAACATTATTTTATTCCGGTTGTCAACAAAGACCTCTGCCCATACTAACTCACAGGAAGTATCTACTTCAATTTCGCGACAAGTTAAACTACTTCTCATAGCAACAAACACGCCACCGCCAACCGTCTTTAGCCTATCTTTTCGGAACACCGTTAGGTTCTTATCAAAAATTTAGGCTGAGCATATCCGGCTTTAGCCAGCTTCCAGTTCCTATAACGACTTGAACATCAGTGCTTTCTATTAGCGCTTGGAGCTCTGTTACTTTCCCAACACAGCTACGACAATTTACAATTGTTGTACCAATGGTTCCTGTATCTACGTTCCTCCTGTGTTAAGCCTGCACCCTTTGTGACTGAAGCCCTTCTTGTGTTTTCCCGAGACCCTCTAACCTAAAAAACCTCCCAGTCCACGCCACACAGCCACTCCTACCCGTGTAGTCACCTCCTGCGTATAGTGACCTATTCAGCGGATTCCGAAACCCAACCATCCTCTGGCACAAGTCGAGGAATCTGCAGCCTACACGGTCGCAAAACCGTCTGAGCCTCTGATTCAGACCCTCCACTCGGCTGTGTACCAGAGCTCCGCAATCGGTCCTGTCGACCATGCTGCAAATGGTCAGCTCTGCTTTCATCTTGCAAAAAAGACTCGCGGAGTTATCTACTGTGTGAGGCCCCTGAGGGGGGGCCCAGAGAGCATCCCAGGGTGCCCCAGGGAGCTACAACACTAAGAAGAATCGCTTCTCGGCTTTTGGCAAGATCAATGTGTAGTCTTTATTAATGATAATAGACCATACAATCACCAACAAACTTACAATCTTCCATATTAGAGGTACCACTTATTTTGGACCAAATATTAATTTTTTCGTCAGAATTAATCTTACGTCTAGACCTACAATTAAGAGACAATGAACCATAAGGTACTAAATAAGAACCTTCATTAATAACAATAATTTCTGACAAATCTACAGTACGAAATGACAAAAGTTCACGAGATATAAAACTTTCCAATCCAGTCCTAGAAGCATCATGACAAACAACCGACGTGAGCAACCACCTGAAGTTGGCTGCACCCTGTGCTCTTCATGGCATCCGGAAGGACCCATTCCACATCTGGAATGACTCCAGCCGGTATGCACACAGAGTGCACATTGGTTTTCTTACCCTCCTTGTCAGCGAAGTCCCTAAGGGGCCCCATAACGCGCCTAACATTGGATCTCCCGTCAAGGCTTACAAGACCTCTTACCTGTGCCATGGTAGCTGTACTATCTGCCACTGCAGCGCCTGACGGTTGTCTGTGTAGTGTGGACGTTCAGAACCTCGTCTACAAGAGTTAGAATGTTCACGTGACCACTGATAGAAGCATCGTTGCACAACTGACGCAGCACGTCCAACTTACGTGGCAATTGTCCAAAAGGACCTTCCTGCCACTTGGAAGGCCACAATTTGACCCCTTTCAAGCTCGCTCAGTTGGCTCGGTTGCCTGCTTGCTTCATACGTTTGCATATTCAGTGGTGTTCACATTTCTTGTTCATTCTTAATTCAGTTTTTCATTTTCAAAATATGCAGGAGCCTATGTATCCAATTCATTCACTTTTAAGGGGCCAAGTGGAACATACTAATGTACATGTCCTGTAAATATGAACATCCTGTCCATCGTTCAAGGTGTTCTGTTTCTTCTGAACATGAGTGTACGTTCCCGAAATGACAGAAGTAGTACGACCTGTCATTCACTTATTGGAAACAGCAGTAAAGTATCACTGGACATTAGAGTAATGCGATGCATTTAGTAGATAAAGAGTACTATTGACGAATGGTCTGGTCTTAGTTCCAAACTGTTGTTGCTGTTGTTGTTGTTGTTGTTGTTGTTGTGGTCTTCAGTCCTGAGACTGGTTTGATGCAGCTCTCCATGCTACTCTATCCTGTGCAAGCTTCTTCATCTCCCAGTACCTACTGCAACCTACATCCTTCTGAATCTGCTTGGTGTATTCATCTCTTGGTCTCCCTTTACAATTTTTACCCTCTACGCTGCCCTCCAACACTAAATTGGTGATCCCTTGATGCCTCAGAACATGTCCTACCAACCGAGCCCTCCTTCTAGTCAGAGTTGTGCCACAAACTCCTTTTCTCCCCAATTCTATTCAATACCTCATCATTAGTTAAGTGATCTACCCATCAAATCTTCAGCTTTCTTCTGTAGCACCAAATTTCAAAAGCTTCTATTCTCTTCTTGTCTAAACTATTTATCGTCCATGTTTCACTTCCATACATGGCTACACTCCATACAAATACTTTCAGAAACGACTTCCTGACACTTAAACCTATCCTCGATGTTAACAAATTTCTCTTCTTCAGAAACGCTTTCCTTCCCATTGCCAGTCTACATTTTATATCCTCTCTACTTCGACCATCATCAGTTATTTTGCTCCCCAAATTGCAAAACTCCTTTACTACTTTAAGTGTCTCATTTCCTAATCTAATACCCTCAATATCACCTGACTTAATTCGACTACATTCCATAGTTCCAAACTATGAGAAGGAATTCGTTTTGTCATGTGACGCAATTACTCCCTCTTTTAGATGTGTATTGAATGAAGAAGTAGACAGGATGTAGAATCTCATGGCCTAAACCTCATATCCTGTAAATAAATTGGAAATCAATTTATCTACTATGGAGAAGGAAATGCAGAGCCTCATAAATGGTATAACATGCTTCGAATATTACCTACACAGCTGGAAATTTAGGTCTGAAAGACACGTTAAGGGTACTGATGCTTATCAAGTTCGACTTTCATGTAATCCATGGACCTACAAAGAACCATAGGAATGCAGACAGCTTCAGTAGAAAGATGTGTGTGTGTGTGTGTGTGTGTGTGTGTGTGTGTGTGTGTGTGTGTGTGTGTGTGTGTGTCTGCTTGTATGCTTGTATGAATACTTGGCGACAACCCTGCAGAATGGGAGACAGCACAAGCAACTGTTGAAGGCTGTGAGATATTTGCGACACTATCACAGTTAAAGGTGCTTGGCTGAATTTTATGCAAGAAAACAACGCTCAGACCATGTGTTTTGGATAAATCTGTACTGTAGCAGCAAGCATTGAGAAAAGCACATGATCACGTCTTAGTGAGCTGTGGGGAAGAGCATTTGGTTGACGAGAACTGGTAATGAGCCCATTAGCAGGATATGGAATGATATGTGAAGAACTGTGTAACGTGCGCACAGCAGTCTGAGTTAAGTCATCAACATATTTCGATATGAGTATTACCAAGGGATAGAAAACCATTTAAAATTATTGGTACAGACGTCTTAGGTCTTTTTGGGCAAACACTTGCAGGAAACTGCAATGTACTGGCACTAACAGATTGCGCTATGTGGCAATCTTGGCTATCCGAAATCAGCAAGCCACAATTTGGCTCATACTGTGGTAAATAACTGGATTGTTGAAGTTTTGTGGAACAAGTAGAATTTCAAGATCAGATGACGTGATAGAATTATAGGTTACCTGAATACCTTGTTGGATTGTGGATAATGTTAATGAGCCCATACAATGAAAAGCAAAAGACAAAAAATATTTACTCATTATCAAAATTCATATCAACTGATTGAAATGACCTCACCAATAAGTATGAAGCTGAAACTTCCTATTCATCGAACAGTTACCCATACTGGTCAGATCCATTCCTTTCAGAGCACTCCAGACTCTCTGCTGTCTTTACCGGTGTCAGATCCAAAGAAAAGGGTAGTGACATGTGGTAGGAAAGGGAACATAACACAGCAAACACAGAACGCTGCTCCTGCACAATCTTCGTGCACATTCCCATAACCGCTAAACGTAGAGGCAGGCCAATATTTAGGGAAGGGAGTGATGTGTGAATGATGGAGTTTTCTCTTATCTTTGTTCTGTTTGAGATTTTAATTTGGAGATTGTAATATGTGAATGGATTCTACTCTTGTTTTCTGTTAACAGTTACTAGAAGAATTTGATTATTTGGAGTGATTGATGTGTCTTGTTAGTTTAGTTATTTGGAGACCAGCATATGTTTTAGAAGTTCAGGTGACAGGAGATGGTGTTTATTTATTTTTTAGTCTGAATGCAATGTAAGTGAAGTACAGCTATGAATATTTTTCTTTTGTAGATTTAGATAGAACACTGTCATGTACATGTGAAAGATAGATTACTGAATTGGTACAACAGCTGCAGATGGATGCACATGGGACATCTTCACTATACAACTATATTTCCACGAGGCAAGACCTCACTGGAGAAACACAGAATGCGACCCAGGTGCAGTTATCACCACTTCCTATGAGCAGGACGTTCAATTGCAACGCTGGGATACTACTGAATGGAACAAAGTGGTACTCCTTGGGAATGACCTCTTGACTTCTGGCAACAATAACAGGGCTGTGGCTCTCATACTAATGTGCTTCATTACTATATTTTCCCGATAATCCCTTAGAAATACTGGCATCTAGGAACCTGACGTACCTGAATAATGTCCTAACTCCTGATACCGACTACATCCCATTTTGTTTCAACACAAAGGCTTCATGACTTGGTACCGCAAGTATCTATTTAGGTACAGTGGATGAACGGGTCCATTTCATGTTATGGAGATTTTTTAGTACATATTCTAGTAATCAATGGGATGGCATCATTAGCATATATGACATGTCTAGTTTGTTTACTGGCTGACCAATTTACCTTTTTCACAATTTTGCAGTGGATCCACATATTTTTATTTTCAGGTATGCATGTTGTACGGTAAGGACCAGTTTTAATCATGTTCTGTGCCTCATAATGATCTTGCACACTTGTTATATTGCAGTGCATAGTTGAGGTACATAGTATAGCATACTGATGTACTATCTTGGAAATATATATAGAAACTATCATATTCAGTTAAGGTTTCATTTGCTGTAAGTGGTTGTGTAACACCGAAAATGCAGGATGCATGGCACCTGTTACCGATATATAACTTTTTTTTTTAAATGGTATTTAAATATTTGTAATTTAAATGCTTTCTTTTAATAAGTAAGGACATTGCTTCACTGCATGTCTACATTTAGGTAGAAGTATGTTGACGTTTCATTGTATTTATCTGTGTTTTACTGTGAAACTTATAAACTCTGGGACAAAGCCATAGGAATTGTTATTTGCATCGACTAGCAACGATATTAGCAGTGCTTAAGCGTTGTAAAATCTTTGGCTAGGAAGTTGTTGTGCAGAGCGAGCGGAGATAGGGAGCGAGGGGTTCCGACGCTTGTAGTGTCCGGGAGTGTGGTGTTAATGCTCTCGCAGTAGAGAGTACCATTTTCGGCGGCATCATGTACGCGCGACGGCCAGATGTCTAGAGCACGAGTACGGACAATGGACAGGCGGAAGAGGCGGTATTAATTACGATTGCCCGTTCCTATTATTAGCCGTGGCTCCACAATATGCTACTTTCTTCAACAGCAGCAGCAGTTCCAGCAACACAGTTTCGTCGTCGGCTCAGAGTTTCGTCGTATGCACAGCACTGAAGTAAGACTGTTCATTGGAAGAAAGTATTAACGGCTAACTCAGCAGCACAACTGAATGTGATTTTATTGATAAGATTTATTTAAATAATAATCAGTTAAACTGAAGGTGATAGCGTCCTCATTGCCCCTAGGCATTGTTACCAAGAAAGATCCTTGTTCCTTTTTTACTTAATATTGTAACTAAGTATCATAAGAAACAAATTGAATAGTTACAGCCAGTTTATTAATGAATAATTTCTCTTTTAAGAATTTTAGCCTTAGTCTACTTTCAATTAACTGTTGTACAACAGGGGCTTCAGTATGTGGCTAAAGTAAAGCAATTTCATTTTTCAAGTTTGAGAAACAATCACTTATAAAATCCAAATCTAAAGAAATGCACAAATTAAGAGTGCGGAAATTTTATTTATTTTACATATAGCTAGGAGCACATGGCTGTTTGGTTTGGTACGTATTCTAATAAAAATTGATTTAATTCTGTTCAAGTCAGTAAAAAAGGCTCAGTTGTTCAGACAATAATATGAAATCCAGTTTGCAAAATAAGTAACGGCAAAGTAAAAAGTGCTTGCTTTTTTTCTAAATTTCATTGATGATGTTATGCTAAGGTCACTGAAAGTCCTTGTTTATGTAACGAAGTTCAGTACTAACATACAGTTTAATTGCATATTTTCAAATCATTACATTCAAATCATTACACTGAAACATAACATAAGATTGACTTCTCAGTTTTCCTTGTGATTACATACTCACTTAAAATTAGACTCAAAATAAAAAACCGTGGCAACCTTGAGTCGCCACGTCAGTGTTTAATAATACATGTTTTTCTTTCCCATCATCTTGTACAGGACTTTGGATGTAAATTGCCTAAGTGGGCTGGAGACCGTTAATTACTTCCTTTTCGTTCATTAGTGTAACTTTTGAATTCATGATCAGTGGTACCCCTTTCTGTTCAGTGTTGTTCGTGAGTGAATGCACGAAATAACTTTCGTTTTCCAAAATATAACCCTGTTCGGTTTAATTACTTTTACTGTAGTAGACTTTTCATCATAAGGGTCGGTTGTACACTTTACTCCTACTTATCGGTATCAGTTCGTCGACAAAGATAGCCTTATACATTTAGAAAAAAATCCATTAGGAATACACGTGACCCACGGTCATATTTTATATCGCAAGCAGGATAGGCCGATTAGTAAGAGGGAGGTTACAGTTGGAGTACATCAATACGAATTCACAGAAGTACCAAACTCTACCTAACCTCCACCCCCCCCACCACCACCACCACCACTACGTCTACCCATGCACCCTCCAAAATCTGTTCCACCCCTCATACATCCCAATACCCCCCACTCACACTCAACTATACTCTCTTCCCTCCTTCCCCACAACCCTCTGACATTCTATCACCTGCTCCTCCCATTAACATCCACCGCGTCCCTACTTTCTCCTTCTTCCCAAAAGTCGTGTGCTCTTTAGGGGGCTTTCTGGCTTAAGATCTTTCATTCCTGAATTTTGTGGCACTCCCGCCTATTTACGTTGCCTGTACAACAGGTGTGAGCTCTTTTATGTAAGTCTCAACGAATTACTGAGCTACAATTTTATTATACTGCAGCCACGCGATCTTTGTGAGATCAAAATTGTATTGTACATCTGAAATAATTATATTTACACTCTGAGTCGGATTATTAGATTGTCTACCTGTAAGAAGCTCCTATGAACTTGTATTAAAAGGACATGTTAAGCATTTAGCTAAATAAATATCCACCTCCCTTTTCTGTTAATACCTCTGGTAAAGCAATGATCATGTGGCTCAAACAGTATTGCCGCTTTTTTACTATCTCTGCCACTGTTTTGACATGTCAACGTCATTTGATGAACAGAAGTGATGCACGCAAGTCACAGGAATTTATTAGTTGCTAAACACGCCACACTGTATGTTAGTGGATTCTCATAATGTTCAGTGTTAGCTATATTTTGTATCTCGGATAAGTATTCGTATCTTGTAATACGACAACTGGTCCTTAAGACCAGAAATACGTATTTTCGTCGATGGCATGTCAAGGAAAGTCACACACATTTAAATGTGAAACTGACGTTCATAATATGTAATAGTGCCTTGTCTCTATGTCCTGCACCGTATAATATATGTGCTTTATTATTTTTCATTTCAACATGCGTTTGAGAATAGCTACAATGCCAAAATCGTAATTGTGTACAAATAAATGAACATTATCAATGAAATGACGGAAATTTCTTTCGAAAAATTCTGTATGACTGTAGTCCCTCATGAAGGAAAAGTCGTGAAAGAAAAGTAATTCATCCGCTATAGAAGTGGCTCTCAAGGCGTTTGTTCGACCGGTTGCTGAGTATTCCTCGCCAATTACCCTTTCCAGGTAGGACTGATAGAAGTGATTGAGAAGATTGAACGAAGATTTTCCTCACGGATTCATTTGATCGGCTCTAGAGCAGTACAGAGATGTTGGACAAACTCCATTGGCAGGCGCTACAAGAAAGACGTCTTGCATCACGGAGAGGTTTATTACTAACAGGTGAACAACCGTCCTCCTCCCACATATGTCACACGAAATGACTACCACGAGAAAAATACAGAATTTATAGCTAATACAGAGGCTTACCGACACTCATTCTCTCCATGTGCCATTCGCGAATAGAAAAGGGAATGGGGGATCAGTTAGTGGTATCAAAAGTACCTGTGGCACACACCATTAGGCGGTTCGTTGATTAATTATTTTACTACAGGTTACTTCTGACGTCGGACATCTTTGGTTTGCAATGGCGCTAGTATTTACATTGCGTGTGCGTGTGCGTGTGCGTGTGCGTGTGCGCGTGTGTGTTTTATTTTAGCGATCATTCCCTGACAACCGAGGTTTTAAATTCGTGTGCACATATCTAACTTACTGCAGTTTTGCCTTGAAAATGCCTGGCTGTGCTCCTGTCGAAATATGGACAGCTATCGATAATGTTATCCGGCTACGTTCTCGTAAGTTATTTGAGGTGTATAATTGTTTTCTTCGAGGCCCTTCACACACTATAAGGGAGCGTTAAAAGTGACTGAACATCCACCTCCTGTCACTATTCTCCGGTCCACACATTGCGTAACGCATGCGTGTAGCTACTGATGCTGCTCCGCGGGAGACCTGCGCCTCTTGGTGAAAATATTGGACGGTAGCAGCGGGAGGCAGGAAATTGCGTTGGAAGGTCGTGTTCGCTATCCGTTCCTCCCTAACGATGATTGGCGTAACGAATGCAGTTACTCGCGTGCACGTGGCGTCCCTGGAGGTCGGCCGCTTACTGCTCAGCGTCACAAACATCAACATTGCTAGTAGAAAACTGAAGACGACAACACGACGGCGCAGGTGGTAAAGATGCAGGGGGAAATATTTGTCTTCTTGTTTGGATGATCACCTGAAGTGAGCTCGACATTATGGTCGCTAGTCCGAGTTCTGGTAATGGTAGAAGTCTCGTGTCTAGTATTTATCTGACAAGTTGAAGGAAGTTTTTATTCATATTCGTATTACTTGAGTGTATACCAACATACCTGATTGTATTGTGAACATATGTGGAGGGATTTTAGTAGAGAAAGGAAAACGAAATATATTTTAACTACTGAATCATTGCTGCCACTCCCTTCGTCCCAGTCGCAGCGTACTGGAACGTGTCTGTATAGAATGTCACAAAAAATTTAGCAGTCTAAATTAATGCACTGACACTAATTGTTAATATTATAACATAATACGTGTTAACTAATAAGAGAATATCGCAAATCCCTTTTATCCGCCTTTGTTTATTTCCTGTGAGCGACGTGCACGATTTGATTATTAGGTGCGAAATGAGACGACTCCCTTCTTACTTACATTAACCACGAAGTCAGTACCCCCCAGGGGGTCCACAACTCTTTTGTGGACACGTGCGTAGCGAGCACGGGACCCCGAGCTAATGTGGCCCTCCTTCCTTTCCGGGCTGCATACCTTCCCTTCCCTTTCCGCATCCCTCCCTGTCCCCCATCTTCGCCCCCCCCCCCCTCACCGCTGGCTCTTTCCTTCGCTTTCTCCCCCTCTGGGAGTACGGTTTGTGCCTACGTCCGGAGACGGACGCTCTAAACTGTTCCAAATTCCTTGCTTTCTCCACTTACAAGTCCTCGTCCTTCCTCAGTCCTTCTCTTTTCCTTCCCTCTTCTCCTTGCCCTTTTCTCCGCTGCGGCGTTTGAGACCCCCTCTTCTTTCCTTTCCCTTTCTCTTTTTTCCTCCCTGTGCGTGTCTGAAGGCCGACCCACGCACTTCAATGCGTAGCCGGTGACGGGGTAACGCGTAATTCCCCGCCCCGGGTAGACAGGTAGGACACGTACGTACCCCCTGGTAACGGCCAGGCCCAGGGAGGGGTGATTACCCGAGCTGATACCTTCCGAAAGTGCCGATTGGTCCCTCCGTCCGTTTGTCGGGAGGTGTGACCTGAGGTGTGAACAATCACCTAAGGCGGGTGTGCCCTCAGTGAGGGCCCCCACAAGGGAGGAGCGCGCCATCGGAGACGCCGGTAATCATGGGGGATTCTTCCGCAATGGTTTCCTCACCTTCCACTATGTCTGCTCACAAACGTAAGTTCACTGAGTCTCAGCCACAGACGGTTCTTCCATCGTTGACACAGTTCCTTGTTGTTTCTCGGTCTGACGAAGGTCACGACTTTTCCACGGTCAACCCTTTCATTATTCAGAAAGGTGTCGACGCAATTGCAGGTCCTGTAAAGTCTTGTTCCAGATTACGGAATGGCACCCTGTTGTTAGAAACACACAGTGCCCTCCAGGCTCAAAAATTGCTGCGTACTTCTCTGCTCCACACCTTCCCTGTCCAGGTGGAACCGCACCGTACCTTAAATTCCTCGCGTGGAGTCGTTTATACACGCTCCCTCGATGGATTGTCTGACGAAGAAATTCAGCACTACCTGTCTGACCAGGGCGTCACGGCTGTTCATCGGGTTATGAAAAGGGTTGACACGAACATCATTCCAACCCGCACTGTCTTCTTGACATCTGGCAAAGTTCAACTCCCATCAAAAATCAAAGCAGGCTATGAGATAATTTCCGTTCGCCCTTATGTCCCAAACCCTACGCGTTGCTATCGATGTCAGCGGTTCAATCACACCAGCCAGTCCTGTTCCAATCCAGCCAAATGTGTTACATGTGGCAAGGATGCCCATGAGGGTGCTTGTCCACCTCCATCCCCTCGCTGCATCAACTGTATGGGCGACCACGCTGCTTCCTCTCGAGATTGCCCCGTTTATAAGGACGAAAAGCTCATCCAGTAAATAAGAGTGAAGGAAAAGGTGTCGACCTTTGCTGCTCGAAAATTATTCGCCAGTCGTCAGCCCACCGTGCCTCAGAAAGGAAAATACAGCACCGTCCTTGCTTCTCCTCGGCCAACAAAGGAGGCGGCCACGCAGACTTGTGACCTCACCTTTAGTACCACGGTCGTCAGATCGGCCAGCGCAAAGATCGCCCGTTCCACCTCACCACTTTCGCCTGCCCACTCAATGGCTCACCCTTCGTCGGGTTCTGCTAAATCTCGAGCCCAAAAGTCAGACGCCAAGTCTTCGAAAAAAGAGCATTCTCGCGAAGAGTTTTTACGTACCGCAACTTCACAACCATCGGTTCCTCCTTCATCTAAACATCATACTTCCAAGAAGGCTACGAAGAAACACAGTTCCTCTCCTTCTCCGCCAAGGCGTGTCCCATCTACAGCACCACCTGGCGGAAATCGCCCTCGGCCGTCTTCTGTGTCGCCGAGGCGCACTGCTGGTGGCCGGTCAACCGGCCGATCGCTGGTGGCAGCAGCTGCTCCTGACCAACCTATGGATCAGGATCTTCTGCCTTCGACTGAATGCCATTCCATGCAGTCGGTCGCAAGCTCTGAGCAGTCGTTGAGTTGACAGCACCCTTGGTCACGTTCCTCCATCTTCTGTTCACCCTATGTCCATTATCCACTGGAATATCCGCGGCATTCGAGCCAATCGGGATGAATTGTCGATCCTCTTACGATCCTACTCGCCAGTCATCTTCTGTCTTCAGGAAACAAAGCTGCGTCCCCATGACCGCTTTGTTCTCCCTCATTTTCAGTCCATCCGATATGACCTCCCCTCTGTTGAAGGCACTCCAGCCCATGGAGGACTCATGATTCTGCTCCATGATACTCTCCATTATCACCCAATCCCCTTAAACAGTTCCTTCCAAGCTGTCGCCGTCCGTCTTTCCCTTTCTGGATACACGTTCTCTCTTTGTACGGTCTACATTCCATCGTCCACACCAATGGCACGAGCTGATCTCCTTCATCTTCTTGATCAGCTTCCACCCCCCTATTTGCTGGTTGGGGACTTCATTGCCCACCACCGGCTTTGGGGATCTCCGCATCCTTGTCCACGTGGCTCCCTATTGCTAGACGTCTTCCACCAAGCGCATCTAGTCTGCCTCAACACTGGGGTCCCCACATTTTTGTCTGCCTCCACGACAAATTTATCTCATTTGGACCTTGCGGTCGGTACTGTTCCGCTAGCTCGGCGCTTCGAATGGTTCGCCCTTGATGATACACACTCAAGTGACCACTTTCCATGTGTCCTTAGACTGCAGCCTCAACTGCCATATATGCGCTCGCGACGCTGGAAGTTTGCCCAAGCCGATTGGACACTTTTTTCGTCTCTAGCGACATTCGATGACCGTCGCTTTCCCAGGGTCGACGATGAGGTCACACATGTTACCGACGTTATTCTCACCGCTGCGGAACGTTCAATACCACGCATCTCCGAATTGCCCCGGCGCCCCCCAGTTCCTTGGTGGAACGAGGCATGCCGTGACGCAATACGTGAGCGGCGACGTGCTCTTCGCATTTTCCGTCACCATCCAACCTTGGACAACTGTATCAGATATAAGCAGCTCCGTGCGCGATGCCGTCGCGTCATCCGCGATAGCAAGGAGGCAAGCTGGAAATTCTTTATTAGCTCATTTAACACCTTCACTCCCTCCTCGGAAGTTTGGAGTCGGCTTCGACGGTTCTCAGGCACGCCTAGTTTCCCCCCGGTCTCTGGGCTCACTGTCGCGAATGATACCTTAGTGGACCCCGTCGCAATTTTTAACTCATTGGGTCAGCACTTTGCTGAGATTTCGAGCTCTTCAAATTACCCGCCAGCGTTTCTCCCGAAGAAACGTGCAGCGGAAGTGCGACATCTTGCTTTCTCCTCTCACAATCACGAAAGCTACAATACTGTTATCTCCATGCTGGAACTCCAACATGCCCTCTCTTCTTCTCGCTCCTCCGCCCCAGGACCGGATGGTATCCATGTCCAAATGTTGCTGCATTTATCAACCCACAGTCTGCGTTACCTCCTTCGCCTTTATAATCGAATTTGGACCGACAGTACCTTTCCCAGGCGATGGCGGGAAGCTATTGTCGTTCCCGTTCCGAAACCTGGAAAGGACAAACATCTCCCCTCTAGTTATCGCCCCATTTCTCTCACGAGTAGTGTCTGTAAGGTTTTGGAGCGTATGGTGAATTACCGTTTAGCTTGGTGGCTGGAATCCCGCAGTCTTTTAACACAAGCCCAATGCGGATTCCGAAAGCATCGTTCTGCAGTTAACCATCTTGTTGCTCTCTCCACTTATGAACAATTTTCTCCGGAAACGCCAAACGGTAGCAATATTTTTTGATCTGGAGAGAGCATACGATACCTGTTGGAGGACAGGCATCCTCCGCACACTGTTCTCTTGGGGCTTTCGGGGCCGGCTGCCCCTTTTTCTTCGCGAATTTATGGCAGAGCGCACATTTAGGGTGCGGGTGAACACTACTCTCTCCCGTCTTTCTCCCAAGAAAACGGGGTACCCCAGGGCTCCGTGCTGAGTGTTGTACTGTTTGCCATCGCCATTAATCCAATTATGGATTGTCTCCTTCCCGATGTCTCGGGCTCCCTCTTTGTGGACGATTTTGCGATCTACTACAGCTCTCAACGGACCAGCCTTCTTGAAAGACGTCTTCAAGGATGTCTCGATCGCCTCCACTCGTGGAGCATCGAAACCGGCTTCCGTTTCTCACCCAGTAAGACCGTTTGTGTTAATTTTTGGCAACGTAAGGAGTTTCTTCCGCCCTCCTTACGTCTAGGTCCTGTCAACCTTCCGTTTTCCGACGTCGCTAAATTCTTGGGTCTTATGTTTGACAGAAAACTGTGCTGGTCCTCCCACGTTTCCTATCTTTCGGCTCGCTGTCTGCGTTCCCTTAACACCCTCCGTGTCCTGAATGGTACCTCCTGGGGAGCGGACCGAGTGGTCCTTCTCCGCCTCTATCGCGCCTTAGTGCGCTCGAAATTGGATTATGGAAGCATAGTCTACTCCTCTGCTCGGCCGTCTATTCTTCGGCGTCTCGACTCTATCCACCACCGTGGATTACGTTTAGTGTCTGGAGCTTTTTACACCAGCCCTGTGGAAAGCCTTTATGCTGAGACTGCTGAACCTCCGCTGTCCAATCGGCGGGCAGTCCTTCTGAGTCGTTATGCTAGCCATCTTTCTTCCATGCCTGCTAATCCAGCCCATGACCCTTTTTTCGACGCCTCCTTTGATGTAGGGTATGCAGGCCGCTCCTCCTCCCTACTACCCCCGGCAGTCCGCTTCCGTCAACTGCTCCATTCTCTTTCCTTCCGCTTTCCTAAAACCTTCATGACAACTTGGGGTACAGAACCGCCTTGGCTCCGTCCCCGGATCGACTTGCTCCGAGACCTATGTCAATTTCACAAGGATGGTACCCCTACACTTGTTTACCGTCGGGCATTTGCTGCTCTATGTGCACAAATGACGGACGCCACATTTATTTACACCGACGGCTCGAAAACATCGTTAGGTGTAGGGAGTGCCTATATTGTTGGCGACACCCCAAATCACTATCGGCTTCCCGACCAGTGTTCTGTTTATACTGCGGAGCTTTACGCTGTTCTCCAGGCTGTCCACTACATCCACCGCCATCAGCGGATACAGTACGTAATCTGCTCAGATTCTCTCAGCTCTCTCCTCAGTCTCCAAGCTCTTTACCCTGTGCACCCTCTGGTCCACCGGGTTCAGGACTGTCTGCGCTTGCTCCACCTGGGGGGCGTCTCGGTGGTGTTCCTCTGGCTCCCGGGACACGCTGGTATCTGTGGGAATGAGGCGGCCGATATAGCGGCCAAGGCTGCAGTCTCTCTTCCTCGGCCAGCTATTCAGTCGCTTCCCATTACCGATCTACGGAGCGGTTTATGTCGCCAAGTTGCTTATTTATGGCATGCGCATTGGTCAACACTTCCCCATAATAAATTGCGGGAAGTGAAAGCCCTTCCTTGCGCTTGGACCTCTTCCTCCCGAACGCGTCGTCGGGAGGAGATAATTTTAGCTAGACTCCGGATAGGGCACTGTCTTTTTAGCCATCGACATCTTTTAAGCGGTGATCCTCCCCCACTCTGTCCCCACTGCTCTCAGCTGTGGACGGTCAGACACCTTTTAATTGAATGCCCCTATTTTAATCCGTTACGCTCCCGTCTACAGCTATCGCCTGATCTATCGTCGATTTTAGCAGATGACACGCGCTCAGCCGACCGCGTTCTCCAGTTTATTAGTGACAGTGAAATGACGTCAGTCATTTGAAGCTTTTTTGGGGACAACCAACCCCTTTCTATAGTGGATTTTTAAGCATTCCTTCTGCCTTTAGTTTCTCAAATTTTGTGACTTTGTTCCCATTGCTGCTGGTTTTAAATTTCGTTTTTTTCCTGTTTCCTACGTCACGGGCTGGGCGCTAATGACCATAGACGTTTTGCGCCCTAAAACCACAAAACAAAAAAAACAAAAAAGAAACGAAATCAGTAGTATAGAAACGAAAGAAATAAGAGATTATAATAGAAATATGCTTAGAAGTACTCTGAGTTCTCTGTGTACTGAAGATCGCTACAAGACCAAGTCCTTTCCTGTGATGATTTCAGTGGAGGTCGGTATGCGTGTTACCAAATTTTCCAGCTCCCTTCGAAGCCGAAGGACATAAACGTAAGTCCTCCGTGAAGCAGTGAGAGAAGAAATCTCACTGGAGGGCATGCAATGAGCCGGATTTCAACGTACTTTTGTGTTGGGGCACTGCACGACAAATCCAGTGGACTGAAAGGGATCAGAGAAGCGACCTCCATTCATCCATTTGACAGAGTGAAAGGATGCGCTCTGATTCCGTGCTAACTGCTCCCTTTGTCCCGTGCGGCAGCATATTCACCATAGCTCTATACTTATCATATCCTCTCAGAAAATTTCGTACAACGAATATTCATTTACTTACACTAGAAATTTCAGGAAAGTAAATATCCTTGCTTCTCATCGTGTCTGTCACAACAGTCATTGTATAATCATGCAATAATTCTTCTGATCTCGGTGTGTGGAAGCTGCTACGTGAATTCTAGTTATTTACAATTTCGTTATCAGTACCTAGAAAACAAATTTCTTGTAACTTCCGTCGATTGTGATGTATGGTATGTAATGTAGTTCCTACCTGTCTTGGAGTAATTATTTGTCTTGTTATCCTGAGCCGAGAAAATCTGTTGAGGCCTTGCACGTAGGCCTTTACGTTCAGTTTCAAAAGCAACGTGCTCTCATAAACGTTCGTAATGACGTTCCCAAATAAATACATCGGTGTGCAAAACTTAAGGATGAAAGTACCATTCGCATTACGTGTCACTTCCAAGTAGCATAGCTCGGTGAAACTTGGTGCAAAGAACAACTACTACATATTACAGAAGGTAACCGATTAAATATGGAATGAAACGACCTGTGAAATGATATTTTCATTGAAACACAGTAATTGCACTGAAATCACCGCGATTCACGATATTTCCCTGGACATTACAAAAAACGGGTCATGGTTCTTAGTAGAGTAGGTGATCACCACATACCTCAGTGCGTATTCTTACAATGTGTTCCCATTCTAGCCAAAAGGTTGGTACAGATTTGCTGCGACAGGTCGTTCCATAACTCCACCAGCGTGGCTGACCACTGCTGAATGCTCGTTGGCGCAAGAGGACGTGCTGAGCCGGCCGCTGTGGCCGAACAGTTCTAGGCGCTTCAGTCCGGAACAGCGTTGCTGCTACGTTCGCAGGTTCGAATCCTGCCTCGGGCATGGATGTGTGATGTCGTTAGCTTAGTCAGGTTTAAGTAGTTGCTTTGAGCAATTTGAACCATTTAAGTACATGCTGCAATACTTTTCCACACCACGTCCTGCAGTTGCTCGATGGAATTTCAGTCTGGAAACGGCAACTCAGTCCATTCATCGAATATCCTCTGGTTCCAAGAGCTCCTCCATCTAGGGGATTCGATGCAGTCGCGCATTGTCATGAATAAAATGAAGTCAGAGCCGAATGCACCCCTGAAAAGAGGTGCATGTCGAAGGAGTCAGTGTCACACTAACATTGCCCAGTGAGTGTACCGTGTCCAGAGATCGAGAGGTTAGCACGTTCCTGCAACATTAGGCCTCCCCACACCATATCACTTGGACCATCAAAATGATCATGTTCAACAATGTTTCTGGGTGCAATTTGTGTCCCTAGTTGTGGTGTTGGTGGTAAGTTCCTACACACTACTTAATCAAACTAACTTACGCTGAGGAGAACACACCCAACTATGCCCAAGGAGGGCTCGAACCTACGACGGGGAAAGCCGCGCCAACTGTAGCAAGGCGCTTCTGTTCGCGCGGCTACCCCGTGCGGCTGTGTTCCTACCTCTCGCCACGTGATGGTGTCCCTCCCCTTCTCAGATTGAACTTGCTGTCATTCGAGAAGTGTACACGACTCCATTCGACGTTAGTTCAGTCCCTGTGCTCTTGGCACAATTGAAAAGTAGCGCTGATGTGCGGGGGCAACGGCCTTGCCGCAGTGGATACACCGGTTCCTGTCAGATCACCGAAGTTAAGCGCTGTCGGGCGTGGCCGGCACTTGGATGGGTGACCATCCGGGCCGCCATGCACTGTTGCCATTTTCCGGGGTGCACTCAGACTCGTGATGCCAATTGGGGAGCAACTCGACCAAATAGTAGCGGCTCCGAACAAAGAAAAACATCATAACGACCGGGAGAGCGGTGTGCTGACCGCACGCCCCTCCTATCCGCATTCTCAGCTGAGGTTGGCACGGCGGTCGGATGGTCCCGGTGGGCCACATGTGGCATGATGGCGCAGTGCTGATGTGCGGGTGTAAACGGAACACAACGTACTGGTTGTCGGGGAAGGATACCGCCCCTTGCAGTCGCCGTGCCGCTGAGGAGCGTCAGATTGCGTGATTTTCACTCCTGTTAAATATGTTTGGAACAGCACCCGCTGTTTGACGTTCGTTCTTTCTCGCCTGCTGCACAATAGAGCGGTCGTCTGCTGCTGTGGTTGACTGTAGCCCACCACCTCCTATCTTTCAGGCGGCACTGCCTGTGGTACAGAACGCTCCGCTTGCACGTGGAACAATGTCATCAGCAGTACCATACTCTTGAGCTGCACTCGTACCACTTGGTCCTTCTTCTAGTTTCCCGATGATTCTTCCCCTTGTTGACACTTCCTGGCAGATTAGTTCTATTTAATGACATGGCAGGAAGTCCTAAGAAATGTAGGTCTACGTCAAAGAGGTAGGTAACCCAAAACAAAATGTCCAGACACTCTGTAACCAAAATGGTACTGGAATAGATGGTGATAGAGTAAAGGCTGAAATACTAAATGTCTTTTTCCAAAGCTGTTTCACAGAGGAAGACTGCACTGTACTTCCCTTTCTTGATTGTCGCACAGATGACAAAATGGTAGATATCGAAATAAAAGACAGAGGAATAGAAAAACAATTAAAATCGCTCAAAAGAGGAAAGACCGCTGGACCTGATGGGATACCAGTTCGATTTTACACAGAGTACGCGAAGGAACTTGCCCCCCTTCTTGCAGCAGTGTAGCGTACGTCTCTAGAAAAGCGTAGCGTCCCAAAGGACTGGAAAATGGCACAGGTCATCCCCATTTTCAAGAAGGGACGTCGAACAGATGTGCAGAACTATTGACCTGTATCTCTAACGTCGATCAGTTGTAGAACTTTGGAACACGTCTTATGTTCGAGTATAATGACTTTTCTGGAGACTAGAAAACAACTCTGTAGGAGCCAGCATGGGTTTCGAAAAAGACGATCGTGTGAAACCCAGCTCGCGCCATTCGTCCACGAGACTCAGAGGGCCATAGACACGGGTTCCCAGGTAGATGCCGTGTTTCTTGACTTCTCCAAGGCGTTCGATACAGTTCCCCACAGTCGTTTAATGAACAAAGTATGAGCATATGGACTATAAGACCAATTGTGTGATTGGATTCAAGAGTTCCTAGATATCAGAACGCAGCATGTCATTCTCAATGGAGAGAAGTCTTCCGAAGTAAGAGTGATTTCAGGTGTGCCACAAGTCAAATGGTTCAAATGGCTCTGAGCACTATGGGACTTAACATCTATGGCCGTCAGTCCCCTAGAACTTAGAACTACTTAAACCTAACTAACCTAAGGACAGCACACAACACCCAGCCATCACGAGGCAAAGAAAATCCCTGACCCCGCCGGGAATCGAACCCGGGAACCCGGGCATGGGAAGCGAGAACGCTACCGCACCACCACGAGATGCGGGCAGGTGTGCCACAGAGAACTGTTGTAGGACCGTTGTTATTCACAATATACATAAGTAACCTTGTACATAGCATCGGAAGTGTTGAATCTCAATGTAGACAAGTGTAATGTGCTGCGAATACATAGAAAGAAAGATCCTTTATCATTTAGCTAAAATATAGCAGGTCAGCAACTGGAAGCAGTTAATTCCAAAAATGGTTCGAATGGCTCTGAGCAGTATGGGACTTAACATCTGAGGTAATCAGTCCCCTAGAACTTAGAACTACTTAAACCTAACTAACCTAAGGACATCACACACATCCATGCCCGAGGCAGGATTCGAACCTGCGACCGTAGCGGTCGCGCGGTTCCAGACTGTAGCGCCTAGAACAGCTCGGCCACAACGGCCGGCAGTTAATTCCATAAATTATCTGGGAGTAGGCATAGGAGTGATTTAAAATGGAATGATCATATAAAGTTGATCGTCGGTAAAGCAGATGGCAGACTGAGATTCTTTGGAAGAATCCTAAGGAAATGCAATCCGAAAACAAAAGAAGTAGGTTACAGTACACTTGTTCGCCCACTGCTTGAATATTTCTCACCAGTGTAGGATCCGTACCAGATAGGGTAGATAGAAGAGATAGAGAAGATCCAACGGAGAGCAGCGCGCTTCGTTATGGGATCATTTAGTAATTGCAAAAGCGTTACGGAGATGATAGATAAATTCCAGTGGAAGACTTTGCAGAAGAGACGCTCTGTTGCTCGGTACGGGCTTTTGTTGAAGTTTCGAGAACATACCTTCACCGAGGAGTCAGGTATTATATTGCTCCCTCCAACGTACATCTCGCGAAGAGACCATGAGGATAAAATCAAAGAGATTAGAGCCTACACAGAGGCATACCGACAATCTTTATTTCCACGAACAATACAAGACTGGAATAGAAGGGAGAACCGATAGATATACTCAAAGTACCCTCCTCCACACACCGTCAGGAGTATGGATGTAGATGTAGATACAGATCAGGAATGTGTGCCGGACCGAAACTCGAACTCGGGACCTAGGTCTCCGCTACCGTGTGAAAATTTCAGTCCGCAGCTCGTGGTCGTGCGGTAGCGTTCTCGCTTCCCACGTCCGGGTTCCCGGGTTCGATTCCCGGCGGGACCAGGGATTTTCTCTGCCTCGTGAAGACTGGGTGTTGTGTGCTGTCCTTAGGTTAGTTAGGTTTAAGTAGTTCTACGTTCTAGGGGACTGATGACCATAGATGTTAAATCCCATAGTGCTCAGAGCCATTTGAACCATTTTTGAAAATTTCATTCTGAAACATTTTGTTGTCTCCCGGCCCTGTTGTAATGGAGAACACGTACACATTCCACTGTAACTGCTCGATAAGTCACACACACCATCTTTTTCCCTTACTTCAGCTGCCTAGTATTGCGGGGCCAAACCCATGTGGCGCTACAGTCACGCTGACCTCACACAGCTTTATTAGTACTACTGAGAGACCCTTGGCAACATGCTTCCACACTTTCATTCAGTTTTATCGAGCAGTTAATACATTATTTCACTTTATCAATTGTGTTTAAATTTTGCAGAGCGGTGCACTATCGAAGCAGCACTTCTGTCCATAGAACACAAGATTCGTAAAGAAATGAAGGCTACTGAGCGATGTCTCGGTTCTGTGAGCAATAAAAGCTCTAAGAAACTGTTTTATCATTTAGACCCTTCAGTTAGTCAGCGTCAAGAGAAGAGTACAGTCGATCTTATCGGTCAGTTTCTGTTCCCACTAACGACACTGCTGCAAAATTCACTGCTTCCTGGCCGGGATTTCTGATGGCACTTCTCAGCCTTCTCCGAGCGAGGCTCGACAAACCCTCGTGTCAGCAGATGCCGAATAGCAGTCCTGGAAAGTATGCAACCGTGCAGTACAGCCAGGAATGATACTTTGCACTATTACCCTCGCACTGAAGTCACGTTATCTGCAGAAATTCAATTCTTCTGAAAGTAGTCTTTAGCTTCTAATGCAAGTTAAACGAGTAATTCCTGGGTTGTGTTCCTTTATTTTACTTCAGTACGCCCACAGCCGTTTAATGCCTGTCAAATTGAGCTGTGAAATTGTTGTACCTCTGTCATCTCTGTGGGAAGAAATGAAAAAACCATGACTCCTGTTCTGTTGCCCCGACAGAAGCTTGGTTGGAAATTTCGATGTAAAAAATTGTGCTACAAAATTTCTGTCACTCCAAGAATCGGAAACGCTCTCCATATAGTTTGCATCCGACACAGTTTATGAAGTAGCCTGAAAGAGATGGTTTATAAGATGGCTGACACAATGATACTCAGTTTTCATTGCCCTCTTTAATAGAAACTAAAAGTAGACTCTTTATTCCCGTCGTTCCTGTAAAGATGGGGTGTTAATTGAAGTAGACGATAGTATATCGAGAACGGAGTTTTCTTGCCGAATGCAGCTAGTCCGTTTTCTGACAGCGATACCCTCCCTCAGCGCTTGCGATATTCAGCAGTATACGGCGTTGGCGATCTTCTGTGCCGGCTAATAGCTAAGCTAGGGTGATAAGTGTCTGCCGTAAACCGGTACGATTCCATTCCGTCTGGACACTGCAAATTCCATCGTATTCCGGAGGACATCATCCGTAAATCTACTACCCCTGTTATAACGTATATAACTAGAAGCTTATTTCATAAAGAGTGAAGAAGGTAAATAGACGCAGCTACTATATTACATTACACTTATAAAAATGCAGTCTCTGAAGATGCTATGTGCAATGCTGTAACTTAGTAAAAACAGCTTAGAAGAACTAGTTGCATTTTATACGAAATAGTACGAAAAAGTTTCGTGATTGATTTGTATGTTGTTGGTAATTGGTGTGTAATGGTATCTGAACAAGAAAAAAAGCACAGTATGAAAAGTAGTGATGATGCATACAAGTGCAGGAAATCTTCATAATGCGTTACACAAACGTGACACCCGGTAGCATCAGTATGAATGTGATTCTACAACATCACTAAAACGGAAATGTCGTTGCCATGAGAGTAATCACAGTAAACGGACTAGACTTAGTCTGAAGACGTCAATTGCATTTAAATGGCTCTCCAGCATTCTCGACATAAATCAGTGCGATGTGCTACTGCCTGCAATTAAACTGGTTGCTATACTTCCACTCTCGGAGGAAAGTGAAAATTGCCTATGACAGGCAGAATTATCTGGATTTTCCTGGTGTTTGTAGCCAACAAGCATGAAATCACTATATTCCGTGTTTGCGGGTGTTCAGAAAAGTTGGTCATTCCGTTATTGCGCGTGGTACTTCGATGACCGACAACTTCGGCTTCATCAGATACTAGGAGCTGTATTGTTAGGCGTACTCGCTGTTTCGAATTCAGTTAGACTGAAAAATAGTCCAAAGTAATTTTCCTCTTCTGAAGACGTTTCATACTAAGAGATAGACGTCTGCCACTCCAAAAATCGGTTTATGAAGTAACTTGAAAGGTTTGGATTCTAAGATGTCTGACACAATGATGAGCAGTTTTTAGTACTCTGCGTGGTAACAGTCTGATAAAAACACAATCTCCGCAGATACTATGTACAATGCCATAATTTAGTAAATATAGCTTAGAACAACTAGTTGCATTTTAGATGAAATATTCGTGTCAACATGACACAATCTGGTCGTAAAATACACAGCCAGTAAGTGTAACAATATAACTCGTAGTATCTCAAGAATGCGACTGGGGCGTTCGTCAAAAAACTGTACGTAGAAATGGAATTAGCAAGTCGGATGGACGCCTGAGAGGACACCGTAAATCATCTATCCAAGTAAAACCTAAGATATAAAATAATTTCTGTACACTAACAATCTCACATGTACCAATCCGTTTAGCAAATTGACTAAAACATTATTAATTATTGCACTATTGTTCAGTTAAGACAACTTACATGAGTAGAGAAAAGTAACTGGAGACATATAACTATAGGATAAATTACCAAAGAAAACGAATAACACAACTAAAAGAAACAAGTTTTAAAGACTACAAGTAAAATGTACCACTTATATAATATTTCCTAAAAATTAAATGATTACTTAAATAACACAAAGCACAGGCTGATAAAACATTAAAGATATCTCTAATTTCATAACGAATTTTCAGAGTACGCCGCAAGTTACTAGAAAGATTTGCCAGCTTATGCTCCATGTAATTAAGTTCAATGTCATACTTCCTATCAATGGGGTTTTGTTACTTTGAAAACAGTTTAACGCTGAAACGCGTCAGTATAAATACAATATAACAAGTAATTCTGATCAACACGGAGGTTTTATCATGAGAGCGGAATAGGAGCCCCACGTCCCATAAAGCTTCTGTGCACTATGTATCAGAACTCTGGAAGACGTCAGAATTGCAAAGATCTGTTTGGGTTCCGGAGCAACGTAGGAACGGGTGAGACATACTGACCTTACGTCTTGTCTTAGAAGATAAATTGAAGAAAGGCAAATCTATGTTTATACAATTTATAGACTTTAAGAAAGCTTTTGACAATATTGAGTAGAATACTCTCTTAGTAATTCTGAAAGTGTCAGGGGTAAAACACAGGGAGCGTAAGGCTGTTTACAGCTTTTACAGAAACTGAGTGGCAATTGTAAGAGTCGAGGGGCATGAACCGGATGCACTGATTGAGGAATGAGTGAGACAAGGCTGAAGCTTATCCCAGATGTTATTCAATCTGTACATCGAATAGGCAGTGCAGGAACCATTGAAAAATCTGGAACGGGATTTCGCGGAGAGGAAAGAAAAATTGAGATTTGTGAATCTGTCAGAGACAGAATAGGACTTCGGAGAGCAGTTGAACGGAATGGACAGCATCTTGAAAGGGGGATACAAAATGATGAACAAAAGCAAATCGAGGACAATGGAATGCAATAGAATTAAATCAGACGATGTTGACGGAATTTGATCGGGAAAGGAGACAATAAAGTTAGCAGATGAGTTGTTTCATGAGCGTAAAGATAACAACAGAAGAAGGTCGAAGTAGCGAGGATGTAAAGTACAAAATTGAAGCTGCAAGGAAAGCATTTCTGAAAAAAGATAAATCTGTTAACGTACAGTTTAAATTCAAGTGTCAGTCAGTCTTTTCTGAAGGGAATCTGTGTGCAGTGTAGCATTGTACACAAGTGAAACATGGGCGACAAGCGGTTCACACAATAAGAGAATAGGTTTTGAAATACGGCGGAGAATAGAGCTGAAGAATATCTGAGTTGAGTGCTCAATTGATGCAAAGCTACTGATTCAATTTCGGGAGAAAACATGTCCCTGCCACTATTTGACTGAAAGAAGAACTCGATTGACAGGAAGAATTCTGAAGCATGAAGGAAGTGTGGGTAAAAATCGTTGAGCGAGACCGCTGCTTGAGTAGAGACGGGGAACTTGCCAAGAATAGACTAACATGGAGAGCGGCATCAAACCAGTCTTCGAAATGAAAGCCTCAAGAATATCAATAAATTATTAAGTGTTTTATTATTAAGTAATTTAACATTAATTATGAAAGGCAGAGAGATGCCCGATATCATTTTCACTTATTAACGCCACGTCTGTATGGATAACAGTAATGAGTAATTAATGTGTAGGTTTCATCTGTGGGCAGAGCTCCGCAGTGTTGCTGATCATTTGAAATATTAATAAGACCAATTTAGAATCAATAAAATTTTAATATCCTCTTGTATCAGATGAATGTATTGACTAATTTAATATTTCATTTAATTCATCTGATTTAACAGTACGCATTAGTTTTCAGGTTTTTTTTAATTATTTGCGTTGCAAATGAAATTTCAGTGTAATAATTGCCTTATAGGAATTACAAATAAGGTACAGTCAATGGAAATAATAAAATTATAGAAAAATTGTACTCTATTTATGTCATATTATTACAGATCTCAGAGAAGCCAATAATTTTGATTTGTCGACACTGAAAGATGCACACATCAATCATCGTCTTCGAAGTGTTCCTTTGCTGTACTCAGAAGACAATGCTATAAAGTGTCTTCATATCCTTCTGCGTTTATCTTCTTCTTGATTTCAGGTAGTAGCTGACATAATTTTGGAACGAAACCTACTACCAATAATGCAGGTCAAGTGATAATATGTTTTGCTGCTTGCCTTTAAATATTAAGGTAGTCAGCAAAGGAGAGAAAAAAATGGTTCAAACGGCTCCGAGCACTATGGGACTGAACATCTGAGGTCATCAGTCCCCTAGAACTTAGAACTACTTAAACCTAAGTAACCTAAGGACATCACACACATCCATGCCCGAGGCAGGATTCGAACCATCGACCGTAGCGGTCGCACGGTTCCAGACTGAAGCGCCTAGAACCCCTCGGCCATAGCGGCCGGCAAGGGGAAGAAACCTTAATGAATAACACATTGATTAGCCCATAAAGAATGTGACGGAACTATGTAATTTGCA
The DNA here is from genome assembly GCF_021461385.2 of Schistocerca piceifrons. Taxonomy (NCBI): domain Eukaryota; kingdom Metazoa; phylum Arthropoda; class Insecta; order Orthoptera; family Acrididae; genus Schistocerca; species Schistocerca piceifrons. Next base: position 60,634,006 of record NC_060139.1, read on the forward strand.
CATATTAGTTTTTCGCGCGCATTTTGAAGAATGTTTTCTCGGTATAAGTGGTAAATACACAATAAAGGCATGTATTCACGAGGATGAGAACTTATTCGTACGCCAAAATCTCCTCAACATAAGTACTCCCTCAGCACTCGCTGGCTGCATCGGAGCCGGCCGGATCGGCGTCCGTGCCACGCTTTACAGTTATGATCCCTCTAGAAGCTAGTGGAAAGATGAGTATATGTTTCCATATGCAACTAGATCTTTCATAGCATGCTCTCACTCAGAACCTGTTCCCATGCAGTGTTATTTACCTTCATAATTTCACTTCAGAAATAGAAAACGGTCTTTGTTTGGTCCCAATTACACTTTTGGAGATCAAATTTCTTCCAAACTGCGCCGTTATACTCACTGGTCCATGAAACACACCTCAGCTTCAATGATTTTGTTACATGGTTTTGAGGGGGATTTATTTAAAATCATTCCGAACAGCTCTGCTATCAAATATACAGTACCCCTAATCACCAGTTGGGATTTATCGGATGAGTTTTCTCCAGGCACCTGGTAAAACTCATCCCCAATATCTGACGGTGCAGCAGCAGCACGCTGGGAGGCGAGAAAGTGAGACAGTGACAATAACTCCAAGCAGATCTTGAGGCGAAAGATAAGCGTTATGATATTAGTTACGTTCGTTCCATCCGAAACAGCTGTAACAAAAGTTTACATTCAGAATCAGTCCTATCATGTCGGGTGGAACAGATTCGACTCCTCAAGTTGTGTAACTGTATTTCACAGTATTACAAATACAAATCTAAGTGTACCGCAAGCCAGGTACACTTTAACCACCGTGGTTACTTTGACCACTCATACACCAGAAGCTATACAGCTGTCTGCTGGCCCTTATCTGAGTGTTCAGGTCGGTTGGTTGGTTGCTTTGGGGAAGTAAAGGGACCAGACTGCGACGGTCATCGGTCCCTTGAGTGTTCAGTATATACAGTTTGATGGTAAAGCTTCATCAGTATACATTGGCTGACGCCTTGTGCAACAGTTGGAGAACCTTTTGCCACGGATAATAGTATAATAGTGTATTAAAATCTGGTTGTGAAAATCCACCGATATAATTTTACTGCAAAGCCATTGGTGTTTTCAACTACCTAATGTACGTTACTTTCCTAATCTCAAAAGACACCACTGTTCACATGCATATATCTGCCAGTATATCACCATTTATGAGTTCACGTGCATGATTTATCTATTTTGGGGGCTATTTCGATCTCTGGTCATTGTTACCCGCGGAATACAGACATGAAGTTTATAAACAGTGTGAATGCCAGTGATAGTGTGAAACTGAAGCTTATGAAAATTAGCCATCGATTTGCAGACGAAGATTCATTTGCAACTGTTAATGTGCTAACAACTAAGAAAAACAAACATCAGTCATATATTGCTCAAAAATTGTAAGCTATTGTGGTTAAGACAGTGACTCAGTTATAGCTTACAATATCAAATACCTCCGAAAAGAAGGAATTAATTTTGGCCACAAGTGCCAGATGTTGACCCCATAACTGAAGAAAAGATGACCTTAGTTGTAATTTACCAGATATTTTGATACGAGTATTTAGGTTTAAGATGGATGAAACTGAATATATTACGCTCAATTAAATTTGGAGCTATGTGTGTGGTACTCCGTCCCAGTACCATTCATTATATGTACAACTGATGAGGAATCACATTATTTGACTTCTGCACCGTGCTAGTTTTTTTCTTTTATGAGGCTTAATAAAGCACCTAAGAAAACCTTAGATCAGTGTATTTATTTCTGGGTGGTCGCAGTTTCATTGTCTTTCAAATATTGAGCAGGAACGGAGTGGTAGTTGGTCGTTGTGGTGGAAGTACAGGCAGGTCAATGTATCCCCAAAGCCGTGGTAACTCTGACGACCTAAAATTTTCGTATTACCTCCTCTGCATTTTACAAAATGTATTGTACTAATTACTATGTCATGCTGTCACAAAAACTCCTATTTTCACTACCGTAAATGACACAGAAGTTTAAAAAACAGCCCACGACGGTTACATTTGAATGTGCAACTCGGGAAAAGAATACCCGGCTCGCGATTATCCATTCCTTACGGGTCCTAGCAAAAGGCGTGACACAGTGTCTCGGAAGATGGTATAAGCACAGCGATCAATATCAGTTACACTGATCAAAAGTATCCGGACGCCTATTAGTGGATTTTAGTATGGTACATATCCAGTATCAATTCCTCGCCTTATGAAGGCTTTAACTTTTTCTCATGGGCACCTTCCCTTTAACATCCCACTCCCGGATATACTAATGGGAGTCTAATGCAGAATCATTGGCCAGTGAGGAGATCATCAAACACTTTTTCAATTACAGACAACATGTCTCGGATATACCTCATGTAATTTAATGTAGTGCTTTCCATTGCCTTCTGCATCCTCATACCATTGATCACTGTTGTTTACCCGCATTTCTGGGGCAGTTTCCCACCTCAACCGCAAGAGACGGACCTGAACCTATGTCCGCTCCTCCGTCCACTTTGACGAGCCTGTTGGCAGGACGAGGGTGACTTCTAACGCCGAAAGTCTCCGGATGCCGTTTCTGATGAATTTGATTCAAAATAATCAGTGGCTCGATTCGAGTACGGAAGCCAGTCGATTTTATTATCAGTCCAAGACTCCACACCTAAGTCACTGGTCAGCTCCGTTCATAGTGTTAACATATGAGGAGCTATGGGAATTGGCTTGTAATAGCTGCAAGATTCCCACTGCTGTCTTTGTTCGGTTGAATGGGTATGATCATTTGCAGAGACCATTGGGAAGCAGTTTTTGTCATGTTCAAATTGTCGTACAGGATGTTGAAATTGATTCATGATTGATTCCTACTTTGTCAACTATTGCCACGAAATCGACCAGCAGGTCTTTGGGCACCAGGATCTACATTTCTACTGCAATTTCCAGTGTTTAACAGAGCAAAGTGTGCCAGTTCGTACTTCGTTATCCAGTCTCGTTCGAAACGTCTGCGACACATAACCAGTTTTTGCTAACTAACAGCTCTTTGTGATTCTTGAGTTTCTCCTGGCGTATTTGATAGTCAAAATATCCACGGGTATGCTGCCGGTCTATAGTGTCCAACGGGCACAATATTTCGGCGATCATACATGTCGCCATCATCAGGTGAACTGACGGACTGAGCTCCTGTGAACGTGTCGGCACGGAGATCCGTACGCTATGGCTGCTCAGAGGGAACTGGGTTCGGTCGCGGCGGCGGCTGATTTAAATACCCTCCGCCCGCGGCGCGCTCCCTCCGCCGTCCGCGCCCCGCGCCACGGTCGCGCGGTGGAACAGATTGCGACGGCGTCTGAAATGACGTCGGTGTGATGGCTCTGTCCGCCGTGGTCGTCACAACTATACGTTTGCTCGATTTACTCTTGATTAACCCGATCGCTGGTTCCCAAGTCTTGCTAAGATTATAGCCACAGTCACGGTTTATGAGGTCGTCATTGGTGCGAATTTCTATGGCCTCTCTAACAACGCTGTCGCAGTATCTCGACGTCTGTACCAGAATCCTCGTGCGGTCATACTCCATGGCGTGATTTTCCGACAAACAATGTTCAGCGACCGCCGACTTGCTCGGATACATCAGTCGAGTGTGCCTCTGGTGTTCACGGCATCGATCCTCGACGGTACGCATCGTCTGACCAATATACGACTTGCCACATTGACACGGAATCTGGTACACGCCGGCCTTCCTCAAACCCACGTCATCTTTGGCGCTCCCCACCAGTGCACGAGTTTTATTTGGAGGACAAAACACAGTTCCGACCCGGTGTTTCTTCAGAATGCGGGCGATTTTCCCCGTGAGTGCGCCTGTGTATGGAATAAATGCAGTGCCTACCTCCTCCCTCGTGACTTCATCCATCTCAACAGGTTGTGCTGCAGTGGTTGGGCGGAGAGCACGTTGAATCTGCCACTCTGAGTACCCATTTTTTTCGAAATACAGTTCTCAGATGTTCCAATTCCTGGGGTAGACTCTCTGCGTCAGAGATAGTGCGCGACCTATGTACTAGAGTTTTAAGTACCCCATTCCTCTGTGAAGGGTGGTGGCAGCTGTCTGAGTGCAAATACAGATCAGTGTGCGTAGTCTTCCGATACACCCCATGACCTAGGGTGCCGTCAGCCCTTCTCTTGACCAAGACGTCAAGGAAAGGTAATTTACCCTCCGTTTCAGTCTCCATAGTGAATTTGATGTTGGGGTGTATGGAGTTTAGATGTGTAAGGAAGTCAAGGAGTTTATCCATACCATGTGGCCAGATGACGAACGTGTCGTCCACGTAACGGAAAAAGCAAGTAGGTTTCCATACGGATGACGACAGGGCATCCTCCTTGAAGTTCTCCATGTACAAATTCGCTACCACCGGTGAGAGTGGGCTACCCATGGCGACTCCCTCCGTTTGTTCGTAGTATTCAAATGGTTCAAATGGCTCTGACCACTATGGGACTTAACATCTGAGGTCATCAGTCCCCTAGAACTTAGAACTACTTAAACCTAACTAAGCTAAGGACATCACACACGTCCATGCCCGAGGCAGGATTCGAACCTGCGACCGTAGCAGTCGCGCGGTTCCGGACTGCGCGCCTAGGTTCGTAGTATTCTCCATTAAAAAGAAAATACGTAGAAGTCAAGACATGCCTAAAACGTTCAGTGGTCTTCTCGTCAAACTTCTGACTAATCAATTCTAGTGACTCTCGCAGGGGTACCCTCGTAAACAAGGAAACGACGTCAAAACTCACCATGATATCTGACTCATCCAACCTGAAGCTGTCAAGGCGTTTAACGAAATCCACGGAATTACGGATGTGATGAGGCCATTTACCCACATAAGGACTTAATATTCCCGTCAGGTATATGGCCAACAAATATGTAGGTGCCCTGATGTTGCTGACAATGGGGCGTAATGGTACCCCCTCTTTGTGAACCTTCGGGAGTCCATATAGTCTAGGCGGTACCGGACCTTGGGGTAACAATTTCTTAGCGTCACCCTCCGGTAAATCTGCGTCCTTGAGAAGCGCCCTCGTCTTGTTCTCCACCTTCTTTGTAGGGTCAACGCTGATCTTCCGGTAGGAATCGCCCGCATTCTGAAGAAACACCGGGTCGGAACTGTGTTTTGTCCTCCAAATAAAACTCGTGCACTGGTGGGGAGCGCCAAAGATGACCTGGGTTTGAGGAAGGCCGGCGTGTACCAGATTCCGTGTCAATGTGGCAAGTCGTATATTGGTCAGACGATGCGTACCGTCGAGGATCGATGCCGTGAACACCAGAGGCACACTCGACTGATGTATCCGAGCAAGTCGGCGGTCGCTGAACATTGTTTGTCGGAAAATCACGCCATGGAGTATGACCGCACGAGGATTCTGGTACAGACGTCGAGATACTGGGACAGCGTTGTTAGAGAGGCCATCGAAATTCGCACCAATGACGACCTCATAAACCGTGACTGTGTCTATAATCTTAGCAAGACTTGGGAACCAGCGATCGGGTTAATCAAGAGTAAATCGAGCAAACGTATAGTTGTGACGACCACGGCGGACAGAGCCATCACTGCGCCGCCAGCGGAGTACCGAAGACAACTCGCCGGCCGGGGTGGCCGAGCGGTTCTAGGCGCTACAGTGTGGAACCGCGCGACCGCTACGGTCGCAGGTTCGAATCCTGCCTCGGACATGGGTGTGTGTGATGTCCTTAGGTTAGTTAGGTTTAAGTAGTTCTAAGTTTAGGGGACTGATGACCTCAGAAGTTGTAAATAGGCTGTTTATGTTTTCTCTATGTAAGTAGGCTGTTTATGTTTTCTCTATGTAAGTAGGCTGTTTATGTTTTCTAATTGGCAACGTTACGTAGCGCTCAATATGAAAATCACTGGCTGTGCTGTGTGCAGTCTGTGGCTATTTTGCATTGTTGTCCGCCATTGTAGTGTTAGGCAGCTGGCTGTGAACAGCGCGTAGCGTTGCGCAGTTGGAGGTGAGCCGCCAGCAGTGGTGGATGTGGGAAGAGAGATGGCGGAGATTTGTAATTTGTCATAAACTGCTATATTTATACATGATGATATCAAGGTAAATACATTGTTTGTTCTCTATTAATATCTTTCATTTGCTAACTATCCCTATCAGTAGTTAGTGCCTTCAGTAGTTTGAATCTTTTATTTAGCTGGCAGTAGTGGCGCTCGCTGTATTGCAGTAGCTTGAGCAGCGAAGATTTTTGTGAGGTAAGTGATTTGTGAAAGGTATAGTTTAATGTTAGTCAGGGCCATTCTTTTGTAGGGAATTTTGAAAGTCAGATTGCGTTGCGCTAACAAAATATTGTGTGTCAGTTTAAGCACAGTCATGTATAATTGTTCAAAAGGGGACGTTTCAAAGTTAAGTCCCATATTGCTCAGAGCCATTTTTTGAAGACAATTCATTTGGTGAGAAAGCTTTTGAAATCGACGCCTTTAACTGTTTTGTGTTCCACAGCGAGAGCTAAACTTATTTAATCTGCGAGGCTTCATTGGTTTCTTCAGTGTGGTGACAGTAGGATTTGGGTGAAGCTGTCATTCTACTAAAATGTATAAAGCTGCAAATCAGTGGACTCGTATACGATTGCTATTCGGAAAGTAAGATCCGATAAGGTGCAAAATGAAAACCCCCGTGAAAATCAAAAATGTTTTATTTTCAACACTTAGCTACTCCTTCCAACTACTTATCTGCAGTGTCGCCGCTCCGATTTAGACATTTGTCGTAGCGTTGAACCAACACTCCAATACCTTCGTCATAGAAAACGCCACCTGGGCTTCCTGCCAAATCTCTACGCTGGTCTACAGCTTCTTGTCTGTGCCAGAACGTTTTCTTCATAGCTAGCGGTTCATGTGAGCAGAGATGAAACTCAGGGAGAGTCAGTTACTGGCTCTATTATGGGTGATCAAACACTTCCAACCGAAAACGCTGCAGGAGCACCTTCATTACCCCTTCAGAGCGCCGCTGACAATTGTGATGCAGAAGGAAGCATATGACAGTTATGTTACGTGGACTGCATGACGTCAGGTGAAATCTCACACATGGCGGGAGACACTATTATTCTAAGCGTCTTCAAGTGTTCACTGTGCTCTCAGAACTGAAAAGAGCGATGTGACGCCATCGACGGGCATACCAGAGACACTGTCCGTCACATCAGTGCAGAGCTACATCGGATTTTCACTGTGGTTTGCATTGTGCACCCCATCGGACTTTACTTTCCGAATAGCCCTCGTATGTGCACCCACAGCACGTTATGTTTTATTGTAATTATATTTTGGTATTGGCATTAATTACTTCCTGTCCTACGGTTGGTAAATTTTAAATTCCTCTTTTATTTAATATTAAAATGTCTTCCTAAAATTTATTCAAAACTGTCAAATGTTTCGTGTTTATATGCCCTTATTTGTAATCTGAAGTCTGTTTGCTTATTCTTATTATACTTCGGCTTTTATTAGCTCATGTTTCCTGTGATCTTTTGTTTTCCTAAATTTTGCACCTACCACGTTACATCGCGAAACTGTCAAGTTTTGCGAGGCAGAGTGCGCAACCAGTCTTTATGTCAGAGGCCAGCTGCCGACAGTAAATTTGCCGGCATTAATGCTCGCTATTATGCACGGTCCAGTCACAATCATCATTAGCACTGGAGAGAATATGAAGCTTGTCGGGGGGGAAGTGGGAAATGGTGCAGACTTGTCGTAATGCAGGGACGGGATGATTTATGTGACGTCCAAAATAGTACGATTACTGGCATTCGGACCAAGACTAGTAGTAGTTCCGAAACGGCTAAGTTTTTAAATTGTTCGAGTGCCGCCGTAGTTAAAGAAGACCGTGCACGGTAAGAAGGCGCAATTCAAAACTGGCGCCGAGACAACTGTAATGCACCTCTCGTCATTGATGACGAAGGTGAACGACAGATGCAGAGATGTCTACTGGCGAACGGACCTGTAAATGTTGAGCAGCTTACAGTCCAGGTGAACCAAAGTGTGAGGCGGTGAGATATTACTTCACTGGTTTAAAGTTTTGATGCAGTCTTTAACCACGTCAGCCTGGGACCTAATTTGGTGGTCAGCCAGAAAGCGAAGGGAAACATACTGACCTTAGTTTCCAGTCTGCACGGCCACATTCCGGTCCAGCCCACTGAAAGAAAAGTGTCTGTCTCCCACTTCTTTGCGGGATCAGGACTATGGCTTCAGTAAAAGTTTAAAGTTCCAATCAAGATTTAAATTAATTAAAGTTTCTCACAAACAACACTTAAGATTGCGTTATGTTCAATTGAAAACAAGTGTTTCTAATCTAACAGCACCTTTAGCAGTTCAGAGGCGACCTCTACAGTAACTTCCTAACAGATTGTTTTTCGCCCTGACTAACATCGCTCAATTGAAAGTTCGCAATAAATGTTCAAAAATTAATGCTCGCCATAAAAGTGGAAATAAATTCAACACTTGCCACGCGGAATTTAATTTCACACGGACGGCACACTAATAGTTATTTTACCGAATTCTAAACGATCCAGGACGGTGTACAGTCCCCGCGAGTTCACTATTCGTGTTCACTGCCAAATACGCGTTTGTCACAGCTCGGCTCTGACGTCATCCGAGGCAGAGCGCGACCAGACGTTTAACTGGCGTGGACCTCACAGTGTCTGAGAGCGAAGTGAACCTTCCTACTGCTTCAGGGGCTGTATTTATAAGGTGCCGGTGCGGACTGCCGAGAAAACATCTGTTGTCTCCGTCTATTTGCATACGGCGGCAGTCTACAAACGACCGCTATCTCAGACACATAATCGTGAATAATATAGTTATCAATTACTTCAGAAACTTCTTAAATTTTGGTGGTATGCAGATAAGTAGTTTGAAAGCACGTAGAAAGTTTAAGCTCGCTAGAATGAAATCTTTGCTTAATATAGTTTATTTAGTGGAACTATCGGTTGATTGTTACCTCTGAACCATACCTTTGCTAAGACTTATATCAGTTGCTATTTATGTTACTAGTCTTAAACTTGGTGTGGCTCTATTATTTGATATATTTGATCATCTGGTTTAACCAAAATCCTCTATCATTAAAATTCCAAGTACTTAATCTACAACACTTAGGTTCATTTTAGTTACAAAATTAATTTTTATTTAATTACTCAAAAACTATAAGAGATAGATTAACGTGGACACTCTGTTATTATTTTTTGGGGTGTACTGAAGCATAAAACATATTTTCAAGTTTCTAAGTCCCTTATTTAGCGCCTCTGATTTTTTCCGAAAAACGTGGATTCTAGCGTTAATTTTTGTTTTATGGTTTTGGAAACCAGCATCACTTATTTATAACTTGTAACTGCACCTTCTGACCAAATTCTAGCTTCCTAGCGTCATTATTTAGCGCCTCTTAATTTTTCTCTGAAAAAGGCATTTTTCCGTAAACTATTAAGTTTAGAACATCAAGACTGTATTTGGAACATTATTTGACCAAACTCTAATATAACAAAGTCTTAAACATACATTTTGATTTTTAATTTCATACTAAATTGTCGTGCAATACTTGTGCGCGACATGCAGACGCGTTAAGGTGACGTGCCGCTAGTAGCAGTGAACTGGGGTAAGTCCCGGAGCACTCGCTCGCCTCTGTATCTCACACACGATACAGCGCTTGGTTTGCTTCAAAAGGGCTACCAATAGTGTTTTTCCAAAGACCGTTGAGCAAACATTTTGTTTATGACCCTCTGTAGGAGGTGCCTGGTTCTTGCACCAGTGCTGACTCCTCTTCATCGGCGACGAAGGCTGGAACTGGCACGCCAGTACCCAGCTGGATGTGCAGTGAGTGGCGGAGGTATTTCAGATGAGCCGCGATCTGCGCTCCATCGGACAGATGGCTGTTGGCGCATACGGCGTGAAACGTCTGAATGCTGAGAGGTGGGAGTGTTATGGTATGGGGAATGTTTTCATGGCATTCCCTAGGTAATCTCATCTTTCTGAAAGGCGCAATGGAACAACACAAGTCGGCCAGTATGAGCAAGCGGTTCTATGCGCTTCAGTCTGGAACTGCGAGACCGCTACGGTCGCAGGTTCGAATCCAGCCTCGGGCATGGATGCGAGTGATATCCTTAGGTTAGCTACGTTTAAGTAGTTCTAAGTTCTAGGGGACTGATGACCTTAGATGTTAAGTCCCATCGGGTTCAGAGCCATTTGAACCATTTGAAAAACACAAGCATGCGTCTATCTTGGGGGACCACGCCTACTTCAAACATGCAGAGTGTTTTTCTTCGGCACCATAGTGTCTACTACACGCACAACGTGAAATGTCACACACTTCGAAGAGTACGTGCCTGGTTCGCAGATCACTATGATGCGTTTACTGTACTCCTCCTTTCACCAAAGTCCACGAATTCAAGCCCAATATACAATCTGGGGACCCAACTCTATCTCATTCGGCGCGGTTCCACACCCTTGTCTTTACCTTCCAGAGCCTCAATGACTCTCTTTCAGCACGTATCGTGCTGCAGAAGGTCGTTAATCAGGCTTGTGATAGGCGTTCACATATTAGTGTATTTGGAAGGTGTAAATTCTTTAAGTCCCAGTGTGGCATCTCATTAATTGCTTGTATTTCTTCTTAGGGCTCGCAGTGGTAAACTTGTGAAGATTTTATTGTTCTGGCGCAGTCCTAGCTCCTAAAATAAAATAGTATCTTTGGGATAAATATCCGCTTGGTCTAGCAACTTCTGCTCCTACCTCCTGGCGCTCAACATTTCGATAGTTGAAACTTTATGACCACTTATCGTAGGTAGCCACATATGAATGATACATATAAAATAATTTCGGAGTAGGCATTAAAATCCATGGAGAAGAAATAAAAACTTCGTGGTTCGCTGATGACATTGTAATTCTGTGAGGGACAGCAAAGGACTTACAAGAGCAGTTGAACGGAGTGGACAGTGTCTTCAAAGGAGGGTATAAGATGAACATCAACAAAAGCAAAACAAGGATAATGGAATGTAGTCGAATTAAGTCGGGTGATGCTGAGGGAATTAGATTAGGAAATGAGACACGTAAAGTAGTAAAGTTGTTTTGCTATTTGGGGAGCAAAATAACTGATGATGGTCGAAGTAGAGAGGATATCAAATCTAGACTGGCAAATGGAAGGAAAGCGTTTCTGAAGAAGAGAAATTTGTTAACGTCGAGTATTGACTTAAGTGTCAGGAAGTCGTTTCTGAAAGTATTTGTATGGAGTGTAGCCATGTATGGAAGTGAAACATGGACGATAAATAGTTTAGACAAGAAGAGAATACAAGCTTTCTAAAAGTGGTGCTACAGAAGAATGCTGAAGATTAGATGGGAAGACCACATAACTAATTAGGAGGTATTGAATGGAATTGGGGAGAAGAATAGTTTGTGGCACAACTTGACTAGAAGGAGGGATCGGTTGGTAGGACATGTTCTGAGGCATCAAGGCATCACCAATTTACTACTGGAGGGCAGCGTGGAGGCCAAAAATCGTACAGGGAGACCAAGAGACTAAGCAGATTCAGAAAGATGTAGGTTGTAGTAGGTACTGGGAGATGAAGAAGCTTGCAAAGTATAGAGTAGCATGGAGAGATGCATCAAACCAGTCTCAGGACTGAAGTCCACAAAAAGAAAAATAAATAATATTCCCGAAACGAACAAAAAATGACACGTGAAATATGCGATTGGCCCTCAGATAAATTTCGGAAGCACAGGAGAGGAGTAAATAGCTGGAGACTGGGTACCACTGCCTGTGGCTTTCCAAGAAGCAAAGCAATTTGTCTCGGCGGGTCGGCAGGGTGAGGCCCGCCGTAAAGGCTGCCGGGTCCGGCGCCCGGACCACGTGGGCTGCGGTCTGTTTCCCGGCGACTCATTCAGGGCACGTGGCGCGGCTATAAAACAAGGCCCCCCACGCGGAGTTGTCACTCAGGCGGATTAGCGGGCGCCTCCACTGTCTCCGGGGCCGCACAAAGTGGCCGTCTGCAGCTGGGTGGCGCTGGCCCGTGAGGGGGGGGGGGGGGGGGGGGCGGCGGTCAGCGGCGGACGGCTAACAAGCAGCGCGCCGCCATCTGACGCGAATGTCAGCGCGTAAAACCTTGCACCCTACATCTACACCACATTAACCAAAGTCACTCACATCGACGGACGAGTCGGCAAAGTATAACAGGTGTAACTTTATATGATCACAACTTTTACATTATTCTTTTCAATAACTTTCACATGTTAACTCGAAAACGGATTCCACCATTAAATTATTTGGCCGTGACATTAACGATGTTGATAACAATATTTGTTTCAATTTTTTTCGCAAAGAAACCTGCAACCTGCACTGGTCAAATTGTAGCGACCAGATCAACACACGCTCATTATCACAAAGAGACTTTTTTTCATTCTTGCATCCACAGAGCTGTTTGCACTCCTTTATCAGATGATAATCTTGACGCTGAGATTAATGTTATTAAAACTATCCCAGTTAATAATGGGATACGAACTAACAATATTTTCCAAAGTATAACCAATAGCAGACTGACCACTGTTGGCATTTCTGCTAATAACGAACGTAAGGAAAAGGAAGAAAGAATTTCTATACCATTTATAGGGCCCGTACGTGACAGGATTCTGCGTCACTTCCAAAATAAGTACGATTGGAAAGCAACATTTTCTGCTGAGAACAGGTAGAAAAATAATCCCCTTAAAAATTAGCTATGACAGGCATCCAGCCTCTTACATAGGACAGACAGGACGAGCAATTACTGTCAGACTTAAAGAATACAGGAATAAAAGCTATATATATATATATATATATATATATATATATATATATATATATATATATATATATATATATATATATGGGATGCATGAGCTGTCTAGCGGATTGATCGATAATTGTCGCACTTGTCAGCTCTGGCAGTGTTTGGAATTGCGTGAATGCTATCTTCCAAGATTCATACATTCTACACACCAACGTGAATAGTCCTTTTGTTACCAATTCCCCCAATGAGTTTAGAAAATCTGATAAAATATTTATCGACGCCCTGTGTTTCTAGAAGAGCCAAGAGTGGCTAATAAGAGTGGACGGCCACGAACGAAGTGCTCTTATTAAAAAGGGTGTTAAACAGGGATACAGTCGTTCGCCCCTACTATTCAATCTGAATATCGAAGAAGCAATGACGGAAGTAAAAGAAAGGTTCTGGAACGGAATTAAAATTCAAGATGAAATGATATGCTTCGCTGATGGCATTGCTATCCTGAGTGAAAGTGAAAAAATAGTTACATGATTAGCCGAATGGAATGAACAGTCTCATTAGTACAGAATATGGACTGAGAGTTAATCGAAGAAAGACGAAAGTAATGAGATGTAACAGAACTGCCAACAGCGATAAACTTAACATCGGGGTTGATGGGAACGAAGTAGATTAGGTTAAGGAAGTCTACTACCTTGGCAGCAAAGTAAACAACGACGGAAGGAGCAAGGAGGACATCAAAAGCAGACTAGCACTGGCAAAAAGGATTCCTGGCCAACAGAAGTTTATTTGTATGAAACGTAGCACGTACTTTGAGGAAGAAATTTTTGAGAATGTACGTTTGGAGCACACCATTGTATGGTAATGAAACATGGACTGTGGGAAAACCAGAACAGATTCGAAGCATATGAGACGTGGTGCGACAGACGAATGTTGAAAATTAGGTGGGCTTATAAGGTAAAGAACGAGGTATTCGTGTGCAGAATCGGAGAGGAAAGGAATATGTGCAAAACACTGATAAGGAGAAGGGACAGGATGATAGGACATCTGCTAAGACATGAGGGAATGACTTCCATGGTACTAGAGGGAGCTGTAGAGTGCGAAAAGTGTAGTGGAAGACAGAGACTGGAATACATCCAGCAGGAAATTGAGGAGGTACATTGCAAGTGCTACTCTGACATGAAGAGGCTGGCACAGTGGCATAGGAGAGGAACTCATGGCGAGCGCATCAAACCAGGCAGAAGAGATGAGATCAAACCAATTTAAGCTTCACATGGGGTCGATAACAAAATGTGAAATTAATTGCATTACTACCTAACCGCCAGAGAGAGTGAGTTTATAAACTTCAACATGTCACATCTGATCAAACAGGGTTTCGCCATGCATTGTTGTTTTAATCTCAGGATGGATTATTCATCAAACACCTCAGTCAGCAATGAAATACAGTCAAATAGTTAAATACATCAATATATGAATTTTGATCATTAAATGTAAAACAATAAGAAAAAAACTTGTAGGATAATTATGGGCAACGGAATACATTTTGACTATGTGTTTACTGAAGTGACACACAAATTTATTCAAATAATAGCCTCTCGTAGGTTCATAGAGAACACGGTTTAGATTCAAGGCAACATAGAACAAATAATTTTTCAGTGCAAGCACAGCATTCGGAGACAGATACGCCTATGAGTTAAGGGCAGAAAAATCACTAAAATAGCAGGGAAATCTTGTAATTCAATAGCTACATACATTTCTTTCCACATTAACAAATTTACTTCGGTTGGAATTTTCAATCACTGTAAACCTGACTGTGTGTTCAAGTCTACTAGCACTTAGAGCTCGATAATACACTATGTGATCAAACGTATCCGGAAACCAAGCTAATAATGACTTGTAAGTTCGTGTCGCACTCCATCGGTAATGCTAGAATTCAGTATGGTGTTGGCCCACCCATAGCTCTGATGACAGCTTCCACCCTCGCAGGCATACGTTCAACCAAATGCTGGAAGGTTTCTCGGGGAATGACAACCCATTATTCACAGAATGCTGCACTGAGGAGAGGTATCGATATCGGTCGGTGAGGCCTGTCACGAAGTCGGCGTTCCGAAACATCCTAAAGGAGTTCTGTAGGAATCAGGTCAGGACTCTGTGCAGGCCATTCCATTACAGGCAAGTTATTGTCGTGTAACCACTCCACCGTAGGCCGTGCGTTGCGAACAGGTGCTCGATCGTGTTGAAAGATGTGATCGCCATCCCCAAATTGCTCTTCAACAACGGGATGCAAGTAGGTGATTAAAACATCAAAATAGGTCTGTGCTGTGATAGTGACACGCAAAACGACCAGGGGTGCAAGCCCTCTCCATGAAAAACACGACCACACTGTAACACCACCACCTCCGAATTTTACTGTTGGCACTACACTCGCTGGGAGATGACGTTCACTGGGCATTCGCCATACCCACACCTTGCCATCACATCGCCACATTGTGAACCGTAATTCGTCGCTCCACACAACGTTTTTCCACTAATCAATCGTCCAATGATTTGTTGCGCTCCTTACACCAAGCGAGGCGTCGTTTGGCATTTACTTGCGTGATATGTGGCTTATGAGCAGCCGCTCGACCATGAAATCCCAATTTTCTCGCCTCCCGCCTAACTGTCGTAGTACTTGTAGTGGATCCTGATGCGGTTTTCAATTCCTGTGTGGTGGTCTGGATAGATGTCTGCCTATTGCACATTACGTGGCCTGTACGTTTTGTGCTGTACGTGTCCATTCACTTTTCCACTTCACTATCACGTCGGAAACAGTGGACCTAGGGATGTTTAGGAGTGTGGAAATCTCGCATACAGACGTATGACACAAGTGACACGCAATCACGTGACCACGTTCGATGTCTGAGAGTTCCGTGGAGCGCCCCATTCTTCTCTCTCACGATGTCTAATGACAACGAGGTCGCTGATATTGAGTACTTGGCAGTAGGTGACAGCACAATGCACCTAATATGAAAAACGTATGTTTTTGTGGGTGTCTGGATACTTCTGATCACATAGAGTATAATGGTGATTGTAAGGAGCAGTTTCACTTCTTCTTTCTTTATTGTACTAGAAATATCATAGTGCCTGCTGTTATAATGATTACATTGGCTGAACTTCCAAGCTGTAGCATGCTGCAGTTCTTGGTGTAGGACATTGTGTGTTATACAAAAGCGAAACAGAATACCGCAGCTAATGAATAAGGTGTTCCGGGAACTGAGCAGTGGACGACACAGATAAAGGCGACCGAGGCCTCCGGAACAATATGTGCCCAAATCGCAGTCAAGATAAAAAGTCAAAGTCCAATTCGGAAAAGATGCTTTTTACGGCCTGCGCCGTGTTAGAGAAAGGTGCACTGAAAGCTTCAGTTCTTCAGCGAGGAGTTTAGCAAAACAGAGGGCGGCAGTTGAGTGTGTCAAAGAGAGGCTCTGAGAGATACACATCACTTTGCCATCCTAAAATAAACGGAAATATGACTAAAAGAAACTGTATCTCGCAGTTGGACAACAAACTGTCAGAAGGCAATAAAGTCATTTTTTCTATCTATTTATTTATGTTTCCTACAGCGAGAGCCAACTGGGCATCTAGCAGAGGGACTGAGATTAGAATGATTTCTATGGACTGCCAGACGAAATTTTCTAGGTGGTGAATGTTGACAGTATCTATGCTATCTTCTGAAAGACAGGAACTAGAGCCTCGGACATGGAACGAGAGGGGAGGTATGGGATGCTTGGCATTGCTCTCAAACGGGATGTCAGAGTCCCAAGGCGGCTCTCCTCTGCAGTCGAGACTGACTGATTACAGTGTTTGAGATCACAGCAGACAACCTCTAGGTGCACACTTGGCGGCAGCCAGCCACGCCATCAGTGGTCTGCTAACGTTGCATCAACACATGTGGTGAGAATACCTTGCAGCACTCTCAGCTTAGGACGAACGGAACTAAGGGGTTCAACATCATCCTCGGTTTAAGCTTCCCATGTTCGACAGTACTGTCATAGTTGCACGCATAATTTCAGTTTCCCTTTCGAGCCACACAATCTATGTTGTTACTGCATAGACAAGTTGCGGTAAATTTATCAGGAAGGGGAGGAGTGTTTAGCAAATTCCCATTTCCAACAACTAAATTTGCCAATCGTGATTTTAATTACCTCAATTTCATCTAAGTCAGTGTTTAATTGCTCAGCAGTAAATTTCATGCTATGCGCTTTCCTTTTCTTGTGAATTTAAATTTTGAAATTCAGAGTACACAAGTCATGCGTTTGATCAGCAAAAAATGGTTCAAATGGATCTGAGCACTATGGGACTTAACATATGTGGTCATCAGTCCCTTAGAGCTTAGAACTACTTAAACCTAACTAACCTAAGGACATCACACACATCCATGCCCGAGACAGGATTAGAACCTGCGACCGTAGCTGTCACGCGGTTCTAGACTGAAGCGCCTAGAACCGCACGGCCACACCGGCCGCCGTTTGATCAGCAAACCCTCTATCGTAATGGGTGTTTTTGATAGAATAATTATGGATATCACGATTCAGGTTCCACTGCTAGCACGCCCGGGTTCCCGGTTTCGATTCCCGGCGGGGTCAGGGATTTTCTCTACCTCGTGATGACTGGATGTTGTGTGATGTCCTTAGGTTATTTAGGTTTAAGTAGTTCTAAGTTCAAGGGGACTGATGACCATAGATGTTAAGTCCCATAGTGCTCAGAGCCATTTGAACCATTTTTTTCCACTGCTAGGGCTGGAAGTTTCCATTGCGCACATTTAATCCACAATTGGGTCTTTATTGTGGATCTGTCTCTCAGTTGCTTCTGACATAAATTGTTTTCAAGAATACTAGTGTTTCGCAATATGACCGCTACCATACTGAGTACAATGACCTACAACTAGAGCACCAATGATGTGAGTGGAGATACACTGCCTTAGTCACATTAATATGACAACCTGTCAAACGTCTAAATAACCACATTTTGCAGCGCAGTCTGCTACGAGACACGCAGGAAGAGGGTCAGTGATGGTGTGACGGGTACTGACAGGGGTATGGAGCCACGCCGACTGCCGCGCCGAAGCTAGTTGCGCAAGGTTTCTCGGTTGAGGATCCATGGTGTGAACAGCCCGAACGAGGTGGTACCACAGATTCTCGACTGGACTGGTGGCCAGGGGTGCAGGATAAACACATCCTGGTCGTCTTCGAACCACGCATGTACACTGCGTGCTGTGAGACCCATTGTATTATCGTGCTGGTAAATGCCATCATGCCGAGGATAAACAAACAACATGTAGGGATGTACATAGTCCCCAAGGATAGATGCATATTTGTGTTGGTCCATCATGCTTTTCGAGAATGATGAAATTACCCAGGAAACGCCACGAAAACATTCCCCGGAAGATAACGCTCCTTTATTGTTGTAGGGTATTTGCTTTCAGACATTTCGCTCGGTACAACCCATTGGCCACCCGTCCAATGGAGCATCAAACATGCTTCATCCGAAAATGCCACCTGTTGCCACTCAGTGGACATTCATTTTCGGTATGTATTGGTGTGCTAAGCTTTATCGCCGATGAACAACAGTCAACACAGGTGCATGAACCAGACTCCTCTGCGGAGGCCCGTGAAGTTTGATGAACAGTCGTTGAGGAGACGCTGTTGGTAGCCCCTTGGTTGATGTGGCTTTTATGTGCACAACAGTTGCACTTCCATTTGCCCGCAAGAATTTCCGCAGTTGTCGTTCATCCGTGTTGTCTCGGCACTTGTTTTTGAAAGCGTCGTTTTACCACTTTATTCACGGCGGCACGTGTACAGCTAACAAAGCTATGCCTTACGGAAATGCGTCCACCCTTGGACGTCAGATACATTCCTTCGTTTCCACATAACGACAATGACTGCTTTGTTTCCCGTGTCCTCCAGACAATCTTTATGCATTCGTCTCTAGTTGTGGTACCAGCTACCATTTACGAGTCGTTACTCCATCTTAATGCCGGAAATAAGGGGTGGTGGCATAAATTGACTATACCATGTATTATAACATTTATAGATTTTAAATAGATACCACTAATACATCTGTTAGATAAGCAACCTTGTATCACATTATTCAGATTCGAAAATTGCGATAATAACTGGTTTTATTGAATTTCATACACTACAAACAGAACTGCTGAATAGCTTGTGGTGGGGCGGGGTCGATCGTCTTCGTTTGAATTATCGAAAGTCCACCTACCTCGAGATGTTGCTTTCCGATGTCCCTACACTCTGTAGTAGCAGATACGTGCTAGACAGTGTACAGCAGCATTGATGAAACCACTACATAATACTTACCACACAGAGGCCGCGTAACTCGAGCTGAAGGTCAGTTCCTGAAAGTTCATGTTTGAAAAATCGGGCGTTCAGAGGATGCAGTCTACTTGCAGAAAGCATTTGAAAAATTAGATTGAATCTGATTTTTATTCATACTGAAACACATGAAATAGCTATCACGTCCGTATTTAATATCGTAAACTTTATCCTTCAAAATTCACTGTTTGTACAACAAATTTTCACTCGAAAAGTAGCCAGAATTTTAGCTAGTCCGACCCGAATAATTTTCGCGATCTAACAGTCACAGACACACCACTCTTCGCGAGTTAAACATTCGGTCCTTTCAGTGGTCTTCTTAGCAAGAAGTGCTCGCCAAAGTATTCCGTACAGAGAACGAAATATGCCACACGGAATTGATACTACGGCCAGAAAGCTCACACTCTCTCATAAATCTCCAACTATGTAATTTAGAAACACCAAACTTTCATAAAAATGTTCGTAACTCCAGTTGCTTCAATCACAACACGTTCTAACCAAAATAAACTCACCAGTTCTTCATCTTACAGACTATTTTCAAAGAGCTATCGAACATGGTGTTATCCGTAGGCCAGTCATCAAGCGACTATCTCGGGTCCATCTACTCTCTACCCACCTCACTATATTCACGCGGGAACAGCTTAATTCTGAATAATTGATCTAAACGACCAATCAGAATGTTCCTTCCCGATCGTTATCCAATCACTAATCTGATAGTAATTAATGTCATTAAAACTTCAATTTCTAGTATATTGTTTAATGAAAATAAGCGAAGTTCAAAATATTCTCCAAATTGATAAATAAACATCTTCCGCCTCTCACTTTCATTCTGGCTACTTTTATACAAAAGCAAGCACACACCGACATACGTCACCCGAATCGTGGATAAACCGCAACTTTCCCACGGTCTATTCGTGAAAGGTTGTATGAAAAATGACATATTAAGTTTTAACATATGTCCCACATACACACTCTCTATCATTCTCACGCACTCACACAACAAAATATAATCAAATAATAATTTTGAGCAAATCTTGTATCACCCTAATGTAAAGTAACTAAAGTTTTGAAAAGAAAATTCTAATTAATTTATTATTATTTTATGCACTGATAACTTTGTAATTACTTGAGATGATTATGAAAGTCAATTTGTTAATGTACGAAACTGGTTTTTCACAGAAAAGCGTCGGTTTTAGGACTTTCAGGTAATTTTCATTATCTCCGGAGCTACAATAAATAAAAATCTGAAACTTTGACAGCATCATTCCATTAATATCAAAAGACTGTGTACAAAATTTGAACAAAACCGAATAATAACTAATATACCTTATTTAGATTCGTACAGGGTACGAATTTTCGTACCGACTGAATATTACTCTATGCAGCTCTCACGGCAGGCAGCGTAAGCTGCACTGTGAGCAAAGCGAAGAAAAAAAAAAAAAAAACATAGCCATCCTGCAGCCACCGTACCAAACGGCTGCAACGAATGTCATCTCGTAATAACTTGCTACGCTACACGCTGTTCGGCCTAGCAACTTTATTTAACTAGGTACTACAGTCCTACGTTATTCAAGTGAGAACCTCACATATTTTAGGTTTCAAAATGTTATTAAATAAACGTATGGGCTCATAGGATAACAGAACAAATCTCCCACGCTGGTCATAGTCGTTGCTGTACTTTCGGCATCGTTATTCAACTAAAATGATTTATAATCATTTGCTTATTTGTTTAACAACAATACTGATTTTATAAAAAAAATATTTAGTGTAAGTGTTAATAATACACTGCTGGCCATTAAAATTGCTACACCAACAAGAAATGTAGATGATAAACGGGTATTCATTGGACACATATATTATACTAGAACTGACATGTGATAACATTTTCACGCAATTTGGGTGCATAGATCCTGAGAAATTAGTACCCAGAACAACCACATCTGGCCGTAATAAGGGCTTTGATTCGCCTGGGCATAGAGTCAAACAGAGTTTGGATGGCGTGTACGGGTACAGTTACTCATGAGGCTTCAACACGATACCACAGTTCATCAGGAGTAGTGACTGGCGTGTTGTGACGAGCCAATTGCTCGGCAACCATTGACCAGACGTTTCCAATTGGTGAGAGATCTGAAGAATGTGCTGGCCAGGGCAGCAGTCGAACATTTTCTGTATCCAGAAAGGCCCGTACAGGACCTGAAACATGCGGTCGTGCATTATCCTGCTGATATGTAGGGTTTCACAGGGATCGAATGAAGGGTAGAGCCACGGGTCGTAATACATCTGAAATGTAAGGTCACCTGTTTAAAGTGCCGCCAATGAGAACAAGAGGTGACCGAGACGTGTAACCAATGACATCCCATACCATCACGCCGGGTGATACTCCAGCATGGCGATGAAGAATACATGCTTCCAACGTGCGTTCACAGCGATGTCGCCAAACACGGATGCGACCATCATGCTGCTGTAAACAGAACCTGGATTCATCCGAAAAAAATGACGTTTTGCCATTCGTGCACCAAGGTTCGTCGCTGAGTACACCATCGCAGGCGCTCCTGCCTCTGATGCAGCGTCAAGGGTAACCGCAGCAATGGTCTCCGAGCTGATAGTCCATGCTGCTACAAACGTCGTCGAACTGTTCGTGCAGATGGTTGTTGTCTTGCAAACGTCCCCAACTGTGGACTCAAGGATCGAGACGTGGTTGCACGATGCATTACAGCCATGCAGATAAGATGCCTGTCTTCTCGACTGCTAGTGATACGAGGCCGTTTGGATCAAGCACGGCGTTCCGTATTACCCCCCTGAACCCACCGGCGCCAACTTTGTATGAATGCTCTGAAAAGCCAATCATTTGCATATCACAGCATTTCTTCCTGTCGGTTAAATTTCGCGTCTGTAGCACGTCATCTCCGTGGTGTAGCAAATTTAAATGCCAGTAGTGTAACTGTGTACATACGTCATTACTTTGAGTCGAGGAACGATACTGAATCCGACGCTACATTTAGGTTTTTCGTACCCTGTCTGTATGCAATTCCTATGAACGATACCTTTTACTATAAAATATAGCAGGATTCAACAATCCAACAAGTCCTAATATAGAGAACTGAGTTCTTTTATGAGTAGATTAAACTACAGTTTATGTTCTGGTTTCGAGTTCTGCTAACGCAGATCAGTCCTGGTCGGGAAAAATAAGGTTCTGGAGGAAATCTCGAAATCTAAAAGTTCCCGTTTCCTTTATCGCTCATCAGTACTGGATCATAACCGTTAGTACATCTTTTCGCCGTCTAATACTGTTGACCCTTCACTTCGGACATATGCAACAGTGATCTGAAAAAAAGGTAAGGTAAAAACTCAGTTTTAAAGTAAACTATGTGGTGTATTACATAGCACATTCGTAGAACGAGGAAAGCATGGGAAGATGACTAGGTTGTGTTCGTTTCAAAGGCTCGATACCTACACATTCCGTAAACTATTTAGGGTCACGTGGATGTATGAAGAGTATCCTCTTGCATTCGAATCCATTACAGTCATCACTGCGTCAGCCGGTCGCGGTGGCCGTGCGGTTCTGGCGCTGCAGTTCGGAACCGCGGGACTGCTACGGTCGCAGGTTCGAATCCTGCCTCGGGCATGGGTGTGTGTGATGTCCTTAGGTTAGTTAGGTTTATGTATTTCTAAGTTATAGGGGACTTATGACCTAAGATGTTGAGTCCCATAGTGCTCAGAGCCATTTGAACCATCACTGCGTCACCTCGCTCAATGTCAGCTTCATGACATTATTATAAAAATTCGTATGGGACACGTGTTTTGTCTTTAGAAGGCAATCAGACAGGTCATACAGACTGCAGGGGAACATCCGTTGTGGCAACGGTCGACAGAATTTGTATTTTACATGAATCGTGGCAACTAGTCTGTTAGTTATGTCACGTCTCACCTCAAGTACTCCAGTGAACCTGAAGTGAGATCATGTACAGCCAACGAAGACATCGTCCGCGAGCACATGAATATACAACAGTATTCTGATACCTCTATCACCACACAACGCTCTCCACAGCAAGCTGCCTCGAATACACAAATTTTACATCAGTGTCATACATATTACAAGACCGTCTGTAACATCGTTATAAACAATATCATTACAAAACCACTTGCAAGAACATGCACCATCATGATATGTTTTACATGACAATCCTAGCGCAACATCGAACAGCGCATGGTAACTACTGTCTTGAATTCTAGATATGATTCTACGAATTTCCTAGTGCACGTAATACCTGTAGCTTGTATAAAAGAATCAGCTGTGTATCGATTGAAACTCGCATTCTTTTATGGGGAAAGAGGCGATCAGTCATCATACTTGTGGCACAAGGAAAAAATCTACAAAAAGATAACGGGTGAAAGGAAACGTGGAAAATAGAATTTATTCTATGAACACTGTGGATCAATATCCAGAGTGAAGCGAGTTATCAGGGTATGAATAAAGCTTCTGAAGAAATCTACTCTTCATGTATAGTATAGCAAGTTTGTACGAAAGCAAGAACGGTAAAATGTCTGTTGAAGGGAACAGCCCACACTGTCCTGCGTCTGGATGTGGCGGTACGCCACAGAACGTGATAGAAATGATACTGAATAACTTCGCAAATGTACCAAAACTGTCATCGTAACGAAACATAAATATTATCTCAGAGAAATAGCAAAGACACTGTAATCAATTAACATGATCTGCGAATGTAATTGCAATCACTGTTTTTTTTTTTTTAAGGTCGCTCGCTCGTACTTTTTTTTTTCTTCGTAGTGTGAGAAGCTATTTTGTGACGAGGCACGAAAACGTGTAAGCTTCATGTAATATTTAGCCTAAACATTGGAAAATATTACTTAAAACTATTGCTAATGTTTATCTGTATCCAGCTCCTATATTCATGAAGTGGTAGATTTAAATTCTTTATGCAAATTTTGTAGGGGAACACAGGTGCAGACGTCAGCTCCTTTGTTTTAAATGATAACGGCCAGGAGTCGTAGTAATCAATATTTCCAATATTGAATCATATTTGAGTAAACTCAGTTGAGTGTTTTGTTTTCGTTTCCCAACAATAACAGTGATGTACCTGTATCAATGCTTGTTAATTTTTTTGTTTTTAATTTTAAAAGGACTTGTAGTCCGGGATGATATGTTAATGGTGTCTTTTAATATAAAAACACAGTATCCTGCAAACCAACTGCGAGAAGTAACACAACCGAGTCACTGACGTAAGGAATTTTCCAGTTATGAAGAAGGCACAATATCATTAACTCCAACTTTTCATGACATATAAATTCCAATACATAAAGAACTAATACATGGATTTAAGATGATCAAAGTTAAATGCTAACAAAGTAATTAAATAAAGTGTTAACGCAAATGAAGACCTACAAAATAACACAGGTGGTAAATGCAAAGTGAAAGGAATGAAAGAATTCCGTTTAAAGAAGTAATATTGTACAAGCAACGAAACAGGTCTTCAACAAAAATGTTGACTTTTGAAACGTTGTCAGTATGTCAAAGCAGAGCTCTAAAAAATGTACAGTTAGAGAACAGTGTTGTATGTATTTCAAAGTTAGATTTTGCAGGAAGTAGAGAAATGGAATGTGGATGTCTTCGAAAGGTAATTTAACAGAGGCTTGTTTAAAATGAAATAAACGTATAATATACCTGCGGAAAAAATGCTTCAAAATACTTCAAAAAACAAATAAAAACATATGTGTGTGAAAGGATTATCAAATAAAGACACAAGTTAGTGGGGCAAGAGCTGATAACAGAAAGGAGAGGAATAGGGAATGCTGTTGATATGTGTAAAATTAAGCAAGCAGTAGTTTGTAGGATCGATGGCAAATTATGGGAAGAGATGGTGGCCTGCATCGAACTAGACCTAAGCTGATGAGGCAAAAATTACAAACGTAAAAATATCTCCAGCTTCAGTTGTGCTGGAGTATTAGACTCAGTACTGCATTCACCCCGCTAGATTGCGCGGCTACACTTGTAGGAGCTTAAGATAAACCTAATACTATCGTTTGACTAATACATAAACCATGATTTTCAAGATAACATTGGGCTCCCTTTAAGCTACTACGAAGCAATCGATTTGGGAGAGATAATAGGAAAAAATCCTTGAATTATCTCACTACATCGGACTGAAGCACCTTAATGCTTATTTTGTAACGTGTTCGCTCCTTTAACAAGAAAGATAGAGAGAGCAAACATGAGGAAAAGCAAACAAGCGCAGAAATCCCAAAAATTCCTATCGAGTCGGTGCTACCAGTTAATTAATCGCGTTGACTGACGGCTCTGAATTTCTAGGCTCTGCATTCAAGCCACGTCAGAATGCGATTTTAACTGGCAGAAAATCCATTAACACCGCGCTGTGTTCAGTTGGAGAGAAATTTCTGCGCTGACCGCAAGAGTTTCATCGAATAGACATACCCGTCTTATAGAAATAGAAATTCGAGCAACAGTATATTTTGTTTCAGATTTTCCGAATGTGATGGCGCACTGAGAGAGTAATTGTAATTCATCGTCAATCCCACTTCCACCATGCGTTATTGATACGACTGCAATAAAGACTTGAATAATTTTTATTTCCAAGAGATTTATGAAAAAGATGTATTGCTTTAGGTGTAAAAAAGACATTCAGGCGATGTGAATTAGTGCCATTCATCAGCATATAGTATCAGTTACCATCACTACGAGTATGATATTTCAAGACTTATATATGCTAGTAAATTTTATTACCAGTTGTAGTGATATTACCAGTTATAGTGTTAACATTCAACTAATCTCAATGGTCTCTAATTTACATTATGGTAGCTGCAGTCAAAACTGAAAACGTAGTTTTATCTACACGACATTTAACGAGTTATCTATCTGCTTTCTCTATAGGCTGTCCTTTCCTATGCTCTCTAACATAATGTCGCGTGGTATTACAAAAAGTTAGCATGAATTATCTATGCAGAGTGTTCCTTGCTACAGAATATTCGAAGGAAGATAGTATAGAACCAAATTCACTTTCCACTGACATCAAATCATTACAGACGAAACACGTGATTATATAAAAAATGATTTATGAAGGAAGGGTTAAGCGACCATTCACTACTAAACTGGTGATTCAGGGCAGCTCCACAGATGTTTCGAGTGTCAGACTAGTCTTTCAGCATTTCACAACTTTGACTGATATTGCTCCCTTTATCGTCATTATGGCTGCAAAGAGATGACATATGCTTTTATTACAAATAATATTAAATTTGGACGCGAGTTAAGTAACCTAAGCAGTGTGGCTCACGAGCAAGACTGCAGTTGTAAAGAAGGAGGCCATTCTCACAGACAGTCACTCGCAGGCATCTGTCACAACAGATACACAATAGTGAAGCGAACGCTTGGGTGAGGGTTGGTGATCCTCATGAGAAGTGAAGCTCGTATGTAGCTAGTGCCAAGACAGAGAGACACACCTGTATTTCAGAGCCAGAAAAGAATTTTTTCGTAACACATATGGACCAAAGAATACGTCTCCTTATAGATATCCTGTATTGATTCTGATTTTAATTTACTGAAAAGTAAACGTTTTATAATACCACTCTCATCATGTTGTCGTTCCAAAAATAGTCTATTGGTACGAATTTTGTAAAATTTGTAATGCTGAAATATAGCACGACAGAAAGCCTGTCCCTTTTCTTTTTTTTTTTTTTGTGTGTGTGTGTGGGGGGGGGGGGGAGGCATACGTTGCTTCCTGTAAAGCTGTCATTACACTTCGGTTTTATGCACCGTTACAGTAATTGGCACTTCGAGTATAGGGGCTTCTGAATAATGCCATGTGACGAGTGATCATTGTTTGATAAACGTAGCTGGGGTAGAGATGGATGAAGTAGTGACAATTTGTACGCTCTGTTCATTTCAAGAAGACGTTAATTTAGATTACACAAATACATTACAGTTAATGGTAATCTCTATGACGTTACCGAAACAGAGTCCTATGTGATATTAGTTCATTTTGCGCCTTTTGACGGTTATTTCAGTGAATATACTGCAGCGGTGTGCTTGTAAATCACCACTTGCGCTCACCTTGGTGGCTTGGTATGTCACCTGAAAGGCGTCTATGGTAAATTTCTTGTCGGTGGAAGTGAAAAGCTACGTGACCTGTCTTGTACAGGCTGATAGAAACCTAAAGAAAGAGGAAGATGTGAACAACTCGCTTTCTCTGGAGCAGTATACAGAGTATGAAATTACAAGATGCATGCAGTTCTCGGAAACAGAGAAATTGCTTCAAGTAAATGAGGCACTGAGAACCTCGAAAAGAAAATTGAGCGGCCGCGACTGGTAGAGCCATTATTGCCTCTGGCAGAGAGTAAGACAAGAACGAATAACTAGCGGTAAATTTGTGACAGTTTTACACTGACGTGAAATAATCGCAACACCAAAAAGTAGTAAATATAGAGTAATGAAATTTCAGGAATCAAGTAGTCTAGGTAACATATGTAAGTGATTAACATTGTAAGCTAACATCGCAAGATGACAGGTTAATGTAAGTGCGAGATAATGTCCTGAAGAATTCCTATGGTACCTATCGAACTGATTTTTAGGATCTGATGGATGTCAGTCTCCGTCAATAGAGCGCTGAGCGACCTCGGTCATGTATCTTGTTTGGTCTTGCTGGCCTTTAATAGCTCGAAAGTTAAGTGGGTGATGAGCCCGTCATAGAAATGGCGACCCGGTCGGGAAAAGACGCCACTGTCCTTTCTGTTTCCTCCTTGGGAAGTAGGGTGGGGTGGGGGTGGAGGTGGAAGGGATCTTACCCACGATATGGAGAGAATCTGCCAGCAGCGATTGAGCGTACTGGATGCACTCACCTGCAAACTGAGGCTTATATCGGCATGAATGATGCCTTCCACCTGGGTTGAGCGGCTGTCCTCCGCTCTTACAAGTGGCTGCCTAATTTGCTCAAGACAGCTAGCTCTCAAGAGAGTGATAGTAGAGCTGCGTAACATTGTCCCCAGAACCGATCGCTGTCCTCTGGAGGCTCAGAGATTCTGTGACGATCTTGGATGCGGATTTCTCGATCTCTGCTATCGAGTTGTGAAATTTAGGGCCCTCTTAATTGCTCTGGCGTGGCCTACACACAGGAAGTGGGTAGTAGGATCGTGGAGTATGTGTGGTGTGCACATGTGGGTCTTTTAGGATAGAGAAATCACAGGTTCGGAAAGACGCGTTCTGCGTTCAAACAGGGTAGCATTCAAGAAAGCAGATCAGAGGAAGAAAATGTCTATGGAAGGATCCCGGAAATATTCTAGCTTACAGACAGTAACAATGTCCGTATAGTACAGGGGATGGAAAGCTGGCTGAAACCAGTTATCAATGCCAATGAAATTATAAACTCTGACTATAATGTATATCGTTAGGACAGGTTGAACGCTGGTGATGGAGACGTGTTTGCGGGATTAAGATAAACGATAATACGTAGGGAGAGTAGTGCAAATTCAGAATGCGAAATAATGCATTATAGGTGAATAATACATGTCTGTCGGATGCTTTTATAGGCACATTATAGTTTTAGGGAGAGATATTAACGTACCAGTTACAGACTGGGAGAGAGTAGGGACAGAGAATCGATTGTAATTGTTCTAGGTGATTTAGCCGAACTGTCTTGAACAGTTAGAAAGCGACTCGTGGAAACAACACCTTTGAGCGGTTGATGACAAACAGACCCAAACTTTTAGAATATATCAAAGTAGAACAGGTAATCAGTTATCAAAGCGTCATTACAGCATCACTGAACACGGCTGTAAATAGAAACACAAAGGAAGGTAGGAAGATTTTACTAACAAGAGCGACAGGAAACAGTTTCAGATGAACTGACAGGTTAACACTGAAATAAAATCTCCAGTACTTTCATTGTTGAGCATCAGTGGTCCAATTTGAAGAGTATCGTGCAAAATTGTGAGGGATAACCGGTGTTGAGCATCAGTGGTCCAATTTGAAGAGTATCGTGCAAAATTGTGAGGGATAACCGGTGTTGGGCAACCGTGTTAGACAGCTTTTAAGATGACAAGGAAAGCTTCACTACAAATCTAAACGAAGGCAAAGCGTCACTATAGAGAAAAACTAAACAAAACAAAAAACTGCGTGACGAGGTCTATGCGTGAATCGTTCAGCTAATTCAGAAATACCTAAGCAATTTCGATCAAATGTTGCATGAGTTACCGGGTCGAAGCAGTCTATCCAGACAATCTCTGCCCATAACGGCACTGAAACAGAGGATGATAAAGAAAAGATGAAAATGCAGAACGTCTTTTTCCGAAACAGATCTACGAGGAAAACTTACATTGTAGGTCTTCCTTTAAACTGTCGAACGAATGGCAAAATTACAGGAATCGAAACAAGTAACCAACGGAAAGAAAAGAGGAGAGGGCACTAGACATGACGGGATGCCGGATCAACTCCATAAAGACTATGCTTATCTACTTTCTCTTTTTGTAGAAGCAGGTCTGTAGATGAGCGAAGCGTTCCTGATGACTGGAAAAAAATCCCGGATTATTCAATTGTTCTAGAAGAATGGTCGAACACACGTACGAAACTACAGGTCTGTATCTCTGACGCCGGTATATGGTAGCATTCCGGAACATGTTTTATGGTCGCGAATTAGAAGGCTTAGAAGGCTGGAGACCGAAAATCTCCTCTGCAGAAATCAACGTCGATTCAGAAAACAACGATTGTTTGAAATACAGTTGTCTCTGTTCGTCCGCGAAAGGCAGAAAGCAGTAGATAAAGGCGCCCAAGTAGATCCCGCGTTCCTTGACTTCCGAAAGGTTATCGATACACTTCCGCACTGCCGCCTAGTGAACAATATATGAGCGTACAGAATATCAGATTAGCTGTGTGACTGGATGGAAAAGATTCTGCCAAGCGGAACACAGAATGTCATTCTGAACGGAGAAGTCTGCAGACGTGAAAGAAACTCCGAGCGTGCCCCGAGGAACTGTTATAAGAACTTTACTTTTCACAATATGCGTAAACGACTTAGTAGATGTTCCATGACTTCCTTAGCGAATGATTTTGTATAGAAAGACATCACTAAGCAAGAAAGAAAATTGTAGAGAAATGCTGAAAGACCTGCAGAGTATCGACAGGTGGTGCAGGGGGTGAGCCCTCAACAAAGACAAATGTAACAGACTGCGAGTTCATACACAGAAGGCCCCTTTATTGTGTGATACAACGATTTCAGAACAATCAGTGGAAGCAATTACTTCCATAAAATATTTAGGGGTAGGGATGAGGAACGATTTGAAGTGGAGCAGTGAAATAAAATTAATCGCGGTTAAGGCAGACGCCTGGCTGAGATTCATTTGAAGAATCGTCGGGAAATGTAGTCCAGCAACAAAGGGATTAGCTTACAAGACATTCATTCGACCTATACTTCAAAATTGCTCCTCAGTCTGGGACCTCAATCAGATGAAACACATTCAAAGAAGAGCAGCACGTTTCGTTACATGTTCATTTTACAAGCACGCAAGCGTCACGGAAATGCTCAGTCAACACGAGTGGCACACGTCACAGTATCGTCTACTGTCCGAGGCTCCACGTTCCTAGAAATATTAACAAAAAACTGCTTCCTCCAACGTACATATCTCGAAAAGACGATGAAGGTATAACTAGTGAGGTTAGAGCCCACACGAAGGCTTACCAGCATCTATTGTTCCAATGGACTGTATGCGACTGGGGTAGCAAAAGGGGGAAGTACAGTAGTGCACAATGACACTACGCCGCACACAATAAGGTGGCCTGTGGAATGTGGATGTAGATGTAGAAATAACAACAAAAAAACGGCAAAATGAATTAATACCGCATAGCGATATGTGACAGTGCCACATTGTAACCTCCCCCTCACTTATCGACCTCAATGACAGCGAAAAATAAAACTGCGTGTACCTAATGGAAATTTGGGAAAAGCAATCGTCACCGAAGTTAATCTGTCGGTAAAGAGTGAAGAAAGGGTTACATCTAAATGAAAGGAAAAATGCAAATGAAATTGGTGGAAATTAATTTTGAGAAAAGGGTAAAATTAATAAAGAAAATAAATGTGCGGTCGTCACGTTAACAATTAGTTGGCGTTAATTAGATATTTGAGATTTGGGGAAAATTACGGTTGCCAGTCCTATGGACAACTACTACAATAACTGAAAAAGAAAGGTTATTGCACATATAATTAGCACTAGAAGCGTGGCAACTGAAGGTTGACACGTGTAGTGTGAAAACTGAAAGTTTGTCAGAAGTAACAAATTTCGCTACACTCTGACTTAATTTAGCAAAAGAATTAATAAAACCGAAAAATTGAAAGTTAATTTAGTGACTGAAATTAATAGTGAGCTTTGTTTCTGAAGCACATCGAAATTCAGTAAAATAAGGTTAGTCTTGAGCTACCTCAACAATCATTTCAAAAGCTGCTTGAATCTACGCAATTTAGAAATAAGAGATTTTACTTTGAACTTGAATTTAATGATTCTGAAGAATTAACAATAGTAAAATTTAGTACGGACCAAGCTGAGCTGCAGTCACAGGTAAGCTAGAATATGGTAACAAAACTCGCACTCTTAATTTGTGCTTGTGTAATCTAAATATTGTGTCCGCCCCTCGTGGTCTCGCGGTAGCGTTTTCGCTTCCCAAGCACGGGGTCCCGGGTTCGATTCCTGGCGGGGTCAGGGATTTTTCCTGCATCGAGATGACTGGGTGTTGTTGTGTCGTCTTCATCATCATCATTCATCCCCATTACAGTCGGAGGAAGGCAACGGCAAACCACCTCCATTAGGACCTTGCCTAGTAAGGCAGTGCCGGTCTCCCGCATCGTTTCCCTACGCTCTGTAAAGAAGCACGGGACTTCATATATATCATAATCTAAATATTGTAGCCAGCTATGAATACTTTAACTGAACTTTGAAATTAAAGCAGTGCAATGGAATGATATTACTTTAATGCTGGCGTTTGAATTTCAACGACACACGGGTTCATTCCGGAAAAGGAAGGGACCCTGCTTGGTAATGCAATTAGGACAATGAGTAACAAAGCTTCATGCTAAGTTCCTGTATTTTTGTGATGCGACAGTTTTAAAAGCTGAGGTCTGCCATACAGTTCTAAAACTTTACGTGCTTCCAGTCTTCCTTGTTGGTTGATTGAAGGTTTGAAGCCGTCGATCTAGGAGGTGGCGACAGTCACTCATTGTCGGCCGTCGCTGTTGCAGAAGCTGGATGTTGGCGCGCCTTCTTCTCGACACGGTCTCCAGCCGAAACGGGCTCTTGATGTGTGCCAGCTAACGCCTTCCGTCCGCGACACCATGTCAGAAACTAACATAGCAAGTTGAGCGCAATTACATGCTGCCAAACCCCGAAAGCGCGGCAACTCGCGGGAGCGTCACACAACACACCTGCTTCACTGCACTCCTCCAGCCACACTCCCTCTCTGCCCGCGCTCCACGCGACAGAGTTAGCACTACCAAAGATCCTAAACACTTTGGTTCTCCACACGACCTATCGATGTATTCGTTCGACAGCATAGTTTTCCCTTGGCAAGACCCAGCGTAAAATACAAATAATATTTACAAAACAAACCAATTATACAGCGACATAGATGCATAAATATATATACAAATAGTAAAACAATTACAATATATAAAGGCACAGCAATGTCATATTCAGGTAACAAAATAAGGAAAATATTTATAGTACAATAGATGGAAATAGGATGATATGCATTTCCAGCTTTACACGTGCCCCACATTGTCTGAGGATGTTCGTGTAACCTGAACAGACTCAGAAAATGTCCCAAAAAAGAAACAGCGGAAATGCATATACTCAAAACATCAACAATTAGCATTCATCTAATTAACCATAAATCAATTTTTAGACCATAGTAATTGAGTGGAGACACTCCTAATCTTATTCCACTCTGTCATCTTACACAAAAGAAAACACGTTGGCAACATATTAAAATTCATAGGAAACATAGAAAATGGGTTTAGCTAGTCTAAAATCATCAAAATTCCTAACAGTATCAAGAAATGGAATATTATTTACAAAATTAACCAGAATACATGGTCATAACAAACAGGTATATCAAAATACGCAAATTAATAATTAATGACATAGAATACATATTTTTATATAACCTTTTCATAATTAGTATTCCCGTCATGAGAGTCCACTTAACGCTAAACAAGGAAATAATATACAGCAGATCGACAGAAACATAAATACTGACAGCAGAATTCCTTCACATCAGCTGTCCGGGAAGAAAAGCAACTCCACCTTCCGTACCTGCAAATACAAAGAATGCCGACAGCGGCACAAGAGCCGACAGCGGCTCCGCCTCGCCAGTATTGTTGCGCCCGCCTGTGCGGCACGCTTCATCTTACTCGCCTGTGTAACGGCGTTTCCAGAACATTTCAAGTCTACAATGTTCCGTATACCTAACAGTTTTCCAGAGCTTGGATACTCTAAGCAATAAGCATTTCTGTGATGTATACCAATGACTTTATATGGTCCATTATAAACAAACTTAAATTTAGAGCTTTCACTGTCTATCTGGCTCGATTTCTCATGAGCTTTTACAAGTACTAGGTCTCCGATTGCAAACTTAGCAAAACGCGCTTTAGCGTCATGACGACGTATGCGAGCATCGGCTCTTAGCTTCATTATTTTTCACAACAATACTAATGTCAATCCGTGGATTCCTCACGTTACAGTAGTTCAAATTCATGCCTACGTCAACGGCATCCGGCCAGTTAACAAAGTGTGTAGGCTGATATTGCCTATGCACACCGTCTCCTGCCTCTTCAAAACTAACTACTATTGTTTTATCTTGTGATGTACATGT
Organism: Schistocerca piceifrons; assembly: GCF_021461385.2. NCBI lineage: Eukaryota > Metazoa > Arthropoda > Insecta > Orthoptera > Acrididae > Schistocerca > Schistocerca piceifrons. The sequence goes on from NC_060139.1 coordinate 60,668,042, forward strand.
CAAAGTTTTGCTTTCGCAATTAATCACTGCACGGTACTTTAATAGCATATCTAACCCGATAATTACTTCTGTAGTTAAGTCTGGTACGACGACAAACTCTTGTTCAAATCGTGCCCCACATATCTCGAAGTTGACAAAAATCTGTTTTGTGACCGGTTTACTGGCATTCCAAGTAGCACCGATAATTTTCACTCCTGTTACTGGAGTAACTACGATACCAGGTCTGTCTTTCAGTAACTCAAATATTTTCCCAGATACAGCACTCAATTCTGCACCGGTGTCAATCAATACGTTTCGATGTAGGTCGTCCATATTAACAGACACTATCTGTCTACACTTGTCCTCGACTGTTTCTTTACTTTCCCACAGTAAATCCTCGTCTATATCCAGGTCATTCCAGAAAAAACCATCCGGCTTTGATCCTAAATCCGGCTTATCTGGCGGCTTTTTCAGCCTCTGTTCACATACAATTTTAATTTCAACACGTTTGTCCTGAGGCTTAGTCTGTAGCTTCGCCTCCAATACCGAAACCTTTTCCTGTAACTCGTCAACTAGTGAGTGTTGCTTTGCTATCAATTCACTAATTGTCACCTTCGTTGATTCCTCTTTGGTCAGATTGATCTCATCTGCCAATGTACCTGGAGGAATGTGCCCAGTAGTATCTGCAATTACTTCCTCTGGATCTGCGCAACCCACACTGCTACCGTCTGACCGTATAACGTCAGCTCTAACCTCATACATGCTGTAATCCACGTGCTTTTCTACCAATCGTGTCCGGCTATCACTAAAATTTTCGTAATCTTTCTCCTTAAAACTCTCGCAATGTTTAAAGTGGAGTTTTGCGTCGGATAGGTCGGCCACTTCTAACACTATATCCTACGGTAAAGTCTGCCGGTCAGGGCCCGAACTTTCCGTTACTACTTCAACATCCAACTCCTGCGGGACGAAACACGACGAATCTTGCTCGTGCTTCCCATTAACGTCAACTATTTCTGGTAAAGTCTGCCGGTTAGGGCCAGAACTTTCTATCACTTCACAAACACTATTTTCCTGCGGGACGAGACGCGGCAAATCCTGCCCGCGCTCCCCATAAACACTTCTCCCGTACAGGCCACTATAATCTCTTAGTTCGTCGTATAAGCGACCGAACTGCCTTAACCAGACCTTATCCCTCTCTGCATCCCCTCGCTCGATGACGGACGTGTTATCCGACATCTGATTTTCTCTCAACAATTGCGAATCATTCTTAAACTCAATCTCCATTTCCGCTGTGGGTGTTACAGCTGCCACTTTATAATCGATTTCCGGAACACTACTTAAATTGTTCTCACTAAGAGTGAATGTATTTTCTACTGCCGTGTCTACAGCTGATCTACTACTTGTGGGCGCACTCCTTTCTCTTAACACTGGCACACTCTCCCGCCGTTGATTATTCCATACGGAATTTTCATAACGACGACACCTGGGTTTTTCCTGTTATTGGGCCGCCAAAATTTCTCCACGCCCGGTCGGCCCCTCACCGGCGCGGCTAATGGCTTCCCTGTCTCGTCCCAGCAGATCTGCTCCCCGGCTGCTGCTGAGGCGGCTTATTACACCCTCTGGCGTTATTACTATTCTGTGAAGCCCGTATCACGTTAGTATGATATTGGTTTCCGTCATTCCTGTTATTATGTGCACTGTACCGATTGTTATTACAGTCCGAACCATTATTGTTATTGCTGCCATGGTTGCGGTACGCATTATTCCCATGGTTATCGTTGTTTTGGTTGTTGTGGTACCCGTTGTTGTTACCACGGCCTCTACCACGGTCGCGATTATTGCGCCAATTGTACTCGTCCTCAACTCGTTCCAGGAAATCATTGATTGTCTTGTAATGGCTTCCTACATAGCGTTTCGTATCATCTGGAAGCATCTTGTAGAGTTCCCAGACTATTTCGGACTCCGTGCGGCGATCACGCAAATATTCCAATTTGCGGATCCAGCCCTCACAAAACTCCTTCATCGAGCCACGCGAATGCGCATCGAAAGGCCTCGATACGACAAATTCGCGCCAGACACTTTGTTGCTTCTGCTCTGACCAGTATTCAGCCAGAAACAAATTTTTAAACTCGTCAAAAGTCAGGTTCGTAAATTTGAGGTTTAAGCCCCAACGCTTGGCATCACCAGCCAACACGTTAATAACGGCATTAATTTTCCTCTCATTAGTCCATGATCTGGGTAAAACTCTTTCACAATTTTTAATGAAATCCGTCGCGTGTGAACCGCCTTTTCTCAAGGGGTCGAACCGCTACTCTTTCGTCAACAATTCCGAACTATGTGCACAGATTGGCACATAGCTCTGTTTTTCGTCATGTTTCTTTTCTAATTCTGAAACTCTCGTAATTACTTGGCAAGTGGATGTCGCAAGCGTTTCCACTTCCCTCCTTTTCTCTTCGTAGGTATTAGCCTGCTTCCTCACTTTAACATCTACTTCGGACATTAAAGCCTTTAAAATTTCCACCTTCTGTTGATCCCCTTTTTTCACTAGTTGAATTTGTTCCGTCACCTTATTCTCGATGATAGGGGCAACTGCTTCTCCTACACTTTTCTCGATTCTGCTAATTTCGGAATTAAAACGAGTATTTATGCTCGCTGAACGCCTATCATTTCCCGTTTAAGATTACCGATTTCGCTATTAATTACAACAATATCTTCTTTGATTTTATCAACTTTTGTGTTAACAACCCCAACATTGTTGTTAACAACATTAATAGCTTTGTTCTGATTGTCTAGCTTCCGTTCAATTTTTTCAGACTGAGCTTCTTGCTTGGCAGACTGAGCTTCTTGCTTGGCAGCCTGAGCTTTAATTTCTGCCGATTGACTCTAGATTTCATTAATCAAAACATTCAATAAATCAGTTAAATTCCCGGAAACTACCGGTTTTACTTCCGTAGCTGGTTCCTCTATATATGATCCCCCGTATTCGTCATCAAGGGGTACATATTTGATTTTCGCTTCCGATTCCGAAATATTTTCTAAAGTTTGGAATTCCATTTCTCCTCTTTTTTGCGTTTCGGCAGTCGCGTCTTCCATGCTGGCCGCCTGCCCCTGGACAATGTGTTCCGCGGTGCGTGTTTCCCACTGTTCGACCGATTGTTCCGTATCCAATTCTACCAAATTTTCGTAATTGTTGCCTTCACTAATTTTAATAATTTTCAATATAAATGCCAAATCTCTAATATAATTAGGATTACTCCCACTACTTATTCTCGCTGACGTAACGGCCTGTTCGTAACCAGTACTTTTTTACGAGATTTGCACAATGCAAAATTCGTGTCCAGAGCAACTTCAAATCCGAAGATTGTCCTGTCACCAGGTCGCCACGTCTAACCTCCCCCTCACTTATCGACCTTAATGACAGCGAAAAATTAAACTGCGTGTACCTAATGGAAATTTGGGAAAAGCAATCGTCACCGAAGTTAATCTGTCAGTAAAGAGGTAGGAAAGGGTTACATCTAAATGAAAGGAAAAATGCAAATGAAATTGGTGGAAATTAATTTTGAGAAAAGGGTAAAATTAATAAAGAAAGTAAATGTGCGGTCGTCACGTTAACAATTAATTGGCGTTAATTAGATATTTGAGATTTGGGGAGAATTACGGTCGCCAGTCCTATGGACAACTACTACAATAACTGAAAAAGAAAGGTTATTGCATATATAATTAGCACTAGAAGCAATAAATTTCACTATACTCTGACTTAACTTAGCAAAAGAATTAATAAAACCGGAAAATTGAAAGTTAATTTAGTGACTGAAATTAATAGTGAGCTTTGTTTCTGAAGCACATCGAAATTCAGTAAAATACGGTTAGTCTTGGGCTACCTCAACAATCATTTCAAAAGCTACTTGAATCTACGCAATTTAGAAATAAGAGATTTAACTTTGAACTTGAATTTAATGATTCTGAACAATTAACATTAGTAAAATTTAGTACGTACCAAGCTGAGCTGCAGTCACAGGTAAGCTAAAATATGGTAACAAAACTCGGGCACTCTTAATTTGTGCTTGTGTAATCTAAGTATTGTAGCCAGCTATGAATACTTTAACTGAACTTTGAAATTAAAGCAGTGCAATGGAATGATATTACTTTAATGCTGGCGTTTGAATTTCAACGACACTCGGGTTCATTCCTGAATAGGAAGGGACCCTGCTTGGTAATGCAATTGGGACAGTGAGCAACAAAGGTTCATGCTAAGTTGCTGTATTTTTGTGATGTGACAGTTTTTAAAGCTGAGGTCTGCCATACAGTTCTAAAGCTATACGTGCTTCCAGTCTTCCTTGTTGGTTGATTGAAGGTTTGAAGCCGTCGATCGGGGAGGTGGCGACAGTCACTCATTGTCGGCCGTCGCTGTTGCAGAAGCTGGATGTTGGCGCGCCTTCTTCTCGACACGGTCTCCAGCCGAAACGGGCTCTTGATGTGTGCCAGCTAACGCCCTCCGTCCGCGACACCATGTCAGAAACTAACATAGCAAGTCGAGCGCAATTACATGCTGCCAAACCCCGAAAGCGCGGCAACTCGCGGGAGCGTCACACAACACACCTGCTCCACTGCCCTACTCGAGCCAGACTCTCTGTGCTCTGCCCGCGCTCCACGCGGCAGAGTTAACACTACCAAAGATCCTAAACACTTTGGTTCTCCACATGACCTATCGATGTATTCGTCCTAGGCAAGACCCAGCGTAAAATACAAATAATATTTACAAAACAAACCAATTATACAACGACATAGAAGCATAAATATATATACAAATAGTAAAACAATTACAATACATAAAGGCACAGAAACGTCATATTCAGGTAACAAAATAAGGAAAAAATTTATAGTACAATAGATGGAAATAGGAGGATATGCATTTCCGGCGTTACAACATCATGACACTAACGTCACATTTCTTTTCATTATCCATTACAACGTAACAACAACCCACTAGTCATATCATCCATCAAATGAAAGTAAAATTTATTTCAGCGAATAAGCAGTAAATCCGCGAGGGACAAGACATAGAAGGCCAGCATCAGCTCAGGGTTTATACACGTAAGTACTTTATTGAAACAACTGTCCCTTTGTGTAACATATCTGCGAGAGCAGTTCTACAATGGCATCACTACAGTGTACGGATAATTTTGCAGGGTATTTATGACTGAGCATGTAGTTAGCTCGCACCTAGAAAGGCGAAAGTTTCCGTTATTTTGCTCATGGAGGTCAGTTTCATTTGCTCATCTAGCAGTTATTTTAACTTCTCCCCTTTCTTCTTGTTTTGAGGATCAGCAACTTAGTGCTTTGTTTTAGTATCAAAATTTAAAATTAAATCTGAGAGAACAACTGTGACGCGGATGTCTGTTGCACGTGTCTCCCCATGTGGGATTACGAGCCTGCAGCACCTGTTTACGGGGCCCTTACAGACACATTAGAAGCATGTGTGGCTTTGCACCAGTGCATGTGCGTCCTTGCCTGTTTGTTCCATGGTCGCATGCAACTTGCGCATACGGAAACCTGCACAGTGTAATTGATCCTTAAGCTCACACAGGCATGCAACACTCAGTAATTTTCGAAGCGCAAGTGAAATGAATGGCTACTGTGCACGGTAACTTCAATGCTCGGTTGGCACAGCTGCGACTAAGCAGTAATCAAAAGAGCATATATGCGGAAACACAAGAGAATAGCAATGTCTTTTAGATTTTGAATCTAATACTGGATCCCCTATCTGTTCCTTGCCGACTATTGTTACTTCTTCCATCCCATAGGGGCCGTCAGTGTACTATTTACACCTTTCCGCTCTCCCCATAGCATTTAACAGTGGAATTAACATTGCACTCTTGAAGTTGCCGCTGTTAATTTTAATTTCACCTAAAATTGTTCCGATTTTATGTATATTTATACAACACATTTATCTCCAGCCATTTCTCTTGGCTGCTCTACGCTTCTTATTTATTTCATTTCCAAGGGATTTATATGGCTGCGTGTCTCTCCCTGAACGTTTGAGCATTTCCTTCTTTCGTCGATTCACTGAAGTATTTCCTATTCATAACGAATCCTACTTCCGTTACATTATTTGTTGCTGCTCTTGATATAACGTTATATACGTATGACCAGAAGTCCTCATCTTCTTCAAATTTCACTTCACTGACTCCCACTATATCTGGCTGGGGCTTTGCATTACCCTTTCCAGATTTCCTTTTCCACGTTTAAGATTCTGACATTCCACATCCCGACTCGTACAACGTTATCCTCTGATTGGTTATTCCATCTTTCTCTCATGGTTGCCTTACCATTGGCAACCCCCTTCTGGGTATCCGAATGGGGGACTAATCGGCAATCTTTTGCAAATGGAAGGATCATAATGAGTCTTTCTGAATCACAGGCAGCCCGCCCTTTGGATACACATTACGTGTCTTTAATGCAGTTGTTTCCATTGTGTTCTGCTTACTCATGCTGCTTATAATTGCTGAATCTTCCCCCCTTTCGGGAACAGTTGTAAGTAGGCTGTTTAGGTTTATATGTTGGTAACGCCATGTAGCGCTCTATATGAAAATCACTGACTGCTGTGTGCAGTCTGTGGCTGGGTGGCATTGTTGAAATAGTCGCTATTGTAGTGTTGGCCAGTTGGATGTGAACAGCGCGTAGCGATGCGCAGATGGAGGTGAGCCACCAGCAGTGGTGGATGCAAGAAGAGAGGTGGCGGAGTTTTGAGAGCGGATGATATGGACGTGTGTCCATAAGAAAGAGTAAACTTGTAAGACTGGATGTCATGAACTGATATATATATATATATATATATATATATATATATATATTATTGAACACTATTAAGGTAAATACATTGTTTGTTCTGTATCAAAATCATTTGCTAACTATGCCTATCAGTAGTTAGTGACTTCAGTAGTTAGAATCTTTTATTTAGCTGGCAGTATTGGCGCCCGCTGTGTTGCAGTAGTTCGAGTAACGAAGATTTTTGTGAGGTAAGTGATTCATGAAAGGTATAAGTTATTGTTAGTCAGGGCCATTCTTTTGTAGAGATTTTTGAAAGTCAGATTGCGTTACGCTAAAAATATTGTGTGTCAGTTTCAGCACAGTCATTTATAAATTTTTCTAAGGGGACGTTTCACAGTTTCCTATCCCACTGGGAAGATATTGCCATGAACCTCTGTTCGCTCTTCCTCCCTCTTTGACAAAACTGTTAGCAGAAGAGAATAACTTCTTATGTCCGATGTCTTCGGCGTCCAACGCTGCAGTGTGTTCTTTCACATTTGGGAACGAAGACGTTATGATTACTGAACCTCAGCCATCTCCTCCGCCGTCTTTCACAAGACCGTTGGAAGAAAGAGGGTGACTTCTTATGTCGCATACCTTCAGACGCCGTTGCTGATGAATTGTATTGAGAATATAAGCAGTGGCTGATGTCATATTATGGGCATTAGACGTTCCGATTTCTAATGAAAGACGCTCCGCCTAGACCTGTGGTTATGTAGTAACTTGCACCTGCAGATTACAAACAGTACTGTCTCTGGTTGTCCTTAACGTTGGTTGACGGGGTGATGGACTGCGCAGCTGCGGGGCGTCCGTTCTGTATTCGGCTGGGCGGCCACTGTGAGAGCGGAGGCGAGGCGAACGTGTTTGGCGCGTGGCCTAATTGCCGGGGGCGCTGCCAGCGCGCTACAAGGCTGCCCGCTAGCCGGCAGTCTGTCTGTCGCGCCGCCACCAGCCCCCGTGTTGCCTCCCCTTTTCCTCACCCTCCCAACCCACCCCCTTCGAGCACCGGTGTCTGTGCATCACGAAACCGGCAGCAACGCTGGTCAACCATTCCCATTTGCTTTATCTGTAGAGGATATTTAAACACTGTTAGGGAGCGTCACCTGTCTGGTGAAGAGAGAGAAGAATAAAGGGAAATCGATGTGGAAGAGTTTAACACACGTCACTAAATAATAAGGAAGGCGTAGACAACATTCCTTCCTAATTTCTGAGGTAGTCGGGTGAAGACTCAATCAGCCGACTGTTTAGGTTGACTGGAGATTGTAATGATTCTTTATTCCCTAGACCATTACGGCACTCCAACCCCATTTCTCGATACCAGTAACGTCGTACTACTTTTCTGCGAAGTAACAGACATATTTCTGTGACAATACTCAAATTTGGTTTTATTAATACACTCCTAGAAATGGAAAAAAGAACACATTGACACCGGTGTGTCAGACCCACCATACTTGCTCCGGACACTGCGAGAGGGCTGTACAAGCAATGATCACACGCATGGCACAGCGGACACACCAGGAACCGCGGTGTTGGCCGTCGAATGGCGCTAGCTGCGCAGCATTTGTGCACCGCCGCCGTCAGTGTCAGCCCGTTTGCCGTGGGATACGGAGCACCATCGCAGTCTATAACACTGGTAGCATGCCGCGACAGCGTGGACGTGAACCGTATGTGCAGTTGACGGACTTTGAGCGAGGGCGTATAGTGGGCATGCGGGAGGCCGGGTGGACGTACCGCCGAATTGCTCAACACGTGGGGCGTGAGGTCTCCACAGTACATCGATGTTGTCGCCAGTGGTCGGCGGAAGGTGCACGTGCCCGTTGACCTGGGACCGGACCGCAGCGACGCACGGATGCACGCCAAGACCGTAGGATCCTACGCAGTGCCGTAGGGGACCGCACCGCCACTTCCCAGCAAATTAGGGACACTGTTGCTCCTGGGGTATCGGCGAGGACCATTCGCAACCGTCTCCATGAAGCTGGGCTACGGTCCCGCACACCGTTAGGCCGTCTTCCGCTCACGCCCCAACATCGTGCAGCCCGCCTCCAGTGGTGTCGCGACAGGCGTGAATGGAGGGACGAATGGAGACGTGTCGTCTTCAGCGATGAGAGTCGCTTCTGCCTTGGTGCCAATGATGGTCGTATGCGTGTTTGGCGCCGTGCAGGTGAGCGCCACAATCAGGACTGCATACGACCGAGGCACACAGGGCCAACACCCGGCATCATGGTGTGGGGAGCGATCTCCTACACTGGCCGTACACCACTGGTGATCGTCGAGGGGACACTGAATAGTGCACGGTACATCCAAACCGTCATCGAACCCATCGTTCTACCATTCCTAGACCGGCAAGGGAACTTGCTGTTCCAACAGGACAATGCACGTCCGCATGTATCCCGTGCCACCCAACGTGCTCTAGAAGGTGTAAGTCAACTACCCTGGCCAGCAAGATCTCCGTATCTGTCCCCCATTGAGCATGTTTGGGACTGGATGAAGCGTCGTCTCACGCGGTCTGCACGTCCAGCACGAACGCTGGTCCAACTGAGGCGCCAGGTGGAAATGGCATGGCAAGCCGTTCCACAGAACTTCATCCAGCATCTCTACGATCGTCTCCATGGGAGAATAGCAGCCTGCATTGCTGCGAAAGGTGGATATATACTGCACTAGTGCCGACATTGTGCATGCTCTGTTGCCTGTGTCTATGTGCCTGTGGTTCTGTCAGTGTGATCATGTGATGTATCTGACCCCAGGAATGTGTCAATAAAGTTTCCCCTTCCTGGGACAATGAATTCACGGTGTTCTTATTTCAATTTCCAGGAGTGTATATACGTACTCCGATGTATCGATATATTACAGTGATATGGTTCTTGTGTGTATTTATTTCTGTGAGACTGTCATAATCTTTGACTGTCATAATCTTTGACTTACTTGTTTTGGCGCGAATGCGCACAGAGTAGTCTTTGTTTCAATTTGCAGCAGTTAAGTTGTTATTTCGCATTGTAAAAGAACAGTCAAGTCTTGTGTTTCGTTAAAGTGGAAATTAAATATATGAAGATTGAAACAAAACTGTCTTCTTGATGATGTGACAATTAAGAAGAAGTGTATGTGAATTTCCAAGAAGTTTAATAAAAATGTGGATCGTGAACACCAAGTCAAAAAGTATTTCTACCATACCATTGTTCTGATCAGGGATTGATTGATGATTAAGAATTTCCTGAAAAACGCGTTTGTTAGATCGTCAAATATTGCTAAAATAAAGATCTGGACCTTCTAGCAGCCAAAGTGGAATCAGCATAGAATCAACAAGATGAGCCATAACAACTTAGACGAAATCTACGTGGGAATCGATTCTAGATAAGTGCCAAAATTAAAGACCTTTTTACAGTGACTTCATTATTTCCATTCTGACGATACCATCCACAGTCAATAACTTTGTTGTTGCCCCATAAAGCGAACGTATGCTCCGTGAGCAACATTCTTAATCAGATTTCTCACCTACTTTGCAAGTGGTGGTATTCTTAGAAGATGCACCAACCAGACTTTCGGAACAATATTATCCACACTATCCCGAAGACAGAGGGAGATGATAGGAGCGAAACTCATCATACAATCAGCTTAACGACTCGTGCATTTAAGTGGCTGGCAAGAACAATATACGGAAGAATGGAAAAGAAAACCGGGGACAACCAGTTTCGCTTTAGGAAAGATAGAGGCGCCAGAGATACAGTAATGACATTAAGCTCGATAGGTAAAGGAAGAAAATAAAAGTCAAGACACATTCATTAGATCTGTATATCTAGAACGAACGTTCGACAATGTGAGATGATGCTGAATGTTCGAAATTCTGTGCAAAATTGGTGTAAGCTAAGGTATTATGCAGTATGTATCCGAACGATGAAGAGACAATAAGAACAGACGGCCAAGAACGAAAAGAGTGTAAAACAAAGATGCAACCTTTCTGCTCTACTCTTCCTAAAGTCCATCGAAAAAGAAATGAGAGAAATCAGTTTCAGGAGTAGGATTAAAATTCGGGTGAAAAATATCAGCAATAAGATTCGCTGATGTTGTCGTAAGAGAAAACGAGATCCAATTATGGAACATTCTGAGAGTATTAGCAATCTACTGCGCAAAATACGAGGATGGAGAGTAAGCAGAAGAAGGACGAAAGTAATGAGGAGTAAGAGTAATGCTATTAGCGATGAACTTAACATTGTGGGGCCACGAAGTAGAAGAATCAAAGGAACTGTGCTACCTAGGAAGCAAATCAACAAATAACGGACGAAGCAAGGAGGGCATCGAAAGCAGATTAGTACAGGCAAAATGGCATTTTCCTGGGTAAAAGAAGTCTATTAGTATCAAACATCGGCTTTAATTTAGAGGAAAAGTTTCTGAGAATGTATTTTCGAAAAGACCTTAGTGTGCAAGTTATTCGTAGACGGTAGGAAAACCAGAAAAGAATCGAAATGCGTAAGAGGAAATACTATAGAAAGATTCTGAAAGGTAGGTGGACTGACATAATATTAAGTGAGGAGCGTATCTGCGCACCAACGAGGAGAGGGAATTAATAAAACATTGTCAAGAAGAGAGGGCAGGACGATACGTCACTTTTTAAGATATTAAGCAGAACTCCGCTCATACAAGAGGGATCTGTAGACAGTAAGCCGGCTGGGGTGGCCGAGCGGTTCTAGGCGCTACAGTCTGGAACCGCGCGACCGCTACGGTTGCAGGTTCGAATCCTGCCTCGGGCATGGATGTTTATGATGTCCTTAGGTTAGTTAGGTTTAAGTAGTTCCAAGTTCTAGGGGACTGATGACCTCAGAAGTTAAGTCCCATAGTGCTGAAAGCCAATCTGTAGATAGTAATAACTATAGGGGAATACGGGTATTGGAATATGACCAGCAAATTCCTGTGTAAATTGGCACAGGAGAGGACTTTATGGCAGCCCGCATCAAACCAGTCAGAATACTGAAGAAAACGAAACGTTCGTATGTAGTCTGGCCTCTTACCGATAGTAAGTACTCGATAGCAAAACCAATAATATCAGGCTCTTGTAAGAAAGGGAAATATACGTGAACAACAGGAAATAGAGAGCGTGATTGAGACTGCATTGCAGCTCTTCGATGTGAGCCACAATGGCTGGCAGCCGCGGAAATATTTTGTTATGATGATTTGATTAATATTCGTTCAGAGCGTGAGGGAAGGTGACTGAAAGGAGAAAGAGGCGCGTCCACTTCAAGAGCGGACTCGATCTACTCTTTCAGTGATGGAAGTTTTCGTGGTTCCCCTTAGCATAAGCGCATTGTGCTTTTCGTGAAAGATGGTTGGCCGCTGGATGATGTACAAACAGAATACCGTTTGGAATCCTAAATATCAACGTATACTAGAACCTTAACTATTCCATGCGTATGCAGCAGTGATTTACGTACGAAGACTAGCACGTAGAGCTGTAATTTATAACATTAGGAGCCAAAATAGTTTGATGTGGAATAGTTTATTTCACATCAAGCGATCTTGGTGTCTTATATTTTAAATTACAACATTAGATGGTCCCAACAACATGTGTAAATTGTATGTGGAGCTATACTATCGCGCGAGGCCCACAAACGTCGCTACCAGTTTCGATTTCGTTTATGATATTCGTCACCACTAACCACTAATAATAATTTTTTCGATAGGATACTCGTATCAAGCGTATGAAGGACTGAAGCGGTATTTATGTCGAACTCTCACTGGATGCCAATGAAACATTTTCGGGTTTCCAGTGTCCTGCAATGGTTAAAGTGCTTCGATCCTTCCATCAAGTGTTCCGTGGCTATTGCCAAGTGGAATGACTGCTTATAGCTAGCTAGTACGTCCTAATATAGTCTACTTGCCGGCTATTGAGTCAACGGTGCGCATATATGGTCACAAACCGGGATTATTGAACGCAGATTCAACGTATGACCACCGAGGAGCATAATGTCGAAAGATCCCCTGAAGAGGCTGGAAACCCGACAACATTTTATCAATACTACTGCCGTAAAACTACGCGTTATTACACTCGTTTGGAGACTTTTTTTATTCTATAGTATGACATAGATCAAGTGAAATCGGGAACATATTTGAAGTGTAGAGTATTTAACACTTAAAGTTATCTTCAAAAGGCAATGTCTTAAAGGCCAGGTACATATAAACATAAAATTACTGCCCCAAATGAAACCCGAGTGCGACAATGACTCCTTCGAACGTATGCACCTCCAAGTTAGGAAATGAAACCTGCACGAAATACGTTGATGTCAAGACTTTTCCTAATACGACCACCACTGTAGACGTATCTGTTTTACCCATCCCTTAACGGTAAATCAGAGGAAAGACTGACAGCGCATCTCAAGTATTCATGGCTCCCACCGTTCTTTACTAGTAGAGGAGCTAAAGCTGATATCTGTTACAATTTTATCCCTGTTACTCAGTCACGATTTTTATACGCCGGGTGGTTACAGTTACACTTTCCCTATTTAACTCTTTGTAACACGGAAACTAATAACCACACGAATACCAGACTTGGAGTCATTAATGTCCAGAGTCTGGGGTACTTGATTTCCATGCGTCACAGCGCCACTGTTCAAATCCAACTATGGTCACTTGGCGCCCTGATCAGTCACGGTGATTCATAGGCTCACACACGTGACCAGCCGCAGTGACATGTTGATGTGTGACCATGATCTTGGACAAAAGGAACATGGCATTATTAGTGAAGCTCTGTTATGAAAACAACAGTTATGCTGCAGCTGGACTTAGAGAATATCGCCGGCTGAAAGGATTGTGGAAGGGTCCTCTTTCTCCACCTGCTATGTGTGTCATGAGAAAGAAGTTCGAATCAACTGGAGAACTGGGCGTCGCCCCGAGATGAGGCCACGTCCGGTTGCACCACAAGTGGTTGATGGGATTGCTGTTGATGTGGAAGATTACGCTGCCCGACTCTGCCTAGCCTTGCAGTTTTCCCTCTACAGTTCCCTCTGGTACCATGGAAGTTATTCCTCGTTGTCTTAACACATGCCCTATCATATTGTCCCTTCTTCTTGTCCGTGTTTCCCATATATTCCTTTCCTTGCCGATTCTGCGGAGAGCCTGCTGATTCCTTCTCTGTAGGTCTATCTTTATACAGATGGTCACGGGACCTCGGCTGGTCAGCATAAATGTCGAATAAAAGCACCTTCAATAGTTATTTTAGTGAAGCAGCCAGTTTCAGCGCTACACTGCGTCATCTTCAGGCCCCCTTACCGATGTCTAGGAACAAACGCACCTCTGGTCCAGTCAAAACAGGGGTCAGCATTCATTGACTGGCATCTGTAGCTATCTTGTTGACACAGCGGTCCCTTCGATCATCACTTGCCGACTGTTGGACAAACATTAAAACCAAATAATATTTAGTTATGGCTAAGAGCTGCTGAAAATAATTTCTAGTTTCACTCCCCCTCATTTGTCACCGTACTTAAGAAAAATACAGTAATTATAACGAGCCCTCAGCTGAAGTAATAAATTAAAGAATATTAAACACTGTCCTCAACAGTTATCATCCGACTCAGAGAGAGACAAGGCATACATCGGTAACTGTCATCACTCACACTAACATTGAGTTCATACTGATGAACACACAATCTAAATATTAATCTTGGCAAGCAGAAAACGTAAATTTTCAGTGCCAGTTTTCAGGTGAGATCAGAAGTGATGACAACAGGTTTCAATGAACTTCTCACGAAGTAATTATCCTCTGTGGCCGTCCTGGAGCAACTGATTCACAGTCTTCGATGTCGTGTGCCAAACTTAAGCCCTGATGCTAACTTCCTTCTCAATACGCTTCACGGAGTTAACAATTAGGGCTGTACTGCAGGCAACACAGAGAAAGTAGGAAGGTGCCAAAAAGAACAACATGGAATAATGTCGCAATGTTCCACACGTTATCTGTCACCGGTGGTAGAGTCACACTTCTCTCTAGCTCACGACTGACTTGGTAAGCCCGGCCCATAGGAATATTAAGGAGCCCCAAATGAAACTACTACGAAGGACAAGGAAGGCACTAGCAAGTGGAAATTTCAAATTCTTCGTTAATGTACATTTGAATTACAATGTATTGAGCTTGCGAGATTCCACATAAATCAATAAATTAAGCATGGCCCCAAAAACTAAAGCATATAGCTACCAATCTCTAAATTGAGAGCACTGCAAGACAAAGATTTGGAATGATGAAATTTACCAAATAATCTCTATACGCCGGCCGGAGTGGCCGAGCGGTTCTAGGCACTTCAGTCTGGAACCACGCGACCGCTACGGTCGCAAGTTCGAATCCTGCCTCGGGCATGGATGTGTGTGATGTTCTTAGGTTAGTTAGGTTTAAGTAGTTCTAAGTGCTAGGGGACTGATGAGCTCAGATGTTAAGTTGCATAATGCTCAGAGCCATTTGAACCATTCTTTATATCAGCGAGATTTGAAACTAAAATTACACAATCTTAACGGCGTAGGCTTTAAACAACATGAAACAACTCTTGAAGCGTTTAGCTGTGCGTCAAATAATATACAAAACTCACAGCAACACAAAAATAAACCTTGTCAGCAACAAAGTAAGGTATTGCAGGGCGAGCTAGAATTAGAAAATCACTTATGCAAATGCTCGTAACAGAACATGCTGCGTATGACATAAAACCTTGAGTATTGAGCAATGTGAGGAAGATATTTGTGTGGATGAGTCTCGTTTTACACTGTTTCTGCCAGAGTTTAGTTCTCAAGAAGGAAATATCGTGGAGGTCTGGTGACGATTTGGCAGCCACATCGCGATATACCGCGGGCCGGTACTCTGCAAGGTTTCATTACTGCCAAGGACTATGTGACGATTTTCGCTGATCACGTCCACCCCATGATACAATGTTTGTTCCTAAATTGTGGTGCTGTGTTTCAAGCAGACAACCCCTGTTCTTACAGCTCGCATCATCCAGGACTGGCTATTACAGTCACCAGAACACAATATTTTGAGCCTTTGTGGTATTCTTTCGAAAAAAGTGTGCGTCATTCCCATCCACCTTTATAAAAGTTACCTTAACTGCAGATATTTAGCAGGAAGTATAAGATCCCATGAAAACGGCATAGTGCCTGTAAACGTCCATTCCGAGGCGAATGGATCCTCTTTTCATTGCAGACATGTTTCCTAATTGCGTAACACATGGACATGTGTTTCTGGTTTCTCCATATTTTCGTCCACTCCCAGCACTCGGGCTTAGCCTTAGCCTTCTTTGTCACAAACCATCATCTTTGATTTAGATTCGGTTATTTTGACATTATATAATTTTGTAAAAAAACGACATTTTGTCATAGAGTGCGCGATTGAATATTTTGCAAAAATTTTTTGTTTCTTTATAGACGCCACCACATTCTTATGACACAGTCATAACCAGTTGCAGCCATACAATGACCATCTTCGGATTCTAAAGGTGGCATACACTGAACATAGGTTCATGCGTTATCAAATTATATGGCCGAAACCGGTTATGACTGTCAAAAGAATGTGATTGCGTCTATAAATAAAAAAAAAAAAATTAATAAAATTTTGCACTATATCATTTCCTATTACCTTTTTTTTGGGACCCTGCCGACCATAATATAAGACGATGAATGAAGGACAAAGATATATAATGTGCAACAATCATTAGGACCCTCCCCTGTTGTTTAAGTCCACCTTTCAGGCAGAGCTGACTCTGAATTTCATAGGTCACTTCATCAAGGTTGGGTTGTACCGTGAGTATCTCAATTTGGAGGAAAACCCCTAGAGTATACTGCCACGGGAACGACTAACGCAAAAACGAATAAATAAGTTAACGTGTTCTTGCGTCGTAGCTAAGGGAGATTGTTCTTCCTATATTGTATTTTATGATTGAACGTCCAGGAGGAAACGTTTTAACGTATGGAAACCAACGAAGGTTAGGTTAGCCAGACAATATTGATATATTATGCAGGAAAAGCATCATCCACACAATTCCGAAGACGGCAAGAGCTGACAACTGCGAGAATTATCGCACAATCAGCTTAACAGCTCATGCATCGAAGCTGCTTACAAGAATAATATACAGAAGAATGGAAAAGAAAATTGAGAATGCGCTTGGTGAAGACCAGTTTGGCTTTAGGAAAAGGGACGAGAGAGGCAATTCTGACGTTACGGCTAATAATGGAAGCAAGGCTAAAGAAAGATCAAGACACGGTCATAGGATTTGTGGACCTGGAAAAAGCGAGGCAATTCTGACGTTACGGCTAATAATAGAAGCAAGGTTAAAGAAAAATCAAGACACTTTCATAGGATTTGTCGACCTGGAAAAAGCGTTCGACAATATAAAATAGCGCAAGCTGTTCGAGATTCTGAAAAAAGTAGGGGTAAGCTATAGGGAGAGACGGGTCATATACAATACGTACAACAACCAAGAGGGAATAACAAGAGTGGACGATCAAGAACGAAGTGCTCGTATTAAGGTGGGTGTAAGACAAGGCTGTAGCCTTTCGCCCCTACTCTTCAGTCTGTACATCGAGGAAGCAATGATGGAAATAAAAGAAAGGTTCAGGAGTCGAATTAAAATACAAGATGAAAGGATATCAATGATTCGATTCGCTGATGACATTGCTATCCTGAATGAAAGTGAAGAAGAATTAAATGATCTGCTGAACGGAATGAACAGTCTAATGAGTACACAGTATGGTTCGAGAGTCAATCGGAGAAAGACGAAGGTAATGAGAAGTAGTAGAAATGAGAACAGCGAGAAACTTAACATCAGGATTGATGGTCACGAAGTCAATGAAGTTAAGGAATTCTGCTACCTACGCAGTAAAATAACCAATGACGGACGGAGCAAAGAGGACATAAAAACCAGACTCGCTATGACAAAAAAGGCATTTCTGGCCAAGAGAAGTCTACTAATATCAAATACCGGCCTTAATTTGAGGAAGAAATTTCTGAGGATGTACGTCTGGAGTACAGCATTGTATGGTAGTGAAACATGGATTGTGGGAAAACCAGAACAGAAGAGAATCGAAGCATTTGAGATGTGGTGCTATAGACGAATGTTGAAAATTTGGTGGACTGATAAGGTAAGGAATGAGGAGGTTCTACGCAGAGTCGGAGAGGAAAGAAATATGTGGAAAACACTGATAAGGAGAAGGGACAGGATGATAGGACATCTGCTAAGACATGAGGGAATGACTTCCATGGCACTAGAGGGAGCGTTAGAGGGCAAAAAACTGTAGAGGAAGACAGAGATTGGAATACGTCAAGCAAATAATTGAGGACGTAGTTTGCAAGTGTTACTCTGTGATGAAGAGGTTAGCACAGGAAAGGAATTCGTGGCGGGCCGCATGAAACCAGTCAGCAGACTGATGACCAAAAAAAAAAAAAAAAAAAAAAAAAGTGCAGGAAAGTGAAACCCTCCATTTATATAAACTCCTGCAAGTATGATTTCTACCTATAACCATGAGAGGGAGCCACAATATTTATTCTATCCCACGGCAAAATATTTTAAGCCAGGCCTGTGAGATACGTGGTGTATAGTGGGGCATAATGGAATGTACTCGATTGATTTGCACGTTTCAAGCAGTATGGATCAGAAGCATCAACTGACGTACACTTGCCCATTCAAACGTAAATAACCGACATGTCTACTTGACGATAATTTCTCACGACGCGCTTTTATTGTCGCAATATCCATTACCGCGTCTGTAGCTGGGACTACCGAAACAGGGTTCTGGTGATATTAGCTTTTTGTGCTAAATCCGAGAAGTCTAAACACTGATTGCGGGTTGCATGTTAGCTACATAACTTGTGTACGAACTACACTCCTGGAAATGGAAAAAAGAACACATTGACACCGGTGTGTCAGACCCACCATACTTGCTCCGGACACTGCGAGAGGGCTGTACAAGCAATGATCACACGCACGGCACAGCGGACACACCAGGAACCGCGGTGTTGGCCGTCGAATGGCGCTAGCTGCGCAGCATTTGTGCACCGCCGCCGTCAGTTCAGCCAGTTTGCCGTGGCATACGGAGCTCCATCGCAATCTTTAACACTGGTAGCATGCCGCGACAGCGTGGACGTGAACCGTATGTGCAGTTGACGGACTTTGAGCGAGGGCGTATAGTGGGCATGCGGGAGGCCGGGTGGACGTACCGCCGAATTTCTCAACACGTGGGGCGTGAAGTCTCCACAGTACATCGATGTTGTCGCCAGTGGTCGGCGGAAGGTGCACGTGCCCGTCGACCTGGGACCGGACCGCAGCGACGCACGGATGCACCCCAAGACCGTAGGATCCTACGCAGTGCCGTAGGAGACCGCACCCCCACTTCCCAGCAAATTAGGGACACTGTTGCTCCTGGGGTATCGGCGAGGACCATTCGCAACCGTCTCCATGAAGCTGGGCTACGGTCCCGCGCACCGTTAGGCCGTCTTCCGCTCACGCCCCAACATCGTGCAGCCCGCCTCCAGTGGTGTCGCGACAGGCGTGAATGGAGGGACGAATGGAGACGTGTCGTCTTCAGCGATGAGAGTCGCTTCTGCCTTGGTGCCAATGATGGTCGTATGCGTGTTTGGCGCCGTGCAGGTGAGCGCCACAATCAGGACTGCATACGACCGAGGCACACAGGGCCAACACCCGGCATCATGGTGTGGGGAGCGATCTCCTACACTGGCCGTACACCACTGGTGATCGTCGAGGGGACACTGAATAGTGCACGGTACATCCAAACCGTCATCGAACCCATCGTTCTACCATTCCTAGACCGGCAAGGGAACTTGCTGTTCCAACAGGACAATGCACGTCCGCATGTATCCCGTGCCACCCAACGTGCTCTAGAAGGTGTAAGTCAACTACCCTGGCCAGCAAGATCTCCGTATCTGTCCCCCATTGAGCATGTTTGGGACTGGATGAAGCGTCGTCTCACGCGGTCTGCACGTCCAGCACGAACGCTGGTCCAACTGAGGCGCCAGGTGGAAATGGCATGGCAAGCCGTTCCACAGGACTACATCCAGCATCTCTACGATCGTCTCCATGGGAGAATAGCAGCCTGCATTGCTGCGAAAGGTGGATATACACTGTACTAGTGCCGACATTGTGCATGCTCTGTTGCCTGTGTCTATGTGCCTGTGGTTCTGTCAGTGTGATCATGTGATGTATCTGACCCCAGGAATGTGTCAATAAAGTTTCCCCTTCCTGGGACAATGAATTCACGGTGTTCTTATTTCAATTTCCAGGAGTGTATGTTATTCCGAAACGCTATGGTATCCTATGCCTTGTGGTGAACTGCCTATCGCGCTCCGCTGGCAAACATAACGGAAGCAAAGTAATTTCAAATGGTTCATATGGCTCTAAGCACTATGGGCCTCAACATCTGAGGTCATAAGTCCCCTAGACTTAGAACTACTTAAACCTAACTAACCTAAGGACATCACACATATCCATCCCCGAGGCAGGATTCGAACCTGCGACCGTAGCAACAGCGTGGTTCCGGATGTAAGTGCCTGGAACGGCTCGGCCACAGCGGCCGGCGCAAAGTAATTTCTCTGCATCACTTATGAGGTATGTAATGTCCGACAGTGAACGAGAGGACCATTTATGCTAAAGATTTGTTCAACAGCAACACATTTAGGAAGATGAAAATCAGTACACCTAATCATTTTCTAAGTAAGTATGTATAAATGTATACTAATTTTCATTTAAGAGGTAAGCACAATTTCTTATTCACATTCCACAGTATATGGGTTGGTTAATCTTCTATGGCGTAACGTTTGCGCCTGTAGCAAGTTGCTTACTGCTACAAAAATTAATATCACTAAACAAATTATTAGTAGTCCCCTTAAAAGAACTCAATGATCACTTTGGTGTATTGTAGATGGTGTTCAACCGTTACCAGGCAACATTGTGTCTTTCTCTGACTGACGTAAAAGAAATGACAAAATGGCATAAATGAACTTTCACGTTTGAGCTACCCCGTCACCAGACCACCACTGGCGTCGTCCACTGCGTTAGTGTATCAATGTGGACTGTTCAACGTTTCCAAAAGTAGTGGTGTATCACTCGTAGCCAGGTAGCACTACGGAAGAATAGTGATCGTAGAAAGATCCTAACTGTCAGATGAGAGTAACAGTTTGTCCGTGATAATCACCTCCATGCCCGATATAGTCGCTGCTGCTAATGAATGAATGTTCACCTCAACCCGTTTCCGAGTGAACATTGTGAAGAAAAATTCGGGCAATGATACTTTCGCTTTTTGCGACTATGCCTTGAAATTAGCTGTTTACGACACATGAAAATTTATGCCGAAGAGAAACTCTAACCCAGATTTCCCAAATATCGCGAGTGGACTCCTTAGCCACTTAGGCTATCCAAGCACGGTTTCAGAACAGATCCAAACTTCTGTATGTCACCTAGTCACAATCATTATGCTAGCACAGTTCGTGATTGTCGTACAGGGAGATAAATATTATACTGTAATTTTAGCCTATCGAGGCATGGTTACATTATTGATGGATACAACGTCAGTGTTTATACAGTGCGTGGATCCTCAAAGTACAAAAGGAACAGGCACTGTCACTGATAGCAGAAGGACATTTTATTGTGAAGATACACTATATAAAAAGAGACATGGTAACCATCAATGAGATATCCATGCGCCGACGGGCTTTTTACATTTGTCTTCCTGTGCGGGAATAACGAATTGTGTGAGTTGAAAGTTTGTGACTACTTAAGGTATGGTAGTCTAGATCGGTCCTTGAGGCGTGCTCGGAGAATCTAAGCGGTTAGGACGGCCTCTCGCGATATGCAGGATCAGGGTTCGAATATGGCTGCGGCACAAATTTTTATGTGTCACAAACAGCTTACTTCAATGCATGGTCTCAGAATTCAAAACTATTTCCTAATGTTTAACACAGCTGTAATCGTCTGTGATACTGACTGTTCCTTTAGACATGCATTAATTTTTTTAGGGACGGTGCATTCTGAAGATACAGACACAAACAATGAAACCATCAGTGCCGCATGCAATGGACGTTAGGAGTCGCGTAATTGGCAAAAGGTCGTTGTCCACAGCGGTACATGAAGCTGTATGTCTTCATTGGGCCGAACAAAACAGAAACTGGAAAGTACCTGATTGGAAGTGTGTACTAGGGTCCAGAGAGCCACGAGTTTGCATGTTTTCAAAAGCTGTGTGGGGTCGAGTGCCTCGAAGACCCAATAAAGTGTCTAACTTGCAGCGATCTGTGATGTTTTGTGGGCGTTCCTCGTACTATGACGTGAGCTCACTCTTTCATGTCACCACAAAAAGCATCCTCAGTCACCAAGAGTTGCCAGAGTATCTACATCTTATTGATAAAAACGCTGTGCACTCTCTCTTTTTCCAAGATCAGAACAGCGATAGATACAAGTTTACACGCAGTCAATCATGACTTTGTAAACACTCAGGCATCTTATTGCACCTCGAATGCCCAGCTAAACCCTTCTGTCTTCATACCACCGAAGCTGTCTGGTACTATCTGTAACAACATATGGCGCTGAGCACTATGGGACGACATCTGAGGTCATCAGTCCCCTAGAACTTAGAACTATCTAAACCTAACTAACCTAAGGACATCAGACACATCCATGTCCGAGGCAGGATTCGATCCTGCGACTGTAGCGGTCGCGCGGATCCAGACTGAAGCTCCTAGAACCGCTCGTCCACACCGGCCGGCTCTATAACAAAAGCTGAAACCTAGTAATGAATTTCGACAAATGACACAAAAGTTTTCTGCGCATCCTGCCGCGTCATAATATAAAAAGTACATGCTGGTTAGTCCAACACAGTTTTTTTTATATTATGATGCGGTGTGTATCACAGGAAACTCTTATGTCAACTGACTTTGGTCGCAAACGCCTGCGAATTATACGTACATTTCGCCATAATTTAGCATGTATATCGTCACTAAGTTGCTTGATTTCTTCATGGAATTTCAGAAGACGTTTCACTTCTTGTTCAGACAACGTGTACAAACCTTATCAGTGGTTATGCCACCTCTGTCAGCAACAGTAGCCTCGATAACAATAATGTGAGTTCTCTTTCTAGGCGTGAAGAGGCAATTATGAAGCCTACAGGGGTTCTTAGAAAATATTAGCGTGATATCCTCCTGAGATCGTAAACTTGTATTTACGAGCCGCACAAAGCATTCTCCCATTCAATGAGTATACGTCAAGACAGCTGCCATAAAATATTTACGTGTAGCTGATATGAATGTAGGATACTCAATATTTCTGTAAGCGAAATTTTCGCAATATAGTGGAGTTATTATCGTCTGAAAGAAAGCGCAAGTATTTTTGGGAATGCAAGCGATTCGCACATAACCGTCCGACTATCGACCCACTGATGGCCAGGTATATGCTTCGGAGACAGAAATTCGCTATGGAATATCATAGACATACGAAGACTGTCGAAATCCCTGAGTGAAATCTCAGTAGTCACCCGTAACTATAATATTGCCAGTGGACGCGTATGAGTAGTCGAGGCTGGCAGCTGAAGATGAGTCGCCTTCAGGAAAAAACCGGCAGCAGCGCGCTAGCGCCTCGGTGCTAGGCAGCCCGCCACACGTGGGCCAGCAGATGTTTGCGGGACGGAGCGGCGCAGCGGTGGGCGCTGGAAGGCGGGCGGGCATTGATTTTACAACGCGCATGCGCCCTGCGGGTTCTGTCGGCGCAAGAGAGGGCGAGGGGGCAGGGGGAGGGGGAAGAGAGGGGAGAAGGCTGCCAGGCTATACCGCCCCCGGCCGCCTTGCGCGCCGACAACGATGTTTCTTCAAGAAACGCGCGCTCCGTGGCAGCAACGGACTACGTCCGCTGAGCAGCCGAGGAACGACACGAGACCCACTTCCAGTTTCGCTTCTCATTCAGACAACATGTTCAAACCTTGCCAGTGGTTATGCCGCCGCTGTCAGCAACAGCAGCCTCGATAACAATATTGTCACGTAAACTTGCCACAACGGTAGTGTCAGTGAAATAATATTTTGTGAAGTTGGGAAAAGCCAGTCTTTGTGTCCATTATAGGCGTTACTCAAATTTAATGCGTTAGATTAATTGCACTGCAACCAAATTCGTTGACTTTACTCGAGTGTGTGGTCGTAATACTCCTGACGATGCTCTTTGTACCTCTATTGACACAAGCCATAATTTCTTGTTACGTGCAAATTGTTTGTCATGTGAGATTTAAATTATCGCGACACGGAGATATCCGATGTGCTAGGTCAGGACCGTATAGCAGTTTCGAAGCGCTGACCATACCAGCAGATGAATTTTGAGGCCATTCAAGTGGCTTTTCGTGAAGTCTCTTGTATGTTAGTCTTATCCCATTATTCATAAGACACGTTGCAGCTTGTCCAACTAAGAAAAAGGTTTTTCTAGATTCGTTTACGCCACGTACTCCGCTGTGTGTTTTGAAACTATTTCACCACCACTTTGCTGTGTGAGCATTTCCTTTTTTTTTTTTTTTTTTTTTTTTTTTACGTGTCTACTTCAGTTAAGTCCAAATGGAGGAGCAAATGTCCATGATCATGGAACGAGTCACTATATGAAGTTAATATCAGATAAGATGTTAACAGATAAACTAAAATTTACACGAATCGTATGCAAATGACAAGCTGCAAGGTAGAAACCAGCCTAACCAACACTGTAGTACAGAAGTTTCCTCAATTTTTTTCCAGGAATTCACCAACAGTATAGAAAGAGTGATCCATGAGGAATTTCTTTAGCTTGGACTTACAAGTGTGTGGATTAAATGTAGAAGCAGTTTATTCAAACTGCATACAGGAGACTCCCTCCCGTGTTTCTACCTAAGAGTCAAGGAGGTGCGATCAAAATGTAGATTGCATTTTTGCCTAGTGTTAATTGTTAAGTCTTGGGAATAGGCTTATATAGTTAACAACAACATTAAAGGAAATTTACTCTGAGAGACGAATGTCAGAATCCCCTGATTCCTTGGCAAGGGTCAACAAGACATTTGTGAACTTAAGACCACACATTGCTCGAACTGCCCTTTCTTTGCTATTTCACCCTTTGTGAACGGGAAGAGTTACACCAGAATATTATGCCGTATGATTACGAGGGGAAAAAATGAAGCATAGCAGACTAATTTCTGTGTCCGACTACCAATTATTGCGGATACCACTACTTTGGCAGTCATAGAAGAATTCATTTTTTGAAATTTTGAGTGTTTAGGACCAATAATCATTTGCCCATTCTGTGTAATCAGAATGTCAGTTTTAAATGAATTGTATCATACAAACTCCCAAAACCGAGTCTTACTGTACTTATGTACTTTATTCACAAATATTTCTGAGCACAACCTCCTCTGCAACACCCTTACAAATTTTTCAGACTGTTTCTGACCTCCATAAATATGTTCCGTGTAATGCATGCTACACTGACGGAAAAAATCCCAACACCAAGAAAGAGTTGTGCGAAATAAACGGAAGTTGGTAGGCGTGCTTCTGAGCCTGGAAGATGACGTGTATTCAAATTTGACGCCAGTCGCACAAGAGTGCCGCTAGTAGCACAACCACGAGGGTGCAAATCAGGCTTGCTTAACCTTTAACTGGGAGGTGAGCATTCATAACGTAACTAGGCACGTGGGTCTTCACAGCACCCTATATAAATACGATACTGAGGTTTCAATTTTTTCTTAAATTGTTCACTATACAACAAACATTGCATTTAGTCTTTTATTAACTCATCTAAGTACAATTTTGATCACAAAGGTAGGCTACTCGAATAATTATCCGTAACTGATAAATCACTAACATGTGTGAAATGGCTTCAAATGTTCGTATACATACTATTTTTCACATTAATCAAATAAGAAAAGCTTTTACCATTTCAGAATTATAGAGAGATGTAACAGACAAAGCAACAGACATATTTATGTAACTTAAAACAATCATTCATGTGAAAAGTCTATAGAGAAATCACATTTCAACACTGAACATTTTTATCATGAATGGAGAAAGATTCCGAATTGATACGTTTACTGCAGATGTTTTTCATTTGATTTAAACACATAAATTGATTACTCTTGCATCAGAAGAACTTGGTATTTTTGTCAGTATTTCTTGGACAAACTGTGCATCTTCCTGATGTGCGTTTATTACCATGAACTGCTGGAATAAACTCTTCCTTATTTGAGATATTAGCTGCCTTCAGCAGGATGGATCTTGGTACAGCCGAGTTTGAAGCTCTTTTTAAAACCTGAGGATGCAGAAGCTCTGCCCCATGTGTCTTATAAATTGCCTTTTTTCCACAGCAACACTGGGGATGTTGCTCTTCATTATAACTTCAGCATTAATGCAAGCATTATCTAACCTCCAAAAGAACACCGCTAATGGCCATCGTTTTGTTCTTCTTGCTACGGTGTATGTTGCACACAACTTGTCAACTTTATCAGCTCCGCCATTTGTAAGGTTGTAGAAGGTAATGATCTCAGGTTTCTTTCTGTCATCTGTTGTAGTGTCAATACTCTTGGAATTTGGATTCATTTTTGAAAATAGTATAACATTTTTACCTTTTTTAGGTACACATGAAACGCAAGTGATGTCCCCCTTGCAAGCAAAAACTGTACTTGCGGTTTCTCTCCCTTTTATGACAGTTAGTTCAGCGGGAAGCTGAGGCTCATTTTTCCTCATTGTGCCAACACGTGTTAGCCGCTTTTCCGGTAATTCTTCAGCAAGCAAGATACTAGTCTGTCAGTTATCTATTGTTATATTCCTTCCTTGAATCCCCTCAGTAAGACTCAAAACGACCTCTTTACCTGACTTGGAAACTTGGTAGGCCCTTCAGGCTGTTTCTCCGCATATCCTTCCATTTAAGACCTAATCTAAGTCCTTGCATCACACAATGTCTGTATTTTTATTCCGTATTTTGCAAGTTTACTAGGAATATAAACCGAAAAGGAACATCTATCTCGGAAGGGAACCAGTTGTTCATCAATAGTGGTATAACTTCCAAAGCTGTATTCATTTCTGCAGTTTTCGTTGAACAAGGTGAATACGTCCCGTATTGCAGCCATTTTAACCAGTTCCTTAAGTTGCCCCTATCATGAATATTATAAAATCTCAAACACCTCATAAGGAACAAAAGTCTGTCCAGAGACATAGTAATGTGAAATACTTCTGCTACTAATCCCTGTGAAGAAAACTGATCTTGTAAAATGATTTTAGCTGCTCTATAAGAACCAGAAATTTCTATTACATCTGTTTTCCGGCATCTATTTTTGTTCTTCTGGAAGGCCTCTCTGCGATAAATACAAAGGTTGGTGCACTCTACTAATGAGCGAATAATCTGCTCATTTATGAACACACCAAAGCATTTTACAGCAGTCTTTCAGACTTTAGCAATTAGTTTGGCACCGGAAAGCTAAGTTACTATATTTTCTTCCTTGTTATGATATTATTAGGCTTAGATGTAGTCATCCATTTAGTTACTTTATCCTTACCAAACATAATTATAGAGGGTGTAAAACAGATATATATTATTTCGCTGCTACTTTTCAATCTGTACATCGAAGAAGCAATAATGGAAATAAAACAAAGCTTGAGGAGAGGATTTAAAATTCAACGTGAAAGGATATCAATGATAAGATTCGCTGATGACATTGACATCCTGAGTGAAAGTGAAGAATAATGGCATTATCTACTGAATGGAATGAACAGTCTAGTGAGTACGGAATGTGGACTGAGAGAAAATTGAAGACAGGAGAAGTAGTGAGAAGTAGCAGAAATGAGAACAGCGAGAACCTTAACGTCAGGGTTGATGGTCACGAAGTACATGAAGTTGAGGAACTCTATTACTTCATTAGCATAATAATCAATGACGGACCGAGCAAGGAGGAAGCGAAAAGCAGACTAGCAATGGCAAAAAGTGCATTCCTGGCCAAGAGAAGTCTAGTAGCATCAAAAATAGGCCTTAATTTGACGAAGTAATTTGTGAGGGTGTACGTTTGGAGCTCAGCACTGCATTGTAATGAAACATATACTGTGGGGAAACCAGAACGGAAAAGAATCGAAGCATTTGTGATGCCATGCTACAGACGAATGTTGAAGGTTAGGTGAACGGATAAGGTAAGGAAAGATGGGGTTCTGCGCACAGTCGGAGGGAAAAGGATTATGTGGAAGTCATTGACAAGGAGAAGGGACAGCATAATAGGGCCTCTGTTAAGACATCATGGTAGGACATCATGATAGGACATCTGTTAAGACATCATTTGTCTTTCACTGGAAATAGTTCGGCAGTGATCAAAATCCATATATGCAATAAACATGATTGCGACTGATTGTTGTAACCTTTACCACTTTTAATTACTTGCGTCAAGTGCTGAAGATTTCTACCAGTTGTTAAACTGCTTGAATGGGTGGGCGGTTAGAGCAGTAACTTTTTAAAAGCATGAGACTGAAACTGCCTTCTCAAGAATTTTGGGATGTAACTGGATGAAATAATCCGTGCGACCAGGCTCGAATTCAGCTATTAGCCAAGAGTAATTTGCCGGTGCAAAAATATGAAGAATCACTGGCTATGTTTGTTAAGAGAATCATAGATTGTTCTGGAAGTTTGTGTTTGAATTACAGTAAATGTCTAATTGTTGAAAACGTCCTTGAGGGAATACGTCTAAGTGACCACAGCAGGGGCCCGTTTTTGATTAGCCCAAGACATCCGTTAGAAAAATTTGTCACTCTTGCGCAAGCCATAGAGCATGCTGACAAAACTCGTGACCATGATTTTGGTCCTATATTGCGGAACCCTAAAATAGT
The DNA here is from genome assembly GCF_021461385.2 of Schistocerca piceifrons. Classification (NCBI taxonomy): domain Eukaryota; kingdom Metazoa; phylum Arthropoda; class Insecta; order Orthoptera; family Acrididae; genus Schistocerca; species Schistocerca piceifrons. The sequence continues at coordinate 60,696,648 of NC_060139.1, forward strand.
TACCCGGACCGAAGGCCGGATTCGTTTAATTCCTTGATGATTTTAGTGAGCTCATCCCCAGCAAGATTTCATCAAGGTTTATGTCCGGCTCCTGGTTAAACATGAGACTCAAACCATCGGCCGCGATGTTTCCAGTGCCAATAATGTTTCTAACCGTAAACTGGAACATTGAAATAAGTACTGACCACCTAGCAAACCGCCCCATGTGCCTTAACCTTGCCGTTACCAACTGAGTGCTTGATTGTTGACTTCTAAGGGAAGTGGTGGGAGGTCCAAAGGTAGTTTAAACTTCTCGAGTGTGAACAAAACTGGCAGCACCTCCAGCTCATGTACAGAATGAGTATGAACCTCGGCAATCAAAAAAGTCCCTCACTTATACTAGGGAGCAGTTCAGTAACATACACAGCTGGCCGCTGTGGCCGAGCGGTTCTAGGCGCTTCAGTCCGGAACCACACTGCTGCTGCGGTCGCAGGTTCGAATCCTGCCTCGGGCATGGATGTGTGTGATGTCCTTAGGGTAGTTAGGTTTAAGTAGTTCCAAATCTAAGGGACTGATTACCTCAGATGTTAAGTCCCATAGTGCTTAGAGCCATTATAACCAAGTAACACACACAGTTTAATGAGGACACAAGCTAATGTGATGAAGCACCGTTAACTGAAGCCAAGAAACGACATAACATGATGTAAAACACAGCTAAAACGGTAAGTTCCTAATGACGCACGACGACGCCCGAAACAAAGTCTCTAACACGAAAAACAACAATGTCTACCAACAGATATCGGCCAAATACTACTGAAGTCAAAAATAGGCGTATTACTGTTAATAATATAATTGAACAGCAAAGTTCCAGTGATACGATAATGTCTTCCAAATAACGTCGCTGAAACACTGAGGGGTCTCACTTTATTTACTTATCACTCTGCTGTACCATTACGCAGACAGAAACATTATACAGGAAGACAGACTAGATAGCCTGTACCAGAGAACAGAAGGCGAAGCACTGTGAATAGACCATATCTTCAGCTCTGGTGATAGCTGGTGTGGCGGCTATCTATCCTCCTGCAAATGCAGCTGAGCACTGCTTAAATAATAATGTCACTTCTGCATCCATCTTCGTCAGAATTTGACACCCGTAGCATCCATTACGGCACTGTACTGTGTGTACACTCCCTCGTTTCCAGGCAGACTGCTTGCTTTGACTCCATAGTAGCTCAAGCTGCTTCAATTCCTCCTTGGCCACATTTAACCTTAGCCAAATAGCACTAGCAGCAAGGCAATAGACATAGACGTTCATGGAACGACTCAAACACAGTGTACTACCCAACCACGGTATTATTGCACTTGGCCTCCCGTGCATTTATCGCAAACGCGTGGTGACATTACAGTAAATGAAAAGCACATATAATTTTTTGACTATCGTATAACTGACGAACTCCGAATAACTTCAAGGGCTAATTTTCTGGTCGCCAGAATCGCAGAACACATACTGATCGGCTTCAGGCCCAAAGGCAAGCCTACTAGCCGACAGAAGCACCCTCAGTCCCAGGTGCGACAGTATGGTGATCGACTAGTAACAAAGTCGGTTTCTTTTACTGTACAGCCTTTCGCCAAAAGACATCAGTAAGTCGAGCAAAATGGTTCAAATGGCTCTGAGCACTATGGGACTTAACATCTTAGGTCATCAGTCCCCTAGAACTTAGAACTACTTAAACCTAACTAACCTAAGGACATCACACACATCCATGCCCGAGGCAGGATTCGAACCTGCGACCGTAGCAGTCCCGCGGTTCCGGACTGCGGCGCCTAGAACCACACGGCCGCCGCGGCCGGCCTAAGTCTAGCACATAAATCATATAAAGTCGCTTCACGAAAATCTTTCAGTCATTCCAATAATATTACAGATTCAGTTAGATGGACATTAATTTCTGGTGCAATATTAGCGTTGCCCATGAATAATTAGTAACTTAAATTGAATACATGTGTTAATAAACGAATTACTGTTGTTAATATTTGCCATGTGAGAACACATTGCTCCGTTGTTACGCTTTATGGCTGGGAAACGTACCACGAGTGTTGCCTTCAGCAACCTTTCCTTTATCATGCCAAATACAATCAGTTTCTCTATCGTTTAAATCTTAGATTTCAAAATTCTGCAAATCCGCAAAAATATGATTCCACAACTGTGCTTAGCTGCAGCATTTTCCTTGGAACACGGTGCTGGGTAGTCTGACACGTTCGCAGTCTCGACACGTGATTAAGCAGAATAATCCTGATGGCCCCATTCCAACTTCTTATCGAAGAAATTTCCCAGACCAGCTTTCACTGGAGTATTAAAGACATGCCTCCAGAGAATTAAAACGAAATGAAACTCATTGGAAACATCATCAGTACTGAAGTAAATCTTTCCTTTTAAGATTTAATAATTTTGGGAAGTCTTGTATGTCTTTAATTTAATAAATTTATTTTTCGTTATGAATGGATCGGCTCTGTGATGCTGTAGGAGCCGAAGACAAAAATCCACAAAGATTACTGTCTTTGATTTCATTTAACAATTTTTTGCATGCCAAACATCGGGTTCTTTCATTGGAATTGCGTACAAGAAAATATTTAATCTCCCAGTCTTTACTGATAATACGGTTTTAAGTGTTCTTTCTTTTCGACTTCCTCAAGAAACGAAAAAATAGTAGCCACAGTAATAACCAGAATCAAAATCAGATTACTAATCACAGTAATAACCAAAACGGCGACATGAACGCTTGCGTATTACTAAGGAGAATAAGTTCCAATCAGTGACCTACAATAAATATATCACAGAATCATATAAGCCGGTTGGAAGACGGCCAGCTATATACAGTGTTATGCGAAAGGATTATTTAACAATAAACTGAAGAAATAAACGTACGTGCTAATAAACTGTATGTGTATGTGTGTGTGTGTGTGTGTGTGTGAGTGTGTGTGTGACGTGTGCGTGTGCGTGTTTGTTTCAAAGTCAGCAAAACTGCTTTGTCTGGCAATAATGAACGGAGATGAATCACTAAATGAAATGCAGAGTAAGCAAAGGACCGAATTACAGTGTAAAATAAACATTGAAGAAACTAATAGAAATTTCAAAAAACGCACAATTGGCATAAGTAGACAAAAGAGAAGAAATATTAACCTTTCTTGACGTAAGATGATAAATGAATACCGAAGAAACGAAGGTATAGTACGGAGAGAAGTGGAAGTGAGAGCTTTCAGCGACACACGTTCTACGATATGAGATACTACATCTACGTGATTACTCTGCTATTTACAATAAAGTGCCTGGCAGAGGGTTCAATGAACCACCTTCAAGCTGTCTCTCTAACCTTCCGCCTTCGAACGGCGCGCTGGAAAAACGAGCACTTAAATTTTTTGTGCGAGTCCTGATTTCTCTTATTTTATCGTGATGATCATTTCTCTCTATGCAGATGGGTGCCAAGAGAATGTTTTCGCAGTTTGAGGAGAAAGCTGGTGACTGAAATTTCATTAGAAGATTCTGTCGCAACGAAAAATGCCTTTGTTTTAATGATCTCACTAAATTTCATTAGAAGATTCTGTCGCAACGAAAAACGCCTTTTTTAATGATTGCCACTCCTATTCCAGTATCATGTCTGTGGCACTATCTTCCCTATTTCACGATAATAGAAAACGAGCCAACCTTCTTTGCACTTTTTCGATGTCATCCGTCAGTCCCACCTGATGCGGATCCCACACCGCACAGCAGTACTCCAGAATAGGGCGGACAAGCGTAGTGCAAGCAGTCTCTTTAGTAGACCTGTTACACCTCCTAGGTGTTCTGCCAATGAATGGCAGTTTCTGGTTTGCTCTACACACAACCTTATCTAAGTGATCGTTCCAATTTAAGTTTTTGTAACTGTAATCTCTAAGTATTTAGTTTAATTTACAGCCTTCAGATTTGTCTGACTTATCGCGTAATCGAAATTTAGCGGATTTCTTTCAGTACTCATGTGAATAGCTTCACACTTTTCTACACTCCTGGAAATTGAAATAAGAACACCGTGAATTCATTGTCCCAGGAAGGGGAAACTTTATTGACACATTCCTGGGGTCAGATACATCACATGATCACACTGACAGAACCACAGGCACATAGACACAGGCAACAGAGCATGCATAATGTCGGCACTAGTACAGTGTATATCCACCTTTTGCAGCAATGCAGGCTGCTATTCTCCCATGGAGACGATCGTAGAGATGCTGGATGTAGTCCTGTGGAACGGCTTGCCATGACATTTCCACCTGGCACCTCAGTTGGACCAGCGTTCGTGCTGGACGTGCAGACCGCATGAGACGACGCTTCATCCAGTCCGAAACATGCTCAATGGGGGACAGATCCGGAGGTCTTGCTGGCCAGGGTAGTTGACTTACACCTTCTAGAGCACGTTGGGTGGCACGGGATACATGCGGACGTGCATTGTCCTGTTGGAACAGCAAGTTCCCTTGCCGGTCTAGGAATGGTAGAACGATGGGTTTGATGACGGTTTGGATGTACCGTGCACTATTCAGTGTCCCTTCGACGATCACCAGTGGTGTACGGCCAGTGTAGGAGATCGCTCCCCACACCATGATGAAGGGGTATTGCCCCTGTGTGCCTCGGTCGTATGCAGTCCTGATTGTGGCGCTCACCTGCACGGCGCCAAACACTCATACGACCATCATTGGCACCAAGGCAGAAGCGACTCTCATCGCTGAAGACGACACGTCTCCATTCGTCCCTCCATTCACGCCTGTCGCGACACCACTGGAGGCGGGCTGCACGATGTTGGGGCGTGAGCGGAAGACGGCCTAACGGTGTGCGGGACCGCAGCCCAGCTTCATGGAGACGGTTGCGAATGGTCCTCGCCGATACCCCAGCAGCAACAGTGTCCCTAATTTGCTGGGAAGTGGCGGTGCGGTCCCCTACGGCACTGCGTAAGATCCCACGGTCTTGGCGTGCATCCGTGCGTCGCTGCGGTTCAGTCCCAGGTCGACGGGCACGTGCACCTTCCGCCGACCACTGGCGACAACATCGATGTACTGTGGAGACCTCACGCCCCACGTGTTGAGCAATTCGGCGGTACGTCCACCCGGCCTCCCGCATGCCCACTATACGCCCTCGCTCAAAGTCCGTCAACTGCACATACGGTTCACGTCCACGCTGTCGCGGCATGCTACCAGTGTTAAAGACTGCGATGGAGCTCCGTATGGCACGGCAAACTGGCTGACACTGACGGCGGCGGTGCACAAATGCTGCGCAGCTAGCGCCATTCGACGGCCAACACCGCGGTTCCTGGTGTGTCCGCTGTGCCGTGCGTGTGATCATTGCTTGTACAGCCCTCTCGCAGTGTCCGGAGCAAGTATGGTGGGTCTGACACACCGGTGTCAATGTGTTCTTTTTTCCATTTCCAGGAGTGTATATTCAGTGTCAATTACCACTAGTCGCACCATACGGATACCTTATCTAAATCATTTTGCAATTCGTTTTGATCATCTGACGACTTTACAAGAAGGTAAATGACAGCACCATCTGCAAACAATCTAAGACAGCTACTAAGATTATCTCCTATACCGTTAACGTAGATCAGGAGCAATAGAGGGACTATAACACTTCCTTGGGTAAAGCCGGATATTACTTCTGTAATACTGATATGAATTGAACAGACTATGCTTGAATCACTATACATAAGCAAAGTGCTGTGTGTAAATGATGTACAGTGTTAGAAGATGAAGATATTAAAGTCAACAATGAAGTACTTATAGAATAAAGAAGTAACAAGATTAAGGAAATCTCGAATAGTTATCTTGATTCTGAAGGATGAAGAAGGTGAGAGAAATAATCTGGTCAGGATAAGAAACATTCCTCAATGGTAAATTTACACGTAGCAGCTACATATAGGCGAAAAGGATAGTTCAATACAAGATATTTAGAAGTATGTAATAGCAGTTTTGTTTATTTCTTCATAATATTAGTTATATGAAAATGCATGTCCAGAAATGTAAGGCTCTCAAACCAAGTGTCTCAGGCGAAGAAATTAGCCCTCATTTAGTTTCCGAGCAATTGGTTTATTTGAATAATTGCATTCTTCCCTTATTCGGGTATATTTTATTATGTGTTACTAGTTCCATTCCGCTTAATTACGTTTTCAGTGAAACTACGTGACAAACCGAAACTTTGTGCTGTATTGGGACTCGAACGGTAGACCTTCGCCTTTGGCGGCAGGTGCTCTAACAATTGATCTGTTTATTGCTTTTTGATGTTGGTTACAGCCCAACCTTCGCTCTCTAAATTCGTTTTTATCGGTATCGGCTTCGTCTCCCACTCTATATTACTCCACATAGGTTACTGAAAAGTGAGCCCGTCATCGGTAGTGGAGCCTTTCCACCAAATTTGACTAATTCCCCTGTCCACGAGATTTGAAGTTGTCGAAATTAAAGGAATCTTTCTTAAAACGAAATAAAATAACACATATTGTAACGAGTGTGTACCCAAAAACGCCTCTTGACCTGTCTTCACAGCCCTTCACAGAAGTTCTCCCACATACCTCGCGTGATTAGCACTCCCGTTAGAAAGGGTACCGCGGAGACAGGGGTTAGCATTGTTTGCAGAACGAGTTCTCAATCTTCAGTGGAGTGTGCGGCGAAGAAACTTTCTGGCAGATTAAAACTGCGTGCCGTAGTAGTACGATAACCTTGGGCCCTTGCCTTTCACGGGCAAGTGCAAGTGTTCACCTATCCAAGTATGACCCATGCCGCAATATCTCCATCCTCCGCCCACCTCCCTTTGAGATTAAACTCCAACAATACCTCATCTGCTGCCTTCCAAGATTCGTAGAACTTCTTTCTCCTTTCTTCGAGGACGCTAGTCCCACGACGTATGCGGGAGAACGGGTTTGACGTTTGGAAGGCAAGAGATGAGACACTGGCCGAAGTAAGTTCGGAAGGCAGGTCGCGAGTCGTGTTTGGACAGCTCAATCGGTAGATCACTTAGACGCGAATAGTAAGGCTCCTCGGTTCAAGTCACGGTGCGGCATGTTCCCTGCAAGTAAGTTCCAGATCATATCACACTCCCTACAGAGTGAAGATCTGTGGTAAGTCACAATAGTTAATCGCATATATCTCTGGGTTACACAGGTTAAGAGGAATCATATTCTTCCTGATGTGTTGGCAGAAGAGCGAACACCGTGTTGCTAAAGGAGGCCGAAATGCACGCGTTTAAGCTCACGCAAACTGGCGTGAGGTCTGGAACATGACAATGTAATTAATATAGCCAATAAGGTACGTTGCTGCTGGAATACTTAACTTTAATCCAAAATTGGTGTACATCGCTCTTGACGGTACATGTTTTACAATCTCAATATTAACTGGTAATGGCCCCTTGCTAGGTCGTAGCAAATGACTTAGCTGAAGGCTACGCTAACTATCGTCTCGGCAAATGAGATCGTATTTGTCAGTGATCCATCTCTGTAAAAGTCGGCTGTACAACTGGGGCGAGTGCTAGGACGTCTCTCTAGACCTGCCGTGTGGCGGCGCTCGGTCTGCAATCACTGACAGTGGCGACACGCGGGTCCGACGTATACTAACGGACCGCGGCCGATTTAAAGGCTACCACCTAGCAAGTGTGGTGTCTGGCGGTGACACCACACTTCCATTCGCATAAAACTATAAACAGTTATTCACTCGTAATTATTTCGCTTTCTATACAGTGACGTAGTAAATGTAGCAATTAGGAAGAAGGGACAAAACATGGAACAGCATCGCGATGTATTTCAGTGAAACTAATATAAATCGTGCAAAGCGAGATAGCTGCTTGCTTACACACTTGGAGAGATGTACCGAAAAAGATGACAGTGCACCCTAACCAGGGAAGCCTCGTCTCCAACCCACCACCGAGAGTTAGGTTCTTATGGCGTCCCTCTCGTTTTCCACAACCGCATCTTGTCCACGGAAGTACTCCTATACCTGGCGAACGTCAAAACTACGAGACTTCGAAAATAGCCTTCAAATTGGTTTGAAGAAACATAAGATGTATTTGTCATCAGTCTTCAGATGATTTTAAGTGACCATCTCTCATGAATACCTATTTACCTGAGAGTTCCTCTGACACACAACATATGTTGTCTATTCCAGTCTCTGTCTTCCCTCCAGTACCATGAAAGTTGCCCCCTGTTGTCTTAACAGCTTAAATCCTGGCCAGTGTCCTAGTCAGTGTATATCCACATATAGCTTTCCTCCTTAGTAATTTTGAATAGAATTTGTAGTGCGCAGCTTTTGCAGTTTCGTTACTTGTTCTTGCCAACAGGTGCAATTCCCTTTTCATTTCACAAGATACTTCAATCTCGCTGATGGTCCACAGCATTTTGCATGGTTTTGTAATGTCCTGTCTGAATAGCTTATGTGGAAGTCTATTTAAAATAATGATGTTACGTAATCCAAATTAGTGCGCCTTTTTGTACTTAACGTGATATTACGTACCAAACAAAAGTAATCTACAGATTGGTGATACTGTATTTCATACTGTCTGGGAGCAGTCGAATTTCAGGATGAACATTTCACTTTGTTGCTGAGTGTGCAACGGCGAGACGTCCTGAAACATTAAAATAGTTCACTGAACTTGGATTTTAACATAACAGCTCACTTTCCATAGGAAATACTTTTACTGACTGAGCTACCAAAGCACGAACCACAATGCAGCCTCAAAGCATCACCGCTGCCAGCAGTTCTGTCGTACTTTTCAGACTTCATAGAATCCCTTCAGTAGACCTTGCTTAATGAGCGGTCTCATACAAAGAAGAAACAGATTCCAGTTGATAACTGAAATGAGAATCTCAAGATCATTGTATACCACATGTACTTCCTACCTGAAAAGAACCTTTACGATCAACCTCTACAGCAGTAAAGAATTTTTGCCGAGGTATGGTTCAACCTGGCACCTCAAAACCATATCCACAGATTGTTGAATAGAAGCTGAGGAGTTTCACATTATTCTCAAATAATATGGTCCACATCTGTGTTTATACTAATCGGCCGAGTGTAGTAAGTATAGTGCTGCCATTTTATACGTTTGCTCTTCAAGTCTCGAATGTTACGTCACTGACACCCGGAGTACTGATTACCAATTTCTCTGATATCTACACTGATCGGCCCAAACATTATGACCACTGCCCACGCCGACGTTGGATGCCGACTGGTAGCGTTTTGGGCAGGTGACGCGGTAACAAAAGCGTATAAGCATAGCGAAGATATGGGCTCACAATGGAGAGATCAATTGACATAAGCGACTTTGACAAAGGAATGATCAAGATTACACAGAGCGTGTGAACGAGTATTTGTAAAACGGCGAAGCTGGTCGAATGTCCACGTGCTACTGTTGTGGGCATCTAATGAAAGACGCAGAACGACAGTGAAATTACGACTAAGCGATACAAGATTGAACGTTCAGGACTCTAAATGCGAACATTTTTAGGTTAGGCTTTACCGTGACTGTTACTGACATTAAATGAAACAACAAGTTCACCGATACCAGTCACCGTTTTATTGATCAAGAAATTGAAATAATAAAACAAACAGCTATTGAAAATGGTTATAACAGCTCCATAGTAGACACCCTAAAACACTCAATAATGGCAAAGGAATCACAACACAAAAAACAAAACGAAAATAACACCTTCCATATAATCCCCTTTCTGGGTAACATTTCTTATCAGACTGCCAATGTCTTCAAACGGAAAGGCATAAGCATATCCTTTATAACAGACAACAAGATTGGACGGAAGTTACCCCACAACATCGACACACGAAACCCACTTCATCACACAGGTGTGTACAAAATTGAATGTTTGGACTGTGACTGCTTCTACATAGGCCAGACAGGCAGATCATTTGAGATTAGGTTCAAGGAACACATGGCAGCACTAAAAAACAAAAAATATCACATATCAGCAATAGCTACCCACCTGCATGAAACAAAACACAAGTATTAGCATTTTACAAATCCAACCAAAAGGCAGAAAACTAGACATCCTTGAAACACTCCAAATATACAAACATCAAATGAAACAACCAGAATCCATCTTAAATGACAAAAATGACAATATTTACAATAGTATCATCTCTGTTTTCAGCAACTGTCTACACTCATAAAAATGCACACACACACACACACACACTTACACACACACACACACACACACACACACACACACACACACACACACACCTAATATTTACCATAAATATTGACAGCTACCAAGAGTACAAGAGATTGACCTAATTCACAGATAATTCATCACACCAACAGCTTGTACCCCTTGTCAGCTTAAAACTGTATGTACTTCAACTACTGGTACAAATGAATATCTATGTGCATATTTTAGAGCATTAACCAATGTATTACCCAACCTTTAGGTATCTAATATATGCAACATGCAATCTTAAGACTCCTTGCCAAGTAAATGTTTCCTCTCATATAATCACTCTTTCCTCTCTCCCTCTCTCTCTCTCTCTCTCTCTCTCTCTCTCTCTCTCTCTCCCTCCCTCCCTCTCCTTCTCCCTTTCACTCACACACACACACACACACACACACACACACACACACACACTCTTTCTCTCTCTCTACCTCTCCTTCTGCCTCCAGCCCCTCACTTCACATCTGTTTACTAACCCCAATCAAAGAGTGTAATGTATGTATGATTTTACTGTTGTAGCCAATATGATCATTGTAATTACAGTCTGTAACATTTCACCTAATTGTTATCAATAAGTATGAAGCTTAAGCCATTTTAACATTTCACCTGATTGTATAAACGAGTACGAATGTTTGCTGTTTTAACTTGTCAGAATTGGATTTATATACCACCTGAAGTACACACACATATATTTGACACCTCAAAACAAACACCGCCAATTGCTTAAAGCAATTATTCTGTAACAATATTGTTATGATGTATATTCTTTGCACTTTGCGATTATGTCTTCACTTCTGCTATAAGAACCTTGCACCCAGCTGATTCCAGACGCCATATTTGTTTACAAATGTGGCAGTATTCATGTGATGTGTTACGATAGCAAAAGGAACCTGTGATCACTGAAGGTACTGTAGTTTACTTATTTAATGTTTACCATTAGATATCAGTTTAATTTTTCGTCAAAAGTAATCCTAAACCATATTCTGAAATAGTGTCTCGTTTCCCCACTAGGCAGTGCCACAAGTTCCTCCAAAAAATCGTAACACAACACACACACACAAATGTAATACTTACTAATGTAAATCCACCCGATGATGGAGGTTTAAACCTTCGAAACGCGTCGTGGAAATAAAATAAAACGGTGACTGGTAACAGTGAACTTGTTGTTTCATTTAACGTTCAGGACTCTTCGCAGGTTAAGGGATTCGGAGGCTTATCTGCTTTGTAAAGTCGGATAGACGGTGATCTGTGGCATCTCTGACGAAAGAGCACAGTGCTGGTGCACGCACAAGTGTATCAGAGCACACCGTTCTTCGTACATCGTAGGACATGGAGCTCCACAGGAGACCACCCTATCTGATCACATGTTGACCCAACGACATTGTCAGTCATGATTGCAGTGGGCAGAAGACCATTGGGATTTGACCGTAGTTCAATGGATGCGTGTCGGCTCCTCGGGGAATCTCATTTTTGCTCAAATATCTAGATGGACGTTTTCAACGACTGCCGTCATTGAGGTGAAAGGCGGATCGAAACGTGCAGCGCGCCAAGGACGCAGGCTGATTAGGAGCAGCATTATGCTGTGGGATACACTGTACTGCACCTGCATAGGACCTGCGGTAGTAATCAAAGACACGTTGACTGCTGCCAACCACATGCATCCCTTCATGCTTGATGTCTTCCAGAATGACGACGTCACCTTTCAGTAATATAATCGTCCCTTTCTCGCAGTCGACATGTAACGCCGGAAATGCATACCCTCCTATTTCCATCTATTGCATTGCAAATTTTTTTCCTTATTTTGTTACCTGAAGATATAACGTTTCTGTGTCTTTGTATATTGTAATGGTTTTGCTATTTGTATATATATGCATTTATGTCGATGTATAATTGGTTTGTTTTGTGAATATTATTTGTATTTATACGCTGGGTCTGGCCTAGGGAAAACTATACTATCGAACGAATACATCGATAGGTCGTGTGGAGAACGAAAGTGTTTAGGATCTTTGGTAGTGTTAACTCTGCCGCGTGGAGCGCGGGCTGAGCAGGGAGTCTGGCTGGGGTGGTGCAGTGGAGCAGGTGTGTTGTGTGACGCTCCCACGAGTTGCCGCGCTTTCGGGGTTTGGCAGCATGTAATTGCGCTCGACTTGCTATGATAGTTTCTGACATGGTGTCGCGGACGGGAAGCATTAGCTGGCGTACATCAAGAGCCCGTTTCGCCTGGTGACCGTGTCGAGAAGAAGGCGCGCCAACATCCAGCTTCTGCAACAGCGACGGCCGACAATGAGTGACTGTCGCCACTTCCTCGATCGACGGCTTCAAACCTTCAATCAACCAACGAAGAAGACTGGAAGCATGTAAGGTTTTAAACTGTATGGCAGACCTCAGCTTTTCAAACTGTTCCATTTTCATAACTATAATTACAGCAACATAGCATGAACCTTTGTTGCTCATTGTCCCAATTGCATTACCAAGCAAGGTCCCTTCCTTTTCCGGAATGAACCCGAGTGTCGTTGAAATTCAAACGCCAGCATTAAAGTAAAAGAATTCGATTTCACTGCTTTAATTTCAAAGTTCAGTTAAAGTATTCATAGCTGGCTACAATATTTAGATTACACAAGCACAAATTAAGAGTGCGAGTTTTGTTTGCATATTTTAGCTTACCTGGTGCTCCAACTCAGCTTGGTACGTACTAAATTTTACTATTAATTGTTCAGAATCATTTCATTCAAGTTTAAAGTTAAATCTCTTATTTCTAAATTGCGTAGATTCAAGTAGCTTTTGAAATGATTGTTGAGGTAGCCCAAGACTAACTGTATTCTACTGAATTTCGATATGCTTCAGAAACAAAGTTCACTATTAATCTCAGTCACTAAATTAACTTAAAATCTGCGGTTTTATTAATTCTTTTGCTAAATTAAGTCAGAGTGTAGCGAAATTTATTACTTCTGACAAACTTTGTTTTCACACGACACGTGTCAACCTTCAGTTGCCACGCTTCTAGTGCTAATTATATGTGTAATAGCCTTTCTTTTTCAGTTACTATAGTAATTATCCATAGGACTGGCGACCGTAATTTCCCCCAAATCTCAATTATCTAATTACCGCTAGTTAATTGTTGACGTAACGGCCGCACATTTACTTTCTTTATTATCTTAACCTCTTTTCAAAATTAATTTCCACCAGTTTCATTTGCATTTTTCCTTTCATTTAGATGTAACCCTTTCCTACCTCTTTACCGACAGATTAACTTTGGTGACGATTGCTTTTCCCAAATTACCATTAGGTACACGCGGTTTAATTTTTCACTGTCATTAAGGTCGATAAGTGAGGGGGAGGTTACAAACACCGTGTTACAGTGATTTGAGGAGCATTGTAGTGAACTCATAATGATGTCTCGGTGACCATATTCGCCTGATGTAAATCCTATGGAACCCATCTGGATCGCTATTCTGCGCTATCGCCACGCACCATATCAGCGGCCCGTTATTTACGTGAATTACATCACCTGTGCATAGACATCTATCGCCACATACCTCCACGAACCTACCAACAAACTGTCGAATACCTGATTGCAGAATTTCGTTGCAAAGATGGACAAACAGGTTATTAAGCAGGTGGTCATAACGTTTTGGCTCATCAGCGTATCTACGTCCTTAAAAGGGCTTCTTACTTCTGGAGATTAGTTTGCGTGCCGAGTGTGCGCAACATCCTTGCTGGTCACTTACCTGTGGTATCTGTCTTGTGCTTACCTCTGCGCCCTTCCTTTGAAAATGGAGGACTTCGGCTCGTAAGAGGGCATGTGAGCAGCAGTGGCCGGTGATATATGGGCGAGAGCGGCAGCAGGAGGCTAGGGTAATTGGGCAGCAGTGTGGAGAGTTTGAGGTCCGGGTTTACCCAGGACGTGTGAGTGCTTCGCTAGGGCCGAAGATGGCTGGAATGCGGAGGCCTAGCGTGTGGTGTTACTGGAGCCATCTCGCGATGCCGGTCGGAGTTTTAACCATCGGCTACTCGGTCACTGGAGGAAACGAACCCGCTCAGGAAACTGTTGAAAAAATGTATTGTGGTCTCAACTGTGAGCCCTTTTCTGTAACGAGCAGTAATTTTATTCTTAATAGACGTGTGATCCACTAAATTCGGGTACCTTTCTGGTGTAGCTGGTATTTGTAGTCATTCTTCCAATATTCTGTTGTGAGTGAACGCGCTCGTTTGTATTTTTCTACGAAACCATATTCATCTAATTTTCTGGGCACATATTCGGGACACATGACGAATGGGGTTGTGATTTCTACTTACCTTATAACTGGAGAGCGTGGCCTTGTTACTTGTGAACGCAGGACCACGCTTACTGCTTACTGTGAAGGCTGCATGTACGCAGAATTATCTATTCAGTGCATGCTAGTCTTGTTTGATTTCCTTGTGTTTTGTATTTTATTCAAATTAGCTTTGAGCTCTATGGGACTTGAGGTCATCAGTACCCTAGAACTTAGAACTACTTAAACATAACCAACTTAAGGACATCACACACATCCTTGTCCGAGGCAGGATTCGAACCTGCGACCGTAGCGTTCGTGCGGTTCCAGACTGTAGCGCCCATAACCGCTTGGCCACCCCGGACGGCTGTATTTTATTAGCATATTGTTTAATTCTCATTATGTCTGTGTGTTACAGGAGATATTTGCCATTATTTATTAACTTGTTTATTGAATTCAAGAGCGAGCCCGGAAAGGGACCTCACTGAATGCTCTAGATGGCGTTGTGGCTGTCATAAAATCATTTTTCTTGATAACCGCCTGAGATTGTTTTCCTTCTACATTTCAATTGTACGCGGTACTACTAGAGATCTTTATAATTGTAATTAGTTTATCTTTTGATTTACTACAGCTGATTCCTCCAATTCCCGCTTAAATAAATCTAACCAACACCGTCTAGAGACGGCTGTTAGATAACTTTGCTTCAGCCGTTAGTGGCACCCTATATGTTTTAGGCAGTTTGCCGTGGAGGTCTCACGCACTTCTCTCCATGTGCTTCGTGCCTTTGTTGGCCATTGCGGCGTAAATCTCACTGTCTCTACAAGTCTGATAGCCTGCTTACTCGCAGAGGCGCGTTTGGACGTGACCCTGAAACGCGTACGTTGCGTATGTATTCAGTACAGCGATGGCGAGGCATGACAGAATCTCTGACCAGAGAGTTATTTATCGTTGCTAGTCTGCGCTTGACTGAGCGAGAGTTCAGTTGCGAGTTGTACTCAGTCGGAGTTGTGTGTGAGGAGTCGGCGGGCGTCGACATAGGTCTCTGGTCACGGTTCGGGACGAGGTATATTGTTAAATAAGGTAATGAAGCAGCATTGCGCACATCTGATAATGTAATGTTTGTTAATTGTAATTAATTTGTTCAAGAAATGCCCCAATAATAATTTTGTTTTCAAAGCAATCGTTTTTAAGAAAAGAATCATTACAATTGAAACAATATTTCCTAAGGTTTTCCTCCCAGAATCAATTTATCAGATTAATTATTGCACAGGGCCTAAGGTCAGCGCTGCTGCCCTATTATTGTGGGTTTAATGATCAATCTTCATTTCTTAATTTTTATGTCGAGTTTACATTGGGCCATTATTTTTCAATACTTTTGTAGCGAAGGTACAGTCGCTTTTATTTCAATTTAACGAGCTCAACAACATTTGCCTCTATTTCGATTAACATTCAATTATAGTCATTTACATTATTTGGGGAAAAATTATTGTCATTTATATCATTTCCGGGGAGGTTCCACTTGGCGACATCCGGTCCAGGATCGTATTTCTTTGAGAATCTTCTGAAAAGTAGCCAGATATCTGCTCTTATTTACTAAAATATAATTAGCATTTGGCGCAACGCTTTTACTAATTTTGTGACTTTCTTTCCTCAGATCATCGGCAATTCGTTGCTCTTTGTTGTATTTGTATTTGTTGGATTTTGTATTGCCTTTGTCTCATTTGTTAATAATTGTGATTATTGTAAAAATGTCGCGAAAGGCTGTTAATAGTGCATCGCGACGTATAATGAATGAAATAACCGATTTAAATAACTTCACCGATACTACTTGTGACACACAGAGTATTGATGACAATCCTCCGTTTACTGACAATCAGTATGTACCGACCACCAATGTTAATTTTGATCTTAGTGATGAACACACGAATTCAATTGTGTCCTCTGTTAATCTGACGGCAATTGATGACGCGGGGCGTTCTGTTACGATGAACGCTGCCCAGCTCAACACACCCGGTTTGGAAAATTCCAGTAACGTACAGACAAATTTGTCTAATGAAAATGGACAGTGTACTGAAAGTAGGACGGATTTATTTAATTCCGAAATAGTGACCGACAGTGTACATTCGACTGGCAAACCTTTTTGTAAATTACAGAATGACCAAATGGTCACACAAAACGTGACAATTGCATGTACACCACTAAACAGCACAGAGAATAGAAATGCTAATTTTGACTTGGAACAAATTACAGCTAGATTGCTACAACAACAAAGTGAGAATCTCAAACAACAATTTAGTGAAAATTCCAAACAACAGAGTGAAGATCTCAAACAACACCTTAATGAAAACAACGAAAATCTCAAACAACAGCTCAATGAAAAATTAGACAACAATTCCAGACAGCTTTGTGAACAGATCAAACAGCTTAATGAAAAACATGACAGCCTTAATGAAAAATTAGACAACAATTCCAGACAGCTTAGCGAGCAGATTACAGCCGTTGCCGCGCAGTGTCAATTACGCGTGGAAAATGAGGCTTGTGCTAGGAAAAGTAACGAAGAAATTAGGTCTGTTGCTCAAGAATTAAGGGACATGCAAACATCTGCAACAGAATCACTCGGAGACGAAATTAGTACAGTCGGTAAACAATGCTCTGAAAAGGCTACACAATTACGCGACGAGTTTAAACTAATGACAGCAGAACTTTCGTGCACAATGGATGCAAAGATAGACGCGAAATTCGACCAACAGAACACTCAGATTGACGAACGTTTTAATCACCACATACAAGACAGCGATACGCGTTTCCGCAAATTTATACAGGATCAAAATAAAGTAAAACGACAAGTAATGGAAACAATCACAGCACAGAGACAAGAAGACAAACGTAAATTGTTCATGAAGGCAAAAACATACGTGGACAGCAATATTGCTGCAGTGTCCGATGAAATTAATACCATCAAACAGTCGAACGCAGAATTACGTGACGAAATTTCCGATCTTAAATCGAAAACAGACACATACACAACAGATTTTCAAACAGTGACCGACAGACTCTAACAATTAGAACTAACACAGGATTCCGATGTCGTCAAAGCTGACGTTAAAAAACTAAACGAAACCACACGTAAAATGCAAAATCAGATTAATGTCTCTGACACTAAAACCGACGATCAGGTAAAAATACTGACTGAAAAATATGATGAATTGGCCAGTCGTATTGATATTATTGAAAGTAATAGTGACAGCAAATCAGACGATACTGCACCGATTTTGTTTAACCAAACACCTGAATTCCAGAATTCACAGCAGACAATCAATGAGATCGATTCGTCTAATAACACATTGCGTAGAAAATTGTCAAGTTTACAGCAAGAGGTAACAAATATAAAAAATATTTCAGTTAATAACACATCACAGCAGACGCCACTTTGCGAACATTTGTCAGACTCACGCAGCGCGTACAGTTTAGGTAATCTACAGAGAGTACGTGAGTTAGATTCTGAACAGTCACAGTCAAACAGATCTCTTACAATCCTGAACCTGTTCCATCATACAGAGAAGATAATTTTGATTACAAACATCTTCTGTCAGTGAGAAAATTTAAAGTGTTTAAAAATGACAGAACACAGATTCACCCACTGGAATGGATACAACAATTTTGCTTTGCTTTTCCACCGACTTGGCCCATAACACACAAACTTGAACTTATTTGCAGTTTTTTGGAAGGCAAACCGGCAACTCGTATGAGACCGATCGCGAGACAATGTTACTCAGTAGAAGAATTTCAGAATGCTTTTCTGTCAGCGTATTGGTCGAAGACGACACAGCGTGAAATTAAAGATCAATTAATTAGTTTACCGAATTATGAGAACTCAAATTTTCCTAGTGTGACGCAATTTTTTGAGCACATGGTGCAACAAAACCAGTACCTAAGTGAACCGTACAGTGAATCTGCACTTATACAATTATGCATTTCTAAATTACCATGGTCATTAAGAGTGTCACTTCTAACGGGTCAACAAAAGGAAAATATTTCTGCATCCAGAGATCTGTTACAGCTTTTGGAAGTACAGCAATCGGATTATTCCTTTGTAAACAAAAATTTTTCATATAATAATCAAGGTCAACATATATACAGCTATTACGATCAGCCACATAATTTCAATAGTAAAAGTATTAGACGCTCCAGGAATGACAACCACAAGAACTTTAATAACAGACAAAATTCTAATTATCAATATCGTCAAAATTTTCAGCAACAGGAACCACATTTTGGTAACAATAGACGTTTTCCACCGCAACAGCATGAAAGTCATCCGGTTAGCATACCTAACCAACAATGTAGTGCACACGGTCAACCAAGCTTTAATGTTTCGCCGCGTGCACGTATAGTCCCACGTACAACAAATACTAACGCACGCCAGCAAGGAAATAACTACGTGCAGAAAACACAGTACTTCAATTCCTATCGCAATGCACCGTATAGGAATGACTATCACGACAGACGTAAAAACAATGAGCACAATTATCAACATACGTTTAATAACAGTCGGTCTTACCAGCAACAAAATGATCAGCAAAACAACATATTCTCATGAATGAACCCGACAGTAGGTATCATCCAGAGCGTAATACGTCTGGAAGAAATAACAGAACAGTTCAAATAATCGAAATGCCACAACATCCTCCAGAAAATAATAACACGTCAGATAGAATCTTACTAGATACTGTACAGGTTCCATCTTCCAGCAACGTAAGCAATACTTCAGATACACAGAATGTTACTCACGAAAATGATATTACTTTCGATGACATCCGAGACACTCTTTTACAGGAAAGACCAGTTGTTCAAAAAACCATTTCAAACCCTGTCATCAAAATTAAAATTGGTTCATCGGAATTTTCAGCAGTAATCGATTCCGGGTCACCTACGTCAGTAATAAATGAAGAAACTTTTGACGAGTGTAACAAAGAGAATACCTATCCTACATTACCATTAGGCAAAAGGAAAGTGAAAGGAGCAATATCGAGTAAAGGAGTAGACGTTAAATTACAGACACATTAATCATTTTGTATTGCAGGTCACACATTTCACTCAAATTTTTGGATTGTTCCTTTATTGACAACAGACGTTATTTTAGGTACGAATTTTCTGGTACAACACGACGCAGTTATCGATTTTCAGAATTCCTATTTAATGTTGAAGGATGAAAATATACAATTTGCTATAGAATTTCAGCACTCACTATCTGCGGAAGAACAGACAATTAATCGCACAGAGGTCAGTTCCGTATCACGTAGCATAAACTGTGATTCCAGATTGTTCACAGATATGTACGTACATAACTATAATACTCCAGACGAAGCTGACTATGATGTAATACAGACGATTTCTGATAAGATTAAACAGAGCAGTGCAAATACAGACGACGAACGGACGCAACTACACAAAATTCTTTTACAGCAAGCTCCAGTTTTCGACAACATCCGTGGTACTATGTCCGGTTTTATGTATGAATTTCAAGTCAAACAGCATGATACATTTAAAGCCAAGCATTATCCCATTCCATATGTCCACCGAGAACAAGTTAAGAAAGAATTGCAAGCTATGGTTGACCAAGGAATTATTGAACCGGCAGTTAGTCCGTACATAAACCCGCTACATATTGTTAAGAAAAAGGATGGCTCACTCCGCCTCGTGCTTGATTCACGTCACATCAATGACATAATTATTAATGAAACAGATCGACCACAGACATTAGAGGAACTTCTACAGAAATTTCATGGTACGGCTATTTATTCCACACTAGATTTGAAATCGGGATTTTGGCAAATTCAGCTTCATCCGAATTGCAGAAAGTATACAGCCTTCCTCTGTTTTGGTGACTGTTATCAATTTTACAAATTACCATTTGGTTTAACTATTTCTACTGCAGCTTTTATTCGCGGTTTGAATACAATACTTCCGTCAGAACTTAAAGACAGAATTACAACGTACGTAGACGACATTCTTATTGCAGAAGCTAACTGGTCTGAACACAATCTGATTCTAGAACAACTGTTGCAAACTTTTCATGCTCAAGGACTCACAGTTAATCTCAGTAAATCGCATTTTGGCAAAACTTCTATAAAATTTCTTGGACATGTAATTTCAGCAGAAGGGATTGCGCCTGACCCGGAAAAACTTCAAGCTTTACGTGACATTACCGTTCGTACGACGAAAAAACAACTACCCAGTTTTTTGGGTTTAATTAACTTTTTTCGTAAATTTATTCATCACTCTGCTTTAGACACACCTAGATTATGCCACTTGACAAGTAAAAACACTATTTGGTCCTGGGATAAGCAAGCACATTCTAAATTTATGAACCTGAAACATTCTTTGTTGAATACACCACTTTTATCGCACCCAGATCTTACCAGAAATTTTTCCATTGCCACCGACAGTTCTAACACCGCTTTAGGCGTACATATTTTTCAGGAAATTGAAGAAGATGGCTCAACAGTAATTAAAAACATCGCATTTGCAAGTCGCATTCTGTCATCTGCTGAACGAAATTATTCTGTTACAGAACTGGATACGTTATGTGTTGTTTGGGCTTTTACGAGATTTAGGCATTTTCTTTATGGAAGAATCACCACCGTTTACACAGACCATAGAGCTATACAATTTTTACTTTCAGCTAAATTCACACACGACAGATTAAGTAGATGGAAGCTTTACTTGCAGCAATTTAATTTTACAATAGTTCACATTCCCGGCACACAAAATATTGTAGCAGACGCACTAACTCGTTCTCTCAGCAACAATCAGCAAGACATTGCAACCAACTTCTGCAAAGCAAATTTCAGCGTCATGTACATTCACCAAGTTGCATTTGAAAATTTTATTTCGTCGTCATTACAGGACATAGCAAAAGAACAAAGTAAAGACAACGTGTGGAAAGAGATTAAACACCTTTGGCAAGATAGGAAAAATGTTACCATTAGAAATCATTACACTGTACGCAATGACATTCTGTTTCGCCGCTCTCACCCTGACAGCAACAATTGGTTATTATGCATTCCTGAGGAGCTTGTTAACAAATTAATATGGTATACTCATTTAAGTTATGCACATTACGGAGCCAGAAAATGTTTTCTTATACTGAGACAGAACTGTTATTTACCAACATGGAAAAACGTATACGACGAGTTTTAGCGTCATGTAAAATCTGCCAGAAAGCTAAGTCAGACACAACTTCACATATTCCTCCATTACATCCAATTGTACCTGTTAAATTGAGACATATGGCCGCTGTAGACATTTTTGGTCCAATTCCGAGAACTAATAGAGGTTTTTGCTACATCTTTGTCGCTGTTGAACTCACTTCAAAATTTGTTACCTTCACTCCGTTACGCAAAGCTACTGCTAAAAGTGTTTCGAAAGCATTTGTAAAACATTTTCTATTTCATGTAGGGCATGTGTTAAAGTAATTTCCGATAATGGATCACAATTTCGTTCTGCTATATGGACCCGCATGTTACGAGCTAGAAACATTTCTCCGATCTACATATACAAGTACCATGCTTCTTCGAACCCTTGTGAACGATTAATGACAGAAATTGGTAAACTGTGTAGAATATACTGCCACAAAAGACATATTGATTGGGACACACATGTATTCTCATTCCAAGATGTAATTAATGCCATACCAAATGAATCCACTATGCTATCTCCGTCTGTTATACTGAAAAATGTTGAACCACCTAACAAAATTACAGAATTAGTAAACTTTCCTACATCTCGTCGATTACGACACCACGAAAAACAGGTTTGTACACGCCGTGACTTTCACATTGGACAGAAAATATTAGTACGTACACACTATTTATCCAACAAAGGAAAAGGTAGGTGCAGTAAATTTGAACTTCTATACGGAGGTCCATATCGGATTCGCAGCATTCCTCACCCCAATGTTGTACACGTCGAAACTTTGAGAACCAGAAAATCCAATGGCACTCACCACTGGTCAAACATCAAACCTTTTATTGAATGAAGACACTTTATGATTTAACATGCTATAATGCCATTTTGCTAGTTTTATGATCACTTATGCAATTGTATTCACATGACTAATTACCAATGATTATCGTATATTTTCTTGGCAAGTGCCCGGCAAGGTAAGGTTAGCAGGTCGCTCTTCTTGTCGTTAGACATCAGACCGTGCATATTTTTCTAGATGAATTTACACATTTTATGACCATTTATGGAATTATATTTATGTGAATACTTACTGATGACTGTCGTATTTTTTCTTGGCAAGTGCCCGGCAAGGTAAGGTTAGCAGGTCGCTTTTCTTGTCGTTACACATTAGACCGTGCACATTTTTCCAGATGAACTTACACATTTTATGACCAATTATGCGATTCTATCTAGTGATGTATTAATTTTATCAAATTTTTTCTCTATTAAAGTCTTCAATTCTCGCCTCTATTAACTACACAACATACAAGCTGAACACAACGAACGTCACGTTTTTTGTCTTTCTTAGGTATATACAATTGTTTCATGTTTTGTTTGTATTCACTATGAAATAGTTAAGATATAGGAAACACCAGTTGACTTTGACATTTTGCCTTATGATATCTCAACATCGTGACTACTTTACTGTTACATTGTGATACACTGAGTACATTTTTGCCTCTCAACAGTATATAAGTTCTTCACATATTACGTTTTTTGTCATGTTATGCTGTATGCTTAATTATGTTACCATAAACCAGTCATTATTTAGTGAGTATATGATGTAAATGCAAGATATTAATCTTTGTTCATCAATTTCAGAAAGAAATGATGCATGAAAGAAATAAATTAAACAAAATGGGAATTTCACCTTCAGAATGAACGAAAGAGAATGCAATACTTCGTGATGAAGAGTAAATGGATCGGAATTAGCAAGCATTAACAAGAATATACTATACACATCGTAGAATAGCAGTCTTAACTATTTTTTTTCTTTCAGAATACGAGGCGATTGATGCAGGCTGTCAGACAGAACTACACATCTTAGTTTTAGTGATGGAATATACTAGAGATAAGGGATAGTTTGTATAATGAGTAATGAAGTGATTTTTTGCAGATGATAATGAAATGCTGATGAATAATGATGATGAGTATGCTACTATGGATAATGAAGTTTTTCTTTACAGGTGATGATAAGAATGGAGTTATGATAATATAGATAATGAAGTGATGGATAATGAAGTTTTTTATTTACAGATGAGGATAATGTGGAAGGTTATGTATTCATGCTCTGTAGTTGTTTAAGTATTTGTTGCGTTTCGCTTTGACAGCAGGTGTTATATTGCATAGTATAATGACTTAAGGTTTTGGAAAGGATAGCTATGGAACACATTTTTATACACATTTCACTACATGTTAATTCGAAGTTCACTACTTTTCAGCATAAAATGTGTTTCTTCTTTCAGCTTAATAATTCATTTTTTAAATATATTTTTGCAGGAGAAACTATTTATGAGATTAATGTGCTATAAGCAGTTGTTCATTAAATCTATGTCATTTATGAATGCGATTACATATACTCTACTTGTTTCATAACCTTGCTACAGCTGACTCATGATGAATGACGTTACACATTTTCATTTACAGGAACAACCCAGAAGCAAATTTTTTCTTTTTCTCTTCTTGCTTTCCCCTATAAATACCCAAAGCAATGCATTGCTAACAAAAAAAATGTATTACAGTCCGAAATAATGATACCAGTTTAAGAGAGCTCTGAGTAATTCTGATTAGCTCTGAATAGTATGTCACTTGAATAATGAATGCATAAATGAATGCTACTGATTACTGTATTGAGATGACCAATGATTAATTAATAATGCTTTGTAACTGACAAATGAATGCTAATGCTACTGATTACTGTATTGGGGATGACCAATGATTAATTAATAATGCTTTGTAACTGAATAATGAATGCTACTGATTACTGTATTGAGATTACCAATGATTAATTAATAATGCTTTGTAACTGAGAAATGAGTGCTAATGCTGCTGATTACTGTATTGGGATGACCAATGACTAATTAATAATGCTTTGTAATGGGGAAATGAATGCTACTGATTAATTAATAATGCTTTGTAACTGAGAAATGAATGCTACTGATTACTGTATTGAGATGACCAATGATTAATTAATAATGCTTTGTACCTGGGAAATGAATGCTGTTGATTAAATAATAATGCTTTGTAACTGAGAAATGAATGCTACTGATTACTGTATTGAGATGACCAATGATTAATTAATAATGCTTTGTAACTGGGAAATGAATGCTACTGATTAATTAATAATGCTTTGCAACTGACAAATGAATGCTACTGATTACTATATTGAGGTGACCAATGATTAATTAATAATGCTTTGTAACTGGGAAATGAATGCTACTGATTACTATATTGAGATGACCAATGATTAATTAATAATGCTTTGTAACTGGGAAATGAATGCTACTGATTACTGTATTGGGATGACCAATGATTAATTAATAATGTTTTGTAACTGGGAAATGAATGCTACTGATTACTTTATTGAGATGACCAATGATTAATTAATAATGTTTTGTAACTGGGAAATGAATGCTACTAATTACTGTATTGGGATGACCAATGATTAATTAATAATGCTTTGTAACTGGGAAATGAATGCTACTGATTACTGTATTGGGGTGACCAATGATTAATTATCAACATTATTCTGTAATACTATGTTATTGACTACCTCCTGATTTAAGTAATGACTTCTGATGATCTGTAATTAGGCAATGAATTTCAATGTTCTCTGTAAAACGAGTGACTTCTGATGATTTTTTAATTAGGCAACGAATTTCATTGTTCTCTGATGATTTGTAATTGGGCAATGAATGCCAATGTTCTCTGTAAAACAATTTATTAACATTTGTCTGTAATACTACATACATGGTACAGAAATGTTCAATAACTGGGCTATGAATGCCGCAAACTACTAATATAATTCCCAATGAAGACTAGTATGTGACTTAATGTCCTTCACCTTCTGACCTAACTACCCTGAATTACTGCAATATCCATTTGTCCTGTATATCCTCTTGATCATGGAGCACTATATTTGGTTTTTGCACTAATTCTACGTTGGTGTGCCTTGTAAGAGCATGGTGTTGACACGACATGCAGTCCACCACCGTGAGCGATGGAGACGTTATTATGGTCCCACTGTTTGGTGTACCTGATGTACTGCCAATATGACAACATGGAATATTACTACGACATTTCAGTGTCTTGGCTACGCTGATAAACACTTCTGGGAAAAGAACTTCAGATTGTCTCACTTGGTGTTGTACTTATGTGGAAAGACATGGACTTTCAGTGCAGCTGCGTGCAACCTAATGTGTTACAACCATGATGCAATCCTTCCCTTTCCTATCCTAATTCTTGTAACATAGTGAAAATCATTTTTTTTGCTAACATCATTTGTATTCATGGCCTATACATTTTTTTCGATTTGCTGATATATTCTGAATTTCAGTGTGTGTGCACTTTTGTCATTTTTCTAACATGATTTCTACCTAAGGTATATACATTTTGTGATTTGCTGATATATTCTGAATTTCAGTGCATGTGCACTTTTGTCATTTTTCTAACATGATTTCTACTTATTGTATATACATTTTGTGATTTGCTGATGTATTCTGAATTACAGTGCATGTGCACTTATGTCACTTGTCAACATGATTTTTTGCCATTATGTTTATTTGTTGTGAAGACTTTGAAGAATTTTTCGGTGCATGTGCACTTATGTCATTTGTTAATATGTTTTGTGCTGAACTTCAGAGAGTGTGCATTTTTTTGTCATTTCTCAATATGATTTGTACTCGTTGCCTAAACATTAGTGATTTACTGATATGTTCACTACTTCAGTGCGTGTGCACTTATGTCATTTGTCAATGTGATTTGTACTCATTATGTTTATTTGTCACGAAAACTTTGAAGAATTTTTCAGTGCATGTGCACTTATGTCATTTGTTAATATGTTTTGTACTCACATTTTGTTATTACCTAATATGTTTTGTACTCAGTGCATGTACACTATATTTACTTCATGGTCTACACCTATATACTTATATTTTGTGATTGTAAAGTCAATTAGTAAAAAAAAATTTGTTGCTCATGGTAAGTCCAAATGACTCACCATCGCTGCCAAATTTTTGACCCCCCCCCCCCCTCCCCCCAGTGAGGGTTATGAAACGCGTACGTTGCGTATGTATTCAGTACAGCGATGGCGAGGCATGACAGAATCTCTGACCAGAGAGTTGTTTATCGTTGCTTGTCTGCGCTTGACTGCGCGAGAGTTCAGTTGCGAGTTGTACTCAGTCGGAGTTGAGTGTGAGGAGTCGGCGGGCGTCGACATGGGTCTCTGGTCACGGTTCGGGACGAGGTATATTGTTAAATAAGGTAATGAAGCAGCATTGCGCACATCTGATAATGTAATATATGTTAATTGTAATTAATTTGTTCAAGAAATGCCCCAATAATAATTTTGTTTTCAAAGCAATCGTTTTTAAGATAAGAATCATTACAATTGAAACAATATTTCCTATGATTTTCCTCCCAGAATCAATTTATCAGATTAATTATTGCACAGGGCCTAAGGTCAGCGCTGCTGCCCTATTATTGTGGTTTAATGATCAATCTTCATTTCTCAATTTTTATGTCGAGTTTACATTGATCCGTTATTTTTCAATATTTTTGTAGCGAAGGTACAGTCGCTTTTATTTCAATTTAACGATGTTTTGTGGGAGCTCAACAACATTTGCCTCTATTTCGATTAACATTCAATTATAGTCATTTACATTATTTGCGGAAAAATTATTGTCATTTATAACATTTCCGGGGAGGTTACAACCCTAAGGTCCCTTAAAGTAATTACCTGTGTGTACCTTATGTTCTTTAACAAACTTGGTCTAAATGCTACGACACCAATGTAAAACTTGTTACATGGCCGCCGGTCATTGATCCTGTTATCCTGTACCCATCTAAAATGTTACTAAAGTGTTTTGAGTGGCAAAAATTTGTTCACACGTGACAGGTCAGTATTTCCGTAAGCTGGCTTTATGGGGGAGGCATTTTGTTCCTTAATGAAATTTGTATGTAACATTTAATTGTTTGAAAGGCGTTTATCATCAGGCTTTAAGCCGTTTGTGCAGTTGCTGAGAGCAGTTATTTGTTTCATCGATTGGAGTTACTCGCTTGTAATTGTCTGTTAACGAGCAACACCGTGTGCCAATTAATAAGTCTTACTGCACCTGTTTAGTTCTTTAGTAAGAAAAGGAAGAGAACTTTATTTTGGGTCCGCCAAAGTGCGGCGATTTTTGTGGTAATTATTTATTTATTTTTTAAATAATCACCTCGTAACCATGCATTTAAGAGTTGTGTTTATTGATGTGATGAGTCTTGGGTTTAACTGCCTTCTTTACTAGTAACCGGTGCTCTCACTACTAAATGGTTCTTTTTACGTATAGTATAATTTTCGTTTGTTTTTCTGCAATAAACTACTGTTTACACAATTTTGTTAACCCAACCCCACATCACTCCCCAAGCAGCTACTACCGCCTCACTTTGAAATTAACGTAACAGTAGTGGTTATGTACGGAGTATACCAGTGATATTCAATTCGAATAACATTGACCTTTTGATTTCCCTACGCTTACCATAATCACTGTCGCTTCATATTATTCTGTTGTGGGCACCAGAAAAATCAAGTGCTAGACCAAAACTTTTGATAGGGAAATTTTCAGCTGAACCGCAACAGGGACAATATTTATTTTGAACAAATACGTAAACGGTCAAGTACACAAATGAATAAGAATTTCCGTGGTTTTTAGGGTCTCTTGAACTGGACTGAAAGTAGGCGCCGCATTATACAGCTTGGAATATGTGAGGGATTCCAATTCTGTAGTAGCTACCAAGTGGGTCATTTGTCTGCCCCAGGTGGTCAAAGAGCCGTCCAGTACATAAACATCATACTTGCACCCGGTCGCAGGTGTCTGATGCGCAAATGGCGGCTGTGTATGCGGTGGTCACTGTCTTTCGCAGCCTCTCCGTCATCCTGAGATAAAGACTCTTCCAGCACACGCCTTAGGGCACAATTCCCAACATGTTACTTTCCATTGCCATTTAAGAACTTCGCTCCCCTTCCGTTCCACACATTACAACAACACTATTGGCTGGTTTCATTATCTCTGCTCACCAATGCCCACCATTCAAACAAGAATTAACTCTCCCTTTCCTCCCTCCTTATTTTTAACCACTTCCTTCTTGGTTTTCGTAGCCTGTTTGAAGTAATAGGCGGCATTTTATTGCTCTCTGCATGTCGTACAGCGCTATTGACTTGAAATCACGTGAGAAAACATTAAAGCGTGACAGGCAGTTGCCGGTATAACGAATAGAGGTCGGTCACCTCTCTGGAATTCTGCCCACCATTATGTTGTAATTTTCATTGTATTTTATAATTTTAGAGACAGAATTAGCAGATTTTCTTGGCTTTCAAATGGTCTATTGAAATGTCCATAGAGATTAAACTCGCCTTGTGCGTGAGTTTTGTCGTGTGGTAATATACCGGTAAAGAGCTGTGGCAAATTTCTTGTTGCGTGCTCCTGAGTCCGTTGAAATTCGCCGTGTTTATTTGCAGGTTCGATCACCAATCTCCGCAGCGTGTCTCCAAATCCAGGTCGACGTAGTGTAGCTGCAACTTTCTATAGTAATTAGAATGACGAGGAAGTCTCACGTAATTACTTATGAGAGATGAGCACTCGTTATTTCTTCCTTGAGTACAACTTTTACTCTTACTATCGAGTTGTAATACGTAATATTTACAATTATAAGTTCCCTTCGTCTTTATCAGTGCAAGAACAAAACCTGAGTCACTATCATTACGTTCAACAACAAAGATAATAAAAATCAGAGATAATGCAATGACAATATTCGGTTTTACTGTGCAAGGAATAATGTCTTTGATTCCTACATACAGCACAGTATCTGGCACTGCTACTTCCGTAATAAATTGTGATATTACGTCAACACTTGCTTCAAATTTTTCAACATAACTTCATGATAATAAGAAAGTCCCTATAGGCCTTACCTAAAATTGAACCGTAACTCTTAGCATTGTAACTTACTTAGTTTTCATTCGCTCCTAGGTGGGCAAATGTAAACGTTGGTGGACAACCAAGACACGGACTCTATTTGGCGGAACGTTAGGTATCCGGTGCGCGTATTTTTCCAGAACGTTGTAGAACCTTCGCGGCTGTTACGCGAAAACACACGAATTTCTGGGTATCTTCCGGGTATTACTCTGAACACTAAATCTAGCTATAATTCTGAGTAACGATAGGTGTTAGATCCGCATCTGTGTAGTGTGACGATTAGAACGTGTACCTACATTATCAATTAGTGTAATTTTACCTGTGCAGATATTCACATAGAAGGTAATTTGCGTATATAAATCTTGACGCTGCAACTGAAGTATGTACGAGTGGTTTCAGCACACATTTTTCCATTTGCCGTGCTTACGATGTGTATCATTCGTACACGGTGATAAGGTGTTGGTTGCGTGATTTTGTTCTTTATTGTGATAGTACTTCCAGAAAGAGCAGGCGAGGCAAAGTTTGAACGCATGTTTGGGGGTTCCGCCCTGTTAAAATGGTAGAGATTCAATCCTCTTAGGTCCAATTGAAGCTAAATAACAGTGATGTGCAATACGTAGGGACGAAATTAACTTTCCTATGATGTGTCACTGGCAAGTAACATAGCTCGGCAAATCTTGGACCATATACAGAAGGAAATGCTACAGTGTAGAACAGAAGGTAACTCAAAGAAATACTCAATAAGCTAACAGAAATGATTTATTCAAAGATACACCTGAAAAACAGCACAAGGAGGAGTACGTGGTCACAGCAAGGTACACTCGTCGTTTTGAAGGCTCTGGAAACTAGTACGCCCATGCAGCATTATACCTCCCAACACTGTTACACCCGGACCACTAAAACAATGATGTTGGATAATGTTCTTGGGTGCATTACTTGTTCCCACATCTCGTCATACGCAGGTGCATCTCGAATCACTACTCAGACTTAATCTGCTCTCATCCGATAGGAGCACGGATGCTGCAAATGGTTGGGCGGAAGATGCAAGTTGTTAGTTGCTAAATGTTGTAGCCGAAATTAGCAGATAAGAAAGGATTTTTTCACTGATGGAGGACGCAGTCCTCTTGAAATCGACAATTCGTTTGCACAATAACCTTGTAATCGTAAAACTGTTTTGGCACCTGAGATGAGAGAGCACACGGAAGGCAATGATCTCAGGCATCCGCCTTCTGAGCACGCCTT
Source organism: Schistocerca piceifrons (assembly GCF_021461385.2). Classification (NCBI taxonomy): domain Eukaryota; kingdom Metazoa; phylum Arthropoda; class Insecta; order Orthoptera; family Acrididae; genus Schistocerca; species Schistocerca piceifrons. The sequence goes on from NC_060139.1 coordinate 60,727,527, forward strand.
GAAGAGGCAGCTGCTAACTGCGTTTGTGAAACAAATATGCCATATTACTTATGAGCGACGATCGGTTGACTTTAGCCGGAGTTAAACTTCTTACAGAAAAACGACAATGCAAGCCTTTAAATTACACTGCTGCGCAAAACTTGAAGGCCGAAGTAGACGAAGTAGGACGAAGGAGCACGCGACCTCACACATAGATTGTCCAGTCATTGAGCTGTTGGCAGCTTCCCCGAAGGTGCCGCCAAAATACGGGCATCAAAAGAAAGCAACATTCTGGTCGCCGGACAAAGAGACAACCACTATGCAGCCGCCGTATCACTGTGGATCATGAGACTGGGTGCCTTCCAGTTCTGATATACAGGGTGGCTCATTGGTCGTGACCGGGCCAAATATCTCACGAAATAAGCGTCAACCGAAAAAACAACAAACAAGGAAACTTGTCTAGCTTCAAGGGGGAAACCAGATGGCGCTATGATTGGCCCGCTAGATGGTGCTGCCATAGGTCAAACTATATCAACAGCTTTTTTTTTTTAATAGGAACCCCCATTTTTATTACATATTCATGTAGTACATAAAGAAATATGAATGTTTTAGTTGGACACCTTTTTTCGCTTTCTGATAGGTGGCGCTGTAATAGTCACAAACAATTTTAGACGAACAGTTGGTACAGGTAGGTTTTTTAAATTAAAATACAGAACTTAGGTACGTTTGAACATTTTATTTCGGTTGTTCCAATGTGATACATGTACCTTTGTGAACTTATCATTTCTGAGAACGCATGCTGTTACTGCGTGATTACCTGCAAATGCCACATTAACACAATAAATGCTCAAAATGATGTCCATCAACCTCAATGCATTTGGCAGTACGTGTAACGTCATGCCTCTCAACAGCGAGTAGTTCGCCTTCCGTAATGTTCGCACATGCGTTGACAATGCGCTGACGCATGTTATCAGGCGTCGTCGGCGGGTCACGATAGCAAATATCCTTCAACTTTCCCCACAGAAAGAAATCCGGGGACGTATGATCCGGTGAACGTGCGGGCCATAGTATGGTGCTTCGACGACCAATCCACCTGTCACGATATATGCTATTCAATACTGCTTCAACGGCAGGAGAGCTATGTGCCGGACATCCATCATGTTGGAAGTACATCGCCATTCTGTCATGAAGTGAAACACCTTGTAGTAACATCGGTAGAACATTAGGTAGGAAATCAGCGAACATTGCACCATTTAGATTGCCATCGATAAAAGGAGGGCCAATTATCCTTCCTCCCATAATGCCGCACCTTACATTAACCCGCCAAGGTCTCTGATGTTCCACTTGTCGCAGCCATCGTCGATTTTCCGTTGCCCAGTAGTGGACATTATGCCGGTTTACGTTACCGCTGTTGGTGAATGACGCTTCGTCGCTGAATAGAACGCGTGCAAAAAATCTGTCATCCTCCCGTAATTTCTCTTGTGCCCACTGGCAGAACTGTACAGGACGTTCAAAGTCGTCGTAATGCAATTCCTGGTGCATAGAAATATGGTACGGGTGCAATCGATGTTGATGTAGCATTCTCAACACCGACGTTTTTGAGATTCCCCATTTTCGCACAATTTGTCCGCTACTGATGTGCGGATTAGCCGCGACAGCAGGTAAAACACCTACTTCAGCATCATCATTTGTGTAAGGGTGTGGTTGACGTTTCACATGTGGTTGAACACTTCATGTTTCCTTAAATAACGTAATTTCCCGGCGAACGGTCCGGACACTTGGTGATGTCGACCAGGATACCGAGCTACATACATAGCACACGCCCGTTGGGTGTTTTGATCACAATATCCATACATCAACAGGATATAGACCGTTTCAGAAATTGGTAAATGGTCCATTTTAATACGGGTAATGTATCACGAAGCAAATACCGTCGGCAGTGGCGGAATCTTACGCGATACCACGTACTTATACGTTTGTGACTAATACAGCGCCATCTATCAGAGAGCGAAAAAAGTGGTCCAACTAAAACACTCAGATTTCTTTACGTACTACACGAACATGTAATAAAAAAGGGGGGTCCCTATTTAAAAAAACGCGGTTGATATCCATTTGACCTATGGCAGAGCCATCTAGCGGGACAGCCATAGCGCCATTTGGTTCATCCCTTCAAGCTAGACGAGTTTCGTTCTTTGTAGTTTTTTCGTTTGATGCTTATTTCGTGACATATTTGGCCCGGTCACTATCAGTGGACCACCCTGTATAGCCTTTAACTCCTATAGGTGATAGTAACCGTGTCCCGGAAGAAGAAGCTGGTTACCGTGGATCACCTCCTGAATCTGCTGCTGTAGTTGACCGTGGCCAACCACTTACTCTCTTTGTCTGTGGCAGCAGGGCCCGTACTTCGGAACGCTTCCCATCCACTAAAGCAGTCTTGTGAGGAAAGCCAAGCTGATGGGCTGCACACATCACACTTCGTTCTTCTTCCAGTTTGCCGATGATTCTTCCCAGTGTGTAGCCATTCAGCTGTTAATTCTGGACCACGAAGAAATTAAGAATACAAAATTGCTCCGTAACTGCTCTGTGATAAACACTCTCTTTTCCCGTTCCTTCAACCGTCTCCTTTTGAGGGGCCAATTCATTTGGCGCTCTAGTGGCACGTACCCCACGCCATGTGAAGTTAAACAGATTTCTGCCGCGTAATTAATAACTTACGCTACTTCGTGTACCTCGGCCTTAAGTTTTGCGCAGCAGTGTAATTTAAAGGCTTGCATTGTCGTTTTTCTGTAAGAAGTTTAACTCCGGCTAACGTCAACCGATCGTCGCTCATAAGTAATATGGCATATTTGTTTCACAAACGCGGTTAGCAGCTGCCTCTTCAAGGCGTGCTCAGAAGGCGGATGCCTGAGATCATTGCCTTCCGTGTGCTCTCTCATCTCAGGTGCCAAAACAGTTTTACGATTACAAGGTTATTGTACAAACGAATTGTCGATTTCAAGAGGACTGCGTCCTCCATCAGTGAAATAATCCTTTCTTATCTGCTAACTTCGGTTGCAACATTTAGCAACTAACAACTTGCATCTTCTGCCCAACCATTTGTAGCATTTATTCATTGGTATTTACAGCAAATATAATCGAGAGAGGATGTGCTGGGATTCATTCGTTCCCATATTAACGGTAAGTGCTACTCTTTCGCTGTTACGCAGGGACATTCATGAAATTGACATAAAACGGCAATTTTTAATTTATATTTTGTCTATGAGGGGAGCTCGTGGACAGCAATTCCAGAAGGTTAAATGATGAAATCGCTTCCGAAGTTCCTGAAAAATAATTAAGCGTGTGACGCAACATTCCTGTCTTTTTGAAGCAACACGTCAATACTAGCTCTGTGAACAACGATTCTGTGGATTACTTTCAAGCAGACACGCACGGGATATATGTAGAAAACTGAGATATACACTCTCCGGATTTATAAATCATCTGTGACTCTGTTTCGAATATTAGAAAAAAGTAGCAAAACAACTGGTTTGTTTATGAAGAACGAATTCTTATTCTTCCTTGTGCTACTGACCGATATTTACGCCAGTTTTCGTATTTAATGATAGAATCGTTGGAAGGATGAAGGGATTAGTGAGAAAGGGCTTTTATAATTGGAAAGACATCTTGAGGAAAACTTTCCAATTGAAAAGACATTTGGAGCTCTATTAAAGCAAAGAAGGCAGAAAACGAGATACCAGAGGAGAAGCCTCGAAGTAAAGAGGACCATGAGAACGAGTCTGGAACTTTCTGAAAAGGTGACATAAGGAAAGGCGTTATGTTGATCTTAACATTGCATTTACAGAAAATTATATTTTTTTGAAAGTTTATGTACCTTTTTCTCAGAATCTACGAAGGCTAGAATTATGAAATTTTGCGCAGTTATTTACATAAATGGTAAATGTAGTTTTAAGAGTAAATTTAGAAATTCTGCGCGGAAGCGGAGATATGTGGAAAACCACTCGGAATTTTGCATAAATTTTGTATTTAAGTGACTGAATTATAATTAAAAATTATTAAAATTCTCCTACTCGATATTTTCAAGAAAACCTCACGAAAGTAGCTTACTATATGCAAAGGGATAAAACGTAGAAAATTTTGTAGAAATCTCTTGAACTGTTTCTGAGAAAAGGGTACATATATTATTTTTTGAATCTAATTTTTAAATGTCATAGAAAACATTAACTATCTATAGTCCAAGGAACTTAACAGTAAATGTGTTAATTTCATGTTAAGCATTGTACACGATTTCATTCTCATTTCTTCAAAATTGCGGATCTGGTACATCTTTTAAATAGGGTGTCTTTTACATAAATGTCCCTCCTTAAGGCATTCGTAGAACTGTTGCTGCAATGATGAGTCTGTTAGTAGGCAATTACAGCCGGTGGTTGACAATGATCAAGCAATTCCTCTCTTTCTGGGCACTAAAAATGACCAAAGAGTGCAGAATCACATTGCCATCAGTTCAGTTACTGTGGTACTCATTGCAAATACCGTTACGTTGCAACCAGTCTCTTATAACTTATCTTAAAAGTAGTACAGATATTGCTTTCAGCACGAAGAAATGGCGCCACTAAAGTTAGGCGGAGTCGTATCGCCAGAGAACAAGAAATAACTAATAGCCCATCAGAAGGGATATCACTGCAGCTGCGACTGTAAAGGCGGAGGGAGCCGGCTGCAGTTGTGGGGGAAACGATCCCCACGACTCCTTCAGGGCGTCTTCGTGCCGACACTGGGCCGCGCAGTCGGGCTGCGATAAACCTGTATCCAGGGGTGGCGCCCGCCGGCCCCCGTAATGGGCCAATAAAGAGGCTCACGGCAAAAACGCTGCCCCGCCGGGGACGCCGCCCAAAGCCTGCCTCCTGCTGCGTTCTAAACTTCGTAACCTTTTCCCCCAGACACCTTCGAAATAGCCTGCACGTAAGTCGGGAATTTCGTTAGAATTTTGTGTAATTACTTCGGAAGTTAATGTGTCGAACTAACGGTTACAAAGTACTGCGATAAAGGTCACCACCAACTCCGTGGCTTCTTAACGATACGTCATCCGCAGAGTGTGCCGGAGATTAACTGTCACTCACGGGAAAACTGAAAATAGCTTCTCATATTACGCTGGAGTGTTAAAAACTGTAATGTCAGCACGTTTTGCTTACTGTGACTAATGTCATGCGTAAATACACTACTGGCAATTAAATTGCTACACCACGAAGATGACGTGCTACAGACGCCAAATTTAACCGACAGGAAGAAGATGCTGTGATATGCAAATGATTAGCTTTTCAGAGCATTCAGACAAGGTTGGCGCCGGTGGCGACACCTACATCGTGACGACATGAGCAAAGTTTCTAACCGATTTCTCATTCACAAACAACAGTTGACCAGCGTTGCCTGGTGAAACGTTATTGTGATGCCATGTGTAAGGAGGAGAAATGCGTACCATCACGTTTCCGACTTTGATAAAGGTCGGATTGTAGCCTATCGCGATTGCGATTTATCGTATCGCGACATTGCTGCTCCCGGTGGTCGAGATCCAATGACTCTTTGCAGAATTTGGAATCGGTGGGTTCACGAGGGTAATACGGAACGCAGTGCTGGATCCCAACGGCCTCGTATCATTAGCAGTCGACATGACGGCCATCTTATCCGCATGGCTGTAACGGATCGTGCAGTCACGTCTCGATCCCTGAGTCAACAGATTGGGACGTTTGCAAGACAACAACCATCTGCACAAACAGTTCGCAGCAGCATGAACTATCAGCTCGGAGACCATGACTGCGGTTAGCAGGTGCGCCTGCGCTGGAGTACTCAACGACGAAACTGGGTGCACGAACGGCAAAACGTCATTTTTTCGTATGAATCCAGATTCTTTTAGAGCATAATGATGGTCGCATAAGTGTTCGGCGACATCGCGGTGAACACACATTGGAAGCGTGTATTCGTCATCGCCATAATGGTGTATCACCCGGCGTGATGGTATGGGGTGCCATTGGTTACACGTCTCGGTCATCTCTTGTTTGCATTGACGGCACTTTGAACAGTGCCCTTCATTCGATGCCTGCAAAACCCTACATTTCAGCAGCGTAATGCGCGACCGCAAGTTACAGGACCTCTACGGGCCTTTCTGGATACAGAAAATGTTCGACTGCTGCCCTGGCCAGCACATTCTCCAGATCTCTCACCAACTGAAAACATCTGGTTAATGGTGGCTGGGCCCGCATCTCGTGGTCGTGCGGTAGCGTTCTCGCTTCCCACGCCCGGGTTCCCGGGTTCGATTCCCGGCGGGGTCAGGGATTTTCTCTGCCTCGTGATGGCTGGGTGTTGTGTGCTGTCCTTAGGTTAGTTAGGTTTAAGTAGTTCTAAGTTCTAGGGGACTGATGCCCATAGATGTTAAGTCCCATAGTGCTCAGAGCCATTTGAACCGATGGTGGCTGAGCAACTGGCTCGTCACAATACGCCAGTCACTACTCTTGATGAACTGTGGTATCGTGTTGTAGCTGCATGGGCAGCTGTACCTGTACACACCATCCAAGCTCTGTTTGACTCAATGCCCAGGCGTATCGAGGCCGTTATTACGGCCAGAGGTGGTTCTTCTGGGGGCTGATTTCTTAGGATCTATGCACCCAAATTGCGTGAAAATGTAATCACATGTCAGTTCTAGTATAATATATTTGTCCAATGAATACCCGTTTATCATCTGCATTTCTTTCCTGGTGCAGCAATTTTAATGGCCAATAGTGTAATTGAAATGAATGAAATGTGAAATGAAGGGATAATGGGGTTGAAATCAGTGATAAATGACAGGACATGGTATCAGTTGACACTCTACAGATGGCGCTGCACCCTCGTCAGATTGCCTAATGCTGCAAGTGATTGCTCGGGATCAGCATGTAATAGAGTATTAGTCTGGTCCAAATTTTCAGCAGAGTATCCTTCCAGGTCATAGAAACTCAAATAATTCCACTCCCAGTGTTCCATTTATTTCATTTTAGTGAAATTAATTAATTGTATACTACCACTTGCTGGAGGGTAAACTGTGGTTGTCTACCATGAGCGTTCTCCCATTCGTGCTAGTCTCACATACTCCGTGGGAGAATCTACGAAAGTAGTGTCCGCAAAACATAGGAGGCAACACGGATGACAATAAACTCTTGAATAATACATGAAGATGGGCTGATACAACAAAATGTTCAGGAAATCCGAGTTCGTGTCCCACTGTGACACTGTATATTCATATAAATTTATTTTCACTGGTAACAATTCTTCGGTCATAATGCGTAATGGTCATTCCTATACAGCAAAAACCTCTACAACTACGTTTGTATTCCAGAAGCTAACACACTGTGCGGGGTGGATGTCACACAGTTTACTTGGTATAGCTTCTTTTGTTTTATGGAATCTCCGCCCTGCTAACTAACTGCAGTTCAAAGTAATTAGATATGGAACTAAGAAAGGTCGAAACAGCTAAACGGAATAACCAGAAAATATAGCCAAGACGGTCTTCTTCCATTATATTTAAAGTGGTGACGGTGCCCTCAGACGTCATTTCTTGCATTATGAAGTTCAGTAACCGCCGGCAGTCTCGTACTGGAGCACCTGACAAAAATAACGGGATGTTGTTTCCCTGATTATCTCTATTATCCAACTAACTTTTGGGCTCCCAGTGAACAACAAAACCACTCTCTGCTGTTGTTCAGACTTGGGCCGGCCGGAGTGGCCGTGGGGTTCTGGGCGCTACAGTCTGGAGCCGAGCGACCGCTACGGTCGCAGGTTCGAATCCTGCCTCGGGCATGGATGTGTGTGATGTCCTTAGGTTAGTTAGGTTTAATTAGTTCTAAGTTCTAGGCGACTGATGACCTCAGGAGTTAAGTCGCATAGTGCTCAGAGCCATTTGAACCATTTGAACCGACTTGGCGGGAAAAGCAGCCCCTGTGAGGCGTAGCGGCGTATAACGATGCTGCCTTGGAGGTGGTTAAGTGGGAGATGTGTCTCAGAGCTGGATGGTTACAGATGGTGACGCGAGACTGGACGCGCATGTAGTTTGTATCAGCCGATAGATGACAGTATTGGATAGGGGACTTTGATTTAGTTTCGATTGTGGCCACTAGAGTGCACTAAAGTATTATAATGTTTTTTCATAAACTGTTCTAGTATTTTCATGAAGTGTTATTATGTCTTTTTGTGTATGTAAAATGTTATAAATGTGTTTTAGCGGTATGAATGATGCGTGAGTGTGGTTTAAGGTTAATATGAAGGCAATTGTTTAACGAGTTATGTAGTGGGATTTAGTGTGGGAACATTTCGAAGAAGTATGGATGTGGACAAAGTGGATTTTTGTATAATAGATTTGTAAAGTAAGTTTATGGTAAAGGGAAAGTTAATTCAGGTATAAATGACAACAGTAACTAACTTTCTGCATAACCAAAACTTCAGCATATTAGATAATTACGTTGGTGATAAGTGCAGTCGTTAGATTTACTTTTTGGCGGTTGGTTATTGATGAAAAGCGCGGACTGACGCGGGAGAAGGTTGTTTTGCTATTGGCTGTTGAGTAAACTGACCAATGGTAAAGCAATATTCTTCGCGCACCTTTCTCTGCTGGTAGAGAAGACTCAGAGTATCCTAGAGAGGAGTCGGAGCCTAGCCATGAAACAGTTCGGACGTGTGTAGTAGTAGTTCCGATGGAAATGATAAGTTGCCGGATCTAGCAGTGTTTCACACATCAAAAGTGTTGTAAAGTGACGCCATAATTATTCCGATGGGTGTGCAGAAATTTAGAAATTTCTTAGTGAATTTTGTGACGAGAAAAGATATAAATTCCTCGTGGCGTATTGAGCAGTTCGGTGGCTAAAAACTGTGACTGCATTAGGTACCGACAGACTTAATATCTGTCGAGCATTCTCAACCAAAAGCAACCCGTGGTTTTGTAGCTATTACGGTTTCTGGAAACGTGGTCGCTCGGTTCCAGACTGTAGCTCCTAGGACCGCACGGCCACTCTGGCCGGCTGCTAACGTGACTGAAATGGATTGTGAGTGACTGTGTTAAGACTATCACGGGCTTGGCAGTGATACTTGTTCACCTAAGTTTCAGAATATATTAATTAAGGACAAAATTTCCAACCTTTCATTTCGTGTGAAAACTTTCTCCCGAAACGTAGATTTGTGACTTTAATTGCAGCCTGGTTCACGTCGAAGTACAGTAGGTTTCGCTGGGCTTCCCTACTGTTGAAGGGCTGAGACAAAGTTCACGAGTAGGTGTAGGTTCGTCGTAAAGGGATGGAAGGAAACACGCCGCCGCACCTGTCCAAAAGATTAGGCATTCCATACCGTCTGAGATCTGTTATCAAAGCAGGACTATGACTCAAACCTATTACTAAAGTGTAAAGGGACAGCCGTGTAGGCAGTTCCCACAGTTGACATCCGCCTACTGGTAGTTGGGAGCTCCAACGTCAGGCGCGTAATGGGGCCCCTTAGGGATACGGCAGCAAGAGAGGGGAAGAAAACCAATGTGCACTCCGTGTGCATACCGGGGGGAGTCATTCCAGATGTGGAAAGGGTCCTTCCGGATGCCATGAAGGGTACAGGGTGCACCCATCTGCAGGTGGTCGCTCATGTCGGCACCAATGATGTGTGTCGCTATGGATCGGAGGAAATCCTCTCTGGCTTCCGGCGGCTATCTGATTTTGTGAAGACTGCCAGTCTCGCTAGCGGGATGAAAGCAGAGCTCACCATCTGCAGCATCGTTGACGGGACTGACTGCGGACCTTTGATACAGAGCCGAGTGGAGGGTCTGAATCAGAGGCTGAGACGGTTCTGCGACAGTGTGGGCTGCAGATTCCTCGACTTGCGCCATTGGGTGGTAGGGTTTCGGGTTCCGCTGGATAGGTCACGAGTCCACTACACGCAGCAAGCGGCTACACGGGTAGCAGGGGTTGTGTGGCGTGGACTGGGCGGTTATTTAGGTTAGATGGACTCGGGCAAGTACAGAAAGGGCAATAGCCTCAAAGGGTGCGGGGCAAAGTCAGGATATGCGGGGACCAAGCAGCAATCAGTATTGTAATTGTAAACTGTCGAAGCTGGATTGGTAAAGTACCGGAACTTCAAGCGCTGATAGAAAGCACCGAAGCTGAAATTGTTATAGGTACAGAAAGCTGGCTGAAGCCAGAGATAAATTCTGCCGAAATTTTTACAAAGGCACAGGCGGTGATTAGAAAGGATAGACTGCATGCGACCGGTCGTGGCGTGTTTGTCGCTGTTAGTAGTAGTTTATCCTGTAGTGAAGTAGAAGTGGATAGTTCCTGTGAATTATTATGGGTGGAGGTTACACTCAATAACCGAGCTAGGTTAATAATTGGCTCCTTTTACCGACCTCCCGACTCAGCAGCACTAGTGGCAGAACAACTGAGAGAAAATTTGGAATACATTTCACATAAATTTTCTCAGCATATAATAGTCTTAGGTGGAGATTTCAATTTACCAGATATAGACTGGGACACTCAGATGTTTAGGACGGGTGGTAGGGACAGAGCATCGAGTGACATTATACTGAGTGCACTATCTGAAAATTACCTCGAGCAATTAAACAGAGAACCGACTCGTGGAGATAACATCTTGGACCTACTGATAACAAACAGACCCGAATTTTTCGACTCTGTGCGTGCAGAACAGGGAATCAGTTATCATAAGGCCGTTGCAGCATCTCTGAATATGGAAGTTAATAGAAATATAAAAAAGGGAGGAAGGTTTATCTGTTTAGCAAGAGTAATAGAAGGCAGATTTCAGACTACCTAACAGATCAAAACGAAAATTTCTGTTCCGACACTGACAATGTTGAGTGTTTATGGAAAAAGTTCAAGGTAATCGTAGAATGCGTTTTAGACAGGTACGTGCCGAGTAAAATTGTGAGGGACGAGAAAAACCCACCGTGGTTCAACAACAAAGTTATGAAACTACTGCGAAAGCAAAGAGAGCTTCACTGCAAGCTTGAACGCAGCCAAAACCTCTCAGACAAACAGAAGCTAAACGATGTCAAAGTTAGCGTAAGGAGGGCTATGCGTGAAGCGTTCAGTGAATTCGAAAGTAAAATTCTATGTACCGACTTGACAGAAAATTCTAGGAAGTTCTGGTCTTACGTTAAATCAGTAAGTGGCTCGAAACAGCATATCCAGACACTCCGGAATGATGATGGCATTGAAACAGGGGATGACACGCGTAAAGCTGTAATACTAAACACTTTTTTCCAAAGCTGTTTCACAGAGGAAGACCTCACTGCAGTTCCTTCTCTAAATCCTCGCACAAACGAAAAAATGGCTGACATTGAAATAAGTGTCCAAGGAATAGAAAAGCAACTGGAATCACTCAACAGAGGCAAGTCCACTGGACCTGACGGGATACCAATTCGATTCTACACAGAGTACGCGAAAGAACTTGCCCCCTTTCTAACAGCCGTGTACCGCAAGTCTCTAGAGGAGCGGAAGGTTCCAAATGATTGGAAAAGAGCACAGGTAGTCCCAGTCTTCAAGAAGGGTCGTCGAGCAGATGCGCAAAACTATAGACCTATATCTCTGACATCAATCTGTTGTAGAATTTTAGAACATGTTTTTTGCTCGAGTATCATGTCGTTTTTGGAAACCCAGAATCTACTCTGTAGGGATCAACATGGATTCCGGAAACAGCGATGAGACCCAACTCGCTTTATTTGTTCATGAGACCCAGAAAATATTAGATACAGGCTCCCAGGTAGATGCTATTTTCTTTTACTTCCGGAAGGCGTTCGATACAGTTCCGCACTGTTACCTGATCAACAAAGTAAGAGTCTACGGAATATCAGACAAGCAAACAGAACACAGCATGTTGTTATCAATGGAGAGACGTCTACAGACGTTAAAGTAACCTCTGGCGTGCCACAGGGGGGTGTTATGGGACCATTGCTTTTCACAATATATATAATGATCTAGTAGATAATGTCGGAAGATCCATGCGGCTATTCGCGGATGATGCTGTAGTATACAGAGAAGTTGCAGCATTAGAAAATTGTAGCGAAATGCAGGAAGATCTGCAGTGGATAGGCACTTGGTGCAGGGAGTGGCAACTGACCCTTAACATAGACAAATGTAATGTATTGCGAATACATAGAAAGAAGGATCCTTTATTGTATGATTGCATGATAGCGGAACAAACACTGGTAGCAGTTACTTCTGTAAAATATCTGGGAGTATGCGTGCGGAACGATTTGACGTGGAATGATCATATAAAATTAATTGTTGGTAAGGCAGGTACCAGGTTGAGATTCATTGGAAGAGTCCTTAGAAAATGTAGTCCATCAACAAAGGAGGTGGCTTACAAAACACTCGTTCGACCTATACTTGAGTATTGCTCATCAGTGTGGGATCCGTACCAGATCGGGTTGACGGAGGAGATAGAGAAGATCCAAAGAAGAGCGGCGCGTTTCGTCACAGGGTTATCTGGTAACCGTGATAGCGTTACGGAGATGTTTAGCAAACTTATGTGGCAGACTCTGCAAGAGAGGCGCTCTGCATCGCGGTGTAGCTTGCTCGCTAGGTTTCGAGAGGTTGCGTTTCTGGATGAGGTATCGAATATATTGCTTCCACCTACTTATTTCTCCCGAGAAGATCACGAATGTAAAATTAGAGAGATTAGAGCGCGCACGGAGGCTTTCACACAGTCGTTCTTCCCGCGAACCATACGCGACTGGAACAGAAAATGGAGGTAATGACAGTGGCACGTAAAGTGCCCTCCGCCACACACCGTTGGGTGGCTTGCGGAGTATAAATGTAGATGTATATGTAGGGTTGATCCCACCGCTTGATGCACAAAATGAAAATTTTCTGTAGCGTGAATATTACCGTCAGAGGGATGTAATGTTCTTGGTCCAACTACGGTTCGGGTAAGCAGCTGCGGTTATAAAACGCATCGTTGTTTCAGGTGTAAATGTGGTGGTTGGATTCATCCCTGTAAAGGCGAATCTGACGGTGCCCCCTGCGCCTAAACGGGGGACCATTGGCGATGCAGGATCCTAGTTGGTTTTGCGTTGGGGTCCATAAAGCATGGTTTTCCTTATAAATAAAAATCACACGCCAGTAACTAAACAGAATGAGAGCACCGGGGGCGTGCAGTGTACTGCAACAGAAGAGGACCTGCATCTTATAGTGCAATTAGTTTCTTTATTTCCTTGTATCATCATGAAATATTATGTTTTCAGACTAACGGTTTCGGTCAGCAATGACCATCTTCATATCTTGAGCAGAACATGGGAGAAACAAGTACAACTAATGGAATGTCTACACATTAAAACAATTAAATAGCAATACTAACATATTAGCGAAAATGATCCTCTTTAACTATGATAATGCATAGCTGTTTTTTTTTTTATGTCCTAATGTAATGCAGCCATGTCCTAATGTAATGCAGCGTCGTCGAAAGACAAACACAAATCACCTCAGATTCGTCAAACATAAATGAAATATCGTATATACCAGAGTCATCTTTTAAAAGTGGCACTGTTTAAAACAAACTGTCTTACAGTGGTCACAAAACGATGGTGTAGTAAGAGCGACACATGTCGTGATATAGGTGTACACACATTCTTCAGTCATACAATAGTAGGATATGAAATAAAAAGAAGAATACAATCGGTGAAGTCTGTAGTAGACTTGCCATGTCTGCAGCTCATAACAGAAATAAAATGCAACAAAATAAACACGACCGAAGATAGATAGTTAAAAAGGAAATAACAGTAGTTACGACACGCTCTTGTGGAGAATTTTAGACAAAAATATAATGACATACATAAGAACAAGCTTTTAGAGTTCACAGATTTAAATAAATACGGAAAGAAGCCAAATGAATGACAACAGACAGCTGTAAGTAATCAGTGCCCTCTTTAGGAGTGATATCTAACTTTGCGGTAAATAGCATTTTAATCACATCTTGAATAGTGTCGAACACATTGCCATATTATAGCGTGGTCTAAACACACTCTAGTCCAAAATTGAATGTAATAAACACAAACTACCTTTATGTTTCGGGGACATCTGACTTTGAGGTAAATAGCATTTCAGTCAGACGCTGCTACCTACTTGGAACATGCAGAGACGAAACAAAAGTGATGCAATGGAAACAGATGGTGTAGGCTAAAAACTACAATTAGGCACAACGAGTTTGGTTGATTCCCTGAGCCAGTAAAAAATAAAATTTGGATATAGCATATATGCTACATAGGGACTGAAGAGGCTGTAGAATTACCAGTTTCTGATAAAGGCGAAGACAAAGCAATTTTATTACGCGCCTGTGAAAGCTCCTTAAATCTTCCATTGAAAGAGTGGCCGGTCTGGCCGACATAATATTTACCGCAATTATCGTAGACAATCCTGTATACTACAGAGCCATCGCGTTTGTCACACGCCCCTTTCAGTTTATGTTTTACTCGCAGTTTTACCGTGTTGTCAACTTGAGAGCCACATGTAACATTAGATTTTTTGCAACGTTTCTCTATTTGCTGGGACATTTTGCCGTGAAATTTTACTGGAAGGGTATTCATTCGTTCTTCATTGGCTCTGTTTTCTGGATGAATGTGCGTCTGCCTGCTGTTTATTATACGTTTCTTTAGCCTGTTGCATACGTTTCTTTAGCCTGTTGTAAGCGCGTATGACATCATTTACAGAAAAACCATTAAATATTACAATTTGCTTTAAAATGATAATTTCTTTCCGCAGGCGACGGAGCCAGTGCGTCATTGGGTTAAAGAAATAAGTAGTAAGGTTAAGGCAGTTCATTTAGCACTCTTTTTCAATTCCCATAGTGAAAGTTATTTTTCTGTTCATGCTGCCTATTGCTTGAGTAAATGTGTTAACCTCACTGGTGTCAACCTCTATCAGTAATAAAATGTCGTCAACATACCGTTTATAATAAATCGTGTTTTTGTTTTAGCTACGGAAACATAGAATTACATTGTAAGCCATTCACGAAAATATCTGATAAACTACCAGCTATTACCCATCGCAAGCCCATCTTTTTGATGATACATTTCGTCATTGAAGGTAAAAGAAATTGTAAGTAAAACAAAATCTGGAAATTCAATTAGTTCTGTACACTCTTCCCTACTTATCTAGTTACAGCATAGCAGATTGTCTCTAATGATTTTAATAGTTTCTTCTATCGGGACGTTACTGTAGAGGTTTCTTACGTCCAGGGAGCCTGATGTCCATTTTTTTTATATGTGTATATCCTTGACTGCATCTGAAAGCTCAGAACCGGTTTTAACCCCAAAATAAGTTTCGAACGTGTAAACTGATTTAAATTTGTCGTTAAGAAATTTATTTAGTTCATAGCATGTCACATTGTTCACCGAATGAAACAGATTTCCATCTTTGTAAATCTTAACCTCAGATCTAAGCTGTGGAAGTTCAGCCTTCATCATATATATGTTACGTAGACAAATGTACTCCCCAAATTTCACTACTCTACATTAATTATTTTTGGGTGTTTCGATTTTTTTCTATCAGTGTGTATGTCCAAAATACTGAAGCGTCGTCAGCAACACATTGTCTATGTTAAGTACGACAACGCTCATTCAACGTCTATAACGTCTTTCAGAATATTTCAAAGGTATAACCTCCAGTATTTCCATGCATAATATGTGTCAAAAATACAACAGCAAGGCATACAGGTGCTCATGTCAGTTGTCACAATGTTATTGCTACGTTAATTGACTCCTAGTAGCAAATAAGTGTTCCATATCTAAATATGTCTATAAATGTGCAAACTGCAATTGACTAAAACTGCTTCTAAGCAGGCAGTTGTCTCTTCATCCTACGTCCAAACGAGGTTCTGCTCAAAAACTAATTCACTAAGCACCATTTTTTGATGAAAGAGTAAGTTAAATGATGTCCACGTTTTAAATGTGCGACAGAAGTACATAGAATTTGAAAGACTGCTGTTAGTTGTCTTCTTCATTTCCTTACAATATGTATTACTACTTTGCATGATCAGTAATATTTACTTTACTACTACCTTCGAGATCTTCTGTTAACCACTTTCAAAACATCGATTCAGATACTTTCACAATTTCTGCCACTGCATTGGAAGTAAGTGTTTGTTGAGTCAGCTGGATATCAGTAGGATTTGCCGGTGGCTTGCAAGCGATATTGGTTTCTTGGCCGAATCAGGTCAGCCCAATAGATTACTCCTTAGACAGGTTAGTGAATAATACACACTTCAAAAATAGTTTTGCATCACTCCAGTTCCCAGAACTCCTGAAGACAGACGTTGACTGTGGATATTGTATCACAGACACAGTCCCTTTGACTGTTCAGAGTTGTCACTAAATTCGCCCAAAGATGTAAAGAACGATGTATGAGCAGCGCCTATTAGAGTGAGGGGATCCGACAGCCGATCAATTCCTGTCATTCCACCAGGAAGGAGGTACACGGCTCGTGTTGTCTGTAGTTCAACCGTGCCTAGATGGTCGATACCGCGGTTCGATCGCGTCCGCACTGTTACTTTGTGTCAGAAAGGGCTCTCAACACTGGAAGTGTCCAGGCGTCTCGGAGTGAACCAAAGCGATGTTGTTCGGACATTGAGGAGAAACAGAGAGACACGAACTGTCGATGACATGCCTCGCTCATGCCGCCCAAGGGCTACTACTGCATTGGATGACCGCTACCCACGGATTATGGCTCGGAGGAGCACTGACAGTAACGCCACCGTGTTGAATAATGCTTTTCGTGGAGCCACAGGACGTCGTGTTACAACATCAGTTTATAATACCACCTGCTGTAAACCGTGCGGTTGATGTTTAATCAACCGGAAGCGCCAATACGGGGTAACCCCATTACGCCTCCGCGTAGAAGTCAGTAGTGTCTCCATCAGTGTGTTTTGTTCAGTCTTCTGACAATGGCTATGCGAAATGCTCACCACAATGGCATACACATACACCATCCTTCTGGATATAGTATCTTCTGAAGGGAGAACGAAAGCTCTGATACGGGTAGTTTCTCAGAATAGCCATAGGCTGCATGATGAGCAACTTCACACCAGGCGTGCATGGCGAGGTCCATCTTTGCAACCACTACACCATGTAGCGTGGTACAGATGGACCAAACAACAGGCGGAATGGACCGTTCAGGACTGGCATCGTGTTCTCTTCAGCGATGAGTGTCGCATATGCCTTCAAGCAGACAATCGTCGCAGACGATTTTGGAGGCATCCCAGTCAGGCTGAACGCCTTAGATACACTGTCCAGCGAGTGAAGCAAGGTGGAGGTACGCTGTTATTTTGGGGTGGCGTTATGTGGGGCCGACGTATGCCGCTGGTGGGCATGGAAGGCGCTATAACGGCTGTACGATACGTGAATGCCATCCTCCGACCGACAGTGCAACCATATCGGCAGCATATTGGCGAGGCATTCGTCTTCATGGACGACAATTCGCGTCCCCATCGTGCACATCTTGTGAGCGACCTCCTTTAGGGTAACGACATCCACTCGGCTAGAGTGGCCAGCATGTTCTCCAGACATGAACCCTATCTAACATGTCTGGGATGGACTGAAAAGCGCTGTTTGTGGACGATGTGCCCACCAACCACTCTAAGGGATCTGCGCCGAATCACCATCGAGGAATGGGATAACCTGGACCAACAGGGCCTTGATGAACATGTTGATAGTATGCCACGACGAATACATTCAAGTATCAATGCAAGAGAACGTGCTACTGGGTATTAGAGGCACCGGTGTGTACAGCAATCTGGACCACCATCTCTCAAGGTCTCGCTGTACGGTGGGGCAACATGCAATGTGTGGTTTTCATGAGCAAAAAAAAGGGCGGCAATGATGTTTATGTTAATCTCTATTCCAGTTTTCTGAACAGGTTCCGCAACTCTCAGAACCGAGGTGATGCAGAACTTTTTTGATGTGTGTAGTTAGAAGTGTTAATATGTGTCAATTTTGAGAGGTTTCTAATGAACCTTTCTGTTCTGATGAAGTCACTGTTGTTTGATGGGAGCAATGTTGTTGTAGAATCTGGAAGATATCTGGTAACGTTAATCCAATTTATATTCTGTGTTGAAGTTCAATTTACGGACTTGGTTATTGGTAGTACTGCATATGCTATTATCCTTCCGCCTACTTACATGCAGAGGAATAAGTTTGGAGGGGATACGGATTATTACCACCTGGAGGCTGGTTGCTGCATCATTTATAACTTCATTTCATTCTGCACAGTCGCAAATTGTTCGGTGTTAACAATTAATGCAGTTTAAGGTTTCTTTCGCTTAGATGTTTATGGATTATCTTTGTGATGACACTATCTAGGATGTTTAATAAGAGAGGTGAGCTGGATTATCCCCATAATGTTGTAAACTGTGCAGACTCTTCTTAATGGCTGACATATTAGTGGGACTATTAATCCAAATGTATGAACATATTTGAAAGAAAAATATTTTGCAACAAATAATTTATTTAGCTGTGCCACAGTACCGAGAGACCTTCCTGAGTTGTGTCTACATTCAAGTGTGCCATTCTTACTGAACTATAACAAGTGATATGCGTATGCCGAGTAGTCACTGACAATTGTTATTACATAAAGCCTCATTGCTTGCTAGCTGGTTTAAATGAATTAGGTAAGGTAATATTTGGTATGGTTCTGTGTTACTGAAGACTAAAATGAGACGTGTTATAGCACTCTTTCACTGAACTGTTACCGTTAAACAGCCAACGGAATTTCACGCTTATGTTAAATGATCTTTCAGCAAGTTAAATATTTTCTGTATTCTGAATTTACGTGCACACAACTTAGGAAACTGCCAAATTGCCCAGGTGGAGGTTATACACACGTCCACACAAAAGGTCCATTCACAAGCTGTTCATTCGTGTATTACATACTACATTAAGATCTGCAGGCGTTTCTTCTATTTCAGTTGCGTTTGTTTATGGAAACATTCGCTGTATGATTATTTTGTAGATGTTTTTCGACTCAGTAAGCGTTAGAAACTTTGTTATTAAACCTTACGGGTTTTATTGTATTAATCAATAAAATATTAGAGCTTGCTAATTAACTACTGTGAAAGTGATGTATGCCTTCCCAAACACACAACTTTCAAGATGTAACTTCAAGTATTTCCACGTCTAAAATGTATAAATCGTTTGTAATATTTATCAGAAGACTTGAAGATTCTGTCATTTCGATGGCAGGCCTACTTCAACTTGTTACCCGTGGTAGGCCAACAAAGATCAAACTTTTGTCACCTGATTTTTTCATAGGTGCTTCACCTCCCCAGACATCATTTTAAAGGCGAAGAAAAAAAGTGCAATCTATGTTACTGACTGGCTAATTCAACTATTTTATTACTTATGATTTTGGATACAACTCTAGTAGCGTGTCTATCCAGCGACGTTGCATTTTCCGACATTTTAGAACAACAAATAGTATTAAGAATGTTCTGTTGTGACGAGATTCTTAATGCACTGTATCACTTAAATTAAATATTTTCGTAACATGCAAGTATAACTTCATAATGCAACAAATGCAATAATAGCAAACACAAGGTGTGGTGAGTTCCACACAGAGAGAAAAGTTACGCACCTCAAAAATAAGATATTTACACCAAGATAAAATTGTTTATCAAATACATTAAGATTTAGAGTAGAAAATGTATCCAGGATGCTTGTTGTAATACGTAGATACAACTCCAAATATCTGCTGGTGAACAAAAATTCTGTCTTTGCACCAAGGTAAAGTTGTCTGTATTGCTTATGAAAATGAATGAAGATTTTTTCTGCAGTATTATGAAAATCAAATAGCACTACTCCACATCTAAATTACGACTTAAGGTGCACTTGATGATGAGAACAGTTTGGTTTTCGTACCAAAAAGTAAACAATGCTATTCTCACTTAGATGTTCTCTATTATCAGCAAAAAACACGTCTTTGTTCGCTAAAATCTACATCGAAATGGGACAAACAGTAGTGACACGCACACTGCTGTATAAGGTGCATTAAAAAAGATACGAGACGAAAGGTATAAAAATGAAAATGACTGAAAGGACCATAATGCTACGCAGATGAGCAGAAAGATGATGAACACTTGCTTACTAGCGTGGCTGTGCATCTTTGGAACGTAATACATCACTAACTCTGTGTATCAGTGATCCGACAGTTTGTTGGTAGGTATGTGGAGGTTTGAGGCATTGCATGTCCACGAATAGGTCATACAATTCGCGTACGCTGTGATGGGGCCCCATAGCGACCAAGATGGGTTGCAAAGGTTTTACATCGGGTGAATTTGGTCGCCGAGACATCAACGTGAGTTTACTATAATGCTCCTCAAACTGCTGCAGCATGGTTCTGGCTCCGAGACACAATTATACTGCTGAAAGATGACATCACCTTGGGGGAAGACATCAAGCATGAAGGGTTGCAGATGGTCCGTAGCTGTCAACGTATCTTGGACTACAATTACATGTCCCATGTAAGCGCAGGAGAATGTCTTACTCAGCATAATACTGTTTCCATAAGCCTGAGTCCGAGGCGCGCTGCAAGTCTCGAGGCACCGTTCACGTTGATGACGACGTTTGTGTAGACGACCATCGACCTAGTATATCAGAAATGTGATTCACCGGAAGAGCCGACACATTGACCGACAGTCGAATCTCGATGTTCCCATGCCCATTGCAATCGTGACTGACGATGACGTTAGGTCAAAATGTGAACGTGTAGGTGTGGTCTGCTGCGGAGCTCCCTGTTCTACAATGTAAGATAAACAGTGTGCTCCGAAAGAATTGTGCATGCACCAGCGTTGCGCTCTTTCGTCGTAGATGCCCCAGGTCACTATCAGTCCTACTTTACATAGCAGAGAAGACTTCGAACCGCACGTTGTGTGAAGAGTCGTGGACGTCCAACCAACGTCCTAGTGGTAGTTTTACTGTCCTTCTACCTCTTTCCGTAGATGCTCACCGCGGTAGCGCGTGGACATTCGACCAGCTTCGCCGTTTTCGAGATATTCGTTCATAGTCTCTGCGTAACAGTAATCTGCTCTTTGTCAAAATCGCTTATCTCGATGAATTTCCCAATTTGCAACCCATATCTTCGCTAGAGTGATCCTCCATCCGTGTCTGCTAGGCTTACATATTTTTTCTTATGGCGACGCTTGCCCGAAACACCACAGGCGGCATCCAGCGTCGCTTTGGGCAGTAATCATAATGTTTTGTCTTGTCAGCCTACTTCCTGTGGGCAATGGTGTGCATCTTATAATGCGGACCGTATAATACTGCTGAGATCTCAAACTCGCGAATAGAGTCACACATTTACGCTCCCATGTAACGACAGAGCGAGCCCGTGCACATGTCGACTGTCCAGTGTACTTACTCCATTGAAAATAGTGAAATGGAAACTTCAAGAGGGGAGTGAAGGATGTATTGAGCTTCCTGATAGCTGAAGGACTGCAGAAAACATAAATTGATCCAAGATTGACATACGAGAACAAAGACCACTTCATGTGTCATTGCACCAATCAATGCATGGCAAAAGCGGCTAAAAGGAAGGCTGATTTCACTAATGGATGGCACGTGGTAATCAGGACAGCAGGTGGTTGTCCCTATTACTCTAAACCAATGATTTATGGTAGGAGTCATTGCTGCAGAGGTCAGACTGAGCGTTGGAGGTGTTCACTCGCTCAGGAAAAATTGAAATTTCGGAAAGTGTGAGACAGTTGGTGCCTTCAAAGCAGCATGTGAAGTTAGTGTCTCTCGACCATATTCAGTGCTACTCCAAGGAAAAGAATGAGTTCCTGTCTCGATTGATCACTGGAGACGAGACATGGTGTAATCACTTTGAACGTCAGTGAAAATGACAAGGTTCCGTGGAAGGATGCATGGTTTACTCCACACAAGACACACTACACACTCTTTTTCCTCTCTTGAAGCCTTTATTTCATTACTTTCAGAATGACTTAGTGCTGTGGACAGTTGACACTTACGTGTGCTTGCTCTGACATCACATGAATGTGCACTCAGCTCCTTCTAACAGTGAGTTTGAGACCTCGACACTTTTATGAGACCCTCAATTTCTTCCCCAGACAGTGGCAAAACAATGTTTTGAGCGATTTTAATTTTACAGCCTCCATATCGTTTCTTTCTGAATGCATCTGACATTAACTTCATCTTCAGGTCTGCAGAAGAGTTGTGTTCCACAGTAGCGAAACTGAAAACGTTCTTCTCACTCTTGAAGTAGCACTTTAGTCCCCTTGTTTACTTGACTTTCTTCTTCATTTGATCCGTAGCATCTACATCTGCATCTACATGATTACTCTGTAATTCACATTTAAATGCTTGGCAGAGGGTTCATCGAACCACAATCGCCGGCCGAAGTGGCCGTGCGGTTCAAGGCGCTGCAGTCTGGAACCACAAGACCGCTACGGTTGCAGGTTCGAATCCTGCCTCGGGCATGGATGTTTGTGATGTCCTTAGGTTAGTTAGGTTTAACTAGTTCTAAGTTCTAGGGGACTAATGACCTCAGCAGTTGAGTCTCATAGTGCTCAGAGCCATTTTTTGAACCACAATCATACTATCTCCCTACCATTCCACTCCCGAACAGCGCGCGGGAAAAACGAACACCTAAACCTTTATGTTCGAGCTCTGATTTCTCTTATTTTATTTTGATGGTCGTTCCTACCTATGTAGGTTGCGCTAAACAAAATATTTTCGCATTCGGAAGAGAAAGTTGGTGACTGAAATTTCGTAAATAGATCTCGCCGCGACGAAGAACGTCTTTGCTTTAATGACTTCCATCCCAACACGTGTATCATATCTGCCACACTCTCTAGCCTATTACGTGATAATACAAAACGAGTTGCCCTTTTTTGCACCCTTTCGATGTCCTCTGTCAATCCCACCTGGTAGGGATCCCACACCGTGCAGCAATATTCTAACAGAGGACGAACGAGTGTAGTGTAAGCTGTCTCTTTAGTAGATTTGTTCCATCTTCTAAGTGTCCTGCCAATGAAACGCAACCTTTGGCTCGCCTTCCCCACAATATTATCTATGTGGTCGTTCCAACTGAAGTTGTTTGTAATTTTAACACCTAGGTACTTAGTTGAATTGACAGCCTTGAGAATTGTACTATTTATCCAGTAATCGAATGCCAACGGATTTCTTTTGGAACTAATGTGGATCACCTCACACGTTTCGTTATTTAGCGTCAACTGCCACCTGCCACACCATACAGCAATCTTTTCTAAATCGCTTTGCAACTCGTACTGGTCTTCGGATGACCTTACTAGACGGTAAATTACAGCATCATCTGCGAACAACCTAAGAGTACTGCTCAGATTGTCACCCAGGTCATTTATATAGATCAGGAACAGCAGAGGTCCCAGGACGCTTCCCTGGGGAACACCTGATATCACTTCAGTTTTACTCGATGATTTGCCATCTATTACTACGAACTGTGACCTTCCTGACAGGCAATCACGAATACAGTTGCACAGCTGAGACGATACCCCATTGGCCCGCTGCTTGATTAAAAGTCGCTTGTGAGGAATGGTGTCAAAAGCTTTCCGGAAACCAGAAATACAGAATCAACCTGAGATCCCCTGTTGATAGCGGCCATTACTTCGGGCGACTAAAGAGCTAGCTGTGTTGCACAAGAACGATGTTTTCTGGAACCATGCTAATTACGTATCAATAGATCGTTCCCTTCGAGGTGATTCATAATGTTTGTATAAAATATATGCTCCAAAACCCTACTGCAAACCGACGTCAATGATATAGGTCTGTAGTTCGATGGATTACTCCTACTACCCTTCTCAAACGCTGGTGCGACCTGCGCAATTTTCCAATCTGTAGGTACAGATCTATCGGTGAGCGAGCGGTTGTATACGATTGATAAGTAGGGAGCTATTGTATCAGCGTAATCTGAAAGAAACATAATCGGCATACAATATGGACCTGAAGACTTGCCCGTATCAAGCGATTTGATTTGCTTCGCAACCCCTAAGGTATCTACTTCTAAGAAACTCATGCTAGCAGCTGTTCGTGTTTCAAATTCTGGAATATTCCATTCGTCTTCCCTGGTGAAGGAATTTCGGAAAACTGCGTTCAATAACCCCGCTTTAGCGGCGCAGTCGTCGGTAATAGTACCATCGGCACTGCGCAGCGAAGGTATTGACTGCGTCTTACCACTTGTGTACTTTACTTACGACCAGAATTTCTTCGGATTTTCTACCACATTTCGAAACAATGTTTCGTTGTGGAGCTTATTAAAGGAATCTCGCATTGAAGTCCGTGTCAAATTTCGGGCGTCTGTAAATTTTAGTCAATCTTCGGGATTTCGCGTTCTTCAGAACTTCGCATGCTTTTTCCGTTGCCTCTGCAACAGTGTTCGGACCTGTTTTGTGTACCATGGGGGATCAGTTCCATCTCTTACTAATTTATGAGGTATGAATATCCCAATTGCTGTTGCTACGATATCTTTGAATTTGAGCCACATCTCGTCTACGTTTGCGTAGTCAGTTCGGAAGGAATGGAGATTGTCTCTTAGGAAGGCTTCTAGTGACACTTTATCCGCTTTTTTAAATAAAATTATTTTGCGTTTGTTTCTAGTGGATTTGGAAGAAACGGTATTGAGCCTAGCTACAACGACCTTGTGATCACTAATCCCTGTATCAGTCATGATGCTTTTTTAGCACTGGATTGTTTGTGGCTAAGAGGTCAAGTGTGTTTTCGCTACCATTTACAATTTGCGTGGGTTCGTGGACTAACTGTTTGAAACAATTTTCGGAGAAAGCATTTAGGACAATCTCGGAAGATGTTTTCTGCCTACCACCGGTTTTGAACAAGTATTTTTGCCAACATATCGAGGGAAGGTTGAAGTCCCCGTATGAGTGGGGTATTTATTTGTTACGAGACTCAAATTTTCTCTGAACTGTTCAGCAACTATATCATCGGAGTCTGGGGGTCGGTAGAAGGAGCCAATTATTAACTTAGTTCGGCTGTTAAGTATAACCTCCACCCATACCAATTCGCACGGAGTATCTACTTCGACTTCACTACAAGATAAACCACTACTGACAGACACAAACACTAGACCACCAATTCTGCCTAATCTATCTTTCCTGAACAATGTCTGAGACTTCGTAAAAATTTCTGCAGAACTTATTTCAGGCTTTGCCAGCTTTCTGTGCCTATAACGATTTCAGCTTCTGTGCTTTTTATTAGCGCTTGAAGCTCAGGGACTTTCCCAGCACAACTACAACAATTTACAACTACAATTCCGACTGTTCCTTGGTCCAAGCACTTCCTGTATTTGTCATGCACCCTTTGAGATTGCAGCCCACCCCGTACTTTCCCGGGGCCTTCTAACCTAAAAAAAAACCGCCCAGTCCACGCCACATAGCCTCCGCTACTCGTGTAGCCCCCAGCTGAGTGTAGTGAACTCCTGACCGATTCAGCGGAACCCGAAACCCCACCACCCTATGGCGCAAGTCAAGGAATCTGCAGCCAACACGGTCGCCAAATCGTCTGAGCCTCTGATTTAGACCCTCCACCCGGCTCTGCACCAAAGGTCCGCAGTCGGTTCTGTCAACGATGCTGCAGAGGGTGAGCTCTGCCTTCATCTCGTAAGCAAGACCGGCAGCCTCTCAAAGTATGGAAAGCAAGGAGCTTCCCATAGCAGAGATTTGCTTCATAGGATCCATGATGAAGAACTGATCATACCTCTTAAGATGTACGTTTTAAAGCCCAAATTTACTATAATTTTTCTGCTTAGAATGATCGTTCCTTCCTATATCCTTGAATAGTGACCATTCCTCCTGCGACACACAGTATATATGACAGCTCTTTATAGCAGCGCATACAGTTATTACCAGCATGTGGTGCATGCGAAAATAACAGAGAGTGTGATCAGTCCAATTCTTTCTAAATTGAGGATTGGCACTGTCTTCCACCAAACCATTCAATTGCAAACAAAGTCTCTCACAGATCACTGTTGATAAACAAAGCTATGACAAGTAGCCCGATATATCAGCATTGTTACATGTATCAGCATTGTTAGAAGAAACTAACTAACTGACCGATACGTCACCAGTGGTACACAAAATTGTAACAAACTGGCCTGTACATTGACAGCTGAGCAAGTTAAGACATTTATGAGGAAAATCTGTAAGGGAAAATTGTTCGGAAGTTGGGACGTGTCAGTGCCAGGAAGGAGAATTGACCCAGCAAGGAATGTACTTATCTGAATCATGACATAGCATGTGCAGGTTAGTATCCTGTCCACAGCAGCTCTTCTAAAATTATGTCATCATAGCATGAATTGTTGGTTATTGACATTGATGGCACGATAACAGGACACCTCAGGTATGTCCAAGATCCAAAGTAATAAAAAGGCTTTATTACACAGTCAATAACACTGAGTAACAAAAGAGCTTTATTTGCCAGTCAGTAACAATTTCTACATATTTCTGATGTAAAACACTATTAAAACTGAACCTCTCACGTAGAATGGTACTTGGTAGGATGAAGCATTACAGAAAAACTTCTAAAATGTCACGTGATGAAAGTCTGATTTGTCCAATATCAGTAGCACAGCCTCAAGAATGCCATTTTTTCCCGCATTTTGATAAATTTTAAAGACGCTTTAGACATCGCCATAACACTTTGGCACTTAATTTCAGGCTCTATAACCGTGCTGTACGCGTTAGGTGAGATATAGTAATTACTTTGTAAGGCTTCGACATACACGTCTATACATTTCTGATGTGTATCTTTTAGGTGCTATCTACATATGCACAGAGTGTAAGGTACTCACTCCACATTTTTGACGGTTATTTTAGACACGAAAATGCCATTGTGACACTTGATATAAGCATTGTGTTGCTGACGGTGCTTACATAGTTTGACACACATTTTAATATAGAAATACTGTAAGATTTTCCCACCTCAGGAAATGTTGCTTGGTCAGTTTATTGTTATGTATAGCTCAAATTAGGTCTAGAGTGAAGTGTCAACTGATTGCTTAGCATATTACTTTAGCCACTTGTGCTTCATACAGGTGTAGAATAAATCAGAGGTGAAATTACCACTGTTGTACTTAATTCGAGTGTTCACAGTTACGTTGTAGCAGTTAAGTGACATGTTGTAACAACAAGATTGTGTAATAGTGTCATAGTGTCAGCGTGTAGGTTCTATTAATCGCCAGGATAGTTGGCTCTATTCCAGGATGGCATGTGCAGAGCAATGGGTTGCATAAATACAGCAACACAGCCGTCACGGATAGAGAATAGCTCAATAACCAAATTCACTACTGGCCATTAAAATTGCTACACCAAGAAGAAATGCAGATGATAAACGGTTAGTCATTGGACAAATATATTATAGTAGAACTGATATGTGATTACATTTTCACGCAGTTTGGATGCATAGATCCTGAGAAAGCAGTACCCAGAACAACCACCTCTGACCGTAATAACGGCCTTGATACGTCTGGGCATTGAGTCAAACAGAGCTTGGATAACGTGTACAGGTACAGCTGCCCATGTAGCTTCAACACGATATCACATCATCCAGCGTAGTGACTCGCGTATTGTGACGAGCTAGTTGCTCGGCCACCACTGACCAGACGTTTTCAATTGGTGAGAGATTTGGACAATGTGCTGGCCAGGGCAGCAGTCGAACATTTTCTGTATCCAGAAAGGGCCGTACAGGACCTGCAACATCCAGTTGTGCATTATCCTGCTGGATTGTAGGGTTTCGCAGGGATCGAATGAAGGGTAGAGCCACGGGTCGTAACACGTCTGAAATGTAGCGTCCACTGTTCAAAGTGCCGTCAATGCGAACAAGAGGTGACCGAGAAGTGTAACCAGTGGCACCCCATACCATCACGCCGGGTGATACGCCAGTATGGCGATGACGAATACACGCTTCAGATGTGCATTCACCGCGATGTAGCCAAACACGGATGCCAACATCATGATGCTGTAAACAGAACCTGGATTCATCCGAAAAAATGACGTTTTGCCATCTGTGCACCCAGGTTTGTCGTTGAGTAGACCATCGCAGGCGCTTCTGTATGTGATGCAGTGTCAAGGGTAACCGCAGCCACCGTCTCCGGAGCTGATAGTCCGTGCTGCTGCTAACGTCGTCGAACTGTTCGTGCAGATGGTTGTTGTCTTGCGAACGTCCCCATCTGTTGACTCAGGGATCGAGACGTGGTTGCACGATCCGTTACAGCCATGCGGATAAGATGCCTGTCATCTCGACTGCTAGTGATACGAGGCCGTTGGGATCCAGCACGGCGTTCCGTATTACCCTCCTGAACCCACCGATTCCATATCCTGCTAACAGTCATTAGATCTCGACAAACGCGAGCAGCAATGTCGCGATACGATAAACCGCAATCGCGATAGGCTACAATCCGACCTTTATCAAAGTCGGAAACGTGATGGTAAGCATTTCTCCTCCTAACACGAGGCACCACAACAACGATTCACCAGGCAACGCCGGTCAACTGCTGTTTGTGTATGAGAAATCGATTGGAAACTTTGCTCATGCCAGCACGTCGCAGGTGTCACCACCGGCGCCAACCTTGTGTGAATGCTCTGAAAAGCTAATCACTTGCATATCACAGCATCTTCTTCCTGTCGGTTAAATTTCGTGTCTGTAGCACGTTATCTTCGTGGTGTAGCAATTTTAATGGCCAGAAGTGTACATTCTTTATTTACGAAGTCGCCCATACAGTGGTTTATCGCAGTAACTCTGTGGCAGGTGTTTACCCTCATTACAGCACAAGGCGGCATGTTTGGCTGTGGCCAAGCATGGAAGCTGGGCATGGCTTCAGAAGGCAGCAGGTGATCATGTGCTGGACAGCTGGGTTTCTCCGGCAATCAGTCAAGCTCTTGGTTCTCTGAAATGGAGCTGCCAATCAAAAGCCAACTTTGAGATTCCCAGACACTGGATGAAGTCATCCTTGATGGCTGCAGCTTAAGTTTCTGAATAATCGGGTTTAGCAACAGCTCACAGAGCAGCGGCAGATGGATGAAGTGGCTAGACATGTAGGAAGCTGAATGGCCCACTTGGTACTGGCGGGAATTATGCCTTATCGTAGGTAGTAGTCAACGAAAAAATATTGGTAGCGTCTGAAGGGCGAGTACTTACAGTGGCTCTAATGGCTCTGCCGAAATCTGTTGTGACAAATCTCAGCGTATGGTCATGTAGGAGACCAAGGCAGTACAGTATGAAAACGTTTAGTTCGTCTCTGCAGTGAGTTGGGGTCTTACACCATCTTGTTTAAGCAGTGTTCCAGTGTCCAAAGGCAACTGGCTTGCGAACCCTTACACAGGTCGTGAAGTGTGCATAAAGGGGTGCACTTGTTATAAGCACTGTGTGTGTTGCTCAAGTACTTTTTGGCGTACAACGTAGTTGTGAAAGCACTGTAAGTTAAGCCTTTGACCTATTTTGAGAGAATTAATATGGTGTACTTGCTCATGAAACTTACGTATTTTTACACAGAATTTAGACGTATCATAACTTAAATTATTCACTTTACATCTTTTGTGAGACTTTTTGACGTATTGCAAAACTAACTTCGTGACATGTGTCATAAACGTTGTGTTGCTGATGAAGCGTATTTTTGATATGTATTTCAGATGTGGAAATACTGTAAGGCACTCAAGCCAGTAAAATAGTTCTTCCTCAGTTAGGTCTTATTCAGTTAGTTTTTGTGTATAGCTGCAGTTTGGCCTACAATCAATTTCAGCTGTCCACTTAGCATGTCATTTTAGACACATGTGTATCGTACAGTAATAGAATAATTTTGATGTGGAAATAGAATTATGACAATTATTTGAGAGTTTTCAATCATGTTTTTATGTGCCAGGGGACACATGATAGCCCTAATAACATTGTGATACTTGACATAAGAATTTTGTCTTGCATTTCACATGAAATAAACATTTTATTTGTGCCACTGATGTATTTCCTTTTATACACATTTAGGATACAGAATTAACATTGTGACACCCGGTAACCATCGTGTGCGTGCACACGTATGTACACATATGTGTGTTTTGAAACAGGGGCGGATTTTTTTTCTTTATTCTGATTTAGATACTGTTCTTTCAGAACTATAAAATTTAAATTGTGTTGGTTGTGATAAAGACTTTTTTAAGTTTTAATTTTGAAACTTTTGGTTCTGCATTCCTGTATATACTACTGAGCATGGAATATTGTTTCTACTAATAAGTAATGTGATTTTAAAATGCAAGACACTCGCAATTTAGCGTTCCTCTACGTACGTGCTTTGCGAAAACTTCAGAGACTGTTATGTATATGCACTGTAATTACTGCTGCCTTAGCCCGATGCTTGAGTGGTCTGTTTGTACATAATTAGTGCCGAAAACAGATATTGTATGTAACACTGATGCCTTAAGGCGAACCACCTGTAACTAAAGGGCTGTAAGGTGCTGCTGAAGATATAGGCATGGGACACAACGATATTACCAAGGAGTCAAGGCAGCTATTGACATTACGTCGAAGTCACATAACTACTAATTATATTACTGAAAACTGCTATGCGTTTTGTAAAGTAATATTTTGGTGTGGCATAAAACATACTGCTTTTCAGAATATTTAATATTAAGGTAATAAATGTTCACATTATCCATCACATTAATCATTCAGTTTATAGCTTCAGATACAGTACCTATCAGTGCATCGAAGTACATGTAATGACATGGACACTATATATCTATATTTGCGACTTTTATGAAGCTATATCTGCAACAAGTACGCATACAGACAGTCCACGGTAAGTAAGAAAATAAGATAATTGCGAAATATCATGAAGAATACGCATTGCGTAACATAAATGAAATAAAGATTTTTTTTTCTTTTTGTGATAGGAGCGCCCTCCCACAGTTTCTGCCCTACAGTTCTCTGTTTTACTTAATGACTACTCTATCCACGCCTTGGGCGAAATTTTAGATATTCTAGGGCAGAAGTTCGCTCTATCTACGGACAACAACACTAAATACTAGAAAAGGAACCAAAACCTACTGAAAACTGAAATATGTTTGCGTCTTCGTTTTGTGAAACTCAACCACAATACCTAAGTACCACAATGGCTCATAACACAGTCACTAACCTCAATAAAAAGCATTATAACGTACCTGAGCCTTAGGTTTTAAATTATGTGTAAACCGATCTATTACGAAAAGTAACAGTGAGATATCTGAAGATTCGTCAGTCCAGTGTATGGAAAACAAGTGTGATGTTATACGTTAGCTTAAGAGGAATGGAGTCACCTAATTCCCTTCACACTCTGGTTGCTATAGTTAAATACTGTCTCCAAACTTTTGAAAGCTTATTTTTGTTAGATTCGTTACTTTTTCATGAGGGTATTTTTTATCCGTCGCGCAACTACAAAAATGCGTGATTTTTTCACCAGACGCGTTTCTCTTTATTGAGGTAAAGCGTCATCAGCGGTTGTGATTTTTCGGCTACTTTCTCGTTTACATCGAGGAATGCCGTCTGCTAGAACTTCGTTGTTTTTCTGTGTCCGACGCTTATAATTTTCGTCTACTTTTTAGATGATCTGCAAGACTATGCATTTCTAACAACACACTTATATTCACACCACTGATTTTGCTTGTTTTCGTACTTCAAGTACGTGCTGATGTTAGTTTCCACCTAACAGTACATCTATCTATTCCTCAGTGAAGAAAGGAAAGGAGTTTACACGAAACTTTGTTAACGAATGATTCCGTCATTAGCTGGTAGAGTGTTCCAGCATTTAAGATTGAAATGCAAGAAAGCTATATTTTATGTCCCCACTAATTGAGCACAAGAAAATGAAAAACAATGTAATGCCAAAACTTGAAATAAGTGACTTTTATAGTGAAAAGATTGTATAAACCTAGCGTAATGAAACGAGAAAGGTTGCAAGTGCCAGAAAAATTCCTACAAGTTTTAAGAGCAGTTTGAAATATAGTAGCACTGTGCAAAGACCAGCGGGGCTGGGATGGGAAGGGATGTGTCACCGTCATGATGTGTGTGCCTCAAAAATGGTTCAAATGGCTCTGAGCACTATGGGACTTAACATCTGTGGTCATCAGTCCGCTAGAACTTAGATCTACGTAAACCTAACTAACCTAAGGACATCACACACATCCATGCCCGAGGCAGGATTCGAACCTGCGACGGTAGCAGTATGTGCCTCAGCTCACAGCTGCTTTAGTTGGTGACAGTACTCTGACACGGCAGTGATTTCGATCGTTTCACGTGTGTGTTTTAGAGTGTTCTTCGGCTGTGTGTTTAGTGTACCAAACAGAAAATGGAAAAGCCTGTTAGGAAGAAGGCGACTGTTTGTAAGAGACGTGAAGCAAGAGAAAAGGGCCAGCCGTACATTAACAGTCGTGGGAAAGAGATACCTGCAAAACAACCACCAGCAGAACAGGCAAGCTGCTCCTGTAAGTAGCCGTGTTGAAGAACAAAGATGAAGAGGCCTGCAACTTGGAGGTGTAGGAAGAAAATGTGGAATAGGACTGCTTGGAGGAAAGAAGTACGGTACTGTAAGTTTATTTCGGTTACTAAATGCAGATAACTTTGCACTTGATTTCTCGTATACATACGTGTTTTTAAAATAAAATTGATTTAGTCAAAAACGATAATCTGTATCATAACGAATTTCGGTAGTGAATAAAAAGTCAAAATATTATGTATACAGCTGAGACACCCAAAATAAATTTATACATCTTGATTCAGTTGTTGGTTTTCAGATGTCTTATACTTACCGATGAAAGAAGAAGCAGAATAAACTGAAGACAAACAACTTTGCTTCAAGAAACCATCCTAAATTTTATTTTATTCCTTTTTTATATTAGCCTAGCATTGAAAGAGTAAAATTATATGTAAAGTTATTAAACGTTCTCAAAACTACAATGGACTTAGCATCTTTTTTAATATAAACCCTTGACTTACATCCTTTTCACAAACTTAGTAAGGCACTTACAGCGTTTTACAGAAAACTAAAGGATGGCACTTCTTTTTCCGTATAAGTCTTGTTCCCTTTGTACATATTCATAATAAAACTATTTTCATATTCTGTAGAGATATTTTGATATATATTTTTTTTCAGAAAATTAATATAATCATCCAATGTTTAAGACAAATTTATTTGAATATTGAAAATTTTGGTCTGTGGCACTTATATTATATTCCATTTTTTGTACACAATTGTTTACTACCGATCTGATGATCGTCGAGTAACGTACTAATGAACAACAATTAGTGCAACAAAACATTGTTTGCCTTCTAATACGAAATATTTAAATTTATTTTTACGGGAGAAATGGTAAATCTGAGTTCAGTAATAAGTCAATAATCGAGCGCAGCTTGAATATTTAGCGCAAGTTTATGCATCGTGAAATCACAATGCGCCATGCCTTCCAGACGTAAGTACTGTGCAAGACCAAAAACACCGGAAGGCCGGCTGAAGTTTAAAATTTTGGAAAATAATTGCTGAATTATGTGCTATTTGTGTTCACTTTTCTGCTTTGTGTATTCTTGTGCCTACATTGACGTTGTCCGTGTTATGTTAATAATTATGTTAATAACTATCCGTTTTAGTAGGTAAGTAGCATTTGAGGCTGACTGCAGTGCAATTTTACTGCCGCCAATTTACAATACAGCGGCATATAGGCAGTCATTTTTCCATCGTTCTGTTTGGGAGTGGAACAGGGAGAGAAGATGCTAGTTGTGGTACGAGGTACCCACCGCCACGCACCGTATGGTGGATTGCGGAGTATGTATGTAGATGCAGATGTAGATGTAGCTATTGAAAGATGTTTCTAACCGATGCGTACGCGCTCCTTAACCGAGGAATGGTTTACGAGGTCGAAATCAGGGCCCACCCCTTCTAGCAGCGTATGTGCTGTAACGGACTTGCTGGCCGCGTGTTAACTTTCCTGCGGAACAGACTTTTCGTTCATCCTTCCTGGAAGGCTGGCTGCGCCGTGAAAATGCACGCCACCTGCGAAGGAAGGTGGGGGGCGATGGTGTACAGAAAGCCGCCTCGCCGAAGTCTGAATAGGGCCGCTATCGGATCGGAGCGCCCCCGCCAACCACCGCCGCCACCTGCCCTTATTGAATAAGCGGAGCGTCTGTGGCCGCAACTCCCCTCCCACGCCTTTCCGTCTTTAAATACACGCTCTTCCCTCCCTTCCCTCCCTTCCCTCCCCCGCACTCCACGTCACCCGCCCTCCTCAGTGGCTATCCTCCCCCGAGGCTTCCAGAGCAGTCTTCTAAAACTCCGCTCGCTGATCCGCGCATCCTTTTAATAGACGCGCGCGCGCAGCTGCCTCTGTAGCGGCCTACTAAACAAAGGTCCATCGCTCCAAGTTGGATTGCCTGCTCCGCGTTGCCGGGTAAAGGAGCGCACCCCACACCCCTCAACCCTCGCCCCACGCGGCGCAAACTCTACCCGCTGCCCTCCTCTGGTTCGGCTGGACTCGGTAATTAATGCCGACCGCGCGGTTCTCCGTGGAAACATCTCAACGGCGGCGGTGATTCCCGTTTCTCTACAGCGTTTAGCGAAGCAGGAAATGGAATCCTTGTCGCTAGAATTAACTGTAGCCCATGACATAATACGCAAGTAAGAGTCATTTGGGGCTGCGATATTATGATATCGATTCTTGCAGCGTTCTTTATCCCTTGACTGCTTTGTGAGAACAAAATTCATTCAAGAAATACAATGTATATTCCATCGCCCAGTGAAACATGACAGGTATCAGTGTTTTACGGGCAATATTGCCTATTCCAGAGTCAATTCATTGTACTGACGACGTATTTGTATAATTGCTTAGGCTTCCGCGGTCAGGGTCGGTAGACACAAACGTTTTCTTCGCATGGTACGGCGTCACATTCTACATGAAGTGTTGAAGTGTTGAGTGCTATTGACAAGGGATTTCAGATCGATTCCGTATTTCTGGATTTCCGGAAGACTTTTGACACTGTACCATACAAGCGGCTCGTAGTGAAATAGCGTGCTTATGGAATATCGCCTCAGTTATGTGACTGGATTTGTGATTTCCTGTCAGAGAGGTCACAGTTCGTAGTAATTGACGGAAAGTCATCGAGTACAGCAGGAGTGATTTCTGACGTTCCCCAAGGTAGTGTTACAGGCCCTTTGCTGTTCCTTATCTATATAAACGATTTTGGAGACAATCTGAGCAGCCGTCTTCGGTTGTTTGCAGATGACGCTGTCGTTTATCGACTAATAAAATCATGTTAAGACCAAAAAAACCGCAAAGTGCTTTAGAAAAGGTATCTGAGTGGCGCAAAAAGTGACAGTTGGCCCTAAATAACGAAAAGTGTGAGGTCATCCACATGAGTGCTAAAAGGAACTCGTCAAACTTCGGTTACACAATAAATCAGTCTAATCTAAAAGCCGTAAATTCAACTAAATACCTAGGTATTACAATTGCGAACAACTTAAATTGGAAGGAACACACAGAAAATCTTGTGTGGAAGGCTTTATTGGCAGGACACCTAGAAAATGTAACAGATCTACTTACTAAGGAGACTGCCTACACAACGCTTGTCCGTCCTCTATTAGAATACTGCTGCGTGGTGTGGGATCCTTACCAGATAGGACTGACGGAGTACATGGAAAAAGTTCAAAGAAAGGCAGCACGTTTTGTATTATCCCCAAACATGGGAGAGGTGTTACAGAAATTATACAGGATTTTGGCTGGACATTATTAAATGAAAGGCGTTTTTCGTTGCGACAGAATCTTCTCGCGAAATTCCAATTACCAACGTTCTCCTCTGAATGCGAAAACATTTTGTTGACACCGACC
This sequence comes from Schistocerca piceifrons, assembly GCF_021461385.2. Taxonomy (NCBI): domain Eukaryota; kingdom Metazoa; phylum Arthropoda; class Insecta; order Orthoptera; family Acrididae; genus Schistocerca; species Schistocerca piceifrons. The sequence continues at coordinate 60,763,401 of NC_060139.1, forward strand.
TACATAGAGAGGAACGCTAACCAAGATAAAATAAGGGAAATCAGAGCTCGTATGGAGAGATATAGGTGTTCATTCTTTGCGCGCGCTATACGAGATTGGAATAATAGAGAGTTGTGAAGGTGGTTCGATGAACCCTCTGAGAGGCACTTAAATGTGATTTGCAGAGTAGCCATGTAGATGTAGATGTAGAAGACTACTGCTGGAGAAAACCAACGTTTCGGCCACGTTTACAGCGGCCTTCTTCTGTGTCAACTGTAGCCGAAACATTGGCTTTCTCCAGCAGTATTTTTACACACTATGACGCGATACCATACCTAGAAAACTTTTATTTCGACCTATTTGTATTTTCTTAACCTTCTGCGCCCTTTCGTCTCTCATTTTCCTTTCTAAGTAAGTGAACAAGGGTTTGGCCAACGATACTTTGCTGGTAAGTTACAACGAGTGCGACTGAAGAAACTACACGATCCAATCACATTAACGTGATGATCGGCTACGTTCGATGTCAACGTGCAATAACAACTTAGAAACGGCAGCTGGCAGCTGTATCAGTGGATGGTATATAAAGCGTATCAGTTGGGTGCGGAAAAGAGCGCAGTTGTTGTCGTAATGTGGTCACAAATTGGTTTATCTTATGTCCGAAAGGACAAGATCATTGGCTTACGGACCAAGGGTGGAAGTATTTCCGAAATGGCTAAGTTTCTTAACTTTTCGTTAGCTGCCATGGTTTTAGTATACCGTTCATGGCACATTGATACTATCCAAAATCGGCACTAAGACAACTGTGACGCACCATGGACCATAGGTGAACCATAGGTGACAGGGGTAAACTTAGGCTTGCAGAGACGAGCAGCTGCTGAACAAATGAATGCCCGGATGAAGCAAGGGGCTACCAACAGCGTCTCCTCAATGGCTGTTCAGCGAACTTTACTGCGTGTGGGTCTCTGTAGCAGCCGCCTGGATAAGCACCCATGCTGTTACATACCAGCGACGAAGGCTGGAATTTTCCACTCCAGTTCCGGAACTAGGTGTGCATACTGGTGTCAGTTAATCTCTTCAGATGATATACGTTCCGCTGGACCGATGCAGGGGCCTGCAAGAACCGTCGGAAGGATCCAGGCTGGAGGAGAGAGCGTTATGGCCAGGGGATCTCGTCATTCTGGAAGGCACAGTGGATGAACAGAAGTACGCGTCAATCCCTGGGGGCACGTCCACCCATACCTGCAGTTTGCGTTTCCTCGGGACGCTGGCGTATACCAGCAGGACAATCCACGTGTCACACAGCTTGAAGTGTACGGGCGTGTTTCGAAGATCACCAGGATGAGTTTGCTGTACTCCCTTGACCATCAAACTACCCTAATTTAAACACAATAGATGGATCCTCAACAGAGGAACTTAGGACAGCTGGCCACTGCGTTGAAGTCGACATGGTTTCGCATCCCTGTCGGTAATTTCCAGAGTCTCACTCATTTTCTTCGTAATCGTCAGCGCTGCAAGGGCGGTTATTCAGGCTTTGTAGAGACAGCCACTTTAATATAACTGGTCCATTTATTTCAGGCATGACTTGAACGAGCTATGTCATTTTGTTTTGTTCTGTTTTTTGACCTATTCAACCCGGTAAGACACGGACAATCAAGCTCTCTCTCCTGTATTTTACTCTACGTACGAGTAGCGAGAGAGGTGTCTCAGAAAAGTCCTAAATTTAATGTGGGATATTACATTTAGCCACTCCATGAACAATGGACATTGCCGAGGTTGGGTGGCTTGTGCACCTCAACGACACAGGCAGCTGTACAGTAGATGTAACCGCAAACGGAGAGGTGTCTGTGATAAGGCCAAACTAATTCGTTGTTCCTGAAGAGGGGCAGCAACATTTTCACTGGTTCCAGGAGCAACAGTCTTGATGTTTGACTGATCTTGTAACTTTAGTCAACATGGCCTTGCTGTGCTGGTGCTATAAGTTACTGACAGCAAGGCAATACACACACACACACACACACACACACACACACACACACACACACACAAATATATATGTATATATATTCTCAACAGCACATTGCAAGGCAGCCCAGATATGATCAATAATGTTAATGTCTGGGTAATTTGGTGGCCAGCGGAAGTGTTTAAACTTAGAAGAGTGTTCCTGGAGCTACTCTGTAGCAATTCTGCATGTGGGATGTCGCATTGTCTCGCTGAAATTGCCCAAGTCCGTCGGAAAGCACAATGGACACGAATGAATGCTGGTGATCAGACGGGAGGCTTACGTACGTGTCACCTGTCAGAATCGAATCTAGACGTACCAAGGGTTCCATATCACTCGAACTGCACACGCCCCGCACCCTCATATAGCCTCCATCAGTTTGAACAGTCCCCTGCGGACATGCAGGGTCCGTGGATTCATGAGGATGTCTCCATACCCCTCCACGTGAATCCACTCGATACAATTTGAAAGGAGACTCGTCCGACCAGCTATTAACAGTCCAATGTCGGTGTATACGGGCCCAGGCGAGGCGTAAGTTTTAGTGTCGTGTTGTCATCAAGGTTACACGAGTAAGCCTTCGGCTCCGAAAGCGCATATCGATGTTTCGTTGAATGGTTCGCACGCTGACACTTGTTGACGGCCCAGAACTGAAATTTGCAGCAATTTGCGGAAGGGTTGCACTTTGTCAGGCTGAACGATTCTTTTCAGTCATCGTTGGCCCCGTTCTTGCAGGATCTTTCTCCGGCCGCAGCGAAGTCGGAGATTAGATATTTTTTCCTGATATTCACGGTACATTCGTGAAATTGTCGTACGGGAAAATCCCCTCTTCATCGCTACATCGGGGATGCGGAATCCCATCGCTCGTGCGCCGACTAGAAACACCACGTTAATACTCACTGAGATCTTGATAACCTGCCACTGTAGCAGCACTAACCATTCTAGGAACGGCGCCAGACACTTGTTGTTTTATATAGGCGTTGCCGACCGCAGCACCGTATTCTGCCTGTTTAAATATCTCTGTATTTGAATACGCATGCCTATATATCAGTTACTTTGGCGCTTCGGTATACATATGTATATATACTTTTTCCCGAGGAGATGAAGCTCTACCGTATGAATGAAGAGCTGCATCAATGCAGTCTTCGGACCGAAGACTACAACAACACAACGTTTGGGAGTATGATAACTCGTGGAAAGCAGTTCTGCCCATAGTAGAAAGTGGCAGAGATCAAATTCGTCTAAGAAAAGTAGAGCAATAAAGACGGTTTAAAATCTGATAGACTTAAACTGTGGCCTTTGGCAGCAATGGTTGTGAGGGAAGGAGTGGGGAAGAGACACGGGGAGGAACAGTACAGAACGAAAAATAATGAACAGGGGCGGCACGACTGACAAACGGTAAGAGAAACGAAAACAACTGCGAGAAGATGGAAACATTCGGTTCTCCGTTTGGCAAAATGAAAAATGATCGGATGTCTTAGTTGTTTAGCATTAGGTTATGAGTTAAGAGGGTGCAAGGATTTCCGCTTTTTCATAAAAGCAACAGGACATTAAACTGCGTACAGACTCCAGGTTACCTTTTTCTAGGGGTGGACAACACCGACAGAGAGGAATTTTGTCGGCCGGGTTGGCCGAGCGGTTATAGGCGCTACAGTCTGGAACCGCGCGACCGCTACGGTCGCAGGTTCGAATCCTGCCTCGGGCATGGATGTGCGTGATGTCCTTAGGTTAGTTAGGTTTAAGTAGTTCTAAGTTCTAGGGGACTGATGACCTCAGAAATTAAGTCCCATAGTGCTCAGAGCCATTTGAACCATTTTTTTGAGAGGAATTTTGAGAATGTTTTCGCTTGAAGGAGGGCGCAGCTAGTATGCTACATATGTCAGATCTTCTGCTGCGGTTATGAAGAAGTGAAAGGCATTTGATACCTAATGTGAGGAACTGAAGTCAATGCAAACTAAGAGGTAAATAACGCAGACAAACAGTACCGTAATTTGGTAATTAACTGACTTGTTTGGCACAGCCATCCTAAATGGGGATATGAGGTGCTATGAGGTGCTGACTTGATCAAATGGACGTTGTAGATGTAAAGCACGCAAGCAATCATGGTTAGTTGTAACCGCGTACAGCTTTCAATAATCCCGTCGTTCTGAATTACGTAGTTATAGTAGAGGGTGAAACCTTCCCGTCTCCTCCATACCTCTTGTGTTATTGATAACCTTCCCTTTTACAACAAACTATGTAACCTTTTCTTAGGATTTCTATCTCTTGCTTAATAATAACAAATGAAATCTTCCCTTTGAAATTTATTCTCTTTCTCCATCTTCGCATACAAATTTAATTGCTGCTTATTAAAAGTGATGTTCTGATTATTTCGACGTTATCTGCAATAACCCAAAACTGTTCCTTACCTTTTTTACTGTTACAGGATCGCCATCTGACTGCTACAACGAACTGCGACAAGAATATACTTACTCTGTTTTACTATACTGTATTAGCTGCTGGTGGGCTTTCATAATAAGTGGCTGTATTTATTACGAAAGCTGACGTTATTCTTTAATAAATTTGACTGAAGTTACGTAATTCATAGTTAAACTTTTTCTTGACAACAATAAAAATTCTGCAAAGTTTTATGTTGATGGTTTTTGGGATGGATTATAATTAGAAATGCAATATTGCTGGCAAAAGTTAATTATATTCTGAGTGAAATGATTTTACAAACGTTCAAATGGGACTTACTTTTTACAATAATCTTACAACTAGCATTGCGCAAACATACCTTCAGTAGTCTTGAGTTTCGCAAAGAAAATAATTCAATAGTATTAGTTCCACTTATGATAATAATTAGTTGATGTCTCTGTACATCCGTTTATAATCTCTTGTAAATCATAGCTGATGGCTGGCAGGCACACTACTCCACTCAACCTCTCGCTTCAGACCTGCTACCAACTCGCTACCATCTCGCTTACTACTGACTTCCTACGAACGCTAAAGTGCGGAATCCCTGCTACCATTACAAAATGTATCAATGCGCGGTCTTTCCCGCTCTTTTCTTAAAATGTATCCATACGCGGTCTCTCCCGCCCTTTTTAAAATTATATCAATGTGCGGTCTCTCTTGTCAACAATACATTAGTGCAGACATTCCCTGCTACCACAATTATTTCCAACATGACAAATATTAATTATTCCTACTTAATCCTACTAATAAAATATAAACATCTTTCATAAATTGTGATTTGTCAATAAACAATAGAAATATACACGTCTTACAAGGGTTACTGTGACGACTCTTGGATATGGGATCTACAGTGTGTATTTAATAGCGCGTGGACAGGTTGTTTGACGTACGACTCGAGCGCTGCTTTCGGCGTTGCGAGGATACCGAATTTCCATTATGTCGCCATGATGTTCCGGACCATCGCTCAGACATTGTGGCAGGTGGCATACTGGTCAACAGACTGTGCAATTGGCGATATAAGTTTTTTCCTTTCTTGCCGAGTGCTGTATCCATTCAGTAAGGCGTACACGGCGGATCGACAAACGACGTTGTGCTGAGCTATGCAAGAATTGAATCACAGATGTATTGTTGGCTTGCCTTCATACGAAAATTTTTCGATTATTCAACGTTTAGGTTAGTAAAAAAATTTCAAGAGACTAGAACAGTAGTAGGAACCACGTACTGCAACCGGGAATATAATAGTGAAGTAGCGATTAACCGATCAGACACAGTGGTTCGAAGTGTACTACAAGTGGTCACTGCAGACTTTAAATGATGGATTTGATCCTGAAATACACTGTATTCCTTTTGCAACCTGACTGCATTTTTCGGGGCACAAGGACTCTTAAGTGTAGTCGACATTGGAGATCTTAAAATACTCTGTTACATCTGGAGCCCCTGTATTATGTGGAAACAGCAGTGCAGTTCAACACGAATTATTGGACCAGTCTTTTTCACCAGACGCTAACTTCTCAAACGTATGTGAACAGTTTACGCACTCTTTTCTTTCTGAGAACGAACGATTAACGGAAAAACCTACGAATATTTCGTGAGTATAAAATTTCAGAATACATAATCCACTAAACAGTTTTATCAAGTGCTACTGTGTATCACACCGCAGTTTCATCAGGTCCTAAAGGCTAACCTCTGCTGCCACAGACGCAGTGCGTGTTCGAAGAGTGAAAACAATTATGCTGCGAGGCACATGGCGCACGGCCTTCAGTACGCTGGTTTTCTACACTCTACTGGCTTATTTCAAATGAGTGTGTAAAATTTCAGGAAGCCTTTTACGTAAATTTAGACAACGAGGTACGCAAGACAGAAAATATGGAATGGGTAATGCTAAGGCTGAGTCTAGATACACAGAAGATCAGTGAAGTGAAATGGAAGGAAGGCAAAGATATCTGCTCAGATCAGTTAATAATGTGTAAATTTAGGAGATAGGGTTGTTGTCATCGAACCGATAATAAACCAGCACCGAAAAAGGTGGTTCAGGTATACTTGCCGACGTCACAAGCTAAAGATGAAGAACTAGGGAAGGTTTGTGAGGATACTGAAGCGGTAATCAAATACGTAAAGGGATATGAAAATCTAATAGTCATGGTGGATTGGAATGCGATTGTAAGGGAAGGAGTAGAAGAAAGGGTGCCGGAGATTGTAAACTTGGTACTAGAAATGACAGAGGAGAAAGACAGAGTTCTGCACTACGTTTCAGCTAGTAATAGCGAATACTCGGTTCAAGAATCACAAGAGGAGGAGAAATGCCTGGATAAGGCCGGGAGGTACCTGAAGATTTCAATTAGAGTACATCACGGTCAGGCAGAGATTCCGAAAACAGATACTGGATTGTGAGGCGTACCCAGGAGCAGACAGAGACTCAGATGGAATTTACTAATGATGAAGAGTAAGCAGAAGTTTAAGAGAGCAGTTTGAAAGAATCAGTGCGCAACGAAGTAGGATACAGAAATACTAAGGAATGAATAAAGGCTATAGATACTGAAATAAGGAATAGCGCAGTAGGCAGGTCAGTTGAAGGGCTATCACGGAAGTTGGAAAGAAAAACTTAAGTTAAAGAAGGACAATGCGAAGAAACCTTGGGCAACAGAAGAAATACTTCAATTGATCGATAAAAGAAGGCAGTACAAGAATATTCAGGGAACCTGAGGAATACAGAAATACAAGTCACTTAGGAAAGAAGTAAATATTAAGTGCAGGTAAGCGAAGGCGAAATATCTGCATTAAAAATGTGAAGAAATGTTATTTGGAGGACTGACTCAGCATATAGAATTGTAACACGAACATTGAGTGAAGTAAAAGCAAGGGTAGTAACATTAAGAGTGCAGTGGGAATTCCTATGTTAATTGCAGAGGAGAGAGTGGATAGGCGGAGAGAGCACACTGAAAGCTTCTGTGAGGGGGAAGACTTGTCTGGTGACGTTATGCAAGAAGAAACAAAAGTCGACAGGGAAGACATAGGGGATATAGTATTAGAATCAGAGTTTAAAAGAGCTTTGGAAGACTTAAGACTAAATAAAGCACAAGGGATACATAATATTGCATCAGAATTTCTAAAATTATTGGAGAACTGGCAACAAAACTGCTATTCACGTTGGCGTGTAGAATGTATTAGACTGGCGACATACCATCAGACTTTCGCAAAAACGTCATCCACTCAGTTTCCAAAATGGCAAGAGCCGAAAAATATCATCTTACTATCTGAAACATCCAAAATGCTGCCAATAATAAAATACGGAAGAATGGAAAAGAAAATTGAAGATGTGTTAGATAACGATCAATTTGAACATAGAAAAGGTGAAGGCACTAGACAGGTAACTCCGACGGTGAAGTTGATAATGGAAGCAAGACTAAAGAAAAGACACGTCCATAGGATATGTCGAACAGGAAAAAGTTTTCGAGAATGTAAAATGGTGCAAGATTTTCGAAATTCAGAGAAAAATAGAGGTAAGCTATAGGGAAAGGCAGGTAACATACAATAAGTGTAAGAACCTAGAGGAGACAGTAGGACAGGGAGACCAAGAAAGATGTGCTCGGATTAATATTTGTGTAGGACGTGGGTGTAGTCTTTCGCCCCCACTGTTCAATCCTAACGTCTAACAACCAATGACGGAAATAAAAGAAAGGTTAAAGAGAGTAATTATATTTCAAGGTGAGAGGATCTCAATGATTACATTCGGTGATTACATTGGTGTCCCCTGTGAAAGTGAAGAAGGATTACAGGATTTGCTGAATGGAAAGAACAAATTAATACAGAATGTGGATTGAGAGTAAATCGAAGAAAGGCGAAAGAAGTGAGAATTAGCAGAAACGAGAACCGCGAGATACTTAACATCAAAATCGGTTATCACAAAGTAGATGAAGTTAAGGAATTCTGCTAACTAGGCAGTGAAATAACCAATGACGGACGAATCAAGGAGGACATTTAAGGCAGACTAGCACTTACAAAAAGGGCACCTGGCCGAGAGAAGTCTACTAGTATCAAATATAGGCCTTAATTTCTTACATTGTATGTGTGGAGCAAAGCATTGTGTGGTAGTGATAGATGGACTGTGGGAAAATCGGAACAAAAGAGTGTCGAGGCATTTGAGATGTGGTGAAAACGAAGAATGTTGAAAATTAGGTGGAATGATAAGGTAAGGAATGAGTAGGCACCCCGGAGAATAGACGAGGAAAGAAATATACGGAAAACACTGTCAAGAAGAAGGGATGGGGCGGTAGAACATCTGTTAAGACATGACGGAATAACTTCCACGGTACTAGAAGTAGCTATAGAGGGTAAAAACTGTAGAGGAAGACAGAGATAGGAATACATGCAGCAAATAATTGAGGATGTAGGTTGTAAGTACTGTTCTGAGACCAAGAGTTGGGCACAGGAAAGAAATACGTGGCGAGCCGCATCAAAAGCGAGTCAGAAGACTGACGGCTCAGAAAAGGGGCAGTCTTTCTATTAAGCCAATTAAGTAGCGGTTACATTTTTCCACGCTGTTCTTTTTGAGACCTTACAGTCGGTTATAAGTCTGCTGATTCTCTTTTAATTGCGCAGAATGTGAAGTCATTAAAAATACATCAAACAAAGCTGATGTACGTAATTGCTGCTGTACTGAATAATACTGAGTGTCATAATGAAACGTGCTCTCATGTGATTCTCCTAGGTGGCGGCAAAGTTTATGTATGTGGCATTACTTCGGAAGTTCACTACATTAATAGCTCTCAGTTAAATACAAATTTTACCATGAAATCACTCTACTTCTACAAAAGCAGAAAGGTAATGAATAAGTTTCCATCGCACTGTCGTCTGACTATATGAACATGTCTGTTTTACGGCATTCTATCTGCATTCGTATGTTGATTACTTTTAATCCGTGCTGTGAAAACTCAATCCCTTGGTCAGCTGCCGAGGTATCTAGGTCATGTGAACTTGTTCACAACAGCTATCCCTCCACGTCGCTGTTACTGTAACTAAGTCACAGTTGTTGAAGCTATATTGATTAGGTTAGGGATGTGTATAGTCCGCGCTCCATAACTTTGCCAATTTTCGTTGTACCGCCTACTGCGGTGTCGGTGAGCACGTTTGATCAATAAGAGCCCATATTTTATTTTTCGTGTTGTTAATGGATTATACAAAACCTAATTCTCAGTGGATATTATGACCAGCCCTTTCATAAGCTGCAAGCGCCAATGGTGAAGTTACCCCGAAGTTTTTCTATAGACCATGATATGATATCGCCGGCAGGTCATCGTAGAATGGCGCAACCTGGCACATAAAACTACGGCTCAGGTAACTGTCTTCAGCCACAATGAACCACGCGCATTACAGCATCTATATCTACACCTATACTCTGCAAACGAATGTGAAGTGCATGGCGGAGGGTACAGCCCTCTAAACCAGTTATTAGGGCATTTTTCCGGTCCACTAACGTATAATAACTGTTTAACTGCCTCTGTGCTCGCTGTAACTGATATAATTTTGTCCTTAGGATCCCTGCGGGAACCATATGTAGTGGGTTGAATTAAATTCCCAATTAAATTCCCTGAGTCATAATTTAAAGCCAGTTCTTGAAACTTTGTAACTAAGCTTTAGCTGCATAGTTTACGTCTCTCTTCAAGAGTCTGCCACTTCAGTTTCTTCAGAATCTCTGTGACGCTCTCCCAAGGGTTAAGTAAATCTGACCATTCTTGCAGCGCTACTCTATATATGTTAAATATCCCCCGTTATTGCTGTTTGCTACGGGTTTAAGAAACTTGAGCGTACGCGATCATTGTGAATATTTTGTAAATAAAACAGCGTGCATCGCTTATTAAAATTTTGTAGGGGGCACATTGTGCTCATGTGGGAGCGATCTGGATGGTTGTAAAACAATAAACTGGTATCCAAGATCGCAGGAATTCTTTTTATTCCATGGTTACCGGTTTCGGCGAAACTAAAGCCACCATCATCGGATCTAGGGAGGACAGGAAACACTATAAATGTGGGCTTGTATTCCACTTATATAACATGTATACATATTGATTTAGTTACATACCTTGGGACACATGCAGGTTGCAACACCAAGGCAAACAACAGTGATATTAATAGTTGCCTATAACACGTAAACCTTACAAAACTATTAATATCACCATTGTTTGCATTGATGTTGTAACCTGTATATCTCCTAAGGTATGTAACTAAATTTATATGTATACATGTTATATAAGTGGAATCCAAGCCCACTTTTACAGTGTTTCCTGTCCTCCCTAGATCCGAAGATGGCGGCTTTAGTTTCGCCGAAACCGGTAATCATTGTTTTACAGCTTACTAAAATTTCTGTATTTATTACGACGTCTGGGCTACTGCCACATTCACATATCTGCAGTTAAGATGAAGGTAAAGAGAAACAGACGTTTGTTATACAATACCAATCCAACAAAAGAAAATAAGCTGGAAGTTTAAATAATATTTTATAGGTACACTCACCAAACAGCAATATGACCATGAATGCAAGGTCATGTCATTCTCGAAGACGTAAGTACCCTTCTTCAGGTCTGTGGTATACATAATCTTGAAATTAACTTTGGATGAGGACGAAACTGAGAAAGAGCTTCAAATCTCGATGGGAGAGGTACCACACCGACAGAAGAAAATTCATGACAAGATTTAGATAACACTCCAACGAAGGGACGGATCCGCATTGATGACACACTAAAAAACTCAGAAGCGTAAGTAAGATCAGTTAAGTGAATGCGTGGACATATCGCACACATCCCAAAAGGGACATGGTTTAAAAATACAGGAAGACCTATAAGTATTTCTCCACAAACAGTTTTCAATAAGAAGAGAGAGTTTCGCTCTGTGTTTTTTTAACAGCGTGACTCGTGCTGACTGTGTCGTGGTCTCCCGCCACTGACTGGGCCACACCTCGCCTTATCACGGTATAATTATATATGTATGTGTGTGTATGGGGCCACTTATCACGGGACAATTATATATTTTCGTTTTTATAATTATATTTTATCATGATTTTGGTTGGGGTGGCTTTAAATATTGTAGACAAGCATGAGACTTTTAAATTAACTTATACCGTGATAACACTAGTACGGACATCGGCTGCCCAGAAGTACATACGATATAATATTTTTTAAACACAACGCGCGACTCACAGCCTTCTAATAAATAGTTTGCGTGAGCGCTGCTATTTAGAAAAGAAAATATGCGTATTCTTAGGCAAACTGTTATTATTAATACGTGTCTTAGGAGCTACTGGTTATTTATGTACCAAACTACATAAAGATTAACTGAAATACTGCAGAGAGTATTTAATGAAAATATTTTCAATATTTTTTGTTCATTATTTGCAAGGCAAAACTGGAGAGAATCTCATCTGCCGTTAGACGGCCAAAGTCGAAACATACTGAACTCATTCAGTATTCTAAATATTAATAAACGAAACTTATTTTTACTCTGTTAACACTGAAACTATTGTAAGATCAAGGTAGAGAAACCTCTCACATTTACGTTTAATATTATGACATGAAATTTTAATTAAATAATACAGTCAGCGTAGGAATGGGCAACTAAATCTTGCTAGGGGAGATGGACTCCCTACACTACGAAATTCTGTAAAAAATTTCGTTAGTTATAATTAATGGTTGCGATCATGAGAGGTGACAACTAAGTCAGTAATACACACTTCCTAATAACAAGTATATTTTACTAAATTACAACCAAGCTTACATTAAATGTTATCCAGCGCTACAATGGCGGCCTACCTCTAGATGAAACAAGAAACAGGAGAACTGGTTCAATCAAAGCATTGTCTCTGGTCATGTTCATTTTCATTACACGGATAAAAAGAATGTTCTTTTATTTTTATATCACATCACTGTTTGTGATTTTTGGTGTTATTATCTAACTTTGTTAATCTTTCTTATATATCGCGCACACGTACACAGTCTTTAAATAGTTTATAATACACAAGTCCCAGAACAAAAACTTCCTTTCCCTTTCTCCAGATGTCCATTTATGTGACGCACCGTCACAGCCTTTCATTTCCTGGGAAGGCAGAGCGGCCGGTAGTGTGTCCCAGACGACCAACCTCAAAGAGCAAGTTGCCGCTGCTTCCACAAGATGGAGATACCTTCTAAAATATTTTCATTAACTATTAAATCGCTTTATTCATGATAGTGTGTTTTATAAGTTTGCAGATTTTAATGCTCTAGTTCACTGGGCACAGCTTTTTGTCTATCAGACGTAAGTAATTATAACGACTACTTATAATCGCTTTACCATTTTTATTTAAAAATATTCAAAATACTTAAGTTAATGCTGCTTTTGTATAGCTATTACTATGTACCATAAATAAAAGAAAAACCTTGTTGTTAGTTTGGAGACCTCTACATGGGTTAACCGGCGCCATCTGATCAGGTAATTTAACGGCATGGAATTAGACTCATTTAAATAAAATTTCACTATTTGATTTTGAATGTTATTGTTTACGTTTCAAAGACGATCTTTCTTTCTATACCTATGAACAGGCATAAAAAATATATGATCAGTAAAATAAAATTTCAAGGCAACTTCGCCAATACTAGTGCCATCTGTCAGCCAAAAATTACACCTTTCTAAAATATTTGAACCAAGCTGTTAGTCGGTGGCCCAAGCAGGTATAGTTTTTTACTACTGACATAGATTTTCGTTTTATGAGTTCTAACCTTTTTGGTGAACGTACATTTAAAAATATTTTTTAACTCTCCAGTTTATTATCTGTTCAAAAAAATGGTTCAAAATGGCCCTGAGCACTATGGGACTTAACATCTGTGGTCATCAGTCCCCTAGAACTTAGAACTACTTAAACCCAACTAACCTAAGGACATCACACACATCCATGCCCGAGGCAGGATTCGAACCTGCGACCGCAGCAGCCGCGCGGTTCCGGACTGCGCGCCTAGAACCGCTAGACCACCGCGGCCGGCTATTATCTGTTGTTAGATTGTTGTTGTGTAACAAACGTCTGTCTCTATTTGGGGTCATTTCATCTTAATTACAAATATCTGATGAAGACAGTAGCAAAAACGTCGTAATAAACAAATATTAATAAGCGATCAAGACGGTTTTACTCACAAAATGCTCTAACATGCGTCGCGCGATTGATTTCTAAGAAATCTCCTTTGTAGACTAACTGCATCTCCCCCGTATTCTCCCAAAAACCGAAGCTTTCCCCTAGCGTTGCAGGCGGCTTCGCCTAGGTCATTCCATTTCACGTGCCTACACAGAAATTTGTACTGACATTATAGTAATAGGAAACTACGTTTTTCCGTCTAGTGAAGCTACACGCATCAAAAAATGTTTTGCATCATCTCCGTTCCGAGAGTTCCGGAACGTGTACAGAAAATTGCAATAGAGATCACCATAAACATCATTTCCGCTCATAAAAACCACACATTGCATGTTGAACCATCATACAGCGAGGTCTTCAGAGGTGGTGGTCCAGATTGCTGTACACACCGGTACCTCTAAGACCCAATAGCACGTCCTCCTGCATTGGTGCATGCCTGTATTCGTCGTGGCTTACTATACACAAGTTCATCAAGGCACTGTTGGTCCAGATTGTCCCACTCCTTAATGGCGATTCGGTGTAGATCCCTCAGAGTGGTTGGTGGGTCACGTCGTCCATAAATAGCCATTTTCAATCTATACCAGGCATGTTCGATAGGGTTCATCTCTGGAGAAACTGCTGGGCGCTATAGGCGAGAGATGTCGTTATCCTGAATGAAATCATTCACAAGATATGCATGAAGACGAACGCCTGGCCAATATGTTGCCTATATCGTTGCAGTGCCTGTCGGAGGATTGCATTCACATATCGTACAGCCGTTACGGCGCCTTCCATGACCACCAGCGGCGTACGCCAGCCCCATATAATGCCGCCCCAAAACAGCAGGGAACCTCCACGTTGCTGCACTCGCTGGACAGTGTATCTCAGGCGTTCAGCCTGACCGGGCTGCCTCCAAAAATACCTCCGACGATTGTCTGGTTAACGGCAAATACGACACTCATCGGTGAAGAGAACGTGATGCCAAAACTGAGCGGTCCATTCCGCATGTTGTTTGGCCCATCTGTACCGCGCTGCATGATGTCGTGGTTGCAAAGATGGACCCCACCATGAACGTCGGGAGTGAAGTTCCGCCTCAAGCAACCTGTAGCGCACTCTTTGAGTTATAACACGACATTCAGTGGCTGCACGAAAAGCATTATTCAACACGGTGGCGTTGCTGTCAGGGTTCCTCCGAGCTATAATCCGTAGGTAGCGGTCATCCACTGCAGTAGTAGCCCTGTCTGTCTTTGTCTCCTCCATGTCCGAACAACATCGCTTAGGTTCACTCCGAGACGCCTGGACATTTACCTTTGTTGAGAGCCCTTCCAGTCACAAAGTAAACAATGCTAACGCGATCGAACCGCGGTAATGACCGTCTAGGCATGGTTGAACTACAGACAACAAGAGCTGTGTACCTCCTTCCTGGTGGAATGACTGGAACTGATCGGCTGTCGGACCCCCTCCGTCTCATAGGCACTGCTCACTCATGGTTGTTTACATCTTTGGGTTGGCTTAGTGGGATCTCTGAACAGTCAAAGGGACTGTGTCTGTGACACAATATCCACAGTCAACGTCCATCTTCCAGAGTTCTGGGAACCGGGGTGATCCAAAACTTTTTTTTTATATGTATATTTGCCAGTCTTTGCATCATTTCGCAATATTATCAAGATCGGAGTGATTATTTGTGCTGCTCCTTTCACACGGTACTTCATTACAGATAACTGCATCATCTGCGAAAAGTCTGAGGTTACATTTAAAATGTCTGTAAGGTTATTAACACAGCGCTATACTGCCACGTGCTTCCCAGTTGTTGGTAGACAAAAAACTCAATGTTGCATTACGTGCCATCCCCGTTCGTCATGTCGCTTGATCTACAACGCGAATGTTCACACTGTCAATGCTTCCGTGACAGTTTTACGAGGTTTCACCGATGATACACTAGATGACTGGCCTAGACCTAAATCCCCTCAATTTTATCTTCGCATGCTATTAAAAGATAATTCAGAAAAAAACAATCGACATATACTTGAAAAAGGACTAGGATTTCAACACACAAAATTCCATGAGTGTTCGACAATGTGTTGAGAAGGCCGCTTTTACTGTAAGACACGAATTTTTCAGTACATGCTGTAAATAGCGTTATCCCTAATTTATTAGCAATATACCTTAGTTAATGTTCGACCCAAGGAAAACACAACGATCAAACACACGACAAAAGCCGAGGCATATACATTGAAACACCAATGAAACCGGTATAGGCATACATATTCAAATACAGTGATATGCAAACAGGCAGAATACTGAGCTGCGGTTGGCAACACCTGTAAATGACGACAAATGTATGGCGTCGCTGTGTAAATCGCTTACTGCTGCTTCATTGGCAGGTTATCAAGATTTAAGTGAGTTTGAACGTGTCATTATATTCGGTGCACGACTATAATCAGATCTCCGGCATCGCCGCGGTCGGAAAAAGGTCCTGCAAGAACGGGACCAACGACGACTGCAGAGAACCATTCAAAGTGACAGAGAGCAACCCTTCCGCAAATTGCTGCAGATTTCAATGTTGGGCTATCAGCAGGTGTCAGCGTGCGAACCATTCAACGAAACATCATCGATGAGGGCTTTCGGTGCCAAAGGCCCACTCTTGTATCGTTGATGACTAAGTTTTACGCCTCGCTTGAGCCCGTCAGCACTAACATTGGACTGTTGATGACTGGAAACATGTTGCCTGGTCGGACGAGTCACGTTTCAAATTGTATCAAGCAGATGGACGTGTAGGCGTTTGCAGACAACCTCATGAATCCATGTACGCTGCATGTCAGCAGGGGATTGTTCAAGCTGGTGGAGGCTCTGTAATGCTGTGGGGCATGGGCAGCTAGCGTGATATGGGACTCTTGATACGTCTAGATACGACCTAACAGTTGACAAGTACTTATGCATCCTGTCTTTCACCTACATCCATTTGTGTCCATTGTGCATTCCGACGGACTTGTGCAATTCCAGCAGGACAATGCAGCAGCCCACACGTCTAGAATTGCTACAGAGTGGCTCCAGGAACGCTCTTCTAAGTTTAAACACTTCCGCTGGCCACCAGACATGAACATTATTGAGCATATCTAGGATGCCTTGCAACGTGCTGTTCAGAATAGATCTCCCCCCCCCCTTCGTACTCTTACAGAATCATGGGTAGCCTTGAAGGATTCATGGTGTCACTTCCCTCCAGCACTACTTCAGAAATTACTTGAGTCCATGCCACGTCGTGTTGCGGCACTTCTGCATGCTCGCGGGGGCCCTGAACGATATTAGGTAGGTGTACCAGTTTCTTTGGCTCTTCAGTGTGTCTGTGTACATGATTTGGGAACTGTAGGCCCGTGGTTGTGCAATACGCAAACACCATGTAGTTGTATAAGGGAACTGATTGATTTCTTTCATAAATGAAACGATTTGCTCAACCTGCAGTAAAAGAGCATTGACTTTGAGCTCAAGGGCGGCAATATTGACGAAACAGCAAAAAGACTCTGATATTTTGTCGTGGCTGTGGGATGATATCCAACACTAGGGAATCACTGCGCGGCAAACTAAAACGTTAGGCTGGCAATACCATGTTCGCGAATGCACCTAGTTGTCGCTTATTGTGCAATCACTGACCACTTGTCAGCACTGGACATCGTTGAATAAATGCAGCAATCAATAAAGCTGTCCTTGTCTGTGTTTCTGTCGTTTACAGAGGTAAACCGGAATACTAGAATATAACAGCATGTCATTATAGTAGGTGCAGCATTCGCTCACTGGAATATAATGTGGGAAAAAAGTACAGAGAGTATGATGTGTAAGTGAAATGAGTAAACAAGTAAGGTGGTGTTTGATCGATACATCGTCCCGTCAATTGAGAAGTTATTCTGATACGACAGAATTATCCTGTACATTGCATCACCGCAAAAAAAAAAAAAGCTGAGCGAGAAGTTAGAAAATAAATATAATTTTTTAAAAAGTTTTAAGCTCTATAACATGAGATTGACTGGTTTTAAGTGCCAATAAGAAAGTTTTTACAAGTTGATTCCTGCAAGAAAAAAGAAAAGAAGCAACCAGCCACTGTTAATGACAGTATTTATTTAGACATAGTTGTGTAACCGCTTTACCAGCCAGGGTATGCAGAGCACTAACACACAGCTTGCTGGACTCGTGTAGGCGCGCCGGGCCCGGATCGTATTCGCCCGGCGGACTAACGACGAGGGCGGGGGGCCGGCCAGCCTGGATGTGGTTTTTTTGGTGGTTTTCCACATTGCTCTGGGTGAATACTGGGCTGGTCCCCACGTTCCGCCTCAGTTACCCGGCTCACAGACATCTGCAACACGTTCACACTCTTTCACGATTTAAACTAGCCACAGGCAGTTGAGGTACACTGATTCCATCCTGGGGGGTATGGGGTGGCGACAGGTAGAGCATCCGGCCACCCCTTAAATACTAACATATCAAATCTGGTTAACCATAACAGCAGAGCCCGTAAAGTTGGGATTGGTTGGTTGGTTGGTTGGTTGGTTGTTTGAGGTTAAAGGGACCAAACAGCAAGGTCATCAGTCCCTTGTTTCAAATAGACTCCATTCTGCTAACGGGACATCTCAGAAAAGTCAGAACAATAAAACGGAAAAACGTAAAGAGGCAGCACGTTGTCATTTGTAAAAACAAATGAGGGAAATCGGCAAGAGAACGAACCCAAAACTATGCTGAAGAAGAATAGGTAAAACCACCTGTGACTTAAAAGGTACAACTGCTATAATGCAGAAAGTACGTATGGGAATAGAAAGACTAACCAAGCCTTAAAAAGAAGGGGTAAAAACAGAGTAAAAGGGAAAGAAAAGAGGATTCCGGTCAGGGAGGTGAATCGGGAATCTCTGAACACTGCCTACAGTGGGAGACACCCAAACACTCATCGCCCTGCCCCAACACCAGAGAGAGATTAAAAACTTTAAAATTGAGAATAAAAACCACTCTTCCGGAGGAAACCGGGAACCAGAGAGATCATCCGGGAATCGTCAGCCAACATCAAAGGTAAAGTGTGGGGGAGTCTGTACTTAGCACGCAGAGCCAAAAGAAGGGGGCATTCAACCAAAATGTGGGCCACTGACTGGAAGGCTCCACAACCACATAGCGGGGGTGGCTCATCACGCAAAAGAAAACCATGGGTCAGCCTGGTATGGCCAATGCGGAGACGACACAGTGTGGTCGAGTCCTTGCGGGAGAAGCAAAAGGAAGAACGCCATGGGCCTGGTGTCACCTTAACTGCACGAAGTTTATTAGGCAGTGGTGTAGCCTCCCAAGAATTGGCCCATGACTGTGCGAAGTGGGATTTGATGTGAAGCCGTAAATCCGCTGCAGGAGGGGTTACAGAAAATGGGGGGTAAGTAACTGCTCCCCCAGCCAAACGATCAGCGAGCTCATTACCCAGGATACCCACATGGCCCGGGACCCATAGGAAGTCAATGGAACAAGCAGCACGGTGAAGATCAGCGAGATGGTCATGGATGGCAGAGACCAAGGGATGGTGCGAAAAACACCGGTCAATAGCAAGAAGGCCACTCATCGAGTCCATACATAACAAAACGCGGTTGTGTTGGGAATGTTTAATAAAGGTAAGGGCCCGGGAAATTGCCATCAATTCCGCAGTAAACACCCCACATGTAGGTGGCAGCAGATGATTTTCCGTTCCAACAAAGGACGTGAAGGCATACCCAACATGATCAGCAGATTTAGAGCCATCAGTGTAAAAAACAACAGCATCCCGAAACTCCCATAAAATTAGGCGGAAAAAGGAACGGAACACCACCGGGGGGATGCAATCTTTCGGACCGCGGCGGAGATCCATTCGAATTCGAGGAGGGGCGGAGGGGAGGGAGCGAGGAAGACAGGACAAAGAAGGAAGCTGAAAATCACGGTAAAGAGACGCAAGGCGCAGCCCAACCGGTAAACCCGCCCGAGGGCGGGAGTCGGGTGGGCGACGTCCATGGTCTGGGAACAGGATAGAATAGGAAGGATGAGTGGGAGAAGAACGGATGGAAGCTTCAACCAGGAGACTATCAACAGGGCTAGTAGGGAAGGCACCGGTGGCCAAACGGATACCATGATGGTGGACGGGATCCAGCACGTGCAGTGTGGAAGGAGCAGCTGAACCATAAACTTGACAACCGTAGTCCAAATGTGACAGAACTAGAGCACGATAAAGATGGAGGAGGAGGGAACGGTCCGCACCCCAAGAGGAGTGGGCAAGGAAGCGAAGGACATTGAGTTTACGGAAACATCCTACCTTCAGGAGTCTGATATGGGGCAGCCAAGTGAGCTTGTTGTCGAAAAGAAGACCCGGGAAACGAAACTGTGGAACCACAGGCAATCTTTGTGCAGCGAGATAGAGCTCTGGATCAGGGTGGACCGTAGTACGGCGACAGAAGTGGACCACCCGCGATTTTAAAGGAGAGAATTGAAACCCGTGTGAGAGGGTCCATGCAGAGGCACGCCGTATAGCCACCTGGAGCTGCCGTTCTTCAGATGGCATCGAGGAGGAACTAACCCAAATGCAGAAATCATCCACATACAGGGCAGGGGTGACCAAGGGACCGACAGAGGCCACAAGTCCATCGATAGCAATGAGGAAAAGAAGGACACTCAAGACAGAACCCTGTGGGATGCCTGTCTCCTGGGTCTGTAAAGAACTAAAAGCAGTACCAACTCGAACTCTGAATGACCGATGGATCAGGAACTGGCGGATAAAAATCGGGAGTGGGCCCCGAAGACCCCACTGATGAAGGGTTAGTAAGATGTGATGGCGCCAGGCCGTGTCATAGGCCTTGCGAAGGTCAAAAAACACTGCAACCAAATGGCGGCGCTGGGAAAAAGCCTGCCGAACTGCGGATTCCAAGCGAAGTAAATGACCGATTGGAGATCGTCCCTCTCGAAAGCCACACTGGTAAGGGGACAATAGATCCCGAGATTCGAGGACCCAAGTGAGCCGACGGGCTACCAGCGGTTCAAGTAACTTACAAACAACATTGGTCAAACTAATTGGCCGATAGCTGTCAACAGATAGGGGGTTCTTACCAGGCTTAAGGACAGGAACCACAATGCTATCCCTCCACTGGGAAGGGAAGTCACCCTGGAGCCAGATACGGTTAAACACTTGAAGAAGATGTTGCCGTTTTGGAGCACTGAGATGTTGAAGCAGTTGGTTATGAATGGAATCTGGGCCAGGGGCCGTATCATGAGAAGAAGATAGAGCAGAAAGAAATTCCCATTCAGTAAAAGGTTCGTTGTAAGATTCTGACTCACAAGTGGTGAAACATAAGGTGAGGGCTTCAGCCTGCTGTTTTTGATGAAGGAAAGCAGCTGGATAGGAGGCTGACGCTGATGCCACTGCAAAATGGGTCGCAGGATGTTATGCGAGAACTAATGGGTCCGTACAAATGCCATCTGGGCGATGAAGGCCTGGGAGGGTGGACTGCCGATGGCAACCTTGGAGAGAGCGAAGTGTAGCCCATACCCGTGACAGAGGGACAGTGGAACCAAGGGAAGAAACGAATCGTTCCCAACATATCCGCTTGCTCTGTTTGATTAAATAACGGGCTTTAGCGCGAAGGCGCTTGAAGGTAGTAAGGCTGGCTACGGATGGGTGCCTCTTAAAGTGTTGCAAAGCTCGATGGCGATCACGGATGGCAATGGCAATGGCCGTACTCCACCACGGGACTTGCCGGCGACGAAATGGTCCAGATGAGCGCGGGACAGCAAGATTAGCAGCGCGAACAATCGCGTCAGACGCGTCACGTAGGACGTCATCAATACAACCCGACAAAGAGGGAGAAAACTCGACCTGTGCAGTATATAGAGGCCAATCGGCGCGTTGGAAAGACCTACGAGGCAACCTGTCCATCGGGGAGCGGGAAGGGAGCGTGATAATCAATGGGAAATGGTCACTATCACAAAGGTCGTCGTGTGTCGACCAGTGTAATGAAGGGTGGAGAGAGGGAGAAGAAAGAGAAAGATCAATGGCAGAAAAGGTACCATGACCAGCACTGAAATGAGTAGGGGAGCCATCATTAAGAAGGCACAGGTCGTGGTCTGCAATAAATTGGTCTATAAGAAGACCTCGTCTAGATGGAAATGCACTGCCCCACAAAGGATGATGAGCATTAAAATCCCCAAGGAGGAGGAAGGGAGGAGGAAGTTGCTGAAGAAGGGTGGTTAAGGCAGCAGGTGTAAGAGTCCTGTCAGGAGGGAGATAAAGATTGCAAACTGTGACTGCAGAGTCTAAGTGGACCCTAACAGCAACCGCTTCCAATGTAGTTTGGAGAGGAATCCACGTGCTAGCAATGTCTGTACGGACCAACGCCACCAGAAGCCCGCAAGGGTCCGACCCGATTTCGACAGAAAATACGGAACCCACGGAGGGTCGGTGAGTGAGCATCAGTAAAATGAGATTCCTGGAGAACCACACAAGCTGCAGAGTAGGACGAAAGAAGGGATTTCAATTCCGGAAGGTGACAATAGTAGTCATTGCAATTCCATTGGAGAACCACAGAACGATGGTTTAAATGAGGGCTGAACACGCTAAATCCAGTCATACCGCCGGGTCCCCACCCGTCACCGACAAGGAGGGGGTTGTGAAGGCGGGGAAGCGACCTCCGGTGACACCAGAGGCTCTTTGTCCCGGGACTTATGTCTCTTCTTCTTTTCAGGCTGAGATCGAGGAGGGCTGTGTGGCATAAAGGAGCCAGCTGCAGCAAGATCAGGAACAGAAAGAGACCGGGGGACCTGGGGGCCGATAGACCGCGGCTCTCGCGGTCGCCGCATGGCAGCAGACCTTTGACCTGGAAGGTGCCGGGAAGGGGCATCCCGGGAGAGGCGCCCTTGACCGGCAGACGCCGAAGGAGTGGGACACTTCTCCGGCTGGGGAGGGGGAGCAGCGCCCAGAGGAGAAAGTGTGGGAGCCGCAGGGGAGGGGGGAAGGAGAGGGGTCCGGGATGGGGGTAAGGAAGGGGGAGGAAGGGATTAAGATGTAACCAAGGCGTAACTAGATGTCATGGACACAGGGTGCAATCGTGCGTATTTCTTACGGGCCTTTGTGTAGCTTAAACGATCAAGGGACTTATACTCCTGTATCTTTTTTTCTTTCTTATAGACTGGGCAATCTGGTGAACGTGGAGAATGACTACCATGACAATTTACACATACAGGAGGGGGAACACAGGGACTCCCCTCATGGAGTGGACGTCCACAGTCACCACAGAGAGGGTCCTGGGAACAGCGAGAAGACATGTTGCCAAAACGCAAGCACTTAAAACACCGCATAGGAGGTGGGATGTACGGCTTCACATCACAGCGATAGACCATAATCTTAACTTTCTCAGGAAGGGTATCCCCATCAAAGGCCAGGATAAAGGCACCAGTATCAATACGATTATCTTTAGGACCCTTCTGAATACGCCAAACAAAGTGAACACCCCGCCGTCCGAGATTGTCCCGAAGTTCCTCATCAGTTTGAAGGATGAGGTCCCTGTGAAAAATCACACCTTGTACCATATTTAGAGACTGGTGAGGGGTAATGGACACAGGAATTGTGCCAAGGTGGGTACAGGCAGGAAGGGCCGCAGATTGGGCAGCCGAAGCACTTTTTATCAGCAACGAACCCGACCGCATCTTGCTCAGGGAGTCCACTTCGCTGAACTTGTCTTCAATGTGTTCCACAAAGAATAAAGGTTTGACACTGGTGAAAGTATCTCCATCAGTCCTGGTGCAAACTAGATAACGGGGGAAAGGTTTTGCCCCTAGACGACGGGCCTGACCCTCTTCCCAGGGGGTAGCCATGGAAGGGAAGGCCGAAGGGGCAAGAGAGGCAGCACTTGAGGAATCAGTACCACGCAGAGAGACAGCCGCAGAAGAACGGCCAGAGTTTTGGACCCGTATGCGTTTCATCGGCATAGCGTCCACCCTGATACCACCCACTCCGATCAGGGGCTCTCCTCACGGGCGCCACCCAGCCACAGCAAGGGCCGTCTGGCAAGGCGGCCATTGCCGGGAGTTCCGATGCTCCAGGATGACGAGCAACCACTCCAAGGCATGCATGAGGAGCTCACAGCTCAGGTATCAGAAGTGTGATTCCTGTGTGTTCAGGGGGCTCAACCAAAAGGGTACATAGCGACCCCACCACACGGGCTGGCTACCGTGCTGGCTATGCACCCTAAAATCAAACAACGACGTGAAAGAAAAGGTGGAATGTACTAGGAGGGCGCACGTCGGAGACACTAGGTAAGGTGCTCTTCCCCAAATGGCTCACACTATGGAGGAGAAATTTTGTAATGGAGGTCAAACCCAAGAGGGGGACCAAGGAATGCCAAAAGGAGGAGACGATTACGCAACAAAGCCGGAGTGGAAAACGAACAGAACAATGAGGATAGCGGGGGCCAACATAAGCAAGGACACCAATAGAGGGAGAGGAGAGGGCGAGGGGAAAGGAGCATGGAGGGGAAAGGAGGGGAAGGGAAAGGAAATGCAGCCCGGGAGAGAAAGAAGGCTGCAATGGCTCGGGACCCCGTGCTCGCCACGCACGTATCCACAAAAGAGTTGTGGACCCCTGGGGGGTAAAGTTGGGATTAATGCTTGGAAAGAGAGAGCTTCGTTACCGATTTCTAACAGACAGGCCCATCTTCAGGGGGCTTCTCATGTCTACATTACCCACACTTGTTTGGTTTACGTTTGATTTGTTGTTGATTGTTTCTTTACCAGCAACCAATGCAAAAATCAGCCACAATATAGACGTGAAGAGCCACCTGAAGATGAGCCTGTAGGTTCGATACCGGTAGTGGCGCTATTTGTGTTATTAAATTTCATTACTAACAGTGGCTGCCTGCTTTTTTCTACTTTGCAGAAATCTGTTTCTATTTCACAAAGAGGTGCGGTCTACAATATTTCAATTTTTGGCACAATGGAAGGAGGAAAGTTTTTGTTTCGAGTGCTATTATTACTGAGATACTACGTCTTATTTGTGTCTCGCAAGGTAGCCGCAAAGTCTATGGAGCCTTGCCACAGCTCCCGCGGCTTCCCCCCTCGGGCGTGTGTGTGCGTGTGTGCGTGTGTGTGTGTGTGTGTGTGTGTGGGTGTGTGCGTGTGTGTGTGTGTGTGTGTGTGTGTGTGTGTGTGTGTGTGTGTTGTCCTTAGCGTAAGTTAGTTTAAGTTAGATTAAGCAGTGTGTAAGCCTAGGGACCGATTACCTCAGCAGTTTCGTCCCATAGGAACTTACACCACCACGCCTTGTTTGTGACAAAATATGTACAGAAACGCAACATTAAGTTTATAACTGCTAGAAGTGTACCCAACAGGCACATCTTGTCTGAAAGACCGTGCTACAGCTACTAATTCACTTTTGAAAAGCTTACTCAATGGTTTGGCACCTGGAACAGGTCTAGAGTCATACAGCAGAGCACAGAGAAAATAGCACTGAAAGCATGTTATGCGATAAAATGGCACTTAAAACATTTTCCTTTTCCACTCTCCAATTAAAGGAGTCTTTCAAGCATGGACGCTTTTTCAATTAGAGGAGTAAATAATATGTGGGGAATTTGTGGTTATGCGTGTGCTGTATGCCGCACCACGCACGCTTGCGTGAGAAGGGTAACAAATGGTCTCCAGTGTAATTAAAGTTGCCACATTAACATTGTGAAGCGATGCGAAACATCAGTGAAAACGGCGTATACGATGCATGAGACAACGAGTGATTACTATGGGAACACCGTCAGTCAATGGGTAGATTTGGATAGAAGTTGGAAATACTCAGCAAAGTTGTTCATTTTGAAGACAAAAAAATTAATAATTATAATGCGAACAGCGTATCTAACCCCGTGTGTGTATCTAACAAAATACATGCAACAGAATATATTCGTGTTTGTGTCTAGAGCTGAATCCGAGTCAAGTAAATGTTCCAGCTAATTATTTAAGCTGATTGGAGTGTGCGTTGTTGTCGACCGCTTACCGACCCCTGGCAAGCTTTGAGTACCTGTGAGATTGTTACTTCGTAAGTCGGTTCCTGGAAGAAATGAAATATTGGCGTATCGATTCCACTGTCGGCTTATTCTTCTGGAATAACCAGTTTCCGCCGGACGAGCGTTGCGGCGTTTACGTCTCCTGGCACATAAAATTATCTGAAGCGGGTAGTTCAAAGAGAAGAGATACTTAGATATTTTCTTAAAAGTGCTTACGCCTTTCGAGTATGGTAACGCTGCGGAGACATGAATGTGGCTTGTGAGCCACTAAGCACTGGTGTACAGGTTATCGAATTGAGAGCACAGAACACCATGAATAAAAACAGAGAATGCTTCTTATTTATTTCTTGTCATATCGATTTAGATAATTCCACCACAAGAGAAAATGTTGGAAATTGCAAGCTTGTCTATATTACACCGGTAACAAAAAATTGAGGGCTATTCTCGTCAGTTCGTAATGGAATGACGAATCGTTACGGGTTACAGGTTCGAATCCTGCCTCGGGCATGGATGTGTGTGATGTCCTTAGGTTAGTTAGGTTTAAGTAGTTCTACGTTCTAGGGGACTGATGACCACAGATGTTAAGTCCCATAGTGCTCAGAGCCATATGAATCGTTACGGAGAACGAACGCAAAAAGAGTTTCCTCGGTAGGTAACAACGGCGTCTGTGGCTGCTTGCTGCGCGGTTGTTTTAGGAGCCTGGGACGACGGTTAAGGGAGAGGTGGCACGGGCTCTGCTTTATCGATCCTCAAATTCGATGGACTTTTCTCATTTTGAGAATATTGAAGGGTGACCTGTTTTGTAAAAAACCATTCAACAGACAAGATCGCATAAAATATTTCTTTAAAAGAACGGTTTCAACAGAATTTGCTGTCATCTTCAGGTCTTAAAATCTTTTTGTTATAAAACATATTCGTTTTATGTTGAGCCTCACGCACCAAACGTCAAGTGGATAAAAATCAGCAAGTTATAAGGCATATTTTAGCGATTACAAATCTTTTTAATGTACTGGTTAATATCCTCTTTACATCCTGTGTGTGAGGTTCGGCGTAAAATGAACAAATTTTACAGCAAAAAGATTTTAAGATCTGAAGATGAGAGCAAATGTCGTTCAAATCGGTTGTCTTCAATAGAGAAATATTTTACGCAGTCTTCGCTCTTGAACGATTTTATACACTCCAATTCTTTCCAATCTCTGCCGAGCTGGGCGCTGGTTTATGTAGTCTCCCCGGCCCTTTGTCACACACACACACACACACACACACACGCACACACACACACACACACACATATATATATATATATATATATATATATATATATATATATATATATATTGCTTCTGAACATTGAATGATGTGTTCAGTCTTTAAGTAGTGGGTCCATCTGTAACAGCCCTAGAAAAATATTTTTTTTTGAGGATCATACTATAATACGAGAAACTAGAAGGTTTTATTTCGTAACCATGGATAGCCTCGACCTTCTCTAGAGGAGAAAGGAAAGCCTTAATACATCTGCGTACTTCTCTGTTGGTCGCTGTAAGCAAAGGCCTTCATTCAACGGAAGGAAGTTGGCTGAAATTATGATAATTACGTTGATAGTAATATTCTGACCGTTTCGCGAAGGTAACTCCAATAAAACCACGTTTGTATCTACGTTTATTACAGCGTCATCGTTAACCCACTTTTAAAAGCATTACTACACAATTGCAAGTATCAGCAGGTCTAATGGTAGTTTAACATATGATTCATAAAAATTCTATCCATAACATATCACTTTCGTAACAGAAGCATAAATCTACATTGCGCGTTGCGGAGGGAAGCGATTTTCACCACCGAAACAAATTACCAAGTCTGCATATTACTCTGCCCTGTTCAGCCTAGTAATGGAAAAAACAGGACGGTTAAAACCGATACCGACAGTTGGTACTGAATAACTAGTATTTTTTAGTATCTGCATGACTTCGGTTGTGACAGGTGTTTTCTTGTTTTTACTAATAACCAAGTAAAAGAAACCGAAACATTAACTATCCAAAGCAGCAGTGCTAAAATTATTCGTTGCTAAATAATTTTTTTTGTAAAAAAAGGAGTGATTTTTATTCGTATAATTTGCATAGTTTCGGAATATTGCGTCACTGTAGAGAATGAGAAAAACGGCCAGTCCTATTTTAAATACTATTGCCGACGAAAACGGACAACACGCACATGGGGTAAGAACTGGTACAGCATTGCCGAGAAACTAATGTCCCTATTATCAAGTGGCGTGACTTCTAAGGTAGAACGCGTGTATATTCACTGTTTTAAGACTATCCCCCACCCGGGCTATACTGTAGTGCGTCACTGTCGTCGCCGGAAATCCGCTGCATTGCAGAATGGCACCGACCCTAGTCTGAAAATCTTTGCACGAAGTGACGTATCAACTAAGTGCAATACTTCATTTACTTTGAAGGTTTAAGGATTCCTCTGTCACTTCTATAAAGTAATAAAAGAGGATACTAATTATGGTAACAATAATGAATTAAGAACTTAGCAATAGTTAAATCTTAGTATACTAAAAAATAGAAACTACCTGATCTGCTGCCTGTGTCTGCACACAATATGGCTTTTTATCTTGATTGGCGACTCCATAGAGTGCTGTGCGCACAACGACCGCATACATGAAATTAGAAGGAAGGTCAGCGTTGGCCGTAATTTTGATGGTTTGTTGACAGCAAAATCTATTTTCGATCACATAATAATCATCTTCAGTGCTTTAGCTTACACATTGAAGCTTGTAGGCAACTGAGTTATTGTGATCGATTGATAGCTTTGGTTACTGATAACAACTTCACACCATTGCCTACGAGCTTTAATTTGTAATCTAAAGCACTGAAGATGATCATTAGGTGATCGAAAAGCAATTTTGCTGTCAATAAACCATCAAAATTACGGCCAAAGCTTGCCTTCCTTCTAATGCCATTGTCTGCTAGTACCGCTTGAAAACAGAACAAATAATGTCTGTATAACTGCAGGTTTGACACTTTCTTGCCGACAATCCGTAATTCCCCAGTAGTGGTATGATCTCTGATTATAACGTGGTTTTTGAGCAGGGTTTCACAAAATTAGAACATAAGAATACTTGTGAATTTTTTTGTAGTAATTTTTTGTAATATTGAACCACTTACCATTTTTCGAGTAAATCATCAAAAGAAAAGAAGCGAACGATGGACAAAGGTAAGTTCTCTTTTGTTTCACTGCTTAGTTTAATATTTTGATTTTATGTATCTTGAAACTGAGAAAGTCAAAATTTTGCAATCTTTGTAAGACTTCTACGTTTATTACAGGAAATAATAGAAATAAAAGACCGAAAACTGATTATTCAGAAATCTGTTATTTTGAGCGGTTTTAATAGTAAAGTTAATCTGACTTCGAAAACAAAAGGTAGGGTGAAGTGGGGTAAGTGTAGCCATGGGGTTAGTGTAACCACAGCTTATGGTGCCTTAAAGAAGCTGTATTTTTACCTCTGACCTATCACACATATTAATTTACTCCTTTCTTTGTTATATTTCACCATAAGTTGTCAAATCTAACATAAATTGGTAATTAATTTTTGGACTTGAATTGACGTCTACATTTTCGCTCTGCGAGTGAGTGACATGCTCAGAATTTGGTGGTCTGTCATTTTTGCAGTTTTAAAGATAACTGCACAATTTTTTGGTTACTAACTAACTTTTGCATCACAATTTCAAATATGAGATTCATTTTACTCTACTGATAAAGCTCTTGATATGCCGGGCATGGTTACACTTACGCCAATTTTTTCCCATGTGGGGCAAGTGTAACCAACAGGCTGCGGCAAGTGTAACCAGGGGGGGGTTACACTTGCCCCAAACAAACTTACCGGAACAGATTTATTTATTTAAGCTGTAACCTCGATTTTGCTATCACACTAGATCAACTAAACTGGCCTTCCTGTACATATGGGTACCAGAATACCTGATGTGCTGGATTTGTAGGCCTACTGAGTTTGTGTGAGACACATTTAATTTTTTATTTAAGTCTACTATATTTTTAAACCACGTTTCCTTTTATAAAATATGACACAGTCCGACAGTGTAGTCCTACTGGTAAAACAAAGAAGAAAAGGATTGCACCAGGAGCTGAAGTTATCACTTTTCAAGATGACATCTATAAAGAAAAAGATTTTAAAGGAAACAAGAATAATAAGGAGAAAGCAAAACGAAAAAGCATTATCGACATAAAAAAGGGCTTGGTAATGAAAAGTAAATCTTCCAAACAAAGTGCTGTTACTTTATTCGAAATGGCATCTCGGATTGTTGTGGAAAAAAGTCCTCGATTGCTCATGTGGGTAACAAGAAAAAAAGACTGGAAGTTGAATCAACAAGTGAAGAAGGTGAAACTGAAGGAGGCCTATCTTTAATAAGTACTGATGAAGAAAATGGGACCATAACAACACTGGACAATCTCAGAAAAGAAATGATAAACTGTGAAGTAGAAAAACAGCCAAACTTTTTTGAAGCCAAAGATAAAATTACAGTTGTAAACTATGTTCTGGTAGCTTTTGCAACAAAATGTAAGAAAGTTCATTTTATTGGCCAAGTTACCAAAATTAGTGATTTAGGAGATCCAGAAGTGATTTTCCTCAGATGCAAAAATAAGACAAAGCATGGCACCACATTCTACTGGCCTGATAGAAGAGATGAGATGGAAGTTCCATCCTCTGATGTCATTTCAGTGCTGCCTGAGCCTACTTTGAGTCGCAGGGGAGACCTGACATTTGGTGTTACATTTGATTCATACAACATTCAGTGACTAAGTAATAGTTAGGGCCTAACTGTGAATATAATAAGTTGAATTAGGGCAGTTTAGCGTTAAACACAAATTGCCAACAACTTTAGTTCAATTACCATGAAAAATAATAGAAAGTGAACTTATAAAGTGAATTTTTCTTTTCTCTTGATACTAGATATTTTATTATTTTTGTTAAATTGCCTACTAAAGACAAAATATTACTTTTGTAGAATTTAAACTAATCAATTACTGGCCTAAAAAAAATAAATCATCTATGAAGCATTCTGTTTCAGTGTTTTATGATTTACGCTAATACTTATTTTTTAGTTTAGCTAACATTATCTGTGTATTTCATAATATACAAAGAGGCGTTTGCAAACAAATTCATATCTTGAGTAAAATTTAAGATATTTTAATAGTTTAAAAATCCTCAAATTCAGTAAAAATTGGGTAATTATGTCACTTACCCCAAGTCTCTTTTACAATGCTCTGTATGGGTACAACAATGCGGGGTTACACTTGCCCCGAACCATGGGGCAAGTGTAACCTCACAACACAAAATTTTGAAAACAATTAACTGACCATATAATTTCTTTTTTCAAAAACAAAATGTAGATTGTTTAAAAGTCAATAAGTCAAACGTTAAGCATGAGAAATTTCAAAATCATATCTTCAATAACAAGTTGGCAATTTGGTGTCAAAGTTGAACTATGCCAAAATGTGGTTACACTTACTCCACTTCACCCTATCATCGAAAACCGATTGTTTCAGCGATAGCTGTCTTCCCTTGTTCAGTCCACCAGGCCTACACGAAACATGAATAGCACTAAGTCACCTCTAAAAATGAACTTTACTACGTCTCCTTGGAAGGTGAGCGAGAAACCTGGGCAAGTCGCACATTCAGCTACTTCCTAAAAAGATTTCTCTGATCATACAAGCCATAGGTCGGCAGTCCCCTTCAATCCCCCGGAATAGACACATTTGATACTAATTTTTATCTGGTCTCAGTGTCAAACTTATCTTTCTTTCAAGCTTATTTCCTTATAAACGTTAGGTCTCACTATTAGTGTATTGCCTTAATTGTGTCTGTTATATGATTTTCTGAGACCGTAGCTCAAACTTTGCTAACTACCTTCTCGGAGGCCAGAAGAGTGTTCTTGCTGCTCTCGGAAATCCCCCTGCACCAACTTTCTGACCTTACAGGTTGTCATTTTCGAGAGTAAGTGATGTATTTGATCTGCAAATGGCAACGCCAGCTGCTTGCTGCACTTATCCCGCCCATCACAAAAAGTATTTGTGCCTAGCTTCTTCTATTTTAATAGGAAGACAAGAATGCTGTGAATTACAGTACATTGTATGTTTCCCGTCGTTTGCATCCCACCATCAGAGATCTTGAAAAAAAGATTCCAGGACACTAAATTCGCCATGTTGGGACTTTCTTTGCGATGCTTTCCCTGTTATATAGGATAATAAAAAATATATGGGATAATGAAAACTAAATAAATGTCTGAATATCTCTACTTAGTCCACTAATGTGTATATCAATACAATATTACGGCGCCTCACAATCTAATTTATCTATTTAAATACTGACAGTGCAGTTACTGCATAAGAAAAAGCTTACAGGCTAACGTGTACGTGAAGTCCAATGTCAGTGATAAAAAAAAATAATTTTGGCACTGCTGTACGAAATGGGGTCCATATTTCAATAGATTACTGTACCAGTAAACTGTATGTTTTCCAGTATCCCCATAGATGATAAGTTAGCGAACCGTTCGTCAACGGTTTGTTGTATTCCAGCAGCAGGAGGAAGGGACGAGGGGGGGGGGGGGTTCACGAGCAATAGCGATGCATCAGAAATTAGGACTAGACAAGGATACGGAGAAAAAATTAGAGCAATTCACCGCAAGGAAATCGTACTGTATGTCGCCAACTATTTACGGCAAACTGGACCGCCGGTCGAGGTTTTGAACCCTGCTCAGTCTGAATGCAGGAAAGTGTCTTAACAGTGTGCTACCTAGCGTGGCGGAGGTATCGGCGAAGCAACCTATCGGTTCACACACGACTACTAACGGCATGCGGTCGTTCTGAACATAGCACAGGTGACGCTACCAAAATATTCTTCTTCTGGTACACTTACTATGTTATGATCGACACACAGCGGATTTAGCTAATTCCACTGAAATACATTCCTTCCTAATACGTGGATTTGCGATCGATAGTTTGACTGTTCTAATGTTATAGATCGTTTGTATACACTCACTCTACAAAACGAGGAAGTTGTCCTTATATGACTAAATTTTGGGACGAAGATTAGCACTAGCACTTTGACAGTGAGATATCAGTAAACAGATTCTAAATTTACGAAGCAAATATATTATAATTCAAAGCGATTTTTGAAAACCATTAAGTTCGTATTTTAAAGTGATTTTTGAAAACAAAGAGATCCGTATTGCAGAGAAGAAGACGCTACCATGTATGACGCAAACAGAAATCTACTAAACTAGCGCCGTACTACACTGGTACATGTTTCGGCAAAAAGATGAACATAAAACGATAAAAATGCCTTTAATTATGGCCAGATAAAAAGCATTTCTCATTTTTTCACACAGGTGTCAGCAATGATCGATTTTCTTGTTTCCCTCAGACGTGGACAGAACTTGGAAGCTGTCATTGCCCCGCCATGTGAAGTACAAAGTTCCACCAGATTGTCAATAACGCACTGCTGTTCACTGCTGCTTCATTTACTTCACCTTTTTCTCTTTTAGCAGATGTGAAATGACTAATGTTGCACAGAGATTGATTCATCATATCTCCGATATGGCAACCCCAAGACGCTCTATTAAAATTTTAGTTTCTAACTGACATAGTCTATGAATACTAATACGAGTAATGTTTTAAAAGAAAAGGCGTACCTCTGATTTTAAAACCAGTGGACCTAAAAGAAGTTCTTAGAACAAAAGGCATAACTATGGGGTGCCATCTCCGTTGTGTTACTGGATTCATGATTTCCTGTCAGAAAAGAAGCAGTTCATAGCAACTGAGCTAAAGAATCGAGTACAACAGAAGTAATATCTGGCGTTCCCCAAGGAAGTGTTACAGACCCTCTCCTGTCTCTGATCTAAAAACCGATACAGGAAACAATCTGAGTAGTCCACTTAGGTTGTTTGCAGATTACTTTATCATTTACCGTCTTATAAGTCATCAGATGATCAAAACAAATTGCACAACGATTTTGACAAAGCATGTGTATGGTACGAAAAATGGCAATTGACTCTAAATAATGAGAAAGATGATGTCACAGGAGCACTAAAATGGGTGGACTAAATTTCAGTTACTCAATAAATAACAAAAATCTAATGGCTGTAAATTCAACTAAATACTCAGGGATTACATTTACGAATAGCTTCAATTGTAACGGTAATGTTGTGGGTAAGGCAAATCGACGATTTACTCAAAATGGCTCTGAGCACTATGGGACTTAACCTCTGAGGTCATCAGTCCCCTAGAACTTAGAACTACTTAAACCTAACTAACCTAAGGACATCACACACATCCATGCCCGAGGCAAGATTCGAACCTGCGACCGTAGCGATCGCGCGGTTCCAGACTGTAGCGCCTGGAACCGATTTATTGTCAGAATACTTAGAATATTCAACAGGACTACTACAGAGACTGCTTACATTACTCTTTTCGCCCCTTTTCTGCAGTACTGCATCGAAAAATTTCAAAGAAAGACTGCTCGTTCTGTACTGTCGCGAAATAGGGGAGAAAGAGAAACGGATATGATACGCGAATGGGGGTCGCAGTAATTAAAACAAAGGATTTTCTCGGTGCTGTATGATCTTTTCATGAAATTTCAATCACCACCTTTCTCCTCAGATTGTGAAAATTTGTTTTTGCACCCACTGACATAGGGAGTAATAATTCTTTCGTATTGTCCCACCCACTGTTCGAGAGTGGAACGGTAGAGTAATGGTTTGGTTCGATAAGACCTCTGGCAGGCACTTAAGTGCCAACTGCACAATAATCGTGTAGATGTCGATCTAGACGTAGATGCCACAGCAAAAAATCGTGATATTCAGTTCCTTCTGAATTGCGAAACACATACACTAAGAGAAAAAATAGGAAATTTTGCTTATTAAATTTGAAGGTGATGGGGTGTAGAGGGTGTCAAATTTAATACACAATGACAGAATGCTGCTACCTGTGAGAGAAACAACGGCTCTAGCCCAGTTGGGTACTGCCATTACTTGGTGTTTAAAATCTATGTAGTAAAGATTAGGAAGTGGTATCGAGCCAGATTCCTCTAAACGCATGACC
Source organism: Schistocerca piceifrons (assembly GCF_021461385.2). Classification (NCBI taxonomy): domain Eukaryota; kingdom Metazoa; phylum Arthropoda; class Insecta; order Orthoptera; family Acrididae; genus Schistocerca; species Schistocerca piceifrons. The sequence continues at coordinate 60,798,097 of NC_060139.1, forward strand.
AGATATATTCAGTGTGTGAGAGGTTGGTAGATCGAGCTGATCAACGTAACGGTTACAATAATTGATCTGTGGCGGGGTTACTGGCATCGACTTTCGAATTCCTGGCACCACTAGCTCGATCTCTCGTGTGATGTCCGTCTGGTTTGAGCCCACTAAGGTCACTGTTCGAGGTTGTTGGTGGGGCCGGGCGTGTTGTGGCGTGGTGAGCTAGGGAGTGGTACGGAGCGAGGAGGACGGTGTGAGAGGTCCGCCCGGTGAGTAAGGCGGGCAATTGCGTAGGCGTCTTGGTCGCGGACTTTTTTTTTCACTTGCTGCTCATTATTTATTGACCCACCTTCTAATTGCTCATAGTGGGTCGTAATAAGCCTCTTGGCCTCTGTGACTGGGCTCGGGCCCAGGACTGGTTTGTGTGTCACCTCCCCTGTTCTCGATCCCACTCACACTGTTGCCCGTGTCCCGCCTCGTGAAGGCGGGCTTTTGCGTTATTTGTTCATTTTTACTCGTTGTGCAGCAATTTAGATACATTCACAAATAATATAAATAATACTGAAATGGAAAACAATTTCATTTTATATTTAATAAGAAGTAAATAGAAAGATAGGATAGATAAATTTCCACCACCTGTGTGTGGGTTGCGGTCAGGGACTTGGAATGACCTTCAAGACGCTGGCCGCCACTCACAGTTCACACATATACTTGTATTCTTAATTTATTTATTACTACTTGCATGGCACTAAATTAAATATTAACTAGTCTAGATGTGATGGGGTGATTTTTATTATATTTGTTTAGGTCTGTGTATGTGTGTCATTATGTGTGGTTGTGGGTGTGCATGTGTGCATGTCACACCAGTTATTGCTGGATGAATGACTGGCACCTCCCGGCTACATGGCAACTCCGCCTGGACGGTGGTTTTCCCCGATCTACATTATGTATCCGTCGGGTTGGGCCCAGCTAAGGGGAACCACGGACTCCGGCTAGTGGTTTCTGGGCATATTCGTGGGCCGATTTGAATCCGTGGCAGACTTCTAGTGCCGTCTTCGTGCGTATCCTGGCCAGCCAGCTCTGGAACGTGGCACACCGATGAGAGAGTTGAAGCCAGTTTCACTGGCCTGAATTCTAGGCCCACTTTGGAACCGGCAAGCATCTGCTTCGATTCGTGAACTCCAGTTAAGTTTTGGAATTCGAGATCAAAGCTGCTATTATTGACGGCCTGCCTGTTTCCTATTCGGTAATTTTACTTAACTGAAGCTTTTATTAAAGAAGGCGTGCCTGTTTTTTATTTAGTAATTTTACTTAACTCAAGCTGTTATTATTGAAGGCCGTACCAGTTTCGCAAAAAAATATAAAAAAATAAAAATAAATGTCTCTGAGCACTATGGGAGTTAACGACTAAACATCTGAGATCATCAGTCCCCTATAACTTAGAAGTACTTAAACCTAACTAACCTAAGGACATAACACACATCAATGCCCGAGGCAGGATTCGAAGTTGTGACCGTAGCAGTCGCGCGGTTCTGGACTGAAGCGCCTAGAACCGCTCAGCCACCGCGGCCGGCACCTGTTTCGCATTTCGTTATTTTTGCTTGCAGCGGTGTACCGTAGGTCTCTAGAAGAGCGTAGCGTTCCAAAGGACTGGAAAAGGGCACAGGTCATCCCCGTTTTCAAGAAGGGACGTCGAGCAGATGTGCAGAACTATAGACCTATATCTCTAACGTCGATCAGTTGTAGAATTTTGGAACACGTATTGTGTTCGAGTATAATGACTTTTCTGGAGACAAGAAATCTACTCTGTAGGAATCAGCATGGGTTTCGAAAAAGACGGTCATGTGAAACCCAGCTCGCGCTATTCGTCCACGAGACTCAGAGGGCCATAAACACGGGTTCACAGGTAGATGCCGTGTTTCTTAACTTCCGCAAGGCGTTCGATACAGTTCCCCACAGTCGTTTAATGAACAAAGTAAGAGCATATGGACTATCAGACCAATTGTGTGATTGGATTGAGGAGTTCCTAGATAACAGGACGCAGCATGTCATTCTCAATGGAGAGAAGTCTTCCGAAGTAAGAGTGATTTCAGGTGTGCCTCAGAGGAGTGTCATAGGACCGTTTCTATTCGCAATATACATAAATGACCATGTGGATGACATCGGAAGTTCACTGAGGCTTTTTGCGGATGATGCTGTGGTGTATCGAGAGGTTGTAACAATGGAAAATTGTACTGAAATGCAGGAGAATCTGCAGCGAATTGACGCATGGTGCAGGGAATGGCAATTGAATATCAATGTAGACAAGTGTAATGTGCTGCGAATACACAGAAAGATAGATCCTTTATCATTTAGCTACAAAATAGCAGGTCAGCAACTGGAAGCAGTTAATACCATAAATTATCTGGGAGTACGCATTAGGAGTGATTTAAAATGGAATGATTATATAATGTTGATCGTCGGTAAAGCAGATGCCAGACTGAGATTCATTGGAAGAATGCTAAGGAAATGCAATCCGAAAACAAAGGAAGTAGGTTACAGTACGCTTGTTCGCCCACTGCTTGAATACTGCTCAGCAGTGTGGGATCCGTACCAGATAGGGTTGATAGAAGATATAGAGAAGATCCAACGGAGAGCAGCGCGCTTCGTTACAGGATCATTTAGTAATCGCGAAAGCGTTACGGAGATGATAGATAAACTCCAGTGGAAGACTCTGCAGGAGAGACGCTCAGTAGCTCGGTACGGGCTTTTGTCAAAGTTTCGAGAACATGCCTTCACCGAAGATTCAAGCAGTATATTGCTCCCTCCTACGTATATCTCGCGAAGAGACCATGAGGATAAAATCATAGAGATTAGAGCCCACACAGAGGCATACCGACAATCCTTCTTTCCACGAACAATACGAGACTGGAATAGAAGGAAGAACCGATAGAGGTACTCAAGGTACCCTCCGCCACACACCGTCAGGTGGCTTGCGGAGTATGGATGTAGATGTAGATGTAGATGTAACTGAAGCTCTTATTATTGAAGGCCTGCTTATGTTTCATTTGGCAATTTTGCTTAACTGAAGTTGTTACCTTTGAAGGCCTGGCTGTCTTCTATTTGGCAATTGTACTTAACTGAAGTTGGTATTAAGAAGCCTTACCTGTTCGAAACTGAAAACTACAATTATGGATAAAGATATGTCAGGCGAAAGATTACGGCCCATGTACCACCATGTTTCATGTCCTGCTACTACCTTATTGACATAAATACCTCTGAAACAGTAAGCTTTTGGTAATCACAATTTCACATACATTAAGGTACCACATCTCGATAATAGGGCAATAAAATCAGGAATCCCTTGATAATAAGAGTTTCAGCTCATGCAGATTATGAATTAGCTCTTAATTTGATTAAAAGGGAACAGGCAGGGCTTCAGTAATAACAGCTTCAGTTAAATGAAATTAACAAATAGAAGACAGGCAGGCCCTCAATGATAACAGCTTCAGTTATGCAAATTATGAAACGCAAACAGGCAGGCCTTCAACAATAACAGCTTCAGTTAAGTAAAATTAACAAATGTAAAATAGGTAGGCCTTCTTTAATAACAGCTTCAGTTAAATAAAATCACCAAAAGTAAAACAAGCAGGCCTTCTTAATAATAACTTCAGCTAAGCGAAATATCAAATAGAAAACAGCTCGGCATTCTTTAAGAACAAATTTGTTTTTCACGCTGCGGGGCAACAACGTGGCCACAGACACCAGCCATTAACACGAGGCCGTCGCGGCTATACACTAAGACGGCGCTTGAATTCACCCACAGATTCAAATCGGCCCATTAATCTGTACCGATGTAGACCAGGGTGAGACGAGAAACATGTTGCCTTGAGTTATCTGGTTTTAAACATGACGTCACAGAGACCTCAGCCACAGAGCCCAGCCATCAACCTTAAGAGACCATATACAGTGTGTTCGGAAATTCCCGTTACAAACTTTTAGGACTTGTAGAGGGCGGTGAGTACATGACGTTTAGAACTGAAACCCATTTTCGAAACGTACCGTTTCCGTTCTACAACCGTTTGGAAACACGTTTGCCAGGTAGTGATCCAACAAGGTAGTCATTGTGGAGGTGCTAACGTCGCATCCGCCGATGTTATTGCCGTCTACCACACCTCTCTGACCTGGTTCGAGACTCATTCACATGTGTGTGTGTTACAAGTGGTTCATTACCCATTTGCACAATACCCCGACATGATCCACGTGTACGGCGGAACTCTCGGTAATGGAAGAGCTGCTCGTCGCCTTTATCAAAATCGTTCTCCACAATATCCGACGCGATTGCATATCCTTCTCGCCACAGTTACGTAAGCTTCGAGAAATGGTGCCTTCACCATCAGTGGGCGGGACTGTGGCGCTCCATGGAGACACCGCAAGCCCGTATTGGAAGACGCTACAGGGCATCACGCTGAAGATAACCCTTCAACTGCTCGAACAGTCCACGGGTATACTGCCAGTTGATAGTGTCCAACGGGCACTATGGACACTATGAACCGGCAGTATACCCGTGGACTGTTCGAGCAACAAATACGCCGGGACAAACTGAAGAATCATAGCCCTTCAACTAGTTACGAGCAATTTCTTTGGCTATAAATGAATGGAAGTGGGAAAGAAGTGATGTACTATGTCACGCCTAATCAATTACTTTAAAAGTGGTCAAGTTTCCAACGTGTTTTCAAATGGTTACACCACGGAAACGGTACATTGTCGGACATGAGATCCCATACTGTCGACTCACTCCCAGGGCCTAGAAGTTAAAACTTTTAACATAGCTGCTAAGGTTCAGAGACCGTGTCAGAATTATATTAGAACAAATAAGCCCTCGGTCACAAATATTAACTCAAAATTGACCAGGTTTCGACGCTACTATGAGGGTCGTCTTCAGAATTAGACTAACTGTTCTAAAACATATTAAGTATATAATACATTAATAAAATTAAAGTTCGTACTGACTGGAAAATATGCAGTACTTACAAGTCACATATTAAAAAGATCTAAGCCGGAAAGGCGACGTCATGAATAGTTGTGAGGTGGCGAGTCGCTAAGGGTTGCTCGTAGTGTGAACAAGAGTTGCAACAAGACTGAGGTGCCCACTTTAGAAAGTGTGGGCAAGTAAACATGGTGTTGCTCCGAGCGCCATCTAGTAGCCGCAGAAACAACTAGGCTACTGTACATTCAAAATTAGACACATGAAATTGTGATGCAGCTGATTCAGGCATAAAGTAAGCACTAATAATAATAGGATGAAGTTACATATTTATCTGGTTTAAACAGAGATACTTTTTGTAACGTAAAAAAACTTTAGTTATGACATAAAAGAAAACAGCAAAGATGTGACAGGAAAACAACATTTTGGTAAACTGCATGAGGAAATCTGAATAAAAGATCAAGCAATGGCTTTATACAGTCGAAAAAGTTTTTATTTCGCAGCTGCAGCTGTTCGTTGAGAATGAGGCCATCATGACGAGTGAGATGTTTGAAAATCTCCAATTCCTCTAAGACATCTAACCTACGCCCCTTCTTTTCGTTATGCAGAATATTGTTATCGCCTATGGCTTTAGGCACGTGTCCAGTAATTAAGAGACGATCGGCAAAGGATGAATTTAGGGGACTGGTGCCGTTCTTTCTCAAAAGATGTTGTTTACATCTGATTGTGAAAGCACGTCCAGTTTGCCCTATATAAAAGGAGGAGCAGGTATCGCAGATGATCTTATAAACGCCAGAACTTTCTGTAGGGGAGCGAATGGATTTCAAATTATGAATGGAGTTTCTCTTTAGATTAATATTAGAAGAGAAGGGGCCTTTTCAGATGAATCACGTTTTATTCTCCATCGGACATGTGACTGATGCTGCCGCCGTGTGGCTAGGGCCTCTCGTCGGGTAGACCGTTCGCCTGGTGCAAGTCTTTCAAGTTGACACCACTTCGGCAACTTGTGTGTCGATGGGGGATGAAATTATGATGATTAGGACAACACAACACCCACTCCCTGAGAGGAGAAAATCTCCCACCCAGCCGTGGATCGAGCCCGGGCCGTTAGGTAAGATATTCCGTCACGCTGACCACTCAGCTACCAGGTGCGGACAGGTAACCGATAGCGATAGCGTGTACGGGGTGAAACCTCTGAGAACAAACGATCGATCCCGGAGGAGGTAGCTTTACGGTCTGGGGAATGTTCTCGCGCAATCCCTGGGTGATTTCACCGTTCTGGAGGGCACAATGAATTAACACAAGTATGCATCTGTCCTCGGGGACGATGTTCACTTCTACATGCAGTTTGTTTCTCCTCGGCTCGATGGCATCTACCAGCAGAACAATGCAACGTGTCGCACAGCTCGCAGTGTACGTTCGTGGTTTGAAGAGCACTCCTGTGGTCACCACACTCCCTGAATTTAAACCAATTCGACAAACTGTGGAATTATTTCCATTTCCCTATTCGTACCATCGACCGTCTACTAAAAAACTTTCCGCAGTCGATATCTTTCAGAACCTAACTAATTTTCTTCCTGCACTTCTCGTATTTAAAAAATCTCTGTTCGTGCATTCGATAATTAGTCGCATTAACGTTACCGGACAGTGTATAAGGAATGTAGGAGGAGTTACTCGAAATGACTTTGTAAGGTTGATTTGAAATGTTAACCATTTGCATGTCCACACTGTTTTGTTGCTCGCACTCTTCGTTGTGCGGCAGATTTAATAACGTCTAAATGTAAATATGCATTGCGTCTGGCGAGGAGACAGCGCATTCTCTTCATCTCCGAGTTCACCCAAATTTATGGTTAGTGTATGTCTGAAGTGGGAGCTCTAGATAGCCAAGTGTTCAGCAAAAAGTAGCATATTTGTCACGGGTTAGCCGTGGATGAGCCACTTATCTTAGTGTAGTTTCCAAGCAGCGATGGACCCAGCAGAAATAGTGGAGAATGGTAATGTGAGGGTCGTGTGGTCGAGTGCCTATGGGGGAATATTTTTTGTATTTTCAACAAATAAACCGAACTAGTACTCAGTATATTGTACTTATTAACGTTTTCACTGAAGACATGAAAAGAATAAGCAAATGAATGCTTGGGATTGGATATAAATTTCTAGGAGATGATACTAAGGGTTACAAAAGATTTCCGTGTATGCAAGTAGGTGCTTCTGTTATTTTGCAGTTGGTGATTTATATGTGCAAGGGGGTTATTTGCCACGAAGACGGGGAAGCATTAATTTCCTCTGCATATTGTCGTATTTTTACAATTATAGGCTATTTTAAGATTACGTAGAACACCCACGCCCTCTTTGTGTTCTCAGGATGCTGCTGATAAGTTAATGTTTCTCGTTCGAGAGCTGGCAAACGAATAAGCGTGGCTAACCATCAATTTTTCCTGCGCCTGAAAAACGTTTTATGACTGCAGCTGCCAAGGGTTACTTGTAGATCAAATTGAAACTCTAGGAATCCTAATTTCTCTACTCATTAATTACAATCCCATCTTAGAAAACTATTTCAAGAGTCTTCTTGGACGTTGGAATTATAATCCTTTCTCTGAAATTTATTTGTAATCCCCAACTTCTCATCGTCTGTCCTTTTCATCCATTTTATGAGAACATTAAGCACTACAATATATTGCACATAATTTCGGTTTCTTTGGAGCATAAGCAACGCTAAAATTTCAAATGAAGGAATTCAAGAGAAGGACACGAAGCGACGACACTTCTCTACTCTTTCCGCTCCGCCAGTCACGGCATGAAACTATGCTAATATACGCGGCTTGTCATTCGCCATTCCCGCACCAAAAACACTTTTTTATTTTTAAGTATTAGTTAATTAATTTTTTTGAGTCATCAGTCTGACGACTGCTTTCATGCGGCCCGCAACGAATTCCTCTTCTGTGCCAACCTCTTGGTCTAACAGTAGAGCGTGCAACCTACGTCCTCACTTATTTGGTGTTTGCATTCCAATCTCCGTTTTCTCTACTTTTTGTACCGACTACAGCTCCCTCTAGTACCACAGAAAAAGTTACTCCGTGATGTCTTAACCGATGTCCTACCATCCTGTCCTTTCTTCTGGTCAGTGCCTTCCAAGTATACCTTTCCTTTCCGACTCTCCGATTCTCATCGTTACTTACCTTATCAGTCTACCTAATTTTCAACACTCTTCTGTAACATCGCATCTCACAAGCTTCGATTCTCTCCTTTTCCCATTTTTCCATGTTTCACTACCATACAACGCTGTGCTCCAAATGTACTTTCTCAGAATTTTTTTCCACGAATTAAAGGGTATGTTTGATAGTAGTAGATTTCTATTGGCCAGGAATGTCCTATTTGCCATTGCTGATCTGTTTCTGCGTCGTCCTTGCTCCGTCCATCACGGGTTATTTTTCTACCTACGTAGCATAATTCGTTAACTTCATCAACTTCGTGCTCAACACTCCAGATGGTAAGTTTTTCGCTGTTCTCATTTACGATGATTCTCATTACTTTTGTCTTTCTTCGATTTACTCTCAATCCGTTTTCTGCACTCATTAGACTGTTCATTCCATTCAGCAGATCCTGTAGTTCTTCTTCACTTCTGCTAAGGGTAGCAATGTCTACAGCGAATATTATCATCCATATCTACGAGCGAGTTGACGCAATGATTAGCGCACGGGACTCGCATTCCGGAGGACGACGGTTCAAACCCCCGTCCGATCATCTTGATTCAGTATTTTTCCCTAAATCGCTTTAGGTAAATGCCTGGACGGTTCCTTCGAAAGGGTATTGCCGACTTCCGTCTCCATCCTTCCCTAATCCGATGGACCGATGACCTCGCTGTTTGGTCATCTACCCCAAATCAACCAAGTAATCATTGCTATACTTTCACCTAAAGATTTAACTCCACCCTTATTTCCGTCATTGTTTCTTCGATGAATAGACTGAACTATAGGGGCGAGAGACTGATGTGTTGGTAATATGCCAACACCTTGTAGATAAAGGAGGCCGAAAGGCACGTTATCTAACGCGGACGGGCGTGAATTCTGGAACAGGATAAGTAGTGAATGGTATGCAAGAAAAGTATGCAGCTCCTCGAATACTTAACTTTTAATTGTCCTTGTGGTACATCGCTCTTGATAATACAAATAAGACTATCTTCAGATACGGTTAATGGCGCCTTGCTAGGTCGTAGCCATGGACTTAGCTGAAGGCTATTCTAACTGTCTCTCGGCAAATGAGAGAAAGGGTCGTCAGTGTAGTCACTAGCAAAGTCGTCGTACAACTGGGCGAGTGCTATCCCGTATCTCGAGACCTGCCTTGTGGTGGCGCTCGGTCTGCGATCACACAGTGGCGACACGCGGGTCCGACATGTACTAAATGGACGGCGGCCGATTTAAGCTACCACCTAGCAAGTGTGGTGTCTGGCGGTGGCACCACAGAGACAACGTCCCTCTCTTACACACTTCCAGCGCTGGCGCTTCATTCTTGGTCTTCCACTCTTATTGCTCCTTCTTGGTTCTTATACATATTGTGTATTATTCGTCTTCCCCTACAGTTTACGCTGTTTTCAGGTCCACAGATCCTGTGAAAGAGCCTTGTTTTTCTTCATCTTGCTTCCATTATTAACTGCGACCTCTGAATTGCCTCTCTGATGCCTTTATCTTTCCTAAGGCCAACTGATCGTCATCTAACACATTCTCAATTTTCCTTTCCGTTCTTCCGTATGTTATTCTTGTCAACAACTTGAATGCATGAGCTATTAATCTGATAGTGCTATAATTCTCGCAGCTGTCGCCTCTTGCAATCGTTGCAATTGTGTGGATGATGCTCTTCCGAAAGACGGATGCTATATTGCCCGATTCACACATTCTACATACCAACGAGAGTAGTCTTTTGTTGCCACTTATCACAATGATTTAGGAAATTGTGATGGAATGTTATCCATCCCTTCTGCCTTATTTGATCCTAAGTCTTCCAAAGCACTTCCAAATTCTGGTTCTCAGACTACATACCCTGTCTTTCTCTATCGACTCCTCTTTCTTCTTCTATCACGTAATCAGACAAATCTTAACGCTCATACAGACTTTAAATTACTACATCCATTTATCCGCTCTCTCCTCTGCATTTAACACTGGAATTCACAGTGCACTGTTAAAGTTACAACCCCTGTTTTAATTTCAGCGAAGGTCCTTTTGACTTGACTATATCCTGAGCCAGTACTTCAGACAAGAATTTCTTTTTCGTTGTCTTTACATTTTTCTTGCAACCATTCACTCTTAGCGTATCTGCGCTTCCCTTTAGTGACTTGTAATTGCATATTCCCGAATTTCCTTAAATATTTAAGTACTTCCTTCTTTCATGGAGCAACTGAAGTATTTCTTCTGTTACCCATGGTTTCTCGGCAGTTACTTTCCTTGTATCTATGTTTTTCTTTCAATACTTGTGATTTCCCTTTTTAGAGATGTCCATTTCTCTTGAACTGAACTATCTACTGAAATATTTTTTACCGCAGTGTCAGTCGCCTCAGAGAACTTCAAGAGTAACTCTCCGTTCTTTAGTAGCTCTGTACCCCCTACTTAGAGCACTAATTCTTCCTAACTAGTAACTTAAACTTCAGCCTACTCTTCTTTATTAGTAAATTGTATCTGAGCCTATATCTGCTCCTGAGTACGCCTAGAAATGCAGTATCTGATTTGACAATCCTTGCCTGACATGATCTAATATAAATGAAATTTTTCCATGTCTCCCGGGCTTTTCCAAGTATAGTTAATCCTATTGTGATTCTTGAACGTAGTATTCGTTATTACTAGATCAAAATTATTGGCAAACTCAATTAGTCTTTTTTCTCTCTCATTGCTAATACCAGTCCCTTGTTCTCCCTTAACTCTTTCTTCTTCCCCTACAACTGCATTCCAATCGCCCATGACTATTGGATTTTCATTTCACTTTACGTACTGAATTGCCAGTTCAGTATCCTCATATACTTTCCCTATCTCTCCATCTTGGGCTTGTAACGTTGGGATGTATAACTGAACTGCCGTTGTCGGTGATGCTTTTCTATCGATAATGACGAAAAAAACCCTATCATCTAACAGTTCACAGTAAGTCAGTCTCTCCCACACCTTCCCATTAATAGCGAATCCTACTCCTGTTGTAAAATTATCTGCTGCTGCTGATATTACCCTATACTCAGCTGACCAGAAATCATTTCACTTACACCTACTATATTTTGATTGAGCCTTAGCATTCATTACCCTTTTCAGATTTTCTAGGTTCCATACCACGATAAAACACCGGACATTCCACTCCCCTACTCGAAACACCTGACATTCCACGCCCCTACCCGCGGAGCATTATCCTTTCGTTGATTATTTAGCCTTTTTCTCATGGTCAAGTTCCGCTTGGTAATCCCCTTCAGCAGATACGAATGGAGAGTAGACCGTAAGTTTTTGGAACGGGAGGGTATTAGAGTTTAACATCCCGTCGACAACGAGGTCATTAAGGACGGACCGTAAGCTTTGGCTAAAGGAGAGCTCATCATAACACTTTTTAGATTACTGGCCATGTGCCCTGTGATACACAACGCGTGTCCTCAGTGAAGTGGTTGCTATTGCCCTCTGCATCCTCATGTCGTTGGTCATTGCTGATTTCTTCGCCTTTAGGGGCAGTTTCCCACTGGCAAGGACAAGAGAGTGGCCTTAACTTCTGTCCGCTACTCCACCCTCTTTCACAAGACTGTTAGCTGAATGAGGGTGACCTCTTATGACGGAAGTTTTTGGACGCCATTTTTGATGCTTTTTAGTGAAAATTTAAGCAGTGGCGAGGTTTGAACCCGGGACCGAGGGCGTTCTGATTATTAATCAAACCCGCCGCTCCCAGCCAACGTGTATACCGCGGGTGTATTTTCTAGACGCTTTGTCATCTGGAGCTGCCACTTACGTCACTTTCATTTCTGACCAAGCCCTACATACACTACAAATTTCGACAAAATCGTTGTGACCTGCATTTATTTGGAAGTTAGAATCGGCATATATCATCAGTATAGTGATAGCTTCATACTTTAGTCAGGATGACGTGAATCGAGGTGACCGAGCGGTTCTAGGCGCTACAGTCTAGAACCGCGCGACAGCTACGGTCTAATGTTCGAATCATGCCTTTGGCATGGATGCGTGTGATGTCCTTAGGTTAGTTAGCATTAAGTAGTTCTAAGTTCTAGGGGACTGATGACCTCAGAAGTTATGCCCCATAGTGCTCAGAGCCATTGAACCATTTGAATCGGAGAGGACTGCAGTGGGAGGGAATACTGAGCGATAGGCTGTGGGAGAAGTGAGAAGATTGGACGCGGCTTTGTGAACAATCTGCTTCAGCAGGAACGTTACATGGAGAAGAAGAAGATTCGTCACAGCATATTTCGAGCAATGGTCATTTTCACAAAGGAAGATGTACAGTCCAAGAAACGTTTAACTGCTGGTGACTGTACTTTAATTTCAATTAAAAACGAAAACTGTGGTTCACTTAGCACACGAGACTGGAAGAAAAATATCAGACGACAGACAAAGCAAAGTGCGTGCAAGAAGGAGACTACTACAATCAGACAGCGGATTCTTCGTTAACAGAAACCTATCAGTAGCAAACATAGGCCTTAATTAGAAGAAGACATTTCTGGGGATGTAGACCCGCATCTAAAAATTTGGAAATTTGTGATAAGGACTATGGGACCAAACTGCTGAAGTCATCGGTCCCTCAGTTTACGAACTACTTAATGTAAGTTAAACTAACTTACGCTAAGGACAACACACACACCCATGCTCGAGGGAGGACTCGAACCTCCGATGGGGGGAGTCGCGCGAACCATAACAGGACGCCTTAGACAGCACGGCTACCCCGTGCGGCCCAGCATCTAGAGAACACTATTGTACGGAAGTGAGGGGTTGGGTTGGGTTGTATGGGGAAGGAGACCAGACAGCGATGTCATCGGTCTCATAGGATTAGGGAAGGAAAGGGAAGGATGTCGGCCGTGCCCTTTCAAAGGAACCATACCGGCATTTGCCTGGAGCGATTTAGGGAAATCACGGAAAACCCAAATCAGGATGGCCGGACGCGGGATTGAACCGTCGTCCTCCCGAATGCGAGTCCAGTGTCTACGGAAGTGAGCGACGCACTGTGGAAATACCAGAAAGAAAGACAATAGTGGCGTTTCATCAGTAATGTGGAAGCTTGCAGATAACAGCGTGGGATCATAAGACACTGCGCAGAATCTTCCAAGAAAGGAACACGATGAAAGCATCAGAGGAGGTACAAGACGAAAGGATGTGTCTCAGAAAATGACCGCCATCATGCTAAAGCAGCAGAAGAACCCAGGGAAGACAGAGACTGGAATATATGCAATAAATAATCGAGGGTGTATGTTGGGTGGAGCTGCTGCTTTAAGATGAAGTGGTTGACATAAGGTGGAAGTCTTGGCTCATTGCATATCAACTATGTTTGAATGTGTCTTTCATCTGCGTCTCAATCCACATGGTTACTTTGCATTTCACGCTTAAGTGCCTGGCAGAGGGTTCATCGAACCACTTTTCCTACTGTTCCATTCTCTAACAATGCGCAGAAGAGCGAACACTTAAATCTTTCCGTGTGAGCTCTTATTTCCCTTCTTATGTAGGTGGGTATAAAAGCTATTTTCGGATTCGGAGGAGAACGTTGGTGTTCGAAATTTCGTGAAAGGACCTCGCTGCAACAAAGAATGTTTTTCTTGTAACGATTACCATCGTAACACTGTATCACATTCGTGACACACTCTATCCTGTTTTGCGATAACAGGAAACTGGTTGGCCTTCTTATTCTTTCTCGCTGTTCTACGTCAGTCCTATTTGGTAAGGATTCTATACTGCACAGTAGTACTCTATCAGAGGACTGGAAATGTAGTGTGGTGTCTCTTTTTAGTAGATCTCTTGCATCTTCTAACTGTTCAGGCATAGAGGAGCAGTCTCCGGATTGCCTTCTCTACAGCACTGTCTGTGTGATCGTTCCAATTTAACTTATTCGCAAAAAATGGTTCAGATGGCTCTGAGCACTATGGGACTTGGCATCTAAGGTCATCAGTCCCCGAGAATTTAGAACTACATAAACCTAACTAACCTAAGGACACCACACACATCCATGCCCGAGGCAGGATTCGAACCTGCGACCGTAACGGTCGCGCGGTTCCGGACTGAAGCGCCTAGAACCGCTCGGCCACACCGGCCGGCAAAGTAACGGCCCGCTAACTTATTCGCAGTTGTAATTCATAGTCATTTAACTGAATTAACAGCCATTAGATTTGCGTGGCTTATCACGTAACTGAAATATTACAGATTCCTTTTGGTATTTATGAGGATGACCTGACACTTTTCATTATTTAAGGTCTGCTGCACCTTTTCGGATCATACAGATGTCTTGTCTACATTATTTTTCAATTTTGAATAAAATTCCTCTGTGTATGCGACCGCGTTGTCAACGAATAAAATTCTCCGACGTTTCGGCAGCTGTTGCAAATAGCCTTTCCCAGGGTGCTTTTGCTATCTGCTATTGCAATGTGCAGTTGGTTTTGATAATCTGATGACTTTACTAGATCGTAAATTCAACATCATCTGCAAACAATGTAAGATGGCTGCTCAGATTGTCCCCTAAACTGTTTATATCGATTAGTAGCAAAGAAGAGATTACTTAACTTCCTTGGAGAAAGCCATATATCACTTCTGTTTTACTCGATGACTTACCGTCAATTACTGGGAACTGTGATTTATCCTACAGGACATGACGAATCCTGTCACACAAATGAGACGATACTCCATAAGCACACAAATTGATTATAGTCATTTGTGAGGAACAGCATCAAAAGCCTATTGGAAATCTAGAAATAGGGGATGAATTAGAGATCTCCTATCGATATCAATCATTACTTCGTGAGAATAAAAAGCTAGTTAAGTTTCACAAGACCGATATTTTCTGAATCTGTGTTTCAACAGAAAGTTTTCGTCGGAGTCTTTCAGAATATTTGAGCACAGTATACGTTCTAAAATCCTACTGGAAATTGCTGCATAATTCAGCTTAGTGTTCCTGCTTCCTCTCTTGAGTACTGCTGGACCTGTGGAACTCTCCAGTCTTTAGGCATGGATGATTCATCGATCGAATGATTTTATGTGACTCTTAAATACGGAGGTGTTATATCAGCATACTCTGAAAGGAATGGATTTGGTATACAGTCATTCTTGTAAACAACAATGGCTTTCGCAAACATCCTCAGGGAATTACAATCTCTTTTCTGCGAGTAATTTGTATACAATGTGAATCGCATTTCCCCGGCTTACTTCCTTAACGTAAAATATCCTGGGATGTCACGCCTTAACGGAATTTAAAGTATTTTTAATTAAAATTTTCCTGGTTATTCACTGTGTCTTATTTCTCTCGAGTTTACGTTGAAAGGGCAGACACAATTAAAATATGATGGAGTTCTTGCATATCGGATTTCAGTATTCGCTGCCTCATGCTTTTTGTAACTTATATAGACATTTACTCTAATGAGCCCTCTTCTCACTCATTGTCATAATTGTCGCCTGATACTCATACCTGATTTCTGCCAATCTTAAATCTCTCCATGGAAACAAGCTACACGATACAGACAGCCATTATTTACCAAGAGCTGCTTAAATCTACGGAGAAAATCGTAAGGAAACATTTCGCTGTCACAATTGACCATTAATACATAAAAAACTAATAACTGCGCCGTTTTCTGGGAAAGCAAGGAGGTATTAGGTCTGCAGGTACTTTTGAAGATACTGTATGGTTGGTTAGACATGCTTAAGAACAAATCACAAACAAGAAAACAGAAAGTTGAAATAGTTTTAAACTCATTGCTGTAACAGGACCTTGGCGATAAGAAACGAATAATTTATTAAAACTCTACATGAGAAAACTTTCACTAGAGGTTCTCAAAATAAATGCATGAATGTAGCTGTGATATCTGTAAATTAACAAACAAATTCCTACAAAGCATTCACGTTTAGCTGTTTCTATGTATCTACGAAATGAATGTTTATGACATTAGCTACAAAGTATTACAAAGGCAATGAAACATTTGTTTTCGGCTAATCTTCGATGAAGCGGCAAGGAAGAAACAAAACTAAATAACGTGAATATTTCTGCAAGTGGCTTCAGTCACTGGTTTATTATCTGTTACCTGCCGATTTTCATGAGAGGATTTTCAACATTTCCTTGCCTTACAGCAAAGCAGATGTTTTTCTTCTCGCATGCAGTGTCTTTCGATGTATGTGTCCCATTACAACCGTTTCAATGCCTTTCGTTATAACAGCAACGAGATTTTGGCTACCATAACACACTTCTCAGATTTATGGTAACTGCAAAATTATTATTGAAAAGTGGTGTATGCACTGAGTAACGAGTAAATAAATTTCAGAGGATATGCATATTAATGCTGTAAATAAATTCAATTATACATACGAAGCGGAAGAGTTGATGCCACTGCGATGGCTAGTGACCTGTGGATTCAATTTAGAATAATGTAGATGAGGACGTACATTAATTTCCCGTGATTATAGATCGTCAATATTGTAATGACACGATAATTCACTCAATGCTCAATGCACAAAACTCGGTAATGATGCATTCATCTGTAATCAATATGTGAATGAATAAAAGAAAGGTTGCAATATGTTGCGCTTACCATCAGTGATTTATCGTTTGTAGAAACAACATGTAGAGCCGTTTGTAAGAGAAACTGCATCATGCTACGTATATGTGAGACGAGAATAAAGCCGCAGTTCACAGTCACGAAAACCGTGACTGACGTTTGTTCTTATCCTGAACCTGTCTCCTGTCGTTTGATCTCAGTATTTTGTGAATAAAGTTGTCTAGCTCACTTAATACATTTCTTTGTTTACACCGTCCTTTTGATTATAGCCAGCATCAGATGAAAACTTAGGACTGTAAAACAACATTCAAGATCAGTATCAATAAAACAAATTCCTAACTGTGTCTCATCAACTGTCAAAGTTGGAACTGACAGTTGACGCCCCACTTACAGTTTGTGATTCCGTTTGTTTTCGAAACCACACACAAGTGTTCATACACGATTACGAACATAGTTTGTACCGTGAAATACTCACCTCTACACTTAGTGTGAACAGGATGATAACACTATCTGACTTTTAACCAGCAAATGGAGATGACAATCTACACAAAGAGTAACGAAGGAAGTGGGGTGCTACTCAGAAGTTACACTACTGAAAATAAACACCAAAGAGAAACTGCAAAAAACATACTACACGGCCACAATGCACAGTAAATTGCACGTTATTGATACAATTTGTGAAAGGAAAAATGTTTTTGTCGTCAGTTACTTACTTCGCCTAATCACCTGAAACACCGAGCTTGTGTGGCGTATGCAGTGAACTGCAACTGCTTAATGACTGTTTTCTGCAAATCGTCTTAAAGGGTTAATTATGTCATTTCATGCTCATAGCATGATTTCTTCCCCTTGACTGTCAGTATTCTTTTACATAAACAGAAATTAAATTCAACAGCTTCAACGATCCTTTAGAGTTATGTGATGCCTGTTACATCACTGGCTAGTTCGCTGCTCCTATTTGGAATTTACGTTTCAGAAGATGGGTTACAAATAGCGTGTCCAAATACATCTATAAAAACTGCTGATTAATTGTTTTTGAGTTTTCCAAAAAATGAGTAGCTGCGTAAAATGTGGTTCCACGGTACCGCCAAAATGCTACACGTCGATACACAGGTTCCCGTACTTAATTAAAAATATCTTGCACTTTGGAGTTAATATTAATTTACGTCTGATATATGCTTTCTCACTGCTACAATAAAGATAGCTTCATTCAATGAAATTAAACTCTTAGCGAAAATTGTCGTTATACACACTTGTGTATCATGTGGTTGCCCAGTTTGGAGAGCGGTAGACCCTCGAATTTTATAAAATTATATCCAGAGGTCGCTGATTCGAGTTGTTGTTGTTGTTGCCGTCTTCAGTCCTGAGACTGGTTTGCTGCAGCTCTCCATGCTACTCTATCCTGTGCAAGCTTCTTCATCTTCCAGTACCTACTGCAACCTACAGCCTTCTGAATCTGCTTAGTGTATTCATCTCTTGGTCTCCCTCTACGATTTTTACCCTCCACGCTTCCCTCCAATACTAAATTGGTGATTCCTTGATGCCTCAGAACACGTCCTACCAACCGATCCCTTCTTCTAGTCAACTTGTGCCACAAACTTCTCTTCTCCCCAATCCTATTCAATTCCTCCTCATTAGTAATATGATTTACCCACCTCAACCTTATCAGTCTTCTGTAGCACCACATTTCGAAAACTTCTCTTCTCTTCTTGTCTAAACTATTTATCGTCCACGTTTCACTTCCGTACATGGCTACACTCCATACAAATACTTTCAGAAACGACTTCCTGACATTTAAATCTAAACTCGATGTTAACAAATTTCTCTTCTTCAGAAACGCTTTCCTCGCCATTGCCAGTCTACATTTTATATCCTCTCTACTTCGACCATCATCAGTTATTTTGCTCCCCAAATAGCAAAACTCCTTTACTACTTTAAGTGTCTCATTTCCTAATCTAACTCCCTTGGCATGACCCGACTTCATTCGAGTACAGTCCATTATCCACGTTTTGCTTTTGTTGATGTTCATCTTATATCCTCCTTTCAAGACCATGTCCATTCCGTTCAACTACTCTTCCATGTCCTTTGCTGTCTGTGACAGAATTACAGTGTCATCGGCGAACCTCATAGTTTTTATTTCTTCTCCATGGATTTTAATACCTACTCCGAACTTTTCTTTTGTTTCCTTTACTGCTTGCTCAATATACAGATTGAATAGCATCGGGGGGATGCTACAACCCCGTCTCTCCCAATCACTGCTTCCCTTTCATGTCCCTCGACTCTTATAACTGCCATCTGGTTTCTGTACAATTTGTAGATAGCCTTTCGCTCCCTGTATTTTACCCCTGCCACCTTCAGAATTTGAAAGAGAGTATTCCAGCCAACATTGTCAAAAGCGTTCTCTAAGTCTACAAATGCTAGAAACGTTTGCCTTCCCATAATCTAGCTTCTAAGGTAAGTCGTAGGGTCAGTATTGCCTCACGTGTTGCAGTATTTCTACGGAATCCAAACTGATCTTCCCCGAGGTCGGCTTCCACCAGTTTTTCCATTCGTCTGTAAAGAATTCGCGTTAGTATTTTGCATCAGTGACTTATTAAACAGATTGTTCGGTAATTTTTACATCTGTCAGCACCTCCTTTCTTTGGGATTGGAATAATTATATTCTTCCTGAAATCTGAGGGTATTTCGCCTGTCTCATACATCTTGCTCACCAGATGGTAGAGTTTTGTCAGGACTGGCTCTCCCAAGGTCGTCATTAGTTTTAATGGAATGTTGTCAACTCCCGGGGCCTTGTTTGGACTCAGGTCTTTCAGTGCTCTGTCAAACTCTTCACGCAGTTTCGTATCTCCCATTTCATCTTCATCTACATCCTCTTCCATTTACATAATATTGTCCTCAAGTACGTCGCCCTTGTATAGACCCTATATATACTCTTCCCATCTTTCTGCTTTCCCTTCTTTGCTTAGAACTGGGTTTCCATCTGAGCTCTTGATATTCATACAAGTAGTTGTCTTTTCTCCAAAGGTCTCTTTAATTTTCCTGTATGCAGTACCTATCTTACCCCTAGTGAGATAAGCCTCTACGTCTTTACGTTTGTCCTCTAGACATCCCTGCTTAGCCATTTTGCACTTCCTGTCGATCTCATTTTTGAGACGTTTGTACTCCTTTTTGCCTGCTTCATTTACTGCATTTTTATATTTTCTCCTTTCATCAATTAAATTCAATATTTCTTCTGTTACCCATGGATTTCTACTAGCCCTCGTCTTTTTACCTACTTGATCCTCTGCTGCTTCATCTCTCAAAGCTACCCATTCTTCTTCTACTGTATTTCTTTCCCCCATTCCTGTCAATTGTTCCCTTATGCTCACCCTGAAACTCTGTACAACCTCTGGTTTAGTCAGTTTATCCATGTCCCATCTCCTTAAATTCCTACCTTTTGGCAGTTTCTTCAGTTTTAATTCGAATCCACCCTGAAAGAATGTTTCAACTTAATAGTCTGACGACTCGACAGTCCTGTAGTATGAAAACTAAATCACAATTACAAAACTTCACCACACCGATCAGAAACAGGATATTATTTTGTTTTCCTTGCCTTTTATACGCAATTACGTTTGCAATCGCTGTTCACGACATCAGGTTCAAAGAGATATTTTGTAGTTACAGTGACTACACACTTTATATTTTATAAGGAACTTCGCTTTTTAAATCTTCATATGTTTCAGTTAGAATTCTTACTGTTTAAACTGAAGTTTCACCATCTCACATATCGATGAAGTAAGTTTGCTTCAGACACTGACGTTAGTGTACACTCGTAAACATCGGAGCCCTCACGTTTGTGTTACCTGCACGTTGTGCACGTTCTATATCTCTCCGTGTACAAAACCTTTCCGTCCCACACGTCGTTGGATGTGAGAGTAAGGTGGCATCTACAATGCATCCAATGCTTTCCAAAAACAAGTGTGTTGTTTGTATGCAAAGTAAATGTATTTACCCTCAGTTGTCTATTTCTGAAAGATTAATGTGAAGCTATGTGTAATACATCCCACCATGGAAACAATGGATGCAGTTTTTTTCGTATTTCGTGAAAGTTTTTTAACAATATATATGCCTCTTACAGAATTCGAATGTGTTTTTTCTTTACCCGCAGTCGCATGTGGTACCCATTGCGCCATAGAGTGTCTCGCAGAATGTAAGGAAATCAGCCTAATATTCACCAAGAGTAATTTTATTGTTCTTTGGGTTTTAGTTCATGATTGGTAGTCACCCGTCTAGACAGAAGAAACTGACCTATTTGCCAAAGTTCTAGAATTCCTTAGTACTGATCTGGTGTAGTGATGTTGCAGGGAGCAGAGAAAAGAATGTCCGTCGTTGCACATACCTTTGCTCTAAATGGTTGGAGCAAAAACGTATCAACTTTCGGAAGGTTTCCACCATCAGCTTTCACAAAATTTCTTTCTGTTGTTACTTAAAAGTCATAAATGTATTTTGCAACAGTAAATAGCTAAACTATTTGCAGAACAAGCGCGTAAAAACTTAGTAACTTTGGCTATCACTTCTGAAAAACACGTATAGCTTCGTCTTACTTCTAATCCGTGACGTCATCAGAGCTTCAGCCAATAACAGAGAGTTTTCGATCACGTAGCGAAATCGTAATATTTAATGATTTTTAAGCGTCAATTATATAAAAATAACAGATATTTTGTGAGAATACAGACCGTAAATTCTATCTGAACGTTGTAATTACTCAAAATAACAACAATTCGAACCATATTTTTAACATAGGAAAATAGCCTGTTACATCGTCTCCTCGGCAGCCTACCTCGGAGAATTGGATTAGCGTTAAGATACCTGGAATAGCAAATATCTTTTACAAAACAGTAACACTAGTGGGGCATGCAGGTACAGTGTAACCCCGGACGAGTGCAACATAAGTGTAACAAACACGTTTGTGGAAGCAATTACACATGGTGGGAGTCGATAGTTTCAGAAGAAAGATGGTGGTTCATGAATTTGAAAGACAGTGAAACGTAAGGCTTCGTCGACTTTTACATTGTCGATATTTACTATGCAAATTATATACAGCGACATATATATAGAATTAATTTTGTTTGAAAGTAGTGTATTCATTTATTTTTATTGACAGTGACTGCCAATACATGAAGTACTCGTAGGTGTTTTATTTCTTGAGAATTACTTTTTACTGGGCTGACAATTTCACAGACAGCAGATCACCATAAACTTAATGCAGATTGAAGAAGCTGACGCTGACGCCAGGTAGAAAGCGGTCGCTAGAGGCTGTTATGTGTACTGGACAGAACAAGGGGTCACATATAGCGAGTCTACACAACGCGGACAGCAGATAAGGCCCCAGCCGTACGGACGACCGTAGTGGGGTCGCTGGAATTCTGCATGAGATGTGCCGCTCCCACATTCCTAAAGGTGTTGTAAAGTACAGTTATTTATTTATCGTATGGAAATACACACGCAATTTACAGTTATTTTTTACTTTGTGTAAAGCACAGTGAAGGTCTCAGAACATGGGCAGCAATGAGCCTCGGGCGGAGAGTGCTGCGAACACGGCGTCAGTCTGCCGATGGGAGAGCAACATACCAGGCCCTGTGAAAGCCACAGGTATTTATGACTGTATGCTTTCGCCAGAACATGGTAGGCGAGGTGTGAGGATTCTGTACGCGTGAGATCGCAAATTTTTCCTCCCAAAATACCTGTGGCCCTCCCAATGGACACTGCCTTATCGAAGGTACCTTCGGTACCGGGCAGGAGGGTTTGCTTATTCCAGCGAAGCTGAGGGCTATGCTGGCGGTAGCGTAGCTACTGGTAGGGTCACCAAACCCGGACAGGCATTAACAGAGGAGCCAGACGAAATGTGTCCCACCTAGGGAAGGAGGGTCTATACAGACGTGGTGAAGTTAACTCTCCTAGGGGAGTAAATCCTGATATCAAATCCTGGTCCTCCAAGATGGGGGTTGGCTCAATGGGTCAGCACCCCATTACCGATAAAAAACCTCTACAAGCTCGAGAATGTGAAGCAGAGTCTCGGAAATCGGATAGAAACTCTTTACGATAATTATTGGCAACGAAAAGGACACTGAGAGCTGGTACATGGAACGTTCAAAGCCTGGGAAATAAACATGCAGAAATAGAGAATGAAATTAGTCGACTGAAGGTGGGCGTAATTATTCTGTCAGAAACAGAAAAGAAAGGACAAGGGAATGAGAAATTTGGAAATTTCCTCCATTTTTGCTCTGGAGTTGATAAACATAAACCAGCAAAAGCAGGCGTTTCCATTGCAACTGACAAAGCTCTCAGCGCTTGCATCATGGACTATGCTTTTATACGCGAAAGAATTGTCACTATACCATCAAGTTATATGGCACTGAAACAGTTATAATAGGGGTGTATACACCAAACGACGATGCGGCACAGCAAACCAAAGACCATTTCGACCAGAAATTAGACCATCTACTCAACCAAGTCAAAAAGCACCTAGAAGTAATAGTAGCAGGAGATTTAAACGCGAAGGTTGGCTCACAATAGTAATAGGAAGATATGGAGAAAATGTCATTAATAGTTCTGGAGAAAATCTTGTAGTAGTCTGTAATCAATACGACTTGAAAATTCTGAACACACACTATTCACATAGACATACCCACAGATATGAATGGGAGAGACCATCATTACACCAGACAGCAATAATGGATTACGTCATTACCAAGCAACGGTCAATAATGGTAGTTTAAGACTGTAGAGTCATGCAGAGAGCCAACTGTGGGCCTGATCACTACTTACTTTTAGCAGAGTTGACATACCCACTTAGGAGAAAAACATCAACAACTGGGCAAGTGGTCGACCACAACAACCATGAGAAATTAGAGCAGGCAAGGTATAAGCTCTTTCTCCTGAAGCAGTTCAGCATCGATGACTAATTTTAACATAGATTAGAAAATGAACTAAAAGCGATCCCAGTAGATGACAGTGTTGAAGTATGATGTGAAAATATTAAAAAATGACTTACAAAAAATTTTCTAGAGCTACTAGGGACTGAGTAAGAGTCTAGGTAAAAGGGATCCTCCATGGATGCCTGATGACCTGAAGATGTTGATTAGGGAAAAGAAGAATCTCTACAAAAAATGTTTATCAAATCACTGTAGGACAGGCAAAACTACCAGACAACAAATTACGAATTAAGGAACAGAATTAAATTAGAAAAGAACAAGATGTGGGAACAGAAATGTATTGAAATTGAGAGTCTAATAGGCCGACCGGTTCTAGGCGCTACAGTCTGGAACCGCGTGACCGCTACGGTCGCAGGTTCGAATCCTGCCTCGAGCATGGGTGTGTCTGATGTCCTTAGGTTAGTTACGTTTAAGTAGTTCTACGTTATAGGGGACTGATGACCTCAGAAGTTAAGCCCCTAGTGCTCAGAGCCATTTGAACCATTTTTCTAATAGGTGGATCAGAAACAACAGAAGTGTAGAGGACAATTACCAATATGAAGAAAACACAAGTAAACAAAGCAGTAGACAACCTAATTCTCTTAAAGGAATGGAAAAAGCATTATGCAGACCTTTTAACTGAAGATAGGCCATATTACGCACAAGGGAATGAAGAGAAGATGGAAGTAGCTGATCTAAATATAAACATTAGAATAGAGAAAGTGAACTGTGCATTAATTAAAATGAAGAATCGCCGATCACCCGGTCCAGGAAACGTTCCTGTTCAGTTATTGAAGGCTGGAGGAAGATACCTGAAGAAACAAATAACCTGCCTTGCAACACCATAGCTTAGACAATACATACCTTTTGTTGGTTGATTCATTTTTCTTTCTGTTTTGTTCAACATTCCATTGTTGAGCTCCTGTGAATTTTGTTTGATTGAATCGAAAACGCAAAATTGTACACTTCTTTCTTTGTAAAAACTTTGATGTCTCGATAAAATACTATGCAACGTAGTGTATCTATCGTTTGAATTCTTTGCCTCATTTGGAGGGAACAAAACTTACTGTATATAATTGCAACTTCTGTGTCAATATTTTTTTGTGGAAATACCAATATGTGTAACTGGTCTATTCTATTTAAAGTGATTGTTTGCTGTTATGTAAATTGCTGACCTTCACTTAGGGCTCTTAGTTATTTTGTATGCAAAAGGTGGTGTGATTCCCCTCAGGAACGGAACTGTGTAGCACGCGCAAAATGTGGCGGGCATGGATAGAAAGGTGGAACCAAGAGTCAGTCGGGGACGAGCTACCAAACTA
Source organism: Schistocerca piceifrons (assembly GCF_021461385.2). Classification (NCBI taxonomy): domain Eukaryota; kingdom Metazoa; phylum Arthropoda; class Insecta; order Orthoptera; family Acrididae; genus Schistocerca; species Schistocerca piceifrons. The sequence goes on from NC_060139.1 coordinate 60,823,024, forward strand.
TCAACCGCTCATTTAAAAGTTGTGTATTGTGCTGGTTCCGAGAGAGGCTTTTCCTGACGCTTTCCAATGCCTCGGATGGATGGATAAAAAGCTGGAACTATTCTAGAAGTTGTATCTATCATCGCCACCAAAAAATGACAGAGTCCAGCAATTCTACCTGCAAATCCACCTACCAACATGCAATCGCCATCACATTGCGCGCTCACCGTAATGGAAAACTATAGTAATGTACAGCGAAGGATCAGCTCATAAGATACTATAGTGTACCCAAATATAAGGTAAAATTTGACTGAACTCTTGTACCTAACGTGATTTAGCCTCTGTCACATATCCACTTAGGGTTCCTCCCACGCTAAAGTGTTTACCGAGTGTCCTTTATTGAAGGCATATTAAAATTAATATGGCATTAGAGTGTGCTAAAATTAATAATGTTTGTTGAAAGGATCTTACAAATACCTCAAATTTGCGTTTCACTGCAGTAAAAGTTCATAACTGCAACTGTTGAGAGTTATATGTTCGTGCTTGCTAACTACTTGTTTATCTAGTGTATTGAATGTGTGTTTAGTTTGCTCTGCTACAGTGGTCAAGATTAAGGGCCTCCCTCTATTGAAAGTAGTTCAAAGGCACAAAGTTACTTAATTATAGAAGGTTTCAGTTACTCTTGCTATTCATGTCAAATTCTGTACAATGTTGGGTCTCTCTTGTGTATTAAAAGTGCATAATAATAGTGTAATAGGATCCACAGTGTATCCTTTATGATCATGATAAATATCAATTAATAGAAAGACCACTATCTATGAAACCAGTAATTTTTTTTATTCAAAATTCAGTGAGAAGTAATCTATTAGTGAACTCCATTTAATTTTCATTGTAAGTAGAAAGTTGTTTAGTATTGAGACACTTAATCTATTCACAATAATAATTTTCCTGTGAAACATATCCGAATTTCATGTCAGATAGGAATTTGTTTGAAAAGTAATACTAAACCTATGTCCAATTTACGATTCTAAAGTGAATATTAATAGTAACGTTATTGAGACTATTCAATTTGACTAAGTCCTGAAGGAAATAGTGTGTTTTGTTCTCTGTTATATTTATGTGAATAGTTTGTTCTGATCTGTTAGCTCCAACCTTAACGTGAACATACTGTATTCAGGTGCCAGAGTTCATTGCACTCGCGTGTGGCAAAGTATATGTTGTGTTTGTCCGTGAAAGTTATTCATACTTATTTTCTTGAACAATAACGTCAATCATTCTCTTGCCTATTTAGGCTGGCAACCGTTTTCTTTATTCTTTGAACAGTGTAGCTAGGTAAAATAATATTTGTTACTGTTTAAATATAATTTTGACTTTCACTTCCGATAAGCCACCTCCGTTAGGTACAACACGGTCAACATAACGAAATTCCTCTCAGTGGGTAACACTGCTCTATTGCTCTATACCACAATTACTTGAATAAAAATAATTTCATTGTACGAACTGCCTTCAGCTTTGAGGTTATGGTATAGTAGTAGACGGTAGTGTAATACGTGGCTTCTCCGTGACGGGACTATTTGTTCTGTTGGAGTACAATACGCAATAAACCAAACTTGGTATTTGATTGCACAAGCTACGTAAAACCATTTGCAGTGTTATAGCCTGACCAACAACTGTTGTAAAAGGACTGAAATTCCCTTAGAACGTAAAAAGTCATGTATGGTTTCTGTTTTCAAGAAAAGGAATAGAAAAGACACAAACTGCTATAGTGGCATTAGTGTCAACTGCACAATGAGCCGCTTATTTGGCAAGATAATGTTTTAAAAAATTAGACAAGATGCTGGCCACCATATTGGAGAAGACCGGAGCGGGTTTAGGCAGAACAGATCATGTACAGATACGCTATTTATTTTACAACAACTAATGAAGAAATTTATAGCCTTAAGGAAGGAGCTACACATTGATTTCGTAGATTTAGCAAAAGCTTCCGATACAGTCCCTGTATCTAAGCTGTGGGAAGCTATAGGTATTGATGATCACCTTTTACAAATTATTATTGAAATGTACAGAGATAATGTGGTACTGACTGAACGAGGTTCAAAGTTATTAGAACCTATTAATGTCACTAAAGGTTTACGACAAGGTTGCAGTATGTCGCCCATATTGTTCAATTTATGTGTGCGAGTGGCTCTCAGAATTTGGAAGAACAGCTGCAGAGGAATGGCAATCACTGTCAACGACGTTCAGATATTTTCATTAAGTTTTGCTGACGACCAAGCTATTATAGCACAAAATGATTAAGACGACTTTTATATAAGGAACACAAGAGCTATGAGTCTGCAAAAACAGAGTATCTGGTGGTGAATAGTGATGATAAATTTGAAGTACACATCAATGACAAAGCAGTTATGAGACAGGTAGAGAAATTTAAATATATTGACAAAAATGAATTGGGCCATGCAGAAGTAAAATATAGAATACAGTAAAGCAAAAAAGTGTTAGGGTGTATGAATTCTGTTTGGTGGGACAAGAATATTGCCAACAGCAATAAGCAAAGAGTAGGTAAGATAATGGTTGAATCAGTGCTATGTTATGGATTAGAACGATGGATCTTAAATGCGGATCTAAAAAGAAGACTAATTGCTGGGGAAATGGATTATTTGCATAGAACTGCCAGAATATAAAGAATAGAAAGGAAAACTAACGAAGAAGTAAGAGCTAGAATGAAGGCAAATGATACAGTGATAGAATTGAAAGAAAATCATTAAAATGGTACGGAAATATTATGAAAATGCCAGATCATCGGTGGTCAAAGAAGGTTTGTGAATGGAAACCACCCGGCAGACGTAAGCGGGGAAGACCACGACGTTCTTGGACAGACAACATAAATGGAGTAATGGAACATCGCAGCATCGACAAGGAAGATGAGCTGGATAAAGAGGCTCGGAGAGGTTAACAGGAATACAACAAGCTCTTATTAGTAATAAATCTTTGTATTAATTAATCCGGTAATAATAAATAAATACAATATCTGTGCCTGGCGCCTCATATATATGAAGCGGATAAGAGTCTTAGGAGGATCGTAGGAAACAACATGCTGTAATATAATAATGCGCTCCTTTGAGACACCAAAAGGACAGAGACAAAACAAAATCCTTTCATCAGCTGTAGGCCTCTGGTCATGAAAATTCGGGAATTTCATTGGTCAGGTTAATCTGAGAAGTGAGAGGACGCTCCACGAGAACTGACACTTGTCATTCGATGACTGCTTGTGAGGCTAGAATTGGCTTCCGAAAATGGGGCGAATGTTAGGAGAGAAGACTGGACGAGCTAAGGAGACACTTCGTCCACAGCTAGTGAGAGAAACATTTCGAATTCTGCTCCCAACAGCTGTGGGAAGTAGTCATTTCTCTTTGCAGCTCCAACTGAGCATAACTTAAAGTTGGTAATAGGCAGCTTTTTGTGACTTACAGGCATTGTATTCGTCACAGTGGCTGCCGACAGCAACACTGACGGACATCAAAATAACGCTGTTAAAAAAAATGGTAATATCTTCAATCGGCTTTGGCATGTACAGATCGCAATATACTCAGCAAAAGTAACTGTTTCATGCTCTTGTCATAATTTATCAGTGAATAGGATGTTATTAAACATGTTTGTGTTGTACTTCAGTGCAACTACTGCACTTGTTTTGTGTGAGGATTTATAATAAACAACAGAACTTATGGTAACTTTGACTTTTATTACATACATATCTGACCTGGTCACAAAATTAAACTACAGTACCACTACTGCACCACACTTTTTCAGTCGGTAGGTCCACATTTAGCGTTAATTAAAAATTCTTGTGTAATAAATGATAGTTTGCAGTCTTCATTGGACATCTGTATACTGATACAGAGTAATTACCTAAAGGTGTAGGCGGTGTGATACTACAAATTCACGAAGTCGAAATGTATCAGAGAAAATGTATGTTACGTTTACAGTTTCGCCGTGGTGGCTATGACAAACGTCTAACTGGAGTGTCTAACATTCCCTCTGAACAACGTGTCAAAACCACAAAAGAGGTAACATTACAAATCGCTAGAAAACATGGCTGCGAGTGGGAAAAGCGACTTGTAAGTCACTTGAATTTACGCTTATCTAGACGGATTCAGAACATTACGTTTTCTGAAGCAATAGAAAGTGTGAAAACAGACCCAGTAATATGCAAGCGTAAGCTGCAAGTAAGAGACAACACGGAAAATAAAAAAAATCATTTAACCTAGCTTAAATAATATCAGGGACGTCAATTGTAAGAATGCTCCTCAAAATTTCCCAAATTTCCCGGCTAGCTGCGTCTCATGATTACACAGAAGTCAGCTGGTCGAGTGTGACCAAAAAAAAAAACCAAGAGAAATGTCAGCATGCTTTCCAGAACGATTAACGGGGCTTTGCTTCAAACAATTATGGAACCGAAACGAATTATGAACCCCAGATTTCTAGTTGGCTGGCTCCGGCCGAAGCTTTTGACCTGGCGATAAGGTAAACCCAAATTATGTAGTTTCTTGCAGTGGTAAATTAAGTCTCTCTCGCGGCCAGAGGAAACTTGTGCCTGACTGGCTGTGTTCGAGTAGGTACTTTTCTAAGGGTGGTGCAGATCTGCGACGTGTGAAAGGCTCTCGTTCCAAAAAGGCAATAGGTTTTACTGCTAATAGTACTGAGCGATGTTTTTCAGGTTCTAAATTTTGATCTGATGTGACCATAGACAAAACGATGCACATCAGGAAATATACAGGGTGATTATAATTAAAGTCAAACTTTCAAACCGCTGTAGAAATAACACCACTGGTCACAATGACGTCAAATTGCAAAGGAATGCTATCGGAGAATGGGAAAAACGTATGGTAGAAGAAAATTATTTGTTGCAAAATGAAGCAATAGATGGCTCTGTAAGCATCATAATTTAATAATAGTCGACTACAAATGACAAATTAATCATAAACGATGCCTAAGGTTTACGTCTGACGATAAACAAACTGTACTCTTCAGTGTGCATGGGTGTACAGGTGTGACAATGTTATTTACGTAAGCCCATCCACAACAGCTAGGTCATGTCACATCGGATGGGAAAAATTCGTTTTTAATTGTCCTGAGGCAAAAAACCGCATGAAAAGCATCGCTCACATCGGTTTTTAATTGTCATGAGACAAAAAGCGCACAAAAAGGAACAATCACATCGGTTTTTAGAAACCGCAAATCGCAAAAACCGCATAAAAAGCATCAATCAAAATCAAATCGGATTGTTAATTTCCGTGTAACTAGCGCAACACATGTTCAGTATGCTGTCCATCGTTTTCAGTAAGAAGTTGAAATCGAGTAACAGCATGTTCCACAACTGATCAAAGTGTTCCGGGGGTCACGTCAGAATGTGTTGCGCAATGTGTGCCTTCAGTGCAGTAAGTTTGCAGGCGGAACACTGAAAACCACATCTTCCAGATAGCTCCACAGTCACAAGTCACCCGCATTAAGATCAGATGAACGGGACGGCCAGGCTGTAGGGAAATGGCAGGCTATGATTCTAGCATATCCGAAATGGCGCTTCAGCAGCTGCTTAATTGGATTGGCCATGTGTGGAAGTGCGCCATCTTGCATAAAAATGATCCTACCCACACATCCACGCTGTTGGAGAGCTGGAATGACGTGGTTGCGCAAAAGACACTCATAGCGCTTACCAGTGGCGGTACAGGTAACAGTACCGGAAGCACCTGTCTCTTCGAAAAAAAAATTGCCCTATCATAAATGATGCCGCAAACGCTCTCCACCGGGCGCTGATGCCGAGCTAGGCGCTTCAGTTCGGAACCGCGCTGCTGCTGCAGCGGTCGCAGGTTCGAATCCTGCCTCGGGCGTGGATGTTGTGATATCCTTAGTATAGTTAGGTTAAAGTCGTTCTAAGTTCTAGGGGACTGATGACCTCAGATGTTAAGTCCCATAGTGCTCAGAGCCCTTTTTTGAAACCAGCACTACCCAGTGACCTTTTCAGGATGAAGTGGTACTGACTGATTTGAGTGTGGATTTTCCGTTGCCCTTATTCGACAATTCTGTGTACTGAAATATCCTGTCAGATGGAAGTGGGCTTCGTCTGTCCACAAAATCTTCCACGGTCAGTCATTGTCCATCTCCATGCGAGCAAGATATTCTAAAGCAAAGGTCTCTCTTGCTGGCATGTCAACAGGAAGTAACTCGTGCACATGGGTAATTTTGAATGGATAGCAAAGAAGGATGTTTCGTAGGATTTTACGCACCGTGCTCACTGCAGTGTCCAATGTTTGGGCAATTGTCCGTGAACTACACGTTTGGCTAACACCATTCGGCTCCTCCTGCATTGCTGTGGCCACTGCTTCCACTGACGTCGAAACAATTCGTTTCCTCCCTCTACCAGGTTGCACACCTAAAGAACACGTGTTTTCGAATTTCCGAATCATTTTCTCCAAACCCACGTCAGTCATCGGACCAACGCCGTTTTTCTAACCCTTCTGGATCCGGAACTCCTGGATAGGGACGTGTGCACGGTCATCATTCTCGTAATATAGCATTACAAGCAGAGCGCGGTCCTGCATTGAGACAGTCATGGCGAACGTCGCAGACGCGAAAGGAGGAAATGTTGTGAACCCGGCGTGTTTATATCAACTCAATGGGTTGTGCGAATGACAGGTGTTTTCACTTACGTATTCTGACACATACAGCGCCATCTATTGATGAATTTTCACACTATTTTTTACTTCTGCCACACGTTTTCCCCTTCTCCGATAATATTCCGTTGCAATTTGACGTCATTATGACCAGTGGTGTTATTTCTACAGCATTTTGAAAGTTTAATTATAATCGTCCTGCTTTCAGCAGTCTAGACGGCTGTATTCTCAAAATATTCGTAATGATCACAGACTCATTAAGGAAAGGAAAATTATCATATATACAAAACAAAGGTTGAAAAGAAACAACTACTAAATTATCAAGTAAATATGACCAACAACTCACTGTTTACACTGATTGATAATATAATAGACAGAAATCCCAACAAATGGGTTCAAATGGCTCTGAGCACTATGGGACTTAACATCTGTGGTCATCAGTCCCCTAGAACTTAGAACTACTTAAACCTAACTAACCTAAGGACATCACACACATCCATGCCCGAGGCAGGATTCGAACCTGCGACCGTAGCGGTCACGCGGTTCCAAACTGAAGCGCTTAGAACCGCACGGCCACACCGGCCGGCAATCCCAACAAATGATTACACATCTGATTCCTCTCGTAAGTATATACAGGAAAATATAATAATAATAATAATAATAATAATAACAATAATAATTTTTAAAAAGTAAAAAAATCGCAAATACACACACACAAACACATATATACTCGTATATTCACAAAACAGTTGGTAACACTTCGAAAAACAAATTAATATCTGTATTTAAAAGATGGCTGTTACAGTGATGTCTAATGAAAAGAGTGAACTGAAAGTGAATTGTAAGATGTCCACCTGGCTGCTAGATCAGAAAAAGCAAGCAGTTTGCTTAGATGCAGTGAATTAAAAGTTACCTCTAAGTACCTTTACATTTCGTAAAAAAACGTTAAGAAACTGTTTTTAAATCTATAACCTAGATGTAAAACCATATCCTATGGGTAAAAAGGACAAATCATGCAATATTTCAGGACACCCACCGAAGATGCCTTGTAAAAAAGGCGAAACGCGTCTGGGTGAATAAATTAAAATACATGTTTTATGAGCAGTATGCAAAATGGTTCAAATGGCTCTGAGCACTATGGGACTTAAAATCTGTGGTCATCAGTCCCCTAGAACTTAGAACTACTTAAACCTATCTAACCTAAGGTCATCACACACATCCATGCCCGAGGCAGGATTCGAACCTGCGACCGCAGCGGTCACGCGGTTCCAGACTGAAGCGCCTTTAACCGCACGGCCACACCGGCCGGCGTATGCGAAAGGCATTAGCGTTGAAAAAAACTGCAATTTATATACAGGTGCTGCGAAAATGGCGAAAAAGGAACGTGAAAGATATTCCCACTATTAACAGCGCGAGCTGCGTTTCAGACACGTTTCTTCTAAACAGTTCCTGTCCGCTTCTTTTGCTGTGCTACAGTATCTAAATCTTACTTTTTCCACGTGCTGTTTAGTTTAAATGCATTAAAGGTGAGGTATTTTTAAACGAAGCTACCTTTTTAAAGCCCACGTATAACAAGAATGTTGTTAAAGCATTAGGAAAGAACGAGCCTAAGATTGATTACGATACACAGTCATTTAACCATCCGGATCTGCCGAGCACTGTTGGCGTGCGGGGTACATACGGACCTTGTGAGGCCAATTGAGGAGGTACTTGACTGACAAGTAGCGGCTCTGGTCACGTAAAATGACAACAGCCGGGAGAGTGGTGTGCTGACCGCATGCCCTTCCATATACGCATCCGGTGACGCCTATTAGCTTAGGATTACACAGCGGTCGATTGGTAGCGTTTGGGCTTCCGAGTCCTGATCGCACTCAGTTTAATTAAGCAACTAACTTTATCAGGAACGAAGCCTTCATGTCATAGTCCTGGTATACCACCCACATGCATTGATTAATTCCAAAGCTACTAACAGAACGATTACACAAGTAAAATTCGCAGGTAAAGTCGAATAATACAACGTAGTTGAGCAGTTTAAAGCAGCTGTTGTAGCAAAATGCTATAACTCTCTAAAAGAAGAACTATCTGGTAGTTAATAGATCCAAAACAGTGGAACATCGAAACACTTAAGCATAATTTTTAACGGTTTTACACATAAGTCAATACTTTATGAACATAAGAAAATGTGGTGTTACATCAACAGCAATGTCCTTCTGGGCATTTTTATGCTGAATACAACTTGAAGCACACGCCTTTTTATTCCACAAAGGGATAAACCAGAAAGGTATTTTCGTAATTCACTTAATTTACAGAACGACGTTACGTCAGTTGCACATGGAGAATTACGAAGGGGTTGTCTTTCGTGAGCCAGCCATAAATTTGACGTACGCTTATGCTATCAATACCGCACTAATAAATGCGAAAGTGAAAGGTTTTCTTGAGGCGATACAAGGTGTGACGCTGGCTGCATTCAGAGCATACCAAAAGAGCTTTCAGATACCAGAATTCACGATGCTGCAGTGTGCTGACAATAGCCTGTTGAGCAATTAAATCGCCGATAGCGTCATAGTCCGTAACGTATCACCCATATAGTCGTTCATTACAGAAGGCGGTGCTGAACGGAGCCGGCGTTTTGTACGGTATGATTGCTGACATCAGGAAGACGACAGAACTCGCAGTGTGGTGTGTTGAAAGCAGAGGTGATGAATATGGAAAACAAATTTACGTCTTTGCACCTATCTTACTCATCAAACAGATTTCACAAGCAGCGACATTGTCACGAATATAAACAATGATCCTGGTACTGTGAGATGTTTTTTATTCAAGTCTTTGATCAGAATATAAAGTAATGACCACCTTCAGATGTGTTCTACACCATGCCCGAATGTGATAAAGCCGTAAAGACATTGTCAAGACATATAAATACATTCACCAAAGCATCGTCACGCAGAACTAAACTATGGTGTAAAATAGGCCCAACATCACCGAATATGGGAAATCTTATCGCCGATAAATTGGAAGGAAATAAGAGTCTTCAGCTACCAGTAATTGCATAAAGCACTGGTGAAAAAGCACGATACTTCTGACCAATGGCACATAACCATTTGTTTCTGAAACTTCCCTGGAGATTAAACTGTTTGCCGGACACGGCTCGATCCTAGGGCGTTTGCTTCCGTGGGAAGTGCTGTACCTACTGACTTACCGAACAAGGTAAGTGTTTCAACTGGATGCGTCGTATCGGTGTGAAACTCATGTATCAGGCTCATTTCGGGCCCGTGAAATCAGTGGCTAAGATACCGTGTTCAGAACATCCCTACGTTTCGAGCAATAAGGCCAGGCGTTATGAGCGATGTGTCCGTCTTGCAGGAAAACAGCAGTGTTGTTCCCTAACAACAGTACATTCTGCAATATACTGTACAGTACCTAACGGAAGAGACTGTTTAGACGCTAATGGACACATTTATTTTCATCGTTTATCATGCATATATAAATATGTACATGAATACGTACATATAGTATATATGCATGTACAAAAGTTATATTCGTTTACAGTCAGTACAAGAAAATACTGACGTACTTTTCTGTTGCTTCCTACTCAGAAATCTGTAAGTGGAAGACGTATTTCTATTATTAAATGGTGTTTCTATAGGTGCATTTTGCTATATCATACGATAGCGTACATATATAATAATGAGTTCTCATTACAAATAGTTCCGTACAGAACTTCTGGGAACAGTACAAACAATTAATAACAGCAATATCTTGACAAAGTCCGATGTCACGGTCATTGTTTTCTACACGTAACTTTGATTCTAATACGCTACCGAAATTTGTTACAGCTCCCTTTGTCACATATACACATGCCTGCCAGGCATGAATGAAAACTGGTGAAGACAATTGAAGATAAACAAATGAATGAAATGGCTCAAATGGCTCTGAGCACTATGGGACTCAACAGCGGAGGTCATCAGTCCCCCAGAACGTAGAGCTACTTAAACCTAACTAACCTAAGGACATCACACACATCCATGCCCGACGTAGCATTCGAACCCGCGACCGTAGCGGTCGCGTAGTTCCAAATGAATGAAGTTTATACTTGGTCACGTAATATATCTTGCGATGCCTCCAACATACATTTATTTCAGATGCACTCTTGAAGCTTGTGAACAAAGTGTTTGTATTGGCTGAAAAAGTGGGTATCTAACGGAAGAGTGTATTTAGCGCTTAGTGGAGGGATTATTTCTTAGCGAATACGTCTTTCATTTATAGACTTCTGAATTTCAAGTTCTTGAAATATAGCTCCAGGGTTTCTACAGTCCAAGAGTCAAGAAGCAGTAAGCTGTGAGGTGATGTCTTTTAAATAGGGAACCGATAACAAGGTTCCGTACATGTTTTAGCAGAGATCATCAAGAATTTTGTTGAAAAGATTTTAACGTCTTATTAGCTGTTACATCGTTGGTCTGCATTTTCCATTTTGTTCCTGAAAACAAATTTACGTCTTTGCACCAATCTTACTCATGAAACAGATTTCACAAGCTGGACTTAGTCACGAATATAAGCAGTGATCCAGGCACTGTCAAATATTTTTTATTCCACTCTTTGATCACAATATTAAGTCCTTCGACGATGACCGGTTTCAGCCAGTAATGACCATCTTCAGATCTGTTCTACACCATGTCCTAATGTGATAAAACCGTAAAGGCATCGTCAAGAGATATAAATACACTCAGCAAATCATTGTCACATAGAACTAAAATATGGTGTAAAATAGGCCCAGCATCACCGATGGATGACGATGATATGCAGTTGTCTAAGAATTACTAACAGTAGATTAAATATGTATTTTCCTGCTATAAGGAAACATGTTTTTATGTGTCACTCTTTCTCCATCTATCAGACGCAGCAAACTATGCTGCTGCATTGACATTTATCTGCTGAGCTCCAATGGCTACACATACGTTCATTAAAATGAGAGCATAGTGAAATAACAAAACAAAGGATTTGTGGTAAAATATAATGTTTTTTATTTATAGTTCGGCAATGGTACACATGTTAAAGTACGTCAGCAAAACCACTGCTTCATTTTTCACAGCCTCACAGTATAGTTTCTTGCATGCATTACATTTTGCTAATATTTCCCTCAAACTCACAGGAGCATCTCAAAACTCGATTATTCCATCTGCAAATTTGACATGTATGGATTCGATACCTAGTGGAGTTTTAGTAGCAGACTTTGGCACTGCATTCATACATGAACTGAAGGACTGCTCTATATCGCCCACAACTATACTATACTCACGAAGATAATTCACAACCTCATTGTATATACACTCCTGGAAATTGAAATAAGAACACCGTGAATTCATTGTCCCAGGAAGGGGAAACTTTATTGACACATTCCTGGGGTCAGATACATCACATGATCACACTGACAGAACCACAGGCACATAGACACAGGCAACAGAGCATGCACAATGTCGGCACTAGTACAGTGTATATCCACCTTTCGCAGCAATGCAGGCTGCTATTCTCCCATGGAGACGATCGTAGAGATGCTGGATGTAGTCCTGTGGAACGGCTTGCCATGCCATTTCCACCTGGCGCCTCAGTTGGACCAGCGTTCGTGCTGGACGTGCAGATCGCGTGAGACGACGCTTCATCCAGTCCCAAACATGCTAAATGGGGGACAGATCCGGAGATCTTGCTGGCCAGGGTAGTTGACTTACACCTTCTAGAGCATGTTGGGTGGCACGGGATACATGCGGACGTGCATTGTCCTGTTGGAACAGCAAGTTCCCTTGCCGGTCTAGGAATGGTAGAACGATGGGTTCGATGACGGTTTGGATGTACTGTGCACTATTCAGTGTCGCCTCGACGATCACCAGTGGTGTACGGCCAGTGTAGGAGATCGCTCCCCACACCATGAGGCCGGGTGTTGGCACTGTGTGCCTCGGTCGTATGCAGTCCTGATTGTGGCGCTCACCTGCACGGCGCCAAACACGCATACGACCATCATTGGCACTAAGGCATAAGCGACTCTCATCGCTGAAGACGACGCGTCTCCATTCGTCCCTCCATTCACGCCTGTCGCGACACCACTGGAGGCGGGCTGCACGATGTTGGGGCGTGAGCGGAAGACGGCCTAACGGTGTGCGGGACCGTAGCCCAGCTTCATGGAGACGGTTGCGAATGGTCCTCGCCGATACCCCAGGAGCAACAGTGTCCCTAATTTGCTGGGAAGTGGCGGTGCGGTCCCCTACGGCACTGCGTAGGATCCTACGGTCTTGGCGTGCATCCGTGCGTCGCTTCGGTCAGGTCCCAGGTCGACAGGCACGTGCACCTTCCGCCGACCACTGGCGACAACATCGATGTACTGTGGAGACCTCACGCCCCACGTGTTGAGCAATTCGGCGGTACGTCCACCCGGCCTCCCGCATGCCCACTATATGCCCTCGCTCAAAGTCCGTCAACTGCACATACGGTTCACGTCCACGCTGTCGCGGCATGCTACCAGTGTTAAAGACTGCGATGGAGCTGCGTATGCCACGGCAAACTGGCTGACACTGACGGCGGCGGTGCACAAATGCTGCGCAGCTAGCGCCATTCGACGGCCAACACCGCGGTTCCTGGTGTGTCCGCTTGTGCCTTGCGTGTGATCATTGCTTGTACAGCCCTCTCGCAGTGTCCGGAGCAAGTATGGTGGGTCTGACACACCGGTGTCAATGTGTTCTTTTTTCCATTTCCAGGAGTGTAGCTTGGAAACATGGTAGCCAGAGGTCCGGCCTTTCTGTCAGAGAAGATATTGCACTCCTTAGTCCAAATACTTTGGCAACGATATAGTGCTGTAAGTAAATGGATACGTCTCCAGATCTCATCCTGAGCGCTGCGTAATTGTACATGGCGGTGATAGATAGCGTCAGACCAGATCAGTAAATGTCCCAGGGAGAAAGAGGTGGGTTACACTCTTTAGTCATCTGAGCATTAATGTATGGCATTGCAGACATACCTCCCCCCATTCCAACTTAGTAAACCGCACTTTAACACCCTTCATCACATTTTCAATCTCCATCACCACATTCAGATGCTTTGACCCATTAGCAATTACATTTTATGTTGAAGTGAACAGTAGCACATTGGGACACAGGCTGCATCAATGGTGTATTCAGTTTGATTGTAAGGACAACCACTCCACAGTTCTGACAATTAGTGGCCTCCCCATCATGTACACTTATTTTACGTAAATTTTCAATTTCTCATCAATTTTTTGTGAATATCCCCTATCGTTTTAAACGTAGGAAGATTGAGTTTTCGGGTCTAAAACTGAAGGGAGATGTTGTAGGACTTAAACTATGGTTTTAGAGTGGTGTGAATGGGTGGATTATTGAAACCGCGTTGTAATAAGAGTAGTTGTTTACTATTAGGTAGGGAAAGCGGATCAACAATAGCGTGTGTTAAATGGTTCTAATGGCTCTGAACGCTATGGGACTTACCATCTGAGGTCATCAGTCCCCTAGAATTTAGAACTACTTAAACCTAACTAATATAAGGACATCACACACATCCATGCACGAGGCAGGATTCGAACCTGCGAGCGTAGCAGTCGCGCTGTTCCGGACTGAAGCGCCTAGAACTGCTCGGCCATCATGGCCGGACAGCGTGTGTTACTTAACGCCGAACTTGTCTTGACAATTGTTTAAGTGGTGCTGACGTCAAGGGAAAATCCATTGACATCTTCCCAGTGTTTCATACTACAGAATAAATAGTTTTACCTTTGAGCACGGTTAGCGCTGGGCCCGCATCCCAGCAGCTGTGACATGCTGTCTCACAGTCGCCCTTTGGATGTGCAGGCTACAGTGACCAGTAGCTTACCGGGTGGGGCCTCTAAGCATGGAGGCTTGCGATCCTAGAGTTCGCAGGGGAGATGAGTAAGGTGGCAGAGAGGACCCATTCCCATCCATCCTCACTGTATAAGAGGAAATGTTTTTTCTTTGCGAACTCGATCTAGGCAGTGCATGGATGCGTTGAGAGGTTGCAGGGGAGATTTTCGAGGCCTGTAGAGGGCGAAGGCGGTGGGGGCTCAGGGGGGGGGGGGGGGGCGCCAGCGGGGAAGGGCCTGAGGGCATTCTCATCCCACAGTGCTTGTTTAAATTATTACTACTGCACAGCAAGCAGTTGACCTTAGTGCAAGGGGAGGCTCATTGTCGCAGGTTCGAATCCTGCCTCGGGCATGGATGTTTGTGATGTCCTTAGGTTAGTTAGGTTTAACTAGTTCTAAGTTCTAGGGGACTAATGACCTCAGCAGTTGAGTCCCATAGTGCTCAGAGCCATTTTTGAACCATTTTGAGGCTCATTATGCTGCACGACGTGTGTGCTGGGCAAGCTAACGTTGTTACATTAAAGGAGGGGGTAACTGGGAAAGGCAGGGTGAAATTACACACACACTTAGAAGAACAGTTAACCCAGTCAACAATATTTAATTCTGCACGACAACGCACCATCTTTGATTCTGTATATTAACACAACATATTAGCATAAAATACACGTCTCCACAGCAGCAACCCTGAATTCCATCACGTGATGTGCTAGTTCACGTGGCCACCACGCTGAGGGAGCATGGCAATTCCAAGGCAGTGCTTTGAGTTTTCTCGTCTACAAATCTAGTTTTCGAATCAGGTACTACCCTCATGAAAAATATAATATTTTGCTATCAGACACATTTCCCACGTTTCTGTTTCCTAGGATGCGAATGCGAGTAGTAAATAAGTGCGTTCCATTCTCAAGTGCTTTTGGCAAGTTCGAGCTGCAAATATGGAAGGAGTTTATAGGTGTACGACTTCGTGATATAGCCACTATCCATAGCGCACATGAAATTTTTTTTTGTGGATAATATTACAAGCACAGTACCGCTACCTACTCCACAGCCAGCACATAATTGTTCTCCATCACAAAGGTACAAAACGAGGATTCCCTTGCCTTCGGCTAACTATTTTCGGGTACTTTTGAAGGTCGTCCAATCCCCATTATCCGCGTCTAGACTGCATGTGTATAGATAATCATAAGTACGGAAATTCTTGGGATTTTAATTAGATTAGTGAATAATGCAAACACGTATTCTCGAAAAAAACTCTATTAATTTCTACACATACATTCACACACAAAATGCAGCCCTTTGTTTATATTTGTTTGGTGTAGGTTTAATAACATTCAGCCAAATTTTCAACCCATAAATTAATCTATATTTGAATCTTCTAATTCTTTTTCCAGCCAGTAATTTGACAGATACAACTACCCCTCCTACATCCCGGCTTAAACAATCCATCCCCTCACACCACATTAAGCATCACAGTTTAGCTCCTACATCGTTCCCTTTAAATTTCAACCCAAGGTCTCACTTCTCCCACATAGAAACATGACAGGGGGAAATTCACGGAAAATTGTTGAGAAACTCAAAATCTATGTACCCTAAGAGTAAATGATAGGGAGCCCACTGGTTGTTAGAACTACAGACTGCTTGTCCTAATTTTAAAACTGTGTACACCTCTAAGCGAGCCAGTATTCCAGTGCACTACTATTAATACAAGTATGAAACGACAGTTGTCTTGGTTTCGTCTACCTAGTCTTGCCTACTTTTCAAACTCATCCAACTAACCACATCCGAAATATATGCCCGTAGATTGTCGTAAATAGGGAAATTCTTCGAATTTTCAATTAGTTAGTTAGTAACGCAAACGAATATTTCGTAACAAATTTGATTAATTTCTACATTTACATTCACACACAGAAAACAAACTTTTATTTTCTTAGGACTTAAAGAATAACATTGTTTCTGGGCAACATTCCTAATTCGGCAACATCTGTATCTGATGGTTAAGGGGGGAACACTGTGTAATTTGGGAGTAATAGCTTTCTCCTGCTTTAATAGAGCAATTTCAAAATTTGTGTTAAGTTCCTATTGGACCAAACAGCAGAGGTGATCGGTCACTAGACTTAGACGCTACTTAATCTATTTCCCCCCTGCGGGTCCGGGGTAAGAATAGGCCCGAGGTATTCCTGCCTGTCGTACGAGGCGACTAAAAGGAGTTTCAACCGTTTCGGCCTTCCATGTGATGGTCCCCCTTGGGGTTTGACCTGCATTTTTCAAAATTCTACAGAAGTACGAGCCTTTTGGGGAAGGACACCTTACGTGGTGTACCACTGGTCCTAAGTGCACTAAGACCTTGGCACTCAGCATTGCACCGGCGTTGTAACCATACCCACTATTCCTCAAATTGGGCCTAAACGTCTGATGGGTTGTCCAAGTTACGCCCATAGTGCATCTCCACCTGCACCAGCAATCATGATGGACTTTCCATGGCACCAGAAATCCAGCACGGTAGCCAGCCCGTTATGGTGGGGTCGTCATGTACCCTCTAGGTTGTAGCCCCCTGACGACACAGGGATCGTACTGCCGATACCTGAGCTGCACCCTCCCCACGTCGGCCAAGGAGTAGATGCCCATCTCCTTGGGGCATCAGGACTCCCGGCAATGGTCATCCTGCCAGGTGGCCCTTGCTGCGGCTGGGTGGCGCCCGTGGGGAGTGCCCCTGGTCGCAGTGGGTGGTATCGGGGTGGACGTTTCGCAGATGAAACGTCAACACGTATCAGGTCGCTCTGCGGCCAAGTCTTTCAAAAGAAAAGGTACCGTTTCTAGTTCTGGTTCTCCTACCCTTTCCCCCTTGGCCACTCCATGGGAGGAGGGACAGGCCCTCCGGCTTGGGGCGAAGTACTTCCCCCGCTATTTGGTCTGTTCTTGAACCGATGGGGGGACATTCGCCACCTCCAAGCGCATGTTCTTTGTTCAGCACATTGAGGACATCTTCAGGGAAATCGAGGCTCTCAGCAAGATGCGTTCAGGGTCCGTTCATATCAAGACCACCTCCGCCACACAGTCGGCGGCGCTCCAGGCGTGCGACCGCCTAGGGGACATCCCAGTATCCATCGTCCCACATCTGGCACTAAATAGGACGCAGGGGGTTATTTTTCATCATGACCTCCTGCTACAATCTGATGAGGAGCTCAGGGCCAACTTGGAGCGCCGAGGCGTGCATTTCGTCCGGCGAGTCCAGCGCGGCCCCAAAGACCGTCACATCGACACCGGGGCCTTTATCCTCGCCTTCGAGGGGGACGTTCTCCCAGAGAAGGTAAAGGTGATGTGCTACCGGTGTGACGTGCGACCTTACGTCCCGCCTCCTATGCGCTGTTTTAGGTGTTTGCGCTTTCGGCACATGTCGTCACGGTGTGAGGCTGAGCCCCTTTGTGGCGATTGTGGACGTCCTCTTCGTGAGGAACATACATGCACCCCACCACCTCGGTGCATTAATTGTCCTGGCGTCCACTCGCCTAGATCCTCAGACTGCCCCGCATATCAGAAGGAGAAGAAGATACAAGAAATCAAAACTTTGTATCGGCTCTCTTATTCTGAGGCCAGGAAGAAGTATGACCGCCTCCATCCCGTGCCACTGACCACTTCGTTTGCCTCAGTTGTGTCCACTCCTTCCGCGGTATCCTCACCCCTATCCTGTCCCCCCTCCACCTCCTCCGCCCAACAGGGGGCTCTGCCTCTGCCTCCCAAATCCCTCCCTTCCAAATCCTCCTCCCCCGTGGCCCCCACCCCCTCTGCCGCAGGGGCCACCCTTCCTCCTCCTCCTCCCCCCACGCCACCTGAGAAGCGATCCTCTTCTCAGGCGTCCATCGGGGAAACGTTCCGGACCCCAGCTTCCGAGGTCCGGCGTTCCAAAACGGACCCCGCGCGTGAGGACCTTCTTCGGGTCCAGCCCACCATCCCTGTGCCTCCTCGGCCTTCCAAGAAGGCCTCCAAGAAGAAGTCTCTATCCCCCTCTCCACCCCGGCGCGTTTCATCTCACGCTCCATCTGTGAGTCGCTGCTCCCGGCCGTCCTCAGTTTCGCCGGGACGCTCTGCTGCCAGGTGCTCAGCTGGCCTTTCGTCGGCAAATGATGCTGCCCCTCCTACACAACCAGGGACAGCGGCCGCAGCTGGCGACGAGTCGATGGAACCGGATCCGCCTCCCGTCGATTGTAGCGTTGTTCCATCGCAACCTGGCCCTCCGCGGCCGTCGAGGTGACCAGCTCTTCCCCCGTTTCGTTCCACCAACTTTTTGACTAGCGATGGCGTTGTTTCATTGGAACATAAGAGGTATTCGATCTAATCGGGAGGAATTACAACTGCTCCTCCGCCTGCACTGTCCGATCATCCTTGGTCTCCAGGAAACCAAGTTGCGCCCGACTAACCGTATTGCCTTTACCCACTACACCTCGGAGCAGTATGACCTCACCCCTGTGGACGGTATCCCAGCTCATGGTGGGGTCATGTTGCTCGTTCGGGACGATGTCTATTACCATCCCATCCCATTGACCACCCCACTCCAAGCAATAGCTGTCCGCATTACTCTTTCTGCTTTTACTTTTTCAGTTTGTACCATCTACACTCCACTGTCATCTGCTGTTAGTCGGGCTGACATGATGCACCTGATCGTTCAGCTTCCCCCGCCGTTTTTATTGTTTGGCGACTTTAATGCCCATCATCCCCTTTGGGGCTCTCCTGCATCCTGTTAAAGAGGCTCACTCTTGGTGGATGTCTTCAACCATCTCAATCTTGTCTGCCTCAATACCGGCGCCCCGACTTTCCTCTCGGACTCTACTCATACCTACTCCCACTTGGACCTCTCGATCTGTTCTACCACTCTTGCCCGTTGGTTCGAGTAGTATGTCCTTTCTGACACCTATTCGAGCGACCACTTCCCCTGGGTCGTTCGTCTCCTGCACCACACCCCATCCCCACGTCCTTCGAGCTGGAACATACTGAAAGCTGACTGGGGACTTTACTCCTCCCTGGCGACCTTTCTGGACCACGATTTTCCCAGTTGTGACAGTCAGGTCGAATACCTCACGGCTGTTATTATCAATGCTGCCAAACGTTCCATTCCTCGTACTACTTTTTCTTCACGTCGCGTTTCCATTCCCTGGTGGAACGAGGCTTGTAGGGAAGCTATCCGTGCTCGACGACGTGCTTTACGCACCTTTCGCCGCCATCCTACGTTGGCGAATTGTATTTAATACAAACGACTCCGAGCGCAATGCCGTAGAGTCATCAGAGACAGCAAAAAAGCTTGTTGGGCCTCCTTCACCAGCTCCTTTAACAGTTTTACTCCCTCATCCGTCGTTTGGGGTAGCCTGCGCCGGCTGTCGGGCATTAAGGCCCACTCCTCGGTACCTGGCCTGACCTCAGGTAATGAGGTCCTTGTTGATCCTGTGGCTGTCTCCAACGCCTTTGGCCGCTTCTTCGCGGAGGTTTCAAGCTCCGCCCATTACCATCCTGCCTTCCTTCCCAGGAAAGAGGCAGAAGAGGCTCGGAGGCCTTCCTTCCACTCGCTGAATCTGGAAACTTATAATGCCCCCTTTACTATGCGGGAACTCGAACGTGCGCTTGCACTGTCCCGGTCCTCTGCTCCGGGGCCAGATGCCATTCACGTTCAGATGCTGGCACACCTTTCTCCGGCGGGCAAAAGCTTCCTTCTTCGTACCTACAATCGCGTCTGGACCGAAGGTCAAGTCCCCATGCATTGGCGTGACGCCGTTGTTGTTCCTATACCCAAACCCGGGAAGGATAGACACCTTCCTTCTAGTTACTGCCCCATTTCTCTTACAAGCTGTGTCTGTAAGGTGATGGAGAGCATGGTTAATGCTCGGTTAGTCTGGATTCTTGAATCTCGACGGCTACTTACTAATGTCCAATGCGGCTTTCGTCGCCGCCGCTCCGCTGTTGACCACCCTGTGACCTTGTCGACATTCATCATGAACAACTTTTTGCGAAGGCGCCAAACGGTAGCCGTGTTCTTCGACTTGGAGAAGGCTTATGATACCTGTTGGAGAGGAGGTATCCTCCGCACTATGCACTGGTGGGGCCTACGTGGTCGCCTGCCCCTTTTTATTGATTCCTTTTTAACGGATCGAAATTTTAGGGTACATGTGGGTTCCGTACTGTCCGACGTCTTCCTCCAGGAGAACGGAGTGCCTCAGGGCTCCGTCTTGAGCGTAGCCCTTTTTGCCATCGCGATCAATCCAATTATGGATTGCATTCCACCTCATGTCTCCGGCTCTCTCTTTGTCGATGACTTCGCGATCTACTGCAGTGCCCAGAGAACATGCCTCCTGGAGCGCTGCCTTCAGCGTTGTCTAGACAGCCTCTACTCATGGAACGTGGCAAATGGCTTCCGGTTCTCTGAAGAGAAGACGGTTTGTATCAACTTTTGGCGATATAAAGCGTTCCCTCCGCCATCCTTACATCTCGGTCCCGTTGTTCTTCCATTCGTGGACACAACTAAGTTTCTCGGGCTCACGTTGGACAGGAAACTGTGTTGGTCTCCACATGTCTCTTATTTGGCGGCCCGTTGTACACGTTCCCTTAATGTCCTCAGAGTTCTTAGCGGTTCATCTTGGGGAGCGGATCGCACTGTCCTGCTTCACTTGTATCGGTGCATAGTCCGATTGAAGCTGGATTATGGGAGCTTCGTCTACTCGTCCGCTCGGCCATCCCTCTTACGCCGGCTCAACTCCATCCACCATCGGGGGATACGTCTTGCGACCGGAGCCTTTCACACTAGTCCTGTCGAGAGTCTTTATGCTGAAGCTGCCGAGTTACCATTGACCTACCGGCGCGACGTACTGCTGTGTCGGTATGCCTGCCGGCTGTTGTCTATGCCCGACCACCCCTCTTACAAGTACTTCTTCGCCGATTCTCTCGACCGTCAGTACGGGTTGTATGTGTCTACCCTGCTGCCCCCCGGAGTCCGCTTCCGTCGCCTGCTTCGACAATTGGATTTTGCCCTCCCTACCACCTTCAGAGAGGGTGAGAGCCCGACACCACCTTGGCTCCAGGCTCCGGTTCATATTTATCTCGACCTCAGCTCACTCCCGAAGGAGGGTACTCCGGCTGCAGAGTATTGCTCACGGTTTGTCGAACTTCGTGCTCGACTTGCCGGTCACACCTTTATTTACACCGATGGCTCCAAAACTGACGATGGTGTCGGCTGTGCCTTTGTCGTCGGGGCCGCCACCTTTAAATACCGGCTCCTCGACAATGTTACAGCTTTACGGCCGAGCTTTTTGCTCTCCATCACGCCGTTCGGTATGCCCGCCGCCACCGCCATTCATCGTATGTACTCTGCTCTGACTCACTTGGTGCTCTTCAGAGCCTTGGAGCTCCCTATCCGGTCCATCCCTTGATTCAACGGATACAGCAGTCCCTCCATTCTTTCGCTGATAATGGTGGTTCTGTCAGCTTTCTGTGGGTTCCCGGACATGTAGGAGTGCCTGGGAATGAGGCTGCGGATGCTGCAGCCAAGGCTGCAGTATTCCTACCTCGGCCAGCCTCCCATTGTGTCCCGTCATCTGACGTTCGTGGGGATGTATGTAAGAGGCTTGTGTCATTGTGGTGGGATGCTTGGTCATCCCTCCAAGGAAACAAGCTCCGGGCAGTAAAACCGCTCCCAACTGCTTGGACAACATCCTCCCGACCATCTCGGCGCGAGGAGGTCCTCCTGACCAGGTTGCAGATTGGGCATTGCCAGTTTAGCCACCGCTACCTGCTCTCCGGTGACCCAGCCCCGCAGTGCCCTTGTGGTCAGGCATTAACAGTGCGCCATGTTTTATTGTCGTGTCCCCGTTTTAGTCAATTTCGTGTTGTCCTGACCCTGCCATCTACTTTACCGAATGTTTTAGCTGATGACGCTCGAGCAGCTGCTCGTATTCTGCGTTTTATAACTTTAACTGGCTTGTCCAAAGACATTTAACCTTTTTACTTATTTTATCTGCATCTTTGTCAGGTCCTTCTGGTGTCCCTCCCATCCCCTTGAGTTTTACCGGATTCCATGTGCTCTAACAACAGTGACTGGGCGCTAATGACCTCAGCAGTTGAGCGCCCTTAAACCCAACCAAAAAAAAAAAAAAAAACTTAATCTACACTCCTGGAAATGGAAAAAAGGACACATTGACGCCGGTGTGTCAGACCCACCATGCTTGCTCCGGACACTGCGAGAGGGCTGTACAAGCAATGATCACACGCACGGCACAGCGGACACACCAGGAACCGCGGTGTTGGCCGTCGAATGGCGCTAGCTGCGCAGCATTTGTGCACCGCCGCCGTCAGTGTCAGCCAGTTTGCCGTGGCATACGGAGCTCCATCGCAGTCTTTAACACTGGTAGCATGCCGCGACAGCGTGGACGTGAACCGTATGTGCAGTTGACGGACTTTGAGCGAGGGCGTATACTGGGCATGCAGAAGGCCGGGTGGACGTACCGCCGAATTGCTCAACACGTGGGGCGTGAGGTCTCCACAGTACATCGATGTTGTCGCCAGTGGTCGGCGGAAGGTGCACGTGCCCGTCGACCTGGGACCGGACCGCGGCGACGCACGGATGCACGCCAAGACCGTGGGATCCTACGCAGTGCCGTAGGGGACCGCACCGCCACTTCCCAGCAAATTAGGGACAATGTTGCTGCTGGGGTATCGGCGAGGACCATTCGCAACCGTCTCCATGAAGCTGGGCTACGGTCCCGCACACCGTTAGGCCGTCTTCCGCTCACGCCCCAACATCGTGCAGCCCGCCTCCAGTGGTGTCGCGACAGGCGTGAATGGAGGGACGAATGGAGACGTGTCGTCTTCAGCGATGAGAGTCGCTTCTGCTTTGGTGCCAATGATGGTCGTATGCGTGTTTGGCGCCGTGCAGGTGAGCGCCACAATCAGGACTGCATACGACCGAGGCACACGGGGCCAACACCCGGCATCATGATGTGGGGAGCGATCTCCTACACTGGCCGTACACCACTGGTGATCGTCGAGGGGACACTGAATAGTGCACGGCACATCCGAACCGTCATCGAACCCATCGTTCTACCATTCCTAGACCGGCAAGGGAACTTGCTGTTCCAACAGGACAATGCACGTCCGCATGTATCCCGTGCCACCCAACGTGCTCTAGAACGTGTAAGTCAACTACCCTGGCCAGCAAGATCTCCGGATCTGTCCCCCATTGAGCATGTTTGGGACTGGATGAAGCGTCGTCTCACGCGGTCTGCACGTCCAGCACGAACGCTGGTCCAACTGAGGCGCCAGGTGGAAATGGCATGGCAAGCCGTTCCACAGGACTACATCCAGCATCTCTACGATCGTCTCCATGGGAGAATAGTAGCCTGCATTGCTGCGAAAGGTGGATATACACTGTACTAGTGCCGACATTGTGCATGCTCTGTTGCCTGTGTCTATGTGCCTGTGGTTCTGTCAGTGTGATCATGTGATGTATCTGACCCCAGGAATGTGTCAATAAAGTTTCCCCTTCCTGGGACAATGAATTCACGGTGTTCTTATTTCAATTTCCAGGAGTGTATTTTTTTTGTAGTAAAAACAGCCCACTGGTTTCCAATGGATTTTATAGTCGAATTGACAATGGTTTCGACTCCTAAATTAAGGGAGTCTTCATCAGAATTTATATTACCTAAATAAGGGAGATACAAAGTTAGTCATTAATAAGAAACATACGAGACAGTAATAATTAATATTTGTATATAAAGATGTACTTACATAAGTAAAAAGTTGAGCAGTTCATCTCTCGTCATACAATTTTAACACCAAAAAGGACACGTCACAGAATAAAACGATTTGAGTTTCCGTGCTGGTCCATTTATAGAATTTTGTCATGCAAAAATGAGCCAGAGATGAAAGGCAAAAATTTCAAAACTGTATACAAGAAACACTTAAGAAGCTGGAAGTATGAAGATAGGCAATCGACGTAACAAAGAAACGAATATCAAACTGCATCCCAGACATCACAAGACAAATAAAAGACGACCGAGAAACGCAGTAAGCACACACCACCAGCACACGATGAAAGTCCACTATTCAAGTGAAGTATGTATGTATGTATGTATTGAACTGGGGACCTAGAAACGATGGTGAGGTTTCGTCCCGCCGTAGCCCTCACCCTCAGTGGTTGACATCCCCACAACAAGTCACAGCAGTCCACCCACCCCACCGCCGTCCCATACCGAACCCAGGGTCATTGTGCGACTGTGCGGTTGCCCCCCCCCCCCCCCCCCCCGGGGGACATGTCATACTAGACGAATGTACCCCAAATGTGTGCGTGGTAGCGTAATTGTGGTGTACGCGTACGTGGAGTGTTTGCGCAGCAATCGCCCACGTAGTGTAACTGAGGCGGAATAAGTTGAACCAGCCCGCATTCCCTGAGGCAGATGGAAAACCGCCTTAAAAAACATCCACAGACTGGCCGGCACACCGGACCTCGACACAAATGGGCCGGGCGGATTCGTGCCAGGGGCCGGCACGCCATTCCACTCGGGAAGCAGCGCGTTAGAGCGTGCTGCTAGCCGGGCGGGCTAAGTGAAGTATCCTTCCAAATCCCGAAGATCCGACGTCCAGGTGTATACAGGACAATAATTACAGGACGACACATATGGAATAACGATGTTGCAAAGTCATGCGTAGAACCAATCTGTGATGTAAACTTACGAAAAATGCCTCCAAAAACGCAGTATCTTATCTAACAATAAGAGAATAATACTAAAACTGTAATATAGTAACGTCTCTGGAAACCATATACAACGCAGTTACTAGATACGTACACCGAACATGTATTACATGTCATTGAAGATGCTACGTGAATAACATTGAGCGAAACGCGTATGGAAGAAAAACAGCGTTCTATTTATTTTCATTTATGTATTATGACTGCAGATGATAACAATTATTAAAAAATTGTTGAGACGTTCACGTTTTATTGAGCTGAAAGGCGTGTTGATGTTAAATTATAATACGCACGTTAATTAATAAATAAATCGGTGATGCCGCCTAAGTGTCGGGGGGGGGGGGGAGGGGGAGGGGGAGGGGGAGGGGGAGGCCGGTGATGATAGCGAAAACCGTAAGCTTTCTTGTTGTTGCCAGTGCCGGTTACTCTAGTGGAGCCAGCTGGAAAGGTGGTCGCGCAGGACGGGGCGCAACTCCGAAATTGGCATTTTTTATGTAAATAAATTTCGTTGAACCGTGAATTTACTTTCAAAAACTTTTCTTAAGAATTTACTTTATTTACTAGCGATTCATCAAGAACATTAACACATTTAATCACAATATGTGAGCGTGGAAGTAGTTGCCAGTGGGTAACTGATGAAAACAAATTAAAGTTCATTCAACAAATGGAAATTTTATTCCTAAAAGCCTTTAAAAAAATAGATTTAAAATTATAGTCAGAAAACACCCTCGAAATATCAAGTTACAATTTTATTCAGAGACAGAAACAACAAATATTGAAAGTATGAGCTTTCGGGATGAGAACCTTGCCGCTGCCTTTTGACACGGCCGTAGTCACGACCGCTCACAACAACCTCTGAAACACTACACTGGTGCAAATCTGCAACACACCAGATTACTTTAAACTAAAAATTTTAACAACTCTCACAAGCACATAAACTATGCACCCTCGTAGGAGGGATGGAAATGGTACAAAACACCAACATTAAAAAAATTAACTTGCCATCGAACTTAAAAAAAAGCTCTTAAGGTCGAAGGGTGGCAACTTTATATACCAAAATGACCATTTAAATAAAACCCATGAAATGCAGTCTTACATAAAATGTACAAACATGCTCTACATTACATATATACCGCCTCTCAAGATGATAGGCAAGATAAAAACATATTTCAGGAATTCGGCCGTTACACTTCAAGCAATAAATTCGCTAACACCGAATCCGACAAACATGAAAGAGGCTGCTATTAACGTGCGGCAGACCGATAGACAGACAGACAGACGCTAACTGCCTAACAAATGCGGACGGGAGACAGACCAGCATGGTGGGGACGGGATACTGACCAAGAAAACACGTAGAATTTAACAAGTAAATGAAACAAGATATGACGAATCAGTTAACTTCTAGTTAACTGCGATGTCTGGCGAAGACCTGGCACAGCACCCCCAAAACGCTCTCGCGGACCGTCCGCTGCCAGCCGCTTCAACGGACGCAAGAAGGCGCGCCGATCTCCCGTCTCACGGCGTCGCAGCTCGCCCAGGCCAGACCGATGTCGTAGGTTGGCTCCTGCTGCTCTCGTGTCGGCCACGAAGCCACTACCCCCTCAATATACGGCGCGGCCCACTGGAGTCACGGGGCGACCTCACACGCGCCGACGCTCAAGACGGAAAACTCATCTTGTGTCCCAGTGCGCGACCGACAAACCGATCGATCCAACTACCAACGCCCATTGCCTAAACAAAACTCGAGCAGACTGGCGGCCTAACACGTACTAGCACTCCGGACGACAAAGAGACACTGACCGCCGCACAAATGCAAACGAGAGACAGACGATGAACTGGTGACGCGAGACTGTCCTAGCCTCACTCCGACTGACCAGCTGACAAGACTCGCCCAGACTGACAGACTGCCTAGACTCTGACTGACCGACTGCGAAGTTTTTTTTTTCTTTATTGTTATTTTTTACCTCATACAAACGTGGGCTGGCAGCGGACAAATCTATTCCGCTCTTCATCCACATACACTCCTGGAAATTGAAATAAGAACACCGTGAATTCATTGTCCCAGGAAGGGGAAACTTTATTGACACATTCCTGGGGTCAGATACATCACATGATCACACTGACAGAACCACAGGCACATAGACACAGGCAACAGAGCATGCACAATGTCGGCACTAGTACAGTGTATATCCACCTTTCGCAGCAATGCAGGCTGCTATTCTCCCATGGAGACGATCGTAGAGATGCTGGATGTAGTCCTGTGGAACGGCTTGCCATGCCATTTCCACCTGGCGCCTCAGTTGGACCAGCGTTCGTGCTGGACGTGCAGACCGCGTGAGACGACGCTTCATCCAGTCCCAAACATGCTCAATGGGGGACAGATCCGGAGATCTTGCTGGCCAGGGTAGTTGACTTACACCTTCTAGAGCACGTTGGGTGGCACGGGATACATGCGGACGTGCATTGTCCTGTTGGAACAGCAAGTTCCCTTGCCGGTCTAGGAATGGTAGAACGATGGGTTCGATGACGGTTTGGATGTACCGTGCACTATTCAGTGTCCCCTCGACGATCACCAGTGGTGTACGGCCAGTGTAGGAGATCGCTCCCCACACCATGATGCCGGGTGTTGGCCCTGTGTGCCTCGGTCGTATGCAGTCCTGATTGTGGCGCTCACCTGCACGGCGCCAAACACGCATACGACCATCATTGGCACCTAGGCAGAAGCGACTCTCATCGCTGAAGGCGACACGTCTCCATTCGTCCCTCCATTCCCGCCTGTCGCGACACCACTGGAGGCGGGCTGCACGATGTTGGGGCGTGAGCGGAAGACGGCCTAACGGTATGCGGGACCGTAGCCCAGCTTCATGGAGACGGTTGCGAATGGTCCTCGCCGATACCCCAGGAGCAACAGTGTCCCTAATTTGCTGGGAAGTGGCGGTGCGGTCCCCTACGGCACTGCGTAGGATCCTACGGTCTTGGCGTGCATCCGTGCGTCGCTGCGGTCCGGTCCCAGGTCGACGGGCACGTGCACCTTCCGCCGACCACTGGCGACAACATCGATGTACTGTGGAGACCTCACGCCCCACGTGTTGAGCAATTCGGCGTTACGTCCACCCGGCCTCCCGCATGCCCACTATAGGCCCTCGCTCAAAGTCCGTCAACTGCACATACGGTTCACGTCCACGCTGTCGCGACATGCTACCAGTGTTAAAGACTGCGATGGAGCTCCGTATGGCACGGCAAACTGGCTGACACTGACGGCGGCGGTGCACAAATGCTGCGCAGCTAGCGCCATTCGACGGCCAACACTGCGGTTCCTGGTGTGTCCGCTGTGCTGTGCGTGTGATCATTGCTTGTACAGCCCTCTCGCAGTGTCCGGAGCAAGTATGGAGGGTCTGACACACCGGTGTCAATGTGTTCTTTTTTCCATTTCCAGGTGTGTACATACAATAAATGAGACAAGGAAGACAGAAAGTAACAGATTGCTGGCTAAAAACACAGTAGATACAAAAAAATTAAAAAACACGAAGCCGTTCAGACTCGACGAAAATCACGAAAAACTGTCGGCACTGTTCACAAACACTGATGACTGAGATGGAACAAGTGAACGAAGGAGCGTGGCGGCGAAAAACACTAAACCACTACACGATGGTACACACACGAGAAACTGTTGGCGATGATCTCCGGCGCGCGAATGTCCACTGAGCGTGTGGGAGTTCGCGACTGCGGCGCTCATAGCGCCCCTGAAATGCACGTGAACAGGCAACTTTTCCCCGTTCCCACCAGAGGGAGGCACCAAAGCTGCGATTGCCACAGCGGCGCCACCGCCAGAAACGGAGGGCGACTGCTTTAAACTACACGCTGCGTCGCGCTCTTCGAAACAGCAGATTTTACCACGGCTCAGTCGTGTCGACCAAAGAAATGAAATGAAATGTGTGGCTAGGAGCCTCCCGTCGGGTAGACCGTTCGCCTGGTGAAGGTCTTTCGAGTTGACGTCACTTCGGCGACCTGCGCGTCGATGGGGATGAAATGACGATTAGGACAACACAACACCCAGTCCCTGAGCGGAGAAAATCTCCGACCTAGCCGGGAATCGAACCCGGGACCTTAGGATTGACATTCCGTCACGCTGACCACTCAGCTACCTGTGCCGGACGTGTCGACCAAAGTAAGTTATACAGCAACTGGTAGGATAGTAGTATTGTTCACTATGATCAACCGTAGTACGCTACTCTTCGCTAAACGAGAAATTTAGCAGAAACACTGGAGATCCTTAGGCCTTATCTGTAATGCTTGAGTTTCAATATTTTGTTGACAGGAAACGAGCAACCTTATTAAATTCCTTAAAACTTTTATCAACTATCTGGTCTACAGTTGCAGCATTATATTAGCCGATTAGTTTCGAATACTGAGGCTGCACTGACAGTGCATTATTATTAAGATCAGGCACTGTAAGAGCAGCCGCAGTTGGACAGGCCTGAAAATGAACTTGCAAGATTCGAAACTAATCTCCTACTTAATACTGCAACTGTTGACAGAATCGCTAATAAAAGCTTAAGAAATTCTGTAATGAATAGAGGCCCTCTTTAAGGGAGTCTATGGTTACGCTACTGATGCTTGTCGAATGTTGTTTCGAAAATACCGCGATACTTCTGATGCAGGCCCCCACACCCGCACGAGTGGTCGACTGTGAAGAGCGGACAAATTCTTCAGCTGGGCGGCGGCCATTAGAGTCGTAAACTGACGCGCGGAGTTCCAATGTTTATACATCGCTTTTGGTTATAAAATGCCTTCCCTTGAGTTAGGTCACAAGCATAATGCCTCATTTAAATACGTTACTACAATATATCTTTTAATTTATGAACAAACAGCAACTAGTCACTGTTTATGAATTTATGTTACGTACTACATGGAATCTGCCGTTGCTAAACGTTATGTACTGGACCCCTAGCATTTTTCTTAGTTCATTTATGATAGATGTACGCAAAATGCATCAAAATACTCGAAGATCTGCCCACTATATTAATAGATATTTTCTGTCTCTACCTTGCTTTAGATTTTATGACGAGAAGTGCGTTATATATGGCATAGTGCTTTGGCAAATGACGACCAAATTATCAAGTTTCAACCTAACCTAGACCATGAAAACACTACCAATCAACCAACTTTCTTCAAAATGATCAGAACATATAAAAAGTTATTCGGTCGGTCGGAAATCTTGCCTCCTGACAGCGTGTAACCATTTTTGTAACAGCTGTGGTTTTGAGAAAGGAAACCTGCAAATAGATGCACAGACATTATGCTAATACCGTGTTACAAAAACATTTGGTAAGCAAGTGCACTGACATACAAAACAACTTAAAATATCCACATACCTGTGAAATGTAATATTCGTTCCTTTCTCGAATTTATTTGTACAATTAATCGCTGCACAACTCTTCACCTTTGTACTTCTTTTGATTGGAACGTACAGACAGTAGAATTACGAGTAACAAATACTGTATGTACGCCCCAACAAATATACAACGTTGAATAAGTGTCTTCATAAACAACAATACGACACAACACATCAGACTGCAACCACTATAATGGCGTCCAGCCGAAGGTTCAAATGATCCCGCGATTGCAGCGCCATGAGTGAGTCTTGTTATTTTTTACAAGGTCTTTGTTCTGATGAGAGAAATAAACGACTTCCTGTCGACGGGGAGTTAAAAAGAATGCCACACAGGGCACCGGCAAAGCGGCGTCCGCTCGGCCGTCAGCCGCGGCACGTATTGGCTTTCCCACACCGGCTGACGTCACGCGCCGAAAGCGATAAGCCGCGAGCGGTGGGAGGCGGGGGAGCGGCTGAAGGCTGGCGGCTGCCGCTTTGTGCCGCGCCGGGGGCCGACACCGCGTAATGAACAGCGGCCGCCGCGTCTCGAGAGACTCTTTTGTTTACTAAGTGCCGAATCGGTGACTGGCAGCGTCACGGCGGTAGCGGCGGATGAGGCGGCGAGCGGCGCGAAGGGGTTCGGCTGCCGGCCTACTGGCCGTGTCAACGAAGGAAGAGGACCGGAAAACTCGTGAAGTCGCAAACTTTAGTACAGTGGTCGGAGCGACGGAAGCGAACATATTGAAAATCCATATTGGTGGGATTTCAGCATAGTGATTGTGGTGGCGGGGGCGTTAAATGTAGCTTTCAGTAACTCGAAAATCACGCCTTCTAACTTATATGTTTCCCAGTACAAAATTAAACTCTCACCTTTTTCTTTCCTTTTCCGTTTTTCTAAAGCTGCTTAAATTTGTGGAGGTATATTCCGTCTATGCAGGTAATGGAAAGCAGTTTTTTTACTGCAATATGCGTTTCGCCTCTTTTATTTGGGAAGAATCTTCAGTGGCTTGTAATCCATGTTTCATTCGATCTGATTTGATCCATTATTAATGGTTTTAGAAAGCCTGCGACTGTAGAAACAATAGGTTTGTTTATAAATAAATAAATTTTCTGCTACCAGTCACGATTTTTCTTTATTTTACTATTAGCACGACGCGTTTCGAGAAATAATTCCCATTTTCAAGTGCGTTTTTGTGTGTATTAAGCCATTCTTTTGATGTTGTCAGTGTGTGTGAGTCTGCTTCATTTTGTAGACTGTATTACATAAGAAACACGCGATTTTTTTATTTGGGTGTCAGTTCTTTTTGTGAGGTTAGAGGCTACAATTTAGAATAATTTGTACTTAAAGTTTTGTAATGGTCCATTTCGGTAGAGTCTAACACACACATAACATCACACACAGCTTGTTGTACACTTTACGCATCGAAAATATATAAACAAAACATTTTCAAAGATCTTCTTACAAGTAGTCCACAGAGGTAACATTGTAGGTCTTCCACAGATTATGATATGCTTTTGTACAGAGGTTATTTATCTTAACAATTTGGCTCATAAATTACCTCTGTACAAAAGCATATCATAATCTGTGGAAGACCTATAATGTTACCTCTGTGGACTACCTGTAAGAAGATCTTTGAAAATGTTTTGTTTATATAAGATATTTTCGATGTGGAAAGTGTACAACAAGTTGTATGTGATGTTAAGTGTGTGTGAGACTCAACACAAATGGACCATTACAAAACTGAAAGTAGAAATTCTTCTAAATTTTAGCCACTAACCTCACAAAAAGAACTGATACGCAACTAAAAAAATCGCGTGTTTCTTATGTATTACAGTAAAAGTCAACAAAATGAAGCAGACTCACACACAGAAAACATCAAAAGAAATGTCTTAATACACACAAGAAACGCACTTGAAAATGTGAATTATTTCTCGAAACGCTTCGTGCGAATAGTAAAATAAACAAAAATCGTGACTGGTAGCAGAAGATTTATTTATTTGTAAACAAACCTATCATGTTTCTTTTTATTCATACAATTAACTTATGTGGTAGATACAGTGTTGTACATGGTACATTTTTCGTGTTTTGCTGTTGTTTTTTTTTTTTTTTTTTTTTGTTAGAATCAACTTTCGTAGCACAAATTTCGTAATCTGAAAATTAAACGGCATAAAACTTCCTACGGCAGCTGTCCAATTTATTTTTTCCCCCCGGGACAAATAGTTTCTGCGTTTCACGGAATAAATAAGTCGCAGGTTTTTAAAAACAGCTTTTTAATATCATAACATTAATGGTTATTGTTAAATAAATTGGGCTAAGACTAAGAACAAATATAAAATTCCTTACCCCCCCACCCCCATTACCCTAAATGAAGACGACCGTTGCTAAGACGGTAGAATCGTCGATTTTAACAGCGATTTTAGCTTCAACATGACGCAGCCTAACGGCCAAAACGGTTATAGCCAAATTATTCTTATAGAAATTAGGAGAGAAACGTACTAACCCTCTTAAATTCATGACATAAAGTATGTTGTATGTTAACTGGGGACCTAGAAACGACGGAGAGGCTCCGTCCCCGCTGCAGCCACAGTGGTCCACAACCCCACGACGACTACTGCAGTCCACTTCACCCCTCCGCCGCCCCACACCGAACCCAGGGTTATTGTGCGGTTCGGTCCCCGGTGAACCCCCCCCCCCCCCCCCTCCAGGGAACGTCTCCACCAGACTAGTGTCGCCCCTATATCTGCGCGGTAGAGTAATGGTGGTGTACGCGTACGTGCAGAACTTGTTTGCGCGGCAATCGCCGACATAATGTAGATGAGGCGGAATAAGGGGAGCCAGCCCGAATTCGCCGAGGCAGATGGAAAACCGCCTAAAAACCATCCACAGACTGGTCGGCTCACCGGACCTCGTGCCGGGGACCAGGCGTTCCTTCCCAATCCGGCAAGCCGTGCGTTAGACCGCTCGACTAGCCAGGCGGGCTGACTTGAAATCAGTCAGGGGGAATCAATTTTATATTCTTTCCGTTACTGCTATATCAAAAATAAATAATAATGAAAATCAAATATAACAAAATGACTGATCCTAGCCTTTATAGAGAAGACATTCAAACTACACAATTAATTTGGAAATGACTCATTTATAATTGTTCCGATCAACTGTCCAGTACAGAGTGTCTTTTTACTATGAGGAAACCAAGCAATTTCTCGACATTATCAGCGGCGTAAGTTATGTGATTGTACGCAGATTTTCTACTAACGAACTATTCGCCCCGAAATCACTTTATAAAAGTCGTGGCTACTGGCCGAGCGCACACATGTCTACTCCACCTTCCGGAAGGGTATGATCCACCTTATCGCATGCGCGAAGTGGCGACATCTAGCTAATTCCCTGGCGCCCTGACAGTAATCAAAAGCAGTGCAATGGTTAACTGCCACATAGGAAACACAGAACCTGACTCCCCGAACACTGTACACGCCAGCGGCACCCGGGACCCTGTAGAAAACTGCGCGTTTGACTTATCTGCGCCCTCGAGTACTGGCTAAGATTAGTAGACAGAGGATATGCTGTATATGGCTTTTTATTGGGCAGTTTCAGATTTTGTGTTATTTTACGAATAGGACATACAGGAAGGGAAATGACCACTGACGTATCCAAAGTAATATCGTCTAACAACAGTGGTAACTCATTTCAATGGCAGGCTCCATACGTCACGTATCGAAGCCGACTTGTTGAGACCCGACTTAGAAAACTATCAAGACACCACCAGCAAATTTACATAGAAGTCATGACAAAATTTGCCTTTTGTGGCACGTGAATTTTCGCCTAAAACAGAGTTACTTCGGCAGTTGGTGTGTCGTCAGAGAGCAGTATCGCTGGAAATAATCAATGATTAGCAAACACGAATAGGCAAAATTCTGTACGCCCATATTCATTGTTCGCTTGAAGATGTTCAGACACATTGAAACAAGTGCATTGGCAGTATTTTTTATTTGCATTTCTGGAATTTGTACATACTTAGGATGTCTCAAACGCTAAGCGACAATTTTGAATCGCATGTGACTCGCGCACAGTCTTTGGTCAGAGTAGCTCCGTCGCTGGGAGATGTGTTTGTTTTGTCATCGCTGGTTGGCGGCGAGGAGCGCGGGAGTTCTGTAGTTAGAGTAAAGGCGAGAAAGACTCCGAGCCTAGGACTCGTCGCAATGTAGACGTAAATTTAAGTGCATCTGGGTTCAGATAAATTTACTTGTGTTTGAATAATGTGAAACAGAGGAGAAATATTTGATTAGCGGTTTAGAATGAAATGATAAATTAGGACACTGAAAAGGGTATAAAGAGGAATGGAGGTAATATTTCTTATTTACTGGCACTGCATTCGCACCTAGCTAGGATTCATTGTTGAATGAGACATCCATATCAGAGAACTTCAGATTATTCATTAAAGATTGAGTAATTTTGATTGTAAGGTATTTTTCACTTTTACTAATGACTTGTCTAACATTTGTGAGAGTAGGAGTTTGGTCGCCGTGCTGCCCTTCGTCAATGTAAATGAGTGCTGTAGCATGAATTTCGTATAGGTAATAATATATCAGATAATTCAAAAACAGTTTGTTAAAGAAATATTTCACCTAAGAGCATTGTCCACGTCGTCGATCCAAGTCACTTTACTTTAAGCGTGTCTCACTCGGTGATCAGTGTAAAGGATTACTTGTGGTCTGTAACATAGCACTAATCTCTCAGCAACTATAGTGAGAAATTTGCCGCTGGCCTCAGACAGAGCAGCAACCACCGTATTCTAAGCAATTACACTAAGAGGTAGGATATTCTCATTTCAGAATCAGTCTGCTACGAAAATTATCAGTGCACAAGGACCATTTCATAAACAGCATTATAAGGTACATCATTAAAGCGCAGGCCCACTTTATTTTAGAGATCGGTAGGGAAGTTCAGAATTTAATCTGTCTGAACATGTTTTTAGAAAGATTACGATACAAGTCCGATTCCACGTTTTTTTCTCGCAGGCAGACGTATTTGGTTTCACTGTAAGTTGCAAATGCACAAAGTCAGACAATGCTAAACAGCAGCGAAGTTACAACCAACCAACAGTCCAGTTGTTGTTGTTGTTGTCGTCTTCAGTCCTGAGACTGGTTTGATGAAGCTCTCCATGCTACTCTATCCTGTGATAGCTTCTTCATCTCCCAGTACTTACTGCAACACACATCCTTCTGAATCTGCTTTGTGTATTCATCTCTTGGTATCCCTCTACGATTTTTACTCTCCACGCTGCCCTCCAATGCTAAATTTGTGATCCCTTGACGCCTCAGAACATGTCCCACCAACCGGTCCCTTCTTTTTGTCAAGTTGAGCAACATACTCCTCTTCTCCCCAATTCTACTCAATACTTCATCATTAGTTATGTGATCCACCCACCTAATCTTCAGCATTCTTCTGTAGCACCACATTTCGAAAGCTACTATTCTCTTCTTGTCCAAACTATTTATCGTCCATATTTCACTTCCAAACATGGCTACACTCCATACAAATACTTTTAGAAACGACTTCCTCACACTTAAATCTATACTCGATGTTAACAAATTTCTCTTCTTCAGAAACGCTTTCCTTGCCCTTGCCAGTCTACATTTTATATCTTCTCTACTTCGACCATCATCAGTTATTTTGCTCCCCAAATAGAAAAACTCCTTTACTACTTTAAGTGTCTCATTTCCTAATCTAATTCCCTCAGCATCACCCGACATAATTCGACCACATTCCATTATCCTTGTTTTCCTTTTGTTGATGTTCATCTTATATCCTCCTGTCAAGACACTGTCCATTCCGTTCAACTGCTCTTCCAAGTCCTTTGCTGTCTCTGACAGAATTACAATGTCATCGGCGAACCTCAGAGTTTTTATTTCTTCTCCATGGATTTTAATACATACTCCGAATTTTTCTTTTGTTTCCTTTACTGCTTGCTCAATATATAACATCGGGGAGAGGCTACAACCCTGTCTCACTCCCTTCCCAACCACTGCTTTCCTTTCATGCCCCTCGATCCTTATAACTGCCATCTGGTTTCTGTACAAATTCTAAATAGCCTTTCGCTCCCTTTATTTTACCCTTGCCACCTTTAGAATTTGAAAGAGAGTATTCCAGTCAACATTGTCAAAAGCTTTCTCTAAGTCTACAAATGCTAGAAACGTAGGTTTGCCTTTCCTTAATCATTCTTCTAAGATATGTCGTAAGGTCAGTATTGCCTCACGTGTTCCAATACTTCTACGGAATCCAAACTGATCTTCCCCGAGGTCCGCTTCTACCAGTTTTTCCATTCGTCTGTAAAGAATTCGCATTAGTATTTTGCAGCCGTGACTTATTAAACTGATAGTTCGGTAATTTTCACATCTGTCAACACCTTCTTTTTTTGGGATTGGGATTATTACATTCTTCTTGAAGTCTGAGTGTATTTCGCCTGTATCATACATCTTGCTCACCAGATGGTAGAATTTTGTCAGGACTGGCTCTCCCAAGGCCGTCAGTAGTTCTAATAGAATGCTGTCTACTCCCGGGGCCATGTTTCGACTCATGTCTTTCAGTGCTCTGTCAAACTCTTCACGTAGTATCGTATTTCGCATTTCATCTTCATCTACATCCTCTTCCATTTCCATAATATAGTCCTCAGGTAAATCGCCCTTGTATAGACCCTCCATACACTCCTTCCACCTTTATGCTTTCCCTTCTTTGCTTAGAACTGGGTTTCCATCCGCGCTCTTGATATTCATACAAGTAGTTCTCTTTTCTCCAAAGGTCTCTTTAATTTGCCTGTAGGCAGTATCTATCTTACCCCTAGTGAGATAAGCCTCTACATTCTTACATTTGTCCTCTATCCATCCCTGCTTATCCATTTTGCACTTCCTGTCGATCTCATTTTTGAGACGTCTGTATTACTTTTTGCCTCCTTCATTTACTGCATTTTTATATTTTCTCCTTAACCAATTAAGTTCAATATTTCTTCTGTTACCCAAGGAGTTCTACTAGCCCTCGTCTTTTTACCTACTTGATCCTCTGCTGCCTTCACTACTTCATACCTCAGAGCTACCCATTCATCTTCTACTGTACTTCTTTCCCCCATTCCTGTGAATCGCTCCCTTATGCTCTTCCTGAAACTCTGTACAACCTCTGGTTCTTTCAGTTTACCCAGGTCCCATATCCTTAAATTCCCACCTTTTTGCAGTTTCTTCAGTTTTAATCCACAGTTCATAACCAATAGATTGTGGTCAGAGTCCACATCTGCCCCTGGAAATGTCTTACAACTTAAAACCTGGTTCCTAAATCTCTGTCTTACCATTATATAATCTATCTGATACCTTCAAGTATCTCCAGGATTCTTCCATGTATACAGGTGTTAGCTATGATTAAGTTATGCTCTGTGCAAAACTCTACCAGGCGGCTTCCTCTTTCATTTCTTTGCCCCAATCGATATTCACCTACTGTGTTTCCTTCTCTCCCTTTTCCTACTCTCGAATTCCAATAACCCATGACTATTAAATTTTCGTCTCCCTTCACTACCTGAATAATTTTTTTATCTCATCATACATTTATTCAATTTCTTCATCATCTGCAGAGTTAGTTGGCTGGCTCTGAGCACTATGGGACTTAACATCTACGGTCATCAGTCCCCTAGAACTTAGAACTACTTAAACCTAACTAATCTAAGGACATCACACAACACCCAGCCATCACGAGGCGGAGAAAATCTCTGACCCCGCCGGGAGTCGAACCCGGGAACCTGGGCGTGGGGAGCGAGAACGCTACCGCACGACCACGAGATGCGGGCAGAGTTAGTTGGCTTATAAACTTGTAGTACTGTAGTAGGAGTGGTCATCGTGTCTATCTTGGCCACAATAATGCTGTTTGTAGTAGCTTACCCGCAGGCCTATTTTTTTCCATTATTAAACTTAGTCCTGCATTACCTCTATTTGACTTTGTATTTATAACCCTGTATTCACCTGACCAAAAGTCTTGTTCCTCCCGCCACCAAACTTCATTAATTCCCACTATATCTCACTTTAACCTATACATTCCCCTTTTTAAATTTTCTAATCTACCTGCCCGGTTAAGGGAACTGGTGTTCCACGCTCCGATCCGTAGAATGCCAGTTTTCATTTTCCTGATAACGACATCCTCCTGAGTAGTCCCCGCCCGGAGATCCGAATGGGGGACTATTTTACCTCCGGAATATTTTAGCCAAGAGGACGCATCATCATTTATCCATACAGTAAAGCTGCATGCCCTCGGGAAAAATTACGGCCGTAGTTTACCCTTGCTTTCAGCCGTTCGCAGTACCAGCACAGCAAGGCCGTTTTGGTTAATGTTGCAAGGCCAGGTCAGTCAATCATCCAGACTGTTGCCCACGCAACAACTGAAAAGGCTGCTGCCCCTCTTCAGGAACCACACGTTTGTCTGGCCTCTCAACAGATACCCCTCCGTTGTGGTTGCACCTACGGTACGGCCATCTGCATCGCTGAGGCACGCAAGCCTCCCCACCAACGGCAAGGTCCATGGTTCATGGGGAAGGAGTACGAGTTCAAAACTAAATCAAAATAATACAAATTTTTAAAGGAAACTTTCAACATATTCAATTTGTTTTTGTTCCAGACTGAAGAGCCTAGAACCGCTCGGCCACACCAGCTGGCGGTGAAAAATAAGCCTGACACTTTCATATGCAGAAAGTATTTCTCATGACCGAGAGAACAAACTCGGCAACGCGATCTGACTGGTAAACGAAATAGGAAACAGCCACAGACAACACTTTGATAATCAAGATACGAAGGAATTAAAGACCATAACTGCAAGTAGGTATTTACACTACTGGCCATTAAAATTGCTACACCAAGAAGCAATGTAGATGGTAAATTGGTATTCATTGGACAAATATATTACGCTACAAGTGACATGTGATTACATTTTCAAGCAATTTGGGTGCATAGATCTTGAGAAATCATTACCCAGAACAACCACCTCTGGCCGTACTAACGGGCTTGATACGCCTGGGCATTGAGTAAAACAAATTTTGGATGGCCTGTAGAGGTCAGCTGCCCATGTAGCTTCAACACGATACCACATTTCATCAAGAGTAGTGACTGGCGTATTGTGACGAACTAGTTTCTCGGCCACCATTGACCAGACGTTTTCAATTGGTGAGAGATCTGCAGAATGCGCCGGCCAGGGCAGCAGTCGAACATTTTCTGTATCCAGAAAGGCCCGTACAGGACCTGCAACATGCGGTCGTACATTATCCTGTTGAAATGTACGGTTTCGGAGGAATCGAATGAAGGGTACAGCCACTGATCGTAACACATCTGTAACGTAACGTCCACTGTTCAAAGTGCCGTCAATGCGAACAAGAGGTGACCGAGACGTTTAACCCATGGCACCCCATATCATCACGCCGGGAGAATACACGCTACCAATGTGCGTTCACCGCGATGTCGCCAAACAAGGATGCGACCATCATGATGCTGTAAACAGAACCCGAACTCATCCGAAAAAATGACGTTTTGCCATTCGTGCACCCACGTCCGTCGTTGAGTACACCATCGCAGGCGCTCCAGTCTGTGTTGCAGCGTCAAGGGTAACCGCAGCCATGGTCTCCTAGCTGATAGTCTATGCTGATGCAAACGTCGTCGAACTGTTCGTGCAGATGGTTGTTGTCTTGCAAACGTCCCCATCTGTTGACTCAGGGATCGAGACGTGGCTGCACGAACCGTTACAGCCGTGCGGATAAGATGCCTGTCATCTAGACTGCTAGTGATACGAGGCCGTTGGGATCCAGCACGGCGTTCCGTATTACCCTCCTGAGCCCACGGATTCCATATTCTGCTAACAGTCATTGGATCTCGACCAACGTGAGCAGCAATGTCGCGATACGATAAACCGCAATTGCGATAGGCTTCAATCCAACCTTTATCAAAGTCGGAAACGTGATGGTACGCATTTCTCCTCCTTACACGAGGCATCACATCGAAGTTTCACCAGGCAACGCCGGTCAACTGCTGTTTGTGTATGAGAAATCTGTTGGAAAGTTTTTCTCATGTCAGCACGTTGTAGGTGTCGCCACCGGCGCCAACCTTGTGTGAATGCTCTGAAAACTAATCATTTGCATATCACAGCATCTTCTTCCTATCGGTTAAATTTCGCGTCTGTAGCACGTCATCTTCGTGGTGTAGCAATTTTAATGGCCAGTAGTGTATTTAAATTAATGCCGAAAGTGGACTGGGATTTGAACCCGGCTCTCCTTAGTACTAGGCAGATGCCCTGATCACACAGTGGTCGTCGCATTTGCACGGCCTAACTCAGCACATCTCCCATCAAGCTCAAATTCTCAAATTATCCCCCCATTACTGTTGTAACACCGCTTCCCTTATCCTCATTACTCGCGGCATTTCGCCGATTCCTGTTAGAGCTCTAGTCTGGTGTACCACCGTACTGAAGGGATCATTGGCCGTCCTCGCTTGAGTTATATATGTGGCGTCAGATACCACATACACATTCCTCATTAATTCAGCCCAACGGAAAGGAATGAGGGTCTGCGTATCTACTATTTGTAAACAGCGTATGATGGTACTCGTTAGTGAATGTAATATTTCGCTTTAAACATGTGTTATCCTTCCACTGGTAGCATCCAATTGTGCGATGAGGCAGACCCCTCGTTAGTGAGCACTTAAATTCAGAATGCAGAGAATAGTCTTAAATAGTAGGCAGAGCATTTAAAAATCCTAATTCCCTCCGTACGTAACAATGCACCAGATAAGAGAGGCTACGCAACAAAATGTCGTATTGCAACAGTTAGATATCCATAAAACGACAATTTAAATTTTTCTCATAATATGAAACCTAATTAGAATGCTGAGAATTTCTGTTCCTTTTTATCAGTTGTCAGTCGCGGTTCAGCAGCCTAATGTCTATTTATCAAAATGGCTTTAACTTATGTGGTCAGTCTATGAAAGACAATAAGACGGCGGCCAACGAGTGTCGTACATTCAACTACATTAAAGACAAGCAGTGATATGTTCTAAGTAAAACGAAATCCGGTGAAGTGAATTTAACAAGCAGTATACAGTCGAAGAAAAAAAAAAATGCTCCACGAATGAATCATCGGAAAGGGGCAGAAGTCGGTAGATGTGATGCACATGTACAAACAAGTAATTACACCGTCCTAAAAATTGGATGATAGGATCAA
Organism: Schistocerca piceifrons; assembly: GCF_021461385.2. Taxonomy (NCBI): domain Eukaryota; kingdom Metazoa; phylum Arthropoda; class Insecta; order Orthoptera; family Acrididae; genus Schistocerca; species Schistocerca piceifrons. The sequence goes on from NC_060139.1 coordinate 60,864,872, forward strand.
GAGAAAGAGATTCACAAATTGAGCATTTCAAAAACGCGTTGGCCCATCTCTGGTCCGCCGGTCGCAGGTTCGAATCCTGCCTCTGGCATGGATGTGTGTGATGTCCTTATGTTAGATAGGTTTAAGTAGTTCTAAGTTCTAGGGGACTGATGACCTTAGAAGTTAAGTCACATAGTGCTCAGAGCAATTTTTTTGAACCATCTCTGGTCCTTACGGAAGCTGGTATTCGGCTTGGATTGTTTGATAGACCTTTTGGATGTTCTCCTGAGGGATACCGTGCCAAATTCTGTCCAACTGACGAAACAGATCCTCAAAACCCCGAGATGAGTTGAGGGTCCTTCCCATATTGCTGCAAACGTTCTCAACTTGGGAGATACGCGACGATCTTGCTGGCCAGGGTGCGGTCTGGTGGCAAGCACGAATATTATCAGTGGGAGCGAGCAGTGAGCGGCTTGCAAGTCGTGTAAAGGTGGGCATTGTCTTACTGAGAGGTAAGCCCAGGATGGCTTGACATGAAGGGCAACAAAACTAGACGCAGAATACCATCGACGTACTGTTGTGCTGCAAAGGTGCCACTGATGACAACCGAAGGGATCCATATATGAAAAAAGTGACGCCACTGACATTCACGCATGGTTGTCGGGTCATATGGATTGCGGCAGTCAGTTTGGTACCCCATACGCTGTCCCAGGTCGCCTTCAGACACGTCATCGGCCTGGATTGTCATTGACTGGAGTAGAATTGTCTTCGTCTCGAATGAAAAACAGCCCAAAGTTGCACGAAATTCTGTTTATTTTAAACTTTGACCATGGTTTCTGCTACAATAATATAGCCTTCTTCAGAAGTCCTAAAATCAAAATAACATCTAGACCAGTGATACACAAATAAACTTCAAAACTACGTTAGTGATAACGTATTACTTACACACACATTAATAAATAAAAAAGTGCCTTAGCCCAGCGGCTACGTCAACAACAATAAAATAACTTCTACAGACATAAGCCTGTTTCGAACATAAGTAAAATTACATATGGCAGCGTATGTCCTCCGCCACCACCTCTGTTATACTGGGCGCAAGGTTGTCTAATGTGCTGTACCCCGCTCACCATAGGAGGCGCTCACCACAGTGAGCTACGTCGCACCGTTTATCAGGCAACTAGTCAATATATACGACAATAAATTACTAACAGGCCTACAAGTGAAAATGAAGGACCATATACATATTAATACGAATGTCCAACAGATGAACTACTGTTGCATGCGATCATTAGAGTGGTGGAACATTAACAATTTCATTGAAATTGAAAAACAACAAATCGCCTGGTATAGACAATATCCCAGCCGAACTTCAGAAATCTGGAGGAGCAAAACTGAATCAGGAGTTGTATAATCTTGTTTTCAGCATGTACGAGCAGGGTAAAATTCCTACAGACTTTGAGAAAAACATTATGATCCCCATTCCAAAGAAGGTAAATGCTACAAGATGTGAAAATTATAGGACACTCAGACTAGTTACTCACGCCTCTAAAATATTAACCTCAATTATCCTCAAACGCATAGAACAAAAAGTCGAAGCTACACTCTCCGAAGACCAGTTTGGATTCCGGAAAGATAGAGGAACCAGAGAAGCAATATTTGCTGTAAAACTAATAATAGAGAAACGACTAGATAAGAACCTGAAAACATACATAGCTTTCGTAGATGTAGAGAACGCCTTTGATAATGTTAAATGGGATACGATGTTTGAGGTACTCAAAAAAGTAGGAATAGACCATAAAGATAGAAAAATGATATGGAACCTGTACAAAAACGATACAGCAGTTATCCGTGGACGGACAAAACAAGAAGAGGTGCAGATACGGAAAGGTGTCCGACAAGGTTGCGCACTATCCCCTGTTATCTTTAACGTATACATTGAAGAGGCGCTGAAAAAAGTAAGGGAAAATTCACAGACAGGTGTAGTAATTCATGGCCAACGAATAGATATGATAAGATATGCCGATGATATAGCTGTCCTGGCTGAAAGTGAACAAGATCTTGTAGTCCTACTGAATAGAATGGATAAAGTTATGGGTGAAGAATATAATAAGAGAATTAATAAAGCAAAAACAAAAGTAATGGTATGCGACAAAGAAGATCAAGTGAAAGTCCAAGTTCATGTAGGCAATGAACTGCTTGAACAAGTTGATAAATTTACTTATCTGGGCAGTAATATTACCAGCGATGGAAGGAGCAAGGCAGAAGTGAGAAGTAGAATAGCTCAAGCAAAGGCTACTTTTAACAAGAAGAAAACCATATTAACATCTAAGAGCATCAGCCTCGAAACCAGGGAAAGATTTTTGAAATCATATGTGTGGAGTGTAACATGCTATGGGTGTGAAACATGGACTCTCGGGACAGAGGAACAGCAGAAGCTAAATTCTTTTGAAATGTGGTGCTATAGACGCATGCTCAAAATAAAATGGATCGACAAGGTCACAAACGAAGTGGTTCTGGAAAGAGCAGGTGAGAAGAGAAGCTTCTGGAGTTTCATTGTTAAAAGAAGAGTGCAATTTACAGGCCATCTATTAAGACATAAAGGACTCCTTAACACAATCATAGAGGGATATGTCGAGGGAAAAAGACCAAGAGGAAGACCACGGCTGAGGTACATGGATCAAATCGTGAAAGATGTGGGATGTGAAACCTATAAAGAAATGAAGAGAAAAGCTGAAAGACGCACAGAATGGAGACAAGCTATTAGAGCGTATAATGTAAGCTACAGTTATATTTGCATGTGATAGTCTCGTTTCTGAATGATGCATCAGATAATGATATGACAAATTTTCTTATGTGAAATTGTTAATGTTCTACCAATGTAATGATCGTATGCAACAGTAGTTCATCTGTTGGACATTCGTATTAATAAGTATATGGTCCTTCATTTTCACTTGTAGGCCTGTTAGTAATTTATTGTCGTATATATTGACTAGTTGCGTGATAAACGGTGCGACGTAGCTCACTGTGGTGAGCGCCTCCTATGGTGCGCGGGGTGCAGCACATTTGACAACCTTGCGCCCAGTATAACAGAGGTGGTGGCGGAGGACATACGCTGCCATATGTAATTTTACTTATGTTCGAAACAGGCTAAGTCTGTTGAAGTTATTTTATTGGTGTTGATGCAGCCGCTGGGCTAAGGCATGTTTTAGTTATTAGTGTGTATCTAAGACATATGTTATCACATACGTAATTTTGAACTTTATTTGTAGATTGTTGCACTGGTCTAGATGTTGTTTAGACCATTTTTTAGGACCTCTGATGAAGGCTGTATTATTATAGCAGAGACCATGTTCAAGGTTTAAAATAAACATAATTTAGTGCAACTGTGGGCTGTTTTTCGTTCGAGACAATTTCGTAACAGTTGCTGTTGTCGCTTCCATGATGAAAATAAAGATTTGTCTTTATTAATGAGTCCAGTTTGTAAGTGAGGCCCATTGACCCGACCAGCGAACATGTATCTGGAGCCGCCAAGTAGAGTGGTGGGATAGCAACGTGTTTGTCACCTGCCATAGTGCCTGACAACCAGGTGTGATGGTCTGGAGTGCCATTCATGTCATAGCAGGATCCCTTTGCTTGTCATCCGCGGCAGTATTACTGGACAGTGGTATGTGTCTAGGATATTCTACACACCGTTTTGTTGCCCTTCATGGCTGGCCATTCTGGGTTTACATTTCAGCAAGATAATGTCCACCCACACACGGCGAGAGTTTCTACGGCTTGTCATCGTGCTTGCCAAATCCTACTTTGGTCATAAAGGTCACCATATCTCCCCCCATCTGCGAACGTTTGGAGTATTATGGATAGGATCATCCAACCATCTCAGTGGTTTGGCGGTGGGCAGAATCTGTATCCATCTGCAGGACAGCTAACAATTCTGTCAATAAATGCCAACAACTGTTTCCATAACCGTTAGGGATGGACCAACTCGTTATTGATATGCTCAGTTCGTGAAGCTCTATCACTGCAATAAATCATCCCATTTTTCTGCAATTGTAATCATTTGTTTGTCTGTATATGTACATCGCATCTACTGATTTCTGTAGAATTCGCATAATTCATTCCTGGCACATTGTTGGTTTGTCTTAGAGTGTATTACCAATGAACACCGAAAGAAAACTTTGTAACCTAGTGGGGATATTTCAACCTACACTTTCAAGATTTAACTTTGCATACCAAAGCAACGACCTCCAACAAAATTACTTAAGAAACTAATTTCGCAGTTCAGAAAAGGTTAACAGTCTAGAACTTATTGTGGTATGGAGTGAAATCAGGCAGTATGTGTTGCTAAAAAAAAAAAAAAATTCAAATGGCCCTTAGCACTATAGGGCTTAACATCTGAGGTCATCAGTCCCGTAGAACTTAGAACTACTTAAACCTAACTAACCTAAGGACATCACACACGTCCATGCCCAAGCTAGGATTTGAACCTGCAACAGTAGCAGTCGCGCGGTTCCGGACTGATGGCCCTAGCACAGCGGCCGGCATCTGTTGCAGAACCAGCTTACAAACAGCACGCAATAGCAATCAAAAAGCGCATAATACTTCGCAGACGCATGCTATCTGATAGTGGTACCTGCTCGCGGAGTCAAACAAGTGAACATTAGCAGACCAACCTCGCCACCCAAAACTACGCCTACGTCACACTCATCCGATTCCTCAAGCAATGTAATGTCTGCTCAACAACATGCACCTCCAAGAGACGAAGGCTGCTTCCTTCTCAACATCTGAATAAAGCCTCTTTGACTTTCCAAGTCCGAACAGCAAGTGACCATTAATAATGGCATACTACTTCCCGATGAAAAAGGACCGTATGTCCCAAATTTCGCGAACGAATATTATTGATAGAGACCACGCCGACTCCCCAAAGACTAATGTTTGTCACAACGATGAAGCAAACAGGTTGCTAAAGACCATGTATCGATAAATCGAAACTGGTTACAGCAAGTTCTCACACAGTATAGCAAATATAACCATCACGGTTCACAAGAAGGCAAAATATCGTGTACTGGGTAAACAGGCCCTTTCAAAATGTGCGTTCTTCCCACAGGAATCCATTCTACTGACTAATGAATAGCTTTGCATCCAGTGACATAAAGTAAGAGGAGTGCAGCTCTTATTTGGCTGCGTCTCCTCTACTGGAATATGAATCATTAGAGGTCTCCATGTAAGGGCACAGATGATGCTGCTGCACTATCAACTTTAGCCTCACGCGCCACTGTCTTTTGGATATGGCGCCGCTGATTCACGAAACCCCCCCCTCACTGTAAAAGCAGTGAGAATTTTGGCGCTGGCCGTTACGTGGGAAGGCAGTCTGGCGGTAGCGAGCGAAGTGATAGATGCATCGGCGGAGCGAGGGCCTAATTACGCGGATTATAGCGGCAATGGTTCGCTCTTCGAAGTAAATAAAAATCCTGTGTGAATGTGCTTGTCAGTATGAAAGAGCTTCGGTATATAGGGAATATAAGTCCGATATTATTTGCTTGAATAATAAGGAAATGCTGTTTCAATATGTAGTCTTAGCTACCAGTTCATGTTAACGATAAATACTCGGAAGGAACTAAAGACTTTTATTCAGGATCTGGGAGGGAGTGAAAGGACGTGCATCAACAAATAAACGGTGCCTAACATAAAACAGACAGCTTTTCCTTGGCAAAAGCAAAAGGGGGGGGGGGGGGGTGGATGATCTCACAGCCGGCCTCGCTACATCCCGAGAAACAAACTGCACGCTGCACAACAAATGTTCTGGTGAGTTAGCAATTTTCGTAATGTTCTCCACCAGATGTCGAAACCTACGTGTTAAATCTCCAATTTAGATGCTCAGTTTTCAAACACAGGTATTACACAGCCAATCAGCTGCAATTAACTGTTTGGTAAAACTGATCTTGGTTTCGACTCGTACTATGGGTGTCTTCATCAGAAAGTAATTTTGAGAAACCGTAAAATTACATTGCAAGAAAGCAACGATCAGAATTTAGAGCAGCTGTGATCAATTCAAAAATCAAATAATATATGTTCGATCCTTGTCACGTGTGCTGCAACATGTTTTATTTTATTTCTGACTTGAGCATAGCTGCTCTAAATTCTGACTGCTGCCTTCACTCAGTGCAATTTTACGGGTTCTCAAAATTTCATTTTGATGAATACACCCTTAGTATGCGTTGAAACTGAGGTCAATGGTACCAAACAGTTATTTGCAACAGGCTGGCTGTATAATTGCTATGTTTGAAAATTGCATACGGTTGCTGAACAAGAGCCATGTTTAAAACTGTTAACTGTTCAGTTTTACATTTTGTATGTTTTAAGTACTTCGTAAAATATTTACCGCAGTATCACTGCAAACAGGATCGTATAACCTGTCTCGGCTACAAACAAGCTATCGTTGGAGACTTAGTCTCTTCGGTTAGATTGGAATCATTCTCTGAGCCTTTGCGGTACTGCGGGCCGGTCAGATCACTGACCGTTGACAAAACACGCCAAGCCTGGGTTTCATCTTACTTTGTTCTACTCTGTCCTCCTCCGTTCTGTGTTTCGCTGTTTTCCAGTATATTGTGGACGGTAACAATGTGAGCTCTGTGATGTATGCAGCGTGTCACAAGGATGATGTTTGGTGAGATAACATCTGCTGTTGGGGCTATACAAAGGCATTGCACATTGGAAAGTTGTTTAGTTAATCATTCGTGTGGTGTTAGCACTACATGGTAAATTTATACGGTTTCATACACTGAACTATGCACGAATACCGCGAGCGAGTTCGTATTCCACGTGTCGTTACTAATTCAGTGTCTTTATGAGGGCAGAAAGAACGAGGCTTGGTACAGAATCCGACTTTTATCACTGAATCCGAAGGATAAAGTCGATTCAGTCACTCTCCTCCTTAGTTTATCTCATCAAATGCTTCATGTCCTGCCTAGAAACTTCGTTCAGCTGGTAATTTGCGTATTTGCGCATTATTTAACACGTTTCATTCTTCAGTAGAGGTTCTGTATGATTCTGTTCATTTCATTCAGTTACATGCAGTGGTGCGTCGACATTGCTTTATTTCACTTTCCCCTGTCAGTCGTTTGTTACGTTTCTGCATTCAAGAGAATGATTCCACGATAGTATAATGTAATACGTAACCTATGGCTCCATCAGTTGACTCATTCAGTGATTATCGCATGGTATCTTTACATCTAAGATCGCATCTTCTTAGCCCGCAATGCGTTTATAGCATATAAGGTGAGTGTGGCGCTGTTAAAAATTGCAGAAAAGTTCTACGTGCTTCTACAAGGGTGATTTAATATTTCACTGCAATAACCAAAAATCGTGGTTTATATACCTATGGCGACGTTATCGACTCTAACTCGATTTGATAAATACATTCACAATTGCTGGAATCTCAGAGATGATTTTCCGGGTTCACTTGCCTATAATTTTCTATTGCTATGGTCGGTAATTACTGTTGTGATATTAACGTAGTTATGAAGTGCTCAGCTAAGTCGTTTTCTTATGCTGTAGTTAGGTTGCGATCGTTAATTAATGACGTGGGTCGTTACTTTTGTATGTAATAAGGAATAGTTTTCAAAAATGCGATTGGGTTAGGGTTCACTTGGGCTAGCAGTCTAATTCAATTCTAAACAGAACATTCCAATTACAACGCAAGTTTCTCATTACCACTGAGGCAGCCGCTGCTATCAATGAGGTATCTCACAGCTTAGTTTAATACAGAGAGTCACAATAGGCGTTTATTCTAGTACGAATCGAGTTAGACTTACGGCATTGTTATAGTTTCTCAAGACGATTAGTGGAAAAGTGAAGATCTTCTTGTTTTCTCCCGTCTTCAAACCATAATTATATAAAGCGGTTGGATAAAAATATAGTAACACTGCAAGAAATGCACAATTCAACATAAATGCAAATGCTAGTCAAGTTTTAGTATTTGACGACAAACGGCACCTGTGTACGTTCTCAATACGTTGAAAGTGGCAGTCGCTGTCAGAAGAGTGTTCCGTATGGATCTGAGTGCATTACGTCCGATCTAACTGAATCAGAACGTGGACAAGTCGTTCCTGTTCATATGTGTTTGTTTCAAGGGTCACCCTATCGAATAATTGTACCATATACAAGGAAAGCAGAGAAGCATCATACACTAAGACACCACATGGATGAAATTGTGCGCTGAGTGATTGTGACAGAAGATTACTGACACAAATGCTGACGAAAAACAAGGAGACAATAGCTGCATGCCGCACTCGACAATCCCTTCGGCACCAAAACAGCAGATGCGGAGCTCCATAAGCAGGAATTGTAGGGCGAGCTGCAATTCTAAAGCCACTCATCAGAAACGAAAATGATCATAACAGGAAAATGTGTTGCCAAACCATGACACCTTGACTTCGGGGCAATGAAAGAAAGTTGTTTGGACGGATGAGTCTTCTTTCACACTTTCTCCATCTTCTGGCCGTGTTTACGTCCCTAGAATGAAACATGTCGCGAGCTCAGTGATGGTTTGGCAGCCCTATCGTGATATTCCTTGGGCCCCATACTTTCTCTGCAAGGTTGTTTCGCTACGCAGAGTATGTGGCCATTTTGGCTGAGCAGATCCATCCCATGGGCAGGTCCATCCTGTGGTACAATGTTTGCTCCCTAGATGAGAGGTCCACTGTTCACACAGGTCGAATCGTCCGCGTATCTTCCTTGTCCACCTCTCACCATATCTCAATATTACTGAGACTCTGTGGTCTACTTTGGAGAGAAGGATACTATTTTACAGGAATAATGAAATTATTCCCTTGAAGTGCATGAGACTGGTTTGATGCAGCTCTCCATGCTACCGTATCCTGTTATAGCTTCTTCATCTCCCAGTACGTACTGCAGCCTACATCCTTCTGAATCTGCTTAGTGTATTCATCTTTTGGTCCCCCTCTACGATTTTTACCCTCCACGCTGCCCTCCAATACTAAATTGGTGATCCCTTGATGCCTCAGAACATGTCCTACCAACCGATCCCTTCTTCTAGTCTAGTTGTGCCACGAACTCCTCTTCTCCTCAATCCTATTCAGTACCTCCTCATTAGTTATGTGATCTACCCATCTAATTTTCAGCATTCTTCTATAGCACCACATTTCGAAAGCTTCTATTCTCTTCTTGCCCAAACTATTTATCGTCCATGTTTCACTTCCATACATGGCTTCACTCCATACAAATACTTTCAGAAACGACTTCCTGACACTTAAATCTATACTCGATGTTAACAAATTTCTCTTCCTTAGAAACGCTTTCCTTCCCATTGCCAGTCTACATTTTATATCCTCTTTACTTCGACCATCATCAGTTAATTTGCTCCCCAAATAGCAAAACTCCTTTACTACTTTAAGTGTCTCATTTCCTAATCTAATTCCCTCAACATCACCCGACTTAATTCGACTACATTCCATTATCCTCGTTTTGCTTTTGCTCATGTTCATCTTATATCCTCCTTTCAAGACACTGTCCATTCCGTTCAACTGCTCTTCCAAGTCCTTTGCTGTCTCTGACAGAATTACAATGTCATCGGCGAACCTCAAAGTTTTTATTTCTTCTCCATGGATTTTAATACCTACTCCGAATTTTTCTTTTGTTTCCTTTACTGCTTGCTCAATATACAGATTGAACAACATCGGGGAGAGGCTACAACCCTGTCTCACTCCCTTCCCAACCACTGCTTGCCTTTCATGTCCCTCGACTCTTATAACTGCCATCTGGTTCCTGTACAAATTGTAAATAGCCTGTCGCTCCCTGTATTTTACCCCTGCCACCTTCAGAATTTGAAAGAGAGTATTCCATCCAATATTGTCAAAAGCTTTCTGTAAGTCTACAAATGCTAGAAACGTAGGTTTGCCTTTTCCTAATCTAGCTTCTAAAATAAGTCGTAGGGTCAGTATTGCCTCACGTGTTCCAGTATTTCTACGGAATCCAAACTAATCTTCCCCGAGGTCGGCTTCTACCAGTTTTTCCACTCGTCTATAAAGAATTCGCGTTAGTTTGAAGTGCATATAGAACTTGAATTGATCCATTCCGAGATCAACGTGTTTCGTGCACCGTCTTAGGTATGGTAGCATTTTTTGTTTCGGATGTTTCCATAGTTTATGCACCACTTAACATTATGCTTTTGTAATCGTTAACATTGTAAAGCATCAATTTTCTCTCGAATAACTTCCAAAGTCTACATCCAACGACCAGTTCCATCAATGAATTTGTAGGAAGTAGCCAACGTGTCTCGTATTGAAATCGTGTCCCGTCTGTCTCCTCGCTGTCTTCATGAAGAAAAATACCTAAACAAAGACAAATCGAAATTGCCTTAATGTCACAGCATATTTTGAAGTGCTTATGTAACCCACAAAACGGTGAAGAATAACAGCAGGCATTGTGATACAAGTCTCAGTTAATGTACCTGAGATGTAGGCTTTTTACTGTCCTCCTCGGCTGTGTTCTGCTTGCACATACCTCCTAATCTCTCTTGTGATATTTGCTTCTTGTTGTAAGCATTATCACGATCGGCTCTCCTTAAGTGGTTCAGTTCTTGTGGCACGTTTCATTGCAACAATAATGGCTGACGCTCGAATAGCCAAGGTCCTTAGAACAGTGACACTGAACTGGCATTGGGGAGGACGACCGTTCAATCCCGCGTCCGGCCGTCCTGATTTAGGTTTTCCATGATTTCTCTAAATCGCTTCAGGCAAATGCCGGGATGGTTCCTTTGACAGGGCAGGTTCCTTTGACAGGGCACGGCCGACTGCCTTCTCTATCCTTCCCTAATCCGATGAGACTCGCTGTTTGGTCTCGTCCCCCAAATCAACCCAACCCCCTTAGAACAGAGCTCTTTTCATCTGGGCGGTGGTGACTGAAAGCGTGCACATGGTCCTCCTTTTGAGTTGTTTTCTGCTGGCCGTTGTGGCCGTGCGGTTCTTGGCGTTTCAGTCTGCAACCGCCCCACCGCTACGGTCGCAGGATCGAATCCTGCCTCAGGCATGGATGTGTGTGATGTCCTTAGGTAAGTTAGGTTTAAGTAGTTCTAATTTTGAGTAGCATGGAGAGCTGCATGAAACCAGTCTCGGGACTGAAGACCACAACAACAACAGTTCTAATTTCTAGAGGACTGAGGACCTCAGATGTTAAGTCCCATAGTTCTCAGAGCCATTTAAACCATTTGTTTTCTTGTGTGCACAGTTACTGGAACATCATTTGGTGGTTGAGGTTGAGGTTGAAGTCAAGGACTGGAAGGCAGTTCTTTTTTCAGTGCTTCCTTGGAGGATTTGATGTGGTCATAGATGCTACTTAGGTGTTCATGTGCGTATCGCCAAACGACGATTGTGTCGTCGGCATTTACAGGAAGGCGATACACAATCACGCCACGTGCTACATTGATACAAAGCAAGAGAGACTGCTCGCATTACCAAAAATTTGTTGTTTATAGTTAATGGCGAATGCTCGCATTTAATATTGTGTTCTTCCGCTTTTACACTTATCACCAAAGTCTATAAACTCAGCGCCAGCGAATGAGAAGTCCACCTTATTTCTTGTTGCGCTTTGCCTGATGAAAGGGGTGTTGGGGCTCCTGTACATTGTAGCGGGACCACGACAGGCTTAAATATTCTGAGCAATGGAAACGTCTTGTTGAGATATGTGTGAATTCAAGGTGGTCCACTTTGAAGGCGACCACCACTAATTCAACATATATGTAGCATCAGTCTGGTTGCTTCCATTCAAATCACGTATACAGAATCTCTCACTGGAGCTCAGCAAGATGTACGTAGGGAACTGCTCCACCATTGCCTATGAGTCGATAGAGTTTATTAAAACTTATCACATGGTAGGGGCGCGGATCAAATCGGAAAACCAGTTGCCACAGAAAATGCCACGGTAAATGATTTCTCGTCAAATCATATGGATACAGTGTGCCATACCGTAACTCTCGATTAATTTAGTAAGTAAGGATGAACCAAAGTATGATTTCTAGATGACAGAAATCTGCCTTGCGGAACACTAGTTGAAATGTGCAGAGGTCATCAGATTAATCCCAGGTATGTATGAAACACACGCAGATTACACATATTGCTTTTGGGGAATGCCATAGCCGACTTCTAACGAACGACAATAAAAACAAAAGTATGTAAAATACTTGACACTGGATATCGTAAGCTGTAAAAACAGCTGATTTTAAGACTGGTGGCATTATTAAATTGCGTTACAGTACGATTTTGTGCTTATAAAAGTTCTTTATAAGACTTCGTACAAACAGTTTCTTAATTCACGAGTATGCAAAACTGATTTATATTTGCAGCTCCTCTTCATTACGTACACAGCCACAGATCTGAAAAGAGGCAGAAGCAATCTCGTCCGGGCGCTACAGTCGAAGTGATACTTTAATTCTGGATGCACATTAAATCCTACTCCGACCCTGGGAGCATTTAAGTTCCTCATAAATTATGGAAACGTTATGCTGCCATCCTGCTCTTGGTATTTAAATTAATGCATATCATTATACGAAATTCTGCCCGAGTTTGAGTGCGACATTTCTCATCAGAATAACAATGAAGTACGGAGGCAGAATCGTGTGTAAGCTCACAGGGTTCAGTGAACTGCAATCCGTTCGCTCGCAGTAACGGACGTTATTACTGGTGCACATCCTGGCATTAACTGATGATAACCGTAGTGACGGTCACGGGAAACACGGGGTTGGCTGTTCCTGCACGCCTACAACGTTCACATCCGTCTCGGTAAGCAGGAAACTGTGAACTGAGACCCTTAAGAAATAATTTCTTGAAGCACCAGTAAGATCACTAGATGTATTAAAAGTAATAAAATGTTGGGAGATAAAGTCAAAATGGCTAACCTATCTTTTCAAAAAATACTGAATCCAAGACTTTTCATGTGTCAACACTGAATTTCTTTTTTGACCAAAACAAACTGCTTGCATTTGGATGCAGTTACATCAAAAATGTTATTCAAATGAAATTTGATTTGTGTCGTCTCTATACATCTTCAAGATGAAAAGAAGCTGCTCTCCTAGATGTGGTCCACTTGTTATAATTATTCCACTGCAAATTCATGTACTACATGGTACCTTCTTTAGGGTAAATTCCGATACTATAACTAAATGAAAGGCGATAACTTGGTTGCCAGGCTTGATTTACTTCTTTTGTTTTCGTAATGTCTTTAGTGGTCTAATTGTTTCTTACTGTATTTATACGTGAAGTATAAAGTAATTATTAATTTGAATCTACATTGCAGCTTTTGATATTTTTGGTTAAAAAAGCCACTTCATATTGCACAGTAACTCTAGGCTTCCAAACAGCTGTTTATTCCACTTACTGTTTCATTTGGTCTTTTTCAAGTATGTGCTGCAGCTGAGGTGTGTTTAGTTGTTTAAACAGGCTAATGCATTTATGTTCACGATTCACAGGTTTACAGAAAGTCCTGCAAAATTCCAACATATGGATTCCATCCAATATGGGATACGTCTTGCCTACAGAGAATAAAAATCCAAGTTTGAAATATTATCCCATGTACTTTCCTAGAACTCACGAATTTATCAGCTCACCACATGATCAGATTTTAAGAAGGTTCTAGTGTAGAACTGGTTTCATTAAAAATTCAGGATGCTGTGTCAACTGGGATGTTAGATTTACTCACAACGACGCTCGTGTTATTCTTTCTAAACAGGCAACTGTCCACCTACACGATGTTTATCGCAACGGCAGGAAATACAGTAGATAAAAAAACCATCCCTGCCGATCCTTATAATATGATATGAATTGCACAATAACTTTCAATAACTCAGTAACGAGGTATTACGTGCCAGGAATTTACTATTGCGAAACATACACGATATGCATCAAAGGGCTTCTGATTTATTTGTCGTGCAACTAAGTTTCTGTTCCTAGATGAAGCAATACTATCTAGAAGTTCAACCCTAAGGTACATATATTCACACAATTATGGAAGGATTCGTCTAATTTTCGGATTGATCTACGGAAATGGAATGCGTTAGTAAGGAAAACTAACAGTGAATTTTTAACATGTTAGGAATAATTTAGGCAGTTGACCGTGCGCAGTCAGTAGTATAATAAAATTCGTTGTGGAAATGCTTAAATATTTGAACAACACGAATGAATAATTACATTCGAAAATTTATGCACGTCACATTTTCATGATGACTGAAGCGTGGTAGCTGTTTGCATAATTTGTTATAGCTGTCATTACTATTTCGACATTGCCACTAAAATATAATTTAAACACAGACCTTTCTGTGTCAGAAGCTGTGCTAATGTTGGCGAAAATTATTTAAAATGTTTATAAATACATCACAGAACAATATCTTATGGCACACAGGGTTCGAATGAGTAAATGGGATATCTTTAATTGTTGTGGTAGTGTGTTAAATCTTAGGGATTTTGTTGTACCTCAGGATACATTTGAACTTTCGCCTCTAGACAGCCTTTAATGTATTTCCTCATTCCATTTTCAAGTAATAGCATTCCATTTTATATGCTACAGTCTTCTTCTCAAATTACAAAAATTACTCCAGAAAACTAAGGTTTTTCAAAATGTGAAAAAATTTTCTAAGTTACAGCATTGTCATATACCTAGAAACAAATTTTCTATTGAAAACAGAAGTATCCCAGTCAAAAAAATCTTTTCAGTACTTTATTTAAGAGCCTGTCTCTTACACTACCAGTCCACTAAATTCCAATAACCAGTAAGTGAAATCAAATTAAGTAGAAATATTATCAGAAACCAGTTAAAAGGTAATACATTATGAAATAGGGTTCATTTCAAAGTAACACTAACTTTCATTTTCGGAACAAGTAACAATGTTAAGACACTAAAGAAGTCAGTTCATTTGCAACAACAGGAAATCCATGGTACTACACCGTGTTTCGTCTCATAGAACAAGGTGTTGTACGACTGAAGTAGTATGTGGTAACTATCCACACCTGACATTACTAGTTTTTAAAATATATACAGTTTTACTCGTAATGAAATTTTATTACTGAAGAATTAATAATATCTTCCAAATTGCTTTAATATGCAAAGTGTCCAGAAATTCCCGTTATGAACTTCTAGGACATGTAGAGGGGAGTGAGTACATAATATTTTTATCAGGAACCCATGTCCGGAAACTTACCGTTTTCGTTCTACGTTGGTGGCGCTGATGACCTAGCTGTTTAGCGCCCTCCGTCATAAATCATCATCAATCATCATCTACGATGGTTTCACTTCAGATCCTTAACTCATCCACTTCTGCATGACGAACTGAACTAGGCGTGACGCAGTGCAATTTTCAGATTAAAATTCTAAAGGAAACATAAGAAAACATCCATTTAACTACATTTGTTTGTACGAACACTTAAATATTACGTTCTATACGTACAGCATGCTGGATTCTGTTTTTGTTTTTTAATAATGTATACGCGTAACCTTTAAGTGTTATTACCAGCAAATGAGTTTAAGTGATAAATGGATGTTTCGTCAGGTTTCGTTTCGAACTGTTGTTTAATAACTGTACTCCGTCATGCCCAATTTAGTTCTTCAAGCAGAGGTGGATGAGTTAAACATCTGAATTGAAACCGTATTATAACGGAATCTTTACGTTTCCGGACATGTGTTCGCATTCAAAATGTTATTCACTCACTCCCATCTACAAGTCGTAAAAGTATGTAACGGGAATTTCCGATACCCTGTATTATGCAGCACTTAAATGTGTAGAACTAAAAATATTTTTAAATAATGCACAAAACTAAAAATGAGGTCTCACAAGAACTAAAGAATGTGGGAAATGGCTTATGGCTGTCTCTAATCTTTGCTACATGTGATTATAAAATTGGTCATTACTTTGTAACACCGAGCAATATACAACACTTCTTCCTAGGTGCACCATCCTAGAGGTGCAAATCCGTGAAATTTTAATTAAGCCACGCCCTGAAATCTGGCTGAATAATGGAATATAAAAATAAAGGAAAATACATTACTGGAAAAGGTAAAAGAAACTAACAGTGTCATATAATAGTTCCTAAACCGCTGCACGTTGAAGACCGTTTCCATGACGCTGCTTGTTTGTTATCGCCGAATCTTAGCAGTTTTTCTACATGATAATTCGTCAACAGTTTTCTACTCCACAAACATGTTCTGAACCAAAGATGATTAGCGATTAACGTTGTGGTGTCACCACAAGGCACCACACCTGCTAGGTTGTAGGCTTCAGATCCGCATCGGTCCGTCAGTACACATCGGAGCCGCGAGTCGCCACTGTCGACGCCAGCAGACCGAGCGCCGCAACTCTGCTGCTCTTACGAGACTAGCTAGCGCACTGCCCAGTTCTACAGCCGACTTGAATAGGAAAGGTTCACTCGTTATAGCTTCAGAGATCTCATTTGCGGAGACGCTAGTTAGCATAGCCTTCAGCTAAGTCAGTAGCTACGCCATAGCCAGGCGCCATCTACAGTTTATGCATTGACAATGGATCTATATGTGTGAAGCAATCAGAATTGTAAACAAGTATTCGCAGTTCAGTCTATAACTGCACTTGTAAATATGATTGTGCAAAGTCAAGATCTTTCACCGCTGATGCTGAATGAAAGCTACGTATTTAATTGTATTCCTGTCTACTAACTTTCTAACCACCTAAGATGTTCCAGATACATCCAGTCAAGTATAGTTCATTGATCCCCACGTCAGCCTACGTGACCAACGAGTGCAATAATGGCCACCCCTTGTGATCAGACTAAGAGTCAAATTGCGTGACTCAGACAGGTCACCCTTTTTCCATGAAGACCATAGTTCCGCCTCATACATAACAAACGTCCCGTCTCGTCATTAGCAGCGGAGCACATTGTCGGATTTATGGAGAAGGGGGGGAGGGGGGATATTGGCTGTGTCTTTTCAATGGAGCCATCTGGGAATTCATCTTAACCGATTAGGGAAACCATGGAAACCATAAGACAGGACGGCCGTCTCGGGACCTGAACCGCTGCCCTCGGGAATAGGAGTCCAGTGTCTCACTACTTCTCCACCCCACTCGCTGAAGTAATTTAAGAGACGTGAAGATACGACTTGTGATACATGTAGGGGTAAATATTAAAAAAAAAGTCTTCATTTCACGAACTTGACACTCACCTGGATGCGCTATGTGATATGACTGGTAGACATCGCCTCCTAGAAGAGAAGGAAAATGTATTATTCAACGTGTAAGCAAACTGTTATAGAGCTAAAGAATGAGTACACTAAGATGACCTAAGATGGCGGAAAACTTCGCACGCACCGTGTGGGACGGTATTATTTGAAGTGAAGAGAAAGGTTTATTTCAGAACAAACTTATTGTGTAGCTAATCACAAGATACATTAAGTTAACGAAGTCTCAGAGAACAGCGCCTTTCAACTTTTTATGCTGTTTCCATTATCGCCACTGAGACATATTCTTGCCGAAACCTGTTATACACGAAGTGGCCAAGGATCTTCTCCTCATCACAGTTTGAGAAAAGAAAGGCACTGTATGTGCTAACATTTGTCAGTATACAACCCTTTTTCTTTCTGTTTCATAACTCACAAACCGCCCATTCTAGTCCAGTAATGACAATATCATACTGAGTGAAAACATAAAAAAGTTTGTCCTTTATTTCGGAAAATCGCTCTCCAGTGCTCCTAATTCTTGTGAATGAAGTTACACTTTTCTCATAAAAAAAAGCCAAATGTGTCTCTCGATAAGTATGTGATCTTTAGTTGAATAAAATCACTTTGAACTCAATTTCTGTCATAGTAATTGCAGAAATCAGTGTCTATCAACCCCATCGTGTATATACGAAAAGATCTCCTCCATTAGTTGCATAGTACATTCTGCGATGTGCCCATGTGTGCCGGCCAGGAGTTCGTACGTTGGAAGTTAAGCCAGGCAGGCAGAGCTGGTGCAGTCAACTGTTACGGGTCTCTTCAATTTTCTTCCAAACTCCTTTGACATGATACTAGATAAATTTTAAACAAGAGAGGAGCCAGTGGACAATCGTTTCAAGCCCTGACCTAATTGGTAGTCCTGTGCTCACACATTACCCGCTCTCACTTTATGTTCGTTTGCTGCTCTAACATCATTCTTAGTCGACCATGTTCACCTCCCACTGACGTCTTAATACCGAAAATACCCATTCTGTAATGAATACTGTAGAAAATATACGACGAACTGGATTTGACATTTAAGATCTCCATACAGACAGACATATTCTACGTTACCAGTTGGAGTAGGAGTAAATGAATTTCATTCGGATCCTTATTAGTGTCTGCTAGTGTGCTTTTTTGAGAATATCATACCTGGAAAGCGTGAGTGGCCGCCTACCTTGCAATGCCAACGACAGGCGTGTCGTGGGATAAGGAGCTCTGGCCCCGTGACGGCAGACGGCAGAAGGGGCCGCTAACAAGTCCCCGACAGACCCGAGTCCCGTCTAAACGCAATTACTTAGCGCCGCGACACGCCGGGACGCGACGCCTAATGGATTGTTTGGTCGCGCTGCGTGCTACGTCGCTCTTGTGCAGAAGAGACCTGGCAGCGCGGCACCCTATCGGCTGCTTGCTATGCACCAGCAGACTCCAGCCCCTTAGACACGATAAGGAAACTGCCCATTTCATCCATGCAGACTGCGAAGGGACTTCAGAAATTGTATGCGTGCTGTCCAGCGCTAATATCATTGCGCAACAAGTGTGGCGCATTGTCAGAAGAGACTGCAGTACATAGTTTCTGTTCCCTGCTGACAGAGTTCTAGCAGAGTGTGGATAACAGGTACATTACAGTGTGGGAGTCAAATTGTGCAGTAGTTGGAAAAGTACTGGAAGAACACGGGACAGTAAGATCCTTGAGGACGAGACGTTAAAATTGCTCCCAGTTTCAAAGCGAAATTCTGGCGTTATATGGACCTAGCGCAGCGTCGCGTCCTGTATAATGAAGATGTCTACCTACAGTGTAACCAAGGCCACACAGGAATTGGTGATGCTGATCGCTAAGGAAGGATATCAAAAAAATGGTTCAAATGGCTCTGAGCAATATGGGACTTAACTTCTGAGGTCATCAGTCCCCTAGAACTTAGAACTACTTAAAACGAATTAACCTAAGGACATCACACACACCCATATCAGCAAATGAGGAAATGTATATACAATAAGTAACAAATGACATAAGTGCATACGCACGGAAGTATTGAACATATAAGGAAATCACAAAATGTATACAGAATGAGTACAAATCATATTGAAAAATGAGAAAAGTGCACAGGCACTGAAGTTCAGTAGAAAGCATATTAACACATGACATAAGTGCACATGTACTGTAGTTTAGAACATATCATCAAATCAGAAAAATGTATAGGTCATGAATACAAATCATGTTAGCAAAAAAATGTTTTTTTTTTTTTACTATGTTACAAGAATTAGGATAGGAAAGGGAAGGATTGCATCATGGTTGTAGCACTTAGGTTGCACCCAGCTGCACTAAAAGTCCATATCTTTCCACAGAAGTATAACACCAAGTGACACAAATTGAAGTTCTTTTCCCATCAGAATTTATCAGCGTAGCCAAGACACTGAACTGTCGTAGTAATATTCCATGTTTTCATTTTGGCAGTACATTAGGTACACCAAACAGTGGGACCATAATAACGTCTCCATCGCTCACGGTGGTGGACAGCATGTCGTGTCAACACCACGCTCTTACAAGGCACACCAACGTAGAAGTAGTGCAAAAACCAAATATAGTGCTCCATGATCAGGAGGATGTACAGGACAAATGGATATTGCAGTAATTCAGGGTAGTGAGGTCAGAAGGTGAAGGACATTAAGTCACATAATAGGCTTCATTGAGAATTACAGTAGTAGTTTGCGGCATTCATAGCCCAGTTATTGAACATTTCTGTACCAAGTATGTAGTATTACAGAATAATGTTCATAAAATTAAATTATTGGCATCATGGGTAATCGTATTACAATAAACAGCGGCAGTCTTTGGCCAGTTACAAAGCATATTTAGTATGACAGAATAATGTTCATCAGAAGTCTTCATTGAAAAAAAAAATCAATTATTGGCCTAACATTAACATAATACATTGAGTTATACAAATTATTGGCACTCATTGGCCAGTTATAGAACATGAAAAAGCATCATTGAAAACA
The DNA here is from genome assembly GCF_021461385.2 of Schistocerca piceifrons. Taxonomy (NCBI): domain Eukaryota; kingdom Metazoa; phylum Arthropoda; class Insecta; order Orthoptera; family Acrididae; genus Schistocerca; species Schistocerca piceifrons. The sequence goes on from NC_060139.1 coordinate 60,885,077, forward strand.
GGAGCTAATTAATGGCATAATGAATAACATAATTCATTTAATGACATTAATTATTAGCACTCAGTGGCCAGCTATAGAACATGAAAAATCATCATTGAAAACAGGAGCTAATTAATGGCATAATTAATAACATAATTCATTTAGTGACATTAATTATTGGCACTCAGTGGCCAGTTATAGAACATGAAAAATCATCATTGAAAACAGGAGCTAATTAATGGCATAATTAATAACATAATTCATTTAGTGACATTAATTATTGGCACTCAGTGGCCAGTTAGCAAAAATATGTAAAGTCATAATTCATTTAGTTATATTAATTATTGGCACTCAGTGGCCAGCAAGTATTGAATAGTATAAAACATTGTTCATCATTCAGTATTATTCAGATCATTAAGAAGTCATTATTAAAAATCTGTTAATTACAGTCATAGCATTAATAATCATGGGCATTATAAGTAGTCTCATTGCAATAAACAGTGGCAGTTATTAGCCAGTTACAAAGCATTATTTTATATATTTTTTTGTATCATTAAGAAGTCATTACTGAAGTGACATACTATTCAGAGCTGATCAGTATTATTCAGAATTCTCTTAAACTAGTAACATTATTTGGGACTGGTAATACATTTTTTGTTAGCAATGCATTGCTTAGGGTAATTATAGGGGAAAGCAAGAAGAAAAAATTTGTTTCTGGTTTGTTGGTATAAATGAAAATGTGTAATGTCATCTGTCATAAGTCAGCTGTGGCAAGATTATGAAACAAGTAGAGTATATGTAATCACATTCATAGATTTAATGAACAACTGTTTATAGCACATTAATCTCATATATAATGTCTCCTGCAAAACATATATTAAAAAATGGATTATAAAGCTGAAAGGAGAAATGCATTTTATGCTGAAAAGTAGTGAACTTCGAATTAACAGGTAGTGAAATGTGTGTAAAAAATGTGTTCCATAGCTGTCCTTTCCAAAGCCCTCAGTCATTATACTATGCAATATAACACCTGCTGTCAAAACGAACTGCAACAAATACTTAAATAACTACATAGCATAAACATAACTTTAACATTATCCTCATCTGCAAAGAAAACTTCATTATCCATATCATCAGAACTCCATTATCACCATCACCTGTAAAGAAAAACTTCATTATTCATAGTAGCATATTCTTCATCATTATTCTTCATAAGCATTCATTATCATCTGCAAAAAAAAATCACTTCATTATTCATTACACAACTATTCCTTATCTTTAGCATATTTAATCACTTAAAACTAAGATGTGTAGTTCTGTCTGACAGCTTGCATCAATCACCTTGTATTCTGAAAGAAAAAATTAGTTATGACTGCTATTCTACGATGTGTATAGTATATTCTTGTTAATGCTTGTTAATCCTGATCCATTTACTCTTCCTCATAAAGTTATTGCATCTTCTTTCGTTTATTCCGTAGGTGAAATTCCCATTTTTGTTTAATTTATTTCCTTTACACGTTATTTCCTTCTGAAAATGATGAACAAAGATTAATGTCTTGCATTTAAATCATATACCCACTAAATAATGACTGGTTAATGGTGACACAATTAAGCATACAGCATAACATGACAGAAAACGTAATATGTCAAAAGCATAGACAGTGTTCAAAGGCAAAAATGTACAGAGAATATCACAATGCAGCAGCAAAAAGAAAATTGTAAAACAGTCACGATGTTGTGATATCATAGGGCAAAAAATGTCAAAGTCAACTGGTGTGTGTTATACCTTAACTATTTCACAGTGCATACAAACAAAACATGAATACAATCATACACACACAAAAAAAATGGAAAATGTGCACGGTCTGATGTGTAACGACAAGAAGAGCGACCTGCTAACCTTACCTTGCCGGGCACTTGCCAAGAAAAAATACGATAATCATCAGTAATTAGGCATGTGAATATAATTGCATAAGTGGTCATAGAGATTAGTAAATGGCATCATAGCATGTTACATCATAAAGTGGTTTCATTCAATAAACGGTTTAATGTTTGAGATATGGTGATTGCCTTTTGATTTTCTGGTTCTCAAAGTTTCCACGTGTACAACATTGGGGTGAGATATGCTGCGAATCCGATATGGACCTGAGTATAGAAGTTCAAATTTACTGCACTTACCTTTTATTCTGCTGGATAAATAGTGTGTACGTACTAATATCTTCTGTCCAACGTGAAAGTCTCGGCGCGTACAAACCTGTTTTTGTTGTCTTCTCCGGCGCTCTGCGGCACGTTTGATGTTGTTCAGCGCAATGTCAATTATTTTGTGGTGTCTTAGTCGACGACAGGTAGGGAAGTTTACTAATTCTTTAATTTTGTTTGGTGGTTCAACGTTTTTCAGTATAACAGACGGAAATAGCATAGTGGATTCATTTGGAATGGAATTAATTACATCTTGGAATGAGAGTATGTGTGTATCCCAATTAATATGTCTTTTGTGGCAGTATATTCTACACAGTTTACCAATTTCTTTCATTAATCGTTCACAAGGGTTTGAAGAAGCGTGGTACTTGGATATATAGATCGAAGAAATGTTTCTAGCTCGTAACATGCGTGTCCATATTGCAGAACGAAATTGTGATCCATTATCTGAAATTACTCTCGTCACATGCCCTACATGAAATAGAAAATGTTTTACAAATGCTTTCGAAACAGTTTTAGCTGTAGCTTTGCGTAACGGAGTGAAACTAACAAATTTTGAAGTGAGCTCAACAGCGACAAACATGTAGCAAAAACCTCTGTTAGTTCTCGGAATCCGACCAAAAATGTCTACAGCGGCCATATGTTATAATTTAACAGGTAAAATGGGCTATAAAGGAGGAATATGTGAAGTGGCGTCTGACTTCGCTTTCTGGCAAATTTTACAAGACGCTAAAACTCGTCGTATACGTTTCTCCATGTTGGTAAAATAATAGTTCTGTCTCAGTATAAGAAAACATTTTCTTGCTCCGTAATGTGCGTAACTTAAATGAGTGTACCAAATTAATTTGTTAATCAGTTCGTCAGGAATGCATAATAACCAATTGTTGCTGTCAGGATGAGAGCGCGAAACAGAATGTCATTGCGTACAGTGTAATGGTTTCTAAACGTAACATTATTCCTATCTTGCCAAAGGTGTTTAATTTCTTTCCACGCGTTGTCTTTATTTTGCTCTTGTGCTAGTCCTGTAATGACGACGAAATAAAATTTTCAAATGCTACTTGTTGGATGTACATAACGCTAAAATTTGCTTTGCAGAAGTTGGTTGCTACGTCTTGCTGATTGTTGCTCAGTGAACGTGATAGTGCGTCTGCTACAACATTTTGTGTGCCGGGAATGTGAACTATTGTAAAATTAAATTCTTGTAAATAAAGTTTCCATCTTCTTAACCTGTCGTGCGTAAATTTAGCTGAAAGTAAGAATTGTATCTCTCTGTGGTCTGTGTAAACGGTGGTATGTCTGCCATAAAGAAAATGCCTAAATCTCGTAAAAGCCCATACAACGCACAATGTTTCAAGTTCTGTAACAGAATAATTTCGCTCAGCAGGTGACAGAATGCGGCTTGCAAATGCGATGTTTTAATTACTGTTGAGCCATCTTCTTCAATTTCCTGAAAAATGTGTACGCCTAAAGCGGTGTTGGAACTGTCGGTGGCAATGGAAAAATTTCTAGTAAGATCTGGGTGCGATAAAAGTGGAGCATTCAACAAAGCATGTTTCAGGTTCACGAATTCAGAATGTGCTTGCTTATCCCAGGACCAAATAGTGTTTTTACCTGTTAATTGGCATAATTTAGGTGTGTCCAAAGCAGAGTGATGAATAAATTTGCGAAAAAAGTTAATTAAGCCCAAAAAACTGCGTAATTGTTTCTTCGTTGTAGGAACAGTAATGTCACATAGAGCTTGAAGTTTTTCCGGGTCAGGCGCAATGCCTTCTGCTGAAATTACGTGTCCAAGAAATTTTATGGAAGTTTTGCCAAAATGTGATTTACTGAGATTAACTGTGAGTCCTTGCGCACGAAAAGTTTCCAACAGTTGTTCTAAAATCACATTGTGATCAGACCAGTTAGCTTCTGCAATAAGAATATCGTTTACGTACGTCGTATTTCTGTCTTTAAGTTCTGTCGGAAGTATAGTGTTCAAACCGCGAATAAAAGCTGCTGAAGAAATAGTTAAGCCGAATGGTAATTTGCAAAATTGATAACAGTCGCCAAAACAAAGAAGTTGTATTTGCCAAAATCCCGATTTCAAATCTAGTGTAGAATAAATAGCAGTACCGTGAAATTTCTGTAGAAGTTCCTCTAGTGTCTGTGGTCGATCTGTTTCATTAATAATAATGTCATTAATGTGACGTGAATCAAGTACAAGGCGAAGTGAGCCATCTTTTTTCTTAACAATATGCAGCGGGTTTATGTATGGACTAACTGCCGGTTCAATAATTCCTTGGTCAAGCATATCCTGCAATTCTTTTTTAACCTGCTCTCTATGAATATACGGAATGGGATAATGCTTTGCTTTAAATGTGTCGTGCTGTTTGACTTGAAATTCATACATAAAGCCGGACATAGTACCAGGAATGTTATCGAAAACTGGAGCTTGCTGTAAAATAATTTCGTGTTGCTGCGTGCGTTCGTCGTCTGTATTTGCACTGCTCTCTTTAACCTTATCAGAAATCATCTGTATTACGTTGTAGTCAGCTTCGTCTGGAGTATTATAGTTATGTACGTTCGTATCCGTGAACAATACAGAATTACAGTCTATGTTACGTGTTGCGGAAATGACTTCTGTGCGGTTAATTGTTTGTTCTTCCGCAGATAAAGAATGCTGAAATTCTAAAGCCAATTGTACATTTTCGTCCTTCAACATTAAATAAGAATTTTGAAAATCAACCACTGCATCGTGTTGTACGAGAAAATTAGTACCTAAAATTACGTCTGTTGTCAATAAAGGAACAATCCAAAAATTTGAGTGAAAAGTATGACCTCCAATACAAAATGATAAATGCGTCTGTAATTTAACGTCTACTCCTTTACTCGGTACCGCTCCTTTTACTTTCATTTTGCCTAATGGCAATGTAGGATACGTATTCTCTTTGTTGCACTCGTTGAAAGTCTCCTCATTTATTACTGATATAGGTGATCCGGAATCAATTACTGCTGAAAATTTCGATGAACCTACTTTAATTTCGATGACAGGATGTGAAATGGTTTTCTGAACAAACGGTCTTTCCTGCAAAAGAGCATCTCTGATATCGTCAAGAGTAATTACATTTTCTTGAACAACATTTTGCGTGTCAAAGGTAGTGCTTGTGTTACTTGAAGATGCGATCTTTACTGTATTTAGTCAAATTCTATCAGACGTGTTATTATTATCAGGACGATGCTGTGGCATTTCTACAATTTGAACAGTTCTATTACTTCTTCCAGACGTATTACGCTCTGGATGATACCTACTGTCGGGTTCATTCATGAGAATAGGTTCTTGTGGATAATTTTGCTGTTGGTATGACCGACTGTTGTTAGATGTACGCTGAAAATTGTCGTCATTATTTTTACGTCTGTCGTAATAGTCATTCCTATACGGCGCATTGCGATAGGAATTGAAATACTGTCTTCTCTGTGCGTAGTTATTTCCTTGCTGTCGTGCGTTACTATTTGTTGGATCTGGGACTATACGTGCACGCGGGGAAACATTGAAGTTGGGTTGACCTTGTGTATTACATTGTTGGTTAGGTATGCTAACCGGCTGGTTTTGTTGCTGTTGTTGTGAAAAACTTCTATTATTACTAAAATATGGCTCCTGTCGCTCATAATTTTGACGATACCGATAATTAGAATTTTGTCTGTTACCAAAGTTCTGGTGGTTGTCGTTTCTAAAGCGACTGTTACTTTTCCTATTGAAATTACGTGACTGATCGTAATTACAGTAAGTTTGTTGGCCATGGTTATTATATGAAAAATTTTTGTTTATAAAGGAATAATCAGATTGTTGTACTTCCAAGAGCTGTAACAGATCTCTGAATGCTGAAATATTTTCTTTTTGTTGACCTGTTAAAAGTGACACTCTTAATGATCGTGGTAATTTGGAGATACATAAATGAATGAGTGCGGATTCACTGTACGGTTCACTTAGCTACTGGTTCTGTTGCACCATGTGCTCAAAAAATTGCGTCACACTGGGAAAATTGGAGTACTCATAATTTGGTAAGCTAATTAACTGATCTTTAATTCCGCGCTGTGTCGTCTTCGACCAATACGCAGATTGAAAGGCATTCTGAAACTCTTCTACTGAATAACATTGTCTCGCGATCGGCCTCATACGAGTTGCCGGTTCGCCTTCCAAAAAGCTGCAAATAAATTCAAGTTTATGCGTAACGGGCCAAGTCGATGGAAAAGCAAAGCTAAACTGTTGTATCCAATCCAGTGGGTGAATCTGTGTTCTGTCGTTTTTAAACACTTTAAACTTTCTCACTGACAGAAAATGTTTGTAATCAAAATTATCGTCTCTGTGTGATGGAACAGGTTCAGGATTGTAAGAGAATCTGTTGAACTGTGGTTGTTCGGAATCGAAGTCCCGTACTCTCTGTAGATTACCCAAATTATACGCGCTCTGTGAGTCTGGCAAATGTTCGAAAAGTGTCGTCTGCTGTGATGTGTTATTAACTGAAATATTTTTCATCTCTGTTACTTCTTGCTGTAAACTTGTCAATTTTCTATGTAAGGTGTTATTAGACGAATCGATCTCATTAATCGTCTGCTGTAAATTTTGAAATTCAGGTGTTTGGTTAAATGAAACCGGTGCAGTATCGTCTGATTTATTGTCATTAGTCCTTTCAATAACATCAATACGACTGGCCAATTCATCATATTTTTCAGTCAGTATTTGTGTCTGATCATCGGTTTTAGTGTCAGTGGCATTAATCTGTTTTTGCAACTTACGTGTAGTTTCGTTCAGTTTTTTAACATCAGCTTTAACGACATCGGAATCCTGTGTTAGTTCTAATTGTTCGAGTCTGTCGATCACTGTTTGAAAATCGGTTGTATATGTGTCTGTTTTCGATTTAAGATCCGAAATTTCGTCACGTAATTCTGTGTTCGACTGTTTGATGGTATTCATTTCGTCGGACACTGTCGCAATATTATTGTTACATACGTTTTTGCCTTCGCAAACATTTTACGTTTATCTTCTTGTCGCTGAGCAGTGATTGTTCCCATTACTTGACGTTTTACTTTATTTTGATGCTCAATAAATTTGCGGAAACGCGTATCACTGATTTGTATGTGGAGATTAAGGCGTTCGTCAATCTGAGTGTTCTGTTGTTCGAATTTCGCGTCTATCTTTGCGTCCATTGTGCGCGAAAGTTCTACCGTCATTGCTTTAAACTCGTCCCGTAATTGTGTAGCTTTTTCAGAGCATTGTTTAGCGACTCCGCTAATTTCGTCATTGAGTGTTTCTGTTGCAGCTGTTTGCTATTCCCTTAATTCCTGAGCAACAGACTTAATTTCTTCGCTACTTTTTCTTGAACAAGCCTCAATTTCCTCGCGTAACTGTTCCTTAGTGTCATGGCACTGCGCGGCAACGGCTCTAATTTGTTCACTAAGCTGCCTGGAATTGTTGTCTAATTTTTCATTTAACTGTCTGGAATTGTTGTCTAATTTTTCGTTGAACTGTTTGATATCTTCACTCTGTTGTCTGACCTGTTCACTAAGTTGTTTGTTATCTTCTTTGAATTGTTTGTTATCTTCATTAAGGTTGTCTAATTTTTCATTCATTTGTAGCAAAAATGCCATAATTGGATTCGACACAAAATTATCATTTCTATTCTTCGTGTTGTTTAGTGGTGTACCTGGAATTGTCTCGCTTTCCGTAACCATTTGGTTATTCTGAGACTCACAAAAAGGTTTGTCAGTCGGATGTTCACTGTCAGACATTATTTCGGAACTAAATAAATCCGTCGTACTTTGTGTATCCTGTTCATTTTTATTAGACAAATTTGTGTGTTCACCACGTAAATTAATAAACCGGTTGTGTTAGGCTGGGCAGCGCTCATTACAATAGAGCGTCCCGTGTCATCGATTGTCGTCAAATCAACAGAGGACATAACCGAGTTCGTTTGTTCATCATTAAGACAAAAATCATCGTTAGTGGTTGGAACGCATTGATTGTCAGTGAACGCAGGATTGTCATAATTACATTGCGTGTCACAAGTCCTATCGGTAAAGTTGTTTGAGTCGGTAATTTCATTCATAATACCTCGCGATACACTATTCACAGTCTTTCGCGGCATTTTTACAATAGTCAAAATTATTCACAAATGAAATAATCACAATGCAAAAAGCAACAAACAAAATACAACAGAGCAACGAATTGCCGTTGACCTGTAGAAAGAAAGTCACAAGATTAGTAAAAGCGTTGCGCCAAATCCTAATTATATCTAAGCAAATAAGAGCAGATATCTGACTGTTTTTCAAAAGATTCTCAACGAAATACGATCCTGGACTGGGTGTCGCCAAGTGTAACCTCCCCACCGAAATTTTGAAACACAAAAAAATAATAAATGGGAGCCAAGCGTAACCTCCCTAGCAATTAAATTTAATGACAATAACAATGAGAATCGCAATCTGACTCAAGGTGTAAGCTCTCACGAAAATAATGAAAAACAATTCAATGCTAATGAGACTTCAGTGACAATGTAAACTCAATTAAACCGAAATATCGGTCTTTGGCCCTGTACAAAAAATCAGAATTAATTTCTTACCTCAGTATAACTGCATGCCAAAGCTCTGCTCTTATTGTTGGCCGCGGCTTGGAGGAAATTCATTGCAAGTATTATTATTTTTTTTTTTTGAAATTTAACTGAAACTTTTCTTTAAAGGAAATGGAAGGAAATCGTTGGTTCAGTTAAATGGTTCTTTTGTTAAAAATTGCTTTGAAATCAAAATTATTATTGTGGCACTTGCTGAAAATTAATTACAATAAATAAACTTTACATTATCTGATGTGCGCAATGCAGCTTGGTTACCTTAATTAACAATATACCTCATTCAGCATCTTGACCAGAGACCCATGTCGACGCCCGCGGACTGCGTCCCGCTCGCGACTCTCTCGCGACCGTATAAGACCACTACTGCTAACAGACTACACTGCCTACTGCTACCGACAGAGTGCAACAGACAACTCTCGCGCGGTCAAGCGCAGACTAGGAACGACAAATAGCTCTCTGGTCAGAGACTCTGCAACGCTTCGCCATCGCCGCCACACAACATACGTGTTTCAAGGTGAGGGATAAAAAACTAGAGCCATAGGCGCTATTATAAACCTAAAAATAAATACAATTGCAGACGTCATACAATTTAAATAAAACGTACGTGAGGACGAAAACTATACTGGGGGCAGTAGGATTACAAAATACGAATGCTCTGTAGGTATATAAAAGTAAACTGTCTTCAGCGGCAAAGGATAATACAGGACAGGAGATCTTTACTTTCGGTAGCCACGGCATGCTGACCCGAGGATGTCCATGGGCCATAGGGAAATTAGTCTCTCCGTCTTACCAATAGTTCGCTCAAAGTACAACCAAACTCGATAGTTCCATCTAGAGATTCATTAACCTTCATGTTCAGAGTAAACCATCAAGTTAAGAGTTCTGATTGGGCAGTCGTATGTTCAAGATGTAACCGGCACACTGCATCTCAGATAGGCATCGCTTATTATAACGATAAAAATCACTGCAATTCACTTTATAATCTACAAAACCGAGAAACTTGTCTCACCGGGACCGGTTGTGCGCTATAATAGTAAGTGAAGGTTATTTCTTTTGGTTTGGACGCTTATGTTCTCAATAGATTTTTAAAAAACACTGTTCAATTTTCTTTTGTAAATTATGACATCATAAAAAGTTCAGAGGTTTCCTTTACTTCTGTAGTTAAAGTTTCCTGTTTTATGAATTTTTAAACTTCTTATGGACGCAACTGTCGTCAATCTTTTTACACCCGTTAGCTACTTCAATTTAGATTGTATTTCCTTATTAATTTCACCTAAGGGTAATAACGAAAAATGGCGAAATACGGAATTCAGAATTTGCTCTCTTACACCGCTGCATATGGTGTGAGTGCACATTAATTATTACATGTGTAGCGCTACCTCTTTTTGGGGATGATGAATCAACTAATGACGCTGGCATGCTAAGCAAGAGGCTGTGGAAGTGGGTGGGACTGGAGCCGACTAGATGTTGTCACATGAGGTGAAGTCTGCTGATACAACAAGAACTGCCTCTACGACGCCGGGCATTTACCAAATCGCAGGACCAGGTGAGGGACGATTGTCGTAATAACAAAGATACAGTAGAAAGACGGAGTCACCGCGTCACGGTGGCCTGATTACTTAAAGTCCATGCCGTAGGTTTATCGGGCTACATCATGGGCAATGATGCCTTGTCAAAACACGTATGCACTGAGACGTATGTTGAAGAAAACAATATGTCATAGATTTTATATGAAATAATAAAAGTTTCATAAAAGCTTTCCGAGTATCGTGCCGCGTCGTATTGGAAAACGGCTGCTTCGGCCAAGGTTACAGTGGCCTTCTTATGGACCCAAAAACAAAAAATTTGGTTTCTCCATTACAGTATTTTACATTATGACGTGGTACGATACTCGGAAGATTTTATGTCAACTGATTCTGTCCGCGGAAGCATAAACCACTGCAATAAAATTTTCATTCGTAAATATGAGTGTTATTGTAGCGAACCTGTTAACAGCTCATGCGTTGGCTTGCACTGAGTGCAGGTAATGCGTAGCTCAGATTCCAAAGTTGTGGACTTAGTGCCTACCACCTGTTGGGCCGCTTCTGGCGAGTAACACCCGCAACTGAAGGAGACAGTAGGCAACGCGCTTTACACCAGTGCCTCCATACCTGTTGTCTTCAGCAGATGCTCTGGAGGGTTAAAGCGTATCGTACAAAAAGATGTTTTATTCTTTAATTTGTCTTACAAAAAGTCTTTCATAGTGTAAAAGCTCTTATGTAACGAGTAAAATGTGCACTAAAGAGCAAAAGAAACTGGTATACCTGCCTCATATCGTGTAGCGCACCCGCAAGGATGCAGAACCGCCGCAGCACGATATGCCATTGATTCGGCTAATGTCTGAAGTAATGTTCGAGGGAACTGACACCATGAATCCTGCAGGGCTGTCCACAGAACCGTACGAGTACTAAGGAAGGCATCCTAGATATGCTCAATAATGTTCAAATCTGGGGAGTTTGGTGCGCAGTGGAAATCTTTAAACTTAGAAGACTGTTCCTGGAACAACTCCTTAGCAGTTCTGGACGTGTAGGAGTTCATTGTCCTGCTGGAATTGCCCAAGACCATCGGAAAGCACAATGGACATGAATGGATGCAGGTGATGAAACAGGATGCTTACGTATGTGTCACCTGTGAGAGTCGTATCTATACGTATCAGTCGTCACTTATCGCTCCAACTGCACACACTCCACACTATTACGAAGCCTCCACCAGCTTGAACAGTCCACTACTGACATACTGGGTCAATGGATTCATGAGGTTGTCTCCATACCTGTACACGTCCATCGGCTCGATACAATTTGGAACGAGACACGTCCGACCAGGCAACATGTTTCCAGTCATCGACAGTCCAGTGTCGGTGATAACGGGCTCAAGCGACGCGTAAAGCTTTATATCGCGCAATCATAAAGGGTATACCTTAAAGAATAAATAAGTTAATATTTATTTTTAAAAAATTAAGTGAAAACAATCAACTTTGAAAAGTTAAAATATTTTCTTAAGAGACTAGATATGCTAGTGGCCCTTCGGCTCCGAATGCCCATATCGATTGTCTTTCGTTGAATGGCTGACGGCTGACACTTGTTGATGGCCCAGCATTGAAATCTGCAGAAATTTGCGGAAGGGTTGCATTTCTGTCACGTTGAACAATTCTCTTCAGTAGTCGTTGGTCCCGTTCTTGCAGGATCTTTTTCCGGCCGCAGTGATGTCGGAGATTGGTTATTTTACAGGATTCCTGGTATTCACAGTACATTCGTTAAATGGTCGTACGGGAAAATCCCCACTTCACCGCTACCTCTGAGATGCTGTGTCTCATCGCTCGTGCGCCTACTGAAACACCACGTTCAAACTCACTTAAATCTTGATAACCTGCCATTGTAACAGGAGTAACCAACGTAACAACTGCGCCAGACACATGTCTTACATCGGCGTTACCGACCGCAGAGCCGTATTCTGCCTGTTTACATTTATCTGTTCTTGAATATGCCTGGCTGAACCAGTTTCATTCCCGGCGGGGTCAGGGATTTTCTCTGCCTCGTGATGACTGGGTGTTGTGTGATGTCCTTAGGTTAGCTAGGTTTAAGTAGTTCTAAGTTCTAGGGGACTGATGACCGTAGATGTTAAGTCCCATAGTGCTCAGAGCCATTTGAACCAGTTTCTTTGGCGCTTCATTGTATAATGCCAATGATTAACTAACGGAACCTAATGAAAATTTCGAACACTGTATGTATGGAAGGGGAAAAGGACACACTTGCAAGTAAACTATGTTCATTTTTATAAAGATACATGTAAATTTGGGAAGAAGTGCAGCCTTCCTCTTCTGATGACTCACTTCTGTTCTGACATTCGATCTAATAAGAGGTATGTAGTCGAAATCTTTGTGATACAGATTTTTAATGGAATGATAATATTTTCAGTTATATATATCGGTGTTTACATTTACTGTAGTGAACTTGTTAGCACCACAAATTTGAATTTATTTAATGATCTTATATATTTCAGGTAGATATATCAGGAACTGTGCTCACATTATTTGAAGGCACAGCAGCCGATTGCTCATAGCGTCGTGTCATTTAAGTGTTTTATTCTCCATTGGTCGAGCCTGCACATTTGTTTCTTACGAAGTCCTATCGAATATTTATTACCACTTTCAACGTGGATGTCACATTATTACATTACAGTCAACGAGTCTTCAAAGAATGATGGTGTCCAAATACCACCGTGGCCTGGTTCATCGAAAGAATATAACACCGATGGCCTAAATCATTAAAGGTAATAATGGTTCAATATTGTAATAATGATTCAACATTCTAAAAAAACTGATTATATATAGGTGTTTGTAAAATTTCTAACCACTGCATTTGTAACGTGTATTTACCGAGGCAAACTCATACTCATGCACAGCATTAATTTAAGTATATCTCTCACTTTTGTATACCAGCAAGAGAGGGTACATTGCTGGATTTGGTTCCCGCACAACGTCATTACGATTTTTGTAGGTGTTGTTATTGAACTTAAAGCTTATGTTTCATCCATGATATTTTCGTATATGTTCGGTGGTTAACAGGCATCCACCCAGTGCTCCACTGCAACACTCCGCAGGATGGTGAGCCATTGGCTCTTGATACTAACAAACCAGTTGCATCTGACCCGGTTATTACGTACCTGGACATACTGGCTTTCTGTATATTCCCGATACATGTATGTCACCTCTTCTGGAAATGACGAAATGAAGATAATTAATAACGCAGTTCTCATGTGTCAAGTGAAAATTCAGTGGTGATGTCCACGGTATTCAATAAATTTGAAAAATCTTTAGTGTCAGCCAGCTTTCCTAGGGAGGTCAGACTCATTAGCTTGAGATATGATGGTGACATCGTCTCACATCGTTTGCCCTTTGCAAAAATGGACTTCTTTAATTTTTAAATTATCCGTTAGCGTCCAAGCAAGATTGCTGATCATAGTGTGTCTGTACCTTTGCTGAAAATTTATCCCATTGAAGGTAACCGAGTTATGCTACAACGGCAGCCTTAGCAGTTCATTTAGCTCAAAGACGTTGCCTTTTGTGATTTTCGTATGCATCAGTAAATACTCTCTTTGTCGTAAAAGTTCCAGGACAAAAAACCGGAAAATAGTATTTACCCTAGTTCCTATAGAAGTAGTCTCTTGCCTATGTGTACACAGCTGCCAACGTCCTGGTAGCCTTGGAAGCAAGCAGGGAATTTTCAACTGCAGTGGCTGTAAGCTCGTTTGTCACCGCTCTTTGAATATCTGTGATTTCTTGATGGAGCTTTCCTCTCAGTCATCCTTTCACTAGCAGAAAAAAGAAAAATCACAAAACGAGAGGCCAGGCGAATATGGCTGATGTGATACGGCAATAGCAGAACGTCTGGCCAGATATTCGGTAACACGTAAAACAGTATGGGATCTTGCATTGTGGAGTAAGAACCAGTCCTTAGGATGCCACAAATCAGCGGAGCGAACTGGTTGTCGCAAACGTTTCAAGACTTCGATATAAAGAGTTTGGTTCACTGTTTGACTTGGACGAATATACTCATAGTGAACTACTCCTTTACTACTAAACGATGCGATGAACAATGTCTTTGTTCTCGAAGGTTGTAGTTTTGACTTTTTTCGAGGCTGGTGATCCGGGATTACGCCATTCAGCACTTTCGCTCTTCGTGTAAGGGTCGTACAACTTTCATCCCCATCAATAACCTTTGACAAAAATGTGGGATCACGTCTGGCTCTGTCCAGCATAGATTCCTCTTTCTGTTCGTCTCTTAGTGTGAGAGATGCCTTTTGCTTTAAGTTTCCGTTACACTAAATCTTTGCGTAAAATCTTATGACACTTACCATAGTTTAAAATGCAGTTCTTCTGGTATCACACGCACATTTACAAGACGGTCTTCTTGCAATAACTACATTACACCTTCCACGCTTGCATCGACACGTGCTGTAGACAGGCGACCTGCTCTCATATCGTGTTGCACTTAATTTCTGTCTTCACGAAACCTTTCAAAGACTCGACGTGGTGAAAGAGCCTCGCCTGAGTATGCTTACCTAATCATTGTCCAAGCTCCACTGAGGGTTTTCCCAAGCTTAATACATAACCTAATGTTCATCCTTTGCTCACAATCAGCGTCCATTGAGCCGCCGTAACTAATGCGTTGCTAAGCACAGCCCTGCCACATATTGAGCTGGCGCAGAAATATGAACAAGGTCATTTCAAGGACGCACACGTGCCATGTAACATAAAAATTATGGTCTTCCCTTTTTAGTATTGCAAACTCAGAAATAAAAGAGCCTGTCTTGAAATTATCTGAAAACGAGAGTATATCGTTTTATAAGAGGTGACCATAAAGTTCCTGTTTTATGGAATTGCTGTGAGGTGTATGGAACGCAGTGCGACTCCAATGCGTGTATGCAAGCACCATGTAAGTGTGGAACTCGTGTCTCTTTCCAACGTGTGTGCAGTGAATGTGGAAAGGCTAACTACAGCAATGTTATTACCTAATTCCTCCAAACACGACAACGTGCTGTTATTCTTTTCTTGGCTGTCAACACTGGTAGACATGCATTGAGAATGAAGAACTTGTGTGGGCCAGCATGTCTGCCGAAAACCGCCGTTACGGAATGGTGCGTTAAGTTCCATACAGGCCGTAGCTCGACTTAAGACGCTGTTCGATCTGGGAGACCAGCCTCAAGTGGAAGACTCAAATGAGAGACACTCGAGAAGCTGCCCCATAGTCCTGATCTCTCCCCATGGGAACATCACACCTTAAATCCCTTAGAAAAGACCTTTAAGGGTTGACGGCTGCTATTGGACGAGAACGCGTTGCAGGCAGTTATGGTTGCAGGACACTGTGTTTTACCGAATAGGTATCTTTAGCCTGCTGCCTCAGTGGTATGTTTACCTCAGTGCTCACGTAGGCTTTTGCCGATCATACCGATTCAGGACTGTACAGCGATTGAAAGGAAACTTTTTGATTGCTACATGTTATGTGAATACTTTCCGCAATTGAGATATTTGTTTGCTTGTTAGCGACGTATAGAGACGTTAATTTTGTACCATATGGGAATTAAACCCCAGCTGTAATTTTTCGAATTCTCATAAATTTTTAACGCTATGAGATTGTTGAATGGTTTATGCCTCTTCTTTTTTTATATAACAGCATACTGAGTTTGCAGATACAGTATGTGACGTTGTTAAGCAAAGGTCAAATGGATTCTTTTATTGTTATTACTATTATTTTATAAAATTCTATTTAGAAAACTGTAGAATTCCTAACATAAAAGTAAACTTCATTCAGCTTCACAAAATTGCAAGACCGTACTATTTATCTTTCTAAGTCATTGCGAGGCAGTGTATTAGGACCCTCAATCTCGACAATGCTATTAGCTATGAAGAAGTATTTGTTAAATATTGTACAGACGTTATCGAATACGATGATTTCAATATTTCCCTTATCAGCTCTGCTAATGATCAATCTCTTTGCTTTTAATTTTGCGTTTCAGGTATTCGGTACCTGTGTGTCACTACTAGTTAACACAATCGTATTCTGCTGTTCTGTTTTACTTACCTTCCACCTCAAACTGCGGCAAATTTATAGTGGACAGAATATGGGCTGCTGAGAATCCTCTGAAACTGCACCTACGTTAAATGAATTCTCACCACCCTACCTACGCCTTCAGTCTATATGTTATATCTACTGTTCTGCTTCATCTGTTTCACTGCTTCTTTTGGCGGCCACGGTGGCCGAGCGGTTCTAGGCGCTTCAGTCCGGAACCGCGCTGCTGCTACGGTCGCATTTTCGAATCCTGCCTCGGGCATGGATGTCTGTGATATCCTTAGGTTAGTTAGGTTTAAGTAGTTTTAAGTCTAGGGGACTGATGACCCCAGATGCTAATTTTCATAGTGCTTGGAGCCATCTGAACCATTTGAACTACTGTTTTTCTTTACCTTGTCAAAAGAATTTTGCTTCAGTTGTCAGTAAATATTTTTTTATGGTGAGTTGCCCAATCTTTCTTTTATTCGCTCAAGTATGTGACTGGCTCTAAAAATTATTCTATAACACAACCTATTACACTCTACAAGGCTATAGATCGCAAACAGAAATTAGTGTAATATCTCGTGTGCATGGATACATAAGAAGACCGCAAATGTTTCCATAACACACAAACGAGTCTCCAGTTAGTCTTTGACACACTCTCAAATAGCTTTCTGATGATACTGTTGCTCTCAGAAAATTGTGAGTGTAAGGAAATCAGAAGATGTTACTGTGGTACACTAAACGACATCTTTCTTCGGATGTGGAAGGTTTAAGATAATTCTAACAAACAAGACAAAAGTCACAGTATTATGAGATTGTATCACTAGGTGTGCAAGCCTGTGGAATCAACAAACGCATTTGTTTTAAAGTAGTTACACGGAACGATAGAAAATGGAACTATTCTGTGGTATATGCTGCAGGAAATGGAAATAGATTTCGATGAAATCCTGTACCACTAGGTGTGCAAGCCTGTGGAATAAACCAACCTATTTGTTTTAAAGTAGTTACACGAAACGATACAAAATGGAATTTTTTGTGGTATATGCTGCAGGAAATGGAAACAGATTTCGAAGAAATCCCATAAAGAAACAATCTAAAACAAAGTGTGAAATCGAAATTATTCAGATGCACGCTTGTGGGACAGTAGTAGTAAAATGTGACAAAAGAGCACTTACATGAGAACGACATTATTTTCACTAGAACCGTTTACATCAGATAATGAAATTGCGTTTGTACTTAGACTGAACAAGATCTGTACTACTCTCATGTTACACATCGCGATAGCATAAAAACAATAGGTATTTTCAGATACGAATAAATTAATTTAGTCTTCATATTTTCATTCACTTTTGACCAACGAAACATGTGTTTGGAAAACTTCACTCAGATGCAAAATATTTTGAAGATACGTATAATTGTTTAATGATATTATAAGAAGGGCACCTCAAAGTAATACTCATCACTTCACATGTACTCATCAAACTGATCCTTCAAACAAAATTTACATCTTCGACTTTTCCTCAATTAAAGAATCTGCTGGATATATGGAATAAAGTACATGTTATTTTACGTAACGTGCAGATGCATACGGATTGTCATTTTTCGCTCTCTGAGTGTGGAAACAGAACTGAATAGACAGGAACGTAATATAGTAAACAGAAACTTCTGATTTATAGAAGTAGGCGCTTTACTTTATTTAATATCTTATTTGACCACTAAATTCTTGGCTTTGTTCAACCTTAAGATGTGTCACTTCTAAATGTTTTCAAAGTTTTCCTCCATTTCACGGATGAGTAGCTATGTTATAAGCAAACTTTACCAGTTTGGACGCTGCTGATCTCAATTCTGTTCCTGTTCTGAAATTTGAATTTCATTGGTTTCTCGACCGAAGTGTCAAACAACTACAGAAGTAAACTAAAATTCTGTCTTAGGTCTCCCTTCAATAGAAATTCTGTTTGCTTTTTTCACCTTTACTATTCCAGCCTACTTACTGTAGATACTTACTGTACATTAGCAAACATAAACATAACTGGCTGCAGAGCTGAATAGGAAATGAGGGAAATAATAATGGAACAAACGAAGCCTTTCAGGTTGTTGTTAATGGTCTTCAGTGTATATGACGGCATTGTCAACATGTAGAAATCTCCAACGCTCAGACTACATTTTGAGGCAGGCCATCTGCTACAGCGCCGAAGCGTTGGAGAATTATTCATATTGACAATACGGTCATATACCTGGAAGAATTTTGTTGAGAGTACTCTATGAGATTCCCCTCTAGCACACATTTACTTACAGACGTGAAGGGGATTAATATGTGACCAAACACGATTTTTTACCTGCAGTGGAGCATAATACTTCTCAGAACATTTTAAGGGAAATCAGTACTTTTCAAAGTTATGTTAGTTGTTTTCGTTTTATTCAGTAAAAATCATGCAATTATAAGCTTTCTAAACTCTACCCACTTTCGTTAGTGCATGCAGTACTTGCAACAGGGTTTTCTATGGACTGCTGCAAGTCTAACTAACTGAAACTGCGTCGTTTGACTTTACTTGATTAATGTAAAAGCACTCCCGCTGCTATGTAGAACTTTTAATTTATAGCCGGTTTCATCTTCTCTATTTGACCGTTTGAAGTGGTTTTGAAAACTGCCAGTTCAACAGAATAACCGAATTCGTTTTACATTAACTAAACAAACAATAACAGAGCACATGAAGAAAATAATAACGTTACTTCACATGTCTCTGCAATTGTCTGTTGATATTCAGCTGTGTTTTGTGACCAATTTTTCACCCTTCATTCCTTATTACTAGAAGTGTGGCCAAAAATGCCATTGATAGAGGCTTCTGCTGAGATTATGCATGTACTTATGTGCCAGAAATCAACGAGACATCACAGGAGGAACGTAATATTTCAGACCAAATAACATTACAAAGCAATTAATGTTATAAGCGTACTCTAAATCAGTGGTTCCCAACTTTACTGAGACTACCACCCGGACTTCAATTGCCCCTCCCCCTATTTATCAACATTGCCAATTAACTAAATTTAACTTAGCTTTAGAAAGAAAACTAAACATAATATTTCAGTCTGAATAACATTACAAAGCAATTCATATTATTATAAGCGTACTCTAAATCAGTGGTTCCCAACTTTACTGAGACTACCAACCGGAGTTCAATTGCCCCTCCCCCTATTTATCAACATTACCAATTAACTAAATTTAACTTAGCTTTAGAAAGAAAACTAAACATAATATTTCAGTCTGAATAACATTACAAAGCAATTCATATTATTATAAGTGTACTCTAAATCAGTGGTTCCCAACTTTACTGAGACTACCACCCGGAGTTCAATTGCCCCTCCCCCTATTTATCAACATTAGCAATTAACTAAATTTAACTGAGCTTTGGAAAGAAAACTAATTTTCTTTGATTGCTGTCATTTTAAAAATGAAATATAAGTAATATAAGTGGTTTTTGGTTTTTTGTAGCTATTTTATTAAACCATGATCTAATGAGTCAGTTAGACAACTGTTACTGCTTATTTCTAACAACCTGTTTTTAACAGAGTGATGAAGCAATTCTCTGTGTATCAAGAATGCTACCTCTCGAAAAAAACAAGCCATCCCCATTGACACAGGGCACTCATTATATAAAGCATTCCGGCTGCCCCATTCCCCTCCCTAGAGACACTTTCTTCGCCTACATCCTATATCACTATGTAAAATCAATCAGATTAAAATACGTGTATTAAGACCCACACGATGTAAATTTTGTTGCTGGACTCCATACTTTTGATCTGGCAGAAGTTGAAGAACTTCAGGCTGCAGATGTTTCGTGCCTAATCTCTACAATAATAATGATGATAATGACAATGCAGTGCAGGCCCTATAGTAGTGTGGTAGTCATTACAAAGTTTCTCTTGTACTGTCAATTAGCTCGTTTATTGTTGTGAAATATATATTGAAGAAATTTTTAGAGTATTGTGGGAACTACTTACACTCGGAAGAAGCATTTCATTGAGATATTTAAGCATACATGATTTATATGTTTCGATTCTAGTGCGATAGATGCATGGCGCAAAGAATTTGTGTTACAGGTGAACTATGTGAGGATGTATGGAGATGTTCATACGTTCACTTTGCAAGATTTAACTTTCACCACTTTGTCTCGTGTTAGCACTAGTATTTGAAAAAAATTGTGTTTTCACTTCATATAATCAGTATTACAGCCTTATGAAGTGAAGTTCAAATCTTTGGTATTTACCATTCAGAAAATTACGTCTTCATCCCAGGGGGTAAATACACCAACTAGAAATCATTGATCTAAATAAATTTACTGTGGGTCCGCTGAAAGTAGTTCTCCTGCTCAACTGCCATATCTCCCACCGTTTTTAATATCTGTATGCAAATCGCGCATCTCAACGGAATGGACATGGTCTTGAAAGGAGGATATAAGATGAACATCAACAAAAGCAAAACGAGGATAATGGAGTGTAGTCGAATTAAGCCGGGTAAAGCTGAGGGAATTAGATTAGGAAATGAGATACTTAAAGTAGTAAAGGAGTTTTGCTATTTGGGGAGCAAAATAACTGATGATGGTCGAAGTCGAGAGGATATAAAATGTAGTCTGGCAATTGCAAGGAAAGCATTTCTGAAGAATAGAAATTTGTTAATATCGAGTATAGATTTAAGTGTCAGGAAGTCGTTTCTGAAAGTATTTGTATGGAGTGTAGCCATGTATGGAAGTGAAACATGGATGATAAATAGTTTAGACAAGAAGACAATAGAAGCTTTCGAAAAGTGGTGCTACAGAAGAATGCTAAAGATGAGATGGGTAATCACATAACTAATGAGGAGAATAGAATTGAGGAGAAGAGAAATTTGTGGTACAACTTGACTAGAAGAAGGGATCGGTTGGTAGGGCATATTCTGAGGCATCAAGGGATCACCAGTTTAGTATTGGAGGGCAGTGTGGAGGGTAAAAATCGTAGAGGGAGACCAAGAGATGAGTACACTAATCAGATTCAGAAGGCTGTAGGTTGCAGTACGTACTGTGAGATGAAGAAGCTTGTAGAGGATAGAGTAGCATGGAGAACTGCATCAAACCAGTCTCTGGACTGAAGACCGCTACAACAACATGCAAATCGCTCTTAAAATTTAATTATATGTCTTTGTGTGATCTAATTTTGTACTTTAATTAAGATGCAATTTAACAGATGTTCGACACAAATTCTTCTGCTTTGTCAATTTTAAAACGGTGAATTAAAGTACAGTGTATTCTCTGGTTTGGTAGAGTAACTACCAAAATAGCCATGGAATACTGCTATCATACTCTCGAATACTACTAACCTATTCTTGCATCCATATCCGAAGGAATATTCCATCGTTTTTCTTAACAACACAGGCTCTGCACTATCGTATTTATCACGCGACACCAGGCAGCGATTTTCAATTAAATTTCTTTTCCCGTACGGGGGTAACATAACGCGTGTACGAGTACAGGTTGTGACACAGGAACAGCGACGTATGGCAGTCTGGTTCTCACCGTCCGTCGTGAACAGATGGCTAAAGCAGTTATGGCGATCGTCTATCGTAAAGCTGGAAATTCGGGTTAGAGTCCCGAGTCCGGCACTGATTTGCACTGTCGTCATTTCTTTGTACAGTTTATGACTATTCGTATTCGCAACTGCGAATAAATTTCGTGTAGCAGAAAGTCTTCAATTTGTCTGCAACGTGGTCCCAAATTGAGATATTAAACTCATTGCAAATCTGTTACCCCACTTTTTTTGCTACTTACTTTAGTTTTCTCTCAGTCCATTGCCTGTAACCATTAGACTGCTCATTCCATTCAGTGAGTCCTGTAATTCTTCGTCACTTTCAAAGAGTGTAGAAATGTCGTCAGTGAATGATGTCACTAACAACCTTTCACTATGAATTTTATGTCACCGCTCAATCTTTTTCCGAGCTCTCTCGTAATTTCTTCCACGTAAAATTCGAAGACTTACCTTACACCCATTTAATCCAAGATCTTCTATTTGACTTTTTCATTCTTATGTCTTAAAAACGTAGCATGGAGGAAGTGGTAGTAAACCAAAAGTGACGAAGACCATAAAAGATATATAAAGGAAAAGAAGAAATACAAAGAAATAGTGGAAACAGCAAACTAAAAGGCATGGGAAGAGTTTACAAAGAAACTTGAAGATGTGAAGAGCAATAAGAAAATGTTCTATTAAATGATGAAAAATAAATGGAAGGCTTCTGAAGTACCATTAAAGATGGAAACAGAGGACGGTAACGTGATTGAAGATCCAGGGAATATAAAATATATGTGGAAAGAACATTTGAAGAAGCCGTTAAACGCTGAGGAGCACGTACATGAGGAAACAGCAAATAATGGAGAAATTGAGAGAAGATGGGAAGCAGAATTAGGACAAATTACACGGGAAGAAATGGAAAAAGCTGTGTAGAAGATGAATGGGGGGATAGCCCCAGGGCCTGATGAAGTATCAGTGGACATGATAAGAGCAGCAGGTCCAGTGGGAATGCAGTGGCTATATAGAGAACTATCAAGCGTGTGGAGAAATAGTACAATACCTGACGATTGGAGAACAGGAGATATTGTTCCCATCTTCAAGAAAGGCAACAAAAGACATTGCAAAAACTGCAGAGGCATAACCCTTATGAGTCATACAGGTAAGATTTTTGAAACAATTTTACTAAATCGAATATGTGAAAAGATAAAAAGGAGCTGAGGTAAGAACAGCATGGGTTTAGGAAAGGAGGAAGCACGATCGACCTGATATTTTCTATCCGTCAACTGATGGAAAAATGTTGGGAGTATAACAAAAGGGTGATAATGGTTTTTATAGACATAGAAAAGGCATATGACTCAGTTAACAGGGAAAGACTCTGGGAAGAAATGAAGAAGATAGATATAGAAGATGGATACATTAATGTAATGAAGAAAATGTACAGAAGATACAATTGTAGAATTAGAACACCATTGGGAAACTCTGAATACTTCGAAATAAGACAAGGACTTAAGCTAGGAAGTATTCTATCTCCTGCAATTTTTAATGTTGTGATGGAGGGAATGAATAGGGCAGTTAAAGATTTAGTAAAAGAAAAAGACAAAAAGATGATTTTTGCAGATGATATGGTAATAAAGGTGATAAAGAGATAGATATACAGTTACAGCTTGAAGCGTGGAAGGAAATAAAGAAAAGGTATGGATTAAAAATAAATGAAGATAAGAGTAAAGTAATGGTATTTGGAAGAGAGGAAGGGGTCAACGGAAATATTACCTTGAATGGAGAACCCCCAATGTGGTAGAAAGTTTCCCTTATTTAGGGAGTGAAATATCTAGGGATGAAAGAAGAACTAACGAAATTAATAGAAGGTTACAGAAAGGAGGCAATTTCGACCAAACAATGAAACACCTGATTTGGAATAAGGAAGTTTCAGAAAATGTAAAACTCCTTATGTATAAGAATTATTACTTCCCTATTGTCATCTATGGTGGACAAACATGGACAGTGACAGAAAGGGACTGGAGCAGAATGCAAGCAGGGGAAATGAAATTTCTCAGATCAGGTAAGGGGAAAACAAGAATGGACAGAGTAAGGAATGTAGAGATTAGAAAGGACATTAAACAAGAAAGTATGAGAAAAGAAATTGAAAAAAAAAAAAGAGATTAAGACGGTATGGGCAAGTTAAAAGGATGCATGAGCAGGGACTCCCCAAAATTATGGAAGAACTAAAGATGGGTGGGAAAAGACCTAGAGGGCGCCCAAGAACACGGTGGAAAATGGGAGCGAGAATATCTGTAGAAAGGGGAGGTGTGACCTGGCAGCAAGTGGAGGAAGAAAAGTGGTGGGAGGACCGAGCCAAATGGAGAGGACTCGTCAGCACCCAGACCCGGCAGTAGCTGGTTCAAAATGGTTCAGATGGCTCTGAGCACTATGGGACTTAAAACCTAAGGACATCCATGCCCGAGGCAGGATTCGAACCTGCGACCGTAGCGGTCGCGTGGTTCCAGACTGTAGCGCCTAGAACCCCGCGGCAACACCGGCCGGCGCAGAAGCTGGAGCGGGATTCGGATATAAGTAGATAGATTCTTAAATCGGTGATTAGTTTCATGTGAACTGCGTCGGCAAGGAAGTTTTGTTAGAAGCCGATAAGCCGATCACTACGTGCTCAGAAAGAAGTCAAAGTCACAAAAATAACAAGGAAACCTGTAGGCTACATTCTTTATCGTACTATCATAATTCAATCATGTATCTTTCACCTGGAGATAGGAAGAAAGACCTATCGATAAAGGCGCCTATACACTGAAGAGCCAAAGAAATTGGTACACCTGCCTAATAACGTAAAGGGCACCCGCGAGCAAGCAGAAGTGCCGCAAAATGACGTGGCATGGACTCGACTAATGTCTGAAGTCATTCTGGAGGGAATTGACAGCATGGATCCTGCAGGGCTGTCCATAAATCGGTATGTGTACGAGGGGGTAGAGATGTCTTCTGAACAGTACGTTGCAAGGCAGCCCAGATATGCTCAACATGTTCGTGTCTGGGGAGTTTGGTGGCCAGCGGTAGTGTTTTTAAACTCAGACGAGTGTTCCTGGAGCCACTCTGTGGCAATTCAGGACGTGTGGGGTGTCGCATTGTCCTTCTGGAATACCCAATGGACATGAATGGATGCAGGAAATTAGACAGGATGCTTACGTACGTGTCACCTGTCGGAGCCGTATCTAGACGTATCAGGGGTCCCATATCACTCCAACTACAAACGCTCCACACATTGCGGAGCCTCCACCAGCTTGAACAGTCCCCTGCTGACATGCAGTGTCCATGGAGACATGAGCTTGTCTCCACACCCGTACACGTCCATCCGCTCGATACAATTTGAAACATGATTCGTCCCACCAGACATGTTTCCAGTCATCAACAGTATAATGTTACTGCTTGTGGTCCTAGGCGAGGCGTAAATCTTTGTGCCGGGCAGTCATGGATGTGGCCTTTGGCTCCGCAAGCCCGTATAGATGATGTTTCGTTGAATGGTTCGCACCCTGACACTTGTTGATGGCCCAGCATTGAAATGTGCAGCAAGGAAGGTTTGCACTTCTGACAAGCTGAACGATTCTCTCCAGTCGTCGGTCACGTTCTAACAGGATCTTTTCCGGCTATAGGAAGTCGGAGATTTGATGTTTTACCGGATTCCTGATATTCACGGTACACTCGTGAAGCAGTCGTACGGGAAAATTCTCACTTCATCCCTGCCTCGGAGATGCTGTGTCCCATTGCTCGTGCACCGAGTATAACACCACGTTCAACCTCACTTGAATCTTGATAACCTGGCATTGTAGCTGTAGTAACCTATCTATCAACTGCCCAAGACACTTGTCGTATATAGTCATTGCCGACAGCAGGGCCGTATTCTACCTGTTTACATATCTCTGTATTTGAATACGCATTCCTATACCAGTTTCTTTGGCGCTTCGGTGTATACTGAAATGAACTGTTGACAGTGTACAGCAGCCAACCACAAATTGATTTTAGGTTACGTTATTCAGAAAATTGGTTTCAGGTTACTTTATTCAAAAATTAACCTAAAACCAATTTGTGGCAGGTCGCTCTACACAGTCAACAGTTTATTTCATGTAACAGGCACAGTCTCCAACCAAATCTTTGTTTGTCAAAATTTTGTATTCTGAAATGCATTTACCCCCAAGTGAATCAGTAATTTATAGGAGCCGGGGGCTTCACGTCTACATTATCTCCACAGACACGGTTACTGAAGGCCATAAGCTGTCAGTTAAGAAGTACCTTTAACCAAACTCTAAGACATGCATATACTGTGGAAAATTACATTCTGAAGGGAATTCATAAGCTATTAACATTCGAACTGCAGAAATATTGCATTTATTGTAAGTGTATCACAGGAAATTGAAGACTGCATGAGTGACCCTGCGGCGGGCACCTCGTCGTTTGTCTGGTTTCTGGTATCTTCCCTCCCCGGATGTGACCCGGTGCGTAATTAGCAAGCGTGGAATTCGCGACGCGGCGGGGTTTATCGGAAAATTGTGCTGCTATTAATTAAAACAGAAATTAGCGTGCGGCACGCGATCAGATTTCGTGCAGGGAGCATGAGGCTTGTGTACCGGAGGCAGGAAGCAAGCAATGATCTCTGTGTGCGTGCGTGAGTGTGCGTGAACATAGGAGGGTGGGTGTGAATACCTGTTATTTTATTAATTTCAGGCGAGACAATCATGAAGCAACGTGTGTGGAACGCTATACTAATTACGCTCATTGCAGTCGATACTCATTTGAGAGCATGCATGGTGTAGCTATACAGACCTCAATTTAGAAAGCACATTTCCTGTTTTAAGCGAATTCAGGCAAACATAGCAATTTTGTCATTCAATTCCAATTGCTGCACTCAGCTGCAAGCATTGACCTACCGGCTGTATTCCTCCCTCAGGGAAAATTTGTTGTGCAGTTGGTAAACACTTTCACCTCGATCTCACAGTTCATATTTGCTATGCTGGAGCAGAGAGGACTACTGCAGCATATCTGTGCTGCTTATTCTACAGCATATTTCCTAACTGTACTGTCTGTTGCAATATTCTTTATTTACGAATGCGTGTTTTCACGATGATATATACCGATGAAATTTTGTCGAGCTATCAGCCGTGTCAAGTGGGTAAGAACCCACGAGATTTCGGCCAACTGCTCCTTGATCGCTGTCGTGTGACTGCTGCTTCCGTCACCAAAAAGTCTTGCTACCAGCCGATTTTATGCTATTTTTTTAGTGCTGTATGTTATTTTAATCTGGTGGACGGCGTAACGATGGGAAGCCGCGAAAACAACTCCTGCCAAGTCTGTTTCCTTTTATCGTTACGTCAACGACAGATTCATTGTTTACCAAAGGAATTCTCCGAACAGCCGCGCAGATTGAGAAGTTATTTCATTTTATTTTTGTTAACGGTTTCGGCAATTCAATATGCCATCTTCAGACCCCACATGCACATCTAAAAAATGATCGATATTGGCATACTGCGGTCATCTGTTTCTGTACGTCTTGAATTCTCATGTACTTGCTTTGAAGACTTGACAGCAACTATTTGCAGCTGCAGTGAAGACTTCGAAGGAAGCACTTGAGAATTCACGACATCCAGGAACAGATTGTCGCAGTATGCCACTATCGATAATTTTTGAAAGGTGCATATGGGGCCTAAAAATGGCATATTGGATTTCCGAATTGGTAGCGGAAATAAAATAAAATAACTTTTCAATTTGCACGACTGTTTGGCGAATTTATTTGTTAAATATTTGGCCAACCGCTGTCCCACGTCCACAACGGATCAACAGAGACATTCGCGGTTTAGCCTGATAAGAATGGTTTTTGGATTACCTCAATAACACCCATGGCCAAGTACACAGTAGAGACATTCCATTCCTTCATATCCTTCTCTATTGAAAACTAATGGATGTGTCAGCCTTAATGTTACTGAAATCCTACTCACAGTGACGGATATTTCCGTGCTACCAGCTACCACCACCCAGCACAGAAATGTTCAGTACTTAGTATCTTCGTGCACCGAACGGAAACCATGTCAAACACTGAAATCCTACCGAAGGTACTGAGCCACTTACCGGAAATGTTCGAAGGAAACGGCTACAACAACCAACAAATTACGCAAGCCATCTCACCGAAGACTCGTAATCAAAAGATCCCCGAGCAGGATACGAAGAATGTTGTGTTTTTGCCGTCTGTAGCTTAACGGCAGGAAGAATTAGACGTCACGTAAAGAAGTATAAATCTGCTTCAGTCTTCAGGCTCCAGCAAAAAGACGACAACTCACGATGCCTGTGAAAAAAGGTGTATGCCTAAGAACGCCGCGGTACATAAAATATCGAGCAGGTTTGTACAATTTGATGTCAGACAGACCGTGCGAAACTTTGAATAGTACCATATAGAACACAAGAGATGTTTCTGACAACAGCATCCTCAGATATATATGTGATGGACATGTCAGAAAGAATAGACACCAGATTTACAACTAAGACGAGGCCGGCCAATGATACCTTCAGTGCGGACGTATATCAAGCTTGACCTCTCACGGGAATTGACGAAATATTGCGATTAATGACGGTAATGGCAAGAGGCACAACATCAGCAGTGTGTGGATCAGTTGAGAATTTGGGTCTAATGAGAGGAGTGCACACCAGCTCTGCTAAGTGCCTATGCACTTCTGCCTCTCAAAATTATAATCACTTAATTGAAGACGCCTAGTGTCGCCAGTGAATGCAACTGAAGGTTTTGTCACTACAAATGACGTGATCTGTCCTCCACAGAACTTGTCACAAAGACTTTGTGACACACTGCGCACTCATTTCAGTGATATCAAAATCGAGTGAATTTTACATAGAACTTGACAATATGGGACTTTTTATCAGCATGACGTTGCGGCCGGCTCTGGCTTTGATGTACACAGTCATTTGGCTCAGAAGGGAATCAGAAAGCAGTTGTATCCGATTCTGAGGCAAGCTCTCCCACAACTATTCTGAACTGATATCCTCAATTCTGGCACTATGATGGAGTTGAGGTTCAGCTAGGCCCCTCCTAGGTTCGGGGGCAGATCAGGGAATTTTGCTGGCCTGCGGAATCCCTCAACATCACAGAGGAAATTCATAAAGTGTCATTATAGACGAGCATTGTCATGATGAAAAATTTTGCACCTCGCTACTGTTGCATGAAAGGTAATGCTTGAGGACGCAGGAGAACCGTAGCGTACTGTTGTGGTATCAGAGTTCCTTCAACCGCTACCAGTTGTGTCCTGAAGTAATGCCCTATGGTTTCCCCACATTAAGACGCCAAAAGTAATATCGCTGTTTCTCTCCAAAACACTGACGGCTGCAGCGATACTCACCGGCGATGATTATCTGTAGTACCGTCATTCTGCTGAACACAATGCGACCCCAACCATCAGCAGTCCTCTGCTTCCCTGTTGGGGCAGCACTCCAAATGCAGTCGTTTGTGTTACAGCGTTAACGATAGTTTACCCAAGGGATGGTAATTCCGTAGTCTGGGTCCTGGTAGTCTTCGTCCAGTGGTGCGGGATTACGCACAGGTTTGAGGGAGTCCTTTACGCGTTCTCGAATGACGCGTAGACGTGGTCACGACATGCACTTTGGGGCGGTACTTCTTTGTTGTTGACCTTTGACGACGAGTATACCTAGCCTCATTATCGTATGCAGTTCAACATCGGGAAACTGTCACATCCGACTGACCCACAAATATGGATACTGATTGGACAATTCGACCAGCTGGTCAAACAGAGACCCATTTTGAGGTCCCCTTGATATTCTGTCAGGTGCTGATAATTCGTCATAGTCCTTCATTCAATGTCTGACGCTATTCACAGCCTTACGCCAGGTCGGCAGTCGGATACAGATACGCAGGGTTATTTAGCAGATGCGCAAAACTATAGACCTATAACTCTGACGTCGATATGTTGTAGAATTTTATAACATGTTTTTTGCTCGCGTATCATGTCATTTCTGGAAATCCAAAATCTACTCTGTAGGAATTAACATGGATTCCGGAAACAGCGATCGTGTGATACCCAACTCGCTTTATTTGTTCATGAGACCCAGAAAATATTAGATACAGGCTCCCAGGTAGATGCTATTTTCCTTGACTTCCGGAAGGCGTTCGGTACAGTTCTGCACTGTCGCCTGATTAACAAAGTAAGAGCCTACGGAATATCAGAACACCTGTGTGTCTGGATTGAAGAGTTTTTAACAAACAGAACACAGTATCACGTTCTCAATGGAGAGACGTCTACAGACGTTAAAGTAACCTCTGGCGTGCCACACCTGAGTGTTATGGGACCATTGCTTTTCACAATATATGTAAATGACCTAGTAGATAGTGTCGGAAATTCCATGCGGCTTTTCGCGGATGATGCTGTAGTATACAGAGAAGTTGCAGCATTAGAAAATTGTAGCGAAATGCAGGAAGATCTGCAGCAGATAGGCACTTGGTGCAACGAGTGGCAACTGAACGTTAACATAGACAGATGTAATGTATTGCGAATACATAGAAAGAAGGATCCTTTATTGTATGATTATAAGATAGCGGATCAAACACTGGTAGCAGTTACTTCTGTAAAATATCTGGGAGTATGCGTGCGGAGCGATTTGAATTGGAATGATCATATAAAATTAATTGTTCGTAAGGCGGGTACCAGGCTGAGATTCATTGGGAGAGTCCTTAGAAAATGTAGTCCATCAACAAAGGAGGTGGCTTACAAAACACACGTTCGACCTATACTTGAGTATTGCTCATCAGTGTGGGATCCGAACCAGATCGGGTTGACGGAGGAGATAGAGAAGATCCAAAGAAGAGCGGCGCGTTTCGTCACAGGGTTATTTGGTAAGCGTGATAGCGTAAGGAGATGTTTAGCAAACTCAAGTGGCAGACTCTGCAAGAAAGGCGCTCTGCATCGCGGCGTAGCTTGCTGTCCAGGTTTCGAGAGGGTGCGTTCCTGGATGAGGTATCGTATATATTGCTTTCCCCTACTTATACCTCCCGAGGAGATCACGAATGTAAAATTAGAGAGATTCGAGCGCGCACGGAGGCTTTCCGGCAATCGCTCTTCCCGCGAACCATACGTGACTGGAACAGGAAAGGGAGGTAACGACAGTGGCACGTAAAGTGCCCTCCGCCACACACCGTTGGGTGACTTGCGGAGTATAAATGTAGATGTAGATGTCATCTGGGTGAAGAGCTGGTCGAAGCATGCACCGCACGACTCGTACATGTTGGTGAGAGCTCTACTACTCTAT
The DNA here is from genome assembly GCF_021461385.2 of Schistocerca piceifrons. Taxonomy (NCBI): domain Eukaryota; kingdom Metazoa; phylum Arthropoda; class Insecta; order Orthoptera; family Acrididae; genus Schistocerca; species Schistocerca piceifrons. The sequence goes on from NC_060139.1 coordinate 60,916,296, forward strand.
AGGCAGAAATCACCTGGGGTTCCAGGCGTCGGTTCGTAATAATCGGGGGCACTATGGCAGCTGTTAATAAGGTGAATATTATTGCAAACCACTTGCACTCCCTTAAGTCTGATGTCTTTTGCGAAGCTATGGCAATTCGCAGAAGGAGAACTGTCGTTTTTAGTAGGCTCCAAGCATGCTACAGTGTTTAGAGGAACATTATCGTGAACTCAAGTTCCAAACTTGGCCCCTAAATACGCCAGATCTGAACCCGATGTGACATATTTGGTAGGCTATCGGGTGCCACCTTCGCGTGTCCTTAGGTTAATTATGTTTAAGTAGTTCTAAGTCTAGGGGAATGATGACCTCAGATGTTAGGTCCCACAGTGCTTGGAGCTATTTGAAAAGTACCTCCGATTCGCTTTTTAATAAGGGATGGAACTGATCACCTCTGGTACTCAGCCAGCTGTTGCAGAAGCAACGAGAAGAGAGTACAAAATCTAAAAGAACGCAAAATTCTCAAGACTGGTGAAGTTTTACAGAAGCTCGAAAGTTAGTGCGATTTTAATGCGGAAAGTTTTAAGTTCCCACAGCAAAAATATGTAAATAAATCGGACAGAAAATCCAAGGAGATTCTCGTCGTATGTCAGCGGTAAGACACAATCTATTGCGATGTTAATGGTTCAAATGGCTCTGAGCACTATGGGAATTAACATCTATGGTCATCAGTCCCCTAGAACTTAGAACTACTTAAACCTAACAAACCTAAGGACAGCACACAACACCCAGCCATCACGAGGCAGAGAAAATCCCTGACCCCGCCGGGAATCGAACCCGGGAACCCGGGCATGGGAAGCGAGAACGCTACCGCACGACCACGAGATGCGGGCTGCGATGTTAATGCTAGAAACGCAGTGCCTCTAAAGCGAAGTCACTAATTGCGGTTTCCCGAAATTCCTTCAGCAAAGAAGACAAAGTAAGCATACCAGGATTCGAATCGAGAACTGCTGCCGGCAAGAGTCACTTAGAAATACATATCCTCGGTGCAGCGCAGCAACATAAATCAATAAAAGCAAGCGTTCCGATACAGACTGTGTTCTGGTAGCCCCATACCTCGCATTCGGTTACAGCCGCTCGCTCGACGAATTATCCGTGTCTATAGACAGGAAAGTTGTACAGATCACACCAACACGCAGTAAAGGAAATAAGAGTGGACCGCTTATTTAAAGACCCATATCATCGACGTCGATTTAAAGTAGCGTTATGCAGCATGTACTTTGTTCGAATATTATGAATTACCTCGAAGTAAAAAACTTATTGAGGCACTCAACACGCTTTGCTCCTTAGTCTCATGTAAAGAGTGATATCCATAAGGGATCACAAATAGATCACATATTTTGGGTTTCCAGATGGCTTTCCGCACCGTTACCGTTCCTCACAAACGTCTTTTCTTTTTTCTTTTCTTTTTTTTTTTTTTTTTGGACACATTCCAACTGCGCGTTGCAAAAACCACAGCACCAGATATCAGCCGAATCAACGGAGAAAATGCCCCATATGACCCATAGGAAAATGGCTCTGAGCACTATGGGAGTTAACAGCTATGGTCATCAGTCCCCTAGAACTTAGAACTACTTAAACCTAACTAACCTAAGGACACCACACGACACCCAGTCATCACGAGGCAGAGAAAATCCCTGACCCCGCCGGGAATTGAACCCGGGAACCCGGGCGTGGGAAGCGAGAACGCTACCGCACGACCACGAGCTGCGGACGACCCATAGGAGAGACATGCGATATATACAGGGTGAGTCAGGAGGAGAGGTACATGGTTACAGAGGTGATAGTATTAGTGATTCTGAACTAAAACCTTCATATGGACGTATGCCCTATTCCGAATGGGTTCGGAGATAGGATACATTTAATATCACCTTTGTACGATTTTCTTGAATCACTCAAAAACCGCACCCTTCGGCGAAAACGTATTGCAGTACAGAATTACTTTATATTAAATTTCCTACAAAAAAGGTCCTATTCATTTCTTTCTCTAGAACTAATGGTTTGTTTGAAGAGATGGCGAGAATGTTGAAAAACTCGCTCGACGCGGACGCGCCGTAGCTTTCGTAGTTTTTGTAGGCCAATTTGAAGTAGCTCATTGAGGTAACAAGGTGAGACTAACAGTTTGATATGGGACACTTGTGGCCTATCAACTCGGGAAACTACCTCAAGTTGGCCTACAAAAACTACGTAAGCTACAGCGCATGCACATCGACCTAGTTTTTCAACATTCGCACTCTCTCTTCGCACAAACCATTGGTTCTAGAGAAAAAAATGAATAGAGCCTTATTTTGTAGGAAATGTAACGTAGTGTAATTTTGTACTGCGACAAGTTTCCGCTGGAGGGTGCGGTTTTCAAGTTATTCAAGGAAAACTTACAAAAGTGATATTAAATGTGTTCTATCTTGGAAACCATCCGGAATAGGGCAAAAGTCCATATGAAGTTTTTTTGTTCAAAATCAATAATACTAACACCCCTCAAAGCATGTACCTTTCCTCCTAACTCACCCTGTATTAAAATGAATGGTTGTGCATGAGTATTTGCAATAAAATAGGTACTCATTACGATAGATAGTATTTAAGGTATTGTAGCTGTGGTGTCACCACCAGACACCACACTTGCTAGGTGGTAGCCTTTAAATCGGCCGCGGTCCGTTAGTATACGTCGGACCCGCGTGTCGCCACAGTCAGTGATTGCAGACCGAGCCCCGCCACACGGCAGGTCTAGAGACACGTCCTAGCACTCGCCCCAGTTGTACAGCCGACTTTGCTAGCGATGCTACACTGACACATACGCTCTCATTTGCCGAGACGATAGTTAGCTTAGCCTTCAGCTACGTCATCTGCTACGACCTATCAAGGCGCCATTACCAGTTTATATTGAGATTGTAAAACATGTACCGTCAAGAGCGATGTACACCAATTATGGATTAAAGTTAAGTATTCCAAGATCTTCGTACTTTATTTGCAATTCTCAAGACATTGTCCTGTTCCAGACCTCACGCCAGTCTGCGTGAGCTTAAACGCGTGCCTTTCGGCTACCTCCGAGTACTTGGCTTTCTTGCCAAGTCACTACAGTAGCTGTTCATTTTACTCGTCTGACTTATTACTGCGACTGAGTGGCAGTAACTAACAGTCGGCGAGGATTGTTGCTGGAGATAGTGCTTTGGATAATACGAGGTGTGTTTTCTTCATACAACGGTACTGCACCATTCAAAGTAGTTCTCTTCGGCAGGTATACATAAGCGAAATCGCTGGTTCCGGTCTTGGTAGCAGTGCTGTATGGATTCAGCTGGAAGGCGCCTTAACATGTCGGTCAAATTCTTTTCAATGCTCTCAAAAGTCCCAAAACGACGTCCTTCTAAGACATTTTCGAATTTCGGAAAAATAAGAAAAACGCAAGGATTCAGATCAGGTGACAGGGCCGTGGAACAACAGGAATGCCTTCGAGTGTCAAAAATTCCGAGATGGAAGTGGCCGTGTGACAGAGGGCGTTGTCATGATGCAGCATTCACTTGTCTGCAGTTGCCGGTCTCACTCGATTCATCTTTTTTCTGAGACTTTCGAGGCCATATTTGTAAAACACTTGGTTGATAGATCGACTGTCACTGTTTCAGAAATATAAAAAAGTTTTCAAATGTCGTTACGAGTCACATCATTTGTTGACCATTACATTATTTAAATAGCAACATGTTTCGAGGTGACAACTGATCATCAGGCTATAGTGGCATTGCAGAAACATTTAACGTAAGTGTATACAGATATTAAAGTTTCTTTGCATGACTGCTGGTATCATCCTGTGGAGAGAGAGAAGGATAAGCTAGTAACAGACGATGTCACTTTCTATCGCCTGTTACTATCGTCTGTTACTAGGTTATCCTTCTCTCTCTCCACTGGACGAACCTAGTAAGTATGTAAGGAATCTTGGGTCAACAGAAACCTCCGATCTTACTCGTCGGCTATGACCCGTGACGTAAGCGTGTTGTGGTGTGTGACGTCATTACGGCGCGGAGTTTGGTTTGTGATTGTGGCGTGTTTGTAGATGTCGTGGGGGTGTTTGTCGTGCCCTCTGGTGGTGTGTTCATGGTTTACGTTTGTTTGGTTTGTTGGCGTCAGTTTGCTGTTGCTCAGTGGTGAGTGCTGTGTTCGTGGTTTTGAAGCGGAATTTGTATTAGTGAGTTAACGGTTTTGTGTGATGGTTAATGTAATGGTAATTGCTGTACGTCGGGTGAGTTTGTTATTGAGTGTATTCGGTTGTGGTTTTTTGTTCAGGAATGGTTTGTGGTTTTTTTTTTTTATATTTGTATTGGTGGATGGGATCGGGAGATTCTGTTGAGTTATATAGGTCAAGGGAAGTGTTCGATCCTAATTTATGGGATCGGGAGCTGTTGTAGATGTATGTAGGTTTAAGGCAAGTGTTTTTTGAGTTTTGTATCGGGGGATGTGATCGGGAGGTTCTGTTGAGCTATATAGGTCAAGGGAAGTGTTCGATCCTAATTTATGGGATCGGGAGTTACTGTAGATCTATGTAGGTCAAGGGAAGTGTCTGATTCTGGATAAGAATGTGTTTTTTGGTATTTGGTCAGTTTCGTGATGTTGATTTTTTTCGTCGTTTTGCGTGGTTTTGTATGGCGGTCGGTGGCTACATTTGTGTATATTTAGTTTCTCCCCACCCAAAAACCCCCAATTTCCCACGCTTGTCCCGTTAGAGTCATTAGGCTTTTTGTGAAACCTGTGTATTTCAGTGTTTGTGATACGTATGCGATGTTTTTATATCCGCCATATTGGAATTGTCGTTTATGGTCGTTTCCGCCATATTTGTGACGTCATGGGTCAAAGCCGACGGGTAAGATCGGACGCTTCTGTATTTCCGGAACCTTTAATATCTGTATACGTTTACGTTAATTTTTTTAATGCTATTATAGCTTATGATGTCTCACCTCGCAACATGTCGCTAAATTAATAATTCAGTAGTCAACAAATTTTGTGACTCATAGCGGAATTTGGAAACATTTTCATAGTTGGTTGACAAGTTGTTCTGGACTAACAAATTCTTTATGCACGATACCTCTACTGTCAAAAAAGCAAATTAGCATTGTTTTGATATTTGGTTTGCTGATTCGAGTTTTTCTCGCTCGACGAGATGTCTCAGTGTGCCACTCCTCACTTTGCCTCTGTATTTCAGAATTGTACTGAAAGGATTCATCACCTGTGAACACATGACTGAATCATTCGTGATTATTCGCATTTCTCCCAAAGAGTTAACGCACAAGTTCCTTCGATTGCCCTTCTACTCAGCTGCGAGGTTTTTGTGCACCATTTCGGTACAAACCTCCCGCATATGCAAAACATCAGTCAAAACTTGATGAGCGGTGAAAGTGTTTAACAGGCCCAACGTCATCCTTATTGATAAACGTTTGTCTGGTCACACTATAGCATGCACACGTTCGAAGTTTTCGTCGGTTTTTGAAGTTGGATGCCTCCCTCAGCTAGCTTCATCTTCGGCGTGTTGTTGGACTATCAAAAGTGATTTGTGCCCCGTGAAAATCTTGTACTATTGATATGGAGTGTTCCCCATAGGCCTGTTTCAACTTTTCAGGGGTCACACTCGCGGATTCAACAAGTTTAACACAAAATTTGATAGCTTAAGGTTGCCCTAAATACCACTGTTCCATTTTCGCAACACACGACAAAATCAGAACTTAACGGATAGCGCGTTCAGAAATCACATGATGCCTATGAGGAGCTGAAACTCGGACTGAGCATCAGGAAGAAACACACAGGCCGGCAGAAGCAGAACAACACAGTGTTGCCAGATCTCTCGCAGTGTTGCCAGTCTCATTACTTGTCTCACACGCTTGGTATATGGGGGAAAGAGATGGTGAGGATAACCTTGGGAAAGAGGAAAGTGAGGAGAGGAGGAGGAACTATGTGAGAAGGAAGAATTGTGGAAAAGCTGGAAATACGTGTGGAACTCCAGGTGAATTTCATTGTGGGTCACAGACAAGTTCCGTTAGCATCTAATGTGTGTAGTATGCAAGCATAAGCTAGGGGCTGGGTGATGAATACGTACAAATGTAGCAACGTTTGAGAATTGGTAACCAAGGATCTGATGAAGCAATGACATGCCTGTTATTAAGTTCGTAGCAGATGTAAGGAGTCGAAAAGTATTCGTGGTGTGAGAGGAGAGGGAATCTTTATAAATTCATACAGGATGTTGGTGAAGGACGATATAGTTACGCAGATGATGTTGAGGAATGCATGGAATTCGAGGATGTGGAGAGAATGGAATACGTTTAGTGGCGTGGAAATCTAACCTATATTCATACGAGTTTGGCTGGATTAAGGGTTTGTACTTGTGGTGTATGGTGAAAGGGAAGGCTAATTGTGACTACTGATTCACATTAACTCGCAGAGAATTCCCACAGAGGACGGAAAAAGAATCATGTCTTGTAGACAGATGACCTCGCTTGGTTAATAAACATATTAAGGCGATGTCGACAGTTCTTTCTGGCACTTGATTTCACGTCTACACTTTGTCTGCCTGTCTCATTGATTGGTATTGCCGTAATGTTAACCTTTTCGGTTACATGCAGGATGCTGCTGGGTCAGAGTGTGCGCTTCCTTTCGTACGAGAGTTAATCTATTCTACATACAGGGGATATGCAAAATAATGTGAACAATGGTAGTTATGGGATGGTTGTGTTTGACTGTCAACAACGCAGGTAAGGCACGTGTCGTGCTCGACTGTGCGTGTTCAGTTCGGAATAAGCATCAGTGCAAGTTTTTTAGGAGTAGAGCACACTTCGTATTTGTATTCAGAGGCCGTGGTCGACTTGTAATGAAAGACGAAACAGAGTTCCAAAGAGGGCAGATAGTGCGGGCCCGATTAGAACCAAGACAACCAACTTATTGAATGTTTCCAGAGAAACTGTTTCGGCAGTCACGATAGTTTACACAAAACATGGAAATACTCCATCGTGTAGATGTAATAGTGACAGAGATCGTCTTACGATAATAAGAATCGTGTCAAAACAACACAAAACTATGGCGGCTAAAGTGACTGCAAAGCTCAATAGCCATCTTCGAGACCCCGTATCTATCGACACAGTGCGCTGAGAACTCCATAAAGCGAATATTCATGGACGAGGTGCTATACCGAAACCAACAGTGATGACAACCAACCCAAAGAAGCGTAATACATGGTGTCAGGAGCGTAAATCCTGGACGGCTGATCGGTGGAAACACGTCATACGGTCAGACGAGTCAACGTTTTCGTTATTTCCCATACTGGACCGGGCTTACGTCTGGAGAATGCCAAAAGAAGCCTACAATACTGATTGCTTGATTCCAACTGTTAAGCATGAAGGTGGAGGTGTGATGGTGTGGGCTGCCGTATCATGGTATTCTGCTGGTCCCATCATCACTCTCAAAGGCCGTGTTACAGCCAATGATTATGTGAACATTTTAGGTGATCAGGTGCACCCCATGATCCACATGTTGTTCCCCAATATTGATACCATATTTCAGGACGATAATGCACCCATGCACACAACCAGGATTACAATCGCGGTATGAGGAGCATGCAACTGAACTGCAGCATCTTTCCTGGCCAGCGCGGTGGTCAGTATCGGAGCGCAGACTCCGGGGCAGATTTCCGCCTCCCTCGTCACTACAGAGTTAAAGAGGTTCTGATCGAAGGGTGGCATAACATTCCACTGGAGACTATACAATCATTATATGCCGGTATTCCCAGAAGAATCGCTGCTGTATTACGAGCAAATGGGGGCGCAACCGCTTATTAATAAACCATTCCCAAGTAAGTTCAAGTGTTCGCATCAGTTTGCCTGTCCCCAGTATCTACCTGGTTTAGATTCATTCGCGTCCCTCTTTGTGGTTATTCCAGTCACCAAGGCGTAAATCGAGGAACCGTGAAAGCGTGGTACAGCACCAAACGAGGCACATGCATTTGGTGGTGACGTCCACTTGACCTAGAGTCCTTTTGAAGCAATAACAACAGCCCACGCGTGGCCGATGCCTCATTACTTGCAGCTCTCACCCCAAGTCACAACCCTTACACTGGATCAGTGGGAGCTGCGTAGGCGGCCGTGGTCGCTGAATAGCGGCCTCGTTTGCGGTGGACTGCCCGTCCCACATTATGAGGAAAAACAGCACAACTGCCACGGAACTTCTTTCATTACGCCCACGGAAGCCTTAATAATATCCGAACGACCTCGTTTGCGCCCCAAGAAATGATCTCATTTTGACACAGCTACGACGAAGACTGCCACTAAAAGTGGCCGTAACTGGGTCTTTAAACAGCTCAATCTGGCCTCGATTGTACTGTACCTACGCGTAAAGGCAGAACATAAGTAACCCCACTCGCGTGATCCTGCAAGACATACAGTTGCGCTGCTCGTCACGTGCTGCCTATAATTCAAACAACATGTTGCGTAAGTCATTCAGTATTTCTGAACCTGGAAGGAAGCTCCTCCGAAATTATTACATTTAGTACATCACTCAAAGATTTATTTTGAATGTCGGGCTTCATGTACACTTAGTGTTAATTTCCGATTTACACAATTGAAGCTATGTGTAATAAGTATATTTTAAACTGTAGGTTAAATATCTCTCCATACCTTCCTTTCAAACACATGTAAGAAAATGTAAGTTTCTTGTCTTTAGGTAATGGACGGAACAATTGTTAAAATATGATCTACAACGCTTTAGTGACTGTAAACAGCACAGTATCGATTGTAAATGTATTTTGAAACAACAAAAGTCATCTTGTGACCGAAAATAACTTTTTTTTTCTTTTTTTTTACGAAATCGTCGACTACAAATATTAGGATTTAACTTACCGTCGTCGAGGAGGTAATTAAAGACGGACAACATACTCTGATTGATGAAGAGTGAGGAAATAAATAGGCCATATCCTTACCACTTTTGCACGAACCAGCCTGGCATTTACTTTTAGCGGTTTAGCGAAAGCATTTCGGCCAGCGCACTCATGTTATAACTAATGCCATCACGTATAATTTGACAGTCTAGCAGAGACTTAAAACTGTCTGCGCAGAGAGACAGAACATAATTTTTTTTGTAACGTAATTCTTTAGTCTCAAATACTTTATTAGTCTTTAGGGCGCTTAGTAAGAGATATTATATTAAATGGAACTCTAATGTTTTTCAAGTATGTGCTACAAACGTTAGCTAAATGTTGTCATTCGCAAAGCGTAGATGTTGAATTATAGGTAACTCCAAGAACTGTACGACGATCAGTTCGGGCAAAAAACGCTCGCTACTCATTACCCCACCATACCATTCAGTTGGAAAAAATGTTATGTGCCACATAACGTTCTTAAACGTGACCTGTGGGACTGAAGAGTGTAACATACGACGACTAGAGTGCTAACTAGGATGATAGGTCTTTATAAGCAGTAACCATTTCAAAAGAAAATTTCTTAATATTTTAAAGGAAGTCTGCCGACTAGCAAACCACAGAGAGACAAAACTACTGAGGAGCAGCAGAAAAAATATTAGTGACAAATTAACGTAGTGACTGAGAGTCTGGTGATCAGTAAAAGTAAGCAAATCTGCTCCCTCGAAAACAAGATAACATGTGCTGGGTGATGCAAGGAAGATATAAGGAACAATATAGAAAACGTAAAGAGGGTACTCCCCTATAATAGCAACCTACTGTTTTTAAACATAGAACGTACCGTGAGAACGTAACTTCTGAGAATGTACGTCTGGAGCACAATATTGCATGGAAGTGACTCATGTGGACGAGAAGCGCTGTGTAAAAAGGTAATTATGAGTTTGACGTGTAGTTGTTAAAGAAGGAATGTGAAAATTAACTATTCTGTTTTACGAAATACAAATACTAGGATTTAACTTACCATCAAAGAGAAGTTTGTCAATCGTTCCTACCTACGTGGAAATACCTCCACCAGCCCCACTTGCAGTTCTACTAGAGTTGACACTATCTCTTACAGACTGCAATTCTTAATCAGACAATTGCATTAAAATGTGATAGGTCAATTCAGCGGGTACATTCATTACGGGAGAAGGGAGGAAGACTGGGTTTAACATCCTGTCAACACTGAGGTCATTATAGACGGAACGCAAGCTCGTATGAAGTCAAGGATGGGAAAGGAAATCGGCCATGCCCTTTCAAAGGAACCACCACAGAATTTGCCTGAAGGGATTAGGGAAAGCAAGGGAAACCTAGTCCGAATGGCCGTGTAAGGGTTTGAACCGTCGTCCTCCCGAATGCGAATCCAATGGGCTAACCGTTGCACCAGCTCGCTGAGTGACACTCACTGTGGAGAGACATAATGGTTATTCTGCTTGCTATGCGTACGTTTAGCCTACTAAACTGTACTGTGTGCATAAAGATTCGGATATACAACTCAGTACCGGTTGCAGAAATATTTACCAATACGCAACTCGTTTTGGACATACTACATTCGGAAAACAGCAACAGCTGAATCTAATACGAGGAAGCTCCAGAAAGTTAACACGGCCCAAAGATGGTCGCCCACATTTTGTGGAAGGCAACTGCACATTTCTTAAAGGTTCAGGATACACCTATCGTGCATTAGTTTGTGCTAGCAGTATAGTCTGAAGACAGTGCCTTTGATAATTTCTCATTCCAACGGCAATAAAGTTACCGAAAATATGTATAGATATCTGTCTAATACGAAGGAAGGATTATTAGGGTATAAGATGCTGTCAACCACTAGTTAATTGGAAACGTATCTGTAGCGCAGAAATGACCAGGGTGATAAGGGCAAGCAGCTATCTACATTTCAGATTAACCATCCTAACAATTGCCTTGAGAGATTTAGTGAAGGAGATGATCGGAGAAGGAATCAACTGTAGTGTTCGCAAACTAGAACTCAGTGTTTGGACCACTGCCTCAACTCGCTGTGTATTTTTATATAGTTTGGCGGCCGCCCCTCATTTTGTAATGGAAGCACAGATGACTAACATTTTCAGTGGTTTTTCATTTTTCAGTTAATCTTGTCACAGTATTGCTGATTATAACGGGCCAATCAATTAGTCCATTACTTCGTGTTCTCTTCAACTGTTGTGAATCTTCAGGCACAACGTGCTAAACTCTGCTTATATCCAGCTCAATAACAAGCGTAAGAAATTACTATCTGATATGGTGAACGAATTACTAAATTTCTTAGCCGACCTGTCTCTCTAAGTCAGTTCAAGTGAAATAACTGAATTGTGGCACTTTGTTGTGTACATTGGTGATGATCGTGTGTTCAGCAGCCACTTTCGTCATGCTTGGTCTCCTGGGTCCCTCAGTCCGTGCGATTATTGGCTTTGGGGTTACCTGAAGTCGCAAGTGTATCGTGATCGACCGACATCTCTAGGGATGCTGAAAGACAACATCCGACGCCAATGCATCACCATAACTCCGGACATGCTTTACAGTGCTGTTCACAACGTTATACCTCTACTACCGCTATTGTGGAGGAATGATGGTGAGCATATTGAGCATTTCCAGTAATGAACACAATCTTTGCTTTGTCTTACTTTGTTATGCTAATTATTGCTATTCTGATCAGATGAAGCGCCATCTGTCGGACATTTTTTGAACTTTTGTATTTTTTTGGTTCTAATAAAACCCCATGTCATTCCAATCATGTGTGTCAATATGTCTCTATCTACATTATTCCGTGATTTATTCAGTTTTCAAATTTATACTGACTTTTTGATCACCCGGTAAGTTAAACTACCACGTTACAGGCCTTACCACAAATTTCCAAATTTCTTTTTCCTTAACGTGAAACGGTTGGCTACTAGGCAGCCGCACGTGAATTCGTAATTTCGCCTTTGGAGACGACAACATTGGTCTGCATTCAACGATGAGCAATAAAAGATGATTTCTTCCTCCTAGACGAACGGTCGATCGGCAGTTGTGATGGGCCTGTAGTAGGGATCTTTCCCTTCATACACCCCATGAGGAGCAATGGAAGGATAATTAAAATGACTTTTCCCTCCATCTGTACGTGACCACGATATCAACATCCGTCTTTTCCTTTGCTATATCTTAGCTAGGGCAAACAAAAAATAATGACATTACATGTGAAAATTCAAATCGAGACATATTTCAAATATGATTCTGATGGGAGAAAATTGAAACGTGTGGAATGGTGTCGCATTTTATCTAAGCTGTATAGTGCGTTCCATGCTGTATAGCCTGTTTCACATTTTAGTTGCGTTTCATCACTTCAATGATATACGAGGGTCACCCAGAAGGTAATGCATTGCATTTTTATCTTTAACAATTCCTTATTGAAAATAATGAGTATTATACACACGAAAGAATGATGTTTTATCTACACACCTATTTTTCCATGCCATTTCCATCCCGTTCTATGGGCGAAACAGGGCGTGTTTGTCCTGTCACTACCAGTCCTGGTCCTGTTGGCGGAGCCAGTGCCTCACTGTGTGAATCACATCCTCATCGTCCTCAAAATATCTTCCACGATTTGCATCATTTAATGGCCCAAACTCGTGTAAGTACCAGGGGGCTAGCTCAGGGCCATACAGAGTGTATGGGCTAACACTGTCTTATCCTGTTTTGCGATGTATTCAGCATTCCTCAGACTTGTGTGGGAGCGAGCGTTATCGTGTTGCAGCAAAACATCTCCTGGGTTGCCGTAGCGCCGAAGTCACTGGAAGCGCTTCCTAGGTTTGTTGAGGTGTTCATATTTGCTTTTGAATTAATGGTACCACCTATTTGCGTCACGTCAGTGAGGATCGCACCTTCACAATCTCAGAACATGGCGATCATGACCTTATCGGCGGAAGCAGTTGCTTGAATGTTCTTCTGTGGGGAGTGGGAATCGCCATTCCATCAACCGTCGTTTTGTTTCGCGTTCAAAATGGTGAACCCATGTTTCATAACGTGTTACAATCCGGGACAAGAAAGCCGCCTTCTCAGATTCAAAACATTGCAACAAATCGAGACAAATGTTTTTTCTGTGCGATTTGTTATCTACCGTTAGACACCGTGGGACCCATCTTGCACAACCTTTTGAATATCCGAGAGCCGGCCGCGGTGGTCTAGCGGTTGTAGGCGCTCAGTCCGAAACCGCGCGACTGCTACGGTCGCAGGTTCGAATCCTGCCTCGGGCATGGATATATCTGATGTCCTTAGGTTAGTTAGGTTTAAGTAGTTCTAAGTTCTAGGGGACTGATGACCACAGATGTTAAGTCCGATAGTGCTCAGAGCCATTTGAACCATTTTGAATATCCAAGTGTGGGGATAATTGCATCCACACATCCTTTGCTGATTGACAGATGCAGTGCCAACTGCCGAGTCGCACTGCTTCTGTCCTCACGAATGACAACATCAGCTCGCTGCAACAGGTCAGATGTGACAGCCGTGAATCCCTCCACGACCGCTACAAACCGTGGAGCTCCGCGGAACCGCCTTCTGATGACCTCACCCTCCGTGCCCAGCGATTATCTCTGTCGACAGCAGGTGCTCCATAGACTTTGCACAAGCGGCTGTGAATATTCCCCACAGTTTCTATCTCTGCAAAGAGAAATTCAATGACGGATGTTGGTTGTAACGTACATCACCTACAGACTCCATTTTGAAATTGTCCTTAGCTACGCTATCTGCCGGAAAAGACGGAAACTTGGCGAGTTCACTCAGGAGGCGTCACGTTTCCCATTCGTAGTATTGTTTTTGACTGAGATGAAAAATGCGGTGCATTACTTTCTGGGCAACCGTCGTTAAGTTAGATCTGTAACAATTTTTGTGTCTTTCCTTTCTGAGAAAAAAAAATGCTGTTGTTGGCAGTTCATTTTACTCAATCTTCATACTATATATATATAGTTTCTTTCAATAAGAACCCTAAAAATATGATTTATGGTATAAATAAATTTTTTAACTATTGTGTTGACAAGATTTTTCTTTTTCTTCTTTACCGTCATAGCCAAAAATGAATGTATTGTAAATTAGTTTCTGCTCACAAGTACCGTAGCTCATAATGCTGTATAATTTTCTTTTTCTGTAGTTACTAGATATCAATAAGAAATCGTTGGGAATGTATTCAGTTATTTCTTCTGTGTGATGTTTGGTTTACTCTTCTCCCTTAATTCATCAGGCACTGCAGTTTGTGGCTTGTGCCCCCTCTGATGGTTAAGGCGGTTGCACTGGGGGTCGCCTAGGGAGCCATCTATCAGTCGAGATAAAGAGGCCATGAATGATGGTGCTTGTCTGCCGGCCTCTGTTGAAATCCATAACAGTGTCTCTGCATCACCTGACGCTTTCGTTTTACGTAATTGCCATTTGTATACGTAATTATGCCGCAGTCTTACTCCTCTACATATGACTCTGTAGTTTAATGCATTGGGAGGATTTGGAAGTTTACTGTTCCAATGGAACGGAATGTCTTCGCCGTAACAGCTGATATCTGTCACTGTGGAAAATAATTTTATTATTCACATTGTTCCATCGAAAACTTCTTTACAAGAAACAAAATTCGCCTAATTTTTTTTTTCTAGCGTTAGAAGATCTGCTGTTGCGAAAAGTGTATACAAATGGAAAGTATTGTGCAAATATTATGTTGCTGGCAGTACTAGAGCATCACATGGTGTGAAAGAATTGGCACAGCTTTTGCAAAGCTCCTCGAAGCTGATTTGTTATTTGGTTCAAATGGCTCTGAGCACTATGGGACTCAACTGCTGAGGTCATTAGTCCCCTAGAACTTAGAACTAGTTAAACCTAACTAACCTAAGGACATCAGACATATCCATGCCCGAGGCAGGATTCGAACCTGCGACCGTAGCTGTCTTGCGGTTCCAGATTGCAGCGCCTTTAACCGCACGGCCACTTCGGCCGGCTGTTATTTGGCTGTTACGAGAAATTTATGTGTGTCATGAGTCCTGCAGGCATCTTGTGTGAAGTTGGCATTAGGGAAATTTACGGCTTCTGGAATATTTAAGGAGACACGTTTATCATGAATACCGGCAGATATTATACTCGTATCTGTGATCGTATGCTGTCTATTTCTATGCACTAAATTCAACAAGCAAGAGATGATTTTAATAGGGAAACTACATAGACACTAAGGTGATATACAGACTCAAAAGGAACCTTGCTAAGAGTGACAATATAAAGCAGCAGAAAGCGACGAAAACATGGAAATTCCGCACTGAATTGTTCTGTATACCCAAAAGGGTAAAGCATTAAAGCTTGTATAGTGACATCGAAAACTTGACCTCAGTCCAGAGGGCCATCCAAGGAAGCAGGCGGAAATTGACGTGTAGGTACTAGACAAACAGATATCACTAGGAGTGATGAGTGTAACATTGACTGTTTTGACAATGATGGCGAAATCGTAGCAGACTACAGATGGGAGATTTTACAAGGATCACTGCTAAATCTTCCGTATGAGGAAGGAAGAAGGAAAATTGGGTTGAACGTCGCGTCAACATCGTGATTATTGGAGACGGAGCATAAGCTCGAATTGTGTCAAGGGTGGGGAAGCAAACCGCCAGTGCGTTTTCGAAGGAACCGTCACAGCATTACTCTGGAGTGATTTAGCGAAATCGCGAGAACCTGAATCTGGATGTTCGGACGCGGGGTTGAAGCATCGTCCTACCAAATGCGAGTCCAGTGTGCTAACCACTGCGCCACCTGGACCGTTTGTATAAGGAACGACCTGTAAGAACTAGAAGCAAATATTTCCACTAGTAAATCTGAAGCTTGCAATACAGAAAGAAATGAACAGGTTGCTGCTAATATTCCTGATGGTGACTGTGGAACAAAAACTACCCCGATGCTCAAAACTCCAGTTGTGATACGCAATAAAACAGATTATGAACAAGAATAGAAGAAACCAATGGTCCCGGAACTGCTTTCGGGCTGATAAGATGTATAAACAATAAAACTAAATTTTAACATATGTCAGACGGTGGTAATTTGAACAAAATTTACTGACGCACTGGACCCTATCAAACCGGCCGTGTGGTTCTAGGCGCTACAGTCTGGAACCGCGAAACCGCTACGGTCGCAGGTTCGAATCCTGCCTCGGCCATGGATGTGTGTGATGTCCTTAGGTTAGTTAGGTTTAAGAAGTTCTACGTTCTAGGGGACTGATGACCTCAGAAGTTGAGTCCCATAGTGCTCAGAGCCTATCAAACCTTCTGAAAGGTACACGTGATTTTAAGAAGGCAATGATTCGCAGCTTTTAAACATTGTAGCGCAACAGCCGTATGTCCATTTATTAAAACTGACTGTTTCTGTCAACAATAGATCTTCATCAGACATAAAAATAACATTAATTACAGATATGATCATTTGCATCTACACTACTGGCCATTAAAATTGCTACAGCAAGAAGAAATGCAGATGATAAGCGGGTATTCATTGGACAACATATTACACTCTAACTGACATGTGATTACATTTTCACGCAATTTTGGTAAAAAGATCCTGAGAAATCAGTACCCAGAACAACCACCTCTGGCGGTAATAACGGCCTTGATACGCTTGGGCATAGAGTAAAACAGAGTTTGCATGGCGTGTACAGGTACAGCTGCCCATGCATCTTCAACACGATACCACAGTTCATCAAGAGTAGTGATTGGCGTATTGTGACGAGCCAGTTGCTCCGCCACCATCGACCAGACGTTTTCTGTTGGTGAGAGATCTGGAGAATGTGCTGACCAGGGCAGTAGTCGAACATTTTCTGTATCCAGAAAGGCCCGTACAGGACCTGCAACATGTGGTCGTGCATTATCCTGCTGAAATGTGGGGTTTCGCAGGGATCGAATGAAGGGTAGAGCCATGTGAAATGTAACGTCCACTGTTCAAAGTGCCATCAATGCGAACAAGAGGAGACCGAGACGTGTAACCATTGACACCCCATACCATCACGTCGGCTGATACGCCAGTATGGCGCTGACGAATACACTCTTCCATTATGCGTTCACCGCGACGTTGCCAAACACGGATGCGACCATCATAATGCTGTAAACGGAACCTGGATTCATCCGAAAATATAACGTTTTGCCATTCTTGCACCCAGGTTCGTCGTTGAGCACACCATCGCAGGCGCTGCTGTCTGTGATGCAGCGTCAAGGGTAAACGCAGCCACGGTCTCCGAGCTGATAGTCCATTCTGCTGCAAACGTCGTCGAACTGTTCGTGCAGATGGTTGTGGTCTTGCAAACGTCCCCATCTGTTGACTCAGGGGCCGGCCGGTGTGGCCGTGCGGTTAAAGGCGCTTCAGCCTGGAACCGCGTGACCGCTACGGTCGCAGGTTCGAATCCTGCATCGGGCATGGATGTGTGTGATGTCCTTAGGTTAGTTAGGTTTATTTAGTTCTAAGTTCTAGGCGACTGATGACCTCAGAAGTTGAGTCGCGTAGTGCTCAGAGCCATTTGTTGACTCAGGGATCGAGATGTGGCTGCACGATCCGTTACAGCCATGCGGATAAGATGCCTGTCATTTCGACTGCTAGTGATACGAGGCCGTTGTTATCCAGCACGGCGTCCCGTATTACCCTCCTGAACCCATATTCCACTAACAGTCATTGGATCTCGACCAACATGATCAGCAATGTCGCAATACGATAAACCGCAATCGCGATAGGCTGCAATCCGACCTTTATCAATGTCGGAAACGTGATGGTACGCATTTCTCCTGCTTACACGAGGCATCACAACAACGTTTAACCAGGCAACGCCGGTCAACTGCTGTTTGTGAATGAGAAATCGGTTGGAAACTTTCCTCATGTCAGCACGTTGTAGGTGTCGCCACAGGCGCCAACCTTATGTGAATGCTCTGAAAAGCTAATCATTTGCATATCACAGCATCTTCTTCCTGTCGGTTGAATTTCGCGTCTGTAGCACGTCATCTTCGCGGTGTAGCAATTTTAACGGCCAGTAGTGTATTTCAACGTTCTAAAATGAAAAAAAGAAGTATTGAATGGACCGTCATGCCGTTGTCAGGGAAGAATTGTATGGTCACTAGAAGAGTGCTAAGGCCTCAAATTCTCCGTGAGAGGGACGTCGGTGCAAAAGCACGCGGCGCCAGTGCGAGGAGGTGCTCGCAGTGGCCGTCCACAGCGCTCGGTCGTCCTTAATACGTGGACAAGGGGGCTTCGAAAGAAGAGCAAAGGGTTTTTGTGTGGTCCCTTTTGAGCGGATGGAATGTGGGAAACAGAATGTTATCAAAAAATGGCACGAGGGTACACAGAGCACAGAGTATACGTAGTAATTTTTGCGCTCAATCCGATCTCTGGGGCAATGGCTGCCCTTGTAACTGTCCGCTCCTCAATAATGAGGGCACCCATCTGCTGGACAATGGTATCGACAATGGATTGTGGCATTCCAGATCCCCCGTCATCCGCCAACAGCGCAATACACCCCTTTTCCCTTCTCTTCAAGCTTTAATTTGTCTTTTTTTCAGCACGAATGACTACAATGGCGGCCAATGAGTGCACGTGCTCACGTGGGTGTGCGGCCATGTCGCTCTAGCGACGAGTTTTGAACCTTGTGTCTCTAAGAGGGACCGCGTCTTCTTTCGTAGGCAATAGCATTACCGTCCTGTCAAAGATTTTCATTTCACAGCCTCCGTTTCGTTGCTGTGTGAATGATTCTAATATAACACCAAACTCACAGTCCGTCCTCGGATGCATGACGGGAATTACTGTCATTTTATAAGTTTTAGAGTGGCCTGTTGTTTGACCGAAACATATAATAATGAATAAAACAATAGGAGTGCTGGTAAGCTACTACAAACAGCACAACGAACGCATTGTTATGGCCAAGATAGACACGAAGCCCACGCTTACTACAGTAGTAGAAGTTTATATGACAACTAGCTCTGCAGGTGATGCAGAAATTGATGAAATGTATGATGAGATAAAAGAAATTACTCAGGTAGTGAAGGGAGACGAAAATTTAATAGTCATAGCTGACTGGAATTCGAGTGTAGGAAAAGGGAGAGATGGAAACATAGTAGGTGAATATGGATTGGGGCTAAGATATGAAAGAGGAAGCCATCTGGTAGAATTTTGCACAGAGCACAACTTAATCATAGCTAACACTTGGTTCAAGTATCATGAAAGAAGGTTGTATACATGGAAGAACCCTGGAGATACTAGAAGGTATCAGATAGATTATATAATGGTAGGACAGAGATTTAGGAACCAGATTTTAAATTGTAAGTCATTTCCAGGGGCAGATGTGGACTCTGACCACAATCTATTGGTTATGAACTGTAGATTAAAAGTGAAGAAACTGCAAAAAGGTGGGAATTTAAGGAGATGGGACCTGGATAAACTGAAAGAACCAGAGTTTCAGGGAGAGCATAAGGGAAATATTGACAGGAATGGGGAAAGAAGTACAGTAGAAGAAGAATGGTAGCTCTGAGGGATGAAGTAGTGAAGGCAGCAGAGGATCTAGTAGGTAAAAAGACAAGGGCTAGTAGAACTCCTCGAGTAACAGGAGAAATATTGAACTTAATTGATGAAAGGAGAAAATATAAAAATGCAGTAAATGAAGCTGGCAAAAAGGAATACAGACGTCTCGAAAATGAGATCGACAGGAAATGCAAAATGGCTAAGCAGGTATGGCTAGAGGACAAATGAATGGATGTAGAGACTTATCTCACTAGGAGTAAGATAGATACTGCCTATAGGAAAATTAAAGAGACCTTTGGAGAAAAGAGAACCACTTGTATGAATATCAAGAGCTCAGATGGGAACCCAGTTCTAAGCAAAGAAGGGAAAGCAGAAAGGTGGAAGGAGTATATAGAGGGTCTATACAAGGGTGATGTACTTGAGGACAATATTATGGAAATGGAAGAGGATGTGGATGAAGATGAAATGGGAGATGGTTCAAATGACTCTGAGCACTTTGGGACTCAACTGCTGAGGTCATTAGTCCCCTAGAACTTAGAACTAGTTAAACCTAACTAACCTAAGGACATCACAAACATTCATGCCCGAGGCAGGATTCGAACCTGTGACCGTAGCGGTCTTGCGGTTCCAGACTGCAGCGCCTTTAACCGCACGGCCACTTCGCCCGGCCTGAAATGGAAGATACGATACTGCGTGAAGAGCTAGACAGAGCACTGAAAGACCTGAGTCGAAACAAGACCCCGGGAGTAGACAACAATCCATTAGAACAACTGATGGCCTTGGGAGAGCCAGTCCTGGCAAAACTCTACCATGTGGTGAGCAAGATATATGAGACAGGCGAAATACCCTCAGACTTCAAGAAGAATATAATAATTCCAATACCAAAGAAAGCAGGTGTTGACAGATGTGAAAATTACCGAACTATCAGTTTAATAAGTCACAGCTGCAAAATACTAACGCGAATTCTTTACAGACGAATGGAAAAACTGGTAGAAGCCGACCTCGGGGAAGATCAGTTTGGATTCCGCAGAAATATTGGAGCACGTGAGGCAATACTGACCTTACGACTTATCTTAGAAGAAAGATTAAGGAAAGGCAAACCTACGTTTTTAGCATTTGTAGACTGAGAGAAAGCTTTTGACAGTGTTCACTGGAATACTCTCTTTCAAATTCTAAAGGTGGAAGGGGTAAAATACAGGGAGCGAACGGCTATTTACAGTTTGTACAGAAACCAGATGGCAGTTATAAGAGTCGAGGGGCATGAAAAGGAAGCAGTGGTTGGGAAGGGAGTGAGACAGGGGTGTAGCCTTTCCCCGATGTTATTCAATCTGTATATTGAGCAAGCAGTAAAGGAAACAAAATAAAAATTCGGAGTCGGTACTAAAATCCATGAAGAAGAAATAAAAACTTTGAGGTTCACCGATGACATTGAAATTCTATCAGAGACAGCAAAGGACTTGGAAGAGCAGTTGAATGGAATGGACAGTGTCTTGAAAGGAGGATATAAGATGAATATTAACAAAGGCAAAACGAGGATAATGGAATGTAGCCGAATGAAGTCGGGTGATGCTGAGGGAATCAGATTAGGAAATGAGACACTTAAAGTAGTAAAGGAGTTTTGCTATTTGGGGAGCAAAATAACTGATGATGGTCGAAGTAGAGAAGATATAAAATGTAGATTGGCAATGGCAAGGAAAGCGTTTCTGAAGAAGAGAAATTTGTTAACATCGATTATAGATTTAAGTGTCAGGAAGTCGTTTCTGAAAGTATTTGTATGGGGTGTAGGCATGTATGGAAGTGTACCATGGACGATAAATAGTTTGGACAAGAAGAGAATAGAAGTTTTCGAAATGTGGTGCTACAGAAGAATGCTGAAGATTAGATGGGTAGATCACGTAACTAATGATGAAGTACTGAATAGAACTGGGGAGAAGAGGAGTATGTGGCACAACTTGACAAAAAGAAGGGACCGGTTAGTAGGACTTGTTCTGAGGCATCAAGGGATAGCAAATTTAGCATTGGAGGGCAGCGTGGAGGGTAAAAATCGTAGAGTGAGACCATGCGATGAATACACAAGCAGATTCAGAAGGATGTGGGTTGCAGTAAGTTCTGGGAGATGAAGAAGCTTGCACAGGATAGGGTAGCATGGAGAGCTGCATGAAACGTGTCTCAGGACTGAAGACCACAACAACAACAACATATTCTCGCCTTGGCACCTGCTGTAGACTTGTCTCTAACACAATCAGACATTGTGAATAGACCGTTTGTTGTATGTTAGGACGGGTAAGGAAGTGATTGGTCCTTAGCCTGTTCCCGTGCAGTGACGTAAAGTGATTTGTCACCTTATTAAATTTCTGCTTGTCGTCACCCACCGTTTATGTTACATTTTATGAATTTGTTTCCTATAATGTTTTTTCTAAAGTCTTGCTATAATCTCTAGCAGGCTATTTTGTGTACAAGGAAGCAGGTGACATATTTCTTATCTGTTTATCCTCCTCAGTAGCTTACATTATTTGACTATGATCTCTTCCCTTGTGGCCATTTATCGTATGTATCATCTAATATAAAAGATAAAGTTCTGTATGGATTTAGTTACTCCAAGTTCATATATTTCGCATCCCTGTGCCTCTGCAGTAAGCCAGGATAGAACACACTTAAGTAAGTGTTTTTAAAATTTGGTTTAAAATTATATTTGTGTTTTTAAATGATTGCAAATTTGTATTATAATAGGTCAATTAGTATCCCTTATTTGGGCCACTATTTACCTTTTTCTTCCTGTTTATTCAGATTCCCACTGTGGGAGCTGTATTGGCGATCTTATTATCCTCTTCATTAACGACAATGTAATATTCATGTAACGCGGAGTGTTCGCAAATTCCTGCGCCTTACTGCTTACGCTACCGTAAGTTTAGACCATTTTTGGTTCTGTATGTTTTTTATGAAAAATTTATGTTCCAGGTTCTGACCGATGGTTAAATTAGTATTATAATTATAGTGAACTAATTGGATTTGTTTTTATTGGGATGTAAGTGCCATCCATGTTAACTGATTGTTTCTTAACTTACGGCACACATTATCTCTATTCGCGATTATTAATATCCACATCTACATCTACATGACTACTCTGCAATTCACATTTAAATGCTTGGCAGAGGGTTCGTCGAACCATAATCATACTATCTCTCTACCATTCCACTCCCGAACAGCGCGCCGGAAAGACGAACACCTAAACCTTTCTGTTCGAGCTCTGATTTCTCTTATTTTAATTTGATGATCATTCCTACCTATGTAGGTTGGGCTCAACAAAATATTTTCGCATTCGGAAGAGAAAGTTGGTAACTGAAATTTCGCAAATAGATCTCGCCGCGACGAAAAACGTCTTTGCTGTAATGACTTCCATCCCAATTAGCGTATCATATCTGCCACACTCTCTCCCCTACTACGTGATAATACAAAACGAGCTGCCCTTTTTTGCACCCTTTCGATGTCCTCCGTCAATCCCACCTGGTAAGGTTCCCACACCGCGCAGCAATATTGTGAAGTGGAAGCTGTCTCTTCAGTGGACTTGTTGCATCTTCTATGTGTCCTGCCAATGAAACGCAACCTTTGGCTCGCCTTCCCCACAATATTATCTATGTGGTCTTTTCAACTGAAGTTGTTAGTAATTTTAACACCCAGGTACTTAGTTGAATTGACAGCCTTGAGAATTGTACTATTTATTGAGTAATGGAATTCCAACGGATTTCTTTTGGAACTCATGTGGATCACCTAACACTTTTCGTTATTTAGCGTCAACTGCCACCTGCCACACCATACAGCAATGTTTTCTAAATCGCTTTGCAACTGATACTGGTCTTCGGATGACCTTACTAGACGGTAAATTACAGCATCATCTGCGAACAACCTAAGAGAACTGCTCGGATTGTCACCCAGGTCGTTTATATAGATCAGGAACAGCAGAGGTCCCAGGACGCTTCCCTGGGGAACACCTGATATCACTTCAGTTTTACTCGATGATTTGCCGTCTATTACTACGACCTTCCTGACAGGAAATCACGAATCCAGTCGCACAACTGAGACGATACCCCATACGTCCGCAGGTTGATTAGAAGTCGCTTGTGGGGAACGGTGTCAAAAGCTTTCCGTAAATCTTGAAATACGGAATCAAAAAATGGCTCTGAGCACTATGGGACTTAACATCTATGGTCATCAGTTCCCTAGAACTTAGAACTACTTAAACCTAACCAACCTAAGGACAGCACACAACACCCAGCCATCACGACGCAGGGAAAATCCCTGACCCCGCCGGGAATCGAACCCGGGAACCCGTGCGTGGGAAGCGAGAACGCTACCGCACGACCACGAGATGCGGGCAGAAATACGGAATCAACTTAAGTTTCTCTGTTGATAGCGGCCATTACTTCGTGCGAATAAAGAGCTACTAGCTGCGTTGCACAAGAACGATGTTTTCTGAAACCATGCTGATTACGTATCAATAGATCGTTCCCTTCGAGGTGATTCATAATGTTTGAATACAGTGTATGCTCCAAAACCCTACTGCAAACCGACGTCAGTGATATAGGTCTGTAGTTCGATGGACTACTCCTACTACCCTTCTTAAACACTGGTGCGACCTGCGCAATTTTCCAATCTGTAGGTACAGATCTATCGGTGAGCGAGTGGTTGTATATGATTGCTAAGTAGGGAGCTATTGTATCAGCGTAATCTGAAAGGAACTTAATCGGTATACAATCTGGACCTGAAGACTTGCCCGTATGAATATTCCATTCACCTTCCCTGGTGAAGGAATTTCGGAAAACTGCGTTCAATAACTCCGCTTTAGCGGCACAGTCGTCGGTAGCAGTACCATCGGCACTGCGCAGCGAAGGTATTGACTGCGTCTTGCCGCTTGTGTACTTTACATACGACCAGAATTTCTTCGGATTTTCTACCAAATTTCGAGACAATGCTTCGTTGTGGAATCTATTAAAGGCATCTCGCATTGAAGTCCGTGCCAAATTTCGCGCGTCTGTAAATTTTAGCCAATCTTCGGGATTTCGCGTTCTTCTGAACTTCGCATGCTTTTTCCGTTGGCTCTGCAACAGAGTTCGGACCTGTTTTGTGTACCACGGGGGATCAGTTCCACCTCTTACCAATTTATGAGGTATGAATCTCCCAATTACTGTTGCTACTATATCTTTGAATTTGAGCCACATCTCGTCTACATTTGTATAGTCAGTTCGGAAGGAATGGAGATTGTCTCTTAGGAAGGCTTCTAGTGACACGTTATCCGCTTTTTTAAATAAAATTATTTTGCGTTTGTTTCTGGTGGATTTGGAAGATACGGTATTGAGCCTAGCTACAACGACCTTGTGATCACTAATCCCTGTATCAGTCATGATGCTCTCTATCAGCTCTGGATTGTTTGTGGCTAAGAGGTCAAGTGTGTTTTCGCGTGGGTTCGTGGACTAACTGCTCGAAATAATTCTCGGAGAAAGCATTTAGGACAATCTCGGAAGATGTTTTCTGCCTACAACCGGTTTTGAACAAGTATTTTTGCCAACATATCGAGGGAAGGTTGAAGTCCCCACCAACTATAACCGTATGAGTGGGGTATTTATCTGTTACGAGACTCAAATTTTCTCTGAACTGCTCAGCAACTCTATCATCGGAGTCTGGGGGTCGGTAGAAGGAGCCAATTATTAACTTAGTTCGGCTGTTAAGTATAACCTCCACCCATACCAATTCGCACGGAGTATCTACTTCGACTTCACTACAAGATAAACCACTACTGAGAGACACAAACACTCCACCACCAATTCTGCCTAATCTATCTTTCCTGAACACCCTCTGAGACTTCGTAAAAATTTCTGCAGAACTTATTTCAGGCTTTGCCAGCTTTCTGTGCCTATAACGATTTCAGCTTCTGTGCTTTCTATTAGCGCTTGAAGCTCAGGGACTTTCCCAGCACAACTACAACAATTTACAACTACAATTCCGACTGTTCCTTGATCCAAGCACGTTCTGTAAAACTATATTGTTGCCATTTTTTTCAAAGGCTGAATCACTGAGTAAAGCGTTAAATTTTATTGTGAATCAAACTGTGTAATAAAAATGTGGACGAAGGTTTATAAACCCCTGATCCAGTTCTTCCAGTAATTCCCTATAGCCACCGTTCATCTGGTGATGCGTTCATCGGGTGCACACAGGGTGTAACGCCGGAAATGCATATCCTCCTATTTCCATCTATTGTACTATAAATTCTTTTCCTGTATTTGTTACCTAAAGATATGACATTTCTGTGTCTTTATATGTTGTAATTGTTTTACTATTTGTATACACACACACACACACACACACACACATATATATATATATATATATATATATATATATATATATATATATGCATTTATGTCGATGTATAATTGGTTTGTTTTGTGAATATTATTTGCATTTATACGCTGGGTCTGGCCTAGGGAAAACTATGCTATCGAACGAATACATCGATAGGTCGTGTGGATTACCAAAGTATTTAGGATCTTTGGTAGTGTTAACTCTGCCGCATGGAGCGCGGGCAGAGGGAGTCTGGCTGGAGTAGGGCGGTAGAGCAGGTGTGTTGTGTGATGCTCCCGCGAGTTGCCGCGCTTTCGGTGTTTGGCAGCATGTAATTGCGATCGACTTGCTATGATAGTTTCTGACACGGTGTCGCGGACGGGAAGCATTAGCTGGCGCACATCAAGAGCCCGTTTCGGCTGGAGACCGTGTCGAGAAGAAGGCGCGCCAACATCCAGCTTCTGCAACAGCGACGGCCGACAATGAGTGATTGTTGCCACTCCCTCGATCGACGACTTCAAACCTTCAATCAACCGACAAGGAAGACTGGAAGCACGTAAAGGTTTATAACTATATGGCAGACCTCAGCTTTTCAAACTGTTAAATTTTTCTCACTAAATTACAGCAACGTAGCATGAACCTTTGTTGCTCATTGTCACAATTGCATTACCAAGCAGGGTCCCTTCCTTTTCCGGGATGAACACAAGTGTCGTTGAAATTCAAACTCCAGCATTAAAGTAATTTCATTCCATCTCAGTGCTTTAATTTGAAAGTTCTGTTAAAGTATTCACAGCTGGCTATAGTATTTAGATTACACAAGCAGAAATTGAGAGTGCGAGTTTTGTTACCATATTTTAGCTTACCTGTGACTGCAGCTCAGTTTCGTACGTACTAAATTTTACTATTGTTCATTGTTCAGAATCATTTAATTCAAGTTCAAAGTTAAATCTCTTATATCTAAATTGCGTAGATTCAAGTAGCCTTTGAAATGATTGTTGAAGTAGCCCAAGACTAACCTTATTTTATTGATTTTCGTAGTCCTTTAGAAACAAAGTTCACTATTTATTTCAGTCACTAAATTAACTCTCAATTTTCCGGTTTTATTAATTCTTTTGCTAAATTAAGTCAGAGTGTAGCGAAATCTATTACTTCTGACAAACATTCAGTTTTCACACAACACGTGTCAACCATCAGTTGCCACGCTTTTAGTGCTAATTATATTTGCATTAAGCTTTCATTTTCAGTTTTTGTAGTAGTTGTCCATAGGACTGGCGACCGTAATTTTCCTCAAATCTCAAATATCTAATTAACGCCAATTAATTGTTAACGTAACGACCACACATTTACTTTCTTTATTAACTTCACTCCTTTTCAAAATTAATTTCCACCAGTTTCATTTGCATTTTTCCTTTCATTTAGATGCAACCCTTTCCTCCCTCTTTACCGACAGATTAACTTCGGTGACGATTGCTTTTCCAAAATTTCCATTCGATGCACGCGGTTTAATTTTTCACTGTCATTATGTCCGCCCCGGTAGCTGAGTGGTCAGCGTGACAGACTGTCGATCCTAAGGGCCCGGGTTCGACTACCGGCTGGGTCGGAAATTTTCTCCGCTCAGGGACTGGGTGTTGTGTTGTCCTAATCATCATCATTTCATCCCCATCGACGCGCAGGTCGCCGAAGTGGCGTCAAATCGAAAGACCTGCACCAGGCGAACGGTCTACCCGACGGGAGGCCCTAGCCACACGACATTTCCATTACTGTCATTAAGGTCGATAAGTGAGGGGGAGGTTACAAGGCATCGACAGAATGTCATAAGCGTTCGACTGGATAAAGATCGTGTGATATGTAAGGCGAAGCCATAGTCGTGAATTCACTTGAGTGTTAATCAAGCCACTTGCATGCACCCGAAGAGTGGCGCAACGTTGCGTTGTCCTGTTGAAATGGACATCTCCAGCACGACACTAGTGCCAGAAAGGTGAACTGCAAGGAGGGTCACATGAAGTCCACATATCAGTGGTTCTTGCATTCGGACAATGGGGCCTAATTGTGACCGTGTGATCGCAGCCCAGAGAATATCTGAGCCACTTCATACGTCGATGAAACCTTGTTGTGACGGAGACGACATAGCTCCATGGGTATACGCCACATTCTCCTGCGTCCATAATCTCCATACAATAATGATATCTGGTAAGAAAAGACTTCGTTCAATTATCACTACTCTTATAACTGTGCTGACAGAAATGTCTTGGTGGAATACGAACTGTAAGAAATTTTCACCTTAACATCAATATCTTTGGGCAAAAGTTTCTTCTGCTTTTGTGTTAACCATTAACACCATCTTAACTGAAAATTGCGAGAGCAGGGAGCTATGGCAGCACGTAACCTGCTGTTGTCCACTGTGTAGTGGAAGTCGCTGTTTCAACTCACTTGACACACTTAGGCGTCACAGTTTAATGATGATGATGATGTTTTGTTTGTGGGGCGCTCAACTGCGCGGTTATCACCACCCGTACAAATTTCCAACATTTGCTCAGTCGAATCTCGCCACTTTCATGAATGATGATGAAATCACGAGGACAACACAAAAACTTGGTCCCACAGTGGAGAAAATCCCCAACACGGTCGGCAATCGAACGCGGGAGCCCTGATCCAATGGCTTCAACGCTAGACACTAGACCACGAGCTGCGGGCGTCAGAGTTTGAGGTACTGCAGTGTCGGAATCTGGGCATGACCCGGGAAGGAGCTTATGGAATGATTTATTCTAATCACAACAGCAATAAACGTGTAGAAGCAGGAGTGCAGAAGAGCGAGCGTTGAAATAGCGTTCACAATGAGCCTGGATGTTACACACAACCTGCGATAGCAGAAAAAATTTCACTTAGGCAATTGATTCTAGCTACAGTAATGAATGCTCTCTTGGTATCATCTCATACGCAAACTTCCCCTAGAACATTTATAGGGCATATATCAGATACATTCTTGAGCCCGGAATACTTCAGTAGCTTGGCACTCTCATTTCTCCGCTCTGTAACAACTACTATTAGGAATAATGGACTTATAGTCATGGAGATAGAGACTGGCCCTTTTCTTTGTTCACAACTTTTCTTCGGTGCGGTCTAAGAAAATGTTTTATATCGGCCATCATGAGAGCAACAGAGAGGACTATCAGATGCACACCAAGTATGGTCTGTCACTCTAAACGGTAGTGGCGTATCACCTTGATTCTTGAAACAAAACAATAAGTGTTGATCAAATTTTTAAACACAATAAGGTAGAAATTCTGCGTCTCGCGAATTCAAACCCTTGGGAGATAGTGTAATTAGTGTTTAGGAGATAGTATATGTAATGTTAGGACACCGGAATAGATTGCATTTTCTCGAGTAATAGAATGTGGAATCAGTATCTTGAGCGACAGTGGGACCACAGAGGAGACATAACACAATTTTATAGCAGCTTGTTTAGTGTTACTAACAAGGGAACCTCCCCATCGCACCCCCTTCAGATTTAGTTATAAGTTGGCAGAGTGGATAGGCCTTGAAAAACTGAACACAGATCGATCGAGAAAACAGGAAGAAGTCGTGTGGAACTATGAAAAAATAAGCAAAATATACAAACTGTGTAGTCCATGCGCAAGATATGCAACATCAAGGAAGCTATCAGGTCAGGAGCGCCGTGGTCCCGTGGTTAGCGTGAACAATTGCGGTACGAGAGGTCACTAGTTCAAAACTTGCCTCGAGCGAAAAGTTTAATTTTTTATTTTCAGTTTATGTGATAAACTCTTATGTTTTCATCACTTTTTTGGGAGTAATTATCACATCCGCAAGAAAACCTAAATCGGGCAAGGTAGAAGAATCTTTTTACCCATTCGCCAAGTGTACAAGTTAGGTGGGTCGACAACATATTTCTGTCATGTGACGCACATGCCGTCACCAGTGTCGTATAGAATATATCAGACGTGTTTTCCTGTGGAGGAATCGGTTGACCTATAACCTTGCGATCAAATGTTTTGGTTTCCCATTGGAGAGGCACGTCCTTTCGTCTACTAATCGCACGGTTTTGCGGTGCGGTCGCAAAACACAGACACTAAACTTATTACAGTGAACGGAGACGTTAATGAACGAACGGACAGTTCATAACTTTACGAAAATAAAGAAAGTAAAATTTTCACTCGAAGAAAGACTTGAACCAATGACCTCTCGTTTCCTAGCTGCTCACGCTAACCACGGGGTCACAGCGCTCTAGATCGCACATTCTGCTTGATGTTGCATATCTTGTGCATGGACTACTCAGTTTGTATATTTTGCTTATTATTTCATAGTTCCACACAACTTCTTCCTGTTTTCTCGATCGATCTGCGTTGAGTTTTTCAAGGCCTATCTAGTCTGCCAACTTATTACTAAATCTGAGGGGGGTGCGATGGGGAGGTTCCCTTGTAAGGAGTATCCAGTACAAGTGAACTCCTACATTGTGGTGGGATTACGAATAACCAAGAACAATAGATGCAAGTCGAAGGCGTGTAAGCTAGTATTGTTCGTGGCATTTAGTAGAAGAGTTTTTGGAATATAAAACAAGAAGATAAAGATTTTTTTATTCTATAGTAATACAAAGAGAGATATGACTATGACAAATGTGGGCGAGGGTTAAAGTTGTAAGAGAATGAAATTACTAGAGATATATCGCGAGTTACTAAATGAACTGACAATTTCAAATTTCTTTTCTTAGTCGTGAGCATTCTATTAAGAGTTACTGCCACTTCCTTTGCTCACCGTTCATAACAGATATTAAAATGATTTGATTAAAGTATGCGAGGAATATGACAGCAGCTTTAGAAAAAATTGCGTCATTTTCTCCTTCAGTCAAAAGGGCCGCTACATAGTTTACGTGACAAAACATGGATGAAGTATTGGACTTCTATTATCAATAGTTATTCACCGACGAACAAAAAAGGTGGTACCACATGCTTAATAGCACCTTGGATCACCTTTAGAACTCAGTACAGCAGATACAGCAGAGACTCAGCGTCGCTTGGATTCTAAAACTCCTTTGTAAGTTTCTGGACATTGTCTACGCACAGGTCACGTAACTAGCTACTGAGGTAGCTGAGTACGTGTGGAGTGCGTACGGTTTCTTTAAGCTAGGCAGTAATTTGAATCTGTCTGACGAATACTAGCCGGCCACTACGCAGAGAGCGAAATCACATTGTGTAGAAAGTAAACACTTTTCATATATCTGAGTTTCAGCAGCAACCAAACTGATGAGTCATTCATAACAAAGTCCCATGAGTTTATCACCTGCAGGAAGGCACCCATGCACCGAGATCAGACGGCTGAGTGATACCCTAACGAGAAAGCTCCGAAACAATTAACGAAGCGTGGGGAGTATATCTAAATGACACGTTAGATACCACAGAACTGGGAATGTTCATTGCAAGATATCTATATTAATCTCTGACTACGAAGGTACCTGGACGCGAGTAATCGTCTCAGGTGAACTCAATCTACGATTGTTTTTACCTGCTACCCGATTCCGCTGTAACAGTTGCAGAATAATACAAAAAAGGTTTAGGCTCAGTAGCCCATAACTATCTTGATCGTGCAATATTAGATGTAGGCGACTTTAATCTATTGAGTACAGTTTGAGACGTCTGTGGATTCATGACACGTAAAAAGGATATACAGTCTCGCTTCCTCGGAGAACAATCTTCAGCAATTAGTTCTACAACCCATACATACATTTTAGAGCTGCTAGCTACAAGCAGGCCTGATCTTATCAACAGTTAGTGTGATTAGGTAAATAGAGAGAAAGAGAGAGAGAGAGAGATCAGCGATCACGGTGTTATTATAGCCACGAATATTACTTCAGTTAATAAACCCATCAAGAGAGCTCCTTGCTTGTTATGCAGGAAAGAGCAAAAATCAATTTCTAGAATGTCACTGACAGTGAGCAGATAAAAGTTAGTGCCAATATGATGAACGTAGAGGAATTATGGGCACTGTTTCAACTTTAAATCTCACCCTGGAGAAATGTCTACCGAGTAAGTGGATTAGAAATGGAAAAGACCCATCGCGGTAAGCTAATCCTGAAAATACTGAAAAAGCATAGATTGTTTTATTTTCGGTTAAGTTGGGAACACAGAAATGTCGACAGGCAAGAGCCAGTAGGAATTCGTTCATTTATAAGAATTTCCATACGTTAACGGAAAATTTTGTCGTGATCCTGGAAAATTCCGGTCCCACTTAAAATCACTAAGTGGATTGCAAGTTTGTATTCGATCACTCAGTCTGAAACGGTAATGCAAGACAGCAAAAGGAAAATTGTACTTCAACTTTACAGTTTAGCAAATGTTCTGGCAGGAGGTCTGTACAGATATGCCACCGTTGTAACATTACGGAGGACGTGGATGAAGACATCCGTGACGTTGAAGAGCAACTGGAAGAGTCCTAATAAGTCGCCAGGTCTGGATGGAATCCATTTCGTCTTTACAGCGACTACTCTTCGGCACTGGCCACGCACTTAGCCTGCAATTATCGTGAATATCTCGTATTTCGCAAAGTTCAAAGCGCCTGCTAAAAACGGCAGGTAACTGTAGTATGTACTAAGGATAGGAGAACAGGCACAGAAAATTAGAGATCAATATCCTTATCGTCGGTTCGCTGCTGAATTCGTGAAAATATTCTGAATTGGAATATAATAAATTTCCATGACAGAAAAAGCCTTTTTCATATTTCAGCATGGATTTAGAAATATTCGCTCGTATCCGCTTACTCTTTCCTCTCACCGTATCCAGCGAAACATTGATGGTGGGTAAACTACATATTCCTTGCCCTTCGTATAGTGTTTAACACAGCGCTGGACTGCAGACTATCAACAAAAGTCGAAGCATACGTAGTAGGTTCTCAGATATGAGTTGCTCGAACACTTTTTATATAATACAACCCAAAATATACATGGCAACAGTATGAAGAATGAAATTTTCACTCTCTAGCGGAGTGTGCGCTGATATGAAACTTCCTGGCAGATTAAAACTGCATGCAGGAGAGCTTCTGTGAAGTTTGGAAGGTAGGAGACGACGTATTGGCGGAATTAAAGCTGTGAGAAAGGGGCGTGAGTGGTGCTTGGGTGTCTCAGTCAGTAGAGTACTTGCCTGCGAAAGGCAAAGGCCCCGAGTTCGAGTCTCGGTCCGGCACACAGTTTTAACATGTCAACAGTGTTCGTCAAAGGTGTTATTAGCCCTGTCCCTAGGCCGTGCGGCAGGACCGCTCTTGTGCTCTATGTACATAAACAATATGTGTGGATATGACGGCAACAATCATCGACTGCCTGGTGATGACGCCATAATTTACGACAAAATGCCGTCGTTGAGTGGTTGCAGGAGGATGGTTTATACTAGTACACAATTTCTATTTGGTATTATGAATGTCAGCTCGCTCTAATTGTGGGAAAGGTAAGCTATTTCACTTGAGTAGAAAATAATGGAATACAATATTAGTGGCGGCTAAGTGACAGAAACGACTGGGCATAACATTGGAAAGCAGCACAAAATGCAACGAGCTCGTAAGGCTGCTTGTGGGGAAAGACGTTTATTGGGAAAATTCTAGGACAGTGTAACTCATCTATACAGCAGAGCGCTTACAGAACCCTCGTGCGTTACATTCTTCACTACTGTTCGAGTGTTTCGGGTTTGAACGTCACCCTGCTCTCCCACGCAAGTCGGAGTAAAGAAGGACATCGAAGCAATGGAAAGATGTGCTGCTAAAATTTATTACCGGTACGCGAGAATTTCGGAAATATTCCGTGAACGCAGATGGAAATCTCTGGAGGCGAATACTTGCAAAAGTTCGGAGAACCCGCATTTGGAACACAGGACGATTATATTGCCGCCAATGTAAGCCTCGCGTATAGATCGCAAAGTCAAGAGAAATCAAGGTTCGTGCGGAAGCAAATAGACAGTGATTTTTCCCCTATTCCATCTGGAAGTCGAAAAGAAAAAGGAATATCTAGTACTTCTATAGCAGGCCTCTGCTACACATCGTATGGTGGCTTACAAAGTATATCTGTAGGCGTAGATGAAGGCCTGACGTTCACTTACATTTTGCCAGTATTTCCGCCCGGATCCTACATTCATGCTCATAAATTAAAGATACTGCTGATACACGGTGAAACTACACTCTGGTGGGCGTTTTTCGGGTTAAAATGTCCTCGCGGTATGGCCATGCGGTGCACTTGACCTGCGGTCGTCGCACGGCAGCGCTGGAAACAGTCAACATACGCAGACGTGTGTTGGTGCATTTCAGAGTACGGTGCAGCGAGTAAGTGTGCAGGCGTTTTCAGAGGTGCTAATGGTGACTGTGTGTTGAAAATGGTTCAAAGAACACATATTCATGACGTTGTGAGGGCAGAATTCTAGGGCGTCTATAGACTGTTCAAACACTACAGGTCGTAGCACGGACCCTCCGTGTGCCACAAAGTGTGATCTCAAGATTATGGCAACGGTTCCAGCAGACAGGAATCGTGTTCAGGCGCTACAGTACACAGTGTACAAAACCACAAGAAGACCTATATCTCACCATCAGTGCTCGCAGAGAGGCACGGAGTACTGCAGGTAGCCTTGCTCTGGACCTTACTGCAGCCACTGGAGCAGTTGTCTCCAGACACACAGTCTACAGACGACTGAACAGACATGGTTTATTCGCCGGGAGACCTGCAAGGTGCATTCCACTGACCCCTGGTCAGAGGAGAGCCCGTAACGCCTGGTGTCAAGGGCACAGTACATGGTCAGTGAAACAGTGGTCCCAGGTTATGTTCACTGAGGAGTGCAAGTATAGTCTGAACAGTTATTCTCGCCAGGTTTTCGTCTGGCGTGAACCAGGAACCACATATCAACCCCTTAATGCCCATTAAAGGGACCTGTCTGGAGGTAGGATGGTCTAGGGGTAGCGTCTTTGATTCAAAATAAAAAACGTCTTCGGTCCCGGGTTCGATCCCCGCCGCTGCCTAAATTTTGATAAATAATCATCATTGGCGGCCGAAGACCTCCCGCATAAGAAGTCAGCCTCATTCTGCCAACGGCCTTGTCAAAGAGGGTGGAAGAGCGGATAGAGGTTCAGGGCACTCTCTTGTCCTAGGGGTGGGAAATTGCCCCTAAAGGCGGAAGAATCAGCAATGATCAACGACATGAGGATGCAGAAGGCAATGGAAACCACTGCATTAAAGACACGTATCGTGTATCCACACGACATGTGGCCTGTAATTGAAGAGGTGTCATGATGATCTCTCCATTGGCAAAAGATTCCGGAATAGTCCCCCATTCGGATCTCCGGGAGCGGACTGCCAAGGAGGAGGTTACCATGAGAAAAAGATTGAATAATCTACGAAAGGATAACGTTTTACGAGTCGGGGCGTGGAATGTCAGAAGTTTGAACGCGGCAGGGAAACTAGAAAATCTGAAAAGGGAAATGCAAAGGCTCAATCTAGATATAGTAGGGGTCAGTGAAGTGAATTGGAAGGAAGACAAGGATTTCTGGTCAGATGAGTATCGGGTAATATCAACAGCAGCAGAAAATGGTATAACAGGTGTAGGATTCGTTATGAATAGGAAGGTAGGGCAGAGGGTGTGTTACTGTGAACAGTTCAGTGACTGGGTTGTTCTAATCAGAATCGACAGCAGACCAACACCGACAACGATAGTTCACGTATACATGCCGACGTCGCAAGCTGAAGATGAACAGATAGAGATAGTGTATGAGGATATTGAAAGGGTAATGCAGTATGTAAAGGGGGACGAAAGTCTAATAGTCATGGGCGACTGGAATGCAGTTGTAGGGGAAGGAGTAGAAGAAAAGGTTACAGGAGAATATGGGCTTGGGACAAGGAATGAAAGAGGAGAAAGACTAATTGAGTTCTGTAACAAGTTTCAGCTAGTAATAGCGAATACCCTGTTCAAGGATCACAAGAGGAAGAGGTATACTTGGAAAAGGCCGGTAGATACGGGAAGATTTCAATTAGATTACATCATGGTCAGACAGAGATTCCGAAATAAGACAGTGGATTGTAAGGCGCACACAGGAGCAGATATAGACTCAGATCACAATATAGTAGTGATGAAGAGTAGGCTGAAGTTCAAGACATTAGTCAGGAAGAATCAATACGCAAAGAAGTGGGATATGGAAGTACTAAGGAATGACGAGATACGTTTGAAGTTCTCTAACGCTATAGATACAGCAATAAGGAATAGCGCAGTAGGCAGTACAGTTGAAGAGGAATGGACATCTCTAAAAAGGGCCATCACAGAAGTTGGGAAGGAAAACATAGGTACAAAGAAGGTAGCTGCGAAGAAACCATGGGTAACAGAAGAAATACTTCAGTTGATTAATGAAAGGAGGAAGTACAAACATGTTCCGGGAAAATCAGGAATACAGAAATACAAGTCGCTGAGGAATGAAATAAATAGGAAGTGCAGGGAAGCTAGGACGAAATGGCTGCAGGAAAAATGTCAAGACATCGAAAAATATATGATTGTCGGAAGGACAGACTCAGCATACAGGAATGTCAAACAGCCTTTAATGACATTAAAAGCAACGGTGGTAACATTAAGAGTGCAACGGGAATTCCACTGTTAAATGCAGAGGAGAGAGCAGATAGGTGGAATGAATACATTGAAAGCCTGTATGAGGGTGAAGATTTGTCTGATGTGATAGAAGAAGAAACAGGAGTCGATTTAGAAGAGATAGTGGATACAGTATTAGAATCGGAATTTAAAAGAGCTTTGGAGGACTTACGGTCAAATAAGGCAGAAGGGATAGATAACATTCCATCAGAATTTCTAAAATCATTGGGGGAAGTGGCAACAAAACGACTATTCACGTTGGTGTGTAGAATATATGAGTCTGGCGACATACCATCTGACTTTCGGAAAAGCATCAAAAATGGTTCAAATGGCTCTGAGCACTATGGGACTCAACTGCTGTGGTCATCGGTCCCCTAGAACTAAGAACTACTTAAACCTAACTAACCTAAGGACATCACACACATCCATGCCCGAGGCAGGATTCGAACCTGCGACCGTAGCAGTCGCACGGTTCCGGACTGCGCGCCTAGAACCGCGAGACCACCGTGGCCGGCGGAAGAGCATCATCCACACAATTCCGAAGACGGCAAGAGCTGACAAGTGCGAGAATTATCGCACAATCAGCTTAACAGCTCATGCATCGAAGCTGCTTACAAGAATAATGTACAGATGAATGGAAAAGAAAATTGAGAATGCGCTAGGTGACGATCAGTTTGGCTTTAGGAAAATTAAAGGGACGAGAGAGGCAATTCTGGCGTTACGGATAATAATGGAAGCAAGGCTAAAGAAAAATCAAGACACTTTCATAGGATTTGTTGACCTGGGAAAAGCGTTCGACAATATAAAATGGTGCAAGCTGTTCGAGATTCTGAAAAAAGTAGGGGTAAGCTATAGGGAGAGACGGGTCATATACAATATGTACAACAACCAAGAGGGAGTAATAAGAGTGGACGATCAAGGACGAAGTGCTCGTATTAAGAAGGGTGTAAGACAAGGCTGTAGCCTTTCGCCCCTACTCTTCAATCTGTACATCGAGGAAGCAATGATGGAAATAAAAGAAAGGTTCAGGAGTGGAATTAAAATACAAGGTGAAAGAATATCAATGATACGATTCGCTGATGACATTGCTTTCCTGAGTGAAAGTGAAGAAGAATTAAATGATCTGCTGAACGGAATGAACAGTCTAATGAGTACACAGTATGGTTTGAGAGTAAATCGGAGAAAGACGAAGGTAATGAGAAGTAGTAGAAATGAGAACAGCGAGAAACTTAACATCAGGATTGATGGTCACGAAGTCAATGAAGGAATTCTGATACCTAGGCAGTAAAATAACCAATGACGGACGGAGCAAGGAGGACATCAAAAGCAGACTCGCTATGGCCAAAAAGGCATTTCTGGCCAAGAGAAGTCTACTAATATCAAACACTGGCCTTAATTTGAGGAAGAAATTTCTGAGGATGTACGTCTGGAGTACAGCATTGTATGGTAGTGAAACATGGACTGTGGGAAAACCGTAACAGAAGAGAATCGAAGCATTTGAGATGTGGTGTTACAGACGAATGTTGAAAATTAGGTGGACTGGTAAGGTAAGGAATGAGGAGGTTCTACGCAGAGTCGGAGAGGAAAGAAATATGTGGAAAACACTGATAAGGAGAAGGGACAGGATGATAGGACATCTGCTAAGACATGAGGGAATGACTTCCATGGTACTAGACGGAGCTGTAGAGGGCAAAAACTGTAGAGGAAGACAAAGATTGGAATACGTCAAGCAGATGACTGAGGACGTAGGTTGCAAGTGCAACTCTGAGATGAAGAGGTTAGCACAGGAAAGGAATTTGTGGAGCGCCGCATCAAACAAGTCGGTATACTGATGACCAAAAAAAAAAAAAAAAAAAAATGGAGGTCGTGGTTTGTTGATGGTGTGGGGTGGGATTATGATTGGTGCACGTACACCCCTGCATGTCTTCGACAGAGGACCTGTAACAGGTCACGCATATCGGGACGTCATTTTGCACCTGTATGTCCGCCTTTTCACGGGTGCAGTGGATCTCACCTTCCTCATGGATGATAACGCACGGCCCCACCGAGCTGCCATCGTGGAGGAGTACCTCGATACAGAAGATATCAGGGGAATGGAGTGGCCTCCCTAAACCCCATATAGCACGTCTGGGATGCTCTCGGTCGACGTATTGCCGCACGTCTTCAAACCTCTAGGACACTTCCAGAGCTCCGACAGGCCTTGTGCAAGATGGGAGGCTATACCCCAGCAGCTGCTCGACCACCTGATCCAGAGTATGCCAACCCGCTGTGCGGCCTGTTTACATGAGCAGGAAACAGTGGCGTTTTGTAGCACATGTGTTTCAGAACGGTTTTCTCAACTTATCATCTACACAATGGACTTACAGATCTGTGTCGTGTGTGTTCCCTATGTGCCTATGCTTTTAGCGCCAGTTTTGTGTAGTTCCACGTTGTGTGGCACCACATTCTGCAATTATCCTTAATTTATGAACATAAGTGTAATATGTAGCTGGCCGGTGTGGCCGAGCGGTTCTTGGCGTTTCAGTCTGGAACTGCGCGACCACTACGGTCGCAGGTTCGAATCCTGCATCGGGCATTGATGTGTGTGACGTCCCTAGGGTTAGTGAGGTTTAAGTAGTTCTAAGTTCTAGGGGACTGATGACCCCAGCTGTTATGTCCCTGCAGCTGGTCCCGGTGGAGGTTCGAGTCCTCCCTCGGTCATGGGTGTGTGTGTTTGTCCTTAGGATAATTTAGTATAAGTAGTGTGTAAGCTTAGGGACTGATGACCTTAGCAGTTAGGTCCCATAAGATTTCATGCACATTTGAACACTTGTTAAGTCGCATAGTGCTCAGAGCCATTTTGTAATATGTAGTTCAGTTGGTCGAGATGAACGCTCCTAAATTACATCAGATCTTTCTAAAAACTTTGGTACTGTTACGTATTAAGAAACGAAAATGAAATGAAAACACCGTCTGTAAGACGAACAAACACTGACAAACAGTAGCATTGGTTGCCGCAATTAAAGGTTTCTCTATTACACGGAAATTATCATTCCACATCATTAAAATCATAATTAATTAACGATCTAGAAAATCCACTGTCCACGTGAAATTAGATGTCACACCTCGTCTGCTGTGTTACGTAATGCAATTTTTGTTTTGTTTTGGCGTTTGTGCTCATTGCAGACCCTCGTTTTGTTTCATGCAGAGCCATGACACTGCTGAAAGTAAGCAATAAGTTTGTTTACCCGCTCCACATGAACCCTTCGAGTGGTAATGCTAGTGTTGAATGCATCAGCGGGCTAGCACAGAAACTGACGTAAAGCATAAAAAATAAAAGAGTATCTGTTAACGACTCCATCATAACAGATTTATTTTAAAGGTCAGAACCAAAGATTGTAAGTGATCAACGCCTGCCTTATTAGATCTGGAAAACAGAACATTTCGAGAAAAGTGGAAAATAGAATTAATCCAGGCGTTGAGAAAAAAGGGAAACAAAATGTCAAAATGTTTCACATCTGTTGATGGCATTTATAATATTATAAAAAAATCCCCTGAACGAAGTTGAAGAAACTTTATCCAACCAATTAGGACAATATCAGGGTAGCTTTCGAACGGGAGGATCCTACTCAGAACAGTTTTTTACCTTTGAATGAATCATTCACTACAGAATGTTGACCAGAAAACCGACAATAGTATCATTCAATTCATTCTTTATACATTAACGCGGGTGTAGGGGTAGCGTATAAAGACATCGATCCCAAGATCTTCCCAGACACTTTAAATTTCGAATAAAAACCATCAGCAACGGCGGCCAAAGATTACTGGTATTAGAAATCACCCTAATTTTGCCAACAGCCTTGCCAAAGAGGGTGAAGGCGCGATCCGAGGTTGAGGAACTCTCGTGCCCTTGGGGTGGAAAACTGCCCAAAAGGGCGGAATAATCAGAAGTGGTGATGCAAAAGGCAAAGGATATCCCTGCACTGAATAAACATAGTGTCGACGCATAGTACATACGGCTTGTAACTGAAAAAGTGTCACGACGATCTCTCCATTGGCAAATGATTCCGGGCTAGTCCTCCATTCGGATCTCCAAGATACTGCTGAGGGAAAGATGACTATGAGAAACTGGTCATGTATACATGACGACTTCGGAAGGAGAATGTGAAGAGAAAGAAAAAGTGTACGATGATACTGAATGTGAAATTCAGAATGCAGAGGGAGATGAAAATCTAATGAACATGGGGGACTAATACGCGGTTTTAAGGGAAGGAACAAAAGAAAAGTTAACTAGAGAATACGGGCTAGACAGTAGGAATGAAAGAGGAGAAAGTCTAATTGAGTTCTGCAATAAATTTAAAGTGGTAATAAGGAATATCCCGTTCATGAATCACAAGAGGAGGTGGTACACGTAGAAAAGGTTTGGAGACATGGGAAGATCCTCGATGGATTGCATCATGGCCGTACAGTGAGTTTGAAATCAGATACTGGATTGTATGGCGTACCCAGGACCAGATATAGGACTGATTCAGCACACAGAAAAGTCAAAAAGAACTTACGCAAGGGTGCTAACAATAAGAGTTCAATGGTAATAGAACTCCTAGAAACAAAGGAGAGAGCAGATACGTAGAAAGAGGACATTGAAGGACTGTAAGAGAGGGGGTAGGGGGGGGGGGAGAATTTGTTTGATGACTTGACAGAAGACTGGAGCCGATATGGAAAACGTACGGGACCAAATATTAGAGTTTAAAAGAGCCATTGAAGACCTGAGCTCAAAGAAAGCAGAAGAGATAGAAAGCATTGCACCGGAATTTTTAAAATTATTTGGAGAAATGGAAACAAAAC
Organism: Schistocerca piceifrons; assembly: GCF_021461385.2. Classification (NCBI taxonomy): domain Eukaryota; kingdom Metazoa; phylum Arthropoda; class Insecta; order Orthoptera; family Acrididae; genus Schistocerca; species Schistocerca piceifrons. The sequence goes on from NC_060139.1 coordinate 60,957,507, forward strand.
GACTGCTCAGTTTGGTGTGTAGAATGTATGAGACTGGCTGTATACCATCAGATTTCCGGATAAAATATCAACCACATAATTGCTAATACGGTAATTGTACATACGTATAAATAGTATTGCACAATAAGCTTGACATGTCATGCACCAAGCTGCAGAGAAGTGTAATATATGGGAGAACGAATAAAACTGAGAGTCTCTTAGACGACGATCTGTATAGTATTAGGAAAGATAAAGACACCGGAGAGGTAGTTCTGACGGCTCTTGACGATGGAAGCAAGACAGAAGAAAAACCAAGCTACTCTCATGGGATCCGTCGATCTACAAAAAGCATCCGGTAATGTGATATGTCGCAAAATGTTCCAAATCCTGAAAATATGGGCGTATACTACATGGAAAGGCGGGTGACATAAAGGACGTACAAGAACCAAGAGGGAAAAATAATATGGGAGAGTGAAGAATTTAGTGATCCGATTAAAAATTGAAGACAGCTTTGAAACCTTTAGCCCCTACTATTCAGTCAAAGAAGCCATAACAGAGAGAAAAAAAAATGGTTCAAATGGCTCTGAGTACTATGGGACTTCACTTCTGAGGTCATAAGTCCAATAGAACTTAGAACTACTTAAACCTAACTAACCTAAGGACATCACACACATCCATGCCCGAGGCAGGATTCGAACCTGCGACCGTAGCGGTTGCGCGGTTTCAGACTGTAGCGCCTAGAACCGCTTGGCCACGGAGAGAAAGGGGGTTTAAAATGCATGGTGAAAGGATATCGATGATTAGGATTCGCTGATGTTATTGCTGTCCTCAGTGGAAGTGTAGAAGAATTACAGGACCTGTGAAATGGAATGAACACTTTAAACTCTACAGAATGTCGACTGAGGGTAAATGGAGGAAATACGAAAGTAATGAAGACTAGCAGAAATGAGAATCGCGATAAACTTAAAAATTGTTTTTGGTAGTTATCGAAGTAGGCGAAGGAATTCTGCTACCTTGGAAGCAAAATGATCGATGACGGGCGAAGCAAGGAGGACATGAACAGCAGAATACCTTAAGCAAAGAGGACATTTACTTCTGGTAAAGAGGACATTCTTGGCCACGAGAAGTCTATTCGTGTCAAACATAGGCTCTTATTTGAGGAAGAAATCGTAGGAAATTACGATTAGAGCACAGAATTATATGCTAGTGGATAACGGCCAGGGGAACAACCGGAACAGAAGAGAGTCAAAGTACCGTGCTAGCCATTAAAATTGCTACACCAAGAAGAAATGCAGATGATAAACGCGTATTCATTGGACAAATATATTATACTAGAACTGACATGTGATTACATTTTCACGCATTTTGGTTGCATAGGTCCTGAGAAATCAGTACCCAGAACAACCACCTCTGGCCGTAATAACGGCCTTGATACGCCTGGGCTTTGAGTCAAACAGAGCTTGGATGGTGTGTACAGGTACATCTGCCCATGCAGTTTCAACACAATACCACAGTTCATCAAGAGTAGTGACTGGCGTATTGTGACGAGCCAGTTGCTCGGCCACCATTGACCAGACATTTTCAATTGGTGAGAGATCTGGAGAATGTGCTGGCCAGGGCAGCAGTCGAACATTTTCTGTATCCAGACACGCTCGTACAAGACCTGCAACATGCTGTCGTACATTATTCCGCTGAAATGTAGGGTTTCGCAGGGATCGAATGAATGGTAGAGCCACGGGTCGTAACACATCTGAAATGTAACGTCCACTGTTCAAAGTGCCGTCAATGCGAACAAGACGTGACAGGAACGCGTAACCAATGCCACCCCATACCATCACGCCGGGTGATACGCCAGTATGGCGATGACGAATACACGCTTCCAATGTGAGTTCACCGCGATGTCGCCAAACAGAACATGGATTCATTCGAAAAAATGATGTTTTGCCATTCTTGCACCCAGGTTCGTCGTTGAGTACACCATCGCAGGCGCTCCTGTCTGTGATGCAGCGTCAAGGGTAACTGCTACCATGGTCTCCGATCTGATAGTCCATGCTGCAGCAAACGTTGTCGAACTGTTCTTGCAGATGGTTGTTGTCTTGCAAACGTCCTCATCTGTTGACTCAGGGACCGAGACGTGGTTGCACGATCCGTTACAGCTATGCGGATAAGATGCCTGTCATCTCGACTGCTAGTGATACGAGGCCGTTGGGAACCAGCACGGCGTTCCATATTACCCTCCTGAACCCACCGATTCCATATTCTGCTAACAGTCATTGGATCTCGAGCCGCAATGTCACGATACGGTGAACCGCAATCACGATTGGCTACAATCCGTCCTTTATCAAAGTCGGAAACGTGATGGTACGCATTTCTCCTCCTTACACAAGGCATCACAACAACGTTTCACGAGGCAACGTCGGTCAACTGCTGTTTGTGTATGAGGAATCAGTTGGGAAATTTCCTCATGTCAGTATGTTTTAGGTGTCGCCACCGGCGCCAACCTTGTGTGAATGCTCTGAAAAGCTAATCATTTGCATATCACAGTATCTTCTTCCTGTCGGTTAAATTTCGCGTCTGTAGCACGTCATCTTCGTGGTGTAGCAATATTAATGGCCAGTAGTGTATTTGAGAAGTGCTGCAACAGAGGAATGTTAAAAAGTACTGAAACATACAAAACAATAAGGTAGTTTCATATCACAAATAAGAAGATGTAGAGAGATATCCTTGTTTTTCCTGTGCGAGACCTCCTGCGTACAAGAAGCCCTCCGGTTCCGGAAAACTAACTGTGAGCTGGGCAGGCCTGTAAGATCTAAGTTAACAACTTAAACATACCTTATTTTATGAGATGACGCGATTTCTAACGCCATGACCATAGATTCTAAAGTGGATGTTCACAAAAAATGTTATTTTAATGTTCACGGAAGGTGTCTAACAGAAACGCTCTTACAGTAAACACAATAAGTTATTCAAAAAACATAGTGAAATATGAACATATTTTTCAAAATTACAGAGTGCTTTATGAACGCAATGCATGAAACTTCAACTAATTTGGATGGTTGGTAAAATCACTTTCTTCAATGAGTTAACTAAGCACTAATTTTGTCTGAAAATTCTGTAACCCCAAATGAGAAAAGTGACTGCACATCTGCTGGCTAATGAAAAGGCTTATGCACTCAGTACAGCAACCGTGATCTTGAGACAAGTTGTTGTACAGAAATCAGCAAACGCAGATCACGGATGCCACTTATGCACACCGTAATTATTCCCAGAAAGCTGTGCTGGACGCCACTAACATGCGAATGGCACTGCTGCATGTGACGTGGGCATCGCGCTGTTACTGCTGCTGCATCTCCGAACGCTACTCGCCTGCTGTCCGGATCACGACTTCAGTGTCCCTACTGTGCTCTTCAACCTCAACCCACTATGAACTCTCGGCTGTCTCTTTCTTTTCTGGCATCTTCCTAGGTCCAGCAATATTTTCGCGCCAAGACTTACACGTCCGCCAGAAGCGAGAAGTGCACACACGGTGGCCCAATAGGGTGCATTCCCTCCAGCGCACAGAATTCCACCAAGACTGTGTGTCATGGTAATAATGCAATATTATCGCAAATCGCCATCCGACTTCTAAAGAACAACTGCTACAGCTCCATCTCTGTGACATCACTAATGTACAGGGTGAGAATTATTGAACTATAACAGGTGGCAGGGGTAAAATACAGGGAGCGAAAGGCTATTTACAATCTGTACAGAAACCAGATGGCAGTTATAAGAGTCGAGGGACATGAAAGGGAAGCAGTGGTTGGGAAGGGAGTAAGACAGGGTTGTAGCCTCTCCCCGATGTTGTTCAATCTGTATATTGAGCAAGTAGTAAAGGAAACAAAAGAAAAATTCGGAGTAGGTATTAAAATTCATGAAGAAGAATTAAAAACTTTGAGGTTCGCCGATGACATTGTAATTCTGTCAGAGACAGCAAAGGACATGGAAGAGCAGTTGAATGGAATGGACAGTGTCTTGAAAGGAGGATATAAGATGAACACCAACAAAAGCAAAACAAAGATAATGGAATGTAGTCTAATCAAGTCGGGTGATGCTGAGGGAATTAGATTAGGAAATGAGACACTTAAAGTGGTAAAGGAGTTTTGCTATTTGGGGAGCAAAATAACTGATGATGGTCGAAGTAAAGGGGATATAAAATGTAGACTGGCGATGGGAAGGAAAGCGTTTCTGAAGAAGAGAAATTTGTTAACATCGAGTATAGATTTAAGTGTCAGGAAGTCGTTTCTGAAAGTATTTGTATGGTGTGTAGCCATGTATGGAAGTGAAACGTGGACGATAACTAGTTTGGACAAGAAGAGAATAGAAGCTTTCGAAATGTGGTGCTACAGAAGAATGCTGAAGATTAGATGGGTAGATCACATAACTAATGAGGAAGTACTGAATAGGATTGGGGAGAAGAGAAGTCTGTGGCACAACTTGACCAGAAGAAGGGGTCGGCTGGTAGGACATGTTCTGAGGCATCAAGGGATCACAAATTTAGTATTAGAGGGCAGCGTGGACGGTAAAATTCGTAGAGGGAGACCAAGAGATGAATACACTAAGCAGATTCAGAAGGATGTAGGTTGCAGTAGGTACTGGGAGGTGAAAAAGCTTGCACAGGATAGAGTAGCATGGAGAGCTGCATCAAACCAGTCTCAGGACTGAAGACCACAACAACAACAATAGTTACTGAACTATATGCAGTAAAATCGTCGTAACTTATGAACAGTTTTGCGTTAGGACGTTCAAACTGCAGTGTTGGCAGCAGGGAATGATGGGAATTAGTATGCGTATGGTTTGGCCTAGACCACTTTCATTTGAAAGGCTTCACCAATAAGCAAATTTGGCGCATTTGTGGGACTGACAATCCGCATTTCGCGATCGATAAGTCTCTTCATCCTCAACGGGTGACTGTCTGATGTGCAATGTACAGTCACGGAATAATCGGTGCGGCATTCCTTGATAGCACAGTGACTAACGAACGGTACGTGAAGGTTTTGGAAGATGATTTCATTCCCGTTATTCAAAGTGACCCAGATGTCGACAAGATGTGGTTCATGCAAGACAGAGCTCGATCCCATCGAAGAAGGAGAGTCTTTGATGTCCTGGAGAAGCTCCTTGAGGAACGCATTCTGGCTCTGGGGAACCCACAGGCCATTGGCATGGGCCTCCATTGGCCGCCACATTCTCCGGATCTCAACACATGTGACTCCTATTTTTGGGCTATATTAAAGACAAGGTGTCCCAAATCCGTGGTACTGTGCATCTCTACGCTCGCAGTCATTTGGCACCACTTCAAAATGAAAAGAAATGAGGCTAGTTAGAGCGCAGTATGTCAGGTCTCTGGGATTCAATTTATTTGAATGAATATTCCCCATGTAATCTACACTGGTACTTTTACTCATTCTTTAATCGACTTCGTATAGAAAGAAAGAGGTGTGCAAAACAGCTTGTCATGTCTCATCTGAATATCATAATATTGCCCATGTAATCTACACTGGTACTTTTACTCATTCTTTAATCGACTTCGTATAGAAAGAAAGAGGTGTCAAAACAGCTTGCCATGTCTCATCTGAATATCATAATATTGCCCATGTAATCTGCACTGGTACTTTTACTCATTCCTTAATCGACTTCGTATAGAAAGAAAGAGGTGTGCAAAACAGCTTGTCATGTCTCAACTGAATATCATAATTTAGTATACTTTCAGAAAATGAAAGTACAGATTTCTTCAGTGACTGAAAGTCTTTTATCTTAGTGTGGCGCCCATCCCTACTGAGGCACACGGCAGGAGTATTCGATCATATCAATATACTGCCTGCTTGTGCCACATGATGACCGATTCATTGTGGCGCAGTATGATACCAGTGCTGTTCAGATTTCTTTTAAAAGATTAATGACCTTGTTACTCTGTCACTGTACTTTCAGAAGACAAAGTAAAAACCTGATGACCCCGTCTATTGTCGCTACATGGTGTTTGTCAGCTGACTATATTAATTTCGGTCGTGGCAGTTAACCTCCATGAACTCTGGACACTGTGCCTTTTGTTCTGACAGCGTGCTTGCATATTTTTGTTTCCTAAGCTAGTTTAGACTCAGTCTTAGTAATCTCCTTCTGTTTGAGACACACATTTTTTAACTATTTTTTTAAAATTCATTTTAACATCCATCTGTTTAATCGTTATTCACTGTGAGATGACTTAATATTTTAATACTGTTTCTTGATACAAGTTATTTCAGTTATCTCATGTGATTCGTCTCATCACCTTAACAGCTGGCGTGACGTCAGCTGCCTCTACCTTGTGCCACGCTCCTTCTCTCTTGCGACAGAGTACCTTTATATACATCCTCGATACGTTACAGTCAGTTAAATGTTCCTCTTTACTCACAAGGGAACCTCCCCATCGCACCCCCCTCTGATTTAGTTATAAGTTGGCACAGTAGATAGGCCTTGAAAAACTGAACACAGGTCAATCGAGAAAACAGGAAGAAGTTGTGTGGAACTATGAAAAAAATTAGCAAAATATACAAACTGAGTAGTCCACGCGCAAGATAAGCAATATCAAGGATGGGGTGAGCTCAGGAGCGACGTGGTCCCGTGGTTAGCGTGAGCAGCTGCGGAGCGGGAGGTCCTTGGTTCAAGTCTTCCCTCAAGTGAAAAGTTTACTTTCTTTATTTTCGCAAAGTTATGATCTGTCCGTTCGTTCATTGACGTCTCTGTTGACTCTAATAAGTTTAGTGTCTGTGTTTTGCGACCGCACCGCAAAACCCAAAACCGTGCGATTAGTAGATGAAAGGACGTGCCTCTCCATTGGGAACCGAAAACATTTGATCGCAAGGTCATAGGTCAACCTATTCCTCCACAGGAAAACACGTCTGATATATTCTATACGACACTGGTGACGGCATGTGCGTCACATGACAGGAATATGTTGTTTAGGTGTAGCGTCCCCATACTACGGCGCAGTTACCTCGCAGCGGACGGACGAACGGACTGATAATAACTAACTGAAAATAAAAAATTAAAATTTTCGCTCTAGGGAAGACTTGAACCAAAGACTTCTCGCGCCGCAGTTGGTCACGCTAACCACGGGACCACGACACTCTTCAGCTCAGATTATCCTTCATGTTGTTTATCTTGCGCATGGACTACTCAGTTCGTATATTTTGCGTATTTTTTTCATAGTTCCACACAACTTCTTCCTGTTTTCTCGATTGATCTGTGTTCAGTTATTCAAGGCCTATCCACTGTGCTAATTTATAACTAAATCTGAGGTGGGTGCGATGGGGAGGTTCCCTTGTCAGAGCACTTTGCCTTGATTACTATGTGTTTCTATGCCACACTCTATGAACTATTGCAGCATGCAGCATACTTTTACAGTTGCAGGTGATATTTTAAGTGTTTCACATGACCAATATTGTTATTGATATAAATTTCAAATCGACTATGAATCGAAACAAATACAATTTGTCTTAACATTATGCCGAGATATTTAGTTTTACTACCGCAATAGAAACAAACTTTTTCAACAGAAACAACTGTTTCTTTTTGTGTTTTTATCATCATAATTTTGACCGCATCTTCCATTCCTTTTGAGACTGTACACCTTAGATATGCAACCTCCATTGCATTGTCGTGAAATATCCTCTTTACTACCTCTCGGTGTCCACCTATACCGATTTACTTTCGGATTTTATCAGAACTAAGTCACGAAAACCATACTTGATGGGCCGTTTTCTCTGGTCATATTTATTTACCCTGTTTTAGCTTATTTATCCAGTGTTTCCAGAGTGACTGCTGTTTTACTTAATTCTATCGGTATCTTCCTACAATGATAACTGAATTAGTTCATTTACTGTAGTATTTGAGCCGGCCGAGTTGGCCGAGCGGTTCTAAGCGCTACAGTCTGGAACCACGTGGCCGTTACAGTCGCAGGATCGAATGATGCCTCGGGCATGGATGTGTGTGATGTCCTTAGGTGAGTTAGGTTTAAGTAGTTCTAAGTTCTAGCGAACTGATGACCTCAGAAGTTAAGTCCCATAGAGCTCAGAGCCACTTGAACCATTTTTTGTATTATTTGAACGTAACCCCTGTTAATAGCTGGTATGGTGACATTGCGCTTACTGAACGTGTTAACTTATTAAAGAGCGTTTCTAATTCTTACGCATACTTTCTTCATTGTAAGACACAATTTTAATGTTGTTCTACGTCTCCTCTTTCGGAACGGTACGTGGTCTTATTTCTAGTGTACTCCAAATATTTTTCTTTTAAGGGTACTGGGCTCCTCTGAGAACTTCGCTCCAAATGCTATTAGTATAGGCTACTCTCTAGTAGTAGTTTACTATTTGATACCAAATTGCTTATATTTTTAACCCTTTCTCTTTTGTTATAGATATAATTATAGCGTTGCTATGTTCCATAGTTTCTTTTTTGCTGCACTGTTACCTGTAGAGGTTTCCCATTGAAACTCCCCTTGTAGACTTTAGTAGCACCTAGCTCATGCTACCTTTTCGAAACTAAAAAATTCGTGAGCTTTAGCACCTTTTCTGGTGTATTCGATTTTAAAGTTTTACCGTTTTGGTTCAAATGGGTCTGAGCTCTATGGGACTTAACATCTGAGGTCATCAGTCCACTAGAACTTGGAACTACTTAAACCTAACCTAACATACGGATATCACAGACATTCATGCCCGAGGCAGGATTTGACCCTGCGACCGAAGCGGTCGCGCGCTTGCAGACTGATGCGCCTAGAATCGCTCGGCCACACCTGCCAGCTTACCGTTCTACATCAACATCTACGTGATTACTGTGATATTCACAATAAAGTGCCTAGCAGAGGGTTCAATGAACCACCTTCATGCTGTCTCTCTACCGCTCCACTCTCGAACGGCACGCGGGAAAAACGAGCACTTAAATTTTTCCATGCGAGCCCTGCTTTCTCTTACTTTATCATGATGATCATTTCTCCTTATGTAGGTGGGTGTCAACAGAATGTTTTCGTAATCGGAGGAGAAAACTGGTGATTGAAATTTCATGAGACGATCCCGTCGCAACGAAAAACGCCTTTGTTTTGATGACTGCCACTCCAATTCACGTATCATGTCTGTGACACCATCTCCCCTATTTCGTGATCATACCAAACGAGCTGCCCTTCTTTGTACTTTTTCGATGTCATCCGTCAGTCCCAGCTGATGCGGATACCACACCGCACAGCAGTACTTCAGAATAGAGCGGACAAGCGTAGTGTAAGCACGTTTTAAAAGTATGTTTTAGAAGAATATGAATACCAGTTTCTGCAGTAAGTACACCTAATACGTGCTGCATTATGCTGTTATGCCTGGGTTTGTTCATTTCAACTCTGGAACCAGGTTTTCCGCTTAAATCTCATGTACCATGGTAGCCTTACCGCTTCGTAAACCAACTGTGAACACAAAATTATGAACTGGATGAAATACGTAACAAAGACCAAAACTTTTATTTATTCGTTTCCGACTAGAGGAGTTGAAACAACCACAAATATAATTTTACGCGTACATCTGTCCATTTATTGTGGAGGAAGATATTTCGTTACTCTAAAGCCCGACGTGTCAGTGTGGCAAATGTACGGAAAATATCGCATTACAGTGTGCGGCGGTCACACGTGGGTGGAACTCGGTGTCGGCGGCTGCTCTGGTGACGATATGGGCGCTGAGCCCTGCCGTCAATATGCAGCCGCCTGTGTTACAAGCCGGAGATCAGCGGTGCGTCGACCCTCGCGTATCCACATCACTAAATTATTACGCCGACCTGTTTTATTAATTAGCCACACATCCGAAGGAAAATAAAAACTTTCACGGCGCCCACGTCCATCATACGTATTCTGTTTTTGGGCTGACCGGATATTTAATGTAAGCTGAAACATAATATGTGTACCACACTGCTAAAACCATGCCTATTTTGCACATAGACAACTTCGGAGCAACAGTAATAGTTACTTTTTTCTTGTATCTGGACTTGTTCCAGTAATATGCTGCAAGATTTTAGCACAAAGATAAAGCATTTCACATCTAGTGTTCGACGTTACAGTTCATCCACACACTCCTGTACCTGAGTGGTGAAACAGTGGCATATACAATGCCTTGTGTTTTGTCCTGGGCCGGCCAGAGTGGCCGTGCGGTTCTAGGCGCTACAGTCTGGAGCCGAGCGACCACTAAGGTCGCAGATTCGAATCCTGCCTCGGGCATGGATGTGTGTGATGTCCTTAGGTTAGTTAGGTTTAATTAGTTCTAAGTTCTAGGCGACTGATGACCTCAGATGTTAAGTCCCATAGTAGCCGGCCGCTGTAGCCGAGCGGTTCTAGGCACGTCAGTTCGGAGCCACGCGGCTGCTACGGTCGCAGGCTCGAATCCTGCCTCGGGCATGGATGTGTGTGATGTCCTTAGGTTAGTTAGGTTTAAGTAGTTCTAAGTTCTAGGGGACTGATTACCACAGAAGTTAAGTCCCATAGTGCTCAGAGCCATTTGGGCCATTTGAGTCCCATAGTGCTCAGAGCCATTTGAACCATTTTTGAAGTGCTCAGCTAAGTCCTTTTCTTATGCTGTACTCAGGTTGAGATCGTTAATTAATGACGTGGGTCGTAACTTTTGTATGTAGTAAGGAATAGTTTTCAAAAATGGGTTTGGGTTAGGGTTCACTTGGGCTAGCAGTCTAATTCAATTCCAAACCGAACATTCCAATTACGAAGCAAGTTTCTCTTTACCACTAAGGCAGCCGCTGCTATCAATGAGGTATCTCACAGCTTATTTTAATACAGAGAGTCAGTGTGCCAATAGGCGTTTATTCTTGTATGAATCGAGTTAGGCTTACGGCATTGTTACAGTTTCTCAAGACGATTACGGGAAAAGTGAAGACCCTCTTGTTTTTCCCCCGTCTTCAAACCATAATTACATAAAGTGGTTGGGTAAAAATATAGAAACACTGCAAGAAATGCACAATTCAATATAACTGCAAATGCTAGTCAAGTTTTAGTATTTGACGACAAACGGCACCTGTGAAACGTTCTCAATACGTGGAAAGTGGCAGTCGCTGTCAGAAGAGTGTTCCGTATGGATCTGAGTGCATTACGTCGGATATAATTGAATCAGAACGTGGACAAATCGTTCGTGTTCATATGTGTTTGTTTCAAGGGTCACCGCATCGAATAATTATACCACATACAAGAAAAACGGAGAAGCATCATCCACTAACACACAACATGGATGAAATTGTGCGTTGAGTGATTGCGACAGAAGATTACTGAAACAAATGCTGCCGAAAAATAAGGAGACAATATCTGAAAAATCACTCCACTGAACTGCATGCCGCACTCGCGAATCCCTTCGGCACCAAAATGGCAGACGGGGAGCTCCATAAGCAGGAAATTGGAGGGCGAGCTCGAATTCTAAAACCACTCATCAGAAACGAAAATGATTATAACAGGAAAATGTGGTGCCAAAGCCATAAAATCTTGATTACGGAGCAGCCGGAGTGGACATGCGGTTCTAGGCGCTACAGTCTGGAGCCGAGCGACCGCTACGGTCGCAGCTTCGAATCCTGCCTCGGGCATGGATGTGTGTGATGTCCTTAGGTTAGTTAGATTTAATTACTTCTAAGTTCCAGGCGACTGATGACCTGAGCAATTAACTCACATAGTGCTCAGAGCCATTTTTTATCCTGGTGATGGTTGTTGCAGGAAATATGAAGTGTGCTAACATACGTGTCTGTATACTGTACTTCACTGATGTAGAGGTCCACAATTTAATACTCTTCGACGGACTGGAAAGATAATATTATGCTTCCTTGCGATGTCTCATAAACACTGATTATATATGTAATACGGAAACGTTGTATGGCTTATTTGGCAGATTTTCAGATGCGCTATAGTACAGATGCCCATGATAGGCTTCGTTAATTACCTGATTAACATTAACGTTAGCTAAATGCTCAAATGGGCATGACGACAACTGAAGGCACCATGCACACGCGACTTTCTTTATTTGAAATGATTACGGCCAAGTCTCGCAATTTCGGCAACCGACGCTGGATAAAAGTCTATCAGATTCGCAATATTTGGGTCAAACTAACTATAGCTGTGTTAGATGTGTCTCTTAGATATGTACACCAGGGCTATTTTGTACAAAACATCCCTCAGACCTCCATACCTCGAGGAATACTTTACATTGCTCATCTCTCAGATTCATGAAAAAAAAAACAGAAAAAACGAGAAAGCATAGTCGTTTCTGACAATGTACAAAAATTTACGCAGTTATAAAAACACACATAACAATGCGAAAAAGACCGCAGATGCATAACTAAATAATCATTTATCCTGAATTTGAATCTGCTTGAGCGTCTGTCTTGAGGCTTCCCTAAAGTCGAGAAAATTTTACAAAAGGAAACCACTCTGCAGTAACAGTACAATAATTTGCTCCTGTTCGTGGACTTGATCTGTTAGAATGTCCATGCCCACCTTAAACGTTGCGGGGAAATCGCCAAAGGATGGGTTTTCTTCCGGGACTTCCGTTGTAAGTTCAAATTTGTTTCACTATCAGTTGAACGTCTAGTGGTGCCTGTACCTCCCGTAAGCTGATGATGGTTCAACTAACCAGTACATTTCCTTCTGATTTGGGTCCCAGAGACACTTTCCTTCAGTAATTACGTTTGGGTTAACGAAGATCCTTAAGGTCTGGCCTGTACTGTTTGACCAAATAAGCGTAGACCTGAGTATATCCGTATGTATACCGCTAGTAATTGTATAGGTAACTTCTTTTATCAGTTAATAATATCTGATCTGAATTGAGCTACAAAAAGAAAGACACACAGCCTCGTGGCGTCAATTATTCGAAAGCTTTTGTCCACAAAAGCAAACTTTGGCTCTTTAGATGAAAGTCGATACCTCAAGTAAGTCAGGAGTACTTTATACATAGTTTGTTCCAGAATGTGGAGATTTATAGCTACGTATCTGCAACGGTTTTCACATTGTAACTGTCCGTAATTATCCAGTTATTTTGTACTCCGGCAAAGGTATCTTTCTAGATTGTTTAATGGACCAGAGAAATGATCGTATCTTGTCTCATCTATTGCCTTACGTTATATGGTCAGAAAATGAAGTTCCTACATTTCTGTGTGTCTACGGCTATTTTTTTATCAATTTTTGATGTTTGAGTTGAATCCAGTTACTAAAGGAGGGACACATAAGTGAAATTAACCTACAGTCTAGCTCTTTCTCCTTTTCGCAACAGTGTGTCCGTTGAACGTTTAATGACAAACGACTTTCATTTGGTCTTTCTGAATGGTGCTATTTGAAGGATGCTGCAAGTGCTAGACTGAAATTCATATATTAATTTCTGTTCTTCAGCATATCTGCCTATAACGAGCAGAAACTAGCGATAGAAGCAAACAGCTAAAATTTTGTCTTCGTAACTGAAAAAAAGTATACACGTTAAGTGAAAATGCAGGAAAAAAAATCAATCCCGGCCTTCGTGAATACTATCATAGTACCTTGGTTGCTGACATGAGTATAAAATTTCATGGCATGTTTATTACGGTAGAGATATTTGCCTTTTGTTAATTTAATCATTTGGGACTGTGGAATACATCTGGCGTGTCTCACGTTCTTTAAATACGTACTGTAATACCGTGAAGCGATATCAGACGGATCGAATGAATGGGTGACTCAGAACTGTTGCGAGAATTGCAGGGAAGGCCCTCTCGTGAGAAAATAGATTATTAGACGCTACGCAAACCAGAGGAATATACCAGTGTTTGATACACTTATGCTGTAATTCTGAAGAGCACAAATCATTTCAGAGACATGTTATGAGAGTCATAAGGTTTAATCGCACTGTAACTTGCAATAAGGGGCAAGGATTCTTGAGGAACATAAGCTAGAGTCATCAGAGGAAAGCCTGTTCAATAAAGTTAGAAGACTTGTAAGATGTTTATAATTTCGCACCTTACAAGCACCCATCAACATACTTTACCGTGACCTACAAACACAATTAGGTATCATGTCATAGGTTGTACATCGTATATGTGAATATACTGTATAAAGGAGACTGACATTGTCACGTATGGCTTGTAAATAGTTGTTAACGCTTGTTGCATGAAAGGTGACGGAGTGTATTTATTATCAGAACGGCATAATGAGTGATTGCCTATACCAGTAGAGGTTGGAACGACAGTGGAAATGAAACGGCAGGCGGAACTCAAGCTCTGGATGGAAGGCCCACACAGGTGTAGTGGTTCAGCTCCACACAGGAAGTGCCAAGACGGCAGTCTGGCCACCTGAGTGCGAAGACACAATACAGGGGCGACCGGCCGCTATCGGCCGCTATTGTAGTAGGGCCGGAAGGATAACCGGGTAATACTTCCGAACTCTGCAATCCTTGGACGCAGGTGAGAGGGACGAAGAAGCGGCACTTCGGAAACCACGCAGGATAGATTATTTACAAGGATTTTCACTCAGAAGCGTACCATTTTGTGAGTATAGGTATTTCCTCGCAAACTTTCCGCGCTGGACAACAAAAGACTAAAATATGTGTGGTCGGCGTTCGGAAGAATCTGTAGAGAGAGAGAGAATATTCTGTGGTTTTGGGAAGATGATTCGTTTTCGGAATTACGATGGTGGGGAGCTGAGCTTTGCGGGGAAGCCAGCAATGGAGAGACGAGGCCTTCCGTTGTGAGCGCCCTTGTGTGACGGTCAGCTTTGTTGGTATAGAGGGACTTGCTGTCTTTGCTCTCAGTAGAGTTTACAGTAAGAACAGTTAGGAACTGTACTGTTGCGAACCTATACGATTCTGGACTTCGCCTCCGGTTTGGAAGTTGTCGTTGAGTACGCAGCGTTCAGTAATTGAGAGCACTTCCTTTGCCTACACTTACGTTGAGACGTTATCTGAACTCCGTCCTTGTGGTTGGGAGTTCGCGTTTCCCGTCTGTAGAACACAGAGAGGAGAAGGCAGTACTAGAGTATATTAGAGGACCGCCTTCTGCCGTCCTGGTGTTTGAAAGAGTTTATTTGTGGCTGGAGTTCTTCCATCGACGCAGACGAGTACGAGAACCGTCACTTCGACGCACCGGACGCGGTACTTACGGTGATATCGCAAACTGCATCGGCTTATTAGGGCTATAAAAGCTAAACAGCTGTGATCACGTTAGTTTATTTCCACTGAGGTTCCACACCACCGTAGGTCACCTGTGAAAGTAGTGTCTTCTAGTGTTTGGTATGTAGATGATGTCAGTCATTTCGCCTTATTGATATTAGACCGCACCGTCATAATAAGGGGCACAGTTGGGCAATTGATTAGTAATTTTACTTAGGAAATGTAAACTTTGTAATCTAAATGTTTTTTTTAATCTACAACAAATATATATATGCAAGAAAAACGTTTATCATTTAGTGGGATTTGTTGCCTTCATTATTAATTTATGTTTAGATTGTAATTTATAGAATTAAAAGATCCTAAGATATGCTTCAGGGGGTAGTCAGACATGGCCAAATCATCATTTTAGCGTTTATTATTTTCCGTTGCACACATTCATTTTACACCTGCCTGGAGTGGCATCACAGAGCGTATCGATATGTCCTTGGAGACAGAAACGGACTTCATCTGTTCACAAATGTTCCATGTGTTCCATAGTCATTTATTGTCCACTTCCAGGGGAGTAAGAAATTCCAGACCGAACGTTCATCTAGCTGGCAAGTCAGTAGGAAGGCTGGATGATTTTATATGGGTGGCAATGCAGGATGTTTCGTAGCATTTTATGCATCGTGCTTGCAGGTACATCCAACGTTCGAGCAATTCCACGTGCTCGCTGCATATTTTCTTTGTAACTTACTTCATTTACTGTTTGGCTACATCTGACAATATTGATGAAACAGATTTTCGTAGAGACGCCTTTAAAATTTAACTGGTTAAGGTATAAGTTGATTTTAAAAGTATTTTTAAGAAATACGGAGACGGCTCCACTTATTAGGAACTGATATCCAACAAATTACATGTCTTAAGTTGTGTGGTTGTGTGTGTGTGTGTGTGTGTGTGTGTGTGTGTGTGTGTGTGTCGTTAGAGCTTACGCGCGATCAACACCGAAGTCTTTCGAGCCCTTAAACATGTATGAAATGGATGTACGTAATTACGCAATTTGGGTGCACAGATCCTGAGAAATCAGTACCCAGAACAACCACCACTGGCCGTAATAACGGCCATGATACACCTGGGCATTGAGTCAAACACAGCTTGGATGGCGTGTACAGGTACAGCTGCCCATGCAGCTTCAAAACGATACCACAGTTCACCAAGAGTAGTGACTGGCGTATTGTGACGAGCCAGTTGCTCGGCCACCATAGACAGACGTTTACAATTGGTGGGAGATCTGGAGAATGTGCTGGCCAGGGCAGCAGTCGAACATTTTCTGTATCCAGAAAGGCCCGTACAGGACCTGCAAAACGCGGTCGTGCATTATCCCGCTGAAATGTAGGGTTTCGCAGGGATTGAATGAAGGGTAGAGCCACGGGTCGTAAGACATCTGAAATGTAACGTGCACTGTTCAAAGTACCTCAATGCGAACAAGACGTGACCGAGACGTGTAACCAATGGCACCCCATACCATCACGCCGGGTGATACGCCAGTATGGCGATGACGAATACACGCTTCCAATGTGCGTTCACCGCGATTTCACCATACACGGATGCGACCATCATGATGCTGTAAACAGAACCTGGATTCATCCGAAAAAATGACGTTTTGCCATTCGTGCACCCAGGTTCTTGGTTGAGTACACCATCGCAGGCACTCCTGTCTGTGATGCAGCATCAAGCGTAACCCCAGCCATGGTCTGCGAGCTGGTAGTCCATGATGCTGCAAACGTCGTCGAACTGTTCGTGCGGATAGTTGTTGTCTCAGGGATCGAGACGTGGTTACACGATCCGTTTCAGCCATGCCGATAAGATGCCTGTCATCTCGACTGCTAGTTATACGAGGCCGTTGGGATCCAGCACGGCGTTCCGTATTACCCTCCTGATCCCACCGATTCCATATCCTGCTAACAGTCATTAGATCTCGACAAACGCGAGCAGCAATGTCGCGATACGATAAACCGCAATCGCGATAAGCTACAATCCGACGTTTATCAAAGTCGGAAACGTGATGGTACGCATTTGTCCTCCATACACGAGGCATCACAACAACGTTTCACCAGGCAACGCCGGTCAACTGCTGTTTGTGTATGAGAAATCGGTTGCAATCTTTCCTGATGTCATCACGTTGTAGGTGTCGCCACCGGCGCCAACGTTGTGTGCATGCTCTGAAAAGCAAATAATTTGCATATCACAGCATCTTCTTCCTGTCTGTTAAATTTCGAGTCTGTAGCACGTCATCTTCGTGGTGTAGCAGTTTTAATGGCCAGTAGTGTACGTATGTATGTTGCATACCTGCCCCTAAACTACTTTACCAGTTTCAACCATCTTGGTTACATGTCAGTTTACTGTCTGGAAAGAACCGCGAGGGGACCGGAATCACCCGTATACCAAATGGGTGGGGGTGAAAAGATCGCGACGCGAGATACCCATAACGTAGTTACTCAGTACTTGAGGATGAAAGCGCTTACAGTATTGCAACAAACCTTAGGGTACTTTTTCTCGCTGACGGCCCCCACAAAATGATGTAAGGAAAAAGAGGGAAGTTTGTCGCTCACTACACTTTCGCAATTGATGCAGTGAAACTGCCGCATGAGGCATGATGTTACTTCTGTACTACTAATGACATTCGTGACAAATTTACAGGCAATTTTTTCATATACAACCTAATATACTAGAAAAAGTACACCAATGTACGATACTTACAAGGGAGGTCACGACTTTTTGATCACAATAAACTTCGAACTTTGTACACATTTAGTGGGCCCTTAAAGCAACATAATGTGCAAGTAGTAATGCGAACTACCCTGACAGTTCCGAGAAAATCGCAAGAGAAGTTTTACGCGTCTATTATGTACCGGATGTTTCTGTGCACGGAACTTTGTGTTACAGCTTGTTATGGTCAAGTGTTTAGCGTTTGGTCTATGTGGCGAAGGTTAGACTCCCGCTCAATCTTAATTTTTAATCTATGTTTTTTCGACTCTAGTCGTGTTATTTAATATGTATGGCATTTGAGCGGTAATGTAATTAAAAAACCACGTATATTTGTATTACGTTTTAGTGAATTTCATGTTATTTAAGTACTTACTAATTTAAGTTAAATTTAATTATTAGAACAAACATATTTACAACTATCGACAAGTAAATGAAGAAAACATAGAGTTTTCATGAAAATGTATGCCAGTCGTGATTTGCGAAATCCCTTACACATGCAATATGCTTAAGGTATCGGGAGTTACTTTGCACCTGGCCTCTTCGAGCTGCAGACACAGGCACAGGCCCTATTTGGCAGCTACCCTGCATACCCGTGAGATATTGCTGAAGTTGCAAGAATTAATAGTGTAGGTGCAAATTTCTTTAATATCACAGAGTTAACACTTTTACTACAGAAACTAAGGTTTGACCGGGAGTCGAACATGTTCGCTTTACGAAGGTCAAACACTAACTATTTGACCACCATTAGCGCTAAAGTCCGGGAGCTACGCACAGTTAGAAGCCACGTAATAGACACGTAAAACTTCTCTTCCGATTTCTTCAGCATTGCCACAATAGTGCACCTTACTACTATCACATCATGTTTGTATAGTGGCCTACTAGTGTTGTACAAAATCTGAAGTAAATCCATGAATCCAACGTCATGGCTTTCCCCTGTCAGTTCGGGAGATATGACGTCAGAAACACCGAATGTCTTGAAAAGTATCACATCATATTAGACGTTCAAATTTATTACTTCGTTTCTACTAACTCCCTCTTCAACACTTCATGCAAACAGTATTCAATGTACCTACAAAAATATACCATTCTACGTTCCATGGTTCTGGAAATGTGACGTAAAATACTGAGATGAGTGATAAACTGCCACATCAAGCATGAAGTTTTAAAGTATTACTTCTTTGCTACTAACTCTATTCACAACGTATTTCGCACACCACAGGATTTACTTCCAAAATTATATCATTGTACAGCACATTCTTCAGGAAATACGACTTCATAAACATTACGTGGCGTGGAAACGAAACAGCAGGACGAAACTCGCTTCACATCCAGGTAAAATACGTGTATAAATACCCGCGAAATATGTTAAATATATGTGAAATATACATTTGGGTATTCGAGTAAAGCCACGGGTAAAAAGCTCATCTTAAACCTCTGGAATTACTTAAAATTTAGCACACGTATTGGTTAGAATACGGAAATAAATACTGTAGAGGTAAGAACCACTAGCCTTCTACTGAGATCAAGGTGAGAAGAGAGGACGAGAAGATAGACAGCTTGGATGAAGGAGTTCATGGGCACAGACAGTAGGAGTAGGTGAGCAGAGGCAGGGGAGAGGTAAATGGTCAGACAGGAGAGAAAGAACTGGAGAGAAAACGGAAATAGGAAGAGATGAATAGGGAGAGGGGAGAGGAGGTGATTGACACAGGAAGCAAAAAGGGAGGAAATGAACATGGGGGAGGAAGAGGTGGGCAGAGAGAGGGAGAAGAGGCAGAGGAGTTGAAATTAGAGGTGTGAGGAGGAGATGGACAGAGAGAGAGGCAGAAGGAGTTGGGCAGAGAGAGAGGGATAGAAAGTGATGATCAGAGAGAAGAAGGAGAAAGATATTTACTAATAGGTTCCGAGCAGCGTCGGATTTCTCAATGTTATAGAGTTGCTGTCTGTGCGGGTAATAAAATATTTAAGAAGTAATATGTGAAGTGAAGGTGGAGGGGGGAGAAAGGAAAGGAAAGAAGTTAACGCTATCAGCTGCGTCGTCACTTTATACGGAAGCTGTGGCGTGTCGTGAAAATGTGTGCCAGTCCAGGACACGAACGCGCAATCTCCTGCTTACCAGGCAATTGCGCCATCCAGCCACAGCGTATACACTACTGGCCGTTAAAATTGCTAAACCACGAAGATGACGTGCTACAGACGCGAAATTTAAGCGACAGGAAGAAGATGCTGTGATGTGCAAATGATTAGCTTTTCAGAGCATTCACACAAGGTTGGCGCCGGTGGTGACACCAACCATGTGCTGACATGAGGAAAGTTTCCAATCGGTATCTCATACACAAACAGCAGTTGACCGGCGTTGCCTGGTGAAACGTTGTTGTGATGCCTCGTGTAAGGAGGAGGAGAAATGCGTACCATCACGTTTGGGACTTTGATAAACGTCGGATTGTAGCCTACCGCGATTGCGGTTTACCGTATCGCGACATTTCTGCTCACATTGATCGAGATCCAATGATTGTTAGCACAATATGGAATCGGTGGGTTCAGGAGGGTAATACGGAACACTGTGCTGGATACTAACGGCTTCGTATCACTAACAGTCGAGATAACAGGCTTCTCATCCGCATGGCTGTAACGGATCGTGCAACCACGTCTCGATCCCTGAGTCAACAGATGGGGACGTTTGCAAGACAACAACCTTCTGCACGAACAGTTTGACGACGTTTGCAGCAGAATGGACTATAAGCTCTGAGACCATGGCTGCGGTTACCCTTGACGCTGCATCACAGACAGCAGCGCCTGCGATGGTGTACTCAACGACGAACCTGGGTGCAGGAATGGCCAAACATCATTTTTTCGGATGAATCCAGGTTCTGCTTACAGCATCATGATGGTCGCATCCGTGTTTGGCGACATCGCGGTGAACGGACATTGGAAGCGTGTATTCGTCATCGCCATACTGGCGTACCGCCCGGTGTGATGGTATGGGGTGCCATTGGTTACACGTCTCGGCAGCTCTTGTTCTCACTGACGGCACTTTGAACAGTGGACTTTACATTTCAGATGTGTTACGACCCGTGGCTCTACCCTTCATTCGGTCCCTGCGAAACCCTATATTGCAGCAGGATAATGCACGACCGCATGTTGCAGGTCCTGTACGGGCTTTTCTGGATACAGAAAATGTTCGACTGCTGCCCTGGACGGCACATTCTCCAGATCTCTCACCAATTGAAAACGTCTGGTCAATGGTGGCCCGTCACAATACGCCAGTCACTATTCTTGATGAACTGTCGTATCGTGTTGAAGCTGCATGGGCTGTGCCTGTACACGCCATCCAAGCACTGTTTGATTCAATGGCCAGGTGTATCGAGGCCGTTATTACGGCCAGAGGTGGTTGTTCTGGGTACTGATTTCTCAGGATCTATGCACCAAAATTTCGTGAAAATGTAATCACATGTCGTTTCTAGTATAATATATTTGTCCAACGAATACCAGTTTATCATCTTCAATTGTTCTTGGTGTAGCAGTTTTAATGGCCAGTAGTTTATTACCAATGCGTGGAATAACGCGGCACGCTTCTCAGACGACTCACGATCCCACCTACTGTCACCTGTCCCCCCCCCCCCCAGTCCCCGCCCATGCCCTCCATGGTCGCTAATGTTTAGATTCCCCTCGGAGGTCGAACGTTGTCTATCTGCACTGAACGTCGTGGTTTTATTGTCCATCGAGTGGATCGTCTCTTCTTTTGAGCATGCAGAAAGTAAGAACAGGAGTTGGCAACTTTGATAGGTACTACGTAAATGGAACGTGAAGGGGAGGTACAGGAAATGAAAGGGAAGGAACTAATGATACCAGCTCCCTGACATATCCGAAAGAACAGACACCACCCATTCGTGTCAAGTATTTAAGAAGAGCGCAGGTAGCGTTGCTGACGCTCTGAAGTGAGCGCCAGAGACCAACACCGACTCAAAGGAAGACCTCGGCGCTTGTTCGTGACGTCACGTCAGCTAGGCACGGCGAACGCCAGGTCTGTTGCAGGGAGAAACGTCTGGCCGTGTTTGTCACTATAAATCTCTTATTGTTCGACAAAATGTTTGCTATTGTTTTGGTTTCTGCAGTTTTATTTAGATGAAAGATTTTCTTACTATCGTAAAGCTACAAATGAAGATCATAGTTCTGTATCACTGAATCCTGTCGAAACCAACATAGATCAATATGAGAAGACGCTTTGCCCCATTGCAAGCTTCGGAAATTTTACATTCAAGTAACTATATTTACTTGATCCATTTTGTTATCGAAACTTACACGAACCCCCTTACTATGAAATCGTTTCTTTTATTTATTTATTTATTTTCATTTGAAATTGTCACTGGAAATGTGAACTAATTTACATGTGTAAATGTCCAACTGTGTCCAGTCATTAGATTACAGTCGTTTTCAACGAATGGAATTCTAAACAGGAAACAAAATAGCATCATACATCGAAAATACTGCTGAGCTTAAACTTTTTAAGACATGCACATTAGAAAAGATAAATATTCCCCTCTTGTGACTCAAAGGAGAAACTTTATAAGACAAAAAAAATTTTATTTGATAAATCAAGTATCTCTCTTTTGCCTCTTCTTCTATCCCCCACCTCCTCCCCCAACGTGTACATTCGCAAGATATTTCATTAACATTCAGTGCTCCTCACCCCATAGTCAACCAAGATACCTAAAGAAGAGCACCAATATGTTCACAGTTTCTTGTAAAAGTAACCCAGTACAAAAGTAACTTCCTCAGATTTACAAATAAGGCAAAGAAGCACGAATTCTGTTGTTGCTGGACCATGAAGTTGTTTTTGTATGTCAATCCTTAAAACAGGTGGAAATTTAAGTTCAGGAGTACACTATTTGTTGAGAAGTGTAATGAATTGCCCAGTTAATTGATTGCAGAAATCTCTCAGAACAATGTGTGTCGGTCAACTACCGCCAATAGTCTCACATTTTCCTGTGTCAGGGAGGGAGACACCACCAGTATGAGTATGCCTGCAACAGACCTGGCGTTCACCGTGCCTAGCTGACGTGACGTCACGAACAAGCGCCGAGGCCTTCCTTTGAGTCGGTGTTGCTGAGACACGCTGTGTCCGGCGGGGCGACTGTAAAGAGGGCCGGCCGGGGCTGCCCTGCCGGGATTATGCCCAAGATTGCGCCGTAATGCCCGCTGCAGGGGCGAGAGAAAGGCTGTCGTCCGGCCGGGAGGCTGGGGCGGCCGGCGGAATGGAAGGAAATCCCCGGAATGGAACGGCGGGCCGCTGCCCCCGACAATCAATAACGGTGCGACTAAATCAATCTATCACGCGCGGCGTTTCATCGATAGCGACGCGCCGCGACGCCGGGCAGGGGGGGCTGCCGTCTCCGGAGCTGCCGGAAGGGACTTCCATCCGGCGCATCTGGGGGCGCTTCCAGGTTGTCACGCGTCGCCCCTCCGGAGCGTCGTGCGTGGGTGGCCTACAGCAGCTCTCATCCTGGCTTCTACCTCCGTTCGGACTACCTTATTTCTTTGTAAAAACAGACATAATGTTTGATGGGGTAATAGCAATCAGTGCTTTTATAATGCTACTTACAATCCGTCTTGATTGCAATATTTTTTTATTCATATGACTGGTTTCGGTTCACATGTGACGCAGCTTGTGAAATTTGCTGGATTAGGACGGGTTACTCCTGTAACTGAAATATCAGATCTGAAGATGTTTCTGAATGAACCGAAACCGGTCATATGAATAAAAAAATTTGCAATCAAGACGGATTATAAGTAACATTCCTTATTTCTCTCTCAGTTCCCACAATGTAATATATACAAATGTACCTATCAATTAAATGATCACGCTCTTTTTCTGAATTCCAGTAAAGAACACCTGCCAAGATGAGAAACATAGAAGTAGGTATCCTCGGTGTAACAAAGCAACTTAAATCACTTCATAAAGGCACGGCCTCCGGTCCAGATTGTGTATACCAGTCAGGTTCCTCTCAGATAAAATAGCTCCATATTTAGCAATTATATACAACCCTTCGCTCACAGAAAGGTCCGTACCTAAAGACTGGAAAATTGCTCAAGACACACAAATACCCAGAAAGGGAAGTAGGAGTAATCCACCGGATTACATGCCTATATCACTAACGTCGATTTGCAGTACGGTTTTAAAACATATACTGTATTCAAACATTATAAAGTACCTCGAAGAAAACGATTTATTGACTTATAGTCAGCACGGATTCAGAAAATATCGTTCTTGTGAAACACAAATAGCTATTTATGCTCATGAAGTAATACGTGCTATCGACAGGGGATGTCAAATTGATTCCATATTTTGAGATTTCCAGAAGGCTTTCGACACCGTTCCTCACAAGCATCTTCTAACCAAGCTGCGTGCCTACGCACTACCGCCTCAGTTGTGCGACTGGATTCATGATTTCCTGTCACAGTTCGTAGTAATAGACGGAAAGTCATCGAGTAAATCACAAGTAATATCTGGGGTTCCCCAAGGAAGTGTTATAGGCCCTGTATTGTTCCTGGACTATATTAACGACATAGGTGACAATCTGAGTAGCCGTCTTCGATTGTTTGCAGGTGATGCTGTCATTTACCGTCTTATAAAGTCATCAGATGATCAAAACTACTTGCAAAATGCTTTAGATAACACATCTGCATGGTGCGAAAAGTAGCAGTTGACCCTGAATAAAGAAAAGTGTGAAGTTATTCACATGAGTACTAAAAGAAATCCACTAAATTTCGATTACGCAATAAACCACACAAATATGAGGGCTCTAAATTCAACTAAATGCTTAAGAATTACAATTACAAAAAACCTAAATTGGAATGACCACGTAGATAATGTTGTGGGTAGAGAAAACCAAAGACTGCGATTTATTGGCAGAACACTTAGAAGGTGCAACAGGTCTAACAAAGAGACTGCTTACGCCACGCTTGTCGTCCCTATTCTGGAGTATTGCTGTGCGGTGTGGGATTCGCATCAGATGAGACTGACGGGTCACATCGAAAAAGTACAACGAAGGGCAACTCGTTTCGTACTATCGCGAAATAGGGGAGATAGTGTCACACACATGATACGTGAATTGGAGTGGCAATCATTAAAACAAAGGCGTTTTTCGTTGCGACGAGATCTTCTCATGAAATTTCGGTCACTAGTTTTCTCCTCCGATTGTGAAAACATTCTGTTGGCACCCACCTACAAAGGGAGAAATAATCGTCACGACAAAATAAGAGAAATCAGGGCTCGCACAGAAAAATTTTAAGTGCTCGTTTTTTCCCGCGTGCCTTTCGAGTGTGGAACGGTAGAGAGACAGCATGAAGGTGGTTCATTGAACCCCTGACAGGCACTTTATTGTGAATAGCAGAGTAATCACGCAGATGTAGGTAGATGTAGATGTAGAATCCGGCATGCCCTTTGCTTCATTGTGGTAATTATAAATAGACTGGTCAATAATTAACAATCACAGGGGAAGTTACACTAATACCGCTTCTGGAATTGATAATGAGCACAGTTCGGCAAAGAAGTGCAACTGCATATTGCCCAAGACCAAAACTTTCATTTGCAGCACATCAGCAGACAAATCTGGCGAAACTGTGCGCTTTAAACTTTTACTTACATTCTTTGGCTGCACTTACTTTTCAACTACAACAGAATGTGTTAGGAACAGACGAAACTGCAATCGGCCGGCCATAACTCCGGCTTCTTTGATTTCTTTGGGAGATGACTCGTGGGAGCTACAACGTAAGAAATATTAGTTCACTTTATTACATAAAAGAATAAAAATATTTACTGAACTTGATAAGGTACTTGGCCACTGGAGTGTATGATAATTTACAACTGTCGTTGACTATTGCTACCTTCAAGCAATAGTAGCCATAGTAGTGTGGTAACAGGGGTAGAATACGGGGAGTGAAAGGCTATTTACAATTGTACAGAAACCAGATGGTAGTTATGAGTCCAGCTGAATCAAAGGGAAGCTGTGGCTGAGAAGGGAGTGAGACAGGGTTGTAGCGTTTCCCCGATGTTATTCAACCTGTACACTGAGCAAGCAGTAAAGGAAACCAACGAAGAATTTCGAGTACGAATCAAAGTTCAGTGAGTAGAAATAAAAGCTTTGAGGTTTTCCGATGATACTGTGATTCTGTCGGAGACTGCAAAAGACTTGGAAGAGCAGTTAAAGGGAATGGACGGCATCTTAAAAGGAAGATACAAGGTGAAATCGACAAAAGCAAGAAAAAGAAAATGGATCGAGTCGCATTAAACCAAGTGATGCTGATGGAATTAGATTAGGAAACGACACTTAAAGTAGTAGTTTCTATTTGGGCGGTAAAATAACTGATGATGGCCGAAGCAGAGAGGATTTGTAATGTCAACAGGGAATGGCAAGAATACCGTTTCTGAAGGAGAGAATCATGTTATCATCAGGAAGTCCCATCTGAAAGTATTTGTATCGAAGTGAAACATGGATGATGAACAGTCTAGAAGAGAAGAGAATAGACTTTTTTTAAAATCTGCTGCTACAGAAGAATTTTGAAGAATAGAAGAGTAGATCACGTAACTAATGCGGAGGTATTGAACGGAACTGATGAGAAAAGAAATTTGTGTCACAATCTACCTAGAAGAAAGGTGCGCCAATTTAGTATTAGAGGGAAATGTTGGGGGTAAAAATCATACAGGGAGACCAATAGATGATTACAGTAAGCAGATCCTAAAGGATGCAGTTTTCAGTACTTATTTGAAGATAAAGAAGCCGATGGCATTGTAATTATGTCAGAGACAGCAAAGGACCTGGAAGAGCAGTTGAACGGAATGGATAATGTCTTGAAACGAGGATATAAGATGAACATCAACAAAAGCAAAAGGAGGATAAGGGAATGGAGTCGAGTTAACTCGGGTGATGCTGAGGGGATTAGATTAGAAAATGAGACACTTAAAGTAGTAAAGGAGTTTTACTATTTGGGGAGCAAAATAACTGATGATGGTCGAAGTAGAGAGGATATAAAATGTAGATTGGCAATGGCAAGGAAAGCGTTTCTGAAGAAGAAAAGTTTGTTAACATCGAGTTTAGATTTAAATGTCAGGAAGTCGTTTCTGAAAGTATTTGTATGGAGTGTAGCCATGTATGGAAGTGAAACGTGGACGATAAATAGTTTAGACAAGAAGAGAATAGAAGGTTTCGAAGTGTGGTGCTACAGAAGAATGCTGAAGATTAGATGGGTAAATCACATAACTAATCAGGAGGTATTGAATAGAATTGGAGAGGAGAGAAATTTGTGGCACAACTTGACTAGAAGAAGGGATCGGTTGGTAGGGCATATTCTTAGGCATCAAGGAATAACCAATTTAGTATTGGAGGGCAGCGTGTAGGGTAAAAATCGGAGACTAAGGGATGAGTACACTAAACAGATTCAGAAGGATGTAGGTTGCAGTAGGTACTGGGAGATGATGAAGCTTGCACAGGATACAGCAGATGGAGAGCTGCATCAAACCAGTCTCAGGCCTGAAGACAACAACAAAGAAGCTTGCACAGGATAAAGCAGCATGAAGAGCTACATCAAACCAATCGTCAGACTGAAGACCGCAACACTGAATATTAAAGCATCACTTGATGCAATAATTAACAATCTCTTCCTTTAAAGTATAGTATTCAATATTTACAAAATTACTTATTCATCTGAGATCTGAGTAACTGTTTAGTACTGCTGGATACTGTTGAGCTGAGATTACAAACTGGGACACAGCGATTCCATGCTCGGCTCTATAATGACCTCCGGGCGATGGCGCTGTGTAACTGAGAGAAAGAGAGAGCGGCTCCCATTCATATCTGCAAATTACAGCGGTATATGTTTTGCCCAGTTTGATGTGGCACCGCTGTCTGTGGACGATACCACAGAATCTCATTGAATAAAACATTTATGTAAAGTTTAGATCCTTGAACAATATAACGTTATCTGGCTACTATTGTACTAGAGGAGCATAATATATAAACAGTAGTAGTTTATTCGAGTAACAAGATAGTAATCCGCATAAAATAGACACTTTAACGAATTACATGAATGTAGTATGTTCTCATAAGAACATGGCCCAACACTAGCAACGTGTATGGAAGTCACCTAGTGTTTGATTTACCTACTGCACGTCTCACTTAGTCTGAACTGGTGCGCCGCTAGCGCCAGTTTCCATCGATTCTCATCACGATCGTCTGAGTCGATTTTCGATGCCTGCGGGGCTTCGTATCTTTGGCGGGTGGCTATTTAACTGCGGCGCGCGCGGTCTCTGCGTCTTCAGTTTGGTGGTCAGCTTGTAACACCACAGCTCTAATGCTGTAGGATTTATTTTGCCTTTTGTTTTGTTTAGTGTTATATCGTTGAGTTTCTGTAAATGTTGTTGGACTGAATCGATACCATGAGAGTGTGTATTCTTTTCTGTGTAAAAACTTTGATGTCATGGTTTGATTCTATGCAATGTAGCGTATCTATCATTTGAATTCCTTGCCTCATTTAGAGGGAACAAATCTTAATGTATATAATTGTAATTTTGTTTAAATAAGTGTTTGTAGAAATGGCAATATGTGAAAATGTTCCGTTTTATTTAATATGTTTGGTTGGTGTTATGTAAACTACTGACCTTCACTTAGGGTTCTTAGTTATTTTGTATGTAAAAGGTGGTGTGGTTCCCCTCTGGAACGGAACTGAGTGGCGCGCACAAATTTTGATTGGCATAGGTGGAAGAGGTGGATTAAGAGTCAGTCGGGGACGAGCTATCAAACTGTCAGCTGCTCATGTAAAAGTTGTATATCGTGCTGGTGCCGAGAGAGGCTTTCCGTGTCGCTTTCCAATGGCTCGGATGGATGGATAAAGAGCTGGAGCTATTCTGGAATTGATGACTATCATCGCCACCAAGAAATGACAGAGTCCAGAAATTCTACCTGCAAATCCACCTACCAACATACAATCGCCAGCACGTTGCGCTATGACTGAAACGTAACCAAGGAATAGTAGAAATGTGTGGTGAAGGATCAGCTCACTGGATCGTTTAGTGTACGCAAATATAAGGTAACTTATACTCGAACTCTTATACCTACCTTGATTTTTTCATCCCTAGTCACACAACCACATAGGGTCCTTCCCATGTCAAAAATGCTTACCGAGTGTCCATATTGTGAAAATAGGAAAGCCCAGTGTTTCACTAATTAATTCCACTTGAACATAGTAAAAAGAAAGTTAAAGTTTATGTAGCAGTACTGAGTAATATAGTAAATGACACTTGTTGAAAGTAATTTTTCTGTTATAACTGCTTATCAGTACTTTCTTGCCAACTTCTAAAGTGAATTTTCTCAAAACTGAGGCTTATAGAGTTCTGAAAATCAAATGATCACAGTGCAGCTCGTTGTAAATCGCAAAAGGTGAGTCATTATCTTACAAATATGTCAATTTTGTGTCTCACTGTAGTAAAAGTTGAAAACTGCAATTGTGGAAAGTTATATACTCATGCTTGCTAAGCACTTGTTTCTCTTGTGTATTGAAAGTGCATATTAATAGTGTAATAGGATCCACAGCTTATCCTTTATGCTCATGATAGATAACAATTAATAGAAAGTAACTTCTTTTATTCAAAATTCAGTGAGAAATTGTTTGTTAGTGAAATACATTTAACTTTCATTCTAAATAGAAAAGTATTTAGCTGAGAGAGACTTAACCTGTGACCAGTTCATAATTTTGCAGTGAACTACATTTACAGTTGTTTGTCAGATAGGATAATGTTTGAAAAGTAATATTGAACCTATGCCCATTTTATGATTCTGCAGTGAATATTGTTAGTAATATTATTGAGACCATTCAGTTTGACCAAGACTTGAAGGCAAAAGTATATGTCATTTTCTTTTATCATTATTCTAATAGCCATGTTCTCTTATAACTGTTAGCACTTTCTTTAACGTGAACATATGCAGGTGCCAGAGTTCATTGCACTCTCGTGTGACAAAGTATAGGCTGTGATTGCCCATTGAAGGTACTTATTTTCAGTTCCTTGAACAAGAATGTTACTCATTCTTACGCCTTATTAGGTGGCGACCGTTGTTATTATCATTTGGACACTGTGGATAGCCCAAATATTGTTTGTTACTGCTTAAATGTTTACGTAATTCTTACTTTCACTTCCGATAAACTACCTCCGTTAGGTATTTTACAGTCAACACAACTAAAATCCTTTCAGATGGTAACACTGCTCTGCTTCTTTATACCATAATTGCTTGAATAAAAATAATTTCATCATACGAACTGCCTCCAGCTTTGAGGTTATCGTATAACAGTGGCGGACGGTAGTGTTAAGCTGTGTCAGCGACAATCACGTCTGGCGTTGTGCCTGTATGTAGCGTGGCGGGTGGCCGAGTCGGTTCGACGAAGGAGCGTGGGCCGCTGCTGCGGCGTGTTTAGCCGTTGTAGTGGACATTCGCTGTCGACGGTGACTGGGGTTTTTTGGATATGTGAAGGACAGATTTCCTTCGTGTCTCTTGCATGTGATTTAAAGTCAATGAACTGGAGTCGTCGAAGTGTTCATCGGTGGGTTCTGTTCATGATAACTAAATACCCCTTTGCTCTGAAATCTATCTTGATTGTTTCAGTTACCTTTCACCTTACTGCATGCTTAGTCGACGGCATTTAAAGGAGTGCTAGTGACTCACAATCAATAGACATGAGGCCATGTCTAATGCACACCAAGTAGTCCGTAATTTTCTTCCTGGCGTTCAGTAGCGGGCCCAAATATTTTCCCTAATTCCTTTTCTATTTCATTATTTTATTTATTGTTTTAAAGGTTGTCTAATCAAATCTTAAGACCCACTGTCACGTATGTTAAGTTTGCATAAGCTTCATTTGTGCCGTGTAGAATTATAGGTTTACTGATAACTGGTTGGGTTATTATCCTTGTGTATCTGTTGCGTCAGAATGTTGTCTGCCGCTGATGTGTTTATGTTTTAGATAACTGAGGGTGATCGACGCGAGAAAGCTCCGATCGCGGTATCACGGTGGAAGAGTGAAAATTAAGGACCTGGATCCGTGTCTATGGTTACGTTGTTAACGTGCGGTAATTCCATCTTGCGGTTGGAGTGTTGTGGTTTTCCGCCAGCTTACTTGTAGATCAAAGTTGAGTATGTTTTTATTTCACCTTCTGATCCATACATCTCCCGTATCTGTTAGAAACTTTCGGTTTGCTGACGCCCATCACCAATTTATAGTGAAGTTGACAGGGTCCCATGTTAAGATGATTTCATATGTAATTATTATGTTGAATGTATTACAATCCTGTTAGTTTGTCAGAAATTTTAAAACCAATTGTGGAAAGATCTGAGCTTATTGCGCTTAAGTGCATTTATGCTCTTAGCCGGGTCCTGAGTTACATGGAAACCAGTTTCTATGTTAGTTGAAGCATGTTTGAGATTTGATTAATTGTGGTTTTATGAATATTGTTTTAATTAATGAAAGTTGGCTAAGCAATTTTGAAAGATTTGTATTTGTTGGACTTAATGCACCTCCTTAGTTGTGGAAGTAGTTTTAGAGTTTTGGTGTGAATTACATGAAAACATTTTCAATGTAAGTTATGAAGCTTGTGGGGTTTAGTTATGGCAGTTATATTTTATTAACATTGGTTTTATGATTACTGTTTTATTTAATGAAAGTTGATTGAGAAAATTTTCAAAAATATGTGGTTATACAAGGCAAGTCCCTTTCTGTAATCGCTGATACTGTTAATTTGAGCCGAGCGGGATTAGCCGAGCGGTCTAAGGAGCTAAAGTCATGGACTGTGCGGCTGGTCCCAGCGGAGGTTCGAGTCCTCCCTCAGGTATGGATGTGTGTGTTTGTCCTTAGGATAATTTAGGTTAAGTAGTGTGTAAGCTTAGGGACTAATGACCTTAGCAGTTAAGTCCCAAAAGATTTCACACACATTTGAACATTTTTTTTTTTTTGTTAAGTCTTTTAGCCTTGACTTTCTATTTAGAAATCTCAATACTCAAAGACACAATCACGTTATATACAAAGGATGAAGTGCCAGTGGCTTGTACAACTCCAACTGTGTACCTACCTTACGTTCTGTAGTATCATGCAAAGAAAATAGTCGAATCACAGTGCTCACAGCAGTTTTTGAAATTCGTACGAGGATAGTGGTAAAATTATGGTATGACGTGCGTACATGTGGCAGCACCGTAACTGTAGCAAATACATTCCAAAGCCCATGGCAAACATTACCGAAACAATCAACAGATTACGACTGCATGCGAGGATGGCTCGGTACCAGCGACTGAAACATTCTGTGTGAGGTTGGCCGTGCAACAGGAGGGATGCTCCCACACCCACCCTATTCACCACAAGTCAGTCCATGCGATTTCGAACTTATTCCACAAAACTATTGCGTGAGAGGTGCTTCGCAACCAGGGCAATGTCTCACGGCATTTCGGATACAGGTGGCACACACTGATGGGAATGCCAGTGGCAGTGGCCTTTACCATCGTTGACAGCACTGTGTGCATGCATTGGGTGGCTATTTTGATGTACATTAATTGATTTTGATTCCTTTTCGTTCCATTTGTACTCGTGCACTACAGATAATTCCAATGCGTGTGTTTCAATTCAACCTTTACCGTGACCTTCTGTACTGTAACCATATATTACACAATGTGGTCTAATGTATCCGGATACCTCGCTGAAAATGTCTTACAAGCTCGTGGCGCCCTCCATCCGTAATGCGGAATGTAGTATAATGTTGGCTCGCCATTGTTGTTGATGACAGCCTCACTCTCGCAGGCATACGCTCAGTCACGTGCTGGAATGTTTCTTGGGGAATGGCAGCCCATTCTTCACGGAGTGCTGCACTCAGGAGAGGTACCGATGTCGGTCAGTGAGGTGTGGCACAAAGTCGGCGTTTCGAAACATCAGAAAGGTGTTCTATAGGATTCAGGTCAGGACTCTGTGCAGGTCATTCCATTACATGGATGTTATTGTCGTGTAACCACTCCACTAAAGGCCGTGATTTATGAACATGTGCTCGATTATGTTGAAATATGCAACCGACATCCCCGAATTGCTCTTCAACAATGGGAAGCAAGAAGTTGCTTAAAACATCAGTGTAGGCCTGTGCTGTGATACTGCCACGCTAAACAACAAGGGGTGCAGACCCCCTCCATGAAAAACACGACCACACCATAAACACCACCGCCTACGAATTTTACTGTTGGCACTACAGACGCTGGTAGATGACGTTCACCGGACATTCGCCATAGCCACACCCTACCATCGGATCGCCGCGTTGTGTACCGTGATTAGTCACTCCACACAACGTTTTTCCATTGATGAATCGTCCAATGTTTACGCTCCTTACACAAAGCGAGGCGTCGTTTGACATTTACCGGTGTGGTGCGTGGCTTATGAGCAGCCGCTCGACCATGAAATCCAAGTTTTCTAACCTCCCGCCTGTCATAGAACTTGCGTGGATCCTGATGCAGTTTGGAATTCCTGTGTGATGGTCTGTGTAGATGTCTGCCTATTACACATTACGAGCCTCTTCAACTGTCGGCGGTCTCTGTCAGTCAGCAGACGAGTTCGACCTGTGCCCTTTTGTGCTGTACGTTTCCACTTCACTATCACGGCGGAAACAGTGGACCTAGCGACCTTTAGCAATGAGGAAATCTCAGGTACAGACGTATGACTCAAGTGACACCCAATCACCTGACCACGTTCGAAGTCCGTGAGTTCCGCGGAGCGCCCCATTCTGCTCTCTCACGATGTGTAATGACTACTGAGGTCGCTAATATGGAGTACCTGGCAGTACGTGGCAACGCAATGCACCTAGTATAAAAAAAGGATGTTTTTGGAGGTGTCCGGATACTTTTGATCACATAGCACATGTTGGCATTGAGATACACACTGCCGTACCGGTCGCATCGTGGAATTCTGATGTTGCTGCCTTATCGCAAGATATACTATAGTTGCCATGCTTTATGAAATGACCCTCGTACATACTGATCGCATTGATAGTTCCGGAATATTGCTGTCTCTACTGAAGGCAGAATGAACATTTCATGTGGTAGCCCGATGCGGCTCAACCACAAAGATACAAAAATTTGAAATTAGATACAAAGGCTGATTAATTAACTTCAGAATCTTTCTAGTTATAAAATATGTAACTGCATAGTTACTCCACCACGTCGTACACCTTTCCAGGAAAGAAACATTACAAATGAAATACTTAAGCACAAAAAAAAATCTACACGCTTTAGAAAGTATTGAAAGAAACTTATTAAAAGAGAATGTGATGAAATGACGCCCCCCAATATTCGGTTGGATTAATATAAAACATATTCTCTACCGCGCTTCGAAGGTTATCTACCTCACCCCACCGTACAAAGTGCTCGCTAAAGTTTTGAAAATTCTGGGAACATCACTACTCCAGCCTCGCAATACCAACCATGAAATAATCACCCATGTGTAGCACATTGTCTACGAACGTACAACAATCTTTGACCTCAGTTCTACATAAATCTCACTCAACCATAATTGCCCCTTATCGTACCTGCGTCTGCTGACCATCATCATTCAACTACACCATTCTTTGCAGATTAAAATCAAATCTTTCCCACTGTGTCACCCGCCGCATTCGTCTCTGACTGTCCCGCCTAAAGCTGATAACCGGAAGAGATCCCTCGTGGCGTTCTACTGAACAGATAAGAAAACAGTCATGCTTTCAGAGATAGGTATCCCATTACAGAATCTATCTTTGGGAGTGAACAATACGCGAAAGAAAAAATCAGTACTAAAAGTCCTAAGTACAAACGACAACTTTAAAGACGCAGTTACTGCAACATAACTGCAGATAAGCAATTGCCTATTGGTAGTACTTGCTGTTCTGCATGCACGCACTTGATGCACACCCTCTTTCGATAGCCACCCCAGCCCTCAATAACGGCCACAATTCGAAAAGAAAGACCTCACATAGAGTCTATTTGATTGCCGTAAGCTTAGTGACAACAGTGCATCCCAATTTAAGTTATACAATATAGCACTGAAGATGGTCACTCAGTGACAGAAAATCGATTTTGCAATAGTAAAAAATATACGACCAATGCTGTCTCTTTTTTCAAGTATACGTATTACTGATATTAGTTACAGAACCTTCGATTATTTCTTATATTTGAGTATCGTTTCCTGTGCAGCATTCTAAATTACGGAATTATGGTCCGAGTTCACAGACTGCACAATCACTATGCCCCAAGAAAAGAAGATGAAAGACATACATCGAGTGAGGCGGCAATCTTGTTTTGATACCCTGTGTACAGGGTGGTCAGACACAGTTTGAAGATTTGTTTTTAAATAAAACCGCCTTTTTTTGCTGCAACTTAATTTATTTTTGCCAGATGCGTTCCGCCTTTTTCTCGCTCTAAGGCACCTTCAATGTCATAGTTTGATGTGATGTACGTTTCCTCTCATCGGGTCTGGAGGTCAATCTACCCCTTTATTTCCGAAAAAATAAGTACACATTTGTATTCCGAAGTTTTTCACACTGTTCGCAATGCTTGTCCTGCTTTTTGTGGTGCGCTGTTATTGTTTTGCCACTAGATATAGCTATTTGTTCAAACAATGTGCTTTTAACAATGTAAACGCTGTAAATGAAGTGGCGTCATGCTGATGCTGTATGGAGGGGCACGTGGGCAGTACACCACTCTCCCGTCCGATTTGCCGACTTTGCAGACCGTGCATCCGCTACTTCTCAGTTAAAGAAACCTCTTGATTGCCATCACGAAACTGAGTGCAGGTGTACCAGTCCCCACACCACGAAAAAATTCTTAGTAGTTCTGCGAATCGAACCCGTGTGCTCCCCGTGGCAGTCACCTACGCTGACCACTCAGCTACGGTGGCGGACCGCAGAAATGTAGAATTACGTAACTCATGTTTCCTTGTTTGCTGGAGGATGAGTGCAGTCCAGCAAATTACTGCAATGTCCATGATACAGTAAATAGCTCGCAGCTAAACCAAAATTTGGCACAGCTCACTTCCGCCTTCTTTTTCTTTAAAAAGTAAAAGAAAAAAGAAAAGTCGGTACACCAAGAGAAGATATTGCCTACAGCTGGAAGCGTCTGTTAAATCTAAGTTTTCGAAAACAGCCACAGGTAGCACTTTCTTTTTTTTAAATTATGTCCGCATTTGCTCTTCAAATGAACAGGACCATCTTTAGACTGTACAGTTTAAAGTTGGTTGACAGCATTAAAGATTGCCTTTACAATTGGCTGATAGATCTAAGGATTAATTTGGATGTACTATAGCACGTTTAAAGCACAGTAGTAAATGACGACTGTAAAGCCCTATGTAAATGCAATCTTTAATGCTGTCAGCCAGCTCTCAATTATATGTACTGATGATGCTCTTGTTCACTTGAAGAGCAAGACTGGTCATTATAAAAAATAGAGAGTCCGAAATGTGGCTGGTTTCGAAAATTCAAAAGTCTATATGATAATTTAACTATTGAAATCTGAGGACTGTCACTTAACGCTGTCAGAGGGCTCTGATTACTTGCTAAACACGTAGTCAGTACGACATTCAACATTTGTGTAGTCTGGTTGCAGCTGACCTCTGCTGACACAAGCCGGTGCTTTCACACAGATCCTCGATAATGGGCTGGGTTCAAAACCGATACATTCACTGAACTGGTGGAAGTGAGTCAGTATTTGTACTGCAACCGTAACGGAACAGCAAGTTACATAATCTCACGAACTGTCACCCGTAGACAGCAGTCCCCTCCAGAGTTAAGTGCTCAGAAGAGCGCTGGACAAACAGCCCCTGGCAGGCGCCACTAAAGCGAACAAGTCGCAATTGTTGGAGGTGGGGAGCGGGGGCTGTTTTCACTGCAGCTCTTCCTCCGCTCGCCGCATCGCCTGAGCCTTCCGAATATTCGCCCCGGCCGTGATACGTGGTGTTGGTATTTAGAGGTGGCGACCACTCGCCGTGTGGCCGCCTCACAGGTTCCGCGGAATCATCTTTATCAATTTGGGCACCGCAGCTCCCCATCCCCGTCCGCGGATGACAGCGTCGCGCTCCTCCAGGCTTTACGGCTAATATAATTTTTACGATCGCGCAGCCGTAAGCCGGCTCCCTGGAGAATGCCCCGGCGCTCCAGACGACGTCTGTGAGCCGACCGTCCCGCCCTCTGACCTCTCTCTGCCCTCTGGAACGTGGCTCTGGGCAGCCCAGGCTTGCTTCCACCGTTGGCTACTTTTTTCCGCACTCCGTCTCTCTCTCTCTCTCTCTCTCTCTCTGTACTCTATCTTTCCTCTATTTCCTCCGCTTTACTCTTGTGTTTTTCTCTTTTTGGGGACGGCGGTCTTCTCACTGATTTCACACAATCTGTCACAGAGATCTAGTTTTGTCAATATCTTCATCACCGACTAGCATTTACAGGCGTCGCTTCAGTCATTTCTTGTGTATAGTGAGCCGTAGCGCCGTACACCGATCCTGCCTTGGAGTCGGTTAAGTGGGAGATATGTCTCAGAGCTGAATAGTGACAGATGGTGACGCGAGACTGGACGCGCACGTAGTTTATGTGTCAGCCGATAGAGGACAATATTGGATAAGGGGACTGTGATTTTAGTTTCGATTGTTCCCACTATAGTGCACAAAAGTAATATAAAGTTTTTCAAAACTGTTCTAGTATTTTCACAAAGTGTTATTATGTCTTTTTGTATATGTAAAATGTTATAAATGTGTTTTAGCAATGTGAATGATGCGTGAGTGTGGTTTAAGGTTAATACGAAGGTAATTGTTTAATGAGTTAGGTAGTAGGATTTAGTGTGGGAGCAGTTCGAAGAAGTATGGATATGGACAAAGGGGATTATTGTAGAATAGATTTGTAAAGTAAGTTTATGGTAAAGGGAAAGTTAATTCAGGTATAAATAACAATAGTAAATGACTTTATGTGTGGTGTCATCGCCAGACACCACACTTGCTAGGTGGTAGCTTTAAATCGGCCGCGGTCCATTAGTACATATCGGACCCGCGTGTCGCCGTTGTGTGATCGCAGACCGAGCGCCACCACAAGGCAGGTCTCGAGATACGGACTAGCACTCGCCCCAGTTGTACGGACGACGTAGCTAGCGATGCACACTGACGAAGCCTCGCTCATTTGCAGAGCAGATAGTTAGAATAGCCTTCAGCTAAGTCAATGTCTACGACCTAGCAAGGCGCCATTAGTAACATTGCATGTATCTAAAGAGTCTCACTTGTATCGCCACAATCTCCAGATGTACTAAAAGGATGGATTAAAGTTAAGTATTCCAGAAGCTACGTACTTTTCTTTATAGCATTCATTACGTGTCCTGTTTCAGACCTCACGCCATCCTGCTTTAGCTTAGCGCGTGCCTTTCGGCTTCCTCTCATTGTGTCTAGGCTGTCTTGTCTAGACACAACATTATGCATAAGCAAAACTTCAGCAAATTTGATAATTACGTCGGTAAAAAGTGCAGTCGTTAGGCTTACTATTTTTCGATTGGTTATTGATGGAAAGCGCGGACTGACGCGGGAGACTGTTGTTTTGCTATTGGCTGTTGAGTAAACTGACCAATGGTAAAGCAATATTCTTCGCGCGCCTTTCTCTGCTGGTAGAGAAGACTCAGAGTATCCTAGAGAGGAGTCGGAGCCTAGCCATGAAACAGTTCGGACGTGTGTAGTAGCAGTCCCAATGTAAATGATAAGTTGCCGGATCTAGCAGTGTTTTTCATACATAAAAAGTGTTGGAAAGTGAGGCGTAATTCTTCCGATGTGTGTGTACAAATTTCGGAATATTTAAGTGAATTTTGTGACGACAAAAGACATATATTCCGCTCGGCGTATTGAGCAGGTCGGTGGCTAAAAACTGTGACTGCATTTGGTGCCGACAGACTTAATATTTGGCGAGCATTCTCAATCAAAAACAATAAGTATTTTTGTAACTATTACGTTTTCGGGAAATGCAACACCATAAACTTGCTAACGTGAGTGAAAGGGATTGTGACTGACTGTGTTAAGAGTAGCACGGTCTTGGCAGTGATACTTGTTCACCTAAGTTTCAGAATATATTAATTGAGGACAAAATTTCCAAGTTTTCATTTGGTGCGAAAACTTTCTCCCGAAACGTTGATTAGCGACTTTAATTGCAGCCGGGTTCACGTCGAAGTACAGTAGGTTTTGCTCGGCTTCCCTACTGATAATAGTACGCACACATAACGTTCACAGGTAGGATCAGGTTTGTCGTAAAGGGAAGGAAAGAACCGCGTCGCCGGAATAGGATGTTCCACAATACATATTTTGGGGATATACACGTTGCAAAAGAGGCTTAGTAGATAAACGTCTGATAAGGAAACCATGTTCAGAACTATACCTTATGGATATGAAAAAAAGGCAGTCATGGACTGTGCGGCTGGTCCTGGCGGAGGTTCGAGTCCTCCCTCGGGCATGGGTGTGTGTCCTTAGGATAATTTAGGTTAAGTAGTGTGTAAGCTGATGACCTTAGCAGTTAAGTCTCATAAGATTTCACACACATTTGAACTTTTTTTTTTTAAGTCTGAAGACCTGGTAGATAGCGTCGGGAGTTCTTTGCGGCTTTTCGCGGATGATGCTGTAGCATACAGAGAAGTTGCAGCATTAGAAAATTGCAGCGGAATGCAGGAAGATCTGCAGCGGATAGGCGCTTGGTGCAGGGAGTGGCAACTGACCCTTAACATTGCGAATACATAGAAAGAATGATCCCTTATTGGATGATTATATGATAGCGGAACAAACACTGGTAGCAGTTACTTCTGTAAAATAGCTGGGCGTATGCGTGTGGAACGATTTGAAGTGGAATGATCTTAAAAACTTAATTGTTGGTAACACGGGTGCCGGGTTGAGATTCATTGGGAGAGTCCTTAGAAAATGTAGTACATCAACAAAGGAGGTGGCTTAAAAACACTAGTTCGACCTATACTTGAGTATTGCTCATCAGTGTGGGATCCGTACCAGGTCCGTACCAGGTCCAAAGAAGAGCGGCGCGTTTCGTCACAGGGTTATATGGTAAGCGTGACAGCGTTACGGAGCTGTTTAGCAAACTCAAGTGGCAGACGCTGCAAGAGAAGCGCTCTGCATCGCGGTGTAGCTTGCTGTCCAGGTTTCGAGAGGGTGCGTTTCTTGATGAGGTATCGAATATATTGCTTCCACCTACTTATACCTCCCGAGGATATCACAAATGTAAAATCAGAGAGATTCGAGCGCGCACGGAGGCTCTGCGGCAGTCGTTCTTCCCGCGAACCATACGCGACTGGAACAGGAAAGGGAGGTAATGACAGTGGCACGTAAAGTGCCTACCGCCACACACCGTTGGGTGGCTTGCGGAGTATAAATGTAGATGTAGATAAGATCAGTTTTAAATCTCCCGCTTCTTCTTCATCTTTCCTTCTACGGCTCGAGCTAGTACAGGGGCGGCCAATAATTCGCCATGTGTGTAGTAGTGCCATATACCTGTCTGCGTATTTGCCCCCCCCCCTCCCCTCGCACCACACCTTGTCTGAGTGCGAAGAGGGGGGAGAGAGAGGGAGTGCCGCATTTATTTGCAGTGTGGTCATACTGCATGCGATTTGATATCATATTTCTCAACAAGGTAGATCACAGACGAAATAAATATTCCGTATTATTTATTTATTTATTTGGTATGAATAACGCATAATACAGCTTTAATCTGGTGCAAACTGGCGGTATACAGAGAAGCAAAGACAATTTCACGGATTTTCGCACTGAGGTTGCCACGTAATCGAAATAGTTTCACAGTCCAAAAAACTCTTTCACACAAAGGCGTTGAGTGAAATACTTTATTGTGTTTGCAGCTTCATTAGGGAGACAAGGAAGCTCTCCCCAAGAAAACCATTTTCATCTCCTGGACAGTTTTAGTTTGAGCGTAAAAGAATTTATCTTTCAAGCGGGAGTTACAGTGTACATCAGTCAGCTCCTTATGTTCATGTACAGAGGAGCTTTCAACTGAAACGACAAACGGTCTCGAAAACTGTTCCAAAACAGATTTAATATTAGCAGTGAGCTCTCAAAACGTTTAGAAACTACTATCATAGTACAGTAACTCCCTTGGCGTCAGACTGAATTCTTCAGACCTTGCCCTTTCTTTAACGCCAGTGAGCTTAGGGGAACGGTCAGTGCGTCTGCCAGAATTTGTTTCTCCCACAAGACGATTTTCTTTCTAAACGGATCCCCATCGAATCAGAAATAAACTGCTTCTCATCTTGGGATGTCTTATTGTGTACAGTGTGCATTCCAGTCAACATAAAATGCGACGTCTGCAGTCGATTCATGCTCTATATTTTCCTTTATAAATTCAAAAACGGTGGATTTTAAACCCAAAAATCGTTCCAGGCGTGACGCTTGGATCTTTCACTCAACAAATGTACTTTTCAGTAATATTTAAACTGTCCATACTCTTAGT
The DNA here is from genome assembly GCF_021461385.2 of Schistocerca piceifrons. NCBI lineage: Eukaryota > Metazoa > Arthropoda > Insecta > Orthoptera > Acrididae > Schistocerca > Schistocerca piceifrons. Next base: position 60,998,898 of record NC_060139.1, read on the forward strand.
TCAGTTCCATCGAAAATGGTTGCAATTGACATTGGAACAACGCGTCCGACTTCATAACTGTTATTATTCGTATCACCAGTTTTATTACATGCTTCGAGATGAAAATTTGGAACAAAGTGTTCCGTGATGTACAGCACAATAAATCGTGTCTGTCAATCGTTGTAATTTTTTGCTCCTTTATCGTCAATATAAATCCTTAAATTCTTCTTGCTTGTTGTTGTAATGTCGTTCCATAGCAAGTACGCAGTACCAGTCGATTTCGAGACTGTGTACCGCATAACAATCCTCTGTCATTCCCATTCTTGTTTAAAGGCTTGTGACAATAGAAGACTAGACTGCTCTTTTTGTGCAAACCGCCACTAGACATGTGAACTTTTTTTATACCACGAACTATTAGCGATGGGTAAATAGTACTGACACCATTTCTCTGCTTAACTGAAGAGATTTGTACAAAACGTGAAATGCCGTAACGCAGTGGTACATCGAACATCGTGCTGTACCCAATACTTCCGAGAGGAACCGCGAAAATGTGAGACCGAGCTTTGGTCCACAAGTGCTTACTCACGGCTCTGTATGCCGTGGCCAGATCTGATCCAGCACCATGTACATTGCTCCCTGATGTCTCCCCGATGCTAAGGAAAATCTCCTCATTTCTTGTTAGTCGATTTAATTTTCACCATCTCAAACGCTATTCGACAGGTGTCCTTACGCCTCTAATTCATTTCTAAATGGTGCTCTCCGCAAGATACGCGTTCTCGAAAACTTCTGACTCCATTAGATCTTCTTCCTCATACAGGTAGACTTCTTTTAGTAAGCAATATCCTCTTTCTCTGTGTTTGCCTGCATTTTGTATACTCTCTGTTTCTTCAGTCCCTTATTATTTTGTTGCTATTGTAGAAGAATTATTCCTCTTGTCTACTACGTGGCCCTTAATTTTGATCTTACATTTATCGCTAATCTCATTTCTGCTACTTCTGCCTTTCTGCTACTTCGTTATAAGCCCTGGACCTCGCCGTGGTGGAGTGGCTTCCTCACCTCAGTGATAACAGATGCCTCATGTGCAACCACATCAGAGTGGTGTCTATTAAGAGGACAGACAAATGTGTGGTTCCAGAAGAGGGCAACAGCGTTTTCAGTAATTGCAAGGACAACACTCTGGATGTGTGTTATCGGCCTGCATGGCCTTGTTGTGTTAGTACTGCGACAGGCAGTGCTAGGAAAAAAAGTGAAGAGGCAGATCATAAGACAATGACAACGAGGAAGAAAGAGATCGTGACAGTGAGAATGGGCTGCAGCAATAGCAAGGAAAAAAACCGAGATATTAACTGTAGGAGAGAGCAAATGGGAGACAATGACAACGAGAAGAGACTGTAGTACGAGGAAAGAACGAAGGCCACTGTGGCAGTAACACAAGGAGACGAAGACAGAGGGACAAAAAGAGATAATGACAATGAGTTGGGCTGAATGTGTGAGTGAGAAGGGCAGTTGGGGTTCGTGTGTATGAGCGACTTACGGTGGGTTTGAGTGACAGTTAGGAGAGCTTGTGTTAGTTCGAGGCGAGTTGCATGTTAAGAAAAAAAAGGGGCTGTGAGCGACGAAGGTAAAATGAGGTCCCTGGTACCCTACTTTTAAATAAATAGGAACGTCTTTTTATTTGCAATTTTTGTGCTCCGATAGGAATACTTTTCTTGTGGTTGCATTTATCTCGACCGTAGGTACACTGACTCTGATTTGGCTGACAAACTAAGGAGTAGGAACACACCGATATTGTTGACACAATACGGTAACAAAGAGGGGAACTTCCTTGACCTCATGAAAAATAACAAATCGTAGAAAGGCGAATACCCGGCGGTCTACAGAGAGAAACAGATGTAGATCAGTTGCAAGGGCAGGAGGGTCACCAAGTTTCAAGACAATAAATTTCGAGATGTGAATTGAGTGAACTGCATTGCATCATTGAGAAGTCAATCGTTTCCATGGATCGCAACAAGAATATGGGAGGCGTGGATACGGCGATACCCAGTTGCAAAGCAATCAGTTGCCTGCGAGCAGACTTAACAAAAATGTTGTGAAAAAAATTCGTGATTAGTCTCGGTAAAAAGTCGACCGTGTCCTCTGCATAGCAAGGGGTATCACTTATAACGTGTTGAACGCGCACCTCGCCAGCTTGAGGCGTAATTACCCACAGAGGCAGAGGAGCACGCATGAAAACATACACGCGTTTCGGACTAGTCTTCAAAGACAAGGTGTTCATTTGCAGATGCGTATGAACGAAACTTGCGGTTCAGCACGGTTTCGTCATTTCAACTGGTCACGAAACAGGTTTGTCTGATACCGGGAGCTGCGAAATATTACGGGTAGGTTCCGTCAGTCAGGTGCCGACTGGGCTACGACGGGGCAGTGTGCTGTGTCAAAAACGCACTGGTTACGTTCGCCCTTACTAGTGCTGAGCATCCCACCCTGTAACTTAATAATAACACCTCGTGGTTACTGTAAATATACGTGTACGATGTATTAAGAAAAAAAGTGTTGTAGATGAGCCGCGAACGTCCACAAAAAAACAGGTGGTGAGCGCGGGCGACTTCAGCGATGCAACAGCTCGCCATCGCTGGGTCCAGAGATGCTGCCTGAGCGACGCGCAGTAGCCGGCCGCTGTCGTAGAGACCCGACAGCGACAACGAATAATTAATTAAGTGTCAAAAGTTGGCGTGGCGCTGCGTGTTTGATCGTTTTAAATGGTTCCCATGGTATGACATAAAATTTAGTTCCCATGTAGACCTCTCACCGACTGTGTGGATATACACTCCTGGAAATGGAAAAAAGAACACATTGACACCGGTGTGTCAGACCCACCATACTTGCTCCGGACACTGCGAGAGGGCTGTACAAGCAATGATCACACGCACGGCACAGCGGACACACCAGGAACCGCGGTGTTGGCCGTCGAATGGCGCTAGCTGCGCAGCATTTGTGCACCGCCGCCGTCAGTGTCAGCCAGTTTGCCGTGGCATACGGAGCTCCATCGCAGTCTTTAACACTGGTAACATGCCGCGACAGCGTGGACGTGAACCGTATGTGCAGTTGACGGACTTTGAGCGAGGGCGTATAGTGGGCATGCGGGAGGCCGGGTGGACGTACCGCCGAATTGCTCAACACGTGGGGCGTGAGGTCTCCACAGTACATCGATGTTGTCGCCAGTGGTCGGCGGAAGGTGCACGTGCCCGTCGACCTGCGACCGGACCGCAGCGACGCACGGATGCACGCCAAGACCGTAGGATCCTACGCAGTGCCGTAGGGGACCGCACCGCCACTTCCCAGCAAATTAGGGACACTGTTGCTCCTGGGGTATCGGCGAGGACCATTCGCAACCGTCTCCATGAAGCTGGGCTACGGTCCCGCACACCGTTAGGCCGTCTTCCGCTCATGCCCCAACATCGTCCAGCCCGCCTCCAGTGGTGTCGCGACAGGCGTGAATGGAGACGTGTCGTCTTCAGCGATGAGAGTCGCTTCTGCCTTGGTGCCAATGATGGTCGTATGCGTGTTTGGCGCCGTGCAGGTGAGCGGCACAATCAGGACTGCATACGACCGAGGCACACAGGGCCAACACCCGGCATCATGGTGTGGGGAGCGATCTCCTACACTGGCCGTACACCACTGGTGATCGTCGAGGGGACACTGAATAGTGCACGGTACATCCAAACCGTCATCGAACCCATCGTTCTAACATTCCTAGACCGGCAAGGGAACTTGCTGTTCCAACAGGACAATGCACGTCCGCATGTATCCCGTGCCACCCAACGTGCTCTAGAAGGTGTAAGTCAACTACCCTGGCCAGCAAGATCTCCGGATCTGTCCCCCATTGAGCATCTTTGGGACTGGATGAAGCGTCGTCTCACGCGGTCTGCACGTCCAGCACGAACGCTGGTCCAACTGAGGCGCCAGGTGGAAATGGCATGGGAAGCCGTTCCACAGGACTACATCCAGCATCTCTACGATCGTCTCCATGGGAGAATAGCAGCCTGCATTGCTGCGAAAGGTGGATATGCACTGTAGTAGTGCCGACATTGTGCATGCTCTGTTGCCTGTGTCTTTGTGCCTGAGGTTCTGTCAGTGTGATCATGTGATGTATCTGACCCCAGGAATGTGTCAATAAAGTTTCCCCTTCCTGGGACAATGAATTCACGGTGTTCTTATTTCAATTTCCAGGAGTGTATCAGTGTGCGTCTTGGTCCGATAGTACAGCGACCCAATGCGTGGTTTAGTGAGGCACCGCAGCTGGCGGTTATGGCTTGGGAGAGGGAGAGGACTTTGGACTGGTAGTACCAATACTTTAATTTGGGTACAATTCGCGGAGTCAGCGTGGCTATTTAGTCTGTTAGGCCCCTGCTCATATACGTGGCTGTGACGGTTGTTTCCTCCCGAAGCTGAGCAACGGAATATACAAAGATTCTGTGGGATTTTATGAATAGTCGCAGGAGCTATCAATTGATTGTCATCTTGTGGACAGTTTCGGTCGTAAAGTTTGCTGTGGTAAATCCAGCGTGAGCCTGGTTAGAGGGAGAAGTAGACTTGTAGGTGCTGAGATTTTGGGCTCAAAATGGCTCTGAGCGCTATGGGACTCAACATCTTAGGTCATAAGTCCCCTAGAACTTAGAACTACTTAAACCTAACTAACCTAAGGACATCACACACACCCATGCCCGAGGCAGGATTCGAACCTGCGACCGTAGCAGTCCCGCGGTTCCGGACTGCAGCGCCAGAACCGCCAGACCACCGCGGCCGGCTGAGATTTTGGGAACCGAGGTCCTGTCCGTATTGTACTACTAGTGGTCACGGTTCCCCCAGAGGTAATTCGGTTGTTAGCCGTTTTGTTGATGTGGTTTGGTAGTGGTTGGTGTGTGTGTCGAGAAGGGAAGGCCTCGAACACATGTTCGTAGTTGTTGTTTAAACACCACTATCTTACAGCAGACCGAGAATTGGCTCGAATAAATACGAACTGTTTCACAACATTGTGATAGAGTGCACCAGTAGTAAAGTGGATAAGCCACGAGAAAATAAAGGAACCATTTTACATGCAGCACGCAGCTAAACAAAAATTTGATTAGCTACAGTGACGAGTGGCCGAATTCAAATAGGGAACTTAGAGGGTCGCGTATTGTCAACGCCTGAAGAGGTTCAGAATTGTTTTAAATTGTCACTCAAGGTTAGATTTAAAGTGACGGAGGCACTTAGGATTTTTGTTCAATTTTTTTTATTGCTGAATTTCAGTGATGTGGGGTGTAGTCTTTGATGGCACTCGCTTGCTTACGTGAATGAAATTGTATTGAAATACCTAGAGAAAATAAATTCAAGTTTTCTTGCGTTAACATAAACCTTATGTGTATTTAATTATTGTCTGGTGTGTGTATATATCTTTTACGGGAAAAGAAAAGGGTGAATTCCAGAGATCTTAATACCACGTTGCAGGACCCAAGTATACGCTGGTATTTGTAGGTTTGGCTAATCAAAAGTTCTTGGATTGAGTGGAACGACGATGAACCTAGTAGATATTCTAAAAAGTTAAAACGATTTGATTGATGGAAAGAGTGTCTAAGTAAATGCAAGTAGAATTGACGTTGTCGTAATTTATTACGGAAAGGTCAAGGATTATACCAAGGACAAAGATTAGTAAATCTGTGAAGTACGTGACGTCGTATTATTTACATAGTAACGCTGGGCTAAGTTCAAAAATGGCTCTGAGCACTATGCGACTTAACTTCTGAGGTCATCAGTCGCCTAGAACTTAGAAATAATTAAACGTAACTAACCTAAGGACATCACACACATCCATGCCCGGGACAGGATTCGTACCTGCAACCGTAGCGGTCGCTCGGCTCCAGACTGTAGCGCCTAGAACCGCACGGCCACTCCGGCCGGTGCCGAGCTAAGTGGAAAGAGATTTAGTGGTAGCATAAACTATTTCAGTTCTTATCGATATTGGTGGAAGCATCTTAATGAAAACTGGTCATAACACGACGGTATATGGAATAGGAATTTTGTAAGTAATTAAAAAGTTACGAGTCTTTTCCTGAGATAATGTACTGCGTTGTGAGAATTTCGTTGTGTGGGAGTACAATTCCATGGTAGATGGGCATTTATCTCGACGCAATAGAAACAGCTACTGTACTGAAAGAGATTTGATGCTTGGATTCGACCAGTAGGTTAGATAATGAGAGTTGTTATTTAAATTGGCCTGTCACGGAATTACTGCTTGATATTGGTGACCATTGTCATTAGAATGTTTGGATGTGTCTAGTGTAATCGTCTCATTGTTCGATCTCGACGTTGTGTAAAGTAAGGGTGCTGTCTTTCATTAGTCAATATTCGAGCCAGCAGCATAGCCAGCGGTTGAGATTGCCGCAGTCGTAATTATACTAATGGTGATCTGTTCTCAATTTGTTCCTTGAGAGTGCGATTACGGTACGAGCTAGACTTCGAACAGTCGTCAGGCGCTCCACTACGACTGGAATCCTCTAAAATCGGATAGCGATCCGCAGTCATAACATCGACTGTGAAATTAAAAACTGTACCAAATTAATGGTGTAGTTGTCGATTGGTTCGCCCAAGTATTTTGCGCGGCAGAAAGCCATACATTAACGGCATAGCGACGTTCGTACAGTACGATCCATTGTCGTTGTAAGTTCGATCTTGGGTACCGCCAGTCGGCGCGTTAGAGCAGCTAGGTTATGAGACACAGAGAGACTGCCACCGGAAGCCGGAAGTACGCCTGTTGCTCGCAGGACTGATACGTGTCGGCTCGGAGATGCGTTCTGTTAGGCTGGCCGGCGTGCTAATGTGGGAACCGAGCGGTGCTCCCCTCCCCCCCCCCCCCCCCTTGCACGGCTTTGATTCTCGCGGTCCCTCGCTCTCTCGCCGCTCCCGGAATACATTACGGCGCGCTCAAAGTGGCGACGCGTATTCGATTTTGCGGTGTCAGAGTCCATAACGCGCGTGTGTTTGCTGCCAATGAACGCGGTCCCATAAATATGTTTGGCCCGTCACACGTCCGCTCGACATTTTATTCCAGAGAGGTCCCCTGCGCTTTATCGCGGTATTCATCCCATCAGCGGCATGCTGCACGTACTCGCTGCTAGAAATTCGATTCGAATTGATATGGTATTGCATTTTTTGTTGCCGTACAGGTGTTAGATTGACTTTCATAGCCTTTGATTGTTTTCCTCATTTCATTCTGTCTGTAACTGTTTGACACTTTGCTTGAGCACCGTAGCGGGCAGGAAAATGATTTTTCTGCTCCGAGCAACCTTTCTACGTACTTACGAGTAATGTGGCTTACAATATCTTCTAATTACCTTACACAGCACCTATTATGTTCTTAAGGTAACACACGTCCGGGCAACTGAAGTTTGGAGAGTATCTTTGTTTGGCCGATCTTATATACTGTCTGCTTCAGCTTTAGTTCAGATCTGGGCAACGGAGAATAATCTAGGATAAAGCTGAAAGACGTAATAAACAACTCTCTGCATTGAGAAAGACGCGCGGGGTAGCCGTGCGGTCAGAGACGTCTTGTCACGGTTCGCGTGGCTCTCCCGTCGGACATTCGAGTCCTCCATCGGGCATGGGTGTGTGTGTTGATCTTAGCGTAAGCTAGTTTAAGTTAGATTAAGTAGTGCGTAAGCCTAGGGACCGATGACCTCAGCAGTTTGGTCCAATAGTCTTTGCCACAAATTTCAAAATTTTTTGCATTGATCAATTCCAGTTAGTGAAATATGGCTAAACCTAACTTGGGTTAACGTCGGAGAATGTAACGGAAACACACCAGTTCACTCATCATACGTAAGAGATTAGTGACTAATTATTGGAGAAAACTCGTACAAAAATTAGACTCACTACAATAATTTTCAGTCACATCCTGGCGAAAGACCTGTCAAGTACTCTTAGATACTTCTCATCATACTGCAACGAAAGTGATACACTGACAGAAAACAAACCCCAACACCAAGAAGGAGTTATGCGAGATAAGCGAAAGTTAGTAATCGTATTTCTACATCTGAAAGATGACGTCTATTTTAATTACTCTCCAGTCGCTAGTAGCACCACTTTGAGAATGGAAATTAGCTTTATTTTAAATATGCACTGTAACGATGGTAAGGGTTAGTTGCCATTAGGATTGGACGTAGTGAGCTGATATTAGTCAACAATGCCTTGAAGACGACGAAGGCACCATTATCAACAACTCACTGAGTATAAATAGGTCGTGTAACTGGGCTTCAAGAAACAAGATGTTCTTTCAGCGATATTGCAGAAACTCTTGGCAAAAATGTAGCCACTGTATGTGACTGTTGGCAACAGTGACCGCCAGACGACCACCGAGAGAGAAGACCATCCTGTTCGGCATATACACTACTGGCCATTAAAATTGCTACACCACGAAGATGACGTGCTACAGACGCGAAATTTAATCGACAGGAAGAATATGCTGTGATGTGCAAATGATTAGCTTTTCAGAGCATTCTCAAAAGGTTGGCGCTGGTGACGACACCTACAACGTGCTGACATGAGGAAAGTTTCCAAACGATTTCTCATACACAAACAGCAGTTGACCGGCGTTGCCTGGTGAAACGTTGTTGAGATGCCTCTTGTAAGGAGGAGAAATGCGTACCATCACGTTTCCGACTTTGATAAAGGTTGGATTGCAGCCTATCGCGATTGCGGTTTACCGTATCGCGACATTGCTGCTCGCGTTGGTCGAGATCCAATGACTGTTAACAGAATATGAAATCGGTGGGTTCAGGAGCTTAATTCGTATCACTAGCAATCGAGATGACAGGCATCTTGTCCGCATGGCTGTAACGGATTGTGCACCCGCGTCTCGATCCTTGAACTAACAGATGGGGCCTTTTGCAAGACAACAACCATCTGCACGAACAGTTCGACGACATTTGCAGCAGCATGGACTATCTGCTCGGAGACCAAGGCTGCGGTTACCCTCGATGCTGCATCACAGACAGGAGCGCCTGCGATGGTGTACTCAACGACGAACCTGGCAGCACGAGTGGCAAAACGTAATTTTTCGGATGAATCCAGGTTCTGTTTACAGAATCATAATGGTCGCATCCGTGTTTGGCGAAATCGCGGTTAACGCACATTGGAAGCGTGTATTTGCCATCGCCATACTGGCTTATCACCCGGCATGAAGGTATCGGGTGCCATTGGTTACACGTCTCGGTCACCTCTTTTTCACATTGACATTGACTGAACGTTACATTTCATCAGTTCATACCATCCCTGCGAAAGCGTACATTTCAGCAGGATAATGCACTACCGCATGTTGCAGGTCCTGTACGTGTCTTACTGGATACAGAAAATGTTCGACTGCTGCCCTGGCCAGCACATTCTCCAGATCTCTCACCAACTGTAAACGTATAGTCAATGGTGGCCGAGCAACTGGCTCGTCACAATACGCCAGTCACTACTCTTGTTGAACTGTGGTATCGTGTTGAAGCTGCACGGGCAGCTGTACCTGTACACGCCATCCAAGCTCTGTTTGACTCAGTGCCCAGGCATATCAAGGTCGTTATTACGGCCAGAGGTGGTTGGGTACTGATTTCTCTGGATCTATGCACCCAAATTGAGTGAAAATGTAATCACATGTTAGTTCTATTATAATATATTTGTCCAATGAATACCCGTTTATCATCTGCATTTCTTCTTGGTGCAGCAATTTTAGTGGCCAGTAGTGAAGATGCGTCGCGCAGTACTGCGGCCGCAGCGACAATTCGAGCAGTAGTTGACACCCCAGTAACACAGCATTCTTTTACTGCCCCGGTGCCACTGATAGCCGTGTGTTGGTTACAAGTGTGACAGTAGAGGGTGTGCAACCAACCTGTTTGTGGCCTAGACTCATAGGACCTACACCGTGAGTTATGGTCTGTGGTGCGATAACAGCAAGAGCACTCTCGTTGTCATACCATGCACCCCGACTACAAATTTGTACCTCATTCTGGTTATTCGACCTGTTGTGCTGCCATACATGAACAGCATACCAGGGAGTGTTTTCCAGCAGGATATCGCTCGTCCACAAGGCAGTGCTTTAACCCAACATATTCCACAGAGCGACAACCCTGAGCCATCCCTGCGTTGTCCGACCAAGCTCAACAGGTATGGAACTCCAGCCCAGAAACTAACCTCCTGCTCCCATACGACACAATATGCGCATTTGCATGCTTGTATCCGACAATCTGGCAGCTACAGCGTTAATTAATGTACTTGCAGTTCAAATTTGCAATGGTTTTTCTCGCACTTACGGTTATCACTTACCTAGACAAATACACTCCTGGAAATGGAAAAAAGAACACATTGACACCGGTGTGTCAGACCCACCATACTTGCTCCGGACACTGCGAGAGGGCTGTACAAGCAATGATAACACGCACGGCACAGCGGACACACCAAGAACCGCGGTGTTGGCCGTCGAATGGCGCTAGCTGCGCAGCATTTGTGCACCGCCGCCGTCAGTGTCAGCCAGTTTGCCGTGGCATACGGAGCTCCATCGCAGTCTTTAACACTGGTAGCATGCCGCGACAGCGTGGACGTGAACCGTATGTGCAGTTGACGGACTTTGAGCGAGGGCGTGTAGTGGGCATGCGGGAGGCCGGGTGGATGTACCTCCAAATTGCTCAACACGTGGGGCGTGAGGTCTCCACAGTACATCGATGTTGTCGCCAGTGGTCGGCGGAAGGTGCACGTGCCCATCGACCTGGGACCGGACCGCAGCGACGCACGGATGCACGCCAAGACCGTAGGATCCTACGCAGTGCCGTAGGGGACCGCACCGCCACTTCCCAGCAAATTAGGGACACTGTTGCTCCTGGGGTATCGGCGAGGACCATTCGCAACCGTCTCCATGAAGCTGGGCTACGGTCCCGCACACCGTTAGGCCGTCTTCCGCTCACGCCCCAACATCGTGCAGCCCGCCTCCAGTGGTGTCGCGACAGGCGTGAATGGAGGGACGAATGGAGACGTGTCGTCTTCAGCGATGAGAGTCGCTTCTGCCTTGGTGCCAATGATGGTCGTATGCGTGTTTGGCGCCGTGCAGGTGAGCGCCACAATCAGGACTGCATACGACCGAGGCACACAGGGCCAACACCCGACATCATGGTGTGGGGAGCGATCTCCTACACTGGCCGTACACCACTGGTGATCGTCGAGGGGACACTGAATAGTGCACGGTACATCCAAACCGTCATCGAACCCATCGTTCTACCATTCCTAGACCGGCAAGGGAACTTGCTGTTCCAACAGGACAATGCACGTCCGCATATATCCCGTGCCACCCAACGTGCTCTAGAAGGTGTAAGTCAACTACCCTGGCCAGCAAGATCTCCGGATCTGTCCCCCATTGAGCATGTTTGGGACTGGATGAAGCGTCGTCTCACGCGGTCTGCACGTCCAGCACGAACGCTGGTCCAACTGAGGCGCCAGGTGGAAATGGCATGGCAAGCCGTTCCACAGGACTACATCCAGCATCTCTACGATCGTCTCCATGGGAGAATAGCAGCCTGCATTGCTGCGAAAGGTGGATATACACTGTACTAATGCCGACATTGTGCATGCTCTGTGCCTGTGTCTATGTGCCTGTGGTTCTGTCAGTGTGATCATGTGATGTATCTGACCCCAGGAATGTGTCAATAAAGTTTCCCCTTCCTGGGACAATGAATTCACGGTGTTCTTATTTCAATTTCCAGGAGTGTATATACCCGAAATTTCATTACTCCACAGTAATTGTTTCTGGATGTTGGTATTTTTTTCCGTAAGTGTATATTGATTTAAGAGCTTTTCTCTACGTTAATTAATGTGGTGCAATTGTATAGTCAGGGGCTGAAGATGGGCGCCTTCATGTCTTTTATGTAACAACCGAAGACGCAGAGCGTAAGTCTCCCCATGATCAGAGAAGAAGCCTATCGTTGATGGAAGAATTGAGAGCTGGATTCGAAAAGCACCTCCCTACGTTAATTTATCGAATTATAAACTATTAAATGTTCTATTCCAAACATAGAAAGGTCATGCTAAGTTTCTGTTATGTTCTGAGCATCGGAAGGCTGTAGAAATATTAAGAAAAAAGCAGAGAAAAGCAACGAAGGAAAATATTTCTTGGTGGGGTCAGCACTGATGCAAAGGACATGGCAGCGATTAATTTTGACACAGGAGCAGATGAAAGATAGCCTGATGTGGAAGCACGACTCTGTGTGTGTGCGTGTGTGTGTGTGTGTGTGTGTGTGTGTGTGTGTGTGTGTGTGTGTGTGTGTGTGTGTGCCTGTATATGCGTGCTCGCGTGTGCGTATGTGTGTGTCTGTCAGTTGTGTAGCGTTCGACGCTGCTCAGAGACCGCCAAAACGGCTCACAGCTCCATATCAAGCCACCATCACAGGTAAAGCTTATACAGGCGTTTTGGAGACTCCAGCTATAACTACGGGCTAAGTCAGCTCGTAAGGTCTAGGTTGCCAGCGTACAAGTCTCAAACGTAAATGTGGCTGACATTAGCTGCATTATATAATGGAAGTTATCAACCCTGTCTCGTGAAGCCAACTATAAATACACTGACTTGTTCCAGCATTCTATTGTAACTCATATTAATTCTACAGTGATTGTTCAGAAAAGATTTTATCTTTGCAGTGAGCATAGTACTCAGGAACGTTTCCGCTGCCAACCGACAGCGTGGTCAAGAGATGCTGGGGCTGCACTTCAGTTAAGTAGTTTTAATTCGACATGTTACCACGGTGCTATAGGTTTTAATTTTAATGTTGACTGTGCCGTACTCTGGCACGTTATAGTAATTTTATGATTCTGAAGAAGGATAGATTAATTTAGCAACTGAGGCTGATTCTTCAAAATATTAATACTGTGTTCAAGAATCAGACGAGGAGGAGGTATACTTAGAACAAGCTGGGAAATGCGGGAAGAGTACAGTTATATTACATCTTGCCCATGCAGAGATTTCCAATACAGATTACGGTTTGTAAGGTGAACCCAGGAGTAGCAATAGATTCAGATAACCATCTAGTAATGACCAATAGTGGGCTGAAGTTTAAGAGCCAATTTAATAAGAATAAATGAGCAAAAACGTGGTGTAAGGAAACACGCACATCAAAAAAATTTTTGCATCACCTCGGTTCCGAGAGTTCCGGAACCTGTACAGGAAACTGGAATAGACATCATCATAAACATCACTTCCGCCCTTTTTATTGCTCATGTGAACAACACATTGCTTGTTGTACCATCATACAGCGAGACCTTCAGAGGTGGTGTTCCAGGTTGCTGTACACACCGGTACATATAATACCTAGTGGCACGTCGTCTTGCATCGATGCACGCCTGTATTCGACGTGGCATACTATCTACAAGTTCATCAAGGTACTGTTGGTCCAGATTGTTCCACTCCTCAAATTCGGCGTAGATCCCTCAGAGTGGTTGGTGGGTCACGTCGTTCATAGACAGCCCTTTTCAATCTACCCAGGCATGTTCGATAAGCTTCATATCTGTAGAACATGCTGGTCACTCTAGACAAGCGATCTCGTTATCCTGAAAGAAGTCATTCACAAGGTGTTCACAATGGGGGCGCGAATTTCCGTCCATGAAGACGAATGCCTCGCCAATATGCTCCCGATGTAGTGGCACTGTCGGTCACAGGAAGGTATTCACGGGTAACACAGCTGTTACGACGCCTTCCATGACCACCAGCGGCGTACGTCGAACCCACATAATGCCAACCCAGAACATCAGGGAACCTCCACCTTGCTGCATTCGCTGGACAGTGTGTGTAAGGCGTTCAGCCTGACCGGGTTGCCTCCAAACTCGTCTGTGACGATTGTCTGGTTGAAAGAATATGCGACACTCATCAGTGAAGAGAACGTGATGCCAATCCTGAGAGGTCCATGTTAGTGGTCCTATCTTTACTACGCTGTATGGTGTCGTGGTTGCAAAGGTGGACCTCGTCATGGACGTCGGGAGTGAAATTGCGTATCATGCAGCCTACTGCGCACAGTTTGGGTGGTAACACGACGGTAGAACGCGATAAAACCGCGGTATTGGCCATCTAGGCATGGTTCAATTACAGACAACACGAGCCGTGTACATCCTACCTGGTAGAATGACTGGAACTGATCGGCCGTCTAATAGGCGCTGCTCATGCGGTTGTTTACATCTTTGGGCGGATTTAGTGACATCTCTGAACAGTCAGAGGGACTGTGTCTGTGATACAATAACCACTGTCAACGTCTATCTTCAGTAGTTCTGGGAACTGGGATGATGCAAAGCTTTTTTGATCTGTGTAATAAGGAATGGAGAGAAACTCTTGAGGTTTTGTGAGGCTATAGATAATTGTAACACCAATATCGATTAGAAGTAGGTTTATACTATGTGTCTGTGATTATGAAGTGTTTGTTCTTAGTTAATTAAGGTAATTGATTTGTGACAAGAAATTTAAAGTTTGCAATGTATGTATGGTAAAGACCAAATGATGTTTAAGATAATGAAATTATGTAATATATGGATGTTCATAAAGAAAAATTTGTCTATTGGAATCTGGTTCATGATCCCTTCCTAAGCCTGCAAAAACCGAGTATCGTTTCTAACAAAATAGTGGTTTGTTTCTGTGTATTAAATGTGCAAAAACACAGTGCCAGAGTGTGTAAATGTTACTGTCTTAAATACCTGCTTCTCAGGTGACGAATAAGGCACACAAATTAAACTTATTTGAAATGAAATTTAGTCTTGATTACTATCATGAACAATTTTTTGAAGTTAATTGAGCTCAGTGTTAAGTAATTTGCTTTAAAGGAAGAAAACATAAATTATTACAAGTGGGGTTAAACATTAATTTTGGTTGAATTGAACTTTACTTACGAAATAATCACATACTTCGACTAATGAGACAGTGTAATTTTATGGGTCCCCACTATGTTCTTCCCTTATTAGAAAGATAAACGGAATGTTGTAACTACTAAAGAAATCTGCTGGTCCCTGTCAAATGACGTACTGAATATTCGAGTTAATTCGGTCAGCTGTTGACTAAAACTCTTAGCTGATCTGTTGAGAGGCGTATGTCTCTCACGATACGGAAACTATTCTGATCACACGCTTAGAAAAAAGGAAAAACTGATTGGATTTATAACCGTCCTGAATCACATCTGTTTGCAGCAGAATCGTAAAACGTATCCCGACCTGAAAATTAATGACCTATCTAGAACAAAATTACCTTCTCCATGCAATTCTGAATGGGTTTGTGAAGCAAAGACCATGAGAGACGATACTTGAGCTCTTCACACGTCATGTCCTAAGTACCGTTAGAAGAAGAAATTTGGTTGATTATGTGGTTGCGTTACTGAGTATACCTTAGAAAGACGCACGCAACCATTTGGTAACTGTAATGAAAATACCATGATAGACACGACATAAGCCATTATCTTGGTTGGAGAGTTTTTGGGTTTTTGACACGGTCTGAAGAAACACCTGATGCTACCTAGCGGAGTATGATATGGCTTTTGCTCTCCACATTCTGCTTTAATCACGTAGCCGATAGTATTAGTTGCGGTTTAAGACATATTGGAGATGACGAGTTTACCTTTGATGAATTTCTACCCCCTAAAATATTATCCAGGTAGACTTCTATATAATTTCTGCTACGTGCATTGATCAGTAATTTGCTTTAAGAAAATGAGCGGAGAGCTACTCTCATCGTGAAATGTAAGGGAAGCCTTTGACTATAGGCTTGGTAGGTCAACAAGAGGCGATGCTGTTATTTAAATATTAACTTACCATCGTGTGAAAATAGGCTCTGAAGGAGAAATAACACACCACTAAAGAATTATTCGAATGGGACGGGAATAAGTAGATGTGATTTACGTGGACGGACAAAGAAATGATTATCATTTCAGAAAAAATTGTTGACTTATTCAGAAGAAAGAGCTTCACAAATTAAGGAAGTCAATAACGCGTCGATCCACCTCTGGCCCTTGTGCACTTATGGACAGAATTGTTGGATGGCCTCCTGAGGTATATCGTGCTTAATTGTGTCCAATTGGAGCGTTAGATGGTCGAAACCCCGAGATGAGTAGTGGGCCCTGCCCATGATGCTCCAAACGTTATCAGCCGGGGAGAGATCCAGCGGCCTTGCAGGTCAAGGTTCGGTTTGGCAGGTAGGAAGATAAGCAGTAGAAACCCTCGCCGTATACGAGTGAACATTACCTTGCTGAAACGTAAGACCAAGGTGGCCGGCCAAAGAGAGGAACAAAACAGAGCGAATAATATCGTAGATTTACCATTGCCGGGAATGACAACCAAAGGGAACCTGCTATGAAAAGAAATAGCATCCTGGACAATCAGTCCTGGTTGCTGCGCCGTAGGGCTGAGGACAGTCCTGTTGGTAACCCACCGCTGTCCGGGACGCCTCCAGACACGTCTTCAGTCTGGAATCTCATTTAGTGGTAGAACTGTCATCAGTGATGAATCCACCTCTGACTCACCCCTGGTGACTGGTGTCTGCAGACACCCCTGACAGCGGGGCGTTATCATTCTAACCAGCGCGACAAATGTGGTGAAAGTCTGCACATTTTATACGAAACAATGTTTTTGTAAAGTTTTCCGTTTGACTGTAAGCCAGCAGAATCTTCGAAGCTACTCGACTGAAGAAGAAACTGCCCAAGACAATAATCCACGTGTGGCAACCGCCATCACGCCAATCATTCTCTATTCAAATTAGAGTTGTTGTTACGTCTATGGTGGCTGCAGACTAAAAACGTTGTGTGAACTTTTTTCTGTCACAGTGTTTACTAAAGACAGCAATTCGACAGTCAGCTCTTTTTACTTGTATGTAACCATCAATACATGTCATATCAATAGTCATCAACATACTCGCTCTCACAGATTAAGTGGAACGCTTGTTCCGATATCTTCGATGAAGGATTTATTCATACCATTATCTTGGATGAAGGATATAGTCATACCGTCTCGTCTCGTGTCGATCTAGACACCTTTTCCATGTAACTGTTTCATGCTTTGTGGCAGTAATCGCAACTCTTACGTTCTTTCCACATGGACCTTCATTCATTTTCATATTTATCTATCGAATCACTTATAGTTTAAACTTTTAGCTCTGGTCTAACATCTTCATAATTTATTTTATCTGATCTTGTTCATTCTTTCACAGTTCCCAGGAAGCTCATTTCAGCTGACAGAATCTTACGTCTCACTGCCATAGAGAAATACAGTAACTGCCATGTAAATTTTAAGTTGGGTTTCTGTCCTCAAATTATTTTACAAGTTGCATTTTTGAACGTATGACAATTTTCCTAGATTTTATTCTTTGCACAAACTGCTATATTTCAGACATCTTTACAACTTTTTAATTACTCTTCATATTGTAAAAAATGGGTGTTATTGATATCAGATGTTCGAATCTTCTGCTAATGCTTTTGTTATCACCAAAACACTGTTTGTTATATTTTCGGCACAGTAAGCCTTGCGTGTGGACAATTCGTAGCTCTGGCTCTGAGCACTATGGGACTTAACAGCTGAGATCATCAGTAACCTAGAACCTAGAACTACTTAAACCAAACTAACCTAAGGACATCACACACATCCATGCCCAAGGCAAGATTCGAACCTGCGACCGCAGCGGTCGCGCGGTTCCAGACTGAAGCGCCTAGAACCGCTCGGCCACTTCGGCCGGCGACAATTCGTAGTCGTGTTAGTTATCAGTGTTATATCGGTATAATTATTATACTCACATTCCTCTGTAATGTGTTTTATAATGAACACCTTGTCGATGCTAGATCCTCCCTTTCCATTGACATTCTACTCCTCTGAAAGAAGAAGTTATTTTCTTATTTGTACTTTTTTACAGGTCAATATGGTGTGCCTCCAATTTCTGTAACTACAAAATTTATAATCCTACAGTTTCCAAATTCATTCTGATTTCATTTTTCGAAGAAAAATATAATAACGACATTCCTCAAATCTTCTAACATTTTCCTCTGAATCTAGCACATGTTCTAGAAACGCAGCGCCCTAAGCTTCAGATGTGTAACACCATTCATTTGAAATTCGGTACAAATTCTGTTTTCAACAACTACTTACGTTACTTGTTGTTTCTTTCTTTTTCATTTCATTTTCACTTGCGCATCATTGAGATATTGAGCTGTAAGATAGTTTTCTGTACAACCATTTCTGTTATGTTGACGGCATTGGCCTGATGTTGTTCCTTTACACTTCCGCCGTAAGGGAGATTTTTGTAATGTGCTACCTATCCCTTTACCGATTTGGTTTTTACATATCTGCTGCGTCCTTCTATGGTTTGTCAAGATATTTCATCACTTTGCAGACCGATGACAGCCTTCCATGAATTTCGTGCTTGACATTATTCACGAACTATTAATATTAATATTAAATACAACAGGGGTGCTGAAAAGTAAGGCTTCAGAATTGTTTTGTGAAAATTCTTAAGGCTTTGTAAATAAAAGAGACATTATTAACGTTCTACGCCTTTATTCTTTACGTATGCATATTTGTAGCCGTCTGCCGCTATGGGGCTACAATTTGTACCATTTAACATGGAAGTGTGTAACGTAACTACGTCGGTTTGTACGAAACAACTTTCTGTAATCAAGTTTCGAATTCGAAGAATGCGCCCACACATGGAACACCATCTCCTCCTGCATATCAACGCCAGATCACACACGAGCGTTGCAACATCTACAACAATGAAACAAAGGCTTGACTTTCATCTCCCATGCAGTCCAGACCTGGCCCCATCCGATTGTCATCTGTTTCCAAAACTTAAAGAATATCTTCAAGGACATTACACGGATAGTGACGAAGCATGTAGCCAGAGATGCGGTAGTGGCTCCGTCAACATACGTTCTACAGTGGCGGTATCAACAAACTGCTCTTTCCGTGGGAGAAATGTGTTCGTCATCAGTGTGACTACGTTTAGAAATAAATACGTAGTCATAAAGAAGAAAGATGTAGAATGTTACTGACGTTTGTCTTATTTATAAAGCTTTAAGAGTTATCACATAAAAATCACTTTTAAGCACGCCCTCGAAATAACTACACCCCTCTTCAAAGCGTCAGGACGAGCTATATAAGATAACATGACACATAAATTACTTGGCGGCAATAAATGAAAGTGATGAAGCATGCAGCCAGAGGTGTCCCAGTTGTTCGCAGAAAGCTGCACGTCACATGGTGCCAGGCCAGTGTGACTACAACACCAAAAGGAGCTGGCAAGGAAACACGAAGCATTTCAATCAATGGGAAAAGACAGTGTGTGTTATGGGCGACCAGTTACGGTGTAATGTGAAGGTTTTCTTCATTACAACATGTCCTGGAGACAACATTTGAACGACTTCATACGGGGATGAACATTAGGAAACCGGGAACGAATAGTGACGAGTTTAGCACAGGAGACTGATACTGCTCGCAGCGTTGTTTCACATGTATGGGGAGCGTTGCGAACCTCAGGCACTGCTGCCTAAAGAAAAGGAGGTTGCCTAATGGCCCCTGCAGCGTGCAACAGGCAAAAAGAGATCAAGTGAAACAGCAGGTGCAATTGGAACTGCATTTTGCAGGACTGCAAGGCATCCAATCTCACGCTTCAAAGTGGTATGGCAACTGCGTGGAGTTGGTATTTTTGCTGGCAGACACCCGCTCTTCTGCGGGACTGTCTAATGTGGTGCCATCATTGCAGGGACTCTACGTGAGGAGTTGGCCGCATGCTATTCTTGGATGAGAGCAGATCCAGAGGCCCGTCTACTATGGTACCATCATCGCAGGGAATAGACCAACGAGGAGTTAGGCGCGTGCTGTTCTTGGATGAGTGCAGATCCTGACTAGAGATTCTGGACGTTACTTCACATAGACAGATTGGGGAACGCCTGATGCTGTCAGGAAAGCTGTCGAATATGATCGTTTTGGTAGTTCAGGTGGGTAGGAAGAATTTTGCATGGGCCTACTGACCTCCAAATGCACTTCTGGCCATTAACACTGCTACACCAAGAAGAAATGCAGATGATAAACCGGTATTCATTGGACAAATATATTATATTAGAACTGACATGTGATTACATTTTCACGCAATTTGGGTGCATACATCCTGAGAAATCAGTACCCAGAACAACCACCTCTGGTCGTAATAACGAACTTGATACGCCTGGGCATTAAGTCAAACAGAGCTTGGATGGCGTCTACAGGTACAGCTGCCCACGCACCTTCAACACGAAACCACAGTTCATCAAGAGTAGTGATTGGCGTATTGGGACGAGCAAGTTGCTTGGCCACCATTGACGAGATTTTTTCAGTTGGTGACAAATCTGGAGAATGTGCTGGCCGGGGCAACAGTCGAACATTTTCTGTATCCAGAAAGGCCCGTACAAGACCTGCTACATTCGGTCGTGCATTATCCTGCTGAAATGTAGGTTTTCGCAGGGATCGAATGAAGGTTAGAGCCACGGTTCGTAAGACATCTGAAATGTAGCGTCAATGCGAAAAAGAGGTGACCGAGGCGTGTAAACATACCATCACGCCAGGTGATGCGCCAGTATGGCGATGATGAATACACGCTTCCAATGTGGATTGACCACGATGTCGCCAAACACGGATGCGACCATCATGATGCTGTTAACAAAATCGGGATTCATCCGAAAAAATGACGTTTTGCCATTCGTGCAGCCAGGTTCGTCGTTGAGTACACCATCGCAGGCGCTCCTGTCTATGGTGCAGCATCAAGGGTAACCGCAGCCATGGTATCCGAGTTGATAGTCCATGCTGCTGCAAACGTCGTCGAACTGTTCGTGCAGATGGTTGTTGTCTTGCACATGTCCCCATCTGTTGACTCAGGGATCGAGACGTGGCTGCACGATCCGTTACAGCTATTCGGATAAGATGCCTATCATCTCGACTGCTAGTGATACGAGGCCGTTTGGATCCAGCACAGCATTCCGTATTACCCTCCTGAAACCACCGATTCCGTATTCTCCTAACAGTCATTAGATCCCTACCAACGCGAGTAGCAATGTCGCGATACGATAAACCCCAATCGCGATAGGCTACAATCCGACCTTTATCAATGTCGAATACGTGATGGTACGCATTTCTCCTCTTTACACGAGGGATCACAACAGCGTTTCACCAGGCAACGCCGGTCAACTGCTGTTTGTGTATGAGAAATCGGTTGGAAACTTTCCTCATGTCAGCACGTTGTAGGTGTCGCCACCGGCGCCAACCTTGAGTGAATGCTCTGAAAAGCTAATCATTTGCATATCACAGCATCTTCTTCCTGTCGGTTAAATTTCGCGTCTGTAGCACGTCATCTTCGTGGTGTAGCAATTTTAATGGCCAGTAGTGTATGTAAACCTGGTGCAGTCACCGGTGAACGTTGTTGTGATACTGTACTCCTTCGCTTCACCCATGCATTCAGCCCAGGCTTCACTTTTATGTATGAGAATGCGTGACCACATCGAATAGCGCCGCTGGAGGAGCTGTTGGAATGAGACAATATTCGACGAATGGACGGCACCTCCGGTTTGCCCGAGTTATAAATCTCTACGAGCTGATGTGGGATGCGCTCGGGAGACGTGCTGCCGTCTGCCCACTTGCTCCAAAGACCATTCACCAATTGCCAGAGCCGCTAGTGAAAGACTGAAACGGCCTGCCACAAGAACTACTCACCAATCTTGTGGCCAGTAATCCAGCATGGGAGCGCGATGCGGATCATCCATTGCTGCCAGTGCTGATGACACACCCCAATAAGACACATGTTGAGGCGTAGCGCCCTATAACGATCCTGCCTTACAGGCGGTTAAGTGGGAGATGTGTCTCAGAGCTGGAGAGTGACAGATGCTGACGCGAGACTGGACGCATACGTAGTTTATGTATCAGCCGATAGAGGACAGTATTGGATATGGGGACTGTGATTTTAGTTTCGATTGTACCCAATAGAGTGCACTACTACAGTAATAGAATGTCTTTCATAAACCGTTCTAGTATTTTCATAAAATGTTATTATGTCTTTTTGTGCAGGTAAAATCTTATAAATGTGTTTTAGCAGTGTGAATGATGCGTGAGTGTGGATTAATGTTAATATAAAGATAATTGTTTAGCGAGTTATGTAGTAGGATATAGTGTGGGAACATTTCTAAGAAGTATGGATATGGACAAAGGGCATTTATGTAGAATAGATTTGTAAAGTAAGTTTATGGTAAAGGGAATGTTAATTCAGGTATAAATACACTCCTGGAAATTGAAATCACCGTGAATTCATTGTCCCAGGAAGGGGAAACTTTATTGACACATTCCTGGGGTCAGATACATCACATGATCACACTGACAGAACCACAGGCACATAGACACAGGCAACAGAGAATGCACAATGTCGGCACTAGTACAGTGTATATTCACCTTTCGCAGCAATGCAGGCTGCTATTCTCCCATGGAGACGATCGTAGAGATGCTGGATGTAGTCCTGTGGAACGGCTTGCCATGCCATTTCCACCTGGCGCCTCAGTTGGACCAGCGTTCGTGCTGGACGTGCAGACCGCGTGAGACGACGCTTCATCCAGTCCCAAACATGCTCAATGGGGGACAGATCCGGAGATCTTGCTGGCCAGGGTAGTTGACTTACACCTTCTAGAGCACGTTGGGTGGCACGGGATACATGCGGACGTGCATTGTCCTGTTGGAACAGCAAGTTCCCTTGCCGGTCTAGGAATGGTAGAACGATGGGTTCGATGACGGTTTGGATGTACCGTGCACTATTCAGTGTCCCCTCGACGATCACCAGTGGTGTACGGCCAGTGTAGGAGATCGCTCCCCACACCATGATGCCGGGTGTTGGCCCTGTGTGCCTCGGTCGTATGCAGTCCTGATTGTGGCGCTCACCTGCACGGCGCCAAACACGTATACGACCATCATTGGCACCAAGGCAGAAGCGACTCTCATCGCTGAAGACGACACGTCTCCATTCGTCCCTCCATTCACGCCTGTCGCGACACCACTGGAGGCGGGCTGCACGATGTTGGGGCGTGAGCGGAAGACGGCCTAACGGTGTGCGGGACCGTAGCCCAGCTTCATGGAGACGGTTGCGAATGGTCCTCGCCGATACCCCAGGAGCAACAGTGTCCCTAATTTGCTGGGAAGTGGCGGTGCGGTCCCCTACGGCACTGCGTAGGATCCTACGGTCTTGGCGTGCATCCGTGCGTCGCTGCGGTCCGGTCCCAGGTCGACGGGCACGTGCACCTTCCGCCGACCACTGGCGACAACATCGATGTACTGTGGAGACCTCACGCCCCACGTGTTGAGCAATTCGGCGGTACGTCCACCCGGCATGCGGCCCACTATACGCCCTCGCTCAAAGTCCGTCAACTGCACATACGGTTCACGTCCACGCTGTCGCGGCATGCTACCAGTGTTAAAGACTGCGATGGAGCTCCGTATGCCACGGCAAACTGGCTGACACTGACGGCGGTGGTGCACAAATGCTGCGCAGTTAGCGCCATTCGACGGCCAACACCGCGGTTCCTGGTGTGTCCGCTGTGCCGTGCGTGTGATCATTGCTTGTACAGCCCTCTCGCAGTGTCCGGAGCAAGTATGGTGGGTCTGACACACCGGTGTCAATGTGTTCTTTTTTCCATATCCAGGAGTGTAACAATAGTAAATAACTTTATGCATAAACAAAACTTCATTATATTAGATAATTACGTCGGTATAAGGTGCAGTCGTTAGGGTTACTATTTTGCCATTGGTTATTGACGAAAAGCGCGGCCTGACGAGGGAGAATGTTGCTTTGCTGTTGACTGTTGAGTAAACTGACCAATGGTAAAGCAATATTCTTCGCGCGCTTTTCTCTGCTGGTAGAGAAGAGCATTCTAGAAAGAGTTGAAGCCTAGCCATGAAAAAGATCGGACGTGTGCAGTAGTAGTTCCGATGGAAATGATAAGTTGCCGGATCTAGTAGTGTTTCATACACCAAAAGTGTTGGAAAGTGACCGCATAATTGTTCCGATGTGTGTGTAGGAATTTCGGAATTTTGTGACAAGAAAAGACATATATTCCGCGTGGTGTATTGAGCAGGTCGGTGGCTAAAAACTGTGACTGCATTTGGTACCGACAGACTCAATATTTGGCGAGCATTACCAATCAAAAACAATCAGTATTTTTCTAGCTATTACGTTTCCGGGAAAAGCAACACCATATACTTGCTAACGTGAGTGAAAGGGATTGTGAGTGACTGTGTTAAGACTAGCACGGGCTTGGTAGTGATACTTCTCTACATCTACATCTACATTTATACTCCGCCAGCCACCCAACGGTGTGTGGCGGAGGGCACTTTACGTGCCACTGTCAGTACCTCCCTTTTCTGGTTCGCGGAAAGAACGACTGTCTGAAAGCCACCGTGCGCGCTCGAATCTCTCTAATTTTACATTCGTGATCTCCTCGGGAGGTATAAGTAGGGGGGAGCAATATATTCGATACCTCATCCAGAAACGCACCCTCTCGAAACCTGGCGAGCAAGCTACGCCGCGATGCAGAGCGCCTCACTTGCAGAGTCTGCCATTTGAGCTTGCAAAACATCTCCGTAACGCTATCACGGTTACCAAATACCCCTGTGACGAAACGCGCCGCTCTTCTTTGGATCTTCTTTATCTCCTCCGTCAACCCGATCTGGTACGGATCCCACACTGATGAGCAATACTCAAGTATAGGTCGAACGAGTGTTTTGTAAGCCACCTCCTTTGTTGATGGACTACATTTTCCAAGGACTTTCCCAATTAATCTCAACCTGGTACCCGCCTTACGAACAATTAATTTTATATGATCATTCCACTTCAAATCTTTCCGCAAGCATACTCACAGATATTTTACAGAAGTAACTGCTACCAGTGTTTGTTCCGCTATCACATAATCATACAATAAAGGATCCTTCTTTCTATGTATTCGCTATACGTTACATTTGTCTATGTTAAGGGTCAGTTGCCACTCCCTGCACCAAGTGCCTATCCGCTGCAGATCTTCCTGCATTTCGCTACAATTTTCTAATGCTGCAACTTCTCTGTATACTACAGCATTATCCGCGAAAAGCCGCATGGAACTTCCGACACCATCCACTAGGTCTTTTATATATATAGTGAAAAGCAATGGTCCCATAACACTCCCCTGTGGCACGCCAGAGGTTACTATAACGTCTGTAGACGTCTATCCATTGATAACAACATTCTGTGTTGTTCACCTAAGTTTCAGAATATATTAACTGAGGACAAAATTTCCATCCTTTCATTTCATATGAAAATTTTCTCCCGAAACGTAGATTAGTGACTTTAACTGCAGCCGGGTTCACGTCGAAGTACAGTATGTTTCGCTCGGCTTCCCTACTGAGGATCTGCTGAGACAATCTTCACAGGTAGGTGCAGTTTCGCCTTAAAGGGACGGAAAGAACCGCGCCGCCGCAATGTACTGCCCTTTGTGATGTTCAGTGGACAATCACAAATGGCGGTGACTTCAGTGTAATTACCGTCTTCAAACGAAAGTGACGTTCAGATCGTATCTTTACATATTTCACACACCATCCTTCTGTACCATACTATCGCAGTTACTTCTAGGTATCGTCTAAGCTTCATATGTCTTGCACACCAATGTAGTATCCAGTATTACCACTTTCATCTTTTCTGTTCTGTGTTCTGTAGCAGCTTTCTGTACTCCTGAAGCAGCAGCTGTCCTCAGCAGCGGTCATAAGGCGACAAAAGACATTTTTCCCCTCAAACTCGGCGTGACGCCCGCCGCACGATCCCGCATCAGGCGTTTACGGTTCGCACTGGCGCCAGTCGGCGTGTCAAGCGCCTCTGTGGATATCGGTGAGGCCACGTCGGCCGGCCGGCGGATATTGGCAGCGGATGGACGGCTGCCGCGCGACCCGGGATATTGCGAAAACACGTCTGCTCCGGCCTAGCTGTGTCAACACACCAGTCGCCCTCATAGCCGACGGCGAGATGGGAAAAGGGCGCTTCGATATGCACGAGCTCACGTCAGTTGCGGCCTCAAGGAGGATACAGGCTTATCCTCGAGTTTAAACACAAACAGTCGGGTAGCAAAAAATCTCTGGAAGCCGTCTCCGCAGAGACCAGTGAATCGGCGAAACGTAGATATCTATGTGGAAAACGTAGAAATATCGCAGTTTCTCACAAACAACAACGTATCTCATCATCAGTGTACATGAAAGAGAATGCCGGTGTCAATGATAGTCTGTCCTGTGCGATTATCTTGGTCATTGCTTTGCTGCTGCATCGAACACCTATTTGAAACTGCTTACTCTAGTGTCGCTGTGGTCTTCCTTCATTACCAGGTCGACGCTTCCATAACTGCTCAGGATACGTCTTGTCAACTGATTATTTCTTTTAGTCTAGTAGTGGGATAAATATCTTTTCTCCTCAAAACGCTTCATTACGTTTCTCGTTAGTTATACGAGCTACGCCGGTGATCTCTGGCATTCTTCTTTAGCAACACACGTCAAAAGTCATATATGTTGATCATAAAAATGTCGATTTTAACAGTGAAAATTTGTATCCATGGTCGTATATGTATATCTTGTCTGCAGTTCCTCCTGCAGAACATTTTCTTTAAGATATGTTTTATATTGTTTCAGCTACTTGAGGTGTAAATTGGATAAATTAAACAGCAGAATATCTTTACTAACTTCTTAAGGTTTTTCATAAAACAGAAATTTCGCATGTACGAGGTATTACAAGACGATAAACTAGTTACATTACTGTTAATGCTGTGAATGATTTTTTTCAGATTTTTAGTTGATACCAAACTTGCACAACTAGTGATTGTGTCCTTTATCTTACATCTCCTGAAAGTTTTAATACCGATATGTTGTTTCATAACATTTAATCGTAAAAAAATTGTATCGAGAACGATATATTTTTGATAAATGTTCAGTGTGTCGTTGCCCTGAAGTGGCATATTTTCGTAAGATGCATCTACATCTACATCTACATCTATACTCCGCGAGCCACCTTACGGTGTGTGGCGGAGGGTACTTATTGTACCACTATCTGATCCCCCCTTCCCTGTTCCATTCACGAATTGTGCGTGGGAAGAACGACTGCTTGTAAGTCTCCGTATTTGCTCTAATTTCTCGGATCTTTTCGTTGTGATCATTACGCGAGATATATGTGGGCGGTAGTAATATGTTGCCCATCTCTTCCCGGAATGTGCTCTCTCGTAATTTCGATAATAAACCTCTCCGTATTGCGTAACGCCTTTCTTGAAGTGTCCGCCACTGGAGCTTGTTCAGCATCTCCGTAACGCTCTCGCGCTGACTAAATGTCCCCATGACGAATCGCGCTGCTTTTCGCTGGATCATGTCTATCTCTTCTATTAATCCAACCTGGTAAGGGTCCCATACTGATGAGCAATACTCAAGAATCGGACGAACAAGCGTTTTGTAAGCTACTTCTTTCGTCGATGAGTCACATTTTCTTAGAATTCTTCCTATGAATCTCAACCTGGCGCCTGCTTTTCCCACTATTTGTTTTATGTGATCATTCCACTTCAGATCGCTCCGGATAGTAACTCCTAAGTATTTTACGGTCGTTACCGCTTCCAATGATTTACCACCTATGGCATAATCGTACTGGAATGGATTTCTGCTCCTATGTATGCGCATTATATTACATTTATCTACGTTTAGGGAAAGCTGCCAGCTGTCGCACCATGCATTAATCCTCTGCAGGTCCTCCTGGAGTACGTACGAGTCTTCTGATGTTGCTACTTTCTTGTAGACAACCGTGTCATCTGCAAATAGCCTCACGGAGCTACCGATGTTGTCAACTAAGTCATTTATGTATATTGTAAACAATAAAGGTCCTATCACGCTTCCCTGCGGTACTCCCGAAATTACCTCTACATCTGCAGATTTTGAACCGTTAAGAATGACATGTTGTGTTCTTTCTTCTAGGAAATCCTGAATCCAATCACAAACCTGGTCCGATATTCCGTAAGCTCGTATTTTTTTCACTAAACGTAAGTGCGGAACCGTATCAAATGCCTTCCTGAAGTCCAGGAATACGGCATCAATCTGCTCGCCAGTGTCTACGGCACTGTGAATTTCTTGGGCAAATAGGGCGAGCTGAGTTTCACATGATCTCTGTTTGCGGAATCCATGTTGGTTATGATGAAGGAGATTTGTATTATCTAAGAACGTCATAATACGAGAACACAAAACATGTTCCATTATTCTACAACAGATTGACGTAAGCGAAATAGGCCTATAATTATTCGCATCTGATTTATGACCCTTCTTGAAAATGGGAACGACCTGCGCTTTCTTCCAGTCGCTAGGTACTTTACGTTCTTCCAGCGATCTACGATAAATTGCTGATAGAAAGGGGGCAAGTTCTTTAGCATAATCACTGTAGAATCTTAAGGGTATCTCGTCTGGTCCGGATGCTTTTCCGCTACTAAGTGATAGCAGTTGTTTTTCAATTCCGATATCGTTTATTTCAATATTTTCCATTTTGGCGCCCGTGCGACGGCTGAAGTCAGGGACCGTGTTACGATTTTCCGCAGTGAAACAGTTTCGGAACACTGAATTCAGTATTTCTGCCTTTCTTCGGTCGTCCTCTGTTTCGGTGCCATCGTGGTCAACGAGTGACTGAATAGGGGATTTAGATCCGCTTACCGATTTTACATATGACCAAAACTTTTTAGGGTTCTTGTTTAGATTGTTTGCCAATGTTTTATGTTCGAATTCGTTGAATGCTTCTCTCATTGCTCTCTTTACGCTCTTTTTCGCTTCGTTCAGCTTTTCCTTATCAGCTATGATTCGACTACTCTTAAACCTATGATGAAGCTTTCTTTGTTTCCGTAGTACCTTTCGTACATGATTGTTATACCACGGTGGATCTTTCCCCTCGCTTTGGACCTTAGTCGGTACGAACTTATCTAAGGCGTACTGGACGATGTTTCTGAATTTTTTCCATTTTTGTTCCACATCCTCTTCCTCAGAAATGAACGTTTGATGGTGGTCACTCAGATATTCTGCGATTTGTGCCCTATCACTCTTGTTAAGCAAATATATTTTCCTTCCTTTCTTGGCATTTCTTATTACACTTGTAGTCATTGATGCAACCACTGACTTATGATCACTGATACCCTCTTCTACATTCACGGAGTCGAAAAGTTCCGGTCTATTTGTTGCTATGAGGTCTAAAACGTTAGCTTCACGAGTTGGTTCTCTAACTATCTGCTCGAAGTAATTCTCGGACAAGGCAGTCAGGATAATGTCACAAGAGTCTCTGTCCCTGGCTCCAGTTCTGATTGTGTGACTATCCCATTCTATACCTGGTAGATTGAAGTCTCCCCCTATTACAATAGTATGATCACGAAACTTCTTCACGACGTTCTGCAGGTTCTCTCTGAGGCGCTCAACTACTACGGTTGCTGATGCAGGTGGTCTATAGAAGCATCCGACTATCATATCTGACCCACCTTTGATACTTAACTTAACCCAGATTATTTCACATTCGCATTCGCTAATAACTTCACTGGAAATTATTGAATTCTTTACTGCTATAAATACTCCTCCACCATTGGCGTTTATCTTATCCTTGCGGTATATATTCCATTCTGTGTCTAGGATTTCGTTACTGTTCACTTCCGGTTTTAACCAACTTTCCGTTCCTAATACTATATGCGCACTATTTCCTTCAATAAGAGATACTAATTCAGGAACCTTGACCTGGATACTCCTGCAGTTTACCAATATTACGTTAACTTTTCCTGTTTTTGGTCTCTGAGGACGGACGTTCTTTATCAACGATGATAATGTCCTCTCTGGTAAGCCGTCAGGTATTTTATCGTTTCGCCCAAGGGGGGGTCCCTCTAACCTAAAAAACCCCCGTGGGGCCCTACAGTTCTCCACCCAATAACGGAGGTCGATGAATTTGCAACCATTATAGTCGCAGAGTCGTCTGAGCCTCTGGTTTAGACCCTCCACACGGCTCCAAACCAGAGGACCGCGATCGACTCTGGGCACTATGCTGCAGATATTAAGCTCAGCTTGCACTCCGCGTGCGATGCTGGTTGTCTTCACCAAATCAGCCAGCCGCCGGAAGGAACCAAGGATGGCCTCAGAACCCAAGCGGCAGGCGTCATTCGTTCCGACATGTGCTACTATCTGCAGCCGGTCACACCCAGTGCGTTCAATAGCTGCCGGAAGGGCCTCCTCCACATTACGGACGAGACCCCCCGGCAAGCACACCGAGTGCACACTGGCATTCTTCCCCGACCTACCCGCTATTTTCCTAAGGGGCTCCATAACCCGCCTAACGTTGGAGCTCCCTATAACTAATAGGCCCGCCCTCTGTGACTGTCGGGACCTTGCCGGAGAATCGGCCACTGGCCCAACAGGCGAGGCATCCTGTGGTGGCTCGGAAACGATGTCATCACCACTAGGAAGCACCCCGTACCTGTTGGAAAGGGGTAAGGCAGCTGCCACGCGGCCAGATCCCACCTTCGCCTTTCGGCCAGGCACGCGCGAGCTCACCACTGTCCGCCATTCACCCTGGAGTGATGGCTGACCGGTAAGATGCTCACTGCCGGAAGACGCAGCGACATCAGGGGTTCCATGTGATTCCAAGGCCACCGAAGTAGGCATAGGTCTCACCACAGTTGCCCCAACGCTACTACATTACACAGTAATATGATAACAGACAAATACGAAATTTCTTTAACCACCAACGTAACGCTTTTGGTCGTTTTGTACACAAATTACGCCATTACCAATGCGTTTTCGGGAGATCCCCAACTAGCTGGTGTTTTGAAATGGCGTGTATTCATACTAATTTCTCTTCTACTCGGAACTATTCATGGGCCAGTTATCATTTCCGTAGAAGGCTAAAATTCACATACCTCCGGAAATGACTTTCTAACGCATAAATGTATGTTCACTATTAGCAATTTCACGTATTTAGAAATAGTTCTTTTTGTTAGCCTACGTTTTATGACACTTCTTCTTTTGTCAATTGTTGTGCTGCTCATATAGCTTAAATCGCTCAAAATATTTAGTTTCTCCTGCAGCCCTCAGCGTCGCCTGATTCAGTTCGAATACATTCCCTTACCCTTGTCTTACATTTGCTGATATTACTCTCATAATACCTTTTCATTATACAACCCATTCAATTCAGCTGCTCTTCTCAGCTTTTGCCGTTCCTGAGAGGATTACAGTGTCATCGGAAAATACCAATATTTTTGTTGAGGATCTGTTAAGTGACGAGCAGTTTGAGCTTAGGAAAGACAAATGCATCAGAGGAGCATTTCTTATGTTGAGCTTCATAATGGAAACAAGGCTAAGGAAAAATCAAGACACGTTACACATTTCTTCAACTTGAAAAAGTGTTCGACCATGAAACACGCCGGACGATTTTCAATATTCTCAGGAAAATTGGTGGAAACTTGGAGCAAGACGAAAAATAAAACATTCATGTAAAAAACCAAGAGGGAAAAATAAGAATTGGCGACCGAGAACATAGTGCTCGTATTAAAAACGGTATAAGACATGAACGTCATTATGTTCAATCTATACGTCGGAGAGGCAACGACGGATGTAAAAGAAAGGTTCAGTAACAGCTTCAACATTCAGGGTAAAAGGCTATTAATGATAAAATCAACGGATGACGTTGACATCGCAAGTGGAAGTGAGGATGAATAGCAGAACTTTTTCAACGGAATGAACAAGCTAATGATTACAAAATAAGGATTTAGAGAAAACCAAAGAACGACGAAAGTAATCAGGAGTAACTGAAATAAAATTAGCGATGAACTTAATTTCTAAATTGGGTCATGAATTAAACGAAATAGATGAAATCTGCTTCCTTAGACATGAAAAACTTGACGGACGAAACAAGGAGAATATTAAACACATACTGGCGGAGATGTTTGTTAGTATGAAACAACGACCTTAGTTTGACGTAGTAATTATTTAGAGCGTATGTTACTGCATAAAAGTGTATCGTGGAATGTGAGAGATACAGAAACAAAGAGAATCGAAGTGTTTTAAATGTGATGCTGTAGAAAGACGTTGAAAGGAAACTATGTAGAAGTTCTGTGCAGAATGGGCGAGGAGAGGAACATGCGAAAAACACTGTTGCGAAGACTTGAAGGAATAACTCCCATGGTAACTGAGACAGCTGTTTAGGGTAAAAAGTGTCGGGAAAGAAAGAGATTGGAATCTACTGAATCATTAGTTTAGTATGTTGGGTGCTGGTATCATTTTGACGATACGGAGGTTGGTGTGATATCAGGCAGGTCACATCAAACCAAAGACCGATAGTAAAAAACCATTAATTGTTGTTTCATTTTTGGACGTAAGTAGTTATTGTATGTAGTGGCGTTAGTCAATAGCTCTAGGAAACAGTGTCCTTTGTATCTCATATACAGTTTTGAGTGAGTGTGTAAAAGTCTGCGAAAGTCAAACTAGGCAATGTCCATATCATGGAAGTGTTGATTAGATCTCCATAGCCATCTTCAGCGAAAATTAACATAATTATCTTTTGTTCTGTGTTGGGCTATTCACCATGTATTACTTATTTTCATTTGATTCACATACTACCAGCATTGACGGATACATCTAGATGTAACTATTTATCAGTATGCAGTAACTTATCCATTTAAATCACTGCCAAATCACTCTGTGAAATGATAACGTATGTCACAACACCTTCTCGAATGAACAACCAAATTTTTAGTCACTGAAATTATCTTTCAAGATCTTTTTAAGCCCGTTATAATATGCCACGAAATTTTGTCATTTCACCAGAAACGAATCTTTCCCCTTAATTTAATGCCTGCACGGTCATATTTCCATTATCTAGTAGTTTAAACTTGTTATATTGGCTTTGGACGTCTACTTCTTTCAGTCTACAAAGAAATTTATTCTGAAATAAGTACCTCCAAGTACCGAAGTGCCCTTCACTTCCAGTAAACAAACTTCTATAAATGCTTCCGTCTACCAAACCCTAAGACGAAGCCTGTCGCTCGTAGGTATTAGCAAACAGCTTCAGCTTTCTCCTATAGATACCATCTTTCAGGGCGTTCTATGGCACAACGAATCAGAACTCTTTTAAGTAACAGTTCCACAATCTTTGTTTGATATGGTTGAGTCTTTCAAACCGGATCTTTCTTCATTCCTTGAATCTTAAATGTCATATCTTACTAGTTGAACGCGTGGTAACAGGTGGATGTAAGACTCGGATAACACGCAATGTCTTACTCTTAAAGAGTAATAAAAATGAGACAGAGTGGCTCTCTCACAAGTAACAGTCACTTCCTTTTAGAGGAAAGTCGTATAAGACAATTTTAAATACTTAACCAGCAAGTTCCTTTTTTCTTTTCTTTGCATTCGAGCTAACATTGACAGTTATAAATAACCTTTACGTACAAGGATTAGTCTCATGCTAAATTTTGGAAATAACCTTATAATTTGACCCAGATGAATCAAAATTACTTTCCCTTCATCTACATCGTCAATGTGTCATCATACATACCATTGGTTTGGCACAAAATATCCTGCAACTGATAGAAATCAAGAACTGCCAAACTATTCCAAAATAATTTTCGCACTTCACCTTAAATACTCAGACGCAGGCAATGAAGCACGATATCTCTCACAGTAAGAGAAATTAGGGCTCTCTCTCTTTAAATGAAAAAAATAAGTATTCTTTGGAGCGATCATAATACCTCACAGCAGTTATATTGCTGCATTATGTGACTTTGAATCTAGTTTGCATAAGTGGCAACTGTTAGCTGTATCTGTTACGCTTATGCCGACAACGAGGCGGCGTGACTGACCATTTTCTTGCCGTCATTGCCCCCAAGTGTAACAGCTTTAGCGGAGTGGTCGTATGTCCAGTAACGCTGGCAGCATAAAGAGCGTAATGAGAGATCCCTTCAATTGGAGAATTTTCGTCGACAGGGTGGATTCTCTGGCCGCGCGCCAAAGGCCTCTATTTGTTCCCAAATATGGGTCGACAGCGAATATTTCCAGAAACTGCTATACGATCATTATTCCTTGGGAGACACAGGAAACGATAATGTCACGACGAAGTAATAAGTTCTCCCTACAGTTCCGTTTACCTTTCCTTTTGAGAGCACATTTATTCCTTCGCTTCAGCGACAGAAAACGCAGCTGTTCTGAATTAACTGAGGAAGTAGCACGTATAAAATATACTAGGGATGTTATCAGATGTTACACTCTGAAACGGTTGTGTCCAGTTTCATACGACGTGTAGTTTGAAATTTCCAGGCGACTTTTAAATACGAGAGCAAAACTAAATCTTACACTCTTCTGCTGCTACGAAAATCATCTGGAGGAAGTACGAGCGGGTTATGTATTCATTTACCACTCAGTGACACCTTTTAATCCACGTTCCATCCTGTAAGCTTCTTGAATGGGTGGAGAGATGAATCATCCCCTCTTAAAAGTTGCATGGGGGCCAGAGACTCAACTCCAGCGTGCATCAGCTGTACCATCCTTAAAGTATTTCGGTAGTAAAGACGGTAAAGAGAGGTTGTGTCAGCGATGGCCCAACGCCTGGAACAATGCTGCAATGCTGTTAAGCAGTCTGAAAGACAGCTAAGGGTACTTCCTGTCCCCTCCGCTACGAGGATGGGTCCGTTGAAATTTGCGGACACACTGCCTCATTCCTCGTGGGTGCCTTGATGAGTACGACACTGAACTTCATTGAGTTTACCGATTTAATTTGGAGTTAGGTGTCAAATCGTTATTTTTACATGTAATATATATCAACCGGTTTTCTGTTTGTGTTAAAATGAAGTAGTTATTTTCGTGGTTATATTTTGGGTTGAATTTAATCAATTCGCCGTGTAGAAGATAGCCTTGTACTTAAAAATCAATGAGCTGAGTGCTTCATGATTCAGTTTATTTGTAAACTCAAGAGCTTGTTTATTCAGGAAGATTTTAAACACTCTTATATCGTAACGACCTGTGTACCAGGCATTGCTGGGGTACGTATTATTTCAGTTTTCTGTTAGTCCAAGTCTTCGTTCCCCCTCTCTCTATCCAGCTCACCCTTCATCTCTCTCTTTCCATTTCCGCCTCCCCCTCTCGTTGTACATCTTATCGTCCTTGATCATCTCCTCCCTGTTCCTCTCTTTGTCCGCTGTGAACGTACATGCTGTGGGGGGATGTTAGAGCGGCAGTTCCCGGCACAGATCACGTGGCTGGCGGTCGCTATGGGGCCATGGTGAGTGGCTAGCAATTACGCGGCCTTGGAAAAACCCGAGCGGAAGCTTGGGAGGGGAGCGTATGGCTGTGTTTGCGCATGTAGGAATTTATAAGCCAGAAAAAACTGATAAAAACCGAACTAATTGTGACGGTGCTAGCTGGCACTCAAGGAGAGAAAAATAAGTAAAGTGAAACTGTCTAGGCGCGCCACAAAAATATGTAATAGTTTAAGAGTTATTGTTGCCTTAAAAATTGTAGATTTGTGGAAGTTTAAAAGCTAATATTTCGACAACACTTTAGCAGATCAACAAAACAAAATGTTACGGATGCGGCTAGTACAGCTGCATTGAGCAATCATCCTATTTAGCAGAATATGTACCACTTTTGATTGAGAGGTCGGAATATGATATTTGATTGAGAGAAACTGTGTTTTAGTAATAAATAAATTTAAAGAGACGAAACTAGCAGCAGCATTCTAGAGTTTAAAGATGAAGGCGACTAATTAAGTATGTATTTTTATTTGTTTATCTACAGTTTAGTATCAAAAATCCGGGAAACGCTGAGTGGGCAATGTTCTTACAGCGGTTCCAGTGCCAGATAGAGTATGTTAGGAGCTCTGAAAATGTAGTCATGGGCGAGCTTGCCAATTGGAAGTGAGGGAAACAGTGAAGAGGAGGATGAGAGTATAGACTTTAAAACGATGTACATGAGGAGCGTGGAAGGAGAAAAACAGAATAGGAGCAAATGCAAGGACATTAGGTGAATACAGAATGTGGATCCAGTTAGTTAAGCTAGTTAAGACCAGACTAGGTACAAAGGGCCATGAGATGTTGGAGAGATTTTATAAGATATTTAAAGGGGTGCTGTTCCGCAGAAAGAAGGAAAGCAAAGAGTAGTAGCGACTATGCTGGCCTGAGGAACATGTCAAATCACTAATTAATTATGTGCGCCTAAGCCACGGGCACTATGGGGGCATAAAAATGTATAGGCGTACTACAAAGCTATGTGGTGTTCAATAACATGGACCGATGAGTGAGAAAGCAACTAGGTGCTTGTGACAGGTGCCAGCGAGTAAATCACAGCACCATTACCGGTAAAGTAGAGATGCAAAACATCTTGCCCAAAAACGCTAAAGAGCTATTAGCAATTGATGTTTTCGGCCTGTTACCAACTAGAAGGAGTGGGCAAAAGGATGTTCTGCTGGCAATTAATGTATTTTCCAAACAAATAAAGATGTATGGGATGAAAAAGGCCGCTGGCGGGACTATGATTAAAAACCGGAGTCCTACTGCAATGAAATTGGTAAGCCGAAAGTAGTGGTCTCTGGCAATGGGTCCCGATTCATCTCCAAGGCATGGGAGAACTTCATGGAGCAGAGAGGTGTGAAACATATGAGGATATCAGTTTACCACCTGGCAGGGAATCCAGCTGTGAAGTACACTCCTGGAAATGGAAAAAAGAACACATTGACACCGGTGTGTCAGACCCACCATACTTGCTCCGGACACTGCGAGAGGGCTGTACAAGCAATGATCACACGCACGGCACAGCGGACACACCAGGAACCGCGGTGTTGGCCGTCGAATGGCGCTAGCTGCGCAGCATTTGTGCACCGCCGCCGTCAGTGTCAGCCAGTTTGCCGTGGCATACGGAGCTCCATCGCAGTCTTTAACACTGGTAGCATGCCGCGACAGCGTGGACGTGAACCGTATGTGCAGTTGACGGACTTTGAGCGAGGGCGTATAGTGGGCATGCGGGAGGCCGGGTGGACGTACCGCCGAATTGCTCAACAGTGGGGCGTGAGGTCTCCACAGTGCATCGATGTTGTCGCCAGTGGTCGGCGGAAGGTGCACGTGCCCGTCGACCTGGGACCGGACCGCAGCGACGCACGGATGCACGCCAAGACCGTAGGATCCTACGCAGTGCCGTAGGGGACCGCACCGCCACTTCCCAGCAAATTAGGGACACTGTTGCTCCTGGGGTATCGGCGAGGACCATTCGCAACCGTCTCCATGAAGCTGGGCTACGAACCCGCACACCGTTAGGCTGTCTTCCGCTCACGCCCCAACATCGTGCAGCCCGCCTCCAGTGGTGTCGCGACAGGCGTGAATGGAGGGACGAATGGAGACGTGTCGTCTTCAGCGATGAGAGTCGCTTCTGCCTTGGTGCCAATGATGGTCGTATACGTGTTTGGCGCCGTGCAGGTGAGCGTCACAATCAGGACTGCATACGACCGAGGCACACAGGGCCAACACCCGGCATCATGGTGTGGGGAGCGATCTCCTACACTGGCCGTACACCACTGGTGATCGTCGAGGGGACACTGAATAGTGCACGGTACATCCAAACCGTCATCGAACCCATCGTTGTACCATTCCTGGACCGGCAAGGGAACTTGCTGTTCCAACAGGACAATGCACGTCCGCATGTATCCCGTGCCACCCAACGTGCTCTAGAAGGTGTAAGTCACCTACCCTGGCCAGCAAGATCTCCGGATCTGTCCCCCATTGAGCATGTTTGGGACTGGATGAAGCGTCGTCTCACGCGGTCTGCACGTCCAGCACGAACGCTGGTCCAACTGAGGCGCCAGGTGGAAATGGCATGGCAAGCCGTTCCACAGGACTACATCCAGCATCTCTACGATCGTCTCCATGGGAGAATAGCAGCCTGCATTGCTGCGAAAGGTGGATATACACTGTACTAGTGCCGACATTGTGCATGCTCTGTTGCCTGTGTCTATGTGCCTGTGGTTCTGTCAGTGTGATCATGTGATGTATCTGACCCCAGGAATGTGTCAATAAAGTTTCCCCTTCCTGGAACAATGAATTCACGGTGTTCTTATTTCAATTTCCAGGAGTGTATATGTGCGATCTTGGACGATTGTGCAGGACACACTGCAGTCACATACACACCATTTGGGCAGAATATGTGGCCAAGTTTGACACCATGAACAGTGTGAAAAGCACCTCATGAAGTAATATGGAATAAAAAGGCAACCACATTGATAGCTGAGGCAGTGAGCTTTCCACAGGGCACATCTATTTGTAAACAAGAGAGACAGAAGCTGATTACTGGTCAACTGGCAAAAGGGGGCTTTACAGAGGAAAAATAGGCATGATTTAAGATTAGAGCCTGCAAAGTACAAGGTGCGTGACCTAGTATTAATAAAGACAAAGTAATGTTCATAGTATTTAGATGGTGAGATCAAAAAGCTTTTTGAATTATGCCATGGCCAATTTGTTGTGGTAAGCAATCCTCACCCAAATGTTTACAGGTTGGAGTATCCTAAGTCGCATAAGCGACTGGGACTCAGGAATGTAACTGAGCTCCGACTATACAAACAGTCACTCTAACGGGGTTAAATCCTCTTTTATTTA
The DNA here is from genome assembly GCF_021461385.2 of Schistocerca piceifrons. Taxonomy (NCBI): domain Eukaryota; kingdom Metazoa; phylum Arthropoda; class Insecta; order Orthoptera; family Acrididae; genus Schistocerca; species Schistocerca piceifrons. The sequence continues at coordinate 61,037,570 of NC_060139.1, forward strand.
TAGTAAGAATAGGTGTATACTTATTGAGTATAATTTATCATTTGTATGTTGGCTAAGTTTTTTTTCCGTTTTTCTTTTTTTACAAGGGACTCGTTGCTGTATATTATTTACATATGGCCTAGTGGCTTTCAAGTTCATCTCGGGAAAAGTGTAGTGGTACTTGAAGTTGTGGAACAGATGGTTGACACAGCTAATTCTCTCATAATGACTAGTAATACAGGCCACAACAGTTGTAGTCACTGTACAGAACTTATATGTGCACGATAGGATGTCAATGTGAGAGGGGGACATTGAGTGGCATTTTTCTTGTTGTTTACAATGATAGGAATATTGAATCAATTTTTCATCTGATTGTGATTTGGTCACACAGCATTTTTTTTCATGTGTGGGGGTGGAGGTAGTTCAGCATGGGATTGACTGATGAGAATATGTAATTAAATGGTGTACATATAATATGTTCTTGTGTTCATGGAAGAAATCTTTGAATATGGAAGTATATAGTTTCTTTTTATTTTTGTTTATATCTTTAGGATTACTTAGTTTCAGGGTAATATAGGTTGATTTGTGGATTATGTTGTGCCATGGGAAATTTTATGTATTTGATTTTATTCAGTTTGCAGTGCTGTAATTTCCATTGGTCATTGAGCAGCAGTTAGTATATTGTTTGGGTTAAGACTACAGACATGGTTGTTGCTAAAACCTACCAAGGAACCCATCATATAATAAATTTTTGAGTACTATTCCGGTGACATATTTTCCTAGTTTCACTTTGGTTATAGAAACCTTGTCTCAATGTCGTACAGTTGCAACGATTTGAACCGTTTTTGTTCTTGAATGTAACTAATTGTTGCGATCAAAGAAAAGTCTCCGGCCAGCATTTATTTCTTGGTAACACTACCATCTGTAGTGAAATTTGGCTTTAACTGTCAAGTCTGGATAGCCGAAGGAGTGGGTCTACATCCGACCGGTTCTTGGTACCCAGACACCTCTGCTGACAGGAAATTGATCGGGTGAATTTTGTATGTTCCTGGTAGGATCGGGTTAATCGACTGACAGATGAACTTGAGAAACGGACCCTAAGGTCTGAGCTGCAGCACTGATGCTGGTCAGAGGGACACCACGGAAGATAACAAAAGGTGTAGTGCTTCCTGTATGCGGTGCGTAATTTCTACTAAGAAATATAGAGCATCAAAATAAAAAGAATGAAAAAGGGCAATATTTAGAGTACTTTAAGAAAAATTGCTGGTCCACCTGTGATTCGTTTATGTTTTGTTACTTACAACCTCTGGCCAGTCATATCAGCTTCATGGAAATGCTGAGGAATAAATGTATTTATCGTAAGTTTAGTTAAGTTAGGGTAGGAAGTGCTTCTGCATAATGTAATGTAAGGACTTGTGAATTTAGATTTTTCAGAATGGTTCAAATGGCTCTGAGCACTATGGGACTTAACATCTGAGGTCATCAGTCCCCTGAACTTGGAACTACTTAAACCTAATCACACACACCCATGCCCGAGGCAGGATTCGAACCTGCGACCGCAGCGGTTGCGCGGTTCCGGACTGAAGCGACTAGAACCGCTCGGCCACAACGGCCGGCAATTTCGATTTTTCTGCTACCATCTGTAGAGTTTATTTTTGTGTATTATTTCGTTTCTGACCGCGCAAATTGGGTTTGGTGCAACTTGCGACAGCACGCACTGCGTTTATAGAGGAGGAAGTGGGGGTAATTGAAGGTGTAGTAGCTGTGGGGGAGACTAGAGCGGCAGTTCTCCACCACAGAGCACGTGGCTGGCGGTTGCTTCGGGGTCGTGCCGAGAAGCTAGCGATTAAGTGGCCTTGGAAAAAGCCGAGCGGAAGTTTCGCAGGGGACCAAATATCTGTGTTCGCGTGCTTGTAGGATTTCATAAGGAGGTACCCGTGGTCTAGGGGTAGCGTCTTTGATTCATAATCAAAACGTCTTCGGTCCCGGGTTCGATTCCCGCCACTGCCTGAGTTGTGATAAATAATCAGCACTGGCGGCCGAAGACTTCCGGCATAAGATGTCAGCCTCATTCTGCCAACGGCCTTGTCAAAGAGGGCGGAGGAGCGGATAGAGGTTCAGGGCACTCTCTTGTCCTAGGGGTGGGTAATTGCCCCTAAAGGCGGAAGAATCAGCAATGATCAACGACATGAGCATGCAGAAGGCAATGGAAACCACTGCATTAAAGACACGTAACGTGTATCCACAGGACATGTGGCCTGTAATTGAAGAAGTGCCATGATGATCTCTCCATTGGTAAAAGATTCCGGAATAGTCCCCCATTCGGATCTCCGGGAGGGGATTGCCAAGGGGGAGGTTACCATGAGAAAAAGATTGAATAATCTACGAAAGGATAACGTTCTACGAGTCGGGGCGTGGAATGTCAGAAGCTTGAACTTGGTAGGGAAACTAGAAAATCTGAAAAGGGAAATTCAAAGGCCCAATCTAGATATAGTAGGGGTCAGAGAAGTGAAGCGGAAGGAAGACTAGGATTTCTAGTCAGATGAGTATCGGGTAATATCAACAGCAGCAGGAAATGGTGTAACAGGTGTACGATTCTTTATGAATAGAAAGGTAGGGCAGAGGGTGTGTTACTGTGAACAGTTCAGTGACCGGGTTGTTCTAATCAGAATCGATAGCAGACCAACACCGACAACGATAGTTCAGGTATACATGCCGACGTCGCAAGCTGAAGATGAACAGATAGAGAAAGAGTATGAGGATATTGAAAGGGTAATGCAGTATGTAAAGGGGGACGAAAATCTAATAGCCATGGGTGACTGGAATGCAGTTGTAGGGGAAGGAGTAGAAGAAAAGGTTACAGGAGAATGTGGGCTTGGGACAAGGAATGAAAGAGGAGAAAGACTAATTGAGTTCTGTAACAAGTTTCAGCTAGTAATAGCGAATACCCTGTTCAAGAGTCACAAGAGGAGGAGGTATACTTGGAAAAGGCCGGGAGATACGGGAAGATTTCAATTACATTACATCATGGCCAGACAGAGATTCCGAAATCAGATACTGGATTGTAAGGCGTACCCAGGAGCAGATATAGACTCAGATCACAATATAGTAGTGATGAAGAGTAGGCTGAAGTTCAAGCCATTAGTCAGGAAGAATCAATACGCAAAGAAGTGGGATACGGAAGTACTAAGGAATGACGAGATACGTTTGAAGTTCTCTAACGCTATAGATACAGCAATAAGGAATAGCGCAGTAGGCAGTACAGTTGAAGAGGAATTGTCATCTCTAAAAAGGGCCATCACAAAAGTTGGGAAGGAAAACATAGGTACAAAGAAGGTAGCTGCGAAGAAACCATGGGTAACAGTTGATTGATGAAAGGAGGAAGTACAAACATATTCCGGGAAAATCAGGAATACAGAAATACAAGTCGCTGAGGAATGAAATAAATAGGAAGTGCAGGGAAGCTAAGACGAAATGGCTGCAGGAAAAATGTGAAGACATCGAAAAAGATATGACTGTCGGAAGGACAGACTCAACATACAGGAAAGTCAAAACAACCTTTGGTGACATTAAAAGCAACGGTGGTAACATTAAGAGTGCAACGGGAATTCCACTGTTAAATGCAGAGGAGAGAGCAGATAGGTGGAAAGAATACATTGAAAGCCTCTATGAGGGTGAAGATTTGTCTGATGTGATAGAAGAAGAAACAGGAGTCGATTTAGAAGAGATAGGGGATCCAGTATTAGAATCGGAATTTAAAAGAGCTTTGGAGGACTTACGGTCAAATAACGCAGAAGGGATCGATAACATTCCATCAGAATTTCTACAATCATTTGGGGAAGTGGCAACAAAACGACTATTCACGTTGGTGTGTAGAATATAAGAGTCTGGTGATATACCATCTGACTTTCGGAAAAGCATCATCCACACAATTACGAAGACGGCAAGTGCGAGAATTATCGCACAATCAGCTTAACAGGTCATGCATCGAAGCTGCTTACAATAATAATATACAGAAGAAGGGAAAAGAAAATTGAGAATGCGCTAGGTGACGATCAGTTTGGCTTTAGGAAAAGTAAAGGGACGAGAGAGGCAATTCTGACGTTACGGCTAATAATGGAAGCAAGGCTAAAGAAAAATCAAGACACTTTCATAGGATTTGTCGACCTGGAAAAAGCGTTCGACAATATGAAATGGTGCAAGCTGTTCGAGATTCTTAAAATAGTAGGGGTAAGCTATAGGGAGAGACGGGTCATATACAATATGTACAACAACCAAGAGGGAATAATAAGAGTGGACGATCAAGAACGAAGTGCTCTTATTAAGAAGGGTGTAAGACAAGGCTGTAGCCTTTCGCCCCTACTCTTCAATCTGTACATCGAGGAAGCAGTGATGGAAATAAAAGAAAGGTTCAGGAGTGGAATTAAAATACAAGGTGAAAGGATATCAATGATACGATTCGCTGACGACATTGCTATCCTGAGTGAAAGTGAAGAAGAATTAAATGATATGCTGAACGGAATGAACAGTCTAGTGAGTACACAGTATGGTTTGAGAGTAAATCGGAGAAAGACGAAGGTAATGAGAAGTAGTAGAAATGAGGACAGCGAGAAACTTAACATCAGGATTGATGGTCACGAACTCAATGAAGTTAATGAATTCTGCTACCTAGGCAGTAAAATAACCAATGACGGACGGAGCAAGGAGGGCATCAAAAGCAGACTCGCTATGGCAAAAAGGCATTTCTGGCCAAGAGAAGTCTACTAATATCAAATACCGGCCTTAATTTGAGGAAGAAATTTCTGAGGATGTACGTTTGGAGTACAGCATTGTATGGTAGTGAAACATGGACTGTGGGAAAACCGGAACAAAGCGAATCTAAGCATTTGAGATGTGGTGCTATAGACGAATGTTGAAAATTAGGTGGACTGATAAGGTAAGGAATGAGGAGGTTCTACGCAGAATGGGAGAGGAAAGGAATATGTGGAAAACCCTGATAAGGAGAAGGGACAGGATGATAGGACATCTGCTAAGACATGAGGGAATGACTTCCATGTTACTAGAGGGAGCTGTAGAGGGCAAAAACTGTAGAGGAAGACAGAGAATGGAATACGTCAAGCAAATAATTGACGACGTAGGTTGCAAGTGCTTCTCTGAGATGAAGAGGTTAGCACAGGAACGGAATTCGTGGCGGGCCGCATCAAACCAGTCAGTAGACTGATGACCAAAAAAAGGAATTTATAAGCCAGAGAAAAATTGATGGAAACAGAACTAAGCGTCAAACAAAGGTGCGAAATGGCACTCAAGTACAGAAAAATATGTAAAGCTATGTTTTTTAGACGCGCCACAAAACTGTATCATAGTTTAAAAGTTATTATTGTCTTAAAAATTGTAAATTTATGAAAGTTCAAAAGATAATATCTCGGTAATGCTTTGGCCGATTAATATGAACAAAGTGTTTGAGGATGCGGCTAGAAGAGCTGCATCGAGCAATCATAGCCGGTTTAGAAGAATATGTAACATTTCTGAATGAGTGGTTGGAATATGAGATTTGACTAAGAGAAACTGTGGTTTTGGTAATAAATAAATTTAAATAGACGAAACTAGCGGCAGCATTCTAAAGATTATGTTTATGTTTAGTATTAAAAATGTGGGAAAAGCAAAATCGCGCCACAAGAACATTACTTGTGAATATACAATTAATTGGACATGAAATTGTTATTGCCCCGAAAGCTTCCATATTTTTCAATGTATCATATGTGTCTTTGTGTTTAGTCTTAAAATATTTGTAATTTTTGTCAAACATTCTTTTGAGTTAGGCAGTCGTTTCAAGGGGTATAGGGCGATCATCTTTGCCGGAGTTGAGTGTGAGCGACGCTAAGAGCGGGACATACCGTTCATCTAGGGGCAGTATTGGGTTGGCAGCCACGATCGGGGAGAAGTATGTACGAAACGACGATCGAAAACGATCAAGTTGAGCGCAAAATAGTGGTTTTGGACAGCAGACAAGATTGTATCCGGTGAACTGTGAACAGACTGTCGAGTGCCGTGATCACGACATATAAATTTTATAGTGAAGTGTTGTAGCATCAGTTATTAATGGCCGCGCTTACGTAAAAGCCCGTCAGACTGCATTTTAAGTATTTAGTCGATATATTGTAGACTATTCGTGGGAAATTAGAAGTAAATTACTTGTTCAATATATAAACGAACGTGAGTGACTCAATATTTTAAATTTAACCGTAATAATTGCCTGCATTGCTTTTTTTTATATTTTATTTCAGATTGAAAACTGAATTACGACAGGTGTCAGCTGGCACCCTACGACGAAAAAACATGGCCAAACACTGAGACCAGCTACGTCTCTGTGGCCCGCTCAATTAAGCCGAGCGTTGAGTGTAACAAAAGTATACGTCTTCCTGCGTAGCACGGGGGGGGGGGGGGGGGGGGAGCTCAAGCTAACTATTCAGTCTAAGCTAACTTTGTTATCAAAAATCGACGAACAGCACCAACACCAACTGTATAAATATTTTCATAATTTTCAGCGAATTTTTACAGTGCGTAGTGCCGAGATCCGTTGTACCGCTTCCATCTCTCTTAATTTCCTGCTCTCCCCTCTCTTTGTCCATCTCTTCTGCCCCTTGTCTCTCTCCATCTCTTCTTCTTATTTCTCTTCGCAAATTTCCTCCTATGCCCTCTTCTGTCTTTCCCCTCGCCCTCTCTCTCTGTCCATCCCCTCCTCCACATATCTGTGAGCGTCTTATCCTTTCTCCTCGCTGGCTGTCCTTCTGCCACCTTCTCCCTCCATGTTATCAAGCTCATCCTATTAGGAGACTAGTGGTTATGAATCCAGTTGTATGTGTGGCTATTGTGACTGAACTGTGTTGTGAATGGAATTGGTCGAAATATAAGTAATAAATCAAAATATCAGGCACGATGCGGCACTTTTTCACGCATCCCAGTGTTTATGACATCATATATTCTGAATTATGTCATAAAATGGTATAACTTTGGTGGTACGTTCACAGGTATATTTGAATACTGCTTGAAAAATGTGTCGCGAGTGCAGATAGTAGTAAAAATGTTATAAATTAAAAGGTCATTCTTCATGAAACAGTTTTATTGTGTGAACTGAGAAAATTTAGCAAGCTATTACTTGTCTCTTTTCACCATTTTCTGGGGACTGTCAAGGTTTCGTAAAGATCTGAAATTACGTATAAAGTTTTTCCAAGTCACTAAGTGCTCTCATTGTCAACTACTGCATGACTGAAGTATAGCTATCCACACGTTGTCGGTTACACTTTCACCTCCGTCCCTACCCCTTAGGTTGATAGGTGGTTCTTAATCTCACAGCGATGATTCCCAGACAGTAAGCGATATGTGTACCAGGTTTGGTTGAAATCGATCCACTGTTTTAGGAGGAGACGTGGAACATACATACGAACGTACACCCGTTTCTGTGTTATATATGGATTCGTGTGGTTTTAATGTGCTCGTGCATGCTTTAGTCCTGATGGTTTGATGGTGGCCACGACACGTAGGGCTGTACTCAATCGAAGCTCATCCTGTACTGTGGAAATGAATGTATCATCGCATTCAGCGACTGCATTGCCATTTCTGCATTTCGTCGGATGTTGATCGCAGCAATCATAGGCCAAAGCTGCCACGTCTTCTTCAGTTTGCACCCAACATGCCATACTAAGCTACAGTTTATAGTACATAAAATTACAAACCGAGCAAGTACCGCGAACCGTAAAGAAAATTTTCCCGTTCAACGCTCATTGAATTGAAAGCTTTCTTCACCAGCTCGGTAACTGCGCTATGATCTGTACTTGCTTTTACACTGTACGGCTTAATTTTAGTATCGGTAAATCAGTTTCTCAATCCTAATTTTGACCACTCTTTCTATCGCTCGTGCATATACCCTAAGATCTGGAAATATACAGATGGTGGTAGTACCGCGTACACAACGAATAAAAGGGCAATGCATCACCGGAGCTGTCATTTGTTCTCAGATGAATCATGTGAAACGGTTTGTGACGTGATTGTGGCAGCACGACGGAAATTAACAGAACTGGAACGTGGAAGGGTAGTTGGAGAATGGGACTTCCCATTCCGGAACTCGTTAGGGAATTCAGTATACCGAGATCCACAGTGTGAAGAGTGTGGCGATAATACCAAATTTCAGGCGTTACCTCTCACCATAGGCAACGCAGTGGCTGGCGGCCTTCACTTAACGACCGAGAACAGTGGCATGTGCGTAGAGCCGCCAAGACCAACAAGCAACACTGCGCGAAATAAGAGCAGAAATAAATGTGAGACGTACGACGAACGTATCCGTCAGCACAGTGCGGCGAATGTATCTTTTAACAGGCTACGGCTGCAGACGATTGGCGCTAGTGCCTTTGCTAACAGAACAACACCGTCTACGGCGCCTCTACTGGGCTCGTGACCACATCGTTTGGATCCTAACGACTACTACCAGCTCTTACCAGTTGAAATCAGGACTCATCTGACCAGGACAAGATTTCGTGGCCTGGTTAGATGAGTTCTGGTTCCAGTTGGTAATAGCTGATGGTTGGGTTCGCGTGTGGCGCAAAACTCATGAAGTCCTGGATTCAAGTAGTCAATACGGCACTGTGCAAACTGGGGGTACCTCCATAGTGGTGTGGGCTGTGTTACTTGGAATGGACTGGTTCTTCTGGTTCACCTGAACCGATCACTGACTAGAAAGATTTATGTTTGACTACTTCGAGACTATTTGCAGCCATTCATGGACTTTATGTTCCCCAACAACGATGTCATTTCACCAGATCACAGTTTTCAGCGATAGGTTTGAATATTCTGTACAGTTCGAGCATATAATTTGGACACCCAGATCGCCCGATATGAATCCCCAACTAACATAATAGAGGATGTGACGTAGCATGTCAAAGTTGCTGGATTTGGACGGGTTACTCCTGTAACTGAAATATCAGATCTGAAGATGTTTCTGAATGAACCGAAACCGGTCATATGAATAATAAAAAAAATAAAAAATAAAATTTGCAATCAAGACGGATTTTAAGTAGCATAATACAGGAGAGTTCGTGCACAAAAGCCGGCCGCGGTGGCCGAGCGGTTCTAGGCGCTCAGTCCGGAACCGCGCGACTGCTACCGTCGCAGGTTCGAATCCTGCCTCGGGCTTGGATGTATGTGATGTCCTTAAGTTAGTTAGGTTTAAGTAGTTCTAAGTTCTAGGGGACTGACGACCACAGATGTTAAGTCCCATAGTGCTCAGAGCCATTTTTAACCAGTTCGTGCACAAAGTCTTGCAATGGTAACACTTCCGTAATTATAGGCGGCACGAGAGCCAGAGCACTCCCGACTTGTTGAGTCCATGTTGCCTCAAGTTGCTGCATTGTAACGGGTAAAAGGAGGTCTGATGCGATATTAGGAGGTATCTCACACTCCATGTAAAACTAGCTATGTCTGCGGTAGCATACTATTGATGGTGAATATGAATTATCAGTTTTCTTCGCGGGCATTCTCATTATATCAGTTTACTAGTTCTCCATGTTTCATTGGTTCAAGCTTATTCATTGTGTTGTTGGCCGTAGTATGTGATCAGAGAATAAATATCCATCACTTGTGATCACTGACCCGCTTATTGACAAACCGCAAAGCTCCAAGTTTCACCCTTCCCACAAAATAGCCTGTTACCTCAACGTAGCGAATGCTATAACTTAACTTTGTGTTCTGCTTTACGGCATGTCTGATCATAGGGGAAGCCTCGTCAGAGAGTTCCACCGTATGAGCGCTTAGGTACGTGATTCCAGTGGTGGTTTCCCGTTGCCTTCCAGTGATGATGATGAAATAGTAATGAGGACAACACAACACCTAGTCCCTGAGGGGAGAAAATCTCCGACCCAGCTGGTAATTGAACCCGGGCCCCTTGGCCTGACAGACCGCTTCGCTGACCACTCAGCTATCGGGGCGGACAATGCTATAAAGGCAGATGAAATCATCAGATTTAATCTGGTGACTTTTAATTCAAATCGTATAGGAGCCATTTTGACGCTACCCACCCCGTGAATACTGTAGATAGTAACTGGTAGATGTACAAGTGAACATCTCAGAAGACCTGTTCACAGTGCAAACATTCCTGCTCTTTGATTGGCGGAGCTGAAAGCTGTGGCTAACTGCATAGTAGTATAAAACTCGTCACACTTAGCTCACAAATATAAAATTAAAAATGTGCTCAATGTAAAGTTGATTGTTGAATACAAATTAAAATCTGAGGACTGGATAAAATCACGTAACTGCTGGCGTGGAAACGTTTTTCAATCATTTAATCAGAAGTGGCTTAGATGAAACAGTCTATGGACGCCTATTGTTGTTGCGTATCTACACCATAAATCCAGTATTAAACACATTCTAAGTTAATCTATTACCAAACAAACTTGTACTGGCGAAAAGTATCACAAATAAAAATAAAATGAAAGAGTCAAAAATACCAGCGGGAGAACTGATCGAAGTGACATCGTAAGAAATGACTTTTATTAACCCTTGAAAGTTTACAGCTGTTGCAGAATATCTAGAACGCGTTCCTTAGCAGTGTAGAGATATACATCACGATGCTGGGCGTCCTACTTAACGCATGATTTTTTTTTCAAATAAACACTAAAACCTTCACTGTTACCGTCAATGTTACACAGATATAACTAGTATCTAATTAAAATTGAGTTAATAACTCGCACGGCAAAGCAGTAGAAGATTCATCCAAGTATACTTTTCAAGTAAGCCGTTGAAATACAGCTTGTTAAGTTTGTGAGACAGAGATCTGAACAACTGCTCCCTCGAATATCACACCAGTGTCATCCGATCGCAGTTACGTTCTTGTCATCAGATTCGATTTACGGGAAAAATCAGTCATAAGCAAATGAAGGAATGATAACAGTAATGAACGCTCAGAAAAAATACAGATTAAAATGATATCACAGCTATCGAATTGCAACTACAGCTCAAAAAATGTGTTTAGTAAACTACTACAACCCATTTTCAGGCAATAAGATATCATTACTCTATTATCTTTTATACATAATATATATAGGAACGAAGAAGACAAAACTAGGCTAACAAAAGTTCATACAGATATATATTAATATTACTCCCATCCCATCTATCGGTGCAACCAAAAGGAATCGTAATATACGTAAATACAACAAGGTAACTCTCTTTCCAGACTGTGCAGTAGTTTTGCGTGTCTAAATTGGTACCATGGCGCCAACTCAACCGCGTTCTACATTTCTAAACTTCTAAAATTTATGAAGTGGCCGCCGAATATCAAGTACAAGCTATATCCGTAACCTAGCGCTAAACGTTGCAGGCTTCTTACATTAAAGGAAAAACATAGATGTTTCATTATTGCGGACAGAGTTTCTCAGACCGTGACGTAGTCTTTTCTCCATTCTAAATTAGTATAATATCTTTTCAGTTGTGCGCAATAATTTTAATGCAGATGCAATATAATATATATATCACTGATTTTCAATGTACACAAAGCCTGAAACGTAAAACAAAAAGAATATTATACGAAAATATACGTTTTTTGTGTATCATGAAATTTAAACGTAAATTATATATAATATAAATGTGAGAGGGAAGTTGTGTACCTCTATAGATTAAAATTTGATGGTGGGAATCAACTGATAGTGAGAGATATTAGAAAATGGAGAGACACGCGGAATTTTGTTAGTAGAGGAACGTCTTGAATTTTTATCGAAGAGAAAGTGACTTCTTTTGTGTGTGGAGATGAGATCTGAAAGTTGGAAGTGTGAGGTGCGTTTTAGGTAGGAGTTGCGTTCACAAGAGTTCATATTTGGCGTTTTGACATAGTGGACTGAAAACAGAAAGAAGGATTATCAAGAGAAGCGATTCAACGAGAGCAACTCTAAGAAGATCATCCTCATGGCAAATGAGGAATTTGGCCGAGACTCATCATGGTTCCGTCCTGTTAGACGAGTAATTGCAATTGCAGTATGAGTTTTACGAATATAAACCATACAGAGTCCTGAACAGACAGTTCAGAAAACGAGAGAAAAACCGAAACAAAAAAAAAGGAAAACAAGAAAATCGACCCAGATGATCTTCAAGGGTAAGCATATCCAGACATAGGAAGGTCTTGAGTCGCGTGGGTTTCCGTCAAAGAAGTTGAAGTGAACGGAACAACAGCAATGACTGTAAATGAAGAAGACACTAGTGGCTATTTAGTTGCCTCAGAGAAGGAAAGAGGCAGTGAACTACAGAGATTAGTGGAATGTGTGAACAGAAAAAATAGAAACTTTGGTGCTACAGAGCACGAACATTGAACAATTCGGTGATTATCGAAGTCATTCATTTTGAAGGCCAACCCCTAGTTAGTTATGAGAGTGAAAATATTCAGTAAACAGGCGACTCGCCAATATATTATATGGCTGATTCTCCGTTATTGCTATTGAAACAGTATGTTTTATGAAATAACACAGATTATCCCCATCTATACCGCTCATATAGTGTCATTTCATCCTTTAATGGCATCACTGCCCGAGCAGTTTGTCACCTCTTCCACCGCCACTGGTACAACCTCAGGTAAGAGGAAATACTTTAAATCAGTGGAGCAGCATTATCATTACAAAAAAGACGAGTGTGTGTATATAAATAGTATTAATTACGAAGAGCTGACACTATTTCGATGCAGTTAATAGTAAAACAGTGAATAACTGCATCAGTCACTCTGAAATTTAGTAACAAAAGCTTAACACTTTCATAGCAGTAGGAAAAGCATTAAAACCAGAGAACAAATTGATTATAGTGAAAGGCAAGCTATTTCTCGCAGCCAGTTATACTCCTATAAAAACCGGTATAGTTGAACTAAATTATAGCGAGAGAAATGTATTAAATGAGTTTTAGTTCGGTTTATTAGCTCATACTAAATTCCTCGTACTGATACTACGATATTAATGAAGCACCGCACTTGACGCAATTGTGGACATAGCGGTAGATTACTCTCACATTTATTACGCTCACAGCTCACAGCTCACAGCACAGATATTTTTTTTTAACTTTTCAATAGATCCTTTCTGGTGCAGCATTTATAATTTCACCTTAGGAAAATTTACAATAGTGCACTGATGTTCAGGGGCTGTACATGAGTGGAAACACAGTCCATAAACACTAAACAGCATGGTATTTTGGTATTGTATCATTCTATCTGCATATTCATCTGCATCTTATGAATGGTTGGTTGTGTGTGAGCACTTTGTTTACTTTTATTAATTTGTGATGACGTGAGACTTTTCAATTACTTCTGAATAGGCATTTGTTTGCTTGTTATTTGTTCTGATGAAATGGCAGCTAGTGTCGAAACAGTTACTCGAAATGTGGTTGGTAATTACAGTAATGCATTTGAAAACAGCATTAGCAGCGTTTTTAGGCACAATAATAGCTGTTTTAAAACCTCTGAATATGAGCGCAAAGAAGTCGACAGAAGTCGATGATTTGTATTCGGAGAGTATTCTATGCCAAATAAAATCTTACTTATGACTGTTGTGCATGTTCTGGTCAAAACTGCCTCCTCCATTGTAGTGTTTAATCATCGACATGTGCCTCAATGCTCTTTAGCGTTCATGGCCTTCAAATTTTCCCTCTATACAGAGTTTTACGTATAAGGTAAATAGATACATCTCTGTGTTTCATAATAACTTTTATTCGGTTTCAAGAGTTGGAACTGGGATAGTTCTCTAATTCGCAATAACTGAGGCCACCTTTCCAGTACTTGTGATCAATATAATGTCTTCGACAATATAACGTCGAATCTTAATATTCGTGGTAATAGTTAAACATCTTCTTGTACAACGAAAAAAAGATTTGTCCATGTCTGGGTTTTACTTAAACACGATAACGCCTGGTGCCGTGTTATCTACGCATACTAATAGCTGTTCGAAGAAGACACAGAACGCAGCACATTGATCTTGATTCCTGGATACTGTGATATTTGGCAGATATTAACGAAAGGGGGTAAGGATTCTATGCTCGTCTTCTTGCAGTAATTGTGGGGAGATGCTTACCGTTGCCTTGCTAATATCATGCAGTGACAAACGAGTCAGCTTTTATTCAGGATTTACAACATGTTACAGTGAGAGTTGTGTAATAGTTACAAAAATAAAGTTTTCATAAAAAGATGAGAACAGATAGGTATTAACAGCAAACCAGTAGCCAGCCTTACCACTTAAAAATAGGTACAACTGAGTCGCATTTTGCACGTATATCACCCCTTATACGAATCATCTTCTTTTGTGAAAAGTAATACAGTGGATAACGAAAATGTTAATGAAAAGGAAGCAAGGGAACTGTCATCAGGATACAAAATTTTGTAAAGGAAATCAAAGGAACAGAAGTACACACAGCATAAATAATAGGAATCAAAAGAAGCTAAAATTTTCCTGTAGAGAGAAACTGAGAGATGTACAGTACTGAGCCATCTGGTATACTTGAAGAGGCCGAGGGACACACGCTGACGGTGTCAGAAGATCTCATATTAGATACTCAAAATCAGCCCTTGGGAATTAATTCGCAGTAATATCGACAATGGCAATGTAGAATTTTTGGGACTCACTCCTAAACTAACATCAGGTTCTTCACCAAGATGGAATTCCTAAAGCGTACATACATCCACTGGCAGATAATCAGACCCCTGCAGCAAATGTTACGCCACCCTCCTCCGTCGGCGTTAATACATCATGCACACCTCACAAATAATTCAGGCTGCCCTATTTTTGCTCGCAGACCAGACGCGTTAAGCATAGGAAAGTTCATTACTCCAAACGATTGATAGTACTGTGTTTCGAGAAACTTTTTTAAATCGGTTTATCATAAATGACAGGAAAATGTGGAAAGAGATAAGTGAAGTATTCGCAGCCATAATCAAACTCCCAGTATAGTGGTGTAAAGGACAAATTATATTGCGATCAGAACGAGAAAGAAACGAAAATATGCGAATTACTGATAGGGAATTTTCAAAAAAAAATTCTACCCCCGAAAATGAAATCTCGCATACTGAAAAAATAAAGACAGTATTCGACAGAACGTGCAAGCTAACCCTCAGGTCGCTGTAATAAGATGCTATTTTTATGTCATAGAAAAGCAGACTTGAATACTTAACACTGTTCTTTCAAAACAATTACATCTACCTAACAATCTCGACTGAGATAAGGTTGTAATGAAATTAAATTAGTTACGCAAAAAACATTAGCGACCTTCAGTAAATAACATGTTGTAGTATGTGTAACTACACTTGTAACGCGGGCGTGAGGCACACAATACTCGTTAAAGCCTGTGCTATGGTAATTGAGCGGGGTTCACCTTATGAGAAAGGATTTTCTTACTGATATCGACGGCATGTACCTGAATGGTGGCAAATCAGACCTACACCCACTCTGTAATAACAATGATACGTCAAGTAAGTTCGAAATGCAACTACACGTCGGGATGGACAAAAAGCAACACAGGAGATGCTACCAATTTGCTAATAATACGGCCGCTAGCCTAATTCGGCATTAACTGAGTTTCTTCCCTGTACAAGTTGGTAGATATTCGTGCAAAGCAACAAGTAGTAACACTGCATAATATAATAAAATTTTACAACCAGAAAATCTATTGAACTGATAGTTTTACGTTCTGTACTGATACGCAAAAACCATGAATACATAACACTACACTATAATGTATACTAGAAAACTTCGTACTGCCTATTGATCTGATTAAAAACCGAATGTCAATTTTGATTAAGATAAAACACTGATAAATTTTGACTTATATATTGACTTCAACTTTTGCTGGTCAAACCAATATAGAACACTTCAGAATTCAAGTGAATAAAGAGGGTGGGGGGGGGACCCTGAAACTGTTATGATCACTTAAATTGATTACTGAAATTATTATGCATTCAAGAATTCCAGTATATAAGTTACTACTCTTTTCACCTAATTTACTGCTCATTTAAATACCTTTATATCTGTCTCGAAATTGTTAAACTTCATTACTATATCATTATTAAAGTTATCTTTCAACTTCGTCAGACATTCGTAATTCATTTGCTGGTTCATTAACAAAACAGTTCTTTAAACACCATTCTAACATAGTTAGGTCTGCAAGTAATTATTATTAACACAAAATTTAATTTTTCATTTCGGGACACTCGGATTGCACAACATTTGGAAAGGACCCTGTCTAGGTTAGTTGTGAGGATAATTAAATGAGGGGAAAGTTCTGGTAAAATTTATGTTATTATTGAACAATTCACTCTATGGTCCATACGAATACAGCACTAAAAGTTTCAACCTGCATTTATCGATGCGGCGGTTGGCGACGGGCGAGATGGCGAGGCACAGAGCACACATACAACCACAGCTATGGCTCTTGACGTATCGGCACTTTAATTCTTCTTAGCGTCGCAATACTTTTCCATTTAGTGCCTATGGAATTTTGCCATGCTGTGTGGCCGTTGGAACAGCATACCCAAGGCTCAGTGAAGCTACGTCTTCCAGGAGAGCCTCCTCGCTCCAGACGGTGTTGCTCAAACCAGTGCCAAACTCCAACTACCACTGCTGAGCCCGTTGTGCCGTGAAGTGCCCGCATGCATTTCCCCGCGCTCGCCTACCATCCATCTTTTGCCACTCCCTGACAGGCCGGGTATTCACCCGAGATTTGGCATTCTACATATCCTAACACACTGCCTACGTATGGACCAGACGCACAGTCACAATTTTAAACATCTTACAACAGTCTCAACATTTGTTACATTTCAATTCCATTGCAATATTGCTTGACATTTGACATAAACATTAATATTCACATTGAAACTTGTTTATAGTTTTCTTAACACAATGACATGAAACAAAAAAGAAATGAAATCAGAACATCAGTTACACAAGTTTATCGGAAAATCAGAAGAAAAAATATTATTTATATGTACAATAGTACAACATCGTTGTTGTTACACATGGCCCTATTTCCAATAAATTTCACTAAGTGCAAATTTGATGGGAACACTAAATTTTATATTTATACAGGGATTCTGAATCTTTGTGTGAATGTGCCATCATAAAATTTTATATCACAAAACTTCCTTTCACTCACATTATATAGGTCTATACTTTTTGACATATCAAGAACATTTACCTATCATTTGCTTAAGTGCCTTTGGCACAGTCCAACGTCCTATCACAACATGATTTAAATAGCAAATTACACATTATTATTAAATTTCTCAGATAAATAAAATCAAAATCTGGAACACAAACACTTAACTACAAAGCAGATACAAATTCTTATATACACTATAAAACAATTTGTTGCTGCTTACATTGAATGGCAGTCATTTCCTTATCTACTAATAAACACACAATATTATTTTTTAAAAATCACTACATATATTTGCTGCCTGTTATTCTGATTTGGGCAGTCCATTTCGCAACATTTTATCACATCAACTGTACCACACTTGCAATTCTCCGATGACTATTTATCTGCCCTCTTTGGAGTTTGGCAGTCCTTTATATCACGACTCACGTACTGCCCCTCTTTGATTTTTGGCAGTCCCATCTTATATATGGCTAGCAGCATTTGCTTTTTCTTTTCTGCCCTTTTTTCCATACACCTTTATATTTATAGTACATTTGGTAATCTGAAACTTACATAAGTACATTAGCACGCTGACATTGGTATACATACATTTAAAAAGATTTGTTACATTTAGAATAAAATAGTTTCAGCTTAAGATACAGCACATTTACTGCATATTGCCTTCTGATTGTACTTAGGTTACTCACTCCTAGTAACATACAGTTTTAGGTCCACAACGTTTCTTACACCTAATGGTCTCTTGGATTTTGGGTAGATCAGGTAGTAAGCATTATCGTGTGGAATGTTCTGTATTATATACGGTCCATTATAAATATATTTAAATTTGGAAATTTCATGGTTAAGTTCACTAGATATTTCGTGGGTTTTAAAAGAACGTAATACCCAATTTTAAATTTTGAAACTTTCAGGTTTTTATAATGTCTTTTAGACCTAGAATCAGCTTTTTGCTTTGCCCTTTTTCTGACTAATTCGTTCTTTTGATTCAACCCCAAGCTTGTTCAAGGTTGAAACTCAAGCTTTTCTCAATTAAACTTTTACTTCTGCTGCCTAACAAAATTTCTTCCGGTGGGAACCCAGTAGATTTATGATGTAAGGTGTCATGACATTCTCAATGTCCGATATAAATCCGCCCCAGGCTCTAAATCATTCCCCTTCCTGTTTTTTCCACTACGCACCTTGGTCGACTGTGACATCGTCCCAAGATACGTTCCTGACCTGTGAACCATTTATATCTGGTGGCTTTCTCGGTTTCTGGAGTTAAAAGTCTTTACTTACTTGACTCTTTGCGAAATAGACACTGAGTCGGCAGGTGGCTCTTTCTTTCTGTGTACAGCCTCAACATCTAGGTTTTGTTTTGAAACTTCGTCATTAGTAGGTACAATATCGCAATTAGCTGTATTCCCAT